>NC_065541.1:17823333-19182500 GCF_932294415.1 Quercus robur | reverse complement strand
CCACGCCATAAATCACGCCCAATCAAAGCAGATTAGCCCTCAATAGTTTGGATTAAATTTATTACATCTTCATCTTCCTTTGGGCCAAGCTTGGAATGTCCTGTGTTAGAATCAGCCCAAATCTCTTGAATCAGCCCATTAAGTGCTTCTTTGATCTTCTTTGATCCTGCTTTAGTAATAGGCCTAACTGGAACATCCAATGGATCCTTGAATGCTTTGTGATTCTCATCATTTTATCTCGTCACTGTCCATGAATGTGGGCAATTTACGATTCACATATATTCTTGTATTCATCGTGTATATGTTTGTTGAGGTATTCTTTTCTCTACTATTATTGGCAAATTGGTATGAATCCTGGATGGGTGTGTTATTGCACAACATTCATCATTCATCTGGGTTATGTTGGCAGTTGGTTGTGATAGGTTTTGATTGGAGAATGATCCTTTAATGAACATCATGCATGCTTAAATCTTTTACATCACAACCGCAAGTGAAATATACCAAGCACTGTGCTCAAGCAGATTACGTTAGTCTCAATTTTATTGATCTATATCCAATTCAATAACAGAAGTCGGAAGATATGTGAAGGGAGAATTGAATGTTATACACTTAACGAGAGAAAAGTCATCACTTCTAGTTCTGTGGGATGCAAATAAATCAATTGATCCTGTTTTTATAAATGAAAGCAAAATATGAGTTCTTGGTTCCTCCAAGAAATCATATTTTGCTTTCATTTCTGAAAGTTCAAAAACGTGTATAAAAACACTTTTGAACGTTTAGACCCCCAAAAACCAATTTAATCAACACAGCAATATGTTAAACAACTAGTGTGCGGAAACTTAACATATGCTATAATAAGGAATAGATTAAACAACTATCTAAGCCACAACAAAATAAATCACAGCAGATAATGTAAAGGCAGAGATAGAGAGGAAGGAAGATGCAAACACAGCGATAACACCAGATATGTTATCGAAGATGAAACCGAAGACCTCGGCGAAAAACCTCTCCGCCGCCCTCCAAGCGGTAATCAATCCACTAGAAAATACAGTTGGGATACAAGGACAGCAATAGACCCTCCAAGCCTAATCTACCCAATGCACCTAAGCCCTCCAAGCTTCTTGCTCCAACGAGGTTGCGCCGAACCTTTTTCTTTTCTAGCTTTCCGGATTCCGCTACTACACCGTAGCATCAACCAATGAATATTGGCTCCTTCCTAACTGCTTCCCAGAACTCCAAACGTCTGTCTCACAGAGATGATAATGGTGAGAACCAGGTTTGGTATAATGGCCTCTCAAGGATTTGACAATGGAGAGGAAGAGAGTGAGGGAATTTGATGAGACTCTAAGGTAGAGATTGTGGGTGAAACAATCTGGTTTTTCTTTAGGGTTTCTCTCTCAAAATTCTCTCTGGAAGCTCTCTTTCAATCGTGGGTTAAAAGGGTATTTATAATGAAGTGGAGTGGAATGCGAAACGTCAGGTTTTTCCAAAACAGGGGTGGCTCGCGGCTTGACCTCGCGACTTGACTAAGTCGCGAGTTAACCGTATGGCCAGTTGTCCTGTTTTGTCCTGTAGTGCTCCAGCTAGCATGACTGTTCATCTTCCAGCATGCTTGGCACGTGTGCATCTTCTGGCGGGTTGAAGCCGCGAGTCCAACCGCGAGTCTCAGCCGCGACACTCTGTTTTCTTGCACACTCTTGAGCAATCTTCACACTATCTCACTCACTACCCTTACAACAATCCCACCTAAATACAGGGTTACTAAATGCTGAATTACAAGCAAATTTGGCACGGAATAAAGCCAATTAGATGGTTGAATAAATTCAACCTTACAATCTCCCCCTTTGGCTATTCCGTGACAAAACCCTAAAACAGACTCTAGACTTAACATGTGAGTTGGGAACAGTTGATCAAAACTCACTCACACCTAATTCTAGAAGCTGTGAAGCACTTGAATCATATGAACATAAACTCCTGAAACACAACAATACACCATGATCATTGTAAGCAGAAAATTATAAATGCATATGAAACAGGTAATATGTGATCAAGCAAAGATGGAGTTAATAAACAAACCATGGCTTGATCAACCAAGTGAACACCACAAGGTAGTGATCACAGTGTTCATTCACACTTGGAATGAACACAAGGACATACAAGTTAACAAGCACAAGGCAAGACACTTGTATGTACAACACTCAACCAATGCATAGCACACAAGGCATATGCATCTAGGAACAATCCTACAAGGGCACAAGAGTGACAGTACAACAATCACAATGCAGAACATTTAGATTAAAGTACTGATTTCAACATAGCATAAAGGTTGCACTTAAGCATGGTACATACCACAAGGCCTACAAACTATGCATAAAACATAAACCCTGAAAGCTTACATAAGCATATGGGTACAAACCAACAAATACCTGAATAACATCATCAAACATATATTAAAGTTTAAACCAAGAGTATATGAAAAGAGTTAGAAACAGTTATACACCAAAACACAGTGTATCAAAACCAAAAGAACCATAAGTTTAGAAGATAATACGAAAAACAAAACAAAAGTATGTGTGTGTGTGTACTCCCCCTATCACTATGCACACTTCCCTTTGAACTTTTCTCCCCCTTACTGAATGCTCTCCCCTTTTTTGTCACGAATAGCTAAAGACTCTCGTCCAACTTTCGTTGAATCTCATCTAGCTGATTCTCCATAGTCTCGAGGCGCATTTGGACATGGTTGTTTGTGGAGTAGAGAAGTGCCACAAGCTCATCAACGCGTTTCTGAATATGCTCAAGAACACTGCCAACTCTGTCAGTATGAGAAGCAGTTTGTGCTTGCGGAATACCAGCCAGTGAAGCTTCAGGAATATCACGAGATGCAGATGTGGTATGTGCAGGTGTCTCTGAGTCAGGAGCAAATGAAGGAACCGGAGAGATGTGAGCACTTTTTGGTGATTTGGAGGAGTGACTTCTGCTCGCTTGAAGAGTGAACAAAGAAATGGGACGTTGACGAGTCAACATTTTACCATCTGCAGGAGGAGTAATGCCAGCACTAAGGATGAGTTTCATGACGAGACTGCAAAATGGAATGATTCCTCGAGCTGTAGATCGACATGCGGTCTTCCTCAAGTTGTAGTAGATGTGAGCACAGATATCAATGGGGGCTCCGGTAATGAGATCACACAGAAATATAGCTCTCCCAAGATTGATGAATGTAGTGTTGGACAGTGGGTAGAGATTGGTGAACATGATCAATTTCAGTGTGGTCAACTCAGGTGCAAACTTTGCAGTGCTGATGGAAGTTCCTGCACTAGACACCTCATGATCGTGTCCTAGGATTTGTAGAATTTCCCCAACCTCTGGATTTCGTTCATCATAGGGAGTTAAATTCACATTCTGAGGTCTGGTGATGCTGAGAAGATCTGCGATGGAGTCTGGGGTAACACTAAACTCTGTTCCTCTGACCCAGAAAACGAGGACAGGTCCAAGATCAGATGCATTGGAGAAGCATTCTTTGACCAGCTCATCCATTGGATCATCAAAGTTTCCGAACAAGTTTGCCCAGTCTCGTTTCTCAAAGATTCGAGGGATGAATGTAGTCCCTAAGGTGTTGAACTCTACTACCCGCTCCACTATAGTTGTTGACTTGTCAAACACATTTGAGTAGGCGTGTGAGTTCAGGGGAACTCTGAATCTATCCTCATTGGGATCTTGAGATGCTTGAGATGATAGACGAGTCCTTTTAGCAACTGGGGATGCTGATTCGTCAGCAACAATGTCTTTACCCCTAGAAGATCGACGAGACATCTGCAAGAGAACAGACCAACAGAAAAGAACCAAGCAACAATACCCCACAAAAGATTGTCAACAAGATTCAGTAAAACCAATATTTCAATGTAGAAACCCAGACCAAAAAAAATACAGACCCAACCAAACCTTCCAACAATACACAGAAACACAAACTAATCCGTGCATCAAATTTGGTAAAAGTGCACCAAGAAGAAGAAATACATCACAACTGTCAATGAGACAGGTTAACATGACCATGATATGCAATAGGAAACAGCATTTGAATCATTTTGAACAGATAACATAAAACACTGCATCAGAGACATGAGCATGGGGAAAATATTGCAATCATGAAGAAACCAAACATCCACACATCAATATTCAGGCAAGAGTAATGAGTAAGTCACATGAACACCAAACCCATTTCAGAAAAGATTCTCAGATACAATAATCAGCAAAAAAATCAGAACAATGAAAAACACATTGACTGCTCAGCATGAAAACAGGTTAGAACAATATCAAAACAGGATACTCCATACCCATTACACATAGAGATAAGAATAAGGAACACAATACCAGTCCAAACAGTAACAGAAATATGCAGGAAAAAGAAACTGAGATTTGAGAAAGCAAAACCCATACCTTTTCTTGATGATTTGGAGAAGAAACGAAGCACCAAAAGGGTTTGAAAAAAGGATTCACGACGAGTTTTGGGAGAAAACAGCAGTTTTAAGAGACGATGAACAGTTACAAAAGTTCGAGGGAAAACTGAAAGAGGTTTAAAAACTGCTCCTGTTTCTGCAAAACACGCGATTTTCGCGACTGGTTCAAGTCGCCACACAGTCGCCAGCTCAAGCCGCCAAAACACTCAAGAGGAAAATTTTGAAAAATTTTTCTAAGTGTTTTTCGCGACTGGAAGGTCTACCCGCGAGTGAGTCGCGAGCTGAGCCGCGAAAATCTCTGAGTGAATCTCGCGACTGGACCTTCCACTCGCGAACAAGTCGCCAAAACTGACCAGCGAAGATGCGACTGAAGCTCGCGACTTGACATACCCGCGACTGAGCCGCCAAAACAGGGCAAAACTGTATTTTTGAAATTTTCAGATTTTTCCAGCAAAACACTTTCCAAAAACACCTAAAACACTCAAAAATCTTTTTGTGCTTGAATTAACAAAGATTGAGCATGTGAAAACACATTTTATCAAGTACAATCACACAAATGAATATGACATTTATCGAACATAAACTTGTGTGTTGTGTGTGGATATCAACAATGAGATAGTCCTTTGTCTAATGTAAAGCTTCAATGATCAATTCAACTAAGGCATACACAATTAGCACTAGATCATGTGACCAATCTCAATTATAGAAATATGAATATATGACTTCCCACACAACTTGATAACATAACTTGGAGCCTTTCATTTGACTCCACTTTCAGCCATAACATTTGATCTTTTGAGGCAATCATCTCTCATTGTGAGAGGGATAGACAACACTTTTCTTTGAAGAACAGGCCTTTGGCCTTTTTGAAAGAAATTTCACTTTTGATATAAGGTCGCTTACCCTTTTTCCTAGTCAAATACTAGAATGTGCGACAGGCTTTTGCAGCTCAATATCTCTTTTCATTTGGAGATTTACATTTAGTGAGCTCTTTTTAGCAAAACAAAAAAAAATAAAAAATGGGAAGAGATATAGACACAAGACTATGCATGTTTCAAGATCAACATAACCATTCACTAATCATTCATGACAAGTTTGAAGATCTATTTACAACAATCACATAGATTTCAAGATTTTTCCCATAGTGATATGAGTGCATGAAGACAAGCAATGCTCGACAATGCACAAAGCCATTAGCACAAAGGTACACGGCAAAACGAGTTTTAAGACAAAACTCAACAAAGTCAAACAAGCCTTTATGATTTTCAAATTTTTATGTAATTTTTGGATTTTTGACTCAAGAAACAAAAAGATTGATAAAACACAATTAAGAAATATTCACAAACAAACAACCAAAAACAAAAAAACAACAAGCATACCAAACAAACATAGTCACAAAGCATAGGAAGTATTAATGCATGGACATGTTGTAATGCTTATGCATGAGTACCCCTTTTCACCCACACGTCACTTGCGTTTGGGGTGATTTCCTTAAAGGATTGGGTACGGGAGTTAGGGCTTTCAAACCTTCGTGAGAAGCTTTCCAAGCAGTTGGTGAATGCACCAATCATCTTCATCACGTCCATCATTCCGGGATCTCCATTTTGCTCTCTAGGTTGATCCCCTGCCCACGTTCTCCTATCAATTCTTGGTCCTCCTGACCTTTGAGGAGTAGCATTGTTCTTTGCTCTCAGCTTTTGGCAATTTGGTCGAGTGTGCCCTTGAAGTCCGCAGTAATGGCACACATACATTCCTCTAGGACCTCTTTGTGGTCGAGGACGTGACTTGGCACGAGACTCAGACCTGCCCAAATACTGATTACGATGATTCAGCATCCGTTGGTCCACCACATCCTTCTTCTCCTCCACCTTGAGCTTCACACCAGTAGAGTCAGCTACAACTGGATCTTTGGCTTTGACAAACTTCACTTCTTTGGTGACAGTTCCAGTTGAACTACTTCCTCCGCTATATCCCAGTCCGGATTTGTCTGAACAGCTCTTCTGAGATGATATAACATCATCTAACTTCTTGGTGGTGACCCTCTCTATTTTTGCATTTGCTTGAACAACCTCATTCTCAAGGAATCTTACTTTAGTGTAGGCTTCGGACAGCTCACCATTAAGAGTTTCAATCTCGCATTTGGCCTCCCTATAACTGATTAGGAGACTTTTGTAGTCCTCCTCAGCCTTCTTCATCTTTCTCACAGCAGCCTTGGCCACCCTTGTGTATTCACCAGACTTCTCCAAGAGTGAGTTGTAATTTTCTTGAAGAGTTGCTGTGCTTTCTTCTTCTTCAACTTCCGATTCTTCAACAATTCCCAGTGAGTCATCCTCACTATGTTCTCCAAGGTCTTGAACAAGCAAACTCAACTCATCCGACGACTCAACATGAGCAATAGTCATGAAAGCTGAATAGTTCCCCTCTCCATCACAGCTTTCTTCAGATTCTGAGTCGGACGAGTCTGAATCACTCAAGGTCGTGGCATACACCTTGCCTTTTGATTTCAAATAATTAGGACATTCCCTCTTGAAGTGTCCATGCCCGTTGCATTCAAAACAGGTGACACCTTGTGTGGATTGGGATTCTTTTCCATCTTTCCTTTGGAAATCCCTCTTCTCCCTCCCAGAATTTTGGAATTTTCTCTTATCATCAAATTTTCCATTGTTTTTGAATTTCAAAAACTTCTTGAAATTTTTAACAAGATAGGCTACATCCTTGTCCACCATGTCTTCTCCCGACGAGCCTTGATCTTCCACCTTCTCATTAGTGGTCTTTAGAGCAAGGGATTTGCCCTTCCGTTGATTTGGCAGCGACATCTCATAGGTTTGTAGAGAACCAACCAGCTCCTGAACCTTGATGTCGTCAAGATCCTTGCTCTCTTCAATGGCTGTTACTTTGGCACGGAAGCTTTCCGGCAATGATCGAAGGATCTTCCTTACAATCTTAGAGTCCTCCATCTTCTCCCCCAAGTTAAACTTGCTGACAACTACTTCATTTAACTTCCTATAGAACGAGTCGAAGGACTCATCCTCACTCATCTAGAGCTCCTCAAACCGAGTGGTCAGCATTTGTAACTTGGTATCTTTCACCTTCTTCGTGCCTTCATAAGTTGTTTCCAGAATCTCCCATGCATCTTTGGCAATAATAATGTGAGAAATCCTGTGAAATTCATCTGGAGACACACCACAGAAAATAGCATTTAGTGCTTTACTGTTAGCATTAGATGCAGTAAGTGCTGCCTTATCCCATGTGGATTTGGCTGCTTCAGGTTTGGTCCAACCCATCTCAACAGCATCCCACACGGATTCATCAATAGAGCATAAAAAGGCTCTCATACGAACCTTCCAAAATGCATAATTACTTCCATCAAAATATGGAGGTGCATTAAGGGATTGAGACCTATCCATCTCAAAAAGAAAGGGAGTCAAGGATCACACAATGGTAATGAAACCAAACAGATGTGTACCCGCTCTGATACCAATTGAAAGTTCAAAAACGTGTATAAAAACACTTTTGAACGTTTAGACCCCCAAAAACCAATTTAATCAACACAGCAATATGTTAAACAACTAGTGTGCGGAAACTTAACATATGCTATAATAAGGAATAGATTAAACAACTATCTAAGCCACAACAAAATAAATCACATCAGATAATGTAAAGGCAGAGATAGAGAGGAAGGAAGATGCAAACACAGCGATAACACCAGATATGTTATCGAAGAGGAAACCGAAGACCTCGGCGAAAAACCTCTCCGCCGCCCTCCAAGCGGTAATCAATCCACTAGAAAATACAGTTGGGATACAAGGACAGCAATAGACCCTCCAAGCCTAATCTACCCAATGCACCTAAGCCCTCCAAGCTTCTTGCTCCAACGAGGTTGCGCCGAACCTTTTTCTTTTCTAGCTTTCCGGATTCCGCTACTACACCGTAGCATCAACCAATGAATATTGGCTCCTTCCTAACTGCTTCCCAGAACTCCAAACGTCTCTCTCATAGAGATGATAATGGTGAGAACCAGGTTTGGTATAATGGCCTCTCAAGGATTTGACAATGGAGAGGAAGAGAGTGAGGGAATTTGATGAGACTCTAAGGTAGAGATTGTGGGTGAAACAATCTGGTTTTTCTTTAGGGTTTCTCTCTCAAAATTCTCTCTGGAAGCTCTCTTTCAATCGTGGGTTAAAAGGGTATTTATAATGAAGTGGAGTGGAATGCGAAACGTCAGGTTTTTCCAAAACAGGGGTGGCTCGCGGCTTGACCTCGCGACTTGACTAAGTCGCGAGTTCCAGTCGCGAGTTAACCGTATGGCCAGTTGTCCTGTTTTGTCCTGTAGTGCTCCAGCTAGCATGACTGTTCATCTTCCAGCATGCTTGGCACGTGTGCATCTTCTGGCGGGTTGAAGCCGCGAGTCCAGCCGCGAGTCCCAGCCGCGACACTCTGTTTTCTTGCACACTCTTGAGCAATCTTCACACTATCTCACTCACTACCCTTACAACAATCCCACCTAAATACAGGATTACTAAATGCTGAATTACAAGCAAATTTGGCACGAAATAAAGCCAATTAGATGGTTGAATAAATTCAACCTTACAATTTCCAATTTCTATATCTATTTTTTGTATCCATTTTCTAAATGTGAGAACAAAAACCATTGGGTATCCTATTTGGCACTTGATTCTTTTTTCTTTTTCTTTTTTTTTTTATTATAAACTTTGGCACTTGATTCTTACATATGAAAAAAGGCTACTTATCTCACTGATATGCTCAGTCTTCAATTTTTTTTTTCGAATATGAAAATGCCAAAAAGTTGTTTTTTCATATTCTGTTTTCATTCTTACATTTTATGGGTATTGAAAAAAAAAAAAGTTTTTCACTAGTGGATCTCATAGAAAATGGGAAATAAAAACAAAATACACCCTGTCTTAAGAAAAACCAAACATGGTCAGAATCCACGTTTATGGTTTTGATAAGTAGAGAGGATTACCTTGTTTAGGCAACCGAAGGGAGATTGACCTGATTAACTTGAAGTTAATATGTAAAGATGAGAAGTTTCTGGTAACCACTGTATTTTAAAGGTTCAATTAAAAAGAGTTGTGCATTATCTATTCTAGAAAAGAAATTAAAAAGGTCTTTATTTATTACAGCAATTGCAGAAAAAAGAGTTTTTGGAATTGGAGACGCTCATATGTTAAAGGATCTGTAATGCAATGTATAAAATAGTAAACAACAACACTAACTGATTTTTTGAGTTTGAATTTGAGTGTCTGTTAAGTCACCCTTGAAAGCTCAAATAGTGTGAAAATACTATAGCTTGTTTAGACCCCTAATTTTAAATTACGACTTAATCGCTTTTACTCTAACTTATCTAAGTGTGGAACAAGAGTAAGTAGTGTGCAATTAACCGAAGCAACTCTCTAAGGCATAAGCATATACAATAGACAATAAATGTAAAGCTTAAAGAGTAGGGGAAGAAAGATGCAAACACAAGATAATACCGAGACATGTTATTGAAGAGAAAACCAAAGTACTCGGTGAAAAACCTTTCCGTGGCCCTCCAAGCCGAAATCAATCCACTAGTGAATAAAGTTGAAGTAAACGAATATCAAAAAGACCCTCTAAACCTAATCTACCCAATGTACTTGAACCCTCCAAGTTTCAGCTACCAACGAGCTTCTCCGAGCTATGTCTTCACTAGTTATCCGAATCCTGCAATTAGCTCCAAATTATATCCGCCAATCAATGGCTTCTTCCAATGTTTCCCATAGGCACCAAAACTTCTCACAACTCTCAGATTTCGTGAGAAAATTGTCTGGGCTAAGAATCTTTCAAGGATTTGTAAATGGAGAGGTAAGAGTAGAGGAAAACTTTAGAAAAATGGTGTAGATGATTGTGGGTGAACAATCTCTAACTCTCAAGTGTTTGGCTAGGGTTTCTTTTTCAAAAGTTCCTTCATAAAAACTCCTTTTGCATCTAACAATTTCGTGGGTAAAGTGGGCTTATATATAGTGTTGGTAAAGAAATGAGAAAACACACTTTAAAAAAGCTCCAGATACTAAGTTTCGTGGGTCATTTGTGACTTGGCCTGAGTTACGATGTTACTTGCGAAATCCAATTTGTCATGAGTCTCTTCAAATTTTAGCATGTGCTTCTCATGTGGCCTTTTGTGGGTTGGCAATCGCGAGCTAGTATTAAAATCCTCTTCTTCATAGAATCTTCACCAAACTCTCACACACAAGCCTTATCCTTGATACTATCCTCTAATTGGACAATTGGAGCAAGGCGGAGACCAAATGCCTCGTTTGGTTCAGAAATCTGAAGACTTGATTAGAGGAGAACAGCAAACACAACCAAAGCACCAAGTGCAACCTTTTCAACAACAAAATTATTGTCCTAGCATGAAGGACTAAAAGTTTGGGGTTTGGGTTTCATATGCTAGCCTAAAAGTTTCATATGCTCAGTTGGAATAAAATATGCAGGCCAAAATCTGTTTGGGTTTTCGGTTTTAATGAGTAATTATTAAGTACGCTTGAAGAACAACCGATGTGGTGCTCCAAACAAATAAAAACAAGCTACCTAATACAAAAGTATAACATAAGTTCAAAAAGTCATGTGAAAAAAGGTGGATTTTTTTCTTTTGTATTTGTATTTGGTGGCTTGTTTATATTAGTTCGAAGTATCACGTCAACTGTACTCTAGGAGTACTGAAAAATTTTCCTATTTTTGACAAGCTTCCTTGATTAAGCTTTGTTTGCTAAGCAATTTTGGACCCTTGTTGCTAATCCTAATTGTTTAATGAATATCGTTCTTAAAAAAATAATAAAATAAAAAATTTACCACAGCACTGCACTTAGTGTGTACCAATAGCTCTTCCTAGCCTTGGGGCAGTATCCGTTGGTTTAGAGGGACACAGTTAACTGGGGTTAAGTGGGGACTGGAAATGAAATTAACATTCCAATTGACCATTTTCTTTGGCCTAGTTCTAGAACTGAGAACAAGGGCATAGAGGCTGAGCAACTTCTGTGGCTAATCAGATGGACAAAACCTCTGGTAGTGGAATCAGCAACTAGTCTTGTCCTTGTATGAGACTTTTGCCAAACTCTATTCTGCAGAAGCCTTTTCAAGATTTGGTTAGCAAGATAGAATATTCTGGCCTTGCGCTAATTCGGGTTCTTTAGAGGCTACGATGGGATTTAATTATGTTAGTGTATAGCTTAGACTAGTTTAGCCCATTGGGCTTAGCCTAGTATACTGTACTTGTAGTTTACTCCTTTTACTTGTACTGCACACATACCTAGCCTATATAAGGCTCTCTATTGTATATTATTTCACACACATTAATATACAGACTATTCAGTCTTTCTCACACTTTATATTCTTAACATGGTATCAGAGCCAATCCTCTGACTTTCTGGTTCCTGTGGACATCTCCGGCGTTCTTCCGCTGCCCTCGCCTTCATCCAGTAGCCACTGTCAGAAGCGAGTCACCGCCGTCACGCCCACAGTCCCAGCAAATCTTGGATTTCAATGTTCTGCTCATCCAACTGTCAAAACAAAGGCATTGAGTGACAGAACACACAATCCCGAGCAAAACCCAACCAAGTACGGCCAGAAAACACTTCACACGCGCCCCCACGCGCCGCCTGAAGTTTCTGCCTCACGAGCACGCGCTCCACGCGCCGCCACGCGCATCCACGCGCCGCCACGCGCCGTCTGTTTCGCGATCTGCCACGTCAGCCCTAGTGTGACGTCACCCTGCCACGTCAGCACACGTCAGCCGTTGACTGGACCAGACTTGATCGTTGACTTTGACCGTTGACCGTTGACTTTGACCGTTGACCAAGTCAAAATTTTTCAACAGGACCTATCTTGCTCAGTTTTTCGCGTAGATTCTGATTTTGGGCTCCTTTTCTGCATTTGAGGTATCTAAATATCACTTTTTGGTCATTTTCTTCATTATGGCTCAACAAAGTGAACGAGATATCATACGTCCTATCACCATCATGTTGGATGGTCCTACTAGCTATCATGCATGGTCTCAGAATATGACCGTCTTTCTCAAGGGTCGTAAACTGTGGAGATATGTGACTGGTTCAATTCCTAAGCCAGTACCAAACCCTAAGTCCAAAGCCACAGCTGCTGAAGAGTCTTCCAAGACTGCTGTTACAACAGATGATTATGAAGAACGTCTAGAAGAATGGGAGAGTATTCAGAGTAAGATCTTATCTTGGTTTATCAATACCTCTATTCCCTCTATTCATAATCTTCTTCCTCGTCTTGAAACTGCTGAGGCTGCTTGGAAATTTTTGGCCGATCGTTATAACTGCACTAATGATTCAAGCTTGGAGTTTCACATTGAATCCAAGCTTTATCAAATGCGCCAAGAGACAGATCAGTCTATTTCTGATTTTTATTCTCAGACTTCTACTATGTGGGAACAACTCTCTGCTGCAGATCCTCCACTGGTGTGTTCTAAGGACATTGAGCTCTTTGTCAAATATCGGGATCGCCGTAGATTTATGCACTTCATGATGGGTTTACGTGAGGATTTTGAGCCTACTAGGGCTTCTCTACTTAGCCGATCTCCTACTCCTTCTCTTGATGCTGCAGTAAAGGAGCTCATTTCTGAGGAGAATCGTCGGCCCACTTATCACATGACATCATCTGATCATGTCTTGGCTACACCTTCACCACAGCCTCCCATTGTTGCATTCACTGCTCCTCCGCGAATAAACTCCGGGCGTCCCACCTCTTAGTCTTCCAAAGGTGCTCACTACAAGTTTTGCCGTGCCAAAGGCCATGACATCTCTGTTTGTCGTAAGCTACAGAAATTTGTGCAAGAGCAGAATAAAACTTCTCTTCCTCAGGCAGCTGCTGTATGTCCTTCAGATCCATCGGTTCCTACAGGTCCATCTTTGGCTTCCTCACTTACTACGGCTGATATTGAGGCAGTTGTTCAACAGGTTTTATCCCGCACTTCCACTGCCCTTTCTGTCACCTCAGGTAAACAACCTTGGTTTTTTGATACTGCATGTTGTAACCATATGACTTCTGATGAATCCCAATTTTCTGATAAGGCACCCTTAGAACATCCAATCACCATTTACACTGCTGATGGAACTCCTATGCCTGTTAGTCATAAAGGAACAATCTCTTCTTCTTGTTTATCCCTTAGTGACACTTTTCATATTCCAAAGTTATCCCTCAATTTGCTTTCTGTTGGTCAACTTTGCGAATTAGGCGTAGATCTTCTATTTACTAATCATGGTGTGGATGTGCAGGATCCCCGGACGGGTCAAGTGCTTGGGACAGGCCGTAAGGTTGGTCGCATGTTTGAGGTTCATGACTTGAAGATTCCTTCACAAGTTGTTTCTGCAGCTGCTACAACTACCACCTCCTCACCTGATCTATGGCATGCTCGTCTTGGTCATCCATCCTTATCTCGTCTTCAATTGTTAGCTTCTCAAGGTCATTTAGGTTCAGTTCAGTTTTCAAAATTTGATTGTACTTCCTGTCATTTTGGCAAACAAACAAAATTGCCATTTAATAAAAGTGACTCATTTTCTTCTGCTCCTTTTGATCTTATACATTCTGATATTTGGGGTCCTGCACCTGTTCCCACTGAGGGGGGATCTAAATATTTTGTCATATTTGTGGATGATTTTTCTCGGTATACTTGGATTTATCTGCTTCACCTTAGGTCTGAACTTGTGTCTATTTACCAAACATTTCATAAAATGATTGAAACACAGTTCAATTGCACCGTTAAAGTCTTTCGATCAGATAATGCTCAAGAATATAATGATAAATCTTTCCTATCCTTTTTAGACAGACATGGTACTCTTCCTCAGCGGTATTGTCCTTACACCTCTCAACAAAATGGTCGTGCAGAACGAAAACATCGTCACATTCTTGATGTTGTCCGCACCCTTCTCATTTCTGCCTCTCTTCCTGAGCGATTTTGGGGTGAGGCCGCACTCACTGCTGTGCACACTATTAATCGTATTCCTTCACCAACTACACACAACAAATCACCATTTGAGCTTCTCTATGGTCAAACTCCTGACTACTCCTCTCTTCGGGTTTTTGGTTGTGCTTGCTTTGTCTCTCTTCCTCCTCATGAACGAACAAAGCTCCAACCTCGTACTCGTCTCTGTTGTTTCCTTGGTTATGGTGTGTCTCAAAAAGGGTTTCGGTGCTATGATCCCATTTCTCATCGCCTTCGTGTCTCCCGTCATGTTGAGTTTTGGGAACATCGTCCTTTCACGAGTCTTCAGCAGTTTCCTACATCTTCTTCCTCAGAGTCTCCCATTTTTACTGATCTTTTTCTCCCTCTCTATCCTGAACTTGTGGAGGATTCTTTAGCATCGACTGCCTCTCCAGACGACTCATCTCCGGTTCTGTCTCCGGCATATGACCCGCCTGTCTTGGATCTTGTGGCACCACCCTCTCCTGAGTCTCCTATTGGTCCTGAACTTCGTCGTTCCACTCGGGTAACCATTCCTCCCCCTTATCTCACTGATTATCATTGCTCTTTTGCTCTTGCCACTCTCTATGAACCTCACACCTATCGTGAGGCTCATACTGACTCTCTTTGGCAGCAAGCTATGAATGAAGAACTAGATGCCCTTCATAAGAATCACACGTGGGATATGGTTGATTTGCCTCCTGGTCAGTCTGTAGTAGGTTGTAGGTGGGTTTACAAGATCAAGACCAAGGCTGATGGATCTGTTGAACGATACAAGGCTCGCCTAGTTGCCAAGGGCTTTACTCAGGAGTATGGTATTGATTATGAGGAAACATTTGCTCCTGTTGCTCGTCTTACATCTGTTAGATGTCTCATTGCTGTGGCTGCTGTTCGCCATTGGCCTCTTTATCAAATGGATGTGAAGAATGCTTTCCTCAATGGCGACCTCCATGAAGAAGTGTACATGCAACCACCCCCTGGCTATCCACACTCAGGCAATCAAGTTTGCCGCCTTCGCCGTGCTCTTTATGGCCTCAAGCAGGCTCCTCGAGCTTGGTTTGAAAATTTTAGCTCAGTTGTTGCTCAGCAGGGTTTCACTTCGAGTCCTCATGACACTACTCTCTTTGTTCGGAGATCCTCTGCTGGTATCACTCTTATTCTTCTTTATGTTGATGATATGATTATTACTGGAGATGATTCTGCAGGTATCCGCTCTCTTCAGAGCTTCCTTAGTCAGCATTTTGAGATGAAAGATTTGGGCACTCTCAGCTATTTTCTTGGGCTTGAGGTTACCTCATCCTCTGATGGATACTATCTTTCCCAGGCTAAATATGCTTCTGATCTTCTCTCCAAAGCCGGTGTCACTGATAACAAGACTGTTTCCACTCCTTTGGAATACAATGCAAAGCTCACACCCTTGGACGGTGAACCTATATCCGATGCTACTCGCTATCGTCAGTTGGTTGGTAGTTTGATCTATCTCACTGTTACTCGTCCGGATATTTCACATGCCGTGGGTATGGTTAGTAAGTTCATGGATGCACCTCGTTCTGTCCACTATGCTGCTGTTCTTCGGATTCTCCGATATGTCAAAGGCACACTTTATCATGGTCTGCATTACTCCTCTCGATCTTCTCTCGAGCTTCATGCTTATTCAGATGCTGACTGGGCAGGTGATCCGACTGATCGATGCTCTATCACAGGTTTCTGTTTCCTGTTAGGTACTTCTCTGGTCTCGTGGCGCAGCAAGAAACAGGATGTGGTTTCCCGTTCTAGTACTGAGGCTGAGTATCGTGCCCTTGCCGACACCACTTGTGAGCTTGTTTGGCTTCGCTGGCTCTTGGCTGACATGGATGCTCCACAGCCCACTGCCACTCCTCTTTATTGTGACAATCGTAGTGCTATCTACATTGCTCATAATGATGTCTTCCATGAACGCACTAAGCGTATTGAGATCGACTGCCACATCACTCGCCAGCATCTTAAGAAAGGAAATCTCCAGTTATTCTCCATCTCCTCTGCTGACCAGCCTGCTGATATCTTTACCAAGACTCACCCGCCTGGTCATCTTCGAGATCTTATATCCAAACTCCAGTTGGCTTCCTCCTTGCCACCTCGAGTTTGAGGGGGGATGTTAGTGTATAGCTTAGACTAGTTTAGCCCATTGGGCTTAGCCCAGTATACTGTACTTGTAGTTTACTCCTTTTACTTGTACTGCACACATACCTAGCCTATATAAGGCTCTCTATTGTATATTATTTCACACACATTAATATACAGACTATTCAGTCTTTCTCACACTTTATATTCTTAACAAATTAGATCCCAAGGTTTAGGATAGAACCTGGAAGCTTAACATCTCCTACAAGATTACGGTTTTTACTTTAGAAAATCTAGGTATATATTATGCCTCTGAGACCTCAACTCAACAGGAAGGGTATTGTGTCCTCTGTGTAAGGCTCATGAGGAAACTGTTGATCATATTTGAATCATATGTCTTTTGGCTTGGGTTGTGTGGTTTAGTTCTGTATTAACAATAGATAACTTGGTTCCTAAACTCATTAAAGCTTTGGGTCTCTACCAGCTTGTCTAGCAATTTGCTGAAAGATGTGTTTTGGATGATTTTTCTATAATCTTTGTAGCTACTATTTGGTCTTTATGAAAACTCTGATGTAAGGCAGCCATCAAAGGTGAATAGGTAATATAGTTTCATCAACTAATGTCTAATGTATGGTCATTATAAGTAATCTATATGCAGGCAGGGGATCGCTGAGGCCATGGAGGCTAGAGCTCCAAATAAGCTGGTTTGCAATAGGCTCTCACTTAAAAACTGTGTTGGGTGCCAGGAGGATGCATGTAAAGTGAGTGGTGGTGCTTAGAAGGGATCCAGTTTTGTTGGGAAAGACAGGGAAGGCAGAAAGATGCTGGCTTGTTGCCACAGTTGCATTGCTGGCCCCAAGATTGGCATTAATGCTTGGCTGTCAGGTAAGCATTAATTTTGGGTTTGAGTGAAGGTTTCCATTCTAGGCTTCTTTTGACTACTTGTACTGAATGGATGCGCAACTGCTATGTGGGATTAGAAGGTGCAGTTGGATGTTAGAACCTGGGTTTGAAGACGTTGGGATACTACAAACACAGTTACAACAATGCAGGTTTAGATTCATTAGTCAATTGGTGTTGGTTGAAGTCAGACAGCATGCAAGGCTTCTAGTAGCTTTGTAGTGTGAGCTAGAAGATTGTGTAATGTGGTCTGAGCCGTCTGCTGACTTTGTTTTGCAATGCTAAATTGTTCTTCCTAGTTTCTCTCTATTGTACTAAATGGGAATAAAAATGAAAAACACTCAATACAAGGATCCCAAGTTTCAAGTAACTCCCCAAATTGTAAATGTCATCATTTATTTTGACTTCTAGTGCATAGTTTTTACATTTAACCATGCAATAAATCTAAAAGGAACCATTCAACAAAATAAAACTTTTCTCCCATATACCTAACAAATTAGATCAGAAATAAGTACACAAGCATATTTTAATCCTGATACACCCAGTTCCACCCCAAAAATAAGAAAAAAAAAAAAAATATATATATATATATATATATAATATTACAGAAAGAAGCAAAATGAGAGACATGAGAAACTGAGCATAAGGAAAAGTCATGACTCTGGCACGTATAAAGAGAAACTCTAGTATAAGATTAATCATTAACGCATTTTAAAGACCTTCCAAATTCCCCAAAACCCAAGACTTTCAGAAATGATACAAAAGGTTCACAAACACACAAGATTTCTTTAAATATTTAAGCACTCTAGAGTAACAGGTTGAGAAATGATACAATAGGTTCACAAACACATGAGAATTCTTTAGTTTTTAAGCATTCTAGAGTTACAGGTTGGCAAAGGACAATACTAGGATACACAAGTTGCATCTATTGATTCAGATCAGAAATAATTCTAAATGAAAGGCCTCTTGTATGATTAAGCATTTTCATTGAAATGTGAAACAAGCTGCATTGAACTTAGAGGGAACAAAAGAGGATTCAAAACTTAAAAAGATCACAGTACATTCAAGTATGTTTTCCTGAAAGCCTGCAGCTTTAAAAACTAAAAAAGTAGCAAAACACAAGGAAAATTCACAATCTAATTGATCCTTCTCTTCAATATTCATGTCGTAATAAGGTAAAGAAATGCCTTACGTCATATAATAGGAAAACAAGTTAATTGCACTCAGTATGGAAATAATCTTGAATTGAACGCATATGAAATTATTTATGGAAATAATCAAATATTCATATCGTGAGGATAAAAGTCGATGTGGAAAACAGAAATAGAAAGTGAGTATCAAAACAAATTAGGTAGATGATCAATTATTACAGATGGTTGTGGCAGTTAGTCAAAGAGGAACACACCTTCACAACACAACAGAGTTTATAACTTAGTAAAAGAGAACAAAAATCACATAGAAATACGTTTGAGAGTGAAGATCTCCTTTCTCGCACTTGCACACACCACAGAAACATTTCATTTGAGCTTCAACTTGTCAAGAAGTCCTAATGAGAACAAAACAGGAAAAGAAACCACTTGTGAAAACAATTTTACAAGCAGATTGATAAGGAAGTAAAAAGCATATGTGTATGTGTGGGGTCTTACTTAACCCAGTTCACAATTTTATGATGTGATTAATAGCTGGTTGGTCATATCCAAAAGAGGGTATTAAAGGGATTTTAATTTTAAAAAATATATTAGGGAAAAAATAAAGAGATAAAATTAAACACTACAAAGATAAATGAAAGATATAAGAGTGAAGAGGGAGACATACCCATGCTTAGCATTCATGGATGACCGAAAAAGGGATAAAGGATATTCTTAGTGTCGGGACAGTCCCATTCCAGTGATTCCCACCATTTGTCCCCCGATGAATAAATCTGAATGGCTTGAAGAGAAGGGGGAGGAGAAAGTTGTCCATTACTAAGACGGGGCAGAGAGAGAGGGAGGAGTCTCTTCACCTTTGGACATTGATATATCTTAATCATTTCAATAGAATCACAAACTATTACTTTACTGCTACTACAGATGGTCTTCAGTCCCGGTAGGTGCTTTAATTCTAAAACCCTCAAATTAGGGAGAGTGATTTTGGTAGTGTCCATTCCTTCCTCCTCTTCTTTTTCTTCTTCAAATTCATCACTTGCTTCTCCTATTATTTCCTCTACTTGTTCACATCTGTGGACCCTAATTTCTTCCAGGTTGTGCAGGTGTAGCAGCAACCCAGGTGGAAACAACTTCTTTATCTTAGAACACTGTAATAAATAAATTATTTTGAGACAAGAAAAGGTGTCAGATGGGATCCATGCCGATGTAGCTTTCTCTTTCCAAAACAATACGCGTAAGTTATCCAACCAAACAAGTACTAATTTCTCGAGAGTTTGAAGAAGAGAAAGGGTACAAGAAGAAGAAAAGAAAGAACGTGCTCTATTCCTCTACAATAACTTAGCTTTATACATTGTAATTCACTTGTGTGGTTCAAAGATGGAATATCGCATAAAGTTTTTAAATCGTGACATACTGCAATTTCTAGGGATTGCACGTCTTTTGGTAGCACTAAGGACTCATCTCCTCTTCGTAAATTGCACCCTACTAAATTTACTCCTTTGCCAACCAATATAGATGGTGAAATTCTGGAGCCCTCCCCCCACTTCCCCGCTCGAATTTGGTAACATGCAAGTCGCCTGTTCTCTATGGATCTGATATACATACTGAACTCATCCGCGCCATCAAAAAATGCCTGCAAAAGTTTCCAATTCCTTTAAGCTTGCCATCTCCTCTTCGTTCACTATTGTTGCCATTGACTGCCAATAAACTATGAGGTACTGTAAATGAGAGATTTTCGGTAAAATCCCAAGTGGCATGACTTTTAGTTCACTCGCATTCAAATTGAGGAATTTTAAGTTGACTAGCATTTCTAAACCATTAGGTACTTCCGTAATTCCTGTTCCCTCAAGGTCTAACTTCCTCAATGCTGTAAGTTTTGCTAATGAAGGCACCTGCTTCAAGTTTTCACACCATCTAAGCCTTAATGTAGTAAGATTCTCCAAGCTAAAGACAGAATTCGGCAGAGATTCAATAGCAGTATATGATAAATCAAGAACCTTGAGCCTACGCAAATGCTCAAACAAAGAATCTGGGACATTTTTTAATGATTTGTTACCTTGTAGCAACAAGGTTGAAAGGTTAGGACACCTGGGTGATACATTAGAAGGGATTGTTGATATGTCCTTGTACATCAAAGAAGCCTTTACAAGATCCTCTCTCCATTTTCCTTCATCTGAAAAATCTTCCAATCCCAAGTGACCTTCTACCATAAATTCAGGACTTGCAACCTGGAGGACCATGTCTCTTACCAAATCATGCATCTTCACAAAATTATCATTTCCACCTTCCAATAAGCAAGCATTTTCAAGTTTACTCAATATTGAATAGCCCCTATCAAACTCCGCTTGCCTATTCTTCATTCTTTCAATAATTCCCTCATCAATCAAATGTTCTATCAACTCTTGTTTGTCAATCTTGAAGTCTTCAGGGTATAGTGCACAATGCAAGAGACACTGTTTAAGTTTCTCACCTTTCAATCGTTCATAACTAAATTTAAGCGTCTCAAGCACCTGCTCCTCTCTATTGTTGGTCCTTATTACTGATGTCCTTAACTCTTCCAATGCATCTCTCCACTCATAATCATTGATTAAGGGTTTGAAACTTGCAGCTATTGTAACAATTGCAAGAGGCAATTGAGCACATCTTTCAAGAACCTCTTTTGCCATTGGTTTCAAATTTGGAATATTAAAAACATCATGCTCCATTTTATCCAAAAACAACTTCCGTGCCTCCTCTTTTGAAAGAAGCTCCATTTTAATATCCTTACAACTCATTCCTCGACAAACGTCAAGAAGACGAGTTGTCAATACTAATTTGCATCTATTTGCTGAAGTAGGCTCTGGAATTCCTACTTTCTCAAGAGCAAATGCTTCCCACATATCTTCTAAGATTAGCACATGTCTATTCTTAACTTCCAATTTTGCCTTTAACTTCGCAGCCCTTTCTCTTACATCCTCAACTTTTGCGAGATCTAAATCCAACTTGCGTGCAATATCATGTTGTAATTGGATAACATTTAAAGACTTTGATACAGTGACCCAAATGACACTGTTAAATTTGTTTTTCTCTTTTAATAGACGATTATTGATGTGCTCCATGACAGTCGATTTCCCTATACCTCCCATTCCATAAAGGCCAATCTTTCTAACATCATCATCCAACACCCATGCCCAAATTTCTTCCTTTACTCTTTCAGCAGTGCTTTCCCCAATCAAAGTTGGTGTTGACATTATTTCTCCGTTGCTTGGAGGTGGATCAATGACCAAACTATCAGTGAAAGCACCCCTTTGATAAAGTTCTTCCACCTCTCCTATCTTCTTCAAAGCAAGTTTTCCTATGTGCGCACGTGAGAAACGCTTCCCTTCTCCAGCTTCGCGTTCAATGGCTTCTATTTCATCATTCATCATTTCTACATCTTGGATCCATCCTTGAACTTCTTCCTTTGGTGTCTTTCCTGGAAGAAGTTGTGCTTCCATTCTAGAGGCTGTGTCTAACTTCCGACGTTCTAATTCCCGCCATTTGTTCTTGAGAATTATCCTACGTTCATCAGCGCCTCTATAATTATTGTAGTATTCATGAATTGGAGCAAATATCATTTTTGCAATCTCGAAAATCGGACCAACAATATCCATTGTTTTTGTTCCTGCATATATACCCAATATGTACATCAGACATTTTGCACATTTGTAACTAAAAATTAAAAACAAAATGGAAGAATTCATCTTTAGTTCCCAAGTTTTTAAAGCCATGGAGTTGGCTTGGATTGGTAAATGGTAAGTGGAAGAAGTAGTGGTGGTGGATCAGTCAATCCCCCCCCCCCCCCCCAATGTTATTGTCTTTATAATGGACTGAAAGAAGAGATTGATAATAAATTCTAAAGTTTACTTGTCTAGTTAAAATTTTAAAATATGATTACAGCACATCTAAATTTAGAGGAATAAATATAGGAGTATATATATTTTTAGTAGAGGAATTAATATATATTTTAAGTGAAAATAATAAAATTGGACAAACTAATAAGAAGCAAATAATAATTTAGTTCAGCTATTAATAATTCAATTTATGAATTATTAGACCAAGGTTATATGGCCAATGGTTATTATAAGAGAACTTGGCTTTTCCAATAGGTTCTAAAAATAGGCTTCTATCGATTAGAATATGTTTTTAGGGCAAGGATTTACTACAAACTAAGTTACAACAACTCTTACAAAATGCATGCGTGTCAATGCCTCAAATAGACCCCATTTGGTGAAAAATTCAATCTTGAAACGGATAAATATAAGCCTAGATAGTAGATAGGTCACATCTAAGGCATTGATACCTACCTTACATAGGCATTGGGTACAACTTAGTTTACAGCAAATCCTTACCTTTTTTTATTAATACTATTTACTACTATTTTTTTTTTTTTTACCCCTGAGCTAATCAATATCCATGGAATCAAATTTTTTTTTTTTTTTTATGGGAATGAAAAATTTTCACAATTTTTTTTTAAAAATTATTGACGTGGCCTATTGTAATTGGTACATAACAAAAGTAGTGTTAATAAAATCCCATAAAAATGGGACTACATAAAAGTTGTCTCTAATATTGTGCTTTTAAAAAGAAGCTACGACTTTGAAGTTTTTAGTGAAATCCCATAGAAATTATATGTGCAATTAAATATCATGATAATAATACAAACTTCTACTCTACCTTTTTCAATTTGAAAAGGTATGTTGATGTTAATCGAAAATCAGGGATTGTAATTAATAAGAAAGACCAACAAGGTACACTGGCAGAGCATGTCTTAGTAAGCACCAAAGGCAATGAAAGAACATAATCTCAAACACATGATAATCAAAGATATAGCACACAAGAAAATACAATGCATAAGCACAGAGAAGAAAGTAACGCAAACGACCTAGAGCAGAACAATATAATGCAAAGCCACATAGAAGAAAGCAACGCAAACCAGAACAAGTTTGTACAGGGAAAATCAGATGGAAGAGTAGAAACAAAAGATAGCTTTAAAAGAAACAAATTTCTGCAGAAAGGAATGTTTCTCTCTGTTTGCTTTCAAATGGAAATGATTCGTTTCACAGTAATTCATTTTTTCAAAATGTTTAGCCCCAAAAGAACAGTTTTTTTTCTTTTTTTTTTTTTTTTTTTTTTTTAACTATAAGCAGGCTGGGGAATGAAGTAATGACCCAGTATATAAAAAGAAAGTCCACTTTTTCTTTTACATGAATGAAAATCTCAGTGGAAAAGATAGCTAAAATAAAAAAAGAATGTATTACAATATAATCTTATATATATATATATATATATATATTAAAAAAAAAAAAAAGAACATGTACAGTCATCTAATCCTATAAATATCTAAACCAAAAAATAAATAAATAATTTCATACGCACAATCACATCAAAGATCTTAACAGTCCTTTTATCTCCAAAAGAAAGCCAAAGTAAAATACAAATTAGCAACAACTGTTTAGAAATCCGGGGAGAATCGAAGTTTAAATACATAGACTGATTGGCTGTTGTCATGCTGCTGCTCTTAATAAGCAACATACAAGGAAATAAAAACATAGGGGTCAAGAAGATAACACAAATGCTAATCCTTCGGTAGAAACTACGAAAAGTAAAAGAGAGTGAAGGTAATAATGCAGCATAAGAAGTGAAATAAATGAGGAAGAAATCATGTGGACTTGCTTTCAGGCCATTGCACTGCAAGACAAGGGGAGACATCACTATTGTCACCTCAACTTCCGCGAAAGATGCTGGGAAATTGTCGTGGTGCTGTAAAGTCTTTCTTCTTTCTTTTTCTTCTTTTTTTTATTTTTATTTTTATTTTTTTTTACAAGATAGAAATTTTACTTTAATTTAATCTAAGTATATATATGTGTGAAACTCCCTCTTAGACCTCTTAGAGACTTAAATCCTAGTCATTGCCCCCACACCCCACAAGCACTTATAATTGTGTTTTATTAAAGTAACTAATCAAGATTAATCACGAAAGGGAACCTTTAACCAACTTAACTGCACAATGGGTCATTCTAGTGTACCCCTTCTTTTTGGGGGTATGGTATCCACGCAAATCCTGACCATCAAATCTAATAATTTATAATCTGACCTGTAAAGTTGTGATTTCCATCTAGCCTTTGTTGGCTTTAATTCCATGCCAAATTTGGCTGTAATTCAGTCAATTGTTTCCCTGTATTTATGTGATTTTAATTGTAAGGGATGAGTGTGAGAGATTGGTAAAGAATCAAGCATGCAATGAAGATCAGTGCAGCTTCGCGAAAAGCTCGCAAGAAGCTCGTGAGTAAAAGAACCCGTGAAAAGGCCACGTGTGAAGCACATGACTAGAAACTGAAGAGTCATGCCAGCCTATCATTTTGTGAGTACTTGCAAGAAAGGCCATCTCGCGAGGTACCCACGAAACTCTCTGTTTGGCAAAAATGAAAAGTGTTTTCCTACATACACTATATATACCCTAATTATCCACGAAATTATAAGGAGTCATTTTCAAAGAGAACCCTAATAAAATACTTGAGAGTTAGAGATTGTCATACCTACAATCATCTACACCAATACTCTTGGTTTTCCTCTACTCCTAACTGTCCATCTATACATCCTTGAGAGGTTCTTAGCCCAAACACTTACCTCACCCATCCTGAGTGTTGAGAGAAGTTTTGATGCCTTTGGGAAGTATTAGAAGAAGCCATTAAGTAGCAAATGCAATTGGGCGAAATTGTGGGATCCAGAAAGCTACTGAAGACAAGACTCCGAGAAATCCATTAGTAGCAGGAGCTTGGAGGGCTCAAGTAAATTAGGTAGATTAGGCTTGGAGGGTCTTTTTGATATTTATGTCCTCCAACTTATTCACAAGTGAATCGATTTCAATTTGGAGGGTCATGGAGAGGTTTTTCGCCGAGTTCTTCGGTTTCTTTTTTGATAACATGTTTTGGTGTTATCTTGTGTTTGCATCTTTCTTCCCTACTCTTTAAGCTTTACATTTATTGCTCATTGTACTTGCTTATGGCTTGGAGTAGTGTTATCGGTTTATTGCGCATGCTTTACTCTTGTTCCGCGCTTAGATAAGTTAGAATAAAAGCAATTAAACTGTAATTTAAAATTGAGAGTCTAAACAAGCATTAGTGTTTTCACACTAATTGAGCTTTCATGACCGTTTATTCAAAAATTTAGTGGATATCGATTACCGGCAAGGCAAGTTAGCATAAAATAAAAAAATAAAAAATAAAAAATAAAAAGAACCATATGTCTCTCTCAATTCTAAAAGGCAAATCAAGTGCATGCAAGACTGACTAAAAGGGAATTATTTTGCTTGGTTCACTCCTTAGAAAATTGCCACCAAAGCTCTACCTAACTAGGACCAAAAAATGGCCTTGGTAGAGCACTAAGTGCTTGATCTCCAATAGAACTATCTCCTTGGACTCTCTCTAAGGTACAAAAATTGCAAACCTTTGTTTTTATCTTCTTCTTCTTCCTTTTTTTTTTTTAAAGATGATTGCTTTATCATATTTGATATATTGCATATTAAAAATTAGGTCTTCGTGTTTGTTTTATGTATTTGGAAATGTGGGAGTTAGGGTTTTTGATTGTTTCAATATGGATTTTGGATTTGAAGGTTTAGTAGAGGGGAAACAAAAATGGTGCCACAGAATGTGACAAAAGTACGATCAGATCTCATGCTAGTACTACGTGATGTTACAATGGAACTGTCAAATGCGAGTAAAAAATAAGAGTACCAATGAATGTAACAAAAGTACGGTTCGAAATGATGTGGTACTAGTTCGGGTGAAAATGGAACCATCAAATGTGAGAAAAAAAATATGGGAACCATCAAATGTGACAAAAGCATGGTCACACCGATGTTGGTACTATCCAATGTAATAATGAACTGTCAAATGTGAAAAAAATAATAATAATGGTCCCACCAAATGTGAAAAAAGTACAGTCATAAGTAATGTTGGTATTGCCCAATGTGACGATGGAACTGTCAAAATATGGAGAAAAAAATAATTATACCACCAAATGTGACAAAATTATGGTCAGGGTGATGTTGGTACTACCCAATGTAATAATAGAACTGCCAAATATGAGAGAAAAAAAAAAAGGTACCACCAAATGCGACAAAAGTACGATCAGAAGTGATGTTGATACTATTTAATGTGACAATTGAACTATCAAATGTGAGAAAATTGTTGTATATATAGGTACATACATGGATAAGTTGTAATAGTGATGTTTGAATTTGGAGAATATTGTTTCATAAAGTGAAAATTCAAGTTCTGGAATTTTCTAAGTGAAAATTCAAAATACAACATTTTCAATCGGTCGAAACTTTGGCTCGATCGATCAAAATGGTAAAGAAAAAATCCTAGAGTCTCTGGATGTCTCGATCTCTACTCGATTCTTGTTCAACCGGTCAAAAAGAGCACTCGATCAATCAAAAGTAACTTTCAACTGAACGAAAATCATGAAAGAATTTTCTGGTGATTGTTCAGAGAGTTTGAAGAGGTTTCAAGCCTTGTAAATGGTTTTATGAAACATTTTAACTCTCCATACATGCCTTTTGATGAAATATAACCGTATAGGTATAAATTGAGGCCTATATTCACTTGAAAAATAGTGAGTTAGAGAGAAACACAAGAAATCCTGTAGTTATTCTCCAGAATTACCATCTGTAGAACCCAACATCTTGATTGTATCCTGGGGACAAATTTGCGATATCCCTTTAGCAACAATAGTGTAAGGGGGCAAATATTGTCTAAGGAAAACGATATTGTGCCTCCAAGTTATCTATTTTCTGTTTGTCTTTTGTGTTAACCTTGTTTTTCCATTATTACTTTGTATAATATCCCCAACAAAAAGAATAGGGTATTATCGAATGTAACAAAAGTACAATCAGATGTGATGTTGATACTGCCTAATGTGACAATGGAACCATCAAATGTAAGAAAAAATAAAAGAACCACCAAATGTGAAAAGAGTACAATCGCATGTGATGTTAATACTACACAATGTGAAGATGGAAACCATCAAATGTGAGAAAAAATCACAAAATGTGACAAAAGTATTGTCAAATGTTATGTTGGTACTGCCGAAAGTGACAATGTAACCATCAAATGTGAGAAAAAAAAAATGAGAACCACTAAATGTAACAAAAGAACAGTCACGTGTGATGTTGGAGCTGCACAATGTAAGGATAGAGTTGTCAAAAGGAACCACCAAATGTGACAAAAATACTATCCAATGTGATGTTGGAACTACACAATGTAAGGATAAAACCGTCAAATGTGAGAAAAAATAAAGGAACCACTAAATGTGACAAAAGAATAATCACATGTGATGTTGGTATTGCACAATATAAGGATGAAACCGTCAAATGTAAGAAAAAGATAAGGGAACCACCAAATGTGACAAAAGAATAGTCACGTATAATGTTGGTACTACACAATTTGAAAATGGAACTGTCAAATATGAGGAAAAAAATAAGAAAACCCTCAAATGTGACAAAAGTATTGTCAAATGTGATGTTGAAACTACACAATGTGATGATGAAACCGTCAAATATGAAAAAATAATAATAATAAAAGAACCACTAAATATGACAAAAGTCTCTGATGGTTGTATAAGAGATCTAGGATTCAATCCCCGCCTACACCAAAAATTGATTGGTGTCTTGGTATGATAATAAAGAGCTATTATCAGAAGCGGACACCATAGGTTGAAATTCTCTAAAAAAAAACAATCAAATGTAATATTGGAACTGCAAAATATGAGATTGAAACTGTCAAATGCGATGTTTGGGTAACTTGGTATAACAGGTTGCCTATTAAGTACCACACTTTTTTTTCCCCTAGGTACAGTAGAATTACCCCCTGGACAAGATATACACGGTAGAATTGAAATATCATGAGATTTATTATGCTCATATCTTTCTTAAAGTTTCTTTCTTTCACTAATCACTATTACTTCATTGATTTTCGGCTTTCCATCATTTCCATGGATCTCATCACTCAAGTCATGGTCTAATTAGTATCATCTTTTGCCTTAAGTTACGGATATCAACATTTCTATTCAAAATATTCATTTATAAACCTTTATGTTTTATTTTATTTCTCCCTATATAATAGATCTTGAAAGTTGAAAGTTGAAAGCTATATAATTTTTTTTTTTAAAGAAAATCGTTTCACTGTGCTCTTCTCATCAAGAAAAAAAAATCATTCAAAAAGAAATTATTGTATTGTGATTTAAAGTCAAAATTGACTGCCTCTAAAAGCTTGGTGTCATAATACATTTCAACAAAACCTCACTGAATAAACCCCCAAAAATGAATGACTGTTGACTAACGTGTATGGGTAACTAAACGCCTTCCTTCAAATCTCACAAAGCGCTCACTCAGGATTGAGATCACCATCCGATTAACCCCACTCCCTTTTAAAATATTTTGTATTAATCTTGCTTTTTTTTCTTTTTTTTATTTATTTATTCAATGGTTGAAATTTAAAGTTATTTTGCTGCGTTGATGAAAAGATGAACATATTTGATCATACATTTAGATGAGTTTTTAACAACTAATAATCTATCATAACTGGTTAAATAGTTCAGCAATGATCACAAATTTGGGTGAGCTTTTGACAATTAAAAAAAAAAAAAACTGTCATACTTTAAGTTAAATGGTTCAGTTAATATTCGCAAATTTTCACTTTTTTGCCCTGCCATGCTAATTGATACACCTCTCAAAGCAATTTATAAAAACTAAACCCAATTTTACTATTCCCCTTCCACTTATTTTGATTTTGGGTTTCAATACAATTGTAAAACTTGAGACAACAATTTTAAACAGAGTTTTTTATATTTAATATCAGTTGTCTCACATGGCTTAAGAATATATGTTGTGATATGTTTGTGGTATAACTTGCATCACCCTCTTTTAAAAGTTACCATAATTTTTTAGTGGAAATTGTGGTGTGCCTTTATGTTAGAGTATCTGTGTTAGTTTATATCTTAAAAAAATCAATTAAGTAATATTTATTTAAAATTTTATATTATAATTTTTATTTAACATGCATTTTTTTTTTTAGATGCAAATTAATTAGCGACTAATTTTTTGTATTTAAATTTTGCTAATATATCCTTTTTAATGATAATTGGTAAATACACTAAATTTTCACGTGTCAAGATCAATCTTAAGTAAGATTTTAGCAATTTTAATTTTGAAAATTTTCTTCCTATAGAAGCAATTATAACAAGTATTGTTGATAAAATTTTGTAGGCAATACATGTATTTGAGAAAGAATTAAGTCTTTTTATATAATCATGAATTTCTATATTACATGTTCAAACATCATTATTGTGGGGTCATGGGCCCAGATCATACAATTGGGTCTTGGGCTTCGGCCGAGAGCTTGGAGCTTTGGCTGAGATCGTGAGAAGTCCAAGTCCGAGGAGGAATATCTCCTCTGATAAGCTAAACGCAAATCGGGTATAGATCCTAATGATCAAAGTGACATTCCAGGAAGTTCTAATGATAGGGACGAGCATCATGAACGTAAAAGAAGGATAAGGACTCAAAAATATCTAAAGGAAAGCTACTACACCGCATTAAATGCCCTGCAGCTAACTTTCTGATCGCATTTATGTGGAAAAGACTCCTAAACAGTGCTACCTCGGCAACCACAACTCACAGAATGCCAGAAAGGGTGTCTGATTGGATAAGCACTCAAGTGGTGGCTCAAAAGATCAACAAGTGTAGGATCAAGATCATCCAAAAGGAACTATATAATGGAATAGGCCCTTCATGAAAAAGAGGATCGGGAAAGGAGAAAGAATAGATAAAGCACTGTAGCAATCTCAACAACTCCTGTAACCATTGTCATCCAGTATATACTAGAACAGAGCTCCTCAGAGTGTGCCGAGGACAAACTTTCTTGTACAAACCTGGTTCATTTCTGTTTGATTGTCTTGGAAACACATTATAACTGTTATCCCAGTCACTTAAGCCTAGTTCTTCTACCCACTCTCTACAAATTCATTGTTTTGGGCCTAGGATCAAATCCAGTCCTTACAATTGGCGTCGTCTGTAGGAAGAGCCTGTGTGATAGTGAGTGCAACAATTAATTATGGTAGGATCAGGCCCCCATCAGCAAGAGTCCCTGGGGAAAGCCATTATGGTGGCTAGTTTACTATGTGAGCAAGTCACTACATGAGGTACACACAGTTGTTGTTCTAACTCAGCTTCTGCTAAGGTCTATACCACGAAGTGCTGATTACACGGGAAGGATGGCTAAATGGGGTGCAATTCTAGGGGCTTTTGACATTAAGTACATGCCTTGTACCTTTGTCAAGGGCCAGCTCCTTGCGAATCTAGTGGTCGGGTTCGCTCAACCTCCATTAGAGGAAGTGGCAGCAACACAGAGAATGGATGGAAAATCGGTTGGCACAATCTCCCTTCAAAAACCTTTATTCTGGAGGGTATATGTTGATGGTGCAGCAAATCAAAGGGGCTCCGCAGCGGGGCTAGTTCTGGAAGGTATATATTGATATCTTCTAATCTTTTGAAGTGGTTAAACAGAACCTTAGCTATGCCAGGTCCTCGGACCTCCTGCTTTGGGGAAATTAACACACATTGACATCTTTTGAAGTGGTTAAACAGAACCTTAGCTACGCCGAGTCCTTGGACCTCCTGCTTTGGGGAAATTAACACTCATTGACATCTTTTGAAGTGGTTAAACAGAACCTTAGCTACGCCGAGTCCTCGGACCTCCTGCTTTGGGGAAATTAACACTCATTGACATCTTTTGAAGTGGTTAAACAGAATCTTAGCTATGCCAGGTCCTCGAGCCTCCTGCTTTGGAGAAATTAACACACACTAACATCTTTTGAAGTGGTTAGATAGAACCTTAGCTATGCCAGGTCCTCGGACCTCTTGCTTTGGGGAAATTAACACACACAGACATCTTTTGAAGTGGTTAAACGGAACCTTAGCTTTGCCGGGTCCTCAGACCTCCTGCTTTGGGGAAATTAACACACACTGACATCTTTTGAAGTGGTTAAACAGAATCTTAGCTATGTCGGGTCCTCGGACCTCCTGCTTTGGGGAAATTAACACACCATGACATCTCTCTTCAAGTGTTTAAACTATAACTCAATCATGCCTCAATCCTCGGACCAGATGATGTGGGAAAGTTAACACTCCATGACATCTCTCTTCAAGTGTTTAAACTATAACTTAATCATGCCTCTGTCCTTGGACTAGATGATGTGGGAAAGTTAACACTCCATGACATCTCTCTTCAAGTGTTTACACTATAACTCAATCATGCCTCGGTCCTCGGACCAGATGATGTGGGAAAGTTAAACACTCCATGGCATCTCTCTTCAAGTGTTTAAACTATAACTCAGAAAGTTAACACTCCATGACATCTCTCTTCAAGTGTTTAAACTATAACTCAATCATACCTCCTTCCTCGGACCAGATGATGTGGGAAAGTTAAACCCTCCATGGCATCTCTCTTCAAGTGTTTAAACTATAACTCAGAAAGTTAATACTCCATGACATCTCTCTTCAAGTGTTTAAACTATAACTCAATCATACCTCCTTCCTTGGACCAGATGATGTGGGAAAGTTAAACACTCCATGGCATCTCTCTTCAAGTGTTTAAACTATAACTCAATCATTCCTCGGTCCTCAGACCAGATGATGTGGGAAAGTTAACACTCCATGACAACTTTCAAAATGTTCAAACAGAACCTTAGTTATGCATGGCTCCTCGGACCACATACTTTGGGGAATTAACATTCCACGATATCTATTTGTTTCTCACTAAGTGTTAAGACAGACCAAGATTATAACCAAATCCTTAGATTGGTATCTCTGAAAGGAGTAATTTACAATACAAATATGGGGTGTGTGAAACGACACTCCCCCGGGTGTAAATCAAAGGATCAAAGTAGAATTAACTCTTAAGAATTCAAAACCCCAATTTTTTCCCCGGATGAGAGGAAAAAATGGGAGTTTTGAGCGGCTATTGTGGGGTCATGGGCCCAGATCATATAATTGGGTCTTGGGCTTCGGCCGAGAGCGTGGGGCTTTGGCCGAGATCGTGAGTAGTCTGAGTCCGAGGAGGAATATCTCCTCGAATAAGCTAAATGCAAATCGGGTATAGATCCTAATGATCAAAGTGACCTTCCAGGAAGTTCTAATGATAGGGATGAGCATCATGAACGTACAAGAAGGATAAGGACTCAAAAATATCTAAGGAAAAACTGCTACACCGCATTGAATGCCCTACAGCTAACTTTCTGACCGCATTTATGTGGAAAAGACCCTGAATAGTGCTGTCTCGGCAACCACAACTCATAGAAGGCCAGAAAGGGTGTCTGATGGGATAAGTACTCAAGTGGTGGCTCAAATGATCAACAAGTCTAGGATCAAGATCATCCAAAAGGAACTATATAATGGAATAGGCCCTTCATGAAAAAGAGGATCGGGAAAGGAGAAAGAACAGAGAAAGCACTGTAGCAATCTCAACAACTCCTGTAACCATTGTCATCTAGTATATACTAGAACAGAGCTCTTCGGATTGTACCGAGGACAAACTTTCTTGTACAAACCTGGTTCATTTTTGTTTGATTGTCTTGGAAACTCATTATAACTGTTATCCCATTCACTTAAGCCTAGTTCTTCTACCCACTCTTTAGAAATTTATTGTTTTGGGCCTAGGATCAAATCCAGTCCTTACAATTATAATTATTTTCGTTATTATCTTTATGTTATATTATTTCAATATCTTCTAACTCTCTTTGATGAATTTCTTGCTCATTTACAAGATTTTCACCTAAATTTATATTAAATTTTTTCAGCTAAATTTATATTAAATTTTTTGATATTTCTAGCAATAAATTTATCAAGTGAACTTAAATGGGATTATATTAATTTTTATATTTTAATTTTTAAAAATTTATTCACATTTATATGTTTTTTTTTTTAATAGAAATTTTATAATTTTAAAAAAATTATTTACAAATAAAACAAACACTATGTATAATATAGGAAAATGTTCGGCATTTATTATTGAATTTTTTAGGAAATGTTTTTTATGGAAAAAAAAAAAAGGTAATTAATATTTTGACAGTTTTAATCTCAAACATATGATAATCAAAGATTTATAGCACACAAGAAAATATAAGGTTATGTTTGGTAACAATTTTTGTTTTCTATTTTCAAAAACTTGTTTTTGGGAATATAAAAAAAAAAATTCTTGTATTTTTGAAATAAAAAATATGTTTGGTTAGTTGAAATTAGAATATATATATATATATATATATATATTTTATGAAAATAAAAATAAAAATACTAAAATATGTTGTTAGTAGGATTTGGATTATAATACTAATTCATTAAATGAGACAGATTCAATTAATTAAATGTGTATTTTCATTACTTTTGAAAATTAGAAATTAAAAACAAAATTCTGAATGTTTTCAGTTTCCTTCACAAATTAAGTTTTGAGAACAATTTTTGTTTTCTGTCCATTTTGGGTTGCCAAACAAGTTTTTAGTCTCAAAAATAGAAAATTGTTTTTGAAAATAGAAAATAAGAGGGGAAAAAAAAAAAAAAAAAAAAAAAACAAACAAACAAACATTTGTCAAACATACCCTAATGCAAAACCATAAAGAAGAAAGTAATACAAACCGCCTAGAGGTTAGAGCTAGAGCAGATCAAGTTTTGTTTTTCCTTGCATTATGCATAAACTAGAATGGAGGAACAGATCAACTTAGGTTTAACATGAGAATCATAGGTCTTAATTATTGCATGCAAGAAACTAACAACAAAAAAGTATATACCTTGAAAAGCGTACACTTCTTGATAGACTCTGATTGAATAAAGTAGAAACACACTAATTGAAGCAGAGGAGATAATAAAGAGGCCGCCAAACCTTCCTGCCAAAATATATATGTTTGTTTCGTGAGAACAGGGAAATTCGTAGTCAAAGAATCAAAAACATTTAAAGCATAAGCATTAAACGTTAAAAAGACTAAATACTAATAGGTAAGAGTCTAAGCAATACAAAACTGTGACATTTGACAAAAGCTTAGGAAAAGAAAAGTGGTAACCTTTTCCTATGTCTTTGTATTCATATTTGGGTCTGTTTTGCAACTGGGTAAATCTAAATTTTATGTCCAAATTGTCCAACTGGGTAAACGGAGTTTGATAAGTCTCAGTCACGACCTTGATCTGATTCTTCTTAGTAGAACCTGAAAGTCGACATATAGCAATGAGATTAAAGCATGACAAGCTCATTGGTTTCCTTCTAAGCCCAATGAGAAGTAGATCGAACAAACAATACCATATGATGAAAAAGGGAGAAAAGTATCAATACAAGGAAAGTCATATGGAAGAAGGAAAAAAACAAGCTTTAAAAGAGACAAATTGCTGCAGAAATGAATGGTTCTCTTGGTTTGCTTTCAAATGGAAATGATTCATTTCACAGTAAAAAATTAAAATTTTCATAATCTAAAGATGTACAAGGTACTATCACATTGAATTTTCTTCCCTCAAATTAATAACGAATAATAAGTAAATTTAAATGTATTAATATCACATATTCCTATAGATTAATAAAAAATTAAATCTTCTTTATGAAATGGTTCTTCTCCATCTTAAGAAAATATATAGAAAAGAAGCAAAAAAGAAAAGAAAAGAAAAAAAAAAAAAAAAAAAGGAATTCCTTCTTTACAAAATGTTTAGCCCTAAAAATAAAAGAACAATTTTTCCGTCCTCTAATTTTATTTTGAACTATAAGCAGGTTAAGGAATCAAGTATGGACCCAGTATATAAAAGAAGGGCCACTTTTTCAGTTTTCTTTTACATGAATGAAAATTTTAGTGGAAACGATAGCTAAAATAAATATATATCTATTAGAGTTCCTCCTAAAAAATTACAATAAAATCTTTTAAATTAAAAAAAAAAATGTACAGTCATCTAAAGCTATAAATATCTAAACCCAAAAAAAGAAAAATTCATACGCACATGATTCAAATCAAAGATTTTACCAGTCCTCTTATCTCCAAAAGAAAGCCAAATATACAAAAATAGCAACAACTGTTTAGAAATTCGAGGGGAAGTTTAAATACACAGACTGATTGGCTTTTGTCATGCTGCTGCTCTTAATAAGTAACATTCGAGGAAAGTAAAACACAGAGGTCAAGAAGATAACACAAAGCAAGCAACCCTTCTTGCTAAATGCTAATCCTTTGGAAGAAACTACGAAAAGTAAAAGAGAGTGAAGGTAATATTAATGTAGCATAATTAAGTTAAATAGATGAGGAAGAAATCATGTGGACTTGCTTTTCAGGTCAATTCGCTGCAGGACAAGGAGATATCATTGTGGGGTAACGCTGTTTGGTAAAGCCGGAAAAAGTGGCTTTACTTTTGTTTTATCCAACTTGCTGAACAAGATTACTGATTACATGGTAATGGTAGAATTGAAATAACATGAGATTTTTGGCAAAATTTGCTTAATAGGTTTTTTTTTTTTTTTTTATTAAGGAAAATTTTAGGAGAATAGCATGTGATTGAAATTATTTAGTTATATAGTAGGCGTTTGCGTTTGTTGCGTTTTTTTTTCTTTTAGCTGAGCACTCCTTGCACTGTTCATTATCCATGAACAGTAAATTTAGACATGTGAACAGTAAAAATTTAGTGAACAGTAATTTTTTAATTATTTTCAGTTTTTAATTTTCAATTTTCAGCAAAATAAGTTATATCCAAACAGACCCATAAATTATTTTTGGAACTTAAGTTTGTCAAACTCAAGTTTCAATCCAAAATCGAGTTCCAATTTGCAACCTAAACTAATTAAAACTCAAATTCGATAAACTCGATTTTGAGTTGAAATTCGAATTTGACAAACTCGAGTTCCAAAAAAATATACATGACTAAATAACTTTAGTCACATGCAGTAAATTTTGCCTGAGATTTTTTTTACTCGTATCTTTCTTTCGATCCCTATTTTTGTCCCATGGGGCATGGACTGTGTTCCACTTCATGTACCATTAATAAAAAATGACATAGTGGGGTATTATTGTAGCATAAAATAAGTGGAAATAGATGAGGAAGAAATCATGTGGACTTGCTTTTCAAGTCATTACAGCTGGGAAATGATCGTAGGGGGGTAAAGTTGTTTGGTGTGAGGCAGATAAAGTGGCTTTGTAGATGTCACAAAGTGAATGGATTGGTTTTGTTTTATTAAAGTAACTATTCAAAATTAATCATGGTAGGGAATCTTTATCCAACTAGCTCAACATGATTACATGATAGAATTGAAATAACATTATATATATATATATATATATATGTATTTTATTCCTATCTTTCTTTCATTCCCTATTACAATCAATATTTTACTGCCTCGCATGAGTTTCTTTCCTCAAAACTTCATTGATATTCGGCTTTTCCATGTATCTCATCACTCAACTCATGGTCTCCCTTGTATTAGCTTCATCTTCAACCTCTTTTGTGACCTGTCTTTTTCTTTTCTTCTAGCACAGCTGTTAGTGATAAACCCATAATACGTGATTCTGTAAATGAAAAAATAAAAATAAAATAAAAAATAAACAAAATGATATCGTGTGGCTTAGAATGATTTAATGTCCAATACTGATGCCATTGTAAATAGATGTATATATGATTTGAACTTCTATTTCATCATTCATTGTTTAATTTCTACATCTTGGATCCATCCTTCAACTTCTTGCTTTGGTGTCTTTCCTGGAAGAAGTTGTGCTTTCATTCTAGAGGCTGTGTCTAACTTTTGGCGTTCTAAATCCTGCTATTTGTTCTTGAGAATTATCCTACGTTCATCAGCGCGCCTCTATAATTATTGTAGCAATCACAAATTGGAGCAAATATCATTTTTGCAATCTCAAAAATCAGACCAACAATTTCCATTGTTTTTGTTCTTGCATATGTACCCAATATATACATCAGACATTTTGCACATTTATAACTAAAAATTAAGAACAAAATGGAAGAATTCATCTTTAGTCCCCAAGTTTTTAAAGCCATGGAGTTGGCTTGGATTGGTAAATGGTAAGTGGAACGAGAGGTGGCGGTGGATCAGTCAATCTCATTTTCTATTTCTCCAACCCCACCACCTAATGGATTTTTTTTTTTTTTTTTTTTTTTTGAGAATACTAAGTTTTTTAACACACACACATACATATGGAGAGAGGGGAGAAGGTCTTAAAGAAATTGACAGTGGTGTATATCCAAAAGGGTCTAACTCTTGTATATCCCACCTAATGGACTCAAAGAAGAGATTGATAATAAGTTCTAAAGTTTACTTGTCAAATTAAAATTTTAAAATATGATTATAGAATATCTAAATGGGAAATACTAACGGATACCTTTAGGGCATTAGTTAACAATCCATTTAAAGAAAGTTTTTATGGGAAAAGGAAAAAAAAAAAAAAAGCAATTAATGTTTTGAAATTTTTTTTTTTTCATTTATCATAAAAGTGGTGTAAAAACTTTCCTAAAATAGATTGTTAACCATTGTCCTAAGGGCACTCATTAGCATGACTCTATCTAAATTTAGAGGAATTAATATATATTTTAAGTGAAAATAATAAATTTTTTTTTTTTTTTTGAGAAACAAACACACACACACACACACAAGGGAGAGGGAAAGGGGTTTTAAGTGAAAATAATAAATTTGGACAAACTAATACGAAGCAAATAATAATTTAGTTCAGCTATTAATAATTCAATTTATGAATTATTAGACCAAGGTTACATGGCCAATGGTTATTAAAAGAGGACTTGGCTTTTCCAATCTATATCTATATATATCTAAATGTTAAAGTGTAGCATTTATTATTGCTACGCTATAATTAAGCCACATCAGCATCCATGTTATTATCTTTTTTTTTTTTTTTTCCAATTTTCCTATAATTTCTTTTAACATTCACTTATTTTTTTTAATATTTACACTTCTTTTTGTGAGGGAAAATTGTGCATAGAATGGAAGAGTGAATGATAAATTTATGCTAAAAGGATGATAATAAGAAGAAACAAAATAAAAGAAGATAAAAGGAAAGAAGAAGAGTGATACTAAGGTAGAGGGTTTGGAAAGATGAAAAGGTAAAGAGAATGAGAAAGGTTGGAGAAAGTGTAAATTTTTTTTTAATTTTTTTAAAATAAAAAAATGAGAAAATATAAATAATTTAATGATATGGGGGATCTCATCTTATTTCAATGTTGAATAAAATAAGATGAGAAGAAAAAAAAAAGTAAATAGAAAAGATATAATAATAAACACAAAATTATCCAAATCATGTTATGTAATAGAATAATATTATTTTTATATACTATCTTTAATTATTTATAATGCAATAATAAAATTACATTTAACAATCAAAGAGAACAAAAAAAAAAAAAAAACCTTAAAACACAAAAATAAATATCATCAACCCAAATTAGAGTTCTAAAAAACACAAAAATTTATCAACCTAAAGTAGAGATGCAAGAAAAATAATATATATATATATATATATAATTTTCATACACTAATACTTTTTGAAAATCTCAATTAACCTCTCTATTATGCAAATCGTCGATTAGTAAATATGCAATAGTAAGAAGCGTTACAAATGAGATCATAAAAAAAGATAAAATTAATTAGTAACTATTATTATGGAGTAATAGTCTATGATTTTATGCATCTAAATAAGTGGAATATATAAAGTTTACTTAAAGGAATATGTAAAGGTATATTTTAAAAAACGTTATATGTAAGGTTTTAAAAAATATATTTAATGAGATCATAAAAAAGAAAAAAAATTTTATCACGCGCAATGCACAGGTTTGCGACTAGTAAGTTTTAAAAACAAGCTTCTATCGATTGGAATCTGTTTTTAGGGCAGGGATTTGCTATAAACTAAGTTACAGCAACTCTTGCAAAATGCACACATGTCAATGTCTCAAATAGACTCCATTTTTGCAAAAGTTGCTACAACTTAGTTTGTAGCAAATCTTTGCCCTTTTTATTGTTACTACAATTTTTTTTACACCTAAGCTAATCAATATTCATGGAATCAAATAATTTTTTATGGGAATAAAAAAATTTTCACAAATTTTTTTTAATTTATTGACGTGGCTTATTGTGATTGGTACATAACAAAAGTAGTGTTAGTGAAATCCCATAAAAATTGGTCTACGTCAAAGTTATGTCTCTAATATTGCGCGACTTTGAAGTTTTTAGTGAAATCCCATAGAAATTATATGTGCAATTAAATATCATGATAATAATATAAGAACAAAACTTATATACAGTATTTTAGGTGCTGTTCCTTAGGTTCCTCTTTTAAAATTCAGTCATGTGGCTACTTAACTAAAAAAATATATTTTCATCCCATGAGAAAAAATCCACATGCCAGAATCTTAAGAGAAGAACCTAAAGAATAGCATCTAAGTAATGTACTTAAGTTTTGCCCATAATACAAACTTCTACTCTACTTTTTTTTTTTTTTTTTTGAGAAGGGACTACTCTACCTTTTTTAATTGAAAAAATTATGTTTATGTTAATTGAAATTCAGTGATGTAATTAATAAGAAAGACCAACAAATGTACACAGGTAGAACATGTCTTACTAAGCACCAGAGGCAATGAAAGAACATAATCTCCAAACACATGATAATCAAAGATACAGCACATAAGAAACTACAATGCGAAAGCACAGAGAAGAAAGTAAAGCAAACGACCTAGAGCAGAACAATATAATGCCAAACCACCGAAAAGAAAGTAACGCAAACCCGATCAAGTTTCTACAGGGAAAATCAGATGGAAGAGTAGAAACAAAAGATAGCTTTAAAAGAAACAAATTTCTGCAGAAAGGAATGTTTCTCTCTGTTTGCATTCAAATGGAAATGATTCATTTCACAGTAATTAATTTTTTCAAAATGTTAAACCACAAAAGAACAATTTTTATGGTTTTATTTTTAATTTTTTTAATTTTTATTTTTTTTTAACTATAAGCAGGCTGGGGAATGAAGTAATGACCCAGTATATAAAGGAAGTCCACTTTTTCTTTACATGAATGAAAATTTTAGTGGAAAAGATAGCTAAAATAAACAAAGAATATATTACAATATAATCTTTCAAATAATAAAAAAAAAACATGTACAGTCAGCTAATCCTCTATATATATATATATATATATAAAACCAAAAAATAGATAAATAATTTCATATGCACAGTCACATCAAAGATCTTACCGGTCCTCCTATCTCCAAGAGAAAGCTAAATCTACAAATTAGCAACAGCTCTTTAGAAATCCGAGGAGAAGTTTAAGTAAATAGACCTTATTGGCTGTTGCATGCTGCTGCTCTTAAGAATAGCATTCACATTGGTGGAGCTAAAAGTTTAGCTATTTGGTACTTACAAAAGTCATTTTATCTATTTTACCTCTTCACTTTACAATACACTTAACATCAATAGATCTATATTTTTAGCTATTTGATTAAAATAATACAAATAACTCATTAGAATAATAATAAAAAATCCACCACAAACTTCAATAACCAACCACAACCACCTCCACCATCACCCACCACCACCATCAGTACAAAGCAAGAAGAAAAAAAAAAGCCCGATCTACCCACACAACCACAACCACAACCACCACCACACCACAACCCACAGCAGGAAAAAAAAAAAAAAAAAAAACCAAGCAAGGCATCCAGCCATCGAACCAACCACACCATAGCCGACGAACCAACCACACCACAACCCACCGAGGGTCGACGGCGAGGGCAAGATGGGTTGGTGGCATGGATCGGCGATGTGGGTCTGCGGCATGGGTCGGTAGCGTGGGGATGGGTTGGCGGCGGTGAGAGGAAGTTGAGAGAGAGTTGAGAGTTGAGAATTCTGAACGATAAAAAAATAAAATAAAATAATATTTTAATAGGAAGAGGGAATAAAAAATTAATTATTTTTTTAGCTTTCAACTATAGTGCACAGCCATATATAGTTGTTCACTATAGCTGTGTAGGTAAAAAATTTTCCTATATCACTACCAATGTAGTACCTTTTATGCATATGGTGGTGCTAAAAATAGCTTTTTAGAACCACCATTGTGGATGCTCTAAGTAAAAAAACACAGGGCAAGAAGATAACACAAAGCAACCACTGGCGGCTCCACATGCAAGCCAGGTGGTCACAAGACCACCCTGACTTGCAAAAAAATGCATATATACACTTGCCAAGAAATTATTATATGTTAAACTAACCTATTGTAACCACCCTAATAAAAATGTTGAACATCCTGACTTGAGATTTACAAAAGTTGGGTTCAACAAAAATAAAAATATTGCTACATTCTCAATATTTTCACAATATTTTTACAACAAATCTAATGTGGTAAGCTATTATTAATTCTAATTTGGGCTCAATAATGATAATATTTTTTTACTCACTAATAACAGTTTTTTGCATAAAAGTTATATATTGTAAAAATATTGTGGACATAATATTACTCAAAAATTAATTCTGCATCCCAAAAATAATCCTTAATCCCTTTTATAAAATTAAAAAGAAAAAGCTTAAGTAACAACAATAAATATTAGCCCAAAAAACAACAAACATAAATCAAACAAGAATAAGACAAGACCAAACAATATCAGGTGATCAAATTATTCAACAAAAAAACTATTATAAAACAACAACAAAAAAATCGCTAAATATTCAAATTTGTAGCTTGTTCAACCTATTCAATAAAAATAATTTCTAATTTCATTTTTCCCTAAAAAAATAATACTAAGAAAAATATTGTAGTTGTCAGTTCTCTTTGATGGTGATGACAATTATATTCTTTTTGGTTTTACGGTTGCAACAATTTTTCTCTCCTTAGCGACTCAACTCATAGTTGTAACAAATATTCAAATTATCACTTTATTAAATTTTATATAATTTATATTTCTTAGTGACAACCTTAAAAAAATTCTTAAAGCCGCTGCCAAAAGAAACCCTTCTTCTTGCTAAATGCTAATCTTTTGGAAGAAACTGCGAAAAGTAAAAGCGAGTGAAGGTATTATTAATGTAGCACAATAATTAATAAGGGAAAATAGATGATGAGGAATCATGTGGACTTGCTTTTCGGGTCATTGCACTTCAAGACAAGGGGAGACATCAATCACTGGAATCACCTCAACTTTAGTGGGAAATTGTCGTGGTGGGGTAAAGATGACTGGCTTTATAGTCAAAAAGTGAAGGAATTAAACATGTATTTTATTAAAGCAGCTAATCTAGATTAATCATGAAAGGGAACCTTTAACCAACTTAGCTGGACAAGATATTACATGGTAGAATTGAAATAACATGAGATTTATTATGCTCCTCTCTTTCTTTCGTTCACTATCACTTCATTGATGTTCGGCTTAATTTCCATCATTCCATTTAATTTTCATGTCTCTCATTACTCAAATCATGGACTAATTAGCTTCATCTTTTGCCTTAAGTTACAGATATCACCGCACATTCTCGGTGCAATAGTCACTCCACAAGTATAAATGCTTGTGGGGTGTGGAGAGTAAGAGCTAGAGTACAAGTCTCCAGGAGAGAGCTTCACACACATATACACTTAGATTAGGCTAGACTTGTATAAAAAAAAAAAATAATAAAAAAATAAAAGTTACGGATATCAACATGCCATCTTCTCAACCCACCATAACGCGTGGTACTATTAAACACTTGAGAAAAATACAATGCAAATGAGGAAAACGCTGGGAAATTGTCGTGGTGGGGTAAAGTTGATTGGTGGAGGTCAAAAAGTGGATGAAGTGCTCGTGTTTTATTTTAGTAAATAATCAAATATTAACATGAAATGAAATAGCATGAGATTTTTTATACTCCTATATTTCTTTTGCTCCCTATAACTATCAGTGCGTTAACTGCCTTGTGCATCATTTTCTTTCCTCAAAGCTTTATTGATGTTTTGCTTTCAATTCTTGTATTTGCTTCTTTTTCACCCTCTTTGTAGCCTGTCTTTCTCTCTTCTTCTTGCACAGCAATCTGCACATTGTTGCTGATAAACCCATAATGCGTTATGCCGTTAATGAAAATTACTTAAAATAAAAGGATTAAGGTACAAATTGGGTTTTTTTTTTTTTTTTTTCCTCTCATAATTTAAATAGCAAGTACAAAGGATTAAAATACCTTAAAATTGGGGTTTTTTTTTTTTTTTTTTCTTTCATTTTTTTTTTCCACATTGGTATTTCATATCTACTTTTATGTGTTAAAATCATGGTTTTAAAAACCGAACCGGTTAAAGAACCGTAAAAGAGACTGATTACCGGTTTTTAGGTCTAATCGGGGTTGGGCCGATGGTCGAACCGATGACGCAATAAATAATTTAATTAATAAATATATAATTATAAAAAATAATTTTAAATATATAATAATTTTATAGCTGTCAATATTTACTATATATATATATATATATAACATTTTAGAAGTATTTTTATGTCAAATTTAACTCAAATTAAAAGAAATTAACCTAAACAAACTATCAAATAAAAAAGGTTATGGTTTTCAAGTTTTATGAAAATGGGTTTAAGGTTTTATATTCATATATAATTTCGTTTACTTTTAAGTTTTAACAAAACCATTATTTATTTAGAAAAATATTTACCAACGTTAACATAATTCACACCTAAATTTTTCTCCCAAAAATATTAGTATTTATTATGTAAATATTTTAGGCTTGTCTTGCAAAATGCAAGAAGCCACTGTTTTGTTATTTACGAAGTGTAAATAAGAATATGGGAGTCACAAAGTGCCCGTTTGTTTCCACATTTTGAGACCAAAAAGGGTTTTTTGAAAAAAGCCAAGCCTAAAATTGTGTTTGGTTAAGCCCAAAACGCAACTTTTTGATAAAAGTTGCGTTTTGGGCATAGGCCAAAAACGCGTACTAAACGCGGAAATTTTATGGACCTCTGAGGGTTCATAAATGAAAACGCGCACTGCACGTTTTGATGGGTTACCGTTGCTGAAGATAAAATTACGGAAATACCCATGAATTTATTCAGTTCTCTCAACGCCTAACCTCACGCCCCTCATCTCATCTCTCTACTACAAAACAAACACTACAAACACAACAATCTTTCTCTCAAACATCTTTAAACTCAAGCATAATCAGATTACCAAAATACAAACTCAAAAACACAGTTTTAAAATTAATCAAATCATAACCAAAAAAAAAAAAAAAAAGACAAAGGACAGAAGCCAGCTGACCCATCTGGACTGGGTTGGGGACAAAGATGAGCAACAGCACGAAGATGAGAGCTCCCTGGAATGTTCTTGACTGAGGGAGAAAAGGAAAATTTTCTTATCACAGAGAGAGTTTTGGAATCAAGTAAAAAAAAAAAAAAAAAAGAGAGGGAGCTGGAGAAAGAAAGAGCTCCTGGAACGTTCTGATGAATGAGGGAGAATGAGGGAGAAAAGGAGAGTAAAAGAGGGGTAGAGATAGTGGACAGTGTGTGGAGAAGAAAAAAAAGAAAAAGAAATAAAACGTATGGTTGAAAGTGAAATGAAAAAAGGAAAAATAATATAAAAAATAAAAAATCCTAATTGAGAAATGCTACTGTAATATTTTGACAATATTTTCATAATAAATTTTAAGTAACAGATTGTTATTAGTTAATATTGATTAGTAAAAAAATAATTTCAGTTGTGGGTTCAAATTAGAACTAGTAACAACTTTCCACATAAATTTTGTTGTGAAAATATTGCGAAAAATGTTGTGAACGTAACACTTCTCATAATAAATTTTACACAGTAATTTGTTATTGGTTCTCATTTGAACCTACTAATGACATTATTATTTTTCTTATCTACCATTAAAAACTTGTCATATAGACTTTATTGTGAAATTTTTATAAAAATGTTGTGTCCATAACTTGCATTAAGAGAGATAATTAAAACAAAAAATTCACTTATATATATATATATATCTTGTCCTTTTTGGTAATTTATAACTCAAACCTCCACTTTTATAAGTGCTAGCCAAACACTCAGCTTTTTCTAAAAACACTTTTTAACAGTTTTTACCAAACACTCAGTTTTTTAAAAATGCACCTTTTAATTATGCACTTTTTGAAAACTCCACGTTTTCATTATGCACTTTTACAAAAACCTGAACCAAACTCACCCAAAGTGGTCTCCCACCTAACCATCAGGCATCAACGTGGCCAATCAACATCCAACCACGTTGATGCTAAACTTTTAAAAAAACATAAAGTCTTCTCCTCTGCCTCTCTTTAAAAAGTAGATCTAGAAGAAGTTAGAAAATTACTCAGAGCTCTCTCTCCAAAGAAGTACTAGTGGCAGATTTAAATTGCTCTCACCTTCAAGCCCGATAGTTCATCCTCACTCCTCGCCCAAACCAAACAGATCTGAGATATTTCCTAATCATTTTCTCACATTTCTTCTCACAACTCCTTAAACAAATATGAGATTTGAAAGTCCATAACCTCTCATTCGTCTCTCTTTCTCTAATCTATCTCTCCCTCTCACCTTTCTGCCAAGATCTAAGATTCTTAAAATGAGGAAGAAAAATTGTTTCATTCCCATCATTCACAGCAATAAAGTAATTGCTACACCAATGAGAGAGGCCGAATGGGGAAGAAATCAAGAGAAACAAAGTCATTTTCTCTGTATTTTGCAAAACCGGTTTGACCACGCCGGTTTCCAGTTTTACGGTTGAACCGGCCGGCTTTTACTATTTACCGATTTTAAACTCATTTTCGGTTTTTTACCATACAGAACCGGATTGGAGACCGGTTCCCGATTGAACCGATCGGTCTAGTCCGATTTTTAAAACTATGGTTAAAATGTAAACATTCTTGTATTAATGGTAGATATGCATGTGTGTGAAATTCAGAATGCAAACTCGGGTGGACTTGCTATTCAGGTCATTGCACCGCAAGAGACATCACTGGAATCACCTCAACTTTAACGAGAAATTGTCATAGTGGGGTAAAGATGATTGGCCTTATAGTCAAAAAGTGAATGAATTATACATGTGTTTTATTAAAGTAACTAATCAAGTTTAATTATGAAAGGGAACCTTTAACTTACTTAGCTTGACAAGATATTACATGGTAGAAATGAGGAGAAATTATTGAATACTCATGCAGTACCATAAATCCATACTCTCTCCCCTCTTACATAATGATCCACTAATTATAGTCATGGTATGACTCACAATATATGTGAGAGGGGGAGTATGTACTTATAGTACTTCCAAAATATTTAGTAATTTTCAAGAAAGATATCATGAGATTTATTATATATGTTCCCATTCCCGTATTTTTTTCCATTCATCAATACCATTACTTCATGAGTTTGAATTCAGTAAGGATGGGGTGTAAAACCCATGTTTTACACTATTCAATAAGAGATTGTCACGTCAACATTTTATTTAAAATTTAATACATCTATTAACATCTCAATAAACTCCTAATTTGGTTAGATTTATATATGGGTATTAGAATTGATTAGGTGTGGTTGTGCTTATTTTTAAATATGTGATAAGATAATATGACATGTTGGGATTGGAGGGGTAAAACATTGGTTTGACACCAAATCCTTACAGAATTTAATCTCTTACTTCATTGATGTTCGGCTTTCCATCATTCCATGTATCTCATCACTCAAGCCATAGTCTAGTTAGCTTCATCTTTTGCCTAAGTTTACGATTATCAACATAACGTGTGATGCTATTGATAAAAAATTCAAACACTTAAAACAAAATGAATAAAGTATATTTTAGGACTTACATAAGTTAAAATTTTGGATTGTTTTTATTTTAGCCATTTCTATTCAAAATGCTCATTTTAAACCTTTATGTTTGATTTAATTTCTCCATATATAATAATTTCTCAAAAAATAAAAAAGAAATAAAAATCTGTCACGTGTGATCATTAAAAAAGAAATTATTTTTGTAAACCTATTCATTTCATGGGTGGCATGACATGCCACCCACCACATTTATTAGGAGGAGAAGTTTGAGGAACTTGTAATGTGCAGGAAAAATATTAGAGAAGCACCTAGAGTAAAAGAGATATGTATACCAGTTTTAGGAATAATATGCTGTGGTGAATAACCACTAGACAAGAAGCAATTTATATATAATATCATCCTCATATTTTATTTCTTGCCTATATATTTTCTCTGTTTACAACACGCTATCAGCATGAAGTTCTAACCAGATCTTTATGCTTTAGCATAATCGTCTTGGACATTAGGGATCAACAATGATACGTAGAACCACTGAAAATTCCCATGGACACCCCTCAATGAATCAGAAGATTCTTTCACCACGTGATTATTTATGTAGTGCCTATTTTCAAGGAAAATTAATTATCAAACCATCACCATAAAAAATTGGTATTGAATCTCCATCTTTCTTAGAAAGAATTCAAGGAGATATTTGTAGACCTTTTATTTTTTAGAAGATGATATTTGTAGACCTATACATCCGCCTTATAGACCATTCTAATATTTTATGGTGTTAATAGATGTATCAACAAGATGGTCACATGTTTATTTAATTTCTACTAGGAATGTTGCATTTGCTAGAATGCTTGCTCAAATCATTGGTTGTGGGCACAATTTCCTGATCATCCAATTAAGAAAATTCGCTTAGATAATGCAAGTGAATTTACATCTCATGCATTCAATGACTACTACATATCAATTAGAATTGATGTTGAACACTCTGTTACACATACACACACTCAAAATGGTTTAACTAAATGATTGATCAAGAGACTTCAAATGATTACTCGTCCTTGGCTTATGAAAACAAAATTACCTATTTTTTCTTTTGGACAATCCATATTACATGTTGCATCATTAGTTCACATTAGACCAACTGCTTACCATAAAAACTCTCCAATGCAACTTGTTTGTGGTCAACAACCAAATGTGTCTCACTTTTGAACTTTTGGTTGTGCTATATATGTTCCCATTGCACCTCCATAACGCACTAAAATGGGTCCTCAATGCATATTTGGAATTTATGTTGGTTTTGATTCTCCATCTATTGTTAGATACCTTGAACCTTCAACTAGTGATGTTTTTAAGGCACGTTTTCATGATTGTCATTTTGATGTAAAACTCTTCCTGATATTAGAGGGAGAAAATTCATTGCCAGAAGCACGACGAGAGATAACTTGGAATGCTTTGACGTTATCTTATCTTGATCCTTGTACAAAATCAATATGAACTTGAAGTTCAAAGGATTATTCATTTGCAAAGTATTGCAAATCAATTACCAGATGTTTTCATTGACAATAAGAAAATTATGAAATCTCACATTCCAGCTGCTAATACCCCAACAAGGATTGTAGTCTCCATAGGACAATCCATTAATTTAGTAGCAAATGACTCTAAACCATGCCTGAAGCATGGAAGACCTGTTAGTGCTAAAGATAAAATTCCTAGAAAGAGAAAAATACAAAAAAAATAAATAAATATGTAAGGTTGAATTTATTCAACCATCTAATTGGCTTTATTCCGTGCCAAATTTGCTTGTAATTCAGCATTTAGTAACCCTGTATTTAGGTGGGATTGTTGTAAGGGTAGTGAGTGAGATAGAGTGAAGATTGCTCAAGAGTGTGCAAGAAAACAGAGTGTCGCGGCTGGGACTCGCGAGTGGACTCGCGGCTGCAAGTCGCCAGAAGCTGCACACGTGCCAAGCATGCTGGAAGATGAACAATCATGCTAGCTGGAGCACTACAGGACAAAACAGGACAACTGGCCATACGGTTAACTCGCGACTGGATCTCGCGACTTGGTCAAGCCGCGAGGTCAAGCCGCGAGCCACCCCTGTTTTGGAAAAACCTGACGTTTCGCATTCCTCTTCACTCCAGTATAAATACCCCTTTAACCCACGATTGAAAGAGAGCTTCCGGAGAGAATTTTGAGAGAGAAACCCTAAAGAAAAACCAGATTGTTTCACCCACAATCTATACCTTAGAGTCTCATCAAAATCCCTCACTCTCTTCCTCTCCATTGTCAAATCCTTGAGAGGCATTATACCAAACCTGGTTCTCACCATTATCATCTCTGTGAGACAGTCGTTTGGAGTTCTGGGAAGCAGTTAGGAAGGAGCCAATCTTCATTGGTTGATGCTACGGTGTAGTAGCGGAATCCAGGAAGCTAGAAAAGAAAAAGGTTCGGCGCAACCTCGTTGGAGCAAGAAGCTTGGAGGGCTTAGGTGCATTGGGTAGATTAGGCTTGGAGGGTCTATTGCTGTCCTTGTATCCCAACTGTATTTTCTAGTGGATTGATTACCGCTTGGAGGGCGGTGGAGAGGTTTTTCGCCGAGGTCTTCGGTTTCCTCTTCGATAACACATCTGGTGTTATCTCTGTGTTTGCATCTTCCTTCCTCTCTATCTCTGCCTTTACATTATCTGCTGTGGTTTATTTTGTTATGGCTTAGATAGTTGTTTAACCAATTTCATATTATAGCATGTGTTAAGTTTCCGCACACTAGTTGTTTGACATATTGCTTGAGTTGGTTAAGTTATTTTTGGGGGTCTAAACGTTCAAAAGTGTTTTTGTACACGTTTTTGAACTTTCAATTGGTATCAGAGCGGGTACACTGCTGTTTGGTTTCATTACCATTTGTGTGATCCTTGACTCCCTTTTTGAGATGGATAGGTCTCAATCCCTTAATGCACCTCCATATTTTGATGGAAGTAATTATGCGTTTTGGAAGGTTCGTATGAGAGCTTTTCTATGCTCTATTGATGAATCCGTGTGGGATGCTGTTGAGATTGGTTGGACCAAACCTGAGGCAGCCAAATCCACATGGGATAAGGCAGCACTTGCTGCATCTAATGCTAACAGTAAAGCACTAAATGCTATTTTCTGTGGTGTGTCTCCAGATGAATTTCACAGGATTTCTCACATTACCATTGCCAAAGATGCATGGGAGATTCTGGAAACAACTTATGAAGGCACGAAGAAAGTGAAAGATACCAAGTTACAAATGCTGACCATTCGGTTTGAGGAGCTCAAGATGAGTGAGGATGAGTCTTTCGACTCTTTCTATGGGAAGCTAAATGAAGTGGTTGTCAGTAAGTTTAACTTGGGGGAGAAAATGGAGGACTCAAAGATTGTAAGGAAGATCCTTCGATCATTGCCGGAAAGTTTTCGTGCTAAGGTGACAGCCATTGAAGAGAGCAAGGATCTTGACGACATCAAGGTACAGGAGCTGGTTGGTTCTCTACAGACTTATGAGATGTCGCTGCCCAATCAACGGAAGAGTAAATCCCTTGCTTTAAAGACCATTAATGAGAAGGTGGAAGATCAAGGCTCATCGGGAGAAGATATGGTTGACAAGGATGTAGCCTATCTCGTTAAAAATTTCAGAAAGTTTTTGAAATTCAAAAACAATGGAAAATTTGATGATAAGAGAAAATTCCAAAATTCTGGAAGGGAGAAGAGGGATTTCAAAAGGAAAGATGGAAAAGAATCCCAATCCACACAAGGTGTCACTTGTTTTGAATGCAACGGGTATGGACACTTTAAGAAGGAATGTCCGAATTATTTGAAATCGAAAGGCAAAGTGTATGCCACAACCTTGAGTGACTCAGATTCGTCTGACTCAGAATCTGAAGAGAGCTGTGATGGAGAGGGGAACTATTCAGCTTTCATGACTATTGCTCATGTTGAGTCTTCAGATGAGTTGAATGTGCTTGTTCAAGACCTTGGAGAACATAGTGATGATGACTCACTAGGAATTGTTGAAGAATCGGAAGCTGAAGAAGAAGAAAGCACAGCAACTCTTCAAGAAAATTACAACTCACTCTTGGAGAAGTCGGGTGAATACACAAGGGTAGCCAAGGCTGCTGTAAGAAAAATGAAGAAGGCTGAGGAGGACTACAAAAGTCTCCTAATCCGGTATAGGGAGGCCGAATGCGAGATTGAAACACTGAATGGTGAGCTGTCCGAAGCTTACACTAAAGTGAGATTTCTTGAGAATGAGGTTGTGCAAGCAAATGCAAAAATAGAGAGGGTCACCACCAAGAAGCTAGATGATGTTATATCTTCTCAAAAGAGCTTTTCAGACAAATCCGGACTGGGATATACCGGAGGAAGTAGCTGAACTGGAAATGTCACTAAAGAAGTGAAGTTTGTAAAGGCCAAAGATCCAGTTGTAGCTGACCCTACTGGTGTGAAGCTCGAGGTGGAGGAGAAGAAGAATGTGGTGGACCAACGGATGCTGAATTATCGTAATCAGTCTGTGGGCAGGTCTGAATCTCGTGCCAAGTCACGTCCACGACCACAAAGAGGTCCTAGAGGAATGTATGTGTGCCATTATTGCGGACTTCAAGGGCACACTCGACCAAATTGCCAAAAGCTGAGAGCAAAGAACAGTGCAACTCCTCAAAGGTCAGGAGGACCAAGAATTGATAGGAGAACTTGGGCAGGTGATCAACCTAGAGAGCAAAATGGAGATCCCGGAATGATGAACGTGATGAAAATGATTGGTGCATTCACCAACTGCTTGGAAAGCTTCTCACGAAGGTTTGAAAGCCCTAACTCCCGTACCCAATCCTTTAAGGAAATCACCCCAAATGCAAGTGACGTGTGGGTGAAAAGGGGTACTCATGCATAAGCATTACAACATGTCCATGCATTAATACTTCCTATGCTCTGTGACTATGTTTGTGTGGTATGCTTGTTGTTTTTGATTTTGGTTGCTTACTTGTCTTCTTGTGAATATTTCTTAATTGTGTTTTATCAATCTTTTTGTTTCTTGAGTCAAAAATCCAAAAATTACATAAAAAATTTGAAAATCAAAAAGCTTGATTGACTTTGTTGAGTTTTGTCTTAAAACTCGTTTTGCCTTGTACCTTTGTGCTAATGGCTTTGTGCATTTTCGAGCATTGCTTGTTTTCATGCACTTATATCACTGTGGGAAAAATCTTGAAATCTATGTGATTGTTGTAAATAGATCTTCAAACTTGTCATGAATGATTAGTGAATGGTTATGTTGATCTTGAGACATGCATAGACTTGTGTCTATATATCTTCCCACTTTTTATTTTTGTTTTGCTAAAAAGAGCTCTCCAAATGTAAATCTCCAAATGAAAAGAGATATTGAGCTGCAAAAGCCTATCGCACATTCTAGTATTTGACTAGGAAAAAGGGTAAGCGACCTTATATTAAAAAGTGAAATTTCATTCAAAAAGGCCAAAGGCCTGTCCTTCAAAGAAAAATGTTATATATCCCTCTCACAATGAGAGATGATTGCCTCAAAAGATCAAATGTTATGGCTGAAAGTGGAGTCAAATGAAAAGCTCCAAGTTATGTTATCAAGTTATGTGGGAGGTCATAGATTCATATTTCTATAATTGAGATTGGTCACATGATCTAGTGCTAATTGTGTATGCCTTGGTTGAATTGATCATTGAAGCTTCACATTAGACAAAGGACTATCTCATTGTTGATATCCACACACAACACACAAGTTTATGTTCAATAAATGCCATATTCATTTGTGTGATTGTACTTGATAAAATGTGTTTTCACATGCTCAATCTTTGTTAATTGAAGCACAAAAAGATTTTTGAGTGTTTTAAGTGTTTTTGGAAAGTATTTTGTTTGAAAAATCTGAAAATTTCAAAAGTTCAGTTTTGCCCTGTTTTGGCGGCTCAGTCGCGGGTATGTCAAGTCGCGAGCCTCAGTCGCATCTTCGCTGGTCAGTTTTGGCGACTTGTTCGCGAGTGGAAGATCCAGTCGCGAGATTCACTCAGAGATTTTCGCGGCTCAGCTCGCGACTCACTCGCGGGTAGACCTTCCAGTCGCGAAAAACACTTAGAAAAATTTTTCAAAATTTTGTTCTTGAGTGCTTTGGCGGCTTGAGCTGGCGACTGTGTGGCGACTTAATCCAGTCGCGAAAATCGCGTGTTTTGCAGAAACAGGAGCAATTTTTAAACTTTTTCAGTTTTTCCCTCGAATTTTTGTGACTGTTCATCTTCTCTCTAAACTCTCTCCCTCCCAAACACTCCGTGCTCCCTTTTCCAATCTCTAGTGTTGCACTCTTGTAGCTCAAAATCGTCAAGTTACAGGTATGGGTTTTCTGTTTTACACTCTTTTCTACTTGATTTTGTGCTTTTACCCTTGATTTTTCGCATATGATTGTGTTTTTGAAATGGGTTTTTGTTTCGGTTTCTGCTCCTTGTTCTTGCTTAGCTTGTGGATGCTGTTGCTATAGTTTGTGTTAATGATAGTCATATTCTTATTGCTCTTCATCTTGTGCTTAGCTAAGTGTTTCTTTTATCTCAATCTGATCTTTGAGCTGTTGAGTTGTTTCTATTGGTTCCTTTTGAGGTTGTGAATTTTACTGTGCTAGATTTGCATGTTTTAGTGTGTTAATCTGTGGGAAGCTCCTGTTAGGATCAATACATTGTTTGAGTGTCATATCATTTTTCCATTATCTGTCTCAATGTCATTTATCTGCCTTTAGGATAGTTTCACCATGTTGTTCATGTTTTTCCTATCCTAGACTTGGTTTATCCATATGTTTGAACTAAGTAGCTTGTTGTTTAAGTTTTTGAAGTTCATTTGTATGGTTGATATCTCTCTCTGTTTATTACATGGTACTGACTGGTTATGCACATATATTGCTATATGTTGTTGTGGCCTTTTCTGATTGTTCACAGATGGCTCCCTCACCTCAGAAGAAGAAATCTACTGCAAAGAAGGCTGACAAGAGATTAAAGATGGATTCTAGATTGTTTAGGTCAGTTCACCACTTTGAGAGATACAAGGATAACTTCTTGAATGCAGGAATCATTCAAGAGAGATTTGTGGATTTGGAGGACTTAAGGCAAACTTTTATTCCCAGTTGTTTTGAAGGAAGAGGATGGGAAAAGCTTTTGGGTGGTTTCCCTGTTGTGTGTGAACCCTTAATTAGGGAATTTTACTCAAATGCTGTGATAAAGGATAATGAATTGAGTTGCTGGGTGAGGGGTAAAGAATTTGTCTTGGATGCTCATGTCATAGATGATGCATTAGGGCTTGAAGGATTAGATGATGAAGAATTTATCAATTACAAGGATAGGAGTGTGTCTATTGAAACAATTCAACAAAGGATAGGTGGGCAGAGAGAAGGGAAATGTTTGAATACCACTGCCTTTCCAGTGGACATGAGGTGCCTTACAATAATTATGATGTTTAACCTCTATCCCATTAGGAAATTGACTACAATCAACTGTGCTAGAGCAGTCTTTCTGATGGATCTCAAAGAAAAGAACTTCATAGACATAAGTTCCCACATTTATGACATCATTGTGGATGAGACTAGAACAACCTCTAGGCCTAAATTGATCTTTCCCAGTTTGCTTATGAGGATTTTTAGGAGTAAGGGTGTTCCAATCCCTCAAGACATCAGTCCCATGTCTACACCCTCTGCAATCAACAAGCTCACCTGCAAAAGGATAAGTGTTAGGCTTCCAGGAGAAGAAGATGAAGGTGATGAAGGAGAGGCTGCCCCAATGGAGACTGAAGCAGAGGCAGCAGGGCTTGCATCAACTTCAACACCTAGGAGAAGTGGCAAAAGACACAGAGCTTCAACTTCTGCAGACACACCTCCAGATGCTTTCCAGATCATTCTGGAAAGGCTTGATGGGATCAGGGCAGTCCAAACTGAGCATTCTGACAGGATGAGAGCCATGCAAGACCAGATTGATGTCTTGGCTGCTAAACTTGACAGCTTCACAACTCAGCATGACCAGTGACCCTTTGGCAATTCCTGTCAAAAAGGGGGAGAAGTTCATTGATGATTGAGAAGCAGAAAAGCAGCTCTTAAGGGGGAGTAATTAGTTGAGGGGGAGTAATGTGTTTATATATGTTTATGATTTGGGTATTTTAGTGTTTTTATGGTTTTGATACACTGTGTTTTGGTGTATAGATGTTCCTAACTCTTTTCATATACTCTTGGTTTAAACTTTAATATATGTTTGATGATGTTTTTTAGGAAGTTATTTGGTTTGTACCTTGCTTAAGTGCAGCCTTTATGCTATGTTGAAATCAGTACTTTAATCTAAATGTTCTGCATTTTGGTTTATGTACTGTCACTCTTGTGCCCTTGTAGGATTGTTCCTAGATGCATATGCCTTGTGTGCTATGCATTGGTTGAGTGTTGAACATACAAGTGTCTTGCCTTGTGCTTGTTAACTTGTATGTCCTTGTGTTCTTTCCAAGTGTGAATGAGCACTGTGATCACTACCTTGTGGTGTTCACTTGGTTGATCAAGCCATGGTTTGTTTATTAACTCCATCTTTGCTTGATCTCATATTGCCTGTTTCATATGCATTTATAATTTTCTGCTTACAATGATCATGGTGTATTGTTGTGTTTCAGGAGTTTATGTTCATATGATTCAAGTGCTTCACAGCTTCTAGAGTTAGGTGTGAGTGAGTTTTGTTCAACTGTTCCCAACTCACATGTTAAGTCTAGAGTCTGTTTTAGGGTTTTGTCACGGAATAGCCAAAGGGGGAGATTGTAAGGTTGAATTTATTCAACCATCTAATTGGCTTTATTCCGTGCCAAATTTGCTTGTAATTCAGCATTTAGTAACCCTGTATTTAGGTGGGATTGTTGTAAGGGTAGTGAGTGAGATAGAGTGAAGATTGCTCAAGAGTGTGCAAGAAAACAGAGTGTCGCGGCTGGGACTCGCGAGTGGACTCGCGGCTGCAAGTCGCCAGAAGCTGCACACGTGCCAAGCATGCTGGAAGATGAACAGTCATGCTAGCTGGAGCACTACAGGACAAAACAGGACAACTGGCCATACGGTTAACTCGCGACTGGATCTCGCGACTTGGTCAAGCCGCAAGGTCAAGCCGCGAGCCACCCCTGTTTTGGAAAAACCTGACGTTTCGCATTCCTCTTCACTCCAGTATAAATACCCCTTTAACCCACGATTGAAAGAGAGCTTCCAGAGAGAATTTTGAGAGAGAAACCCTAAAGAAAAACCAGATTGTTTCACCCACAATCTATACCTTAGAGTCTCATCAAAATCCCTCACTCTCTTCCTCTCCATTGTCAAATCCTTGAGAGGCATTATACCAAACCTGGTTCTCACCATTATCATCTCTGTGAGACAGTCGTTTGGAGTTCTGGGAAGCAGTTAGGAAGGAGCCAATCTTCATTGGTTGATGCTACGGTGTAGTAGCGGAATCCGGGAAGCTAGAAAAGAAAAAGGTTCGGCGCAACCTCGTTGGAGCAAGAAGCTTGGAGGGCTTAGGTGCATTGGGTAGATTAGGCTTGGAGGGTCTATTGCTGTCCTTGTATCCCAACTGTATTTTCTAGTGGATTGATTACCGCTTGGAGGGCGGCGGAGAGGTTTTTCGCCGAGGTCTTCGGTTTCCTCTTCGATAACACATCTGGTGTTATCTCTGTGTTTGCATCTTCCTTCCTCTCTATCTCTGCCTTTACATTATCTGCTGTGGTTTATTTTGTTATGGCTTAGATAGTTGTTTAACCAATTTCATATTATAGCATGTGTTAAGTTTCCGCACACTAGTTGTTTGACATATTGCTTGAGTTGGTTAAGTTATTTTTGGGGGTCTAAACGTTCAAAAGTGTTTTTGTACACGTTTTTGAACTTTCAAAATAAATAAAAGCCGCAACTCCTGAAGAATCTATACTCATAAAACAGGCAACAGAAATAGTTGATCTATCCAAAATTATTAAAAAAAAATCGCCTGAAAATGAGCCTTCTAAAAAGGACTCTCCTAAAAAGGAGCCACCTGAAGGGTTATCTCCTGAAAAGGATCAAGTACTTGAAAATAATGAGATCTCAATACATTATATGAGTATAGGAGATATATGGGATAGAAATAAAATTGTTGTCGACAGCGTATTTTCATTCAAAATTGCCATTGACAATACCAGATGTAATGATCTTGAAATGGAACCACAATTCGTCGAAGAATGTCAACATAGAAATTATTGGCCAATGTGGTTAGAGGCAATTCAGCAAAATTAAATTCACTTGTAAAACGTTAAATATTTGGTCCTGTAGTTCAAACACTTGAGGATGTAGTGCCTATTAGTAATGGAAACAGGTCGGGTTCGAGGCGAGTTTCTTTATACCCGAACCGCCCCATTTAATAAACAAGTTTTTTTAAAAACCCAAACCTGCCCCCATCGGGCCTTGTGGTCCTCGTCCCATCATGCCCAGCCCAAAATCACAAACACAAAAATCACAAACACAAATTTCAGATTATGATTTTCCCTTTCAAAATCACAAACACAAATCCTAACAAAAACACAAACATAGAAATCACAAACACAAAAATTTAGATTTGTGATTTTTCCTTTCAAAATAACAAACACAAACACAAATCCTAACACAAACACAAACACGGAAATCACAAACACAAACACAAACTCACATGATTGAGACGAAATGAACATAGAAAAAAATAAATAATAAAAAATAAATAAATAATAAAAAATATGGAGAAGGAGGTGGAGACACATGGAGGAGGGAGGGAGGGAGGTTGTGGGGCTGATTGAGGCCATCAGGGGGGCTGGCGATGATGCATGGATGAGGGAGGGCTTGAGGGGTATGGCCGACAGCAAGGGAACGAATGGGGGTATGACCAGCGGCGGTGATGCAAGGATGAGAGTAATGAGTGAGGGTGAGAGTGCATAAGGGTGAGGGAGGGGGGAGACTGGGTTGAGGCAATGAGGTTGAATAAGAGTTAGGGTGAGTGAGAGTGTGTGAGGAAAGGGAAGGGAGATGGGGGGTGGCTGAGGAGAGTGAAGGAAGATGAGGGTTAGGAAATTAGGTTTATATATATATATATATATATATATATATAGGTATTTTGGTAATTTTACTTTTAATTGGGTCGAGTCCAGGTCTGGGTGCGGCCCATTAAGGTCGAGCCGGGCTGAGTACCTGCAGGTTAGGTAAAAATTGCCATCCCTAGTGCCTATCAGATATAAATAGGTATTTGTACAAAAGCATAATGAGAAAAATGAAATTAATAGGTACAAAGCACGACTTGTGGTGCAAGGTTTCTCACAAAGACCTAACATTTATTATAAGGAAACATATGCTCCTGTAATGGATGCAATTACATTCAAATTCTTGATTAGTTTGGTTGTAATAGACAATTTAAACATACGTTTAATGGATGTGGTCACAGTAAATATATATGGATCATTAAATAATGATATATACATGAAAGTCCCTGAAGGATACAAAATGCTTGAAGCATATGGCTCCACATCCTGAAGCATGTATTCTATCAAGCTACAAAGGTCCTTATATGGATTAAAGCAATCCAGACCCATGTGGTATAATCACCTCAGCAAATATTTATTGAAAGAAGGATTTGTAAATAATCCAATTTGTCCATGCATTTTTATTAAAAACTCAGAATCCAAATTTGCTATTGTTGCGGTATACGTTGATGATTTTAAATCTTGTAGTGGCTCTAGAAGAGCTCAAAAAAATCACAGATTATTAAAGAATAAGTTTGAGATGAAAGATCTTGGTAAGACAAAATTTTGTCTTTGACTGCAATTTGAACATCTTCCAAATGGAATTCTTGTTCATCAGTCAACATAAATAGAAAATGTCTGAAAACAATTCCTAATGGATAAAACTCACCCCTTAAACACTCCAACGGCGGGTAGGTCACTAGGTGTCAAAAAAGACCATTTTTGTCCTCTAGAATAAGGTGAAGAAATTTTTTTTGTCCCCAAGTACCATATCTTATTGCAATTGGTGCTCTAATGTATCTTGCAAATTGCACACGGCTTGACATAGCCTTTTCAATAAATTTACTAGCAAGATATAGTTCTACACCAACTCAAAGACATAGGAATGGAATCAAGCATCTATTACGCTACCTTTGTGAAACGACTAACTTGGGATTGTTTTATCCAAAAGGATTAAATCCACAGTTGATTGGATATGCAGATGCAGATTATCTTTCTGATCCAAAGAAAAGCCGATCAGAAATAGGGCATTTGTTCACTTGTGGCAACACTGCCATTTCATGGAGATCTATCAAGCAGACATTATATGCTACTTCCTCTAAACACTCAAAGATTATTTCAATTTATGAAGCAAGTCATGAGTGCATTTGGCTAAGATCAGTAATTCAACATATTCGAGAAAAATGCGGCTTATTATCAATCAAAGATAGCTCCATGATCTTATATGAAGACAATGCTACTTGAATTGCTCAAATCAGAGAAGGATATATCAAAGGTGACCAAACCAAGCATATCTCACAAAAATTCTTTTATACACATGAGCTCCAAAAGAACGGTGAAATTGATGTCAAGCGAATACGATCAAGTGATAATTTGGAAAATCTATTTACTAAATCATTACCAGCTGCAACATTTAAGAAGATAGTGCACGACATTGGAACGTCGATAAACTTCCTTGTTCTAGGGTGTGGAAGGCAATGAAAAAGGGTTTGGCGGTTTTTTAAAAAAGGCAAGAGATGGATTCCGGGAGGAAGAAAATTTGCTTGTAAAGGATTTTAATGGGCCCGGGAGGTGGGATTGGTCTAAATTGTCCTTCCTTCTTCCTGATGCTATTCTTATGGAGCTAAAGTCTATTCCTCATACCACTTTGGTCTCTAGTATGGAAGATAGGCTGATTTGGAGTGGCACGAGTCATGGGGACTTTGACCTCAAATCAGCTTATTATTTGGCTATGAACTTTCAAGACCCTCCTACTCTTTCCTCGTGTAAGTGGGTTTGGAAAATGGAGACATTACCGCACATTAAGTTCTTCATTTGGATGTGCCTTCATGATAGCATTGGAGTGGGAGTGTGTCTAGCTAGAAGGGGTTTAAGGGATTTGGAAACCTATCAAATCTGCCAAAGGGAACCTAAGACTATTCTGCATGGGCTGCGTGACTATGTGGTGGCAAAAAACATTTGGGCTCAGCTGGGAATTAAAGCTAATGACGGGTTTTTTGAGGAAGATATGCTTCAGTGGTTTAGCATAAATTGTAAAGATTCATTGTGTCGTGCAGGAAGTCATATTCCTTGGAGAATTATATTTGCTTTTGCTGTTTGGATGATTTGGAAACAGAGGAATGGCATGGTTTTTAATAATTGCCCCTACAAGCTAACCTCCACAAGGATATTCTCTTTTGTGCATCAAAGTTTCAATATTGTGTTTTAAATCCTAAGCAAGTTGGTGCGCAAAGGGTGATGCAAATTTGTTGGGAAAGGCCGCAGCAAGGATGGATTCGCCTCAACATTGATGGTGCTTCCAGTGGTAACCCGGGCTTGGCTGGTGTGGAGGTATTTTGAGGAATGAGCATGGCGAATGGATAAAGGTATTCTCAAGAAACATAGGAAGAGCTACCAGCTTTACTGCGAAGCTTCGGGGCCTTAGAGATGGCCCGACCCTCTGCAAAGTCCTTAACTTGTGTGCTGTTGATATCCAAATTAATGCTAAAGCTGTTATTGAGCTCCTTGCTAACCCCCTCTACTCTAATACTGTTGTTACTCATATTGTTGATGATTGTAGGCGCTTACTTAGTCAAATTCCCGAAGTTAGGCTCAATCATTGCTATCGCAAAGCAAATGGTTGTGCAGATTTTCTTGCCAAGAAAGGGATTACTCAAGATGGAGACTTTTTTGTTTATGTTGATCCTCCTTTGGAATTGCTTGAGCTTATAAACTCGGATTTCTCAGGAATGTATCATAACAAGCTTTGTCCTGATACTTTGTTGTCCCTTTAGTTTTGCTGTTAATGAATTCCAGTTTATCAAAAAAAACAGACATGTGTCGTCTTAAAGATCTTTGAAGATATATATATATATATATATATAATCATGAGGGGGAATAAATGATCAAAATGATATGTGCTTATTGTACTCTTTTTCCTTCATTTAAGTTTTTTCCTATTAGGTTTTCCTTAGCAAGGTTTTAATGAGGCAATTTGAAGGTACTAAAAAGCTTACTAGAATACCGTACACTTTTTCCTTCACCACTAGTTTTTTCCCATTGGGTTTTTCCTTGACAAGGTTTTAATGAGGCATATTCTTAACGAGTAGTCATCCAAAGGGGAGTGTTGCAAACCTATATAAGAACTTTTGCTACCATTGTAATGTGCAGAAAATATTAGAGAAACAACAAAAGCAAAAGAGAGATATGTATATCAGTTTTAGAAATAATATGTTATAGTTGATGACCACTTGACAAGAAGCAATTTAAATATAATATCACCCTCATCTTTTATTTTCTTGCCTATATACTTCATCTATTTACAACAATTATTGTATTGTGACGTAAAGTCAAAATTGGCTGCCTCTAAAATTTTGGTGTCATAAATTCCAGGGTTCACATTAAATTGGGTCCAGCTTAGGTTATACATTTCAACAAAACCTCACTGAATAAACCCAAAAATGACGGTTGACTAATGTTACAGATAACTAAACATCTTCCTTCAAATCTCACATAGCTCTACAAATGACGTGATCCACTATGAGGACGGTATAATTTCTCCTCTACAAGGGTGCTCACAGCTAGAACCCATCTTAATATACACCTTTCTCTTCTTCTTCTTTTTGGAGAAATTTTACACCTTTCTCTTTGCAGGTTGCATCAACAATTTTCTCGAAGTACATGTTGCTTTGCTGCCCCGATGAACACATTTTACTCTCTTTTTTTAGAAACGATTTGATTATACATTTGGATCAGTGTTTAACAAGTAATAATCAATCATAATTTGTTAAAAGTTCAGCTATGATCATAAATTTGGATGAGCTTTTGACAAAAGAAAAAATAAATCCTTTTTAATGCTCCATAACATATCCTTAAAAGCACATCCTCTTCAGTATCTAGCTCAAATTCCCTTCAAAATCCTAGACCCATTTTTTTTTTTTTTTTTGATGTGAAAATTAGGATTTCATTTCGTATGTGAAAAAGCAATTACATCGTGGATAAGAGCTTGCTCAATGAAGTAAGGGTTCTCCTTAATCCATGTACTAAAATCAGCAATTCCTTTAGCATGTTTGGCTAATAAGTGTGCTGGACTATTTCCTTGTCGCCTTACATGGGAGAATTCAACTCGTCTAAAATCACTACACAGTGCGTTCACACCTACAATAATGGGTTCCACAGAGGATGGTGGGCTTGATATTTCACAGAGTGCACTGTAGATAGTAATGGAGTCCCCTTCCAAGACCAGCTCTTGAATTCCAATGTCTTTTGCGAATAGAAGTCCTGCCTCAAAAGCTTTAGCTTCTACCTCTAATGCTCCCAAAGGTGCCATAATCTTCTTGCTTAGAGCTGCCTCCACCCGTACTTCCTCATCTCGAATAATTACGCCAATACCCATTGCACTCTGTGACGAGAAAATGGCTCCATCGACATTAACCTTGAACATCGGGGTTTGTGGTGGTGTCCAGAAGCTCCTCCACTTCGGCCTTGGCCTTGGTTCGCTTGGTGACACTGTTGTAGCTGTAAACTCCGCCAGGTACGTTGCTGCTCATCGGATTATTTCACTCCCTGTTTTCTGTTTCCCTCCATTCCTTACCTCATCTCAATTACACCAAAGTGCCCAAGCTATGGTGACAATCCGAGCAAGTTTGTCTTCCTCCACCTTATCAACCATTACCAACTGCCATAAAAAATCATGGAAAGACACGCACTCCTCTCCACCCGTTGGTGCAACAATCTTTGAATATGCCCAAGTGTCCTTTTCTTTTTTACAACTCCACAATACATGCCCCGTCGTCTCCACCTCGGTGCAACACTCTTCACAAATGCCATGCTGTAATACTTTTCTTTTCATGAGATTAGCCTCTGTGGGCAAAATCTCCTTGCAAACTCTCCACACAAAGTGCCTCAATTTGTGCGGTACTGGTAGGCTCCATATTCTCCTCCAAAATTGTCGCACTTGACTATTGTCTGAGCTGGTCCCCACGGTCTCAAGTTTGCTGAGGTTTACAGCTAGGGAGTAGGTGCTACGCACACTAAAGAGTCCATTTGAAGATGCTGCCCAGATTATCTTGTCACTTGGGCATCGAGCACTTAATGGCAAACCCTTGATTACCTCTGCTTCATGTGGATAAAACAGAGCATCAATAACCTCAGAATTCCAACTATCAAATTCAGGCTTTATCAGTTCACACACCCTTGTGTCCGAGTCCAAGAATAACCTTGTGAGCAGACTTTATGTGTGGGTGCTGTAGGTAGCCATTTATCCTCCCAAATCCTTGTGCTCCTACCATTGCCCACTCTCCACCTCAAACCCTCACGTACGATTAATTGAGCAGCCAAAATACTCTGCCAAGTATATGATGGATTGTTGCCAATAGAAGCATGGATGAAATCAGAGTGTGGAAAGTATCTAGCCTTGAGCACTTGGCAAACAAGGGAATTGGGCTTAGTTTGGAGTCTCCATCCTTGTTTTGCAAGAAGAGCCATGTTAAATTGCTTAATTTTCTTGAAACCCATACCACCACAAGACTTAGGCTCGCATAACTTGTCCCAACTTAACCACGCTATTTTCTTTTCGTCATTCTTTTGCCCCCACCAGAAGTTCCGGATCATGCTTGTCAAATCTTCACAAAGGGAGTCGAGTAATTTGAAACAGCTCATTGTATAGGTCGGAATAGCTTGCGCCACTGCTTTGATAAGGATTTCTTTTCCAGCTTTGGATAGCATATTCTCTTTCCACCCCGCCAATTTCTTTCCTAGTTTCTCCTTGATGCTTTTGAAAGTGCTCTGTTTGTTTCTCCCTACCAGAGAGGGTAGGCCAAGGTACCGCTCATGCTGTTTGATGACTTGTGCCCCAAACCTGATTTTAATCTCCTCTTGAACCTCACTAGGAGTGTTCTTGCTAAAAAATAGTGAAGTTTTTGCTCGATTCAACTGTTGGCCAGAAGCTTGCTCATATATATGTAGAATACGTTGGAGTGAGTTGCATTATGATAAAGAGGCCTTGCAGAATATCAAGATGTCATCTGCAAGAAAACAAATGGGAGAGCTTTGGTCCTCCCCTGCAAATGGCTATTCCCTCCATGTTTCCATCTGCTACTGCCTTTTTTATCAATGTTGACAAACCTTCTGCACACAAGAGAAAGAGATAAGGTGATAGAGGGTCTCCTTGACGGATCCCCCTAGTTGGTATAATATGTCCTCTTGGACGCCCATTGATCCTTATAGCATAGGTTACAGTTGTTACACATTTCATGATTAACCTCCTCCATTTTCTATCAAAACCCAATTTTTCCATTATTTTATCTAGACACTCCCACTCCACCCTATCATAAGCCTTGCTCATATCAAGTTTAAGTGCCATCTCCCCCACTCTCCCTCCTTTTTTCTGACTAATATGGTGCATGGCCTCAAAAGCAACAATAACATTATCAGTGATAAGCCTACCATTTACAAAGGCACTTTGAGTATCACTAATTATTGTAGGGAGAATCTTTTTTAGTCTATTAGCTATTGCCTTTGAAGCAATTTTATATACTACGTTACATAAGCTAATAGGTCTAAAATCAATCACTAGTTTAGAATCATTAATCTTTGGGATCAAGACAATGTGTGTTTCATTAAAATTGGGAGGAAAAACACCAAGATTAAGGAAGTCAAGTACCGTTTTTGTCACCACATCACCACTTGTTGACCAAAATTGCTGGAAGAATAGAGGTGGCATGCCATCCGGGCCTGGGGCTTTTTGTGGGTGCATTTGCTTCAATGCTTGCTCCACCTCCCTTGCTGTGAAATCACTTGTGAGCATATGGTTCATTGATGGTGATACTTTCGTCTCCACTACCTCTAGTATTTCATTGAAATTTGTCAGGCTACTAGTGGTGAATAAATTTTTGTAATAATCCACCACAATTTCTTCAATAATCTGCTCCTTTTCTTGCCACACTCCATTTGAATCCATCAAACCTTCAATCAAGTTTTTCTTGTACCTTGCCGAAGCTTTGGTGTGAAAAAACCTTGTGTTCCTATCCCCTTCTTGGAACCATGTAAGTCTAGATCTTTGGCGCCACATTGCATCCTCCTTATCAAGCCAACCATTCAGCTCTATTCTTGTATTTCGCATGAGCTGTACAATGTTCGGTGTTGTGGGTTGAAGTTCTATCCACTCAAGGCACTTTTGCAAGTCAGAAATCTTCCTACCCACATGACCAAAATCTGTTTTATTCCATCCCTCCAATCTGGTCCGGCATATCTCCATGCATTTTCCAAGTGTGTAATCTGCTCCCAAAAATAAACCCTCATCCCAAGCAGCTTGCACCACCCCTTCACACCGTTGATCCTTTAGCCACATCGCTTCAAACCTAAACATTTTCTTTTGTCTTCTTTTATGGGATTTTTTCACCATTCGTAGAGCCAACGGGGAGTGTTTAGAAGCTGAAGAAGTGAGGTGAAACAATTTGGCTGTAGGGAAGAGAGCCAACCACTCCGAAGTTGCCAAAGACCTATCAAGCCATTCTCGAATCTGTGAGCCATCCGCCTTCTGGTATATCCATGTGAATTTTTGGACCAATGTAGTCAACCTCTCTGAAGCCATAGAAATTGATTGTATCTAAGAAATTCTGCATCTATTGTCTCAGCCTAGTGCTGCCTCCCTCTGTTTCTGACAAGCTAGTCAACTCATTAAAATCTCCTATTGTTAGCCAAGACAAGTTTGATGTTCCTTTCAGGTGCTTTAGCTTGGACCAAGATTCGGGTCTCTTCCTTGTATCTGAATTGCCATAGAATCAAGTGAGGTGCCACTTCCCTATTCCAATTCCTCTATCCACCACAGCATCAATATGTGTTTGAGAGAAAGTTTGGACATCCACAATTGTATCTTCCTTCCACAACAAAGCTAATCTGCCACTCTTACCATTACTTGGCACGATAAAACCATGCTTGAGCTTGCATCTCTCTTGAACATTCTTCATCCAGTCAGTGTTCGATTTTGTCTCCATTAAGAAGATAATTGTGGGCTCTTCTTTTTTAACAACCTTTTCCAAGGCTTTAACTGTCTAGAGATTCCCAAGCCCCCAACAATTCCAGCTTAAGAGCGTCATTGAGCCCAGCGGGGTTGTTCAACAACCTCCGCCGCTTCAAGTTGGGTGATCGTGACATCACAAAGAGTTTCTATTTCCATCTCCATTCTTCTCTTTTTACCCGAGTCCTCTGTTTCATCATGTTGGAGCGAACTACATTTACGTTTAGGACCATAGGGCTGATTTGGATACTTCCCCACGTCAGCATTTACCTCTATTTGCCTCTGTAATTTTTGTTTCGTGGTACGTGCCTGACTTTTTGTATTTTTACTCCTACTTTGTGCCTTGTTTGCCCTAGTACTACCATTACCCACATGCGGCTGCTCTCCATTGCCAGCTGTGAAATTAATAATTGGGTTGAACGTTGCATCAATTGCGCCTGTGATAATTCCCTCCTCAATTCTAGCCTTCTCACCAACATCCATATTATTAGGCTTAACTACAGGCACTTTATACTCCAAATTAATTCTTTCCATCTCTGAATATTTTCTTGGTTGGATTGTATTATGGTCCAACGTAACCGCTTCAGAGTTGATAGTGCAATCAATGCCCCCATTTAATGCGCCATGATTCTGAGATTGGCTGAGCGAAGCATCACTGCCCACGCGGTCCACGCCGCCGGCAACTCCGCCATCATGTTCCTCAATTTCCATGTGCATTTGCTACGGACTGTCCACCAGCTCCACCGTGTTTATGGTTCCTATCACGTCTCTTACTGCTTCAGGCCTGCCTTTTAATGACTCAGTATTGTATTGCGTGGTTGTCACTGGATTTGCTATACGCTCAAAACCTTGTACCTCCACCATTGCCCTCCTCACCAGATTGAATTGTGGCGCCCTAATCCATGGTCCAAATTGTTGGTCCGCCGCTGTTAACGTGCCTTTGCTGTTGAGCCACAACACACAGTCCTTGTCGTCGTGGGATAACAACCCACACCAGTAGCAGATATTAGGGAGGCGTTCGTAGAGGAAAGAGACCCATCCCTTCTCCGTTTGATCCCATGATACCTTTCTTCCACGGCAAAGGGGTTTTGTGATGTCCACTGCCACCCTAACACACATAAAATTACCCCTTTTCATCTCCGCATCATCTTTAGGTTTAGTAATAGTACCTAAAGTTTTTCCTAAGCTGAGCGCTGCTTCAGTAGTCAACAATGAGTATGGCAGGTTATGCAGCTGAACCCAGAATTTTTCTGTAGTGAAGCTAAGATCTTGTGTTGGAGTTGTGCCATCATATTTCTGTAGAGCTACTAGGTGCTTGTCAAAAGCCCATGGTTCTCCTTGCAACACCTTTCAGCATCTACTTCTAGTTCGAATGCTATTAGGAGCACGTTATTACCTGCATCGTTGACCTCGAAACTTCTCTTGGTACGCCATAGAGGTCTGAATGTTCGTGCCACAGCCTCAATATTCAGTGAACGCCTTGTAAAAAATTTCACCGCTAGCACCGACCCCTTCTTCTTCTTATCATTTGAAAGATCAATGTTAGTTTCTTCCACCTCGGTTAAAGACAACTTCTTCCAGCTTTGGGCGAGGTCCTCCATTCCTAGACCTAAACTGTATCCCAAACCCCACGAAGAAAATTCACTAGCCCTAATAGTAACGTTGTTACTATAGGGGACAAACACTTCCACTCTCAGGAGGGAAGAAGACTATGCTACAGGGAGGATAGAAGGATAACACTTGCTCGCCCTGCTGAGAACTTAGTGTATAAATCACTTTACATTACACAATGGAATCTCAAATCCCAGACCCATTTGATCAAAATATCAATCAATCAAAAACCCCCCCGCAAAAACAAAAGTCTGTTGGTTGGTGATGAAAAAAGAATAAGAAATACAAAAAATGCTCCATAACATACATGAGAAAATTGTGGCAACATCTTGGTAGATGACCCAAGAACTTCTCAACTAATTAGTCCCAAAAGAATTGAAAACATGATGCAAAGAAGTAAAGCCAAATTGATGATCAAAGAAGCTTATATCATTAGCATATTTGTCAACAGATTATCAAACAATATATACAGAACATGTCAATTAGGAATAGGTATGAAAGATATTCATAACCACTAAATATTAGCATGTCAGAAGTGTGCACTGTGCACCACTTTTGTACACAAACCACAGGGTGTAGAAAGGTGTTTCCAAGGATAGAGGGATCCTAGATCTGTGATTCTGCAACCAAAAAATATATAAATATAAAAAGCAAGTCAGATCAATTGGAATTATGGTCTCTGCAAAAGGAATGTTTTAATCCAGAGGAGATCAAGTATTTCCCCAAATTTAGCATCATAAAGTAGAACAAAATGCACCCAGGCACATAACTTATCTACTGCATGAAACCATCATTCCAAATATTTAGTAGTTTCAAAAAAAGCTTCACTAGTGCTCAATGTGGCAGTCAGCATAAACCTCTAACCGTAACCATTGGAAGTTTGTAACATGAGATGTGTTTGGATTGGCGTCCACAGTGCTGCATTTGCGTTTTCCTTCTCTTTTTCTTTTTTTTTTTTTTTTTGATGTGCGCATTTCACGTTTTTGTCAGTGGCGTTCACTAGAATGACACTATTCAGTGGGTCCCATGTACACAAACCTCTTTATTCAGTAACTTTTTAATTAAAAATGGGTCCCACGGCACTATTCACATATTTAAAAATTATTTTACTACTGTTGATGATAAATTTTTCACACCACATGGCTTCATTTCATTGGCGACCCACAACATGTCAATATTATCATGGATTTTGGGAAAACCTCTTTAAAACCCAAAAGAGCCCATATTTACACAAGAAGGCGTCAAAACCCATGGTTTAAGCTCATGGCACATCATCTCATTTTTGGCTCATGATCCAAGCTCATGAGTCTCATCGGGGGAATTTTGGGAGTCGTGGTTTGGAGGGTTAAGAAGTATGTTCAGTAAAGCTCCAGTGGTTCAAAGTTGATAAATGAAAGCATGTTGCTTGGTGTGTCTTCCCCAATTCCCTGAACTCTAACGTGTTAGTGTGCAATAGGTAACATTTGGGTAAGCCTCTCATATCATATAACACTTAAAATGATAAAACTCTCCATGCTCTTTATATAAAAATTAATGTCCATCATATAATATAAGTTTAAAGATGTAATTATAGTATTTCATATCAATTATATTATTATCATCTAAATCAATTCCAAGCATATGGCTAAATATATATTAACATCTCATATCTAGCATTAAATGCTCTCTTTACTCTCCAATATTTGGTTAAAATGCAAAAGGACCATGATTACATCTCTAAAACTTCATCAAATATATTTTCCAAAAGAGAAAACTTAGCGGAAAATACCAAAAATGGCTCCAGCGGAAGCTGCAATAGCTTCTGCAGAAGCTGAAACAGCTCCAGCGGAAGCTGCAAACAGCTTCTGCAAAAGCTGTAACAGCTCCAGCAGGTTGACACATGTCCTAAAAATGACATCACTTGCTCATTAATGCTTAATCTCAGCAGCTTGCTGTCATACCCAAAGAAATAGAAGGATCTCATAAAGATTATATTCCCATTTTTAGCTAAACCATGAATTTAATGCCAAGTATTGTCCTCCAAGCAAAGGATGTCATCCACATGACATCATCTAGCTGTGTCACCAACATTAAGTCTCAAACTTTCTTCTTTTGGTTAAAAAACAAAAGACTATTTACTTTGTCAAAGGCTTTTCCTCTTTTGCTATTTTTTCCTTCAACTAAGTTCTGATCTAGTTACAAAACTTGGCTCTATATAAAGAGGGCCAAGCTACACACTTAAGGAGGATGGATCCCTCTCTCATCTCCCATAATCTGAAACTCCCTTCATTTTGCTGCCATATCTCTAAAGATCTCCATATTTTTCTTCATCTCTCTTACAAAGTCATTCTTCATAGATAACAACACAACATATATATTACAACACCATTACCCATTACTCATATTTCCCACACTCCATTATTCTGAAGTATCATCATCTTGCTGCTCATAAACACATCCCCATCTTTTTCTCCATTTTCTCTTGCAATACCTCACTTCTTAGAAACCAACATAACCAATGTCATAATACAAAAAACAATCCCAGCAGCAGCCTTTACTACATTTAACCCTCATTTATCTATCTCATACTTCCATTTATTTTACAAAACACATTCCTCACAAAATACCCAAACATACTTCTCATATATCTCTAAGCTCCATGTCTCACAAATTATACATATACAAGATCCATGTCCAACAAAGTATCTACATATAATTCCCATACATATTACAAACACCATATCTCACAATATATACATATTCCTTACCATCTCCACACATCTTAAAATATATCAAACACTCTTCCAAAAACTTATTACTAAAATCCCTTTCTCATGAAAGGCAAAAACTTATAAAATCCAAAACCCTTCTTATGGAAGGCAATATCACTCATATTTGACTAAAAAACTAAAAAGAATATTACATAGAGAAAGTCATTTAAGTGTATGATGAAAGAGGATAAACTTAACCAACCTATGCACACGGCTGGACATACTCTCTCTCCCTCCAGTTGCACTCATTTTTCCCTTCAAACATGTAGTCACCATGAAAGGATTCACTTCACCATGCTGCTAAAATGTTAAGTCCACTGGTGTTGTTCGGCTGGAGCTGCAAAGTCTGAAGGTTGCTGAAATGCTAAGTGCACTGATGTTACGGCTGGAGCCCCAAACTATGAAGATAAGTCATTATATTTTACCTTCAAACTTATATTATCAAGTATATTTTGTTCATTATTATTATACCACTCAATTAATGTCATTATACTGCTGAAATCTTACTAGCTCATCAACATTATAAGGCTAGAGCCACAAACTATGAAGCTCACCAACATTATACGGCTGGAGCCACAAATAACATGAAGAACAAAGTGATGCTACACAGTTGAGTCAGAAACATAAAAGATAAGTCAATGTTTTCTCCATCTTTGAAATTACATTATTGAGTATATGTTAACTCATTATCATTTTACCATTGTCTCACCATTTAATAAACATACACATTAATAAATTGATATACCACCAATGGACATATATTACTTAGACATAAACCATTGTTGGACTTGTATCATTTGGACATATACCACCAATGGACATATATTACTTGGACATGGACCATTTATTATGATGAACATGAACCATGAACCGCAACTAGACATGGACTATTGAACTCATCCCATTGTTGGACATTAGACACCTAATTAAACACTTTCTAATATTGGACATCACTTAACAAACATAATAATAACGTATCAACTCACCATTTAATCAAAGCTATCATGTTAAGCATATTATTTATTTACTTCAACCATTATCATGATTCTAAGACTTTGGGTTTTATCTATTTTGTAGGCTTAAAAAATACATCGGTAGCCATTGGTCTATGTGGCCCAATGTCGAGTTCCGGGTTGACCTCCCCAAAACAAATCCGGGCCTAGCAAAGCCACACCTCCAAAGGCATGTGGCTACGCGCACAAAAACCGCCCTCGACACCTACAATGTTTTCAGTTTTCAGCTTTCAGCAAAAAAAACGCTATCCAAACGGACCCTAAGTGCTTCATTTTCTTCTTCTTCCTTCCTTTTTAATTTTTTTTCCTATTATTTTAAAAAATAGTATTAAAACTTTTTAAAAATATTTTATTAACAAAAAAAATATTCTTTTTACTTCTTTCATGGAAAATATGTCTGAAAAAAACAGCTTAGGGATGTTGTTTTTATTTTATAAAAGTTCTTAAACGAATTGAGTTCAAGTCCAAGAATATTTATTTATTTTTGAATTACAAGTCGAATTGAGTTTATCAATAATAACTTAATTATTTATAAATTATAAATAAGTTATTATCTATAAATTATAACTTAATTATTATATATTATAAATAATAAAATAATTAAGTTATTATTGAACAAGTTTGAATTTATTTGATAATTAAATGAAACAAACTTTGATAAACCATTTTTTTAAGCCTTTAAAAATTTATGCTAATAATTAATATAAATAAATTAAATTTAAATTATATTATTTCACTACTTAAATAAAAATAATTCTTTTTAATGAATTTTTAAAAATAGATTTACTATCCTTGTATTGTATAGAATTATTTATAATTTTTACTAAGAAATGAATTATTTATATTATGAATAAATTATAAATACTAATTTTGATATCTTAGAATTTATTTACAAATTTACATAACCCAAATTCATATTTATAGAAGTACAATTTATATCTGTATACATTTAAATAGAAAATATTACATATGTTTAAATTGAGTCTCATACTTACAAATTTGTTCTCGAACACGAGCAGCTCTACTTGTATGTGTTGTCAAAAAAAAAAAATTATATAAATAATTATTTTAAATTAATATGTTCTAGGACCATCCTGACTTGAAAATATTGTATATATATACTTTAAAAATATATATATTATTTACTAAATTAACCTATTTTGACCACTCTAATAAAAATGTTGAACACTTTTACTTGAGACTCATAAGAATTTGAGTTCAATAAATATAAGAGTAATGTTACTGCTACAATATTTTCACAATAAATCTTATATGGCAAGTTATTACTAATTCTAATTCGGGTTCAATATTAACATGTTTTACCCACCAATAATAGGCTAACAACTTATTACATAAGATTTGTTATGAAATTATTGTAGTCATTTTATTATTCTTATATCAGCATTTTCAATTTGCACTTTAAATTTTATTGGTCTTTTTTTTTTCTTATTCTCATTGTTAATACAAAAAAATTGTAATATTTCATGTATTTGCGTTTTTTTTTTTTTTTTTGTGACGTTGATATATTCAAATTGTCTCTTTATTAAATTTTGTATAATTTAAGTTTATTAGCGACCACCCTAAAAAAATTCCTAGAACCGTCACTGTTCATGAATTAATTATTATATTTAAGCTTGGATCGTTTAGTAGTGGACCATAAACTTAGATTTGAGCTTAATTCAATTGTTAAATAAACGAACATAAATAATTTTTTTCCCAAGTCAAATCCAAGAATTTTATAAATAATTCGGTTCATTTACATCATTACATATATCAATACCAATCATTCTTTTTTTGAGAAAATACCAATCATTCTTAAAACACGAGGACTAACCCATGCATCAGGGGTCACACATGGATGTTTTCTTTTGGTAGAAAAATAAACTTTCATTAGAAACTATAAAATAGAGTAATGATTGAGTTTCAATTCGTTTTATTGGTAAAATTTCTTATTGTCAAATAAAATAATTGAGTTCAAATTTAACTTTATAAAAAAAAAAAAAAAAAAAAAAAAAAAAAAAAACAATTATTAATCTCTTGGCTTAATGGTACAAAGTAAATAGACCTATTTCTCATGGAGTAAACACTATTTTGTACATAGTTCTATGTTCTAACCATTAATAACACCTATGTCATCATAAAATAAACCAAGAACAGAGAAACATCAGGATGATTTAAATAGACAATAAAGTCTACAACCTGAATAGTGAACACAGCAATATAGTGTTACAGTGTTAGATAGACTAATACAGAATCCACTTCTTTCTTTGAACACAGTACCATGCAACTAGATTGGAAATGAGTGCCCAAATTCATATATGCATATATTCCATATTTCAGCTTTGAATATGTAAGTCTTGTACTTGAGTTTAGCCAAACAGTTCAGATAATATCTGAACAACAAAACGTATGCATATCCAAGGTAGAGCACAATGCACAAACACAGTCGTAGGAGAGGCAAGTGAATTCACAAGAGAGTTCTTCTATGGACAGCTGGATGCATACTTTTGCACATACTTTGACACAGCTTCCACATTTGTTAATGTACGATTAGATTACATGAGTTACACATGGGGACCCCCCACGGGTACTTGTGAAAATTAATCCAATCACCAATTAGACATGTGTACCAGTTGTGGCAAAGTGTGCAAAAAGTGTCTTTGGACTTTTTGATTCACAAGGTTATCAATAATTCAAACCTATACTGAACAAGCACTTGATAGAGCAGAATGCATACATACAAATCCTCAAAATATTATTCTGATTCTATTACAATTACATGTTGACAGTACAATTAGCGATATTTCAGGCATAAGGTAGAGCAGAATGCATATACAAATCCTCAACATATTATTCTGATTCTATTACCATTACATTTTGACAGTACAATTTGCGATATTTCAGGCATAAGGTGGAGCAGAATGCATATACAAATCCTCAACATGTTATTCCAAGTCTACTACCATTACATTTTGACAGTACAATTTGCAATATTTCAGGCATAAGGTAGAGCAGAATGCATATACAATCCTCAACATGTTATTCTAAGTCTTCTACCATTACATGTCAACAGTATGATTTGTGATATTTCAGGCATCAAGGTCATTAAACTCATCCCATTTTAAAGCCGAGAATGAATAAAAACTCTTTTCTTATTCATTTTTGGAAGATGCAAATCCTTGTTGCCTTCGTTTGGTGTCTTCTTCTGAAGCTCTGGATTCTCTGATGTACTGACAGATTTGGCTGATATCTTATTTCCTTGCTTTGCTTTATGCATGTCTTCTTGAGTTTCCTCCATCATAGCTTGCAGCTCCTCCATTACTAATTTAAGATCTTCAGACTTCTTGTCATTTAAAGAGGGTGAAGGAGGTTGATGCTTACACGGTTGAACCCTTCCTGCACAATCTGATGCACCTGCTTCCTACCTGCAATATTCAAGTGTGAGGAAAGAATTTAAAGGTTTGGACACAGAAATAATGGTGTATGACAATATACATCCTTATTAATTTTAAAGCTAAAGATGCCGTTAATGAAGATGACAGAGGAGATCTATTTACAAATGACAGTATTGATAGTGGCAAATTCAATAAAAACAACTCTGATACATTAAACCAAACATAGCCAAAGATGGAGTCATAGCTCTACAAGAACAAAAGAACCAAAATGATAATTGTAAAGTTCAACTTGATTTGGATCATTAGTATATCCAAGTTGACTACCTGTTGTCTAATCAAAAGATGTGATCTTGCATTGTATACTTTCTAAAGTTGAACCCATAACCCATGCTAAGAAGCTTTATTAGACCATACAGGTATGAAATCTACTCAGCTCAATAAAATCTATTCCAGCTGACCTGGTTTCTAGACATAAACCTTCTGCTTGGTCAAATAACGGGTTAACACATGGACTCCTCAGAATCACTAACAAGCATTATCATTTGGATAGTCAATAAATTCTTAATAATGCAACTGCAAAGAAAGCAATATCATCAAATATACACAGAAAATAACAGCTTCATGTAAAAAAAAAATGCATTTAATGTAGGACAAAGTTTGGCTACAAACTTGGTTGTAGTTTAAGGCTACAACTAATAATAGGAAGATGACATATATACTTGTCATATGCAATGCACATGACTTACAAAACCACATTTAAGTGATTGTATACGATCATTTTATGCGAGTCATGTGCATTGCACATGTCATCTTCTAATTGTTGGTTGTAGCTTAGCCAAACTTTGTCCTTTAATGTAGAAGTAGCAGTCTTCTCATCGTTTTGAAGGTCATCCACATGGGTATGGGATAGGCTATGTTCTAAGCTTGAAATTTTGCAGCATGTCCCATTTTTAGGTTTAACAAAAATTGGGCAGCTCTCAACGATGCAATGTGCAGTGTCTGAGGAGCTTCAGAATCTTATAATTTTTTGAAAGTTATGTTGTAAGGAACCGAGGATTTAGGTACAGATTGGTTTCCTGAGATGATGAGTTGATGACTATGACTAAAGAATTACTACTGCATAAGACTGGCATTTTAAAACTAGTTTCAGCAAAGAAGCAGATATTCAATGAGAAACCATCAAAGAGTGCCTGGGATATACCAACATCTTGGGGAATTTGTACTTTACAGAAATGCATAGCAAAATTATTAGGCTTATGCATCTCTAAAGAAGTTTATGGGGCAAAGGATTCACATTAGCCGGAGTAAATTCTTAGCCAAATTCTAGCTAAAACTCCTCTTTTTTACTATTTTTGCTACCCACTTTTTCAACTACACCCCTATTGGACTCTATTCTTTCTCTGTTCCGTTTATTAATTTTTCTGTAAATGAATATGATTTTAGAACAAGTTCATACCAACACATATATGCCACTGATTTTTCCCCCCTTATAAGTTCGCCTCTTTCTCGCATTTTATTTTACTCAACCCCTTTCACCACCACCTCTCCCTTTCCATTTCTATCTCAAAGTCTCTCTTATCCTTGGATGTAGCTACTTTCTAGCAATGGATCATCACCAGCACAGATGTGAGTCCCAAGCCTGAGACCAATCAAACAAAGAGCCCACAAACAAGGCCAAAAGCTAATTACCCAAACTCTCCACATCTTCAAATGTGCGATTATTACACTCCCTCCACATGCACCACATCAAACATAACAGAGATACAGAAGATCATCACTGACACAGATTTAATTAGCTGGGGCTATCGCAGTTTGGTGGCATGGGTGGAGGGGTTTCGAGTTGCTAGTTGAGTTCGTCCTTGCTGACTGTCTCTTCCACATGCTTCTTGCACCACTATAACACCATGCCAATGGAATCATGTCATAAGTGCAGCCATCCATGATCCTATTCACGACGATTAGCATTTTAATTAATACTTATAAAGAAGTAAAATAGCTGGTTTAATAGGGGCATCAAATAAATAAAAATGATTAGCTCACAAGAAACAAAGTAAAAATAAGAATAAGATGAAAAGAAACAGATGTGTGATACCTCCAGTCCTAGTCAGTAATTGGTTAGCCCAAGTAAACCTGGAGGCAATTGTGTACGGAGTTGCTGGGTTTTAGTCTGCCGAATGACAATAAAACTTTGGTGGGGCAAAGAATTCTCATCAGCCGACTTGTTGAGGCCGTTGCAGCGCCATTGCCTCATGACGCAACAGAGATGCAGATACACCGGTATGCCCGGTGCTATATTTTAGCGCTAATAGGGGACAAACTTTTCATGGAAAAGTCAGGAGATAGGGTGCATTTGATGTTCCTGGACTTCATGCGTAACCTTCGTGATCCGCCACAGTATAGTTGGGGTAGTGGTTGCCTGGCCTGGTTATACAGGGAGTTGTGTCGGGCAAGCGAGAAAGGGGCATCGCAGATTGGTGGGGCGTGCACCTTGGTCCAGTATTGGGCATGGGCAAGGTTGCCATTCTTGTGCCCGAGGATAGAGCCCCCACCTGGATGTGATTATGGCCCATGGCCATATGCTCCACTTGCATTTAAGTAAGTCTTTTCCTGATACCAAGTGTGTTCTGCAATGTACTTTTCTTAGTAACTAAATTGTATTATCGTTCTTATGTTATTTGCTTGTAATTGTAGGTGGGTGCGGGTGCCAAGCCCGAAGAGTAGGCCATCCGACATGGCCTTGGTCCACTATCGCGAGCTATTAGTTACAATGCAACCAGAGCAGGTAATAATATTCAAAAAATCTGTTTGGTTATGATCATTTTCGTTAATAATATGATTGCTTCATCCTTTAACATATCTTTTGTTATAATTTTAGTTTTACCTTTTATCTATGTATTTTCCCTTGTTTCACATTTGAAGATGCTATGATAATTGTTTTTTTTTTTCTATCGTAGATTGTGTGGCAGCCATACGAGGCACACTTCGGCCACCTTCCTGAGTTCTGCGTTGCAAGGAGGGATACGTGGACAGCAAGGGTGCCGCTTGTGTGTTTTTGCATAGTAGAGAGACACCACCCAGACCGTGTCCTTCGACAGTTTGGCTTGGCACAAGAGCAGCCTGACGATGTTGTCTACGATGATAAGCTGCATAAAATCGACTTACGTGGGAAGGTGGAAAAGAATTGGAGGGAGGAGCATGGACCGTATATCATTTCATGGGAAATGAGACGACAACAACTTTGTCATGCACCTCCTCAGATTGGTGAGATGCCCCGCAATCATGCCTATTACGTCTGGTACCGTCCGGTCACTCGAAAGTATGTCGACCGCAACAGCGCTAAATTAGATATAATGGTAATGTGTTCTACTTACATTTGATTGCCTACTTCGTTTTACTTGAGTACATGTATGAACATAGAATCAATTTCTATGAATTTCTCAGCAAATCTGGTTTGATTTGACTGACATGTAATGAAATAGTTTTTGATACATATAGTATTCTAATAGAACTGTTAGTTTTGAGTAGATTCATAAGTATTATATTATTCATTCATTAATTGATACATAAATGTCTCAAGTCTAATTGTACTGGTTCTTTCTCCGTTTCAGATTCAAAGCCATTTAGCGCTGTTGGCGATGCTTCCTGAAGGCAGCCAAGCTCACAACCATGTCCGGCGTGTCCTAAATAATGTGGCTGGCCTTGGTGGTGGTCCTGCAGTAAATGAGCATGCAAACAATGGGGATGAGACTGAACTAGCAGCTACTGCAACCCCAAGCACAAGTGCAGCACCCGTAAGTACACCGACTCGTGGTCATCGTGCTACTACAAGCCCAAGCACAAGCGCAGCTAGGGGTCGTCTTCGGCCTGCTACAGCAACCCAAGCACAAGTGCAGTCAGGGGCTGTGGTCGGCGTGCAATAACCCCTCGGGTTGTAACTAGTCTTGAGATGCCTCCACCCATCCCGCAGGCAACTCCTCAGCCTGAGGTTCCTTCACCCATCCCATATGCATCTCCTCAGCCCGAGGTCCCTTCACCTAGCCCACCTTCGCAGCCCAATTTCGATGTCAGTATTGACCAAAATATGACCCCTCCTATACTCCCCGAGACACCCTCATACCCACACACCGGCTCTAGTGCACCCTCTGCGTGGCAATTTTTGCCACCTCAGCAGTGCAGAACAAATGGAAAGCGATTCTATAAGACTCGGTTTTTATGTTGAATCTCGAGTTTCAAAAACTCGAGATGTTAGTTTTCTCAAATGTTTAAAAACGTGCCTAACTTACTATTTTGAATGGCTGAAGAAATCTGATATGCACAATACCTCTAAAGAAGTTGCTTCCGCCTGGGTTGCTGGGGATTTTTCAGAAAATAACTACAAAACCCAAACAATATCATTAGGAGGTATTGTGCATATCAGATTTCTTCAGCCATTCAAAATAGTAAGTTAGGCACGTTTTTAAACATTTAAGAAAACTAACATCTCGAGTTTTTGAAACTCGAGATTCAACTTAAAAACCGAGTCTTATAGAATCGCTTTCCATTTGTTCTGCACTGCTGAGGTGGCAAAAATTGCCATGCAAATCTCGAGTCTTTAAGACTCGAGTTTCGCTTGGCACAAACCGAGTCTATAAGACTCGAGATTAAATTAGAGGAATAATAATAATTTCAACAGATCTCGAGTCTTATAGACTCGAGTTTTGCCTGGCACAAACCGAGTCTATAAGACTCGAGATTTACTAATCCAAACATTGTTCTAAATAAATTTTGAACAGAACTCGAGTCTATAAGACTCGAGTTCTGGTGGAACTATTTTACTAATCCGTTCTGTCCACACTAAAAAACAGATAGCAGTATATTACTAACGTGTTCCTGGGACTATATTATTCAGTCCACACTCAGTATCTTCAAACTCTCACCCAAAAACAGAGCATCCTCAACTCTCACCCATACACTCAGCCTCACTAACTCTCACACCTCTCACTCTCACTCACCACATTGCCTCTCTCACTGCTCTTCCCTCTCAAGAATTTCATATTTCAGGTATGGGTTTTTTGATTTGATTGTTATTGTAGTTGGGTATTAGTTGTGTATGGGTTTTGCCACTAAGAGAACTTCCCAATGACTTTATGGGTTTTCCAATGACTCCATGTTTTTTCCTAATATAAGATGTTCTTCTTGTAGTATCTTTTTGTTGTTGATTTCAATTCCGTGTTTTTATTGGCTTGCATGTCATTTGAGCTATATATTATTTGTTATATTTTCTTTGATTTATTACTAATTCATGTGATTAATCTTAACCATCTTGATAAAAATATGTTTTTGCATTAGCCATTTTGGTGAAATAAAAAAAATTCTGTTCTCATTGACTTTATTCTTTTTGAGGTGTTTCCCTGCATTAATTCTTCTTGATCAAATCTGCCAATTTTAAAGAGAATGAATCTTTCATGAATTAGATTCACCAAATTCTTGTAGGTTAGAAAATTTTATGAAAGATTCATAGCAATGTACGTTTCCCTTGTTATCTGAGATGTGGAGTGTTGCTTGATTGTGGAGTCACCACTTTATCTTGAAGGAGCTAGTGGATTGTTTGAATTTATTGTTAAAAGACAAAGAAAATGGGCACATGGTTATAGTAACTAGTCGCTAACCCGTGCGATGCACGGGTAAGATACTTTGAAATATCTATTTAAATACATTGTATTCTCAAAGCTTTTCAAAAGAATATGCATGTTAACAACTTCTATCCTTTTCAGCTTCATTACAACTCATGTTGGAGAGAGAGAGAGATTTTACCTATCAAAGTATCTGTTTAAACTCCTCTTTTAAAAATATTCATCCATTGGATTCATAATAATGCCACAGACCCTACACAATAAACCATATGCTCCAACCCTTTGATTACAGTGATCCTTTAATGACCATTGCTTCTGCCATTAAAGGATCATTCAAATTAAATTTCTTTGTCTAAGCTTTAACATAAGACTGCATTTTATCTCTAGCTGCTACCCCCAGAATTGAAGCACCTCGACATTTAAACTTGATGAGTCTGTAAACCAAAACATTTATGTCATACTGCTATGTTGCACATATATATTTTTAATTACAAATTATCCTTGCACAAAAAGATCATTACCAGTACTTAATCTTAGCATGATTCTCCATGTAATATAGCAAAGAAACAATTGGTAGATTATCCAGTCCTCTCCAACTATCTTATGGGTCTGCATTTATATTACAAATCATTTAACTTGCCTTTATGCTGTAAACTTGTAGTTGCTTCTTTCTGCAAATTATGCATGAATAAATATTACAATTATCTACTTCCTAGCATGTTCTCTTTAGATCAACCACACCATGGATCTCAAAGAAGGTGGTATCCTTGACAAATGAAAACAATAACTTGGTAAATGCCCTCATCTCTTATAAACCAATTTTCATTATTACAGTTTAAACATACATTAACAGCCAAGATAAACAGTAAAGAAAATGAGAAACTAATAAACTACTTAAAAAACTTCTAGCTTAGTTGAGTATTCTCTGCACTTAATTTTGTGTTATTTCCTATCTCCAAGTCATCCAAAGGACCTGTCCCATCAGTGAATAATTCTTCCATTACTTATAAAAATTGTTTAAAGAAGAAGAGAAAGAACTAAATTGTACTACTAACATGCTGCTAAGTCAACAAAATTTTTAAGGGTACCACATAGTTCAACTCCTTCCACATCTTGGATTAATTTGATAACATTATATAAAGAAATTATGAACAAAGCATGAATGTAATGATTGATTGATGTGCACCAAATCATACCTAACATATAAAATGGAAATTTAAATTTATTTTTCTACCGTATTAAAATCTACTTACAAATCACTCTAAGAAAATTCCTTTATTCATGTCAAAGATTTTATAAACAATTTACAATTATGATACCTCATATTTCTAACCAACTAATTTGTAAAGTTAATTTTTATCAACTGAATGTGTCCATTGCATTCATAGTTGTGACTAAGAAATAGGGAGTACTAAATAGTTGAACCCATTTCTCTACAATCTCTCTGTTCTCCTTGTATCCATCTGATTTCTACACGGTATTTTATTTATTTATTATTTTTTTTTATAAACAACGATATTTCATAAAACAAAAGCCCCAGGTACATCAGGAGTGTACATGGAAAGATTTACATCAAGATCGAAAATTACAATGATCAAGCATAACAAAAAGATTAGAGCAAGAAAAAGAAGAGAAAGCAGAACACCAAGCAAACAAAGAGTGGAGGAGGAGAGATTTAATCTCAAGAGTCGACCGTTCCGTTCCGTTAAAGCATAAACCTTTCAAGAGATTTAATCTGACTTCTAAACAGTAATCTACACATAAACCTCTCATAAATTAATTGATTTACCTAATAAAGCTGGAGGTTCTAAGATTAGTCCATAGAGATCCTAATTTTTGAAAGGTATTAGAAATAATGCATTGAGATATGGAAAACAAAAGGAACAATATTATAGAAAGTAAATTGACCTTCCTCACTATAGTGAAAAAAGCATCCCATGCTCCAAAATAACGTTGAGGCACTCTAGCCAGTAATTTTCCTTCAGATTAAAGTTCAACTTTGACAATTTGCAATCTACACAACATACCAAATAAAAAAGAAGAAGAAAGGACCATTAAATAGTAAATAATCAAGTTGTGTCTCTCTTCAATAACTACTTAAAACCTAAAAAATGGAACATTAAGGAAAAATCTTAAAGATACAAACTTACCCTTATTGTATGGTCCATAAAAAAAGGAAGAGGTTTTTCCCCCCCATTTTTCAGACAGTTTGTCATAATTTTTGAGTGGTCTATTGGCCAAGTCCAATGCAACCTCCATATATAGTTCAAAGAAAAAAAATAAATAAAGGCAAGAGAGATAGAGAAAGGGAGTACCTTCAATGGCTTTCAAATTTGGTAGTTATTCATCAATGCCACCAACTTTTCTTGTGATTTGGTATTGTTGTCCTCAGTTCCTACAAATAAAATCAAATGCACTCAATTTGCATAGAGTAAGAAATGCAAAACATTAAGTACTCTAAATGGTACAATGGATTTTGGACAGTGACCTTGCCTAATCATATCAAAATATGCCCAAAGGATCTAAAAGCCAAGAGAAAGTACTCAAATTAAAAACTTTCACCCTTGACCATAACACTACTTGCTTTGTAAATCAATTTGCTGTATTGAAATGAAAATATTAAATTAACGTGTGTGATGCTCTCAACATAGCTGTGGCAGCCATCCACAATCTTTGGCAAGGAATTAATTCAATATGGACTATAATAAGAGAACCATAATTATCTTTAACAATAATGCCCAAACCTGCATAATTGGTGGCTTTTTGAAAAAGGTAAGTGCCATATTCATTTTGAGATGAGGAGAAATAGGTGGCTACCATTGCCATGTTTTAGGAGCTGCAGTTATGGGCTAACATTGCAAAACCTAAATAGCTAATGGTCCTAGATTGAAATTTTCATATAAAAAATCCAAATTGCATAGAACAGTTCCTAATTTTTGCAATTGAAAATAACCCCCCACCCCACCCCAGAAAAAAAAAAATTTGATTAACTGCAACTGAGAAATTCAAACTTATAATTTGCTTGGCTGACATGTTCAGAAAGTGACTAGGTCCTTTGCATTGAAATAGCATCCATGAGGTTTAGAACAAACCACCATCTAAAATCTCACTTGCAATGTTATATTAAGTAGCAAATGAAGGACTCATGAAAAAACAAAATGATTTGTTAATTTGATGGACCCAACTTACCAAAGTCGGCAATTAAATTCCCCATGAAAACTTGTTAGGCCTAACCTTTCAGAAACCAATCAACATTGAACAATTTGCACTAATGGTTGAATTTATGGAAAATAATGGTTTTGGGGAATTAAGATGTGAAAGACCCAAAATGAAATGATTTATCATGTAACTAAAAAGGCTTCAAAGATTGATAAGTCTAAAGAGGACATTACCTGTACTCTAAGAATTGGAGGTAGAATATGCACAACCATACCAGATGGTGGATTTGATTTTAAGGCATGCAAGTGCTTTGTGGTCAACTTCACATCCAATTTCTATTACAAATCTCAACCACGTCTTGCATGAAATTCACCTGAACAAAAAGCAGCCAAAACACCAAAACATTTACAAATTCCTATAAAGTATATGCACCCTAAAAACCAGAAATAAGAAGCTAATCAACACATGGAACCCTTCACTTACTAACCCAACAACTTTTGAGAGTAAATATGCTTTATTAACAGAAAATTAAAAAAAAAAAAAAAAAAAAAAAAAAAAAACCAAAGCCAAAGTTTACCTGTAAAAAACAGCAAAAACCATTCAAAAGAAACCCAAATAACTCAATATAACAAAGTTTTCAGCCTTTTGAGGGAGAGAAAGTAACAATTAGATAGCAAGGACCCAAGGCCACACACAAACCCAATTGGCAAACACAAATTGAATATACCAATATGAATATATATGTAGAGCTTACATAGGTCAATCTCACATACATATACTTGAATAAAACCACAACATTAAAAAGAAAACCAAATTTCCAAAGAACTAATATTGATATCACAATCGACAACAAAATTTAAAAGAAATATGTAAATAGCATTGCACGTGCATAAGCAATTGGGTTCCACACAGCCAATCCAAAGTTCAGTTTAAGCATTTCTTCAAACACTTGTGCGGCATTGAGAAACCAAAGAAAAAAAAATTCCAAAAATTGAGAAACTAAATAAAATAAAAATATGCCAGAATTGAAAACCCAAAAGGATTAAAAAATGAAACTTGGATGTTCCAATACCAAAGAGAGAGAGGGAGAAAGATTAGGTATTGCTGTCATGATGTACCTTTCTCCATATTCATCTAGCCAATCTGATTGCTAGATGACGTTGTTGAAGCTCTTGGTGATGAGCTCTTCAATTGTGTAGTCGTGGCACTGCAAGGTTGAAAGATAAGTAGAATTGAAAAATTAAAAACAAAACTAAAAGATACATGGAGACCGTAAAAATTTCACCTTGCGTTAAATACCCTACCTTTGGTTTTTTTGAAACGGCAGCAACTGAAAGGACTTGAACATCTGGAGGAAGGAAGAGCCGTGAGAGCCCTAGCATTATGAATCTGAAGTCTGAACTGTGAAGATTTGAAACTGTCTTTGGAAGAGAGAGAGACTGCCGTTAGCGAGCTTGAAACTGTGAAATAGGGGTAAAGCAAAAGAGGGGGAGACAGAAAGGGTTTTTTGCTGTTAAAAATTAAAGACCATTCGGCTGGGTTTGGGCTTTATGGTGGACAACATACAAGTCTATAATTAAGATTGGGTTTTATGGTGGAGATAAAGTTGGGGATCATTTTTCTTTTATTAGTATTTAAAATTTAGGAAATGTATTTTAAATTATAAGAGAAATTCAGAAAAAATGTTGGTAATGACATGGCTGCTGATGTGGCTCAATGAGAGGGTAGCAACATTAAATGCTACGTCTCAGCTTTTAGTATTATATAGATTGTTGAAGTTACAAAACTTCTTCTTGAAATAATGCGTACAAAAGACTAGCAGGACATGAGTATGCAGATATCTCAGGGGATTTAGGTTTGGATGCTAGGATGTAAGTCTTGCTTTGGAGTTGACTGTGTTGTTTGCCATGCTTGGAAATTGTGAACATCTCAGAATATAGTAAAAAAAGAACTTGGAGAGGATTATTTGTGTAGTGACTAAGAAGTACTTTAAGGGCTGCCTAATATTTCCTTCATTTTGCTTTCTGACATGGTGCTAGAGACATTAATATAATTTTAACTGCTTGAGTTGCCCCTTTTCAGTTTAGTAAATGGTAAACGTAGCACTAGAACATGACAGTTCCTTTATTTAGGAATTGTCTGCCTCTATACAAGATGCAAACTTAAGAACCATTGATTTTGTTATAGGTAAATCATGTGGACGTTTACATTTTTTTTTTTCCAGTGAAACCTTTAAAGTCCCTAACACTTTTTATAGTGGTGTAGCAGATTGAGTTTAGATGTGTATAGGTTAATATAGATGTGTATAGGTTAGTACAGGTTAATATAGGTTAGATGTGTATAGATGTGTATAGATGTGTATAGGTTAGTATAGGTTAGTATAGGTTAGTACAGGTTAATATAGATGTGTATGTGTGAACAAAATATTATGGACTTTAATCTTGTAACGACTTTTCATGGAATCATTATGAAAGTGGCCTGTACATAATAGCAGAGGTTCTCTTATTCATTTTTGAAGGGGCTTTTGTTGAGATCAATCACAATGTTGAAGCAGATTTAATTTGTAATGAGTGTGTATCGTGTGTTCATTAGGCTAAAAGGTCCACTCTGATGTGGCTATTAAAGGTAGTCTTGGAATCTAATAAAATAGTTGATTGGGATTTCAGTTGATACTAATGTCTTAAGCATGAAATATGTTGGAAATACTGAAAAGGTCTCGATTCTTTTTTGTTTTGGGGGGGGGGGGGGGGGGGTTTGTATGTGTTACCAAAAAATGTGGCTGTGTTTGTGTTACAAAATTATATGATATATCTTTTGCAATTATTTAGTCCCCCATTATCTTTTGCAATTTTGTATGTGTTAAAAAAAATTGCGTTTGCAATTATCTTTTGCTTTACATGTGTTTACCTCTCATACCATGCTGCTGTAATTAGCCTCTTGTATATAGGAAGGATAGATGGATTTGTATATGTTCAATTGTTAAATATAGTCGTACTACACTAAGAAATGGCACGAAAAAATGTTCAGTTTGTATGTATGATGAAAAGCAACTTATAAAAGTTTCTCGGCCGCATCTTTTTATTAGAAAGTTAAAGACCTACTAAAAAGTTTCTTTTAGATCAGGGAACTTGAAAATGTTTGTTAACTAACATAGTAACTTGACTGTAACAGGTTCACAATGCCTGAAATTGATATAATCATATACTACGGTGGTCCGTTGAAGAATGCCAATGCGAACAAGGGATTGCCATTTGAAGGGCCGGGTATAAAGACCTATTATACCCAAATTGATCGTAGGTTGAAGACCCTTGATGAATTGAAGATGATGGTTATGGAAGAGTTGTGTGAGAACCCTGCTGTGCACAACATACACTTTACTTATCGCATGCCAAATGAAATCCTGAAGCACCGGATTAATTACAAGTACATGGCAATAGAAGCAGACAAACATGTGAAGATCATGTTTGACAAGTTGGAGAGAATACCTGAAGTAACTAACATTGAGTTGTACATACAGTTGGAGCCACGTGCAGAAGTTGGTATTGAGGAAATCCAACAAACACAAACAAGTTTACAAGTTACAGTTCCAGATGCTCAATACCAGTATTTTACACATGTAGAGCATGCTGATGTTCATGCCGATGAAGATGTTCATGCCGATGATGATGATGATGAGGATGAGGATGAGAATGATGATGATTATGATGATGAGGACGAGGATGAGGATGATGATGATGACTATGTTGATGAAAATATTGCCATTAACGGTGAAGATTTTGGCGATAGAGATGAGATTGAAGACATGATTGAACAAGGGGACTTTAGGGACTTTGAGAGGGACATTGATGACGATGAGACATTGGACGGTAGTCAACCTGATGCATACAATGTTCTCAGTGTCCAAAACATTACAGACACAATCCCTGTGTACTCACCACCTGCCTTGTCATTTTCTGAAAATACTTGGGAAAATTTGGTTGATCCTTCACATATTGAGACACCATTTGTGTCTAGTTGGAGATAGGGGATGAATTTGTGCAAAGGCTTGACTTTTGCCAATAAAATGGAGGTGCAACGCGTGTTAACAAAGTGTGCCCTCAAGGAAAACAAACATTTTATGATCAGTAGGTCAACCATGACAAAACTTTGTGCGAAATGCGTTGATGAGTCATGCACGTGGTATGTCTGCGTAGTCATGAAGCCTAAGTTCCACAATCTATGGATGGCCACCGTGTACAAGGGTCCTCACACGTGTATACGGACTGGGGTGCGAAATGATGGTAGAATGATGAGTTGTAAATTTATTGCAGATGACATCCTTAAGAAGTTATGTGAGGATCACACTACCCCAATTAAGCATCTCAGATCTATGATAGAGTCGAAATATGAGGGACAAAAGCCTTCTTACTACAAGGTGTGGGATGCGAAACAAAAGGCGATTGGGAAGATGTTTGGGAATTGGGAAGAGTCTTATCAAAGGTTGCAAAAGTTGCTAATGGCATATATTGATCAGGATCCGACTACCCAGGTGTTCTATCGTACCACATCCACCGGTGAAGATGACACAGTATTTTTGAATTATGTGTTTTGGTCTTTCGGTCCAAGCATTGATGGATTCAAATATTGCAAGCCGGTTATCAGTATTGATGGGACCCATCTGTATGGTAAATATCAGGGAAAGTTGTTGGTTGCAATGGCAACCGACGCTAACAACAAGGTATTCCCTCTTACCTTTGCTATTGTGGATTCTGAGTCAAGGTCTAGTTGGAGGTGATTTTTACAATGCCTCAGAGATGCGATTGGCCGCGTGATACCTAACGAAGGCATTTGCATAATTTCTGACCGACATCTTGGTATCAAAAACGCCATTGCAAACTGGCCTAGAAGGGATGATGGAAGAGCACTGTTATTTCATAGATATTGCCTTCGACATGTTACTAGCAACTTTAACACACATTTTCAGAACTCGACTCTGAAGTCAGCGGCGTTGAAAGCCGGATATGCTAGTCAGGCAGTGAAATTTTATACCATAATGGAGACCATTAAGCAGGCGGAAATTGAGGCCATTAGAAATAAGAAGAAGTTGATGGGGAAGGATGGCAAGGAAAAGAATCAAGATTATCTTCCATACACATACCTAATGGGCGAGTCTGTGGATATGTGGACCCGGTCACATGATGGTGGGAGACGTTTTGGGGCAATGACAACCAATATATCAGAGTGCTTCAATGGTGTATTGAAAGGTGCACGGGGCCTTCCTATTGCCGCGTTGGTTGAGTTCACTTGGAACAAACTTGTCAGTTATTTCCACGACCGTCGTAAAGAATACCTTATTGAGTTCTCAGAGGGTAAGAAATGGAGTAAATATGCCTTCTCCAAGTGGGATGAGAATAAGAGTAAATCTGAGAAACATTATCTCAAGCCATTTAGCAATGAGAAGCTGATATTTCAAATAGTTACCCAACTTAACACGTGTAGTGCAGGAGGGGGAAACCACAGTTATGAAGTTCGATTACAGGAAAGAACATGCAGTTGTGGGAAATGGCAAAACATAGGGATCCCGTGTTCACATGCAATTAGAGTATGTGACTATTTAAATATTGATTCGACCACATATATTCACCCGTGTTATGGTTTGAACAATGCCATTAACACTTATGAGCATGCATTTGTGGTTCCTAAGTCGCAATCATTGTGGAGGGATCCCATAGGGCCAAAGTGGTTGCCTAATCCAGCATTGTTGCGGGCCAAAGGTCGACCAGTGAAGTCGAGAATAAGGAATGAGATGGATGGAGTGAGGAATAAGGATCGAGAACCGGGATGGCGGAGGGAGGATGCAGATTTGATAGAGAGTCAGCCCAAGCAGACATGTGGACTGTGTCATGCTTCCGGGCATAACCGCAAAAAATGTCCGCAGTCCCGTGGCGCTTCCACAAGCGGTCATGTTCCACACTAGGTAGGTAGATGGCAAATACTTATGCATCGGTTAAATATTTGTTGTTCATTCCATGTTGACCTAATGTTTACTATCTTTTCTCCTAATGTGATTACTCTACGTTTTTCAGGCATGCTTCCAAGGACGATGTTTTTGTTGTGAGGACAGCCGATGTTAGGAAAAGTGACTACGTTGTATTGGCTCTATGTGAACTTTTTGGTTTTTGTTGAATGTACTTGTAAATCTCTATTCAATGTATGCCTATGAAGATTGTGATTTCAGTAGTATGGTTAGAACTGCAAATTAAGCGTGGTTGGGCATGTTTAGAATGTTGATATTGAGAATGCCTTTTCTTGCGATGTAACTGCATTTTGCATTGTAAAACCATGTTTATACAGAGAGCGTAAAAGTTTCTGTAGTTTCGTTTGATGTAATGTACGTGTATTTACATTCTCAGCTTCTTTGCCTCTAAATGAGTGTTTATGGATTATATTCGCAGTTTGTCTATCTTTGTTTCTCACCAGGTGCATGCACACGTTTCAGTTTCTGGTTTGTCTGCATAAACAGGAAAAAAGAAAAAAAAATCCCCAGTGAATGATTCCTGGAATGAGCAGAGGAAAACAGAGCAAAACAAAAAAAAAAAAAAAAAAAAAAATTTCCATGGAACTCGAGTCTATGAAACTCGAGTTCCACTGGAAAAAACAGAGCAAAATAGAGCAACCCTATTGGACCTCTCTGAGTAAACAGAGCAAAACGAAGAAAAAAAAATTTCCAGTGGAACTCGAGTCTATGAAACTCGAGTTCCACTGGAAAAAACAGAACAAAACAGAGCAACCCTCTTGGACCTCTCGAAGTAAACAGAGCAAAACAAAAAAATAAAATTTTCCACTGGAACTCGAGTCTATGAAACTCGAGTTCCAGCTCTTTAGTTCTCGAGTCTTATAGACTCGAGTTCCTCATGGAACTCGAGTCTTATAGACTTGAGTTCCATGGGATTGAAATTTATTTATTTTATTTATTTAATTTTTTTAAAGGTCACAATATATGTTCTTCTCTACAAATGAGCTTTTTAGAACTTTTTAAGGGAAAAAGTTCTGTTTATGTTTTGTAAATTTGTTTTTAACCACTTGGCCTCCTTTTATGTGGAGTAGATGTGTACACTGGGATTTTTTTTTTTTTAACTTTAATTGATTGAGCTCCTGTGTTACCCAAACCCGAATGTCAATACTATTAACTCTACATTATATAATAAATACACGTTTCATAAATGGTCCTCCTGATGGAAGTAGCTTTTGCCGCACTCAGTCTTCAATTAATTGGAATCACTGGCTCCTATATTGTTATGCCTTCCAGCTAGCATTATTGCTAGGTTATATTTAGATATTTTGCATATGACTGATCATTTTAAATTCACATATACTCTATTTTCGATTATGAAATTTTAAAATTTTTATGCTCATTGTAACCTATAGATGCATTGCATTCAATAAACTATTCCACTCCATAACACCAAATCAGTGCTTTTGACAATATAGTGAAATGATCTTAACTCCAAATAATATGAGACACAAGGTTTTGATATAAAAAATGTGTCAAGTACATAGTTCTCTCTATACAAAACATAAAATTCCTGCCAATCAAGGCTGAAATATCCACATCTCAATACATTGTTCTCTCTATACAAAATTTGCAATCACACTAAGAAATGGCACGGAAAAGAAAGTTATCCACCCTTTTAAGACGGTAACCAAACCAAGATAAGGTGGCAATGACAATGTTGGTCTCAAATCCCCCCATTCAACTTCCAACTGTCAGGCATTGGAGATGGCTTTACTCGGTCCTTTGAAATCGTCATGATGGTACCTAATACAAATCACAAACAGAATTTGATCACATTTCCCATATAATGCAAAAACAAAAATCTATCATTCATATATTTATCAATTTAATTAATTATATATTTTTTGCAAACTATTTAGTTTCTTTACAAAGAAAACGAGGCCAAGAATACCAGCTAAGTAATAGAAAAAAGGAAGAAATATTTGCAAGAGGCTCTTTGAAATAATACCATCATTCAGTATTGCGATTATCAGAAGCATGAAAGGTGGGAACTTATCTTCCCATATCAAAGCTAGAAGCACGAAACCAAGCTGCAAAAAGGTTGCGTTAACGAATTATAAGAAAGTTGAAACCAAAAAGCAAGAATTAAACCTTTAGCCAGACCAGCTAGTGAAAATGAACTAAACAAAATGTACTTAAATGCAAAATACTCCTAGCTTACCAATGTCCTTATGGTTATGGAGACAGCATATATCTGTATATTCATGCAAGCTAATTAGTTTTACCATTAAACAAAAAATATATACAAACAAAACTATGGAAAAAACACATGACAACTTATGTGAAACAATCATGTTTGGTACTACAAAAGTTTCTGATTTATTTTGCATGCTTATTGCTTAGACATAAAAATGACAAGTAACAACTTCAAGTCTAGGAATCAACCTTCCAGGGTGATATTGAGAAGCAAGTTCTTGTTTGAGATTATGAAATGGGAAAAGCACTTGCTTTTTAGCGAAGGATCCTGAATTTGAAGGAGGTTCACACTTTAGATGGATATCAAATGTAAATCCAACTTACATTATTTATGTCTTTATCAATTTTTCCCTGGTCAATGCATCTTCTGGCGCTCATGCATACGGTGCTGAAGAAAATGCATATTCTGCATCGAATGTTGACGAGCTTCATCAAGAAATCTCAGTTCGCTCAGCAGTAGTCATAATTCCATTGATTATTGTGTGGACACACACACATATTCCTTGGAGTATTTTCTAGAAAATCCATAGAGGAGGTACAAGAGAAGAAGATGTTGCTGGAAAAGCTACAAGTCAGAATGAATGAAGCAGAAGCAAAGGCCAACAAGCTTAAAGTGTCATTGGAGAATCTATGTGGTATACTAACAAGGTTTTTACATTTCATATTTTGTTTTTATTATAAATAATTCCAATTGTACAGTAATTTTTCTTCCATAATAATATATTAGAGCTCAATCAGACGATGGGAAATATCTATTGTAGGAAAAAGCAGAACATGATCTGATAAAGCTTGAACAAGCCCTGCATGATGAAGAAGCGGTCTGCCTTCTTTTCCTAGACTCTTCACCTTCCAATGCTTCAAGAGGTTTGATATAACAGTGATATCTGTGCCTACAAATAAAGCAATAATTCTAATCAAAACCCAATGCAATTGAAAATTTGAATATGTATGTCATAATAGTTTTTTTTTTCAAAACATTGAATCTAATACTTGCCTAAAACGAGTATGTTTCTCAATGAAGGAATACAACTAGCTGCAACGTCGTAGTACTAAGTGCACAAAACTTAGTTATATTTGTGGGGTTTTTCAGTGGTTAAGGTTGAACCCACAACTACTTTTGGTGAAAGGCACTTGTCATTGCAACAAGGCTTGACCACTAGTGCAACTGCTAATTCAGACCACTAGAGCAAGGCTTGATTCAAGGCACGATTTATATGTGCAACTGCTAATTCTCACTCTTAACATTTTCAAAACTCATTATTAAAAGAAATTAATTTTAAAAGTCAATCGACCATACCTTAACCCTTTTCAAAAGATCTTTTGCATTATTGTCATGCTTGAAGTGTTCTCTTACACGCTACAAATAGACAGAACAAAGATGGTAGAGCACAAAATTAAGGAATTTGATGATTTATAGGGTCCCTTGAGCATACTTTGCAATAGCCTCATAGTGTCCAAAAATTCACCCTATGTTTGGATGGGGCAGTTCCAAACATACCCTAAAGGATGTGGGCCAATCAAATTAAGGTCCTACCAATTTAATCATATCAACATGGTAATGGGTTGCAGAAGTCCAACATCATTTATCCAAAATGTGTAAAGTAGTGGCATGACTCCCCAAAGTGATGGGGAATCAATCTACCTAAGAGGCATTAATTAGAGCTAAATGGATAAAAGGAAACAACATACCTCTAGTATTTTATTGAAAGCCTTTGCCAAGGCTGGTTTAATATCAGCTCGATGTAGCTTTCCACTTTCATAGTAAGCAACCAATTCTTCAAAGCTTTCGAAGCTCTTGGATTGTAGAGAAAACTTACATTGCAAGAAAACAATCTGAGTTACTATTCCCAATGGAAAATGATTTTGGAAAAATAGCGCAAGCAACTATAGGTCTATTCTTAAGGAGCACGGACTTTGAACAAGATGCAAGGGTTGACATGCATGTGAAAAGGCAGATGTCGTACCATTAACTAAATAAAATAAGTAAAGCTTTCATAATAAAATCCTTATGACTTACTTGTCACCACCATTCTTTGCACTACGCTCTACTACAAACTTTTTAAACCAAGGTAAAATGAGGTACTTCACATACTCCAAGCATGGATTCCCTTCCACAATATCTGGAGGACAGTATGCTCTCTTTATCTTCAAATTTACTTTCGCCTACAACATGGAGGTAGACTAAATCTAAGGTTAACCTAGTTTATAATCCAGTATCATTATGCTATGCGCAACTAATAAAGAAAACACTATGTAGCCCCCTATATGGCAATTTGATACCCCTATACATGCACCCTACCTCATCATCTTTCATAAAAGTTGAAGATAGTGGATCACTTTTCGACATCTTCTCCTGACCTTGTTGTAAACTGGGTAACATGTTTGTAAATTACCAGTAAGCAAAACAAATAAAGACCACACATAAGCACATTGCATGCGTGGGTAGAAAATTTGTGCTGCAGTGAACTCGTCCTCATCACTTCGACCCATAATGTGACCACACCTGCAGCAAAATATAATAGAAGTAAAAATAACGACTACATCACCAGCATATTAAAGTAATAATAATAATCATCATACCATAATTCACGTTCGACGACCGCAGAAACTCCACCTTCCCTCCATCAATATCCATCCCAACGGCCTTCCAAATCTGAATGAGGTAGCGCCCAACAACATCAATTTTCTTCAACTGACCTCCCATCTTTTTGGTTAGCTGGGCAAACCAATCTACAATCCATATTTTCACTCTACACCCAGCAAATGTCAACTTGTTCACATTTATTTATAATTAAAACAAAATATGAAATGTAAAAACCTTGTTAGTATACCACATAGATTCTCCAATGACACTTTAAGCTTCTTGGCCTTTGCTTCTGCTTCATTCATTCTGACTTGTAGCTTTTCCAGCAACATCTTCTTCTCTTGTACATCCTCTTTGGATTTTCTTGAAAATACTCCAAGGAATATGTGTGTGTGTCCACACAATAATCAATGGAATTATGACTATTGCTGAACGAACTGAGATTTCTTGATGAAGCTCGTCAACATTCGACGCAGAAGATGCATTTGCTTCAGCACCGTATGCATGAGAGCCAGAAGATGCATCGACCAGGAAAAATTTGATAAAATTTAAAGGACCTGCATAGTCCAGCCCATAACAAACCTGCAGATTCTAGCCCATAAAGGACCTGCATTTGGGAAGTTAAAGGAATAAAGTTTAAAACAAATTTATGCAATAGGTCTTCCATGAAATAAGAAAAATCAAAATAATTTAGTTATTACATAATAATGCAATAAGTATGGGATAAAAATTATGTTACCAAGAAAGTAATAAGCAATAGCCACTGTAGCACATACACCAATTATGTTAGTGATCTCGTACACAAATGAAGATTACAAAATTAAAGACATCCTCTAATCCAATCAATTGACAAGTCTCTCATCTAGGAAGTTGTACTGCACATAAGCCCTTACAGAGGTACAATATTCTCTACGCAGAGATGAAAGGGGATAAAAAGAGTCTAACTTAAATAAGAGTAGAGCATAAATTTTAAAACTTCAATAATTTATTTTATAAATATTTTTAAATTCAATAAGAAGAAGATAAATTTTATTTTTGTCATAAAAGATTACGTTATAGATGTCGCACGCTATCAGTGATTTTACAATCTTAACAAAATGAAATTAATCACCACTAATGAACTGTGATATAATTCAAACTAGCCTCTAAGCACACGCGTGAGCTATTCTATTTTTTTCGGTAAAAGTTAATAATATGCAAAAAAAAAAAAAACTTGGGATTAATATATTTTCCAATGAACAAAAAAAACCTCTGGGTGTGAAGAAAAAATTATTTTACCACAAACACTTAACACTCATCACACCCCTAGGTTTTTTTTGTGATTTGAAAATATATTAATCCCAAATTATAATTTATGCATATTATTAACTTTTACCCAAAAAAAATTTAAGAGCCTCTGAGCACGCTCATGAGCGCGTGGTCAGAGGGTAGTATTTTTGATTTAAGTAACCACATGACTGAATTTTAAGAAAATAACCTAAGGAATAACACCTAAGATACAATATCTGGAAGCCTAAAATTTTGTAGTATTTTTGTATTTATTTTTTTTATTTTTTACAATTCAAGCCACAAACGAATCCTAAATTTTAGGATTTCAGATTCTCTACTAATGGCCTACTAACCAGCACAGTTTCCCATTATAAAAAATAAAAAAATGTTTTAGGATTTTAGAATCCTAAATTATCTTTTTGTTTTACATTTCTTTTTTAACTTTTCTTATTATGTTCCACGGTTGAGATTCAGGATTTTGGATTGTGCAATATTGTTAAGGATAAATTGCTATGTTTAAGGATAACAATATCCAATAGAGTTTTGGTGAAAAATAAATGCATTACTTTTATTGTTTCAGTTAATCAATTGTGATCCTTGAACGTTGCTTTGATAATTTTTTTACAATTTCAAGCAAAAAAATAAAAATTTAAAAACCCATGTTTAGGTAATTTTATTCCTAAAAGTTTGCCTATTATTTAGAAGCCATTTTGGCTATGATTTTATAATTATAACTTTAAAGAGAAGAGGAAAAAAAAACGTTTTTACCCGGTATTTTTATTCCTAAAATTTTGCCTATTATTAAGAAGCAATTTTCTCCATGATTTTACAATTTTATCTTTAAAGGAAAAAAATTTAAATAAATAAAACCCCCGCGTTTTAGGTTTTTACCAGTAAAAGTTAGTGTATTCTTTAGTAATAATTGTTCCATTTTTATCTACTTCCGGTGTGCCTATTGTGGTGTATTTGGAGGGAGCATAATTGGCGTACTTTTGAGGATAGGGACAAGTCCGATGACCAGTTGCTCGCTTATTTTAGTGGCTCTCTTTTTGATTGGTCTAGGGCTTGCCGACTCACCTCTAGTGATTCTATCCCTATGTTCCTTAGTTCTCTTCTCTGTAATTAATATGCTCTTTGTTGTCTCCGTTTGTTTTCTTCTTTTTTTCTTTTTCTTCTCTCTTTTTTGTTTGTTTCCTTCTCTATATTTTCTGTTCTGCCTTGTGTTTTCATGAGGTAGCTTTTAATATATATCTTTCTTACTTATCAAAAAAAAAAAAAAAATAATTGTTCCATTTTTCTCAATCTGTGGCAATTTATTTTTTATTTTTAATTTTTTCTTACAAATCTATTAGTAATATGTATATAATGGTCAATTACTCTCCTTTGCCTATATATTGTATGCTTCGAAATAGAGGTCACTGCAATATAATTAATTAATACGTGATACTTATCCAAATTGCACAATTTGTATTTTTTGTATACAAGATCATACTCATCCAAATTCCACAGTTGTTGTATTATAATATTGTAATAAAAAAAGTCACAGTAATATTGCAATAAAAAAGAATAAGAAAAGCAATGACTAAGCTTTAACCTACAATAAAAAGAGGAAGTAGTTGATTTGGAGGGAACATTACACCTTCGCCCAGGCTCTTCCTCACCAAATTCTTCGCGAAATTCCCTAAACAACTTCTCTTGAATTCTTTCCAGCTTTCAGACTTGGAACCATCACCCATCATGCCGTAGTCGATGAATTTGACTGCACGGTTGGTAAATACGTGGTACAATTCGTCTAGATTAGGTTTCTCCATTCTCTTCTTCTGTGCGAGATAAAACCATTAGCGAAGAAAAGTTACCGACCTTAAAATGTCAAATGCTTAAGAGCATAACTAACACAAACGTATTAGCACATTCTACAAAATTGCATGATAAGGCTATTACAAGTCCAAAACACGTAAGGTAAGAAAACTTAACAATTGTTTTTTCCTTCCCAAATCATAACTGCTTTGAATTTTTGTTTGCCGGAAAAGCACAAGTATATTCAATCTAGCTACTAGATTCGCAAGCTGAGCTGCCAACTGCAAGCAACCAAGTCTCCTTGGATTATGGAATTACTCCAGGGCTCCAAACAACACATACAATACTCAGCTGATAATAGGTGTGAAGGATTTAATCACCTCTCATAGGATTTGGCAATTTGAGAGGGAGAAGATAGAGAGAATGAGAAGGTTTTAGCTCTAGGGATTTTGGTCTCTATATAGCTCTTCAATATGGTATTCAAGCTACAAATTTAGTTGAAGTGAGGGTTATATAGATGGGCAAAGGGCTAGAACAGCAGAGAAATTTGTAACTAATTTCTCTCAGGTTCAGGCATTTTTGCTTGACACTTTGTAAAGTGTAAGACAAATTTGCTCTTCCAACAGATTTTCAAAAACTGATTTTGCCAGACAGGTTTGGCTGACCCTCCAATTTTTGTTCAACCGAAATTCTTTGGTATGCACTTTTAACTTCAGCTTGAACCCTCTTGCACCCAATACAAAAGACACCTCATTTCAAGTATTGAAATACAAATCGATTGATAAAAAAAGTACATGGAAAATTGTCCTGCAATTAGCCAATGATCTAAAGATCCTAACAACATGAAAAGGCAAGGGATGTATATAAATGTAATCCCTTTGCTACTACATATCAAAGAGGTTCAGCTGTTCATGTGCTAGAAGGCCCAGAACACAACACCACATGAATGGGTCCAATGTCAACTTCTAACGGCCATAAAGAAATTTTGGAAATTATAGTTCAGAGTTGAGACAACAATGACCTCGGCAAATTTTGTGGACTCAAAAAGTTTTTAAATCAAAAAATTTTGCTTATTGAATAAAGATCGATGTAACTCTAAGAAACATTGCACGGAAATAGAGTTCAACATCAATACCTTGCAGCCACTTGTTTCCGTAAAAAATGCTGGAAACTCATTGGTTTTGTAGGCAGCAACGCAAACTCCCTGTGTTCCCTATAATGACAGAGATAAATGTAAGATTAATTTTTTTTTTTAAACAATAATTTATAAGTCATAATCTGAATCTCTGTTACTCATAAATATAATAAATACCAAATATTCCAGGGTCCTGGGAATATCTAATATTGATTTGACACTAGCAGAGACAACTGCTATTGGGGTCCTTCCAAGCTCAGTAAGATCAGATGATATGTCCATCGTTGCAAAGGAACAATAATGAATATGCATCCCGCCATCAATATTAATTCACAGATTATTAAATTCCAATCAATCAATAAAGAACTTGAAATTTTTTGGAACAACTACCTCATTCTTGAAAATTCATTTAGCAACTTGTATAATTTGTATGTAAGTTTATTAACTTGAATAATTAATAGGTACTAGAAATATCATTACCATGACTCAGTAATGCAACGCCATCTCACAATCCATTGTTGGAGGAGATGTGGCTATTCACATCTTTCCATCATAGGTCTATTCTCTTATGTTTGTTGGGGGGAAAAGTTCATTCTCTTTTATTTTATTTTTTGCAAACGCAAAATGCAAAATAAAAATGAAATCTACCTCTAGAGAATAAGTGGTAAGATAAACTGGTAACTGCATATATATTAAATTGCACACCACCTATTTCTAACATCATGATATTCATAGAGGTAAACTTACTGTGCTCGCCATGTCTATGTACTCCTCCAATCCCCCCAGTGACGAATACAGGGATGCCAACCTGATGAGTTGAACATTAAAATATTATCAAAACCTACATTAAGGACACCAGAACTGTAAAGATGTCCATAGTACACTTGCATAAGTAAAACCAGAAGGCAGTGCAAAAACTAAAAATAAAGTAGTCACCTTAGAAGCAAAGAACATTGAAGCAAAGACAGTAGTTGCACCATTCCCTCTGGAAGCCACCTAAAAAGAGAAGAAATACACGTAAAATCAGCAGGAAAAAAAATGAAAAGACAAAAAAAGAAAAATCATAATGACAAATAAGAAATTACTTATGTCAAAGTTATACTATATTACTAATTTATACAATATAACACAAAAAATCCTTTGAAAATATTTCATTACAGGAACTTTCCCATATGGCCTATATGTCAACAAAGCAGCTATTTTCCTGTCAACCTTTCAAACATCTTGCCTCTGTGTCAGACATTTATAGTCATTGTTGAAGCTTCTCACCACAAAAGCAGATACTGATACCATTTTCATCTGTTATATAGGCCAACAGGTTCCCCAAACAAAATGTCCAAACCTCATGGTTCTAACAACTAAATAAATTAACAAAGGCATGTAAGTTCCCAGCCAAGAAGGGTTCTGTTGATTTGATTTCAGTGAACACAGAACTTCTAGACTTGGATGGTCATCACAGAGTTTGTTTATGATTAAACAAGTTTAGATCTACTTATAAATTATTTATTTATTTTTGGACAAATATCTACTTCTAAATTATTTTTCTGTAAAAATATAATTTTTAAATCATGGATAGTGTTACTCTAGCATCATCATTGTATAAAGGATCTCATTCTAATAGGATTCTCAGATATTTAAGATGTGAAAATAAAAAATGGGTGGCAGACTGGCGGTGACAAACTCTGACTTTAAGTAGATCCTATATGAACTCCGAGCAAATATCAAAAGAAAGAGCTTTCTAAAGAATAACAATCATAAGCTTAAACGATCAAGAGCTACTCCCAACAACTGCAATGTCCCTCCGAGCTGTATTCTACACCCTAGACAAGATAACCAACTTTTCTATAATTGCAGGTTACAGCCAAGGTGAGGCAAGGATTATAATACAGCCCCCCCCACCACCCCCCCCCCCCCCCCCCCCCCCCCCAAAAAAAGAAATAAAATAAAATAAATGAATAAGTGGACACAGACACGGACACACATGTCCTTGAAAACCCCAACAAGTGTGCTACTAATATTTGGGCTAGCTCCTTCATAGCAAGGCCCGATCAATTATGGACAAGAAAGCAACAAAGTTAGCCAGACCAGTTTCCCACTGAGTAGATAAAGCGAAGGAAATATCATCTTCATTTCATGAACTTTAGCTATTCTATTTTACTGCTCTTTTCCCAGAACATATTGAATTTAAAAAGCTGAGCCCTTGACAAAGCTGATGTATAGAACACTAACTCTACTCCACCTATAAAACTATATACAGACTTCAACCATTAAACTGATACAGTGAATTTATTCTTTGATTTAATAATGATCTGTCTTTATTTGGGCAGCTACTATCAATAGGTTTCCCTGTAACAATGTTTTTACCATCTATGCTCTGTTGTACATATGTAGAACGAGTTTAAGCAAATGGCATGACAGATTCAGAAAGACATGCTGTTAATTCTCCGAGTGTACGTATGTGCATATTTAGTACAAGAACAAGTTTAATGTAAACACCTACACATGGTATGCCATCTAAAATTGCAATAGTAGCAGGAACAGCTCCGTTGGTCCTAACAATGGCCTCCACGTCCTTTGCAGTTTCCAAATTTAGAGGATATGGCATTCCTGAATATACATAAAGAATGCAAATCAGATTCCATTTTACATCTAATTATGCAGTGTGTTGTAAACACAAATGCACACAAACACATTATTTTTATTTCTAAAGAATCAAGAAAACCATTTTTAAAAATTATGTAAGTTCGGGACCAGAATCACTTGAAATGCTATGTAAAATCAACTAAGGTTCAATTTATATTATAATTCCAGCTTTATAGCATGATTTCCAATTCAAAAGGATGCCAAGGGGAACCGCAAGTGGGTTAGAGTAAGCAAATTAAAGGAAAGCACAAAAAATTGTATAAGAATTTTTTTTATAAATGTTTGCTACCTTCATGTTTTGTGTTATAAATGTTTTTTTTTTATTCAATCAACTTAATTACCAAATGAAACAACTTTAACATGTCTCTAACATAAAACCCTAAAAACAAAAAGTCATAATTTGGTAACTTAGACACAACCAATGAATTTTCAAACCCAAAACCTCAGCCTTCAGGCCCTTCACCCATTCTTAAGAAAAAGGAAGTGTCAATTGAACTAGAGCTCATTGGAAAAGAATACCATTTTAACAATATAACTTTCAACAATGACCTCTTGATGCTTCTAACGACGACATTCAAGGTTCAAATCCCATAAATATATGTAGAACATTGAATTAAAACAGTCAAAGGCCAAGATTCATACCAATCATAAACACAATCATGTGAATTTCAATAGAGCAAATTACAGAAAATCACAATACAGACAACTTTGAGTTAAAAGAGTCAAAACCCAATATTCATACCAATCATAAACACAATCATGTGAATTTGAATTGTGCAAAATATAGGAAATCACAATACAAATAACAAAAGAGTCAAAAGCCAAGATTCATACCAATCATAAACCCAATCATGTGGGTTAGAGTAAGCAAATTAAAGGAAAGCACAATCCTCCCATCAGCCCCAACAGGCATAAACTCCCCATGAATGAACCCTTCCTCCTTCCCACCATTCACATGAGTCTCAAAGATGGTATCGAGATGATTCATTGTATTTGTCAGCTGCTCTTTCAGTGGCTGCATTTTACCCCTTACATCAGATTCCACCACAGTTTCCTTTGAATCTTGAAGAATCTTTTTCCGTTTTGTGGCAGTCTATAACTTTGTTTGAAACAACAAAATAAAGGAAGTAAATCAAGCACACATGACAGAAATCCTTGCCTAATTTATTTTTATACAAGAAATATTACTCTAAAAAAAGGGAACAACAACTTCGCTGCTGCAGATATAGGCAGAACAGCAGTAATTTCCTGTACACATGTATTGGGACTGTAAGGTTGAATTTAATCAACCATGTGTTGGCTTTGTTCCATGACAAATTTGCTTGTAATATAGCACTTAGAAACCTTGTATTTAGGTGGGAATCATGTAAGGGTAGTGTGTGAGAGAGTGTGAAGAAATGCTCAAGACAGTGCAGTGAAGCAGAGACTCGCGGCTAGGACTCGCGGGTGGCTCGCGGCTTGAAAGCCGCCAAAAGTTGCTCACGTGCAGAACATGCAGGGGAGCTGAACAGTCACGCCACCTGGAGCACTACACGACAAAAATCCAGACTGGCCATTAAGTTAGCTCGCAACTTGAACTCGCGACTCAGTCAAGTCGCGAGGTCAAGTCGCCAGCCAGCCCTGTTTTTGGAAAAACTGACTCTTCACATTCCATTCTCACACCAGTATAAATACCCCTCATTCCCACAAAATATGTGTGGCTATTCAGAAAGAAAAACCCTAAGAGAGGTTTCTTCAAAACACCCACCCAATTAGAGAGAGCTACTCATTCTTAGAGAGAAATCTTTGTAGTCTCTTCTCATTCCCTCTCTCATTGTCATACCTATCGAGAGGAGATTTCTATCCAAACACTACCCACACCCATTTAGAGTGTTGAGTGTTTTTGGAGTTTTGGGAAGCATTGGAAGATGCCAAGGATGGCGGATGCTATGGTCTAGTAGCGGAATCCGGTAAGCTAGAAAAGAAAAAGGTTCGGCGCAACCTCGTTGGAGCAAGAAGCTTGGAGGGCTTAGGTACATCGGGTAGATTAGACTTGGAGGGTCTATTGCTGTTCATGTATCCCAACTACATTTTCTAGTGGATTATTGACCGCTTGAAGGGCGGCGGAGAGGTTTTACGCCGAGGGCTTCGGTTTCCTCTTCGATAACACATCGTGTGTTGTCCTTGTGTTTGCATCTCTCTTCCCTTTATCTTTGTCTTTTATTTTCTGCTATGGATGTGATTTATAATTGGCTTAGATTGATTTCCAAATCTGTTTATAGCTTATGTTAAGTTTCCGCACACTAGTTGTTTGACATAAAGCTTGAATTGGTTAAGTTGTAATTTGGGGGTCTAAACATTCAAAGGTGTTTATACATGTTTTTGAACTTTCAGGGACTATAAATGTAGGTATGCGTTTTGGAGTATATAGGGACACTTTTTTCCCAAACAAGAATTACTCATATGTCATCCAGCAAGCTTTATTACAGTTGATAAGCTGCAGAAGGGCCCACAACCTCAACTTTTGAGGATGGCATAAACAAAGACACTTGTACAAGACCAACTTCAGGAACAAAAAATTTGTTGTTGTACATTGCCGAAGATCTTTCATTTTATAGTTAAATTTTTACAAAATAAAAAAATAAATAAGAAGAAATATCTATCTTTTTGTTTATGTCATTTCATCAACTAAAATATATCTTTATGTAGATTTCTTTTTTTTTGCAGCAAACAAAGCAGCACAAAACAATCAAACCTGTAAAGAACGCAGTAATGCATATTGAGAAGTCAATATTATGGTCCAATTCCATGACTTTAGCACTTACTCAAGGTTCACCAATTTTGTGTTTTTTAGCCCTCGTGTAATGTTTGGGCGGGGGAGGAGGCTGCGGGGCATCAACCTTAGGGTCATCATCGTCCTGCAAATTCCATTAGATGCATGCAATCAATATTCGATATAATGGTAAGAATAAAGTGAAGTAGAAAATATATTATTACATTCAAATTAAAGTTATCATACCATAGAGCTGTCTCGGTGTCCTATTTTGTGTCCACCTGTCCCACAAGTGGGTGCTCTTCTAGTACATTGCGGTCTACCTCGTGGGGGTGAGGGCTGATGAGGGGGATGCTCGTCCGGTACATTAGTATGTGGCTTTACAGTGTCAATCCCAACCGGAGGTCCTAGAGGGTCAGATGAGGATGCGGTAGGTGGGTAATCCTGCTCTATGTAGAGGCCAGGAGTGGGTGCACTAGAGCCGGTGTATGGGTATGAGGGTGTCTCGGGGAGTATAGGAGGGGTCATATTTTGGTCAATACTGACATCGAAATTGGGCTGCGAAGGTGGGCTGGGTGAAGGGACCTCGGGCTGAGGAGATGCATATGGGATGGGTGAAGGAACCTCAGGCTCAGGAGATGCCTGCGGGATGGGTGGAGGCATCTCAAGACTAGTTACAACCCGAGGGGTTGTTGCACGCCGACCACGGCCCCTGACTGCACTTGTGCTTGGGGTTGCTGTAGCAGGCCGAAGACGACCCCTAGCTGCGCTTGTGCTTGGGCTTGTAGTAGCACGACGACCACGGGTCGGTGTACTTACGGGTGCTGCACTTGTGCTTGGGGTTGCAGTAGCTGCTAGTTCAGTCTCATCCCCATTGTTTGCATGCTCATTTACTGCAGGACCACCACCAAGGCCAGCCACATTATTTAGGACACGCCGGACATGGTTGTGAGCTTGGCTGCCTTCAGGAAGCATCGCCAACAGCGCTAAATGGCTTTGAATCTGAAACGGAGAAAGAACCAGTACAATTAGACTTGAGACATTTATGTATCAATTAATGAATGAATAATATAATACTTATGAATCTACTCAAAACTAACAGTTCTATTAGAATACTATATGTATCAAAAACTATTTCATTACATGTCAGTCAAATCAAACCAGATTTGCTGAGAAATTCATAGAAATTGATTCTATGTTCATACATGTACTCAAGTAAAAAGAAGTAGGCAATCAAATGTAAGTAGAACACATTACCATTATATCTAATTTAGCGCTGTTGCAGTCGACATACTTTCGAGTGACCGGACGGTACCAGACGTAATAGGCATGATTGCGGGGCATCTCACCAATCTGAGGAGGTGCATGACAAAGTTGTTGTCGTCTCATTTCCCATGAAATGATATACGGTCCATGCTCCTCCCTCCAATTCTTTTCCACCTTCCCACGTAAGTCGATTTTATGCAGCCTATCATCGTAGACAACATCGTCAGGCCGCTCCTGCGCCAAGCCAAACTGTCGAAGGACACGGTCTGGGTGGTGTCTCTCTACTATGCAAAAACACACAAGCGGCACCCTTGCTGTCCACGTATCCCTCCCTGCAAAGCAGAACTCAGGAAGGTGGCCGATGTGTGCCTCGTATGGCTGCCACACAATCTACGATAGAAAAAAAAAAAAACAATTATCATAGCATCTTCAAATGTGAAACAAGGGAAAATACATAGATAAAGGGTAAAACTAAAATTATAACAAAAGATATGTTAAAGGATGAAGCAATCATATTATTAACGAAAATGATCATAACCAAACAGATTTTTTGAATATTATTACCTGCTCTGGCTGCATTGTAACTAATAGCTCGCGATAGTGGACCAAGGCCATGCCGGATGGCCTACTCTTCGGGCTTGGCACCCGCACCCACCTACAATTACGAGCAAATAACATAAGAACAATAATACAATTTAGTTACTAAGAAAAGTACATTGCAAAACACACTTGGTATCAGGAAAAGACTTACTTAAATACAAGTGGAGCATATGGCCATGGGCCATAATCACATCCAGGTGGGGGCTCTATCCTCGGGCACAAGAATGGCAACCTTGCCCATGCCCAATACTGGACCAAGGTGCACGCCCCACCAATCTGCGATACCCCTTTCTCGCTTGCCCGACACAACTCCCTGTATAACCAGGCCAGGCAACCACTACCCCAACTATACTGTGGCGGATCACAAAGGTTACGCATGAAGTCCAGGAACATCAAATGCACCCTATCTCCTGACTTGTCCATGAAAAGTTTGTCCCCTATTAGCGCTAAAATATAACACCGGGCATACCGGTGTATCTATATCTCCGTTGCGTCATGAGGCAATGGCGCTGCAACGGCCTCAACAAGTCGGCTGATGAGAATTATTTGCCCCACCAAAGTTTTATTGTCATTCGGCGGACTAAAACCCAGCAACTCCGTACACAATTGCCTCCAACCCCCATCATCCACCACAGCAGTCGGCCCAACCAAGACGTCACCGTCTATAGGAAGTCCGAAAATTACCTCCACATCTTGTAAGGTGATTGTCATCTCACCATGTGGAAGATGGAAAGTATGAGTCTCCGGCCGCCATCGCTCAACTAGGGCCGATATTAGGCAATTATCTATCTCTCTTGAAGGGGCTCTAAACAATCCTTCTAGCCTTAGCAATTTGATAATGTCAATGACTCGATTATCTTGCATCTGAACGTTTGCCATCTCCTTAGTGCGACCACGGCATGTAAGTGGGCCCGAGTCCTACAAAATCGATCAAAATTATAGCGGTTGTTAGAACTAGAAATACAACATTGAAAGAACTTGCTAACTAACAGTCAAAGACAACGTAAATATTAAAGCAGTTGTTAGAACTAGAAATTTCACCTCGCCATTCCAAATGGCCTCTAATCAATGATATGGCTGTCGTGTCAACAATGACCTCTGACGCGGACCGGGGTCCAAGACCTCTAACTCCTCATCAATCCGAGGCTCCATACTGCAAACAGTGCAACTGTGAGATCATTAATAGTGTAGGGGCAAAGGAGTGCTACTGTAAAATAGAATTTTCTTCAAAAAAGGTAAGTTCGCAACCTACCCCAATTAAGCAAACTACTATAGCTTCTATTTCTAGAAGTTATCATGGTATGTTTTATTCCTAAACATTGTTAGTACTATTAAAAGAAAATTACTATTTGGGAGCGGGTTGTGTTATTTTATTGAATTATTTTTAGTAATAAATTATAAATTAGGACAATATTTATCTTCTCGTCGCAAAGAAAACCTTTTTTTTTTTTTTTTTTCCATATTTGCTTCCCATGTTGGGAAGATTAAAAGTATGAACCCATATAGAACATAATAATCTGACCACTTTTAATTTTTTCTTAATTTCAACTACTCCATTCTACCAAACATGGGAAAAAAATCAATCTTTCATTTTCTGTTTACTGAGCTAGAGTCATCTCATTGGAGACCATTTGTCAACATTTGAGACTTCATAGCAGAACTGTCATCATATGATTCAAGAATTACTATTTTATTAGCACCAAGCAAGGTTAAGTGGTTAACCAAATTTAGTTTGTTGCAAGTCTTTTTGTTCTTGGTTCTTAGCCCCCATAAAAAAGAGTGGGGTTATAAGTGCTTAACCAGTACTAAGATTGGTAATTTTGAGAGGGTTGCCATAAAAATTTCAAGAATTAACCTATTGACAAAGGCCAAATACCAAATTTTCCCATTTCTTTTGGAGCACAATCTAGTTGTGTCATTACATACATAGACAGAGGAAGGTCTATAAGAGATTGGAGGTTGGAAAGTTGAGACTTAAGGATTGGTATGAGAAAGTTTTTGGGAATCTGTTGCAGTAACTTGAGAATGCTGGAGGAAAGCTAGAGGTTGTTCAAAACAAGGTGCTCAGTTTCAATTTTATCTGGCATGACAGCAAATGCTACTAAGAGTGAAGTTTCCACTTTGGAGGGGATCAACAAACAATATAACAGAGTGAAGATCTTTTAAAGTTCAATCATTTAAATATCTGGTACCTAGCTGTCTTGTAAATATTATAAGCCTTTCATTGAGAAAATCACAACTCGTATAAACTCATGAACTACCAAGAATCTCTCTATTGTTGGGAGACTCCGACTTATTCAATCTATTCTGTTCAGGGTTCAAGGGTACTGGCCTGGGGTTTTTATTCTGCCTAAAAAGGTTATTAGGAGCTTGGACAGTAAGTTTAACAGTTTCATAGGAAGGGAAAGAAGGGGGCTTGACGTTAAAAAACTTAAGGATTAGAAAAAATTTGTCATAATGAAGCATATTTGAAATCTTTTTGTCCTGACCGGATAAATTTGGGTGGCTTGGGTTAAAAGCTTTTGGGTTGTTAAAACTTAAAGGTCCAGACAAAATTAATCTTGGGGTTGGAGGAAAATTTTAAAGCAAAGGGAAGATTAGGGACTACATTTTCTTTGATTGCTCAATAACTAGAAGGATTTGGCATCAGGTCAGAGTTTAGAGTTTGATGGAGGACTCTAGTTATGACTGGGGTTAGGTGCTTCAATGGAGTAACGGCACTTGAAGAATAAAAGATTTTAAAGTGCTTTGTCAACAGGCTTGTGCTATCTGCTGCGGTGTACCACATCTAGTTACGGAGAAACACTATATATTTTTAGGGAAATTATAAAATTGGTGCCTAATCTCAATTTGGTCCCTAATCTTTTTGTTGTGTCAGTTTGTTCCCTAATCTTTTAATTTTGTCTTAAAATGGTCTCTGTTGTTAAGTGATAGATTAAAAATGTTATATGTCTAACTAGTAAAAATAAAATATTAATTTCATTTACATAAATGGTCATGTGTACTGCCACGTTAGTCTGCAAAGATAGAAACTTTTACTTCAAAAGTCAACTAGGAGAAGAACATATAAATGCACATTAAGAAAATATTGGGCAGCAGGTTAGCACAAGAAAAAGGAATATACATCATAAAACAAAATAAAAAATTGTTAGTTCAAAGCCTGCAAAGTTTTGATAGAAAGAAAGGGCCTAGAAATGTGCTCTAAGGCAAGCAAGTGAAGCAGAAAGTGTATTAAGAACACGTTCGACCAGTAAACAACTGACCCATGCTTATGATTTTTAACTAAGCAGGAGCATCATTACACGTTTATTTGAATCAGGTTGGAGGCCAACCTCTAGAAGTGACCAGTCACCTGCACCCATATCCTTTTCATACAAAGCAACAATCTGGCCATTTTATTATGTCAATGCAAGAACATAATTCTTTAACCAGATTGTGAAATAGTATGACTATATTTGGGCAAGTTGTAAATCTGAACAAAAAAAAAAAAAAAAAAAGTCCACGCAGGTGATCATAAGCATGGCATCAAGGCCTCAATTGGCCAAGGAAACTGCTAAAGCCAGCCCACTTCTTTAAAAGGAGCAATAAGGAAGGGAGATGGCCTCTTAGTTGGAGCTCCAATGCTGCACATACATTAACTTCAAGCTACTAATAATATTGTGAAAAACCAAAACAATCATACCAAAAATAGAACTAATGCAAATCGATGATGTTTACGCAATCAAAGAAATTAGAATTGGTAAGTTAGAAAAAAACATAATGAATTTTTTGGAGTTGGAATAATTTTGTAAACTTTTACAATTAAAAGAAATTGAATTCTGTACCAAATAAAATTACTACTTTCATTAATTCTGCTTTTTTTTTTAATCAATGTACTTTAGAATTGAGTTTATACCCCCACAAGAATAAGCTTGTTCATTTAGAGAGAGAGGTAGAGAAGTGACAAAGACACCTACAAGAATGAAACAATGCAACAAAAGGAGACATATCTATACTATCCAAAAAAATAAAAAAGAGGAGACCCATCTTGACATTAAACAATGCAGTTGTAACAAAACAGGGACAACACAAAAGAAAATTATTTCAAATTTTTCATTGTGGTACCTTCGCATATTTATTCAAAGAATGAGATTAAGAGGTTCTCATTCTCTTTCTCCTCATTCTCATTTCGAATTGGTTAGGGGATATATATATAATTCATTCGGTTATGCTAGCCTATGGTTTTGTCATGTAACACGTTCAAGTGAAATTGTAAAATAGTCCGTGTATCGCACGGGACATCATCTAGTTTAAATTAACTATAAGAGCATTATAGCTAAAGTTAATTTTCACAATGATGATGGACAAATTGAAGCTCTCAACATCAAAATCAATCATGAGTCTCAACAGAAGTGGTTTATTCCTAACAATATGAAGAAAGGAATGAGGAAGCTACTTTAGCTCTTGAATTAACATCAATAAGCCTATAAAAACAAGAGCAAATTACACTTTTCCACACTAAACTATTATCTTCATTACACTTAACCCATTGAACTATTAGAAATTGAGTTTTATCAATGATTTCTTTGTTTTCTTTGGTCTCTTTCTGTTTAGAATGATAAAGATTGACAGATATCAATCTATGGAAACCAAACAATGACTCATTCCTTATTCCCATGGCTGAACCAAATGGGGCACAACCCCAAAACCCTGTCCACGCTCAAATACAGATGTTCTGGTGTAAGTTCTCATTTTTTTCAAATGAATATTCTCACTTATTACTTCACAACTCATACACCGTTCATAGAAGCATTTCATCAAACCCATAATTTGCTTTAGAAACCCACAAACGAAAATACAATTAGAAAATTAAAACAAACCCGAAACAAATCAGTGAAAATACCATGAAACAAGATACACAAACAAATCAAACAAAACCCACAAACAAATCAAATGAAACCCCAACAAACTAGATTAAATATCAATGTAATCCAGATATTAACACTTTTTACACTAATGAAACCCAATCAAATGCTCAATCAGTTAACAAAATTTAATTTCCCAAACAACCAAACAGAATAATATACATGCATTCACTGAAATGACATGAACCACCAAAACCCAGAAAGATACAAAATTGAAAAACGAAATAGGAAACATCATGAAATTCCAAAACCTAAGATTGAAGTTGGAGAAAGAGAGAGTACCTTAGGCGCACGGTGGTTCAATGGGAGCAGTACTGACTTTGAGTGCCTGACTGTCAATGGAAGCAGAACTGAGTTTCGGTGGCTGACTGTCAATGGGAGCAGCACCTTCGGCACGACGAGTTTGACAGAGCGGCGTGTCTGAGAGTGAGTTGATTTTGAAATTTTCAGTGAGGGGAAGAGTTTGAGAGAGCGGTGTCTGAGATTGAGAGATTTTGAACGGGTCTCTGTAGATTGTTTTAAGTGGAAAGGGTAGAAAGCGTTAAAGCGAAAGCGAGTTTATAAAACTCGATTTTGGAAATCGAGTTTTATAAACTCACTATCCAAGTTGAAACTTTTGCCATGTCAGCAACTGAAAAACAACAAAAACGAGTCTTAAAAGCTCGATTTTTTAATTGAATCTCGAGTTTAAGAAACTCGAGATGCTATTATTACAAATTATTTCGCAACAGGACAACTAACAAAATACTTAGCATATTACAGTTATTTAGCAACGAAAATCAACTTCTTTATCTTAGAACAGAAGCTTATATAAATTATTTTGAGACGGGAAAAGGTGTCAGATGGGACCCATGCCGATGCAGCTCTCTCTTTCTTAAACAAGACGCGTAAGTTATCCAAACACACAAGCTCTAATGTCTCGAGAGTTTGAAGAAGAGGAAGGGTACAAGAAGAAGAAAAAGAAAGAACGTGCTCTATTCCTTCGCACCGATCTACACTTATGCGTTGTAATTTACTTGTATGCTTCAAAGATGGAACATCATATAAACTTCTTAAATCGTCACATCTTCCGATTTCTAGGAATTGTAGGTCTTCCGGTAGCACTAAGGACTCGTCTCCTCTTTTTAAATTGCAGTTTTCAAAAATTACTTTTTTGCCAATAAAGCTAAATAAAGGTATAAAAAATACGTAGGGGCCATCCCCACTTGAATTTGGTAACATGAAAGTCCCCTGTTCTCCAAGGATTTGATATACATATTGAACTTGTCCACATCATCAAAACTGCCTGCAAAAGTCTCCAATTCCTTTAAGCTTGCCATCTCCTCTTCATTCACTACTGTTGCCTTCGAACCCCAATAAACCTTGAGGTACTGTAGATGAGAAAGTTTTGGTAAAATCCCTAGTGGCATGACTTTTAGTTCATATGCGTTCAGATCGAGGAATTCCAAGTTGACCAACATTTCTAAACCATCAGGTACTTCCGTAATTCCTGTTTCCCCAAGGTCTAACTTCCTCAATGTTGTAAGTTTTGCTAATGAAGGCACCTGCTTCAAGTTTCCACACCTTCTAAGCCTTAATGTAGCAAGATTCTCCAAGCTAAAGATAGAAATCGGCAGAGATTCAATAGCAGTATATGATAAATCAAGAACCTTGAGCCTATGCAAATGCTCAAACAAAGAATCTGGGACATTTTCTATTGACCAGTTACCTTGTAGCAACAAGGTTGAAAGGTTAGGACAAATTGGTGATACATTAGAAGGAATTCTTGATATTTTGTTGTACATCAAAGAAACCTTTACGAGATTCTCTCTCCATTTTCCTTCAGCTGAAAAATCCAAGTGACCTTCTACCATAAATTCAGGACTTGCAACCTGCAGAACCATGTCTCTTACCAAATCATGCATCTTCACAAACTTTTCCTTATCATCATAATATTTATCACTTCCACCTTCTAATAAGCAAGCATTTTCAAGTTTCTCCAATATTGAGTAGCCACTATCAAAAGCTATTTCTCTACTCTTCATTCTTGCAATAATTCCCTCATCAATCAAATGTTCTATCATCTCTCGTTTGTTAATTTGAAAGTCTTCAGGGTATAGTGCACAATGCAGCAGACACTGTTTAAGTTTTTCTTCTTTCAATCGCTCATAACTGAACTTAAGTGTCTGAAGTACCTGCTCCTCCAAATTGTTAGACCCCTATACTGATGTCCTCAACTCTTCCAATGCATTCCTCCACTCAAAATCATGAAATAAGCTTTTGAAACTTCCAGCTATCATTATAATTGCAAGAGGCAACTGAGCACATCTTTTAAGAACCTCTTCTGCAATAGGTTTCAAATTTGGAATATTAAAAACATCACGACCCATTTTATTTAAAAACAACTTTCGTGCCTTCTCTTTCAAAAGTAGCTCCATTTTGATCTCTTTGCAACTCATTCCTTGACAAACATCAAGAAGGCGAGTCGTCAATACTAATTTGCATCCATTTGTTGAAGTAGGCTCTGGAATTCCTACATCCTCAAGAGCAAATGCTTCCCACAAATCATCTAGGATTAGCACATACTTCCTATCTTTTAATGCTGTGTATAACTCTGCTGCCCTTATTATTCATCCTCAAACTTTGGGAGTTCTAATTTCAACCTGCAGGCAATGTCATTTTGTAGTTTGATAAGATCAAATTCCTTTGATACAGTCACCCAAATTACACTTTCAAATTTGTTTGACTCATTTAATAAGAAATTATTAACTTCTTTCATGACAGTCGTTTTGCCAATGCCACCCATGCCATAAACACTAATCTTTCCAACATCATTATCTAACAAGCATGCCAAAATATCTTCCTTTGTTCTGTGGGCTGTGCTTTCTCCCACTAAGGTCGGTGGTGGCATCATTTTCCCAATGCATTTGGGCAGATCAATAACCAAACCATCAGTGAAATCACTAGCTTGATAAAGTTCTTCCACCAATTTTGTCTTCTTAAGGGCACGTTCTCCTCTCTGCATATGTGAGGTTAACATCCATCTGGCAGGTTCTTGTCCAATGTCTATGTCATCCTTAATTTTTTCTACATTTTGAAGCCAAAATTTAACTTCTTGCTTTGGTTTCTTTCCTAGGCGAAGTTCTAAATCCAATTTTGATTTAATGTCTTCCTCCCGGCTTTCTAATAATTCCAATTTTCTCTTGAGATTCTTCACATGTTCATCAGCCTCTATGTGATAATTGCAATATTTTCCTACTAAAGATATTATGTTTCCAACAATCGAACCTAACATCTCCATTGGAAAGACCCTGCATGATAGATGCACCCAAGATGTTGATCAGGCATATTGAAAGAGAAGAATAACAAACAAACTACAACAACAGAAAAAAAAGGAGATGCATACAATTTAGTCCCCAACTTTTGATATGGAGTCAATATGAATCTCCAGATTTTGTTTTGTAGTACTAATAGCTCTTTAATTCCAGACAAAGAATATAACAGTCGAACAAGTAATATGGTTGTATTTATATTTTTTTCAAAGTTTTCTTTAAACATAAAATTTTACAACGCAAAAAATAAAAAGAGGGAGGAAAGAGCTGAAATGGAAAAATATAAGGATAGAAGAAACAAGCCATGACACTGAAAGATTCTGAACTCGGCAACAAACAAATCCAAGAATTTAAGTCATACTCCCATATCTACCACCAAATTTCCACTACCCTTTTTTTTTTGGCTCTTGACCCATTGGAGTCAAACCCTATGAAGAATTTGATAGAAGGAAGTACAGTACCGATTCCATAATTACATGATCCTGACAATAATTTCCAAAACTCAAGTAATTGACCATGTATAATTAATTCTAATGATTTCCTATAATGAAGCATTTAAGTGTAGCGGTTTGTTCACAATTAAAATTAATTAGAGCTGTTGAAATTATTCGTAACATTTTAATTGTAGCTGTGATTATGTAACTAAATTATGATTGATTTGAATTGTTTCTAGAAATATTCTTGACACTTCCTCTCAAATTGGAGCATGTAAATTAAGAATGCCTAACTTGTTAAGTAAAAATTGAAATTGATCTATGCCCAATGCCTTCGTGAAAATACCTGCACGCTGATGTTTAGAGGGGATATAAGTGGTTTTCATGTAACCTTGTTGTATTTCTCACAAAGGATACGGCATTTGAGCTAGATTATGCCCTAGATTGGCAACAATCTGAATTTGCAGAGTTGTTGCACTGTAATGTTTAGTAGGCTTACAATGAGGAAAGCCAAGATTAGTGAATAGATAATGTAATCAAGTCAACTCACAACAAGCCTTAGCAATGACTATATTTGGATTTAACCAAAAAAAAAAAAAAAAGAAAGAGAAATAGTGGTGGTTTCTTGGTTTTCCAAGAAATGGGGCTGTCACCAATATAAATGCCATAAGTGGTGGTAGAATGGTGAGTCATAGGAGAACTAGCCCATCTGAGTCACAATGAGCTGATATTTCCATAATGAAATGCCTTGAGCTGGGGGGAACCTTTGAGGCAACAAATACAAGTCGCAGCATCAAGATGAGGTTTACGATGCCTTGCCATGAATTGACTAAGAATATTGATGGCATAAATTATGTCAGGTCTAGTAATTGTTAAATACATTGGGTAGCCAATGAGTTTGCAATAAAGTGTTGGATCCTCAAGGAGTTGACCATCAATATTTGTCCATTTGAGATTATGCTCTGTAGGAAAAGAGGAGAGTTGGTTGCTAACATACTCCAATCCTAAACAATTTCCAATATGTATTTTCTATGAGAGTGCAACATACGATGTGAAGGAAGGACTATCAAGAAATTGAGCATGTAGAAATTTTTGATAGATGAGAAATTTAGATCTTATTGAATGCAAGAAACTAAAACTCCATTTTAACAGCTGCAAAGGAAAAAGTACATACCTGGTCTGAAAAGCATACACTTCTTGATAGACTCCGATTCAATAAAGGAGACACACTAATTGAAGCAGAGGAGATAATAAGAGGCCACAGACCGTCCTGTAAATTGCAAAATATGTATGTTTGTGAGAACAGTGAAGTTTGTAGTCAAAGAATCAATAAAATCTAAAGCAGAAGCATCAAGTGTTACAAAAACTAAACAATAGGTAAGGAGTCTAAGCAAGACACAAGTCATACACAACTGTGCCATTTGGGAAAAAAAAAAAAAAAAAGCTTAGGAAAACAAAAGTGGAAACCTTTTTCTGTCTTTTAAATATAGTGGAAAATCTTGTAACAGTGCAGCTACAGAATTAGCTAAGCATGCACTAGTCAATGAGGGTCCTCAGGTGTGAGTCGTGTGACTGGAGGAATGCTCTCCTGGCCCCCAAACTCATATAGTTTTTATAAGATAGCATAGAAATCTTGAAGAGGAAACAATGTGCGAGAGAGAGAGAATGAAAGTTGAAGAAAATACTGATTTCTATTGAATGAATGAATCTATACAATCTCTGTGTCTAAATACCAAAACAGAGGCTTGGAAAATATCCCAAATCATACGGGGACAGTTATAGCACGTGTAACAGTTAGTTATAGCACGTGTGAACATCTCCTACTTTAAATACATTACAAACTACATGTAGCTTTAGATACTGAAAACACAGAACTACAACAATTATACTTCACTAATGTCGTTTAGTCAGATAGTTTATTTCTTCGTTCCTTTCTTCTCTTGCTTCATCTCTTCTCTTTCTTTCTGATGTGAGCTACAATCTTGATACTCCCCCTCAAGATGAGAATTGGGATTGTGAATGTTCACAATACACATCTTGGAAAGTAATGCTTTCAACTATTGACCACTAAGAGCCTTTGTGAGAAGATCAGCTAGCTGTGATTGAGTAGGAGTAAAAAATAATCGAATGACCTTATCTTGAACTTTGTCCCTGACCAAGTGGCAATCTATTTCTATGTGCTTGGTTCTCTCATGAAATACAGGATTCTCACCAATGTATATGGCTGCTTGATTATCACAGAAAAGCATAGCAGGTTTTGGATGAAATACCTCTAAATCCTTTAACAAGGCCAAAATCCAAGTTATTTCACATATAGTCACTGCCATGGCTCTATACTCTGCCTCAGCAGAGGATCTAGAGACTATAGATTGCTTTTTGGTCTTCCATGAAATGAGAGAATCTCCTAAGAAAATACAAAATCCGGTGGTGGATCTTCTAGTGTCAATGCAAGATGCCCAGTCTGCATCTGTGTATGCTTTTAAATGCAAATCTGACTTGGATGATAAAAGAATGCCTTGACCAGGACTTCCTTTAAGATATTGCAGCACTTTATAAGCTGCATCCAGATGAGGTTTGCGTGGCTTGGACATAAATTGACTCAATTTTTGTACTGAGTAAGCAATATCTGGTCTGGTTGTGGTGAGATACAACAATCTCCCTACTAGTCTCCTGTAAATACCAGGATCAGGTAGTAACTCCCTACAAAACTTGCTTAACTTCAAATTTTGTTCCATAGGAACTTTACTTGGTTTGCAACCTGACATCCCAGCATCTTTAAGTATCTCCAAGGTATATTTTCTTTGGCATAAAGAAATGCCTTGTTCTGATCTAGCCACCTCAAGACCAAGGAAAAATTTCAGGTTTCCAAGATCTTTCAGCTTGAATTCTTGATCCAAAAACACCTTAAGTTCTTCAACAGCATGAACATCATTGCTGGCAATAAGGATGTCATCATCATACACCAAAAGAGCTATAAATGACTGATTAAACTTCTTGGTAAACAGAGAGTAATCTGACGTAGATTGTTTGAACCCACACTTCAAAATGGTAGATGAGAACTTAGAGTACCATTGTCTTGAGGCCTGCTTAAGACCATACAATGATTTATTGAGTTTACACACCAAATGCTCCCCCTTGCTGTGAAAACCCTGAGATAGGTGCATGTAAACTTCCTCATGGAGATCACCATGGAGGAAAGCATTGTTTACATCAAGTTGAACAAGGTGCCAACCCTTCACAGCAGCAATAGCAAGGACTGTCTTCACTGAAGTCATCTTTGCCACAGGAGAGAAAGTGTCTGTGAAGTCTAAACCCTCTTGTTGAGTGAATCATTTGGCCACAAGTTTGGCCTTGTACCTCTCCACTGTCCCATCGGCCTTATACTTGATCCTATATACCCATTTGCACCCAATGGCCTTTTTGTGAGAAGGTAGGGAAGTAAGAGTCCAAGTCCGATTAGATTCCAAAGCTGCAATCTCATCAGCCATAGCATTTTGCCACTTAAGATCTTTGACAGCCTCAGAATAGGATTTAGGCTCCGAAATAGCAGTGATTAGGGAACAAAAATGGGCATAAGAGGATGATAGACCAGAAGAACCAATATAATCAGATAAAAGATGCTTAGTACCTGACATGGAAGGGCTGGAACCAGACTTGATGGCTGGATTGGAATAATCAAACTGAGCATGAACAACATTACTGCATTTATAATCTTGCAAATAAGCAGGAGCTTTACTGATTCGTGTAGATTTCCTTAAGGATGGAATGGAAGCAGGAATAGAAACAGGTATTGAAGCAGGAAGTGAAGCAGGAATGGAAGCAGGTATGGGATTAGGAATGGAATCAGAAATAGGAGCAAGTATGGGGTCTGCAGAATTAGGAGGAATAGGATCAAGGGAAGGTGCAGATGTAGGTGTTGAATTGGATAATTCTGAAATATTGGGAGGTAAGACAGGATTGGACAAAACAGATGTAGAATCTGTAGTGGGAAGTATTGGTGTATGGGGATCAATGATAGGAGTGGCAACAAAAGGTAAGGGGTCAGTGTAAGGGTCTGGGGAAGGGAAAAGGTGAGGTAAAGTGATTATGGAATGAGGGGAAGAAGAATATGTGGAGGATATAAAAGGGAAGACAGTCTCATGAAAAAGAACATCCCTAAAGACAAATATTTTCTTGGTAGCTAAATCAAGCACCTTGAAACCTTTAACCCCATAAGGATAGCCCAGAAAAACACATGGTAAGGATCTAGGATCAAATTTAGACCTATTGTGAGACAAAGTAGAGGCAAAACAAATGTAGCCAAATACCTTTAGATGATCATAGGAAGGGATTTTGTTGTAAAGTTTCTCAAAGGGAGTTTTGTTGCCTAGAGTAGAAGAAGGTAACCTATTTATAATATACACAGCAGTTAAAACACACTCACCCCAAAAGGTAAGAGGCATATTGGACTAAAACTTTGTTGAGGTCTAAAAAAATCACAGCAAAATAAGCCCAAGAAAAGATAAGCTAAGCCCAAGAAAGAGTGAGTTAAGCCCAGAAGAAAAAAGACCAAGTCCAAAGGGATTGTACAAAAGGCCCTGAGGATCCCGAAGCCCAGAAAAGGAAAAGCAACCAAAAAAGAAAAAGAGAGAACATCACAGCAAAGTATAAGGCGCAAGGATCCTCGGGCACCATCAATGAGCGCGAAGAAAAAAGAAGACCAGGACAGATCGATAGAAAGAAAAACGAGAAAAAAACAAAAGGACGCAAGCGACCCTTCATGGCACAGACAGAAAGGGCGTCGGGGAACCAAAACAAGGAAGAAGAATGTTAACAAAACGATTTCAAAAGAGCAGAACAGGATTCCGCCCAAATAGGAAAGAAACGGAGAAGTAAAAGACACCAGAAGTGAGGATGCCGAGAAGGGCATACCTCAGCACATCCCAAAGAGGATGGCCAACCAGAAACTTTCGAAGGAATCAGAACCAAGAGAAGGAAAGAATGAGAGAAAACGGAAAAGGGGACTTACCGAGATGATGAGGACAGAACATACTCTGTTCACAAAAGACCAAAACAGGGGAACCAACGGTTCCCCAAGACGCCCAGAAAACTCCACTATAAAAGGAGAGGATGGGTTGTGAAGAAAGGCAGCGAGAAAAGGAGGAAAAGAAACACAATAGAAAGGAGAGATTCTCTAGGAAAATCATCAGAAAGTTTAGGCAGAAAGAAAATACCAAGGGAAAACAAATATTGCTTCCCGATATCCTGTAAAAGCAACTATGGCACATACTCGGATCCAACGAGAATCAAATTTCGCAAGTTTTGAAGGCTGAAATAGCCATTCAAGGCTGCAATTTTTGAGCTTGATTGGACCTTGTATCACGTCCTAGTAAGCTTGCTGTGATCAAATAGATAATGCTTTAATGAAATATTGTTCCCAGGATCCCCACAGTATTTTTTCTATCGTCTTGCTAATCCTGCTTAATCTTTCCTTCTGAACTTGCGTTGTTAATATTGGCACTCCTCGATATCCTTGTTTGTCATCCTTTTGTATGATGTCAGGAACATTCTTTGCATTCACTTGATTCTTAAACAGCCATTTAGCTGCGGTGAGTCAAGGCCCAGTCCACCAAATCCCCTTTTTCTTTTTCACTCAGGCTCGGGATCCTTGGGCCTGAGTATCCCGAAAAAGACACTCTCACAAACTTTAAGGCCCTTGCAATGCTCAATATGTGTTGGTGTTTCCTCTCCACAACTGAATTTTGTTGTGGAGTGGCTACACAAGAGTGCTGATGCAGAATTCCATGATTAGCATAAAATTTTGTTAGAGTAAATTCTTGAGCATTATCAGTCCTAATAGCCTTGATTTTAGTGTTAAACTGTGTGGATATCATGTTGAAAAATGAAATTAACAAGGGTTTGGTTTCAGATTTGGTTTTCATAAGGTACACCCATGTGGATCTAGTGGCATCATCAACAATGGTAAGGAAATATCTAAAACCATCATGAGTGGACTTAGCAAAAGGGCCCCATACATCACAATGAATAAGATCAAAAGGAGTTGCAGACAAATGATTAAAGAAAGGAAATGGAAAATGTTTCTGTTTAGCAATGGGACAAAGAGTACAAGTTTTATTGCTATGAACACTGCTTACATCAGGAATACAATCATGTAAAGCATGAAGTTTGGCATTTGAAGCATGTCCTAGTCTAAGATGCCAAAGAAATGGCTTGGTTATGACAGGAACATTAGAAACATTATTGACAAAAGTACCAAAAACAGAATCTAAAATGGAAGATGCTGCAGAATCAGATTTGCAAGGAGTTGTAGATAGCAAGTAGAGGTTGTTATGTAGTTTACCCACTCCAATCATTTTCCAACAAGAAAGGTCCTATATAAAACACAGATTGGACAAGAAAATGAAATAGCAGGACAATCTTTTTGTCAATTGACTCACAGAGATCAGATTAAAAGTGAAAGCAGGAACACATAGCACATTTTCAAGGATAAGGCTAGCTGTGACTTGAATGGTGCCAATGTGTGTGACAACAACTCTTTCACCATTAGGTAGTTGAACAAAAGATGAGACAGAACTAGTGATTTTAGTGAATAATTTGACAGAATGGACAATGTGATCTGTTGCCCCAGTGTCAAGGACCCAAGTTTGTTTATCAAAAATTGTTTTACTGGCTGGATTGTTGGCAAAGATGGAATGTTGCATACTTAAGCAAACATAATCTTGAAAAGAGTCACAAAAATTACCTAAAATGGCAGAATTGGCTGTGGCTATAGCATCATTGGAATTACCAGAAGTGGATGCATGTGAGTTCAGCAGAGAGAGCAACTGTTGATACTGCTCTGAAGTGAAAGGGAAGGGATTATTCTGCTGCACAAACTCAGATTGACATTGATTATCATCAACCATAACCTGATTGACCTTGGCCATCCTTCCATTTCGCTTGTAACCTGGAGGAAATCCAACAAGCTTGTAACATTTTTCCATGATGTGACCAAGCTTTCCACAGTGGCTGCACACAGGTCTTCCTTTGCCAGCATTGCCCTTGAAATTTCTACCATTACTGTTGTTTGAAGGAGAACCTTGATTGAAAACTTGGTTCTTAACAGCAAGTGCAGCTGATTCAACAGAAGGAGCACCATTAAAGGTTGAAAACCTTTGCCTTTCTTCCTGGATTACCAATGAGAAAGCCTTATCTATTGATGGAACAGGCTCCATCATAAGGATTTGAGTCTTGACTTGTGAATAGCAATCACTCAATCCGTTGAGAAATTGCATTATTGAATCTTGATGATAAAGCTGTGTGATCTTATCATTTACTCCACAAGTGCATTTGCCACATGAACAGCTTGGCAAAGGCCTGAGATTCAACAGTTGGTCCCAAGCAGCTTGAAGATCAGTGAAAAAAGTTGTTACTGTAGAATCTCCTTGCATTATAGTGGAAATCTGCTTCTGGAGCTGAGAAATTCTTGGTCCATTTGCTTGCTGGAAGCGAATCTTGAGTGCATTCCACACTGCAAGAGTTGTGTCTCTATAAATAACATTAGCTTTGATGTGAGGTGAAACAGAATTCAAGATCCAAGATGAGATCATTGAGTTGCATTTTGACCAAGCTTGCTTCTCAAGCGGTGTAATTGCCATTGCAACAGTGATGGAGCCATCAACAAAACCAAGTTTGCTCTTAGCATCCAAAGCCATTATCATCGCTCTAGCCTAGGTTGGATAATTATCCTCAGTCAGGTGTTGAGCAACGAGGATCGCACCAGGAGATTCACCATGATGCAGAAAGAATGGACTGCGAGGATCTTCCATTGGAGAAAGCTCACGATGTGAAGAAGTAGATGAGGTAGTTTCAGTATTTGACGCCATTGATAAAGGCTCAAGCTCTAATACCATATAAGATAGCACAGAAATCTTGAAGAGGAAACAATGTGCGAGAGAGAGAGAATGAAAGTTGAAGAAAATACTGATTTCTATTGAATGAATGAATCTGTACAATCTCTGTGTCTAAATACCAAAACAGAGGCTTGGAAAATATTCCAAATCATACGGGGACAGTTATAGCACGTGTAACAGTTAGTTATAGCACGTGTGAACATCTCCTACTTTAAATACATTACAAACTATATGTAGCTTTAGATACTGAAAACACAGAACTACAACAATTATACTTCACTAATGTCGTTTAGTCAGATAGTTTATTTCTTCGTTCCTTTCTTCTCTTGCTTCATCTCTTCTCTTTCTTTCTGACGTGAGCTACAATCTTTTTTTTTTTTTTTTTGATACCAAAATAGGAAGATTACATAGAAGCTGGATTAAACCAGCAAAGTTTGATAGGCATCTGAGTTGCCTTTTTAGCTATATTACATAAGTATTTAACCAGCACATGGGATACTAAGATCATATGACAGAGGAGACCATTTTGTACAAGAAAATTCAGATCAGCAAGTCTTGTGTGGTCCTGCCAATCAGACGCTCTCCTGGTGTTGAAGATCTTGACCATACCTTTACTGTCACTTAGAAGCAAAACACGAGAAAAATCATGATGTTTAGCAATAAGACAACCTTCCACCACAGCTTCAAGCAAAAGACCAAGTGCTGTATCAGCTAAACTACTATTAACACCAAAGAACACACAAACTCCTTGAAGATTAACAGCTTCATAAACAAAAGCACTCCTATTCTTCTTCCTGTCTCTAAACCCTGTAACTTTGATGATTAGTTGCCAGGAACCTGCTGCGGATTGGACTGAAGACGGAGATTTTCTTGGGAGAAAAACTGAGTTGAATTGGTCTGAGAATGCATCCTTGTACCTGCAAGACATAGATTGTGCCATGAGAATTACTTGCATAGGATTAGGTGAAATCCCTTCACGAACAACTTTGTTTCTGTGATTCCAAATAATCCAAAGGGTTGTGAAAATGGCTTGTAAATAATTCATAGAAACAAGATCCTTGTTACTGTGATTAAGAATGGCCCCAGTTAACCATTGCTGAATTGAAATGTTACTGAAATCTGAAGAGTGAATGGCCAAAAAGGTGCCATGCCAACAAGCTCTTGAGAAGGTACAAAGGAGAAAGAGATGAGTGCTGTTTTCCTCATGCTCATTGCAGAAAGGACATTTGGAATTAACTGAGATTCCTCTGTGCCTTAGATTGGCAAAAGTAGGTAAACTATCAAGCATCAATTTCCACACAAAGGAATTTACTTTTAGGGGGGTTTTCACTTTCCAAATTTTTGACCACACCACCTGGTTAGTCTGATGCTCTCCATTAGAGGAATGCTTTGAATTAAGGATCTCGTATGCCTTCTTAACTTGATACTCTCCATTAGAGGAATGCTTCCAAACCAACTTGTCCTGGACAGAATTAGTTTTGGAAATAGGAATTTGGAGGATTTGTCTAGCTAAAGAAGGGGGATACAAAGATCTGACTAAATTATAATTCCATGAAGCAGCATTGTGATTGATTAAGTCTCCCACAGTACCAATAGGTAGCCTATGGTCTTGAATATTAAGGGACGGCCAGTGAAACCAGTCTTTATGAATAAGGGGGATATTGTATCCATCACCAATCCTCCATCTTCCTTCTTTCAATATTGAACAATCATGATTGATAATGTTTTTCTAGAACCATGAGTAGTGAGGTTTAGGGCAGCACTCCTAAATAGAACCTCTAGGGAAATATTTAGCTTTATAGGTCCTAGCTAATAAAGAGTGGGGATTATGGTGTATTTTCCAAAACTGCTTAGAAAGCATAGCTCGATTCATGGTTTTGAAGGTTTTAAGTCCAAGCCCCCCTAGTCTTTTAGGTTGACAAACTCTATCCCAACTTATAAGATGTAATTTCCTTTCCCCAGGCTCATGCCCCCACCAAAAAGCTCTAGAAACAGAATCCATCTTACTGCATATGGTATCAGGAACCTTAAAGCAAGAAAAAGCATAAAGAGGAAGAGAATGGATAACCGAAGAAATAAGAGTAGTTCTACCAGCTTGGGATAGTAGTCTAGCCTTCAAACCTTGAAGTCTAGATTGAAGCTTATCAACCAAAAATTGAAAATCAGCACATCTATTACCTCTCATCTTGAAATTCATACCAAGGTATTTGGTAGGATTCTGGACCAGATTGACTTGAAGGGTAGAAGCAAGGGTTTCTTGGTCCACAGCAGCCATGTTAGGAGAACAGTATAAATCAGATTTAGCCAAATTAATTTTTTGACCAAAGATAGAACAATACCAATCCAAAATGGCACGCAGTTTAGTAACTGACCTATTATCATTTTTAAAGAAAAGAAGAGAATCATCCGCAAAAAGAAGATGAGTAAAAGAGAGACTGTTCCTACCAATTTTCACACCTTGTAATTGTTTTTGCCTTTCGGCTTGCATTAAGGCAATAGAGAGGATATTAGCACAAAATAGGAATAAATAAGGAAAGAGAGGGTCCCCCTGTCTTAGGCCTTGAGAAGGCTTGAAAGAAGATGACAAAGTCCCATTGACAAGCAAAGTATAACTCACAGATGTCACACATTCCATTATCCACTGAATCCATCTATTTTCAAATTTCATAACAATTAGAACAGCCTTAAGAAATGTCCAGTCAACCCTATCATATGCCTTACTCATATCAATTTTAAGGACTCCAAAACTTACTTTTCTTCCTTTTTTCTTCCTGAGAGCATCAAGTATCTCATGAGCAATTAGGATATTATCAGTAATGTTTCGTCCTTTAATGAAAGCATTTTGATAGGGTGTTATGAGGCTGTCTATAAGTGGTTTGAGTCTATTTACTAGGATCTTGGATATGACTTTGTAAATAACATTACAAAGACTAATAGGCCTGAAGTGAGAGACTTCATCAGGGAATGGGACCTTGGGAATGAGGGTAATAAAGGTATGATTAAGAGGTTTAAAAAGAGATCCTGAATGAAAGAAAGCTTGGACAGTGTTAATGACATCCCACTTAACAATATTCCAATATTCTTGAAAGAAAAAAGTAGGAAGACCATCTGGACCAGGTGCTTTGTGCGGACCAAGTTGGAATATAGTGTCCTCAATCTCAGAAGGAGTCAGGGGTGAATTGAGAAGGCTTCTATGCTAGTCAGACAGAGAAGGGATAGACAAGGATTGCAAATCCTGCACAATACTAAGAAAGTTGGACTGATTTGTATTTTCAAAACAACTTTTAAAGTGTCCAACTAAAATACTCTCAATTTCCATCAAATTATCTGTTATGTTCCCTGCAGAATCTTTGATTTGTAAAATCCTATTTTTAGCTCTCCTTTGTTTTACAACAGTCTGGAAGTACTTGGTATTCCTGTCACCTTGCAGGATCCATTTAGTTCTAGCCTTTTGAGCCCACATCAGCTCTTCCCTATTCATCAGGTCTTCCAATTCACTTCTGATAAACCTTTCCTTCCTAACATCCTCAATAGAGCATAAGGAGTTTTGAACTTGTTGCAATTGAGCTTGCTTTATCTTAATTTCCCTCTCTACCTTCCCAAACACAGATTTATTCCATTCAACTGCTGTTCTCTTGACATTTAAGAATTTACACCTTAATTGAGCAGCTCTAGATCCTGTAGAATTAACAGCCCAGGCTTGTTGGATCATGCTTTTGCAATTGGGATGAGTAGTCCACATAAGTTCAAATCTAAAAGGTCTGGCTCTAAAGGGGGTTTGGTGTTCAAAATCCAAAAGAATTGGGCCATGATTCGATTTGATTATTGGAAGATTTCTAAGGGAATAAAGAGGGTACATATTGACCCACTCCACAGTGGCAAAAGCTCTATCAAGTCTTTCCATCACAAACTCATTCTCTTCTCTGTTATTTGTCCAAGTGTATTTTTGACCAGAAGCAGCTAGATCACACAATTGGAGATTTGAGATAACTTGTTGAAACAACTCTGCACCAATAATACTACCTTGAGTGAATGAAAACTTTTCCTCCTTGTTTAAAACCTGATTGAAATCCCCAATACAAAGCCAGTTGAGTTGGGCATAAGCTTTAAGAGAAGAGAGTTGCTGCCAAACCTCCTCCCTTCGAGCATGATCAGGGTGTCCATAGACAAAAGTAATGGATACAGGGTTACCCTTATTATCCAAAAGATCAATATGAATCAGATGATTTGAAACAAAATTGATTTGAAGACTATGTCTGGTCATCCAAGCTAAAATCAAACCCCCACTAAGGCCCACTCTAGGAACTTCCCATCCATCAGAGAAACCACATCTAAGCCACACATCTTTGCCTTTGCCTTCTACTAATTTTGTTTCCATAAGGAAAAAGATATCAGGTTTATATACTTGGGCTAGTTTTTGGCATTGGAGAATTGCAGAGGACTTGCCCAAACCTCTGCAATTCCAACTCATGATCCTTATGGTTGCTGGGGAAGCTGATTAGGGTCAGCTTCCCAGCACCCTTTTGGATAATTAGGAGCTTCCACATTTAAGAGATACTCAGTAAAAACAGTATGAAAAAATGAGTATTCAACGGAAGTAAAGTCAGTACCTTCCTTTGAGAAGAAACCACAGAGAAGCCTCTGATGGATGTTCCTCCCTAGCCGTCCACATTCTACTCTGAATCTTTTCTTTGTAGGCAGCTGCCTATTTTCCAAACATTCCTCACTCTGTAAGTTGAGAGACGGACCCGGGTCAGAAGCAACTGAGGCAGGGGAGGGTGGGCCTGGGCCAAGATTTGTAAGCTCAGTATTAAGAATGTTGCTGAGTCCAATGTCCAAGCTAATTGTTTGATTATGATCTGTTTCCACCTGCGTTTCATTATCCACTAAATACTGGGTCCAAGACTCATCCTGGCCCACTTCTTGAGCCCTTCTAATTCGAGGCCCATCACTGGAGCCACCAACTTCAAATCTGTTCCTATCAACTCTTTGAATTAAGTCTTCAAAATAAGGGACAGGCATCTCAGGTATCTGTTCCCCACTCCATGCATTCCTACGTACCCAATCAGGGCAGTCCTCATTGAGTCTATCTAAATTGAACATCAACACAGTCTCATCACTGTCAGTAGCACTTGAAGATCTAGAATTCTTTCTTAAGGAACCATTAGTCATGATTCATGAAGGGTCCATTATCTCCCACCCAAGTCCAGTGCAGATTAGAACCAGAAGGTAAAGCACATGGAGGTCTCAGAATAAAAGTAGCAGTACCCTCAGCATTGTGGTCAACATACTGAGTAGTTTGGTTTGTTTGATCCAGGTTAGTGTTAGGCGGATTATCAAGGTTCGGGGGCAGAATTGGGTTGGAAGCAGGGGAAGTAAGGGGAGTCTGAGTGATAGGAGGGTTACCTAAGGAAAGGGATAAAATCGCAGAATTAAGGTTTGCATGGTCATGTTCGGATTAAGGGGTGACCAAAGGAGATGGATTAGGGAAAGAACTCGTTGGATTAGACATGCGTGGGGTCTTAGGGTCAGGAAACATATGGTTATTGTCTTCCTGGGTATGATCAGTATGGGGGGGGGGGGGGGGGGGGTTAAGAACAGGGGCATCAGAAGTGGTATACAAGTTTGCATGTGGGTGATGATAATGTTGTAAGTTTCCATACCTCACTTGGGTAGTCCATCCTCGTCTTCTGTGATAGAACGCCCTTAGCTCGTTGTGAAAATGAGGTTCTAAAGCATCAAACCCAAATTGGACATGGTGAGTGCGTTGAACCCGATTTCTCTGACGAATGAGCATTCTCTCGATCATATCCATGCTCTCATTACATTGGCTCCTCATATGTCCGATTAATCCACACCGAGTACAAAGTTTATGTACTCTCTCATATCTACATTGCACCCAAGTCCGAGAGCCATCATCAAGGCGTAGCATAAAACCTGCAGTTAATGGCATCCCTCGTACCCTTATTCTCATAAATCTAATATTTCTGAGAATACAATCTTCCCAATCCACTCTTTCGACAATACCCATAATTTGACCCATGCGTTCAGCCAATTCAGGATATTGATACTCCAGTGGAAGACCATGCAGCGGAACCCACATAGAAACATAATTTAGCTGTAACTGACTAAGAACTAAATTAGGCCTCCATTTCTCCAAAATCAAAAACGCACCATTTACAGACCATGGACCCTTAGCACAGAAATGGTTTAGATCTTCCAAAATCTCAAAATGTATGAGATAGAAGAATGAATCCCTTCCTATAACTGAAACCACCCCTCTGATCTTCCATGCAGAGTTAATAATCTGTTGCAAATGGTGAACGGAGAATTTCCTGTAGTCTAGAAGGAAGCCAATGGTGCAATGACTCCAAAAATCCCTTTGCATGTTGAGATTTTTAGAATCTGCTTCAAGAACAGGCCCATGCCTAGCAAAAGGAGACTCAAATTCATCACTGGTCTGAGAAGAAACATCAGAATCTTCAGTGAAAGGACCAACACTAATGTCGGACCCACTACTCTCAAACCAACCAAACTCCCGTGCTGGGGACTGGTCCCCCATAGTCAGCAAGAAAAACAAAAGTACAAGGTTCCAAAGGAACCAGAGAAAGACACGGAGAAGAACAAGACAAAGAAGGATAAGAAAAGGCTGAAAGACCAGATGGTAAAGGAGTTGCAAAGGTGTGATGAAAAGATAACAACAGAGAATAGAGAAAAATTGATACAAAAGGTACAAACAGAGCCTATACCTCAGACACGTCAACACAAAACATCAACTTAAGAAAAGAGAGATAGGAAGTGGGAAAAGACAGGAGATAGGAAAGTCATAGAGATGAGATTGTAGTGGAAGACAGTGATAAGAGAAAGGTACAACAGGGCAAAGCAAAAAGATTTAGGAATCAACGCCGAGGCAAAAGACGCCGACGAAATACCAACTTAGTTGTCTGTTGTCTTTTACTCAAGGTCTGTTTTGCAACTGGGTAATGTCCAAATTGTCCTAAAAATCTGCTTCTAGATATCGTTCATCTCCATGGCATTCAAAAACTTGGTAATGGCCTAAGAGATACAGCATATGTGGGCGTTGGATTAAATGGCATAGACGATGGTTATAATTCGGAAAGAGAAATAAAATTCAAGATGACCGGTTACCTTTAACAATGAGGCATCAGTGACATAAGTCTTTTAAACTGTCAAGAACACACTTTGGCAGCACAAAATGTACTCAAGTTGATCATATGATGCAAGTAAGGAAGCAAATTTTAAACAAACAAGCCTCGGAGTTTGATTGTTGTCATTCACGATCTTGATCAGATATATCATACAAGAACCTGAAAGTGGACATATAACAATGATGTTCAATGTGAAGTAGATAAAACTAACATACCAATATGAGAATGTATGAAAAAGAGGGAGAAAAGTGTGAATACAAGGAACAACAACACATACAAGAGAAAGAAAGATAGCCATAAAAGAAATAAATTGCCTAAAAAAGAAATGGTTCTCTCTGTTTGCTTTTAAATGGAAATGATTCATTTCACGGTAAAAATTAATTTTTCATAAATCTAAAGATGTTCAAGGTACTATAAGTCGACGTTGAATCTTCTTCCATCAAATAACGAATAATAAGCAATTTTAAATGTGTTAATATCACTTATTCTTATAGATTGATAAAAAAAATTAAATCTTCATTATAAAATGGTTCTTCTTCATCTTAAAAATAAATGGAATGTTCCTTTTTTCAAAACGTTTAACCATAAAATAACAATTTTTATGTCAATTAAAAAGAAAAAAGAAGAAGACTATTAGCAGGTTGGGAATTGAATAATGAACCAGTATATAAATGAAAGGCCATTTTTTCTTTTACATAAATTATTTTTTTAGGAAAAAAAAAAGATAGCTAAAAAAACAGAGAATATAAATATATTAGAGTTCCTCCTAAAAAAATTACAAATTTCTTAGATAATAAAAAAATAAAAATAAAAAACATGTACAGTCATCTAATCACATAAATATCTAAGACCAAATAATAATAATAATAATTTCATAAGCACAATCCCATCAAAGATCTTACCAGTCCTCTCTCTCCAAAAGAAAGTCAAACTTACAAATTTGAAACTGTTTAGAAATTAGAGGAGAAGTTTAGATACATAGACTGATTAGCTGTTGCTCTTAAAAACATACAAGAAAAAATACACACAATCCAAGAAGATAACAAAAAGCAACCCTTCTTGCTCAAAATGATAATCTTTTGGGAGAAACCACGAAAAGTAAAAGCAAGTGAAGAAGATATGCTGTGGACTAGCTTTTCAGGTCACAAAGTGGCTTTATAGAGGTCACAAAGTGGATGAAGTACTTGTTTTTTCTAATGAAGTAACTAATCAAGATTAAGCATGATAGTATAGATAACCACAATCTATTGTTTTGTTTAAGCATTCTCCCTTGATGTTATTGTAAATACATGCATGTACATATGGTTTGAATTGGAACAATTCTTAAATGTGTAAGGTTTACTTTAAAATTTATGAAGGTTTGAGTTTATATTTGAATCCACCCAAAAATTAGGTGGTTTAGAATATGACGTTTCACATAATTTTTTTTTTTTAATCTCAAAACGGACACAGGACAACCAATAATGACAAAATTATAAGCTCTCTAAAAAATAATAATAATGACTTTTTGATTTTTTTTTTGTGAGATCAAAACGATAAACTTTTTGAAGTTAAAGATTAATGCATTCTGACATTTTTTTTTCTTCACTTAGTCTATGGTAGGTAATTAGTTTTGATTTTTGCTATTTTTATACTTATAGATCTTGTAAGCTATATAATTTTTATTTTTATTTTTATATTTAAATCCTTTCATATGGAAAATTAAGTGTCAATTTGTAACTTTTCAAAACTGAAAATTCTATTGTGTAGTATCATTCAAGAAGAAAATTATTGTATTGTGACTCAAAAAGTCGAAATTGGCTACCTCTAAAAACTTATTGTCATTAATTTAAGGATGTGCATGGATTAAATTAAGGTCTAGTCCACGTCATTTATCCACCATTCCAGTAAAAGACTCCCACTTATTTAAAATTGCTGAGTCAGTATTTAGTTTTTATTTAAAACTTCACAATTCTAAACAAATGGGAGCCTTTTACTGAAATGGTGGACCACATCACTTGTCCACAAGGGCCTTATAATTTCTCATAGGTTCGGCTATTTTGAAACAAAACCAACTTTCCCGGGTGGAAGACCAATGAACAGACGCAAAAATGACTGTTGACCAAAGACCAACAAGTCAACAACGGACCTTTCCACCTTTGCATGTAAACTCCACAAGGGTGCCCAACGAGAACTCATCTTAATTTACACCTTTATCTTTGCAGGTTGCATCAATCATCTTCTCGAAATACATGTTGCTCTGCTGCCCCGATAAACTCATAATTGTTTAAATTGTTCAGCTACGATCATAAATTTGGCTGAGCTTTGACCAAAAAAAAAATTGTCATTATTTAATGTAGAACAATTAATTGTCATGGCCTTCTTGAACTCTCAAGAGCTCCTAAAATCGCACAAGGCAAAAAATGCACTAGTAGAAATCATCTAAGCGACGGAGTTGGATTTGTATGAAATTTGGCAGGTTAAAGGGAAACAATCTTCTGATCAATAGTCGTTGTTTTGCCATAAATTGCGCCATGATTTTGGCGAATTCCTTCATTTAGTCTCTGAAATCAGTGAATTTGTTGTTTTTAGTAATTTTTGTTTCCTTAATAATCTTTTGCTCAAAAGTCAGAATAAGGTTCTGCTTATTTTGGGACGACCCTTAAACAAATCAAAAGATTTTGTTCTCAATCTTGTAGTAGACGACAAAACTGAACATTCCAATGAATCCTCGTAGCAGACCAACATATAACCTCCGCCACTAAAGAATCATTTGTCCTTCTAATACAATAAAGTTTCAGAAAAATCCTCTTGGAGGGTGCAATCCCCACACCACATATCTTTCCAAAACTTCACTCTAGTACCATCCCTCACATCAAACAGAAGGAGTTTAGAAAAATTCAACCAGCCACTTTTAATGAATCTCCATAGGCTAACACCATAAGCGATTATGTCACTCTAACAAAATGATAAATGAATGTTTTGAATTACTATTTGTGATTGACGACACATCAATTTATAAAATCTATGTAGTAAAATATGTAGCAAACTAAAGCATCACTCATGTTATTATGCGGTTCCTAGCTTTTTGAACATTTCTAGTATGTATTATTAATATAGATTATTTAAAAGTTGGTTTTATAATGTATTTTAGTGCTTGCATTATTGAATTAATGTTTTTAAGATTTGATTTGTTTATGATCTTCAAATTTTGAATTGTTTTTGCTTTTTTTTTTTTTTTTTTTGAGAAACAGATTTGTTATGTTTTGACTTTTGATAATTAAAATAAATCACCAGAGATCACATTTAATAATTAAAATAAGTAAACCCAAAATAACTCTATCTAGGTTATTTCGTGTGTGATGTGCATCTGTGCCTGGCGCCGCCAGTCTCTGGCCATGATTCCATGACTGTCCGCTAGGCTTCATCTCATGCTACAGTCCATGGTCGTCACTGGTATCTCTCCCTCTCTCTATCTGTGTTCAGCATGTTTATTGCTAAAACTACAAGAAACTTTGTGCTGCTATAAAGACTTCTTCTTGTTTTATTCTTTTATATATATATATATATAAAATAATGATGTTTATTATAATTGGTATGTTTATATTCTCTGTTGAGATAATAATAATAAAGCAAAAGAAATTTTAGTAATTCTTTGGTCTTATTTCACTTATTTGTAATCTATAGTCATTGTTCGCATACCTCTTTTTTTTTTTTTTTTTTTTTTTTCAATAGTATATAAAACCAATATTTAGGTTTAAGAGAAGAAATATTCAAATTTCGAAAGCTATTACCCAACTATCTTTCTCAAATGCTCAAACTTAGATAGTCAACCCCTAGAAAGGGTTAAGGATTTTTGTTTTTATTTTCTAGGTGAAAGAATTAAAGATGGTAACCTAAGCAAATAGACTTTATTTCCTTATAACATGATCTTAGATTATGATGACCTATTACTCAAATCTGCCTAACATTTCTTAAATCTTTGCTCCCCTAGAAAAAATTCCAACAACAACAACAAAAAACCAGAAGTTGGAACCCAAAACCTCATAAGATAAGGCCCAAAGGCTAGATGGAATGTAAATTGATGAGTCCAAAAAGTATAACAGAACCGTCATATGGCATTGACGAACCCAATATACGTTACTAATTCATGGCGAGTATTTATGTCAAAGAGTAACGGACGGAGCAACAATAACAAAGAAGTTATGCACATCAAGATACCGGTTTGTAATGCATTAACCGTTGCAAATAAATGCAGAGATCCGTTGCCCATTAAGGCGAGGATGATTATAAAATGAAAAGGGAACAAAACCAAGAGGTACACACAATTCTCATCCCAAAAACCACTCTCCAATTGAATTCTTTTATGATACACTCCAACTGAATTCATTTTTAACTTAATCATCGGCGGGTTTTTGGCAAACACCATACTGGTGTATTTCTCTTTTTCTATTTCGTATCTTATTACAAGTTCGTCTTAGGAGGAATCCATTCTCATCGTCCATCTACTCAGACGAGGAACTCAACTGTTGATTTCCAACATCATCAGTTTGGCGCCGTCTGTGAGAAAGAAATTAGTCAAGCCATTTCCCCAATTTGCAAAAGAGATTCTTGTAGTACAAGATGAACCCAAAATAGGCAGCACAGCAAATTCAGGCTCTCATAGCAAACATAGCTAAGTTAACGTGCCAGAATGAAGAACTTAGAAAAGTAACTAAGTCCTAGAATGAGGAGCGATAGCAAACTACTGAAAATCAAAATGAAGAGGAGCAACATCCAAGGATTGAAGGGAACCACAATGAAGAAGGGTCCGACAACCAGATCAACAGAAGAAAAAGGGAGTCAGAAGAGAATTTGTCTAGAATGGAAAGGGAACTCCGTAACATGAGAAGAGAAATGGACGAACTCAGGAGCGCAGTAAAGGAAAAAGCCATGGAGAACTTGGACGGAATGATCCGGAGGACGGATTCGCCATTCACCATTGAAGTGTTAAATCGTCCTCTTCCACCAAAGTTTCGTCTTCCTCAGCTTGAGTCATGTAACGGTTCAAAAGATTTTTTGGACCACAATGAATAGTTCAAAACCCTGATGCACCTATAGATGACTCTGGATGAAATAATGTGCAAAGCTTTTCCAACTACATTGAAGGGCGCAGCTAGAGTTTGGTTTAGCAAAATACCCCCATGTACCATTGTGAAATTCGAGCAACTCAGCATAGGCTTTGTTTGTCATTTTATTGGAGGACATCTCCTCAACATTCGTCGGCTGAAGGAGAATTGCTAAGGCACTATGTAGCTCGCTTCAATAAAGAGTTATTGTAGGTGGACAAAGCAGAAGATCAAATCATCTTGACGATCTTCCAAGCATGATTGTTACCTAGGGACTTTTTCTTTTCGCTTACCAAAAGTCCACCAAAAATAATAGCAAGAGGGATGAAGGAACGAGTCACCACCTTGAGAAGAAGAAGGAAGCACGAAGCACAGGGCAGACCTCTGACAGGAAGAAAGGGCTACCAGATTGAAGGTCATGGTTTACTAAATTTACTCCTTTGGTAATGCCCATTGAGTAGGTGTTGATGCAAATCAAAGATGAGTCGTCTTTGCAATGGCCTCGACCCATATATGCCCCAATAGAAATTAGAGACAAAAACAAGTATTGTAGATTCCATCAAGACCACGGACATCACACTGACAAGTTATACGGCCTATGGTTATTACATGAAGACTTGCTTTTCCAATAGGTTCTAAGAGCATCCACGGCAGTGGAGCTAAAAATTTAGCTTTTTAACTACACCAAAAGTTACTTTATCTATTTTACCTATACATATGTTGTAGCAGTGGATCTATTTTATCTTTCAACATAATAAAATAATATAAGCATCACAATAAAATAATATATCCCCTACAATAAAATAATATACCCATTACCCAAAAAAAAACCATACCACAACCACCTCTACCATCAGCCACAGCCACAACCACCACCACCACCACCACCACCACTCTACTTTGGCAACCACAACACAACATAGAGGAAAAAAAAAAAAAAAAAAAAAAAAACAAACAAACAAACAAAAACAAAAACATCCACAAACCCACTGTCAAAATCATCCACCACCACTAGCCAAAATCAACCACCACCACCACAGCCACCAAACCCATATGAAAATACATAAAAAAACACAATCACTATAAAGAGAAAAGAGAGATGGACGGCAATAGCGGCTTGCGGCTTGGGGCTTGGGTCAGAGCGAGGTGGCTCTGTGGCAGTTGGGTGAGCGAGATCGACGAATAGAGGAAGATGGGCGATCAGCGATGTGGGTTTACGGTGGCTGGGTTAGTGAGGGCAAAGTGGGTCGTGGGTCAGTGAGGACGATGTGGGTTTGTGGGTCGGTGAGGGCGATGTGCGCGGTCTGTTGTGGCGAGCTGTGCCGGTGTCGGTGACGTCGAGAGAGTGAGAGGTTGAGAGACTTGCCGGAGTTGAGAGAGTGAGAGTTTGAGAGACTTAAGCTGAATGAGAGAGAGTGAATGAGAGACCGGTGGGATAAAAGAAAGAAAAAAATAATAATAATAAAAAAAGAAGCAAGTTGTACCCGGGGAATAAAAAATTACTTTTTATTTTTAGATGTGAGCTATAGTGCACATCTATCTATAGATGTGCACTATAGCAATTCAACTAAAAATTTTAGCTATTGCTCCACTGCTGCAAAGGAGTTTTTTGTGTTTTGGCACATCTAAAATAGTTATATAGCTATTTAGTTCCACTGCTGCAAGTGCTCTAAGAACAGGCTCCTATCTATGGGAATCTTCTTTCTTTTTTCCTTGAGCTAATCAATATACCTAGAATAAAAAATTTCCACAATTTTTTAAATAATTATTGACATGGAATATTGTGGTTAATATATAATAAAAGTGATACAGTGGTGCTCCGTGTAAAAGTGATATTACTCAATATGAAAAAGGCTTGAATTTTTATTTTTCTTTATTTATTTATTTTTTTGCAGAAGTAAAAAAGGTTTGAAAAAAGTGATGTCCCAAATATTGCTCTTTTAAAATAGAGGCTACGATTTTTAAGTTTGTAGTGAAATCCCATCAAAATTCTATGTGCAATTAAAATCAGGATAATAATCTTCTTTTTTTAGTAAAGGATAGTAATCTTTAGAATTCAAATATCTGCTCTACTATTTTTAATTGAGAAGGGTAATATTTAGCGTATGTTGATGTTAATTGAAAATCAGAGATGTAAATTATAAGACCGACCAAAATGTACATAGGTGGAACAACCTAACAAGTATGTCTTACCAAGTATGAAAATGACTGAATAAAGAACATAATCTCAAACATTTGATAATCTAAGATTTACAACACCCCTGTCATAGTGAGGTTTCGCGTCATTAAAAAAAATTTAGCACCCAAGAAAACTATTATGCAACACCACTGAGAAGAAAGTAATGCAAACCACCTAGACCAGGTCCAGAACAGAACAAGTTTGTTTTTACATGCATAAACTAGAATGGACGGAAAAAAAAAGTCAATTTCGTTAGGTTTAAAATGAAAGTTGTAGATCTTATTGCACACGAGAAATTAACTACAACATAACAGCTGCAAAGAAAAAAGTATAACTGGCCTGAAAAGGACACACTTCTTGATAGACTCTGATTCAATAAAGGAGAAACACACTAATCAAAGAAGAGGAGATAATGAGTGGCCACAAACCTTCCTGCAAAACGTGTATGTTTGGTGAAAACAGTGAAGTTCGTAGTCAAAGGATCAATAACATTTAAAGCAGAGGCATTAAATGTTGCAAAGACTAAATAATAGATAAGGAGTGTAAGCAAGATACAACTGTGCCATTCGAAAAAAAGCTTAGGAAAAGAAAATTGGTAATTTGAATTTTATTTTTAAACTGTCCTGAACATACTTCCATATATCATTCACCTCCATGGTATTCAAAAACTTGGTAATGGGCTAGGAGCTACAGCATATGAGGGCAAGGATTAAAGTGACATCGAAGATGGTTATAACTCAGAAAGTGAAACAAAAGTCAAGAGGACCGGTTACCTTTAACTATGAGCACATCAGTGAGCTACATAAGTCTCTAAAACTGCCGAGGTCACAGTTTGGCAGCACAAAATGTGCGCAAGTTGATCATATGATGCAAGTAAAGAAGCAAATCAAACAAACAACCCTCAGAGTTTGATAGTTCTCATTCACAACCTTGATCAGATATATAGTAGAAGAACCTGAAAGTAGACATATAGCAACGAGATTAGAGCACAACAAGCTGATCGGTGTATTTCTAAGTCCAATATGTGAAGTTGGTAAAACTAACGTACCAATATGAGAAAACTGTATAAAAGAGGGAGAAAGTACCAATACAAGAAAAATCACATGGAAGAGAAAGAAAGAGAGAGCTTTAAAGGAATCAAATTGACACAGAAAGAAATTGTTCACTCTGTTTGCTTTCAAATGGAAACCATTTTTTTTCTCAAAAAAAGAAAAAGAAAAAGGAAACCATTCATTTCATAGTATTTTTTTTTTTCATAAATTTAAAGATGCACAAAGGTACTATGACATATAAAATCTTCTTCCATCAAGTAACAAGTAATAACTAATTTTAAATGTCTTAATATCAAAATATTATTAAATCTTCATTATAAAATAGTTTTTGTCCATCCCAAAAAAAAGGGGCGGGGGGGAGTGGGGAGGGGGAGGGGGGTTCCTTTCTCAAAATTGACAACCCTAGCAGAACAATTTTCCTGTCAATTTTATTTTAAAACTGTAAGCAGGCTGGGGAATCAAGTGGTGATCTAGTAAATAGAAGAAAGGCCAACTTTTCTTTTACATAAATGAATTTTTTTAGGCAAAAAAGAAGCTAAAATAAATAGAGAATATATTAGAGTCCTTCATAAAAAATTACAAACTAATTTTAAAAAAAAAAAACATGAGTCATCTAATCATATAAATATCTAAAACCAAATAAAAAGAATACAAATTTCATATGCAAAATCCCATCCAAGGTCTTACCAGTCCCCTCTCTCTCCAAAAACAAAGCCAAATCCCCAAATTAGCAACCGTTCTTGCTAAAAATGCTAAACTTTTGGTTGGAAGAAACTAAGAAATGTAGAAGCAAGTAAGGAAGAAATTGTGTGGACTTGCTTTTCAGATCAATGCAATGCAGGACAAGGGGAGACAAATATAACTGGAGTCACCTACTTTAGTGGAAGATGCTGGGAAATTAATTGCCATGGTAATGTTGATTTATGGAGGTCAAAAATTGGATGACGTGCTTGTGTTTTATAAAAGTAACTAATCAAATATTAATATTTATCCAAGTTTCCGGACATTGATTTACATGGTAGAAATGAAATAGCATGAGATTTTTTATACTCCTATATATCTTTCTTTCGTTCCCTGTTACGATCGATCAGTGTGTTATGACTTTCTTTCCTCAAAGCTTCATTGATGTTCTGCTTTCATGTATTTGCTTCATTTTGAGCCTCTTTTGTAACCTGTCTTTCTCTCTTCTTCTTGCACATTGTTGGCGATAAACCCATAATGCGTGATGCGATTAATAAAAATTACTTAAAATAAATGGATTAAAGTACAGTTTTAGTCCTTAAAATTGAGTTTTTTTTTTCCCTCTCATAATCAATCTTAAGTAAAATTTTATCAAATTTTAGTTTAGCAAATTTTCTTTCTACATAAACAATCATAACACGCATTGTCAATAAAATTTTGTGGACAATACATGTATTTAAAAATGAATCTAATCTTTTATATAATCAAGAATTGCTATGTTACATGTTTGAACTTCATTATAATTATTGTTTTTTGTTATTATCTTCATATAATACCATTCCTTTATCTTCTAACTTTTTTAATGAATTTCTTGTTCATTTGCAAAATTTTCATCTAATTTTATGATATTGCTCGCAACAAAACTTATCAAAAGATATTCTTAAATGAGATTGTACTAATTTTTCTATTCTTATATTTTTTTTTAAAGCTATTCATATTCATGTTGCAAAATACCCCTTTAAAGTTTAAAGGTGTTTAGATTTTACACTCTAAAATTTTAGAATTTGAATTTTACTCCTTGAAATTTTGTTATGTTTGCATTAGTAGCCCCCAATCTATATTTTCTATTAAGTGCTCCATAAGCTTGTGGTGCATATTTAGTTCATCTAATAAAATGATGACATCATTTTATTATACCATGTCATTTTAAATTATTTAATAACTTAAATTTTTTTAGGCTACAAAAATAATGGGAGCATCATTTTATTGGACAAACTAAGCATGCGTGGCAAGTTTGTGGTACTTAACAAAAAATATGGTTGGATGGGTAGCTAATGGAAACATAATAGAGCTTTAAAGGGTAAAATTTAAATTCTGAAATTTCAGGGTGTATAATCCAAACACCCCCAAACTTTAAAGGTGTGGTTTGCAAATTTAGCCTTAAAGATTAGTATATTAACAACACAAATCATTCCTAATAACCCAATTTTGCCACATCGAAACAAAGGCTAAAGAGGTGGTTTAGAGAGAGAGAGAGAGAAGAATCATTACACAAAATTGCAAAATCTAAGACATCCAAATACTTAATAATAAATTCATCACTCCAATATTTAACAGCATATATCACTCCTAATCACACTCAATTCTGCCACAACTCAAAACAAACACCAAAAGAGGATGAGAAAGGGGTTCCCAAAATAATTACACAAAACCTAAGACATACAAATATTTATTATCCCAATAGTTAACAATTATTTCATCACTCCACCCATCGTGTCTCCTTGAAATGAAATTGCCTTCTACTTAGAATTCTTCCTAGTTATTATGACGGTAGGAACTATCAAATAATCCAAAAATTGCCTACCTATAGATTCCTTCATCATGAGGACTCTGATCACATCCTCTGGTTTTATATCCACATTTGATTTGAAGGAAGAGATCTTCTCTGGCTTGAAATCTACAAAAGGCTTATGTATCTCTGCTCGTCCAATTAATTTCTTGCATTCTTTGATTTCTTCCTCTATTTTGCTTATCTTAGCTTGCAATGCCTTTGTCTCAACTTCATTACCCCCAGACTTTATTTCGTTATGGAGAGATTGCAAAACAATCTTATAAAATGAAGATCCACCTACAAATACAGTAGAAACACAAGAAGATTATGACAAAAGAACAAAATGTGGTAGGATAATAAGGATTTGGTTCTCTTGGATCATATGTAAACTTATTTTACTCATACAAAAGACTAAAATAATAATCTGTCCCATGGCACACAATTCCAATCTTGATATAAATGGTGGTCAAATTGTTTTAATATGATTCAGTTGCTACAAGGCTTGTAGCAAAGTATTCAATGCAATTCAAACTTAATGTGAATGCTGACATCTTGTATGAATATCTGGTGAGAGGGTTATAGTACATTTGTGTTAATGAATAATGTACTCTGAATATCTTCTCTACATATACATGTGAATCTCATCATTTACATTATTAATCAAGGAATTATGATAATGGCCGTGAAGGATATTTTACTTAATGACATATGAATTCCAAAACCTAAGCATATAAGTATTTCATTTGAGATGCCAAGAGCTTTGTAGCTCAATTGACAATTCTTGGTGTTTATAATGGAGACATCCAGTGTTTAAATTTACCCTCCCCCAACTTTTGAATAATCAAAACAAATAAAAATAATATTTCACTTAAAATTGGTGTAGTTTGTATAAATCCAATTGATTTGATATTTGCGAACTTGATATTTATGATAAATAGGCCTTTTCACAAAAGTAGTTTTCTAAAATCAAAATTATTGGATTCATTTAAAGTTCTCGCTTCATTATATACATACAATTAAGAATTAAAAGGGTGTAATACATTATCCTTCAAGTATTGAGAAGTTGAAATATGGGTGTATTGCGTTCAAGAATGGAAATTGACATGTTCAACATGTAATTTTTTTTAATGAAGTAACCCAATAAATCCTAGAAAAATAAACATGGTGGCTAAGCACTTTGTGAAAATAAAGAGTCTAGCCATAAAGCCAAAAAACCACTAGACATCCCATGTGTTGTGAATTTTAAGTTCAGGAGATTTATATGGTTGTTGAAAGGGATAAGTGACTTAATAAGAAGAGGAAGTGCATGTTTATATGATACTTTGATCATATTGTGATAAGAGATTATAGCGTATTAATTCATCCATGATAAGTAGAGACCATATCTTTCTCGAAAGCACCATGTAATTCCATGAGAAGAACAGTAACATAAGTATATATGCTAATCAAGAAACCAAAAAGTAGCAAAAGGTAAGATAGAAGAACCTAATGATTTTTCACCCAAAAATCTTGTAGTTTAGTGGCATTTCTTGATCTCCTTTATGAGGAAAACCAAGGCTCAAGTCCCCCTCCCCCACTTTTAACAATCGAATTATCAAATAACCTAATGGATTTTCACTTCAACAATGTTTATAAAGGTGGAAAATGCCTAGCGCCATATAACCAAATGTATGTAGAGTAATGATGGTGATGAAAATAGGTTGTTTGACAAACTAATTACTATCTATTATTTGATTGACTAATCCTTTATATAGGAATGGGTAAAGAGTTCTCCCTTGCAGCTTGTCATTCTCACATAAATAGTGGAGAAAAATTTCATGAATACAAAGTAAATGTACATGCATCAACAAATGCAAAATGCACCAACCTAAAAGTAATTTTTATCAAATTTTATCAACAAGTGCAATATTGAATATTGTAACTATTGGCAGAATCCCATTGTATATCAAATATTTTCATGCGCACAATACCACTCTATATCGATTATCGAATATCTTTTAAGCGCATAATACCACTGCCCTATATCATGCTGTGGCAAGATTATGTAACTGTCTTTCCCAATTCCTCCTCTTCAACAAAAATTTTAATCTTGTTATCTCTAGAATTTTTTTAGTTGATTTTTTTAATATTTATCAATTTTCATTCAAATTTGAGTCTATACAGTATACATTCAAAATAATGTTCTTACTTCACTATATTAATGCTAAATTCTTGATTATATCTAATACTATTTAATCTCACTAAAGTACCAAGAACTAGGATTTTTATTATTATTATTATTATTTATTAATCATTATGGACAAGTTAGAACTATTTATAAATTGATCAAAACTAAGCAATATATATATATATATATATTTTTACGGAGCATAACAAAATTAAGAGAGGGGGGGGGGGGGGGGGGGGGGGAGGGCGGGGGGGGGTGGAGAGTGTGATTGTGTAGGTAGTTGTAGCGATAGACCTGGGATGCTTTTGAGGCCCTCCTTGCAAGCAAGAACCGTGGCACTTTTAGCGAAGTTGGCGGCAATCTGACCGATCTTGGAACGGGCTTCCTCGTCTTGCATGGACTGGATCACCTTCGTCCTAACAGCGTCATCAACCTTGGCAACAGCAGCCCGGCTGTAACCATAAGAGCTCGAACACCACCCCTTCACAGCCGTTAGATCAGGTGCGTTTTGTATCGCCGAATTGCTTGTAGAGGAAATATAATCCCAAATCCCCATATCAATCTTTCACTCTCAATCAAAAGAAAAGGCAGAATGTGAGTGAAGCCTTTAAGTCTACGCTTCATGCAAGAAGAATGCAGTAGCTAAACAAAATATGTACAGAACACAACTTATTTACTGCATGAAACCATCATTCAATTTAAATATTTAGTAGTTTCAAAAATTGCTTCACTAGTGCTCATTGTGGCAATTGGCACAAAACTCTTAACCTAACCATTGGAATTTTGGAACATGAGATGTAGCCTTCCTTTCTTTGAAGCATATCATGTTTCCCTGGAGGGGCAAGATGTACGTTTAAGCATGACCAACATGCAACCAGAATTGGCAATGGTAATGAGCTACATGAACACCAATTGCACAGAATAATAACCGAACATTCTCACTTTCCCACCCTTGGACAGGTGTAATGAAGATAACAGTCCACAAAAATTTCATTTTTACCATGCAAAGGCTTGTACCTTACGGAAAAGTTTAACAAAATTGAGGTCTCTTTTGCAGAGCAAAATAGTACTGCCAGATTCTGGCCAACAAGTGTATTGATTAAGCACAGGGTTGGAGATTAAGATTAGAGAAAGTAACATAGACACACAAACAAAGACACTCATACCAAAAATACGGGTGGAAAGTGAAAAAGGTTAGAACTTGATGGCAAGAAAGTTTGTGGCAGTGCAGATGAAAAAGCGACCAAGAAGGGGGGAAAAGAAAGAAAAGGCAAAAGAACATAGGGCATATTCTAGATCATGATAGAATCATGGAGAAACTTGTTAATTTTTTTGATAGGTAAGAAAAATTGTATTAAGAGGAGACTACTTACATTAAAAAAATTGAAGTAGCCAATTAAAAAAATATGTACAGACAACACAACGACAACTCCCAAACCACAACGCCAAATCCAAGCCGATCACCTATCCAATCTCACCATCTACCTTCGCACACTAACACACTCAATATCCATATGACATTTTAGATTCTTCCGTATCTAGCTCTAATCCCCTTCAAAATCCCAGACCCATTTGATCAAAATATCAACAAAAACAAGAGTCTGTTGGTTGGTGACGGAAAAAAAAAAGGGATAAAAAACACTCCATAGCATACAGATCAATTGGAACTGAGCCCATGGCGAATTCAACATAACAAATAGTTGGATGGAACTCATTAACGGACTATTGAAGATTGATTTGCTCTGTCTATTCAGACAATTAATAGATTACACTAGTCGTTTTTTGAGAATGACTATACAACCAATCAAGTTGTGATGAAAAAAACCAAAGTTGAATCATATGTTAAGATAGAACAAGAAAAAAAAAATAATGAATGCATAAAAATATAAACTTAATCCAATTTAATTATGCCTAACATCTTGATGAATACTCACCCAAAAAGAAGGCTGGTTGGTAACACAGAAAGAACATAGAAGCAGGGAGAAAATTGTGGTGACATCTTGGTGATCGGAATATCTACAAAAGATATCTACAATCACTAAACATTAGATCCAGAGATATAGACCGCGTCTTTCCAGGGTACACCGGAACTTTTTTAGTTTTTTGAGATATAACTTAATTACTGCATAAATCCGTGATCCATGTTATATATTTAGTAGTTCAGAAATGTACACCACTTTTGGACGCTTGTTGCCAAGCCTACCTTTTTTTTCATGAATGATGCTCTTAAACAAAAAATATTTTAATTACAACACTCTCCTTGAGTGTAGATTTACCAATATTTCTTCTTAATCTAGGAGTATCCTTTGGTCTAGAGGGACACAGTTAACTGAGGTTAAGTGGGGACTGGGGATGGTACTAACATTCCAATTGACCATTTCTTTTGCCCAGTTCCAGAGCTGGGAACGAAGGCACAGAGGCTGAGAAACTTGCTTGTGTGACTGATCAGATGGACAAGACCTCTGATCTTGGAATCAGCAACTAGTATTATCCGTGTATGACACACCTTTGCCAAACTCTATTGAAGTATTCTGGCCTTATACTAAGTTAGGTTCTTACGAGGCTTGGGTGGGATTTTGTTACATCCCAAGGCCTGGTATAGAACTTGAAAGCTTTAAGATCCCCTGCAAGATTATAGTTTTAGCATTAAAAATCATTGGTGAATGTTGTGCCTATGAGGGACATTGTTGTTTCTCACAGCTGTCCTCTGTGTAAGGCTTGTGAGGAAACTCATCTTGGTAATAAATAGAGAATATATTAGAGTCCATAAAAAAATTACAAACTAATTAAAAAAGCATGAGTCGTCTAATCTAATCACATAAATATCTAAAACCAAATAAAAAGAAAACAAATTTCATATGCAAAATCCCTTCCAAGGTCTTACCAGTCCTCTCTCTCCAAAATAAATATCTAAAACCAAATAAAAAGAATACAAATTTCATATGCAAAATCCCATCCAAGGTCTTACCAGTCCTCTCTCTCCAAAAACGAAGCTTGATGATGCCGAAGATACCACCAATAAGCCGCATAGTCCTCACGCACTACAAACGGCACCTGCACAATGAAAAGAAAGGACCTAGTAGAGAGTACCGGTGTGGTACCGGCAAAATACCCTCCGAAGGTCAAGTCAGAATTATTCTCACTGCTCTAGAGTGCTAGAGAGGGTCAATTATGCGTACCTTGGTTTGTGAGGGAGCATGGTTTTTATAGTAGTAGGGCTTGCCCCCTTTTCCTTGGAGTAGAAGTCTTTTCCTTATAGGAGTCTCCTTGGGCGTATTTTGCGGGATTCTTTCCATATAGGAGTCCTTAGGTTTCATGTAGCGTGGGGAGCAAGTTATTTACTTATACACGCAAACGTGGTGATCAAGCATTCAATGACTGACGCCGTCAGTCTATGTTCTTCCGTCAGATCAAGCACCGTCAGCTTCAGGATGTCGAGCAGCTTTATGGTACTATATGTGGAGTTCCTTCACTCTATAACGCCGTCCGCTCTTTAGAAATGCTGACGGCGAAACATGTCTCGTCACCCTAGTCCACTTATTTTATCCTCATCACTTGCCCCCTACTCCATACCTCCGTCAGTCTTTATACTGACGGGTTATGGAGTTTACTTTCCAAAGAGGCAGGGATATTGTTCGCATGGATCTGTGTATTTAATGCTTTGGACAGGTGGCTCGTTTCTATTGGCTCTGCTTTTGACGAGGTGTCACTTCGTCTTCCGCGCCTTTTTTCCCATATATAAACAGCACTTCCCCCTCATTTTCCACTATTTCAACCCCGCTGATCTTTTGGAGAGAGAGACCGTCGCCCACTTTTCGCTAGCTTTACTTCCGTTAGCTTATCCGTCGCTGTCTTTAGAGCCATCCAGAAGGCCACCATATCAGTAAGTTTTCATCTCCTCTCTTCTTTCTTCTCCTCTTTTTTTTTTTTTTTTTTTTTTTTTTTTTTTTTTTTTTTTGCCTCATTAGTGAGGACGTCAGTCTAGGTACTTAGATGGAATCCGTCACTTGTAGGTAGTCAGATGTCAAGTGACGCGTCTTGTGAGGAGTCGTCATTCCGCGAAGGAGCGGGCTACGACGAGACCTTTGGTTCTGGAATTGAGTCAGAGGACTTTTCAGTTCCGTCAGAGAGAGAAACGTCGGCCCAATCTCCTGACGGCGATGAGAGTTTCGCTGAGGGAGATGAGGATGAGGTAAGAGGGGATGGAAACGACGGGGATGAAATGGATGTTGACGGAGACAATAGTGACGGGGATGAGGGATCTAGTGAAGGAACCTCGGAGGGTCCCGGAGATAACCGTCCCTTCATTCTCCCTGAGGATTGGGCCGTTAACAAATTTTTGCCTAGGATGAGTGGTAATATTTTTAGGGAGTTGCGTATTCGTTACCAAATCCCAGACCACATCCCAATCCGTCTCCCTAGCGAGAATGAGAGGTGTTACTCCGGGAGGACCACTGACGTTGGCATGTATGATGCCATGTTTGCTGCGGGCCTGAGGTTGCCTTTGACGGCTCTACACCGTCAACTTGCTGACTTCCTAGGCATATCCGTCACCCAAATTGCCCCAAACGCTTGGAGGACTTTCATAGGAGCTGAAATCCTGTGGGGCAGTTTTAGTGGAGGACACCGTCAGCTTACACTAGGCGAATTTTTTTATTGTTATAGGCCCCATCATATTGCCTCGTCTAAGGGGACATATCACTTCAATGCCAGGGAAAAAGGGTTACGGCTTGTGTCAGACATGCCAGATTCCAATAGGAACTGGAAGAGTAGGTATTTTTTCGTTGAGGGGACGGACTGGGTTTGCCGTCAGGAGGAGTGGGCGACGATGCCCCGCGGCTATTTTGACAACACCTGGGCCTTTGTCAGGGACTCAGGTTAATCCCGTCAATTATGTTCCTTTTGTTTTTTTTTTTTTTAAAGTGACGCTACTAACATTTGCTTCTGTTTCTTTCAGCCTATACCCGTCCGCACATAACTGACGAGCAAGAGGAGTTCATCCAACGGATTCTGGAAATCCCTTTGGAAGACCGTAAGTGCAGGGATTTGATCACCCTTGACACCCTTCACTTATACTGTGGGGGTCCAGAACCGTCAGCGGCAGCTCGAAGGTTGGAAGAGTTTGCACGTCAACGTGAGTAGACTCTTATTTTCCCCGTCAGTTTCATTCCTTCATCCCTTGCCCTAACAGTCTTTTTTGTGTTGTAGAGATGGAATCCACGAAGCAAAGGATAAAGGCTGCCGCAGCTCTTCAGAAGAAGGAGAGGAAGGCTAAGGAGGCAGGGGGGGAGGCCTCGTCAACCCCCAAGGCCGTCGCTAAGGTGACGAAGAGGAAGCCCGACGGGAGTGACAGCCGTCCCTCAAAAAAGGCTGCCGTCTCTCCTGGAGACGAACCACTGAAGGAAAAATCCCCTCCGAAGCCTAGCCATGGCGCGGGCAAGGGGGTGATGACTTCCACTAGTCTCGTCAGTGAGGGTCCCTGCCGCCTCCTGACCCATAAGGAATATGCCGTTGGGGAGGTTGAATCCCTAATAAAACCGACGGACATAGATCCTTGTGACCAGGTGGGGACGGAGGATTTAGGGGCGTCGGCCCTATTCAATCTCACCAGGGTATGTTTATTATATTTTTGGTTGAACAAGCTTTATTTTGTTTTGGTATACTTTTTGACTGACGGATATGTTCCTTTAGGCCTTGGTGCGTGTCAAGGCCCTTCGTGACCGTTGTGTGGCGAAGGAGGGGGTCGTCACCCGAGTTCGTAAACATAACACGAACCTGTTGAATCAGCAAACTCAGTACAAGGAAGTCGTCCGTATCCTCAACCAGGAGCTGCAGGAAGTTAAGGAGAAGCTGACGGAGGTCACCCATCAGAAGGACAAGCTCCAGGGAGAGGTGACGGATCTGGGCGAAAAGTTGCAGACGGCGGGGGCTGACGCGATCAGAGACTTTAAAGTGTCGCAGTCTTTTATCGACTCATGTGCCGGATATTATGGCACTGGGTTCAATGATTGCCTTCGACAGGTCGCGTCGGCCTTCCCAGAGTTGGATTTGTCTGGGATTACCATGGATGATGGAGATGACGGCTCTCCTCAGCCTAATCCTACTCCGGAGCATGACGATAGTGTAGTCCTAGCTCAGCCTGCTGCTAACCCTGCTGTTTCTGATTCTCCAACCGTGATTGTGGATATTGAGGACCATCAAGCTGACGGCAACCCTGTTGACGTTCCTGCTGCTTAGTTTTTATTTTGCATTTTAGCCGTGTATTTATTTTGTAAACAATCGTTGCATTTTAAACATTTGGCAAACAGTTGTAGTTTTAAACAATGTTTAAGTGCCCTTTTGGTTTTCTTCGGGCTTTTGTTTATATACAGTTGTGTATGCATTTATTTCCGTTGCTTTTATATCTCTTTATTGATGATGGCCCTAGACGAAATTTTGGTAAAAATTCCCGTCTGTTTGGGAACCCGTCAGTTCTTCGAACTGTTGGAAGACTCTGTCGGCATGACTTCGTGCCTAGTCTTCTTACCTCATTTGTTTTATGGGTTTCCTGTTGGATTTTCGGCCTTGTTTATTATTTTCCAAGCCCCGTCAGCTTGGTGACCGTCCAGTTATCTGTTCCGTCTGCTGAAGCCCGTTGGTTGACAACTTTGTTGGTTGGTCGCACCGTTTAATGGTCGTCAATCTTCAAAAAAAAAATTTAGCCATCTTACGGGCTTAGTGCAAGTCCATGGGCTCCATATCGGCCCGATCGTGTCTGGTGAGACCGTTAATTTTTCTTATCCGTATGGTGATTGCTTCACCATTTAAGACTGTCAGCTTTTTTTTTTTTTTTTTTTTTTTATAGCTTTGGCCTTGATGACTGTCATCTTTGTAGATCTTTTGGTTTGAGGGCCTTGTCCATATGATGATAGCTTCATCTATGGGACCGCCAGCTTTCTGGCCTTAGCTTTTGCTGATCTTGTCATCTTAGTGGGTCCGTTGGTTTTAGGACCCCGTCCACATGATGATAGCTTCATCTATGGGACCGTCAGCTTTTTGGCCTTAGCTTTTGCTGATCTTGTCATCTTAGTGGGTCCGTTGGTTTTAGGACCCCGTCCACATGATGATAGCTTCATCTATGGGACCGTTAGCTTTTTGGCCTTAGCTTTTGCTGATCTTTTCATCTTAGTGGATCCGTTGGTTTTAGGACCCTGTCCACATGATGATTGCTTCATCTATGGGACCATCAGCTTTTTAGTCCGTGCGTTATGGACTTGGTCGTTTGGTTTGTTCACTTTTACGAACTTAGTTGCCCATTCTGTGGATTCTAAGCCGTAGATTTCTAAAATAGATACATCAGCAATTTTGAATAAACTCCTCTTATTGCCATGCATTTGTAAATAAAAGTAATTAAAACCAAATCCTGCCCTTTGGGCTAAAAAAACTATTGTTGCAAAAAAAAAAAACTAAAGTAAATGATAATTCTGAGGAGTGAGACTAAAGTTTGCTGGAAATAAAAAAGGGTTGATCTTCATGCTGCCGCTCCTACTGGTAATACTTTCGTAGGTGCTCGGTGTTCCATGGGTGTGGCAGTTTCTTTCCTTCCAACGTCTCTAGATGGTATGTGTCTTTCCTCTGCCACGATGTAACTCTGTAAGGTCCTTCCCAATTGGGGCCAAGTTTCCCTTGGGTAAGGTCCCTAGCGGAGCCCATGACCTTTCTAAGAACAAGATCTCCAACTTGGAAATCCCTGTGTCGGACCCGAGAGTTGTAGTGTTTGGTCATGCGGTCCTGGTACCTAGCGAGCCTTTGTTCTGCTGTTGCTCTGATCTCGTCTACTAGGTTGAGCTATAGTCGCATAGCCTCCTCATTTTTGTTCTCATCGTGGTTGTGCACCCTGTAGCTTGTGAGCCCAACTTCTGCTGGGATGACCGCTTCGCCTCCGTACGTCAGTCGGAATGGTGTCTCTCCTGTAGGTGTCCTTGCCGTCGTCCTGTATGCCCATAATATGCTCGGCAATTCATCGGGCCATATACCCTTTGCCCCCTCGAGCCGAGTCTTGATAATCTTGAGCAAGGATCGGTTCGTTACTTCGACCTGGCCATTAGCTTGAGGGTGGGTGAGGGAGGAGTAGTGGTTCTTTATTCCTAGCTGTGAGTAGAAATCCCAAAAGGGGTCGTTGTCGAATTGCCTTCCGTTGTCCGAGACAAAGACTCTAGGAATGCCAAACCTACATATGATGCATCTCCAAACAAAGCTTCGCACGTTCTTCTCTATTATTGTGGCCAATGCTTCAGCTTCCACCCACTTTGTGAAGTAGTCAATGCCAACCACCAGGAACTTCAGCTGTCGTACTGCTATAGGGAAGGCTCCCATAATGTCTAACCCCCATTGCGCGAATGGCCATGGGGCCATCATCGGGGTCAACTCTTCAGCTGGTTGTCTAATGATATTGCTGAACCTTTGGCATTTGTCATAGGTCCTGACGTAGGCTTCGGCGTCCTTCTGCATGGTGGGCCAATAGTACCCTGCTCGTATAAGCTTGTGTACCAATGATCTGGATCCTGAGTGGTTTCTGCAGATTCCTTCATGTACCTCTCTCATGACGTAATCTGCCTCTTCCGTACCCAAGCATCTCAAATATGGTTGGGAGAAGCCTCTTTTATACAGGACGTCTTTTATCATGACGAACCTCGCCGCCCGGACCTTAAGTTTCCTTGCGGCCTCCTTCTCGTTTGGTAAGACCCCGTCTTTCTAATATGAGACTATCGGTGTGGTCCAGCTGTTTTCGGAGCATATTTCCTGCACGTTGCTGGGATCTATTAGCAGAGAAAGCTGAACGAAAGAGAGTACATTACCCAGGATGACCAATTGTTCTGCTGAAGCGGCCTTTGTGAGGCGGTCGGTTCGTTCGTTTTCTCCTCTAGGAATTTGGACAACTTTAGCTTCCAGGTCATCCACTCTTGCCCTTACTTCATCAAGGTATTTCTTCATCCTTTCGCCCTTGCACTCGTAGTCTCCATTTATTTGGTTAGTGATGACCTGAGAGTTGCAGTAGATGACTACCCTTGCGGCTCCTACTGCTTTGGCGAGGTCGAGCCCTGCTATCAGCGCTTCATACTCCGATTCATTGTTGGTAGCGGGGAAGTCGAGACGGACCATACATTCAATGGCGTCTCCTTCGGGAGATATTAGCACAATGTCGGCCCCTCCGGCTTGTTTGTTGGACGATCCGTCCGTATATATGCTCCAATGAGGGGACTCTTCTGCCCCCTTGTCTTCATCATGGGTGAATTCAGCTATGAAGTCTGCGACGACCTATCCCTTGATGGCGGTTCACGAGCGGTACTGGATATCAAACTCGCTCAGTTCTATAGCCCACAACGCCAATCGACCCGCAGCTTCGGGATTGCTCATTGCCCGTCGTAACGGCTTATCGGTCAGAACGTTTACCATATGGGCTTGAAAGTACGATTTGAGCTTGCGGGCTACCGTCACTAACGCAAAGGCGAGTTTTTCCATAAGCGAATATCTTTCTTCAGCACCGCGAAGCGCTCGGCTTGCATAGTACACGGGCCTTTGTACTTTTTCTTCTTCTCTGACTAAGGCAGCACTCACAGTTGCAGGGGAAACGGCTAAATAGAGAAAAAGCTCCTCTCTTGGCTGTGATGGGCTCAGCAGCGGTGGGGAGGAGAGGTAAGCTTTCAATTCTTCAAATGCTTGCTGGCATTCGGCAGTCCACTCGAAAGATTTCTTTAGCGTTCGGAAGAAGGGTAGACACTTATCCGTTGCCCTTGATACGAATCTATTCAGTGCTGCTATTTTTCCGTTAAGGCTTTGCACCTCCTTCACATTCCTCGGTGGTGTCATCTCCATGATCGCCCGGATCTTGTCCGGGTTTGCCTCAATTCCCCTTTGGAACACCATGAATCCTAAAAAATTTCCTGCCGTAACTCCAAAGGCACATTTTTCTGGATTGAGCTTCATGTTGAAGGAGAGAAGCGTGTCGAATGTTTCTTTGAGATCTGCCAGATGATCTTCCTCTCTCTGGCTCTTTACTAGCATGTCGTCCACGTAAACCTGGACATTCCTCCCAATCTGTCGTGCGAACATTTTGTTCATTAGTCTTTGGTATGTTGCTCCTGCGTTCTTCAGGCCGAAGGGCATCACTTTGTAACAGAAGAGGCCTTGACTGGTGACAAACGACGTCTTTTCCTGATCAGTTCGCACATTCTGATTTGGTTGTACCCTGAGAAAGTGTCCATGAAGCTCAGCAACTGATGTCGGGCCATTGAGTCTACAAGTACATCGACTCTGGGGAGGGGGTAGCTATCTTTGGGGCAGGCCTTGTTAAGGTCGGTAAAGTCCACACACATCCGCCATTTCCCGCTCGCTTTTTTGACCATTACCACATTTGCTAACCAGTCGGGATAGTACACTTCCCTGATGAAGTTTGCTTCCTGTAGCTTTCGTACTTCTTCTGCTATGGCTCGGTCTCGCTCGGGGGCGAACACCCTCTTCTTTTGTCGGATAGGTGGAAAGGCAGGCGATACGTTCAATCGGTGCACCCTGACTGAAGGATCTATCCCCGGCATATCTTCATGACCCCAGGCGAACACATCTCGATTGCCTCTAAGGAAGGTAATGAGTTCCTGACGGATAGCGGGGTGAACGAGTGTTCCAATTTTGGTCGTTCGGCCAGGATCGGAACTGTCAAGGGGTATCTCTTCAAACTTTTCTACTGGCTCCGTTACTGTCCGGTGCTCTTCTATACTTAAAGCCTAAACCTGATCTTCCATTTCCATCATGGCCACGTAGTATTCGCGCGCGGCCATCTGACTTCCTCGTAGCTCCCCTACTCCATAGTCGATTGGGAACTTAATCATCAGGTGGTAGGTGGAAGTTATCGCCTTCCATGAATTAAGCGTGGGTCGTCTGATGATAGCGTTGTAGGCAAACGAGCAATCGACCACCAAGAATGTCACGTCCCTGATTATCTGCTGAGGGTAATCACCTACTATTACGGACAATGTGACCGCACCTAGAGGGAATACCCGGCTCCCTCTGAAGCCAACGAGCGGGGCATTTGTCGGAACCAACCGCTCCCTGTCGATCCTCATCTGTTGGAATGCTGGGTAGTATAAAATATCTGCTGAACTGCCATTGTTGACCAGCACTCGGTGCATGTTGTATTCTTCCACCCGCAAGCTGACGACTATCGCATCGTCATGTGGATGGTGAAGGCATCGTGCGTCTTCTTCTGAGAACCCGATTATGAGGCCTTCTCTTCGTGCTATCTTCGGCACGACTTCCGTCAACTGAACATTCTGTACCATCTGAAGGTAGGTCTTGCAGGCCTTCTTGGATGACCTGGCGACAGTCGTTCCTCCTACGATCATCCTTATGTCCCCTATCGGGGGCCTCGGTCACTCGTTATCCCGTCGAGGGTGTTGGTCTTGTGCGGGAGGATCCACCTTCTCCTTGCTAACGAATTTCTACAGTTTTCCTTGTCTGATAAGGGCCTCAATTTGCTGCTTGAGGTCATAGCAATCAGCAGTATCGTGACCATGGTCGCGGTGGAAACGGCAATACTTATCCCTAGAACGTTTGTTGGGATCACTCTTTAGCTTTCCCGGGAATGTCAAAGCCTCCTCGTCCTTGATCTGCAGAAGGACTTGATCTATCGGGGCTATCAACGGAGTGAAGTTCGTGAATCTTCCTCCCAGGGGCTTAGGGCGCCTCTCGTCCCTTCGGTCTCCTGTTCTTGTCTTCTTTCGGCCTTGGTCCTGCCGAGTTTCTTCTTGCCTTTCTCTTTTCCTAGGCCTCTCTTCTCGGGCTAAGAGCGCGTCTTCAGCGTTCATATACTTTGTGGCACGATAAAGTACTTCTGACATGGTTTTTGGGTCGTTTTTGTATAGGGAGAACAAAAACTTACCCTTCTTCAAGCCATTTGTGAATGACGCAACAAGTATCTTATCTTCGGCTTCGTCGATCGAGAGCGCCTCCTTGTTGAATCGGGATATGTAGGCTCTTAGAGTTTCATCCTCTCACTGCTTCATGCTCATCAAGCAAGCCGTAGACTTCTTGTACCGATGGCTTCCAATGAAGTGTGCGGTAAACTGAGCGCTGAGCTTTTTGAAGGTGCTGATGGAGTTCGGTGTCAATCGGCTGAACCATATTCTCGCTGCGCCCTTCAGCGTTGTAGGGAAGGCCCTACACATGATGGCGTCCGCTACTCCTTGAAGGTGCATTAGGGTCTTGAAGGTCTCCAGGTGGTCCAGTGGGTCCTTGACTCCGTCATAACTGTCTATCTGCGGCATGCGGAACTTACTCGGTAAAGGGTAGGAGTTAACGGTGGCGGTGAACGGCGAGTCAGTTCGGTTGACAAGTTCGTCAAGATCGCTTGATACTCGCCCCTTGAGAGCGTTCATCATAACCTCCATTTGCTCCTTCATGGCCTGCATCTCCGCAATAATAAGTGGCGGAGTGGTTTCTGCGAGGGAGGGGATGCTTATGTTCTGTCGTTCTGGTTTGCTCGGGGCGTTGCTGGCCTGGGGTCCCTCCTGGTTTCTTCTGTCGGCGCTGGTTCCTTCTTGATCTACTCCTTGGTTGTCTGGTGCAGCGTACTTTTGGCGCAATTGCTCTTCTAGGTCGCGGTTTTGTTGGGTGAGGCGTTCCACGGCCGCGGCGAGAGTCTTGACTTGCTTCTCGAGGGTGGTTCTTCTTCTTAAATGTCGTTAGTGGTTGCCATTGAGCGGGTGAGCACCATGCGACTTTTGTGCGGGAAGCGGTAATATGACTTTACACTACGCGGTTCCCACAGACGGCGTCAACTGATGATGCCGAAGATACCACCAGTAAGCTGCATAGTCCTCGCGCACTACAAACGGCACCTGCACAATGAAAAGAAAGGACCTAGCAGAGAGTACCGGTGTGGTACCGGCCAAACACCCTCCGAAGGTCAAGTCAGAATTATTCTCACTGCTCTAGAGTGCTAGAGAGGGTCAATTATGCGTACCTTGGTTTGTGAGGGAGCATGGTTTTTATAGTAGTAGGGCTTGCCCCCTTTTCCTTGGAGTAGAAGTCTTTTCCTTATAGGAGTCTCCTTGGGCGTATTTTACGGGATTCTTTCCATATAGGAGTCCTTAGGTTTCATGTAGCGTGGGGAGCAAGTTATTTACTTATACACACAAACGTGGTGATCAAGCATTCAATGACTGACACCGTCAGTCTATGTTGTTCCGTCAGATCAAGCACCGTCAGCTTCAGGATGTCGAGCAGCTTTATGGTACTATATGTGGAGTTCCTTCACTCTATAACGCCGTCCGCTCTTTAGAAATGCTGACGGCGAAACATGTCCCGTCACCTTAGTCCACTTATTTTATCCTCATCAAAGCCAAATCCCCAAATTAGCAACAAATGTTTAGAATTTAGACTGATTGACTGTAGTCATGCTACTGCTCTTACAAAGAAAAAAAAACACATGAGTAGCCAAGAAGATAATCCGAAGCAACCGTTCTTGCTAAAAATGCTAAACTTTTGGTTGGAAGAAACTAAGAAATGTAGAAGCAAGTAAGGAAGCAATTGTTTGGACTTGCTTTTCAGGTCAATGCAGTGCAGGACAAGGGGAGACATAACTGGAATCACCTACTTTAGTGGAAGATGCTGGGAAATTAATTGCCATGGTAGGGTAATGTTGATTTGTAGAGGTCAAAAATTGGATGACGTGCTTGCCTATTAATTATATGAAAAGCGACAATGCTGCTACAGTATTCTGTACTGTAAATTTTGGTTTTGTGAGTCATTCTCTTTTGTCCGTCTGTGGAGGACTGAACTCTGCTATCTACACTTTACTGTTTTGTGTTTATCTCATCATTGTTTTATTATTATTTGGGCTTATCATTGCTTTATTTGGGCTTAAAAGAAAAACTTTCATCTTACTATTTGGTTTTGTGAGCCACTTTTTTTTTTTTTTTTTTTTTTTTTTTTTTTTTTTTTTTTTTTTTTTTTTTTTACAGTAACTACAGTGCCAAGTGGCACTATAGCTACAATAACTACAATTTTTTTTTTAATATTTATGTAAGCTAGTATATATATTATTATATTGACAAAATAAATTTCACAATATTTTCATAATTATTGACGTGCGTGAATACGCTAAAGCACTGTAGTTACAGGGTTTTAGTTTTGTGAACCACTTTTTTTTTTCTCTCTCTCCATGTTTTGAATAGTAACTACAGTGCCAAGTGGCACTCTACCGTAGCTACAATTATTTTATTTTACTTTATTTTATTTTATTTCAGTAATTGTGTTTTTTTTTTCCAAGTTTTGAACAGTAACTACAGTGCCAAGTGGCACTGTAGCTACCGTAGCTACAATTATTATTTTTTTTTTTTTCAGTAATCGATTTGTGTTTTTTTTTTTTCCTTTTAAATATTTATGTAAGCCGGTAAATATATTGTTATATTGACACAAAAAATTTCACAATATTTTCACAATTATTAACGTGTCAATTTCTTACAAATTGAAATAAAATAATAAAATATGAGACTGTAACCAACCACAACTAAAAATAAATGTTTTGAGAAAATGTTACAACACTTATTGTGCAATGCTTTTGGTTTATTCAACAAGCACAGTAGCTACAGTGCCTAAAGTTTTTTTTTTTTTTTCCCAGTAATTGGTTTGTGTTTTTTTTTTAAAAAAAAATATATATTTATGTAAGTTGGTATATATATTGTTATATTGGCACAAAAAATTTCACAATATTTTCACAATTATTTACGTGTTAATTTCTTACAAGCCAAAATAAAAGAATAAAATATGAGACTGTGACCAATCACAACTAAAAATAAATATTTTGAGAAAATGTTACAACACTTATTGTGTAGTGTTTTTAGTTTATTCAACTGGCACGGTAGCTACTGTGCCTAATTTTTTTTTTTTTTTAATATTTATGTAAGCTGATATATATATTGTTATTTTTACACAACAAACTTCACAGTATTTTCACAATTATTGACGTATCAATTTCTTACAAGTCGAAATAAAATAATAAAATATGGGACTGTGACCAACCACAACTAAAAATAAATGTTTTGAGATAATGTTACAACACTTATTGTTATCACAATATTTTCACAATTGTTAAGATCTTAGTTTCTTTTAGATCAAATAAAAAAATCCTAAGTCCGCAACATTTTAACATTAATTTCTACGGTGCCTAATGTTGTTGTTGTTTTTTTTTTTTTTTTAAATATTTATGTAAGCTAGCATATCTATTTAACTATATAAAAAGAACCAGAGGCTCATGAATAGTGTTTTTTTGGTTTATTCAATTAGTGAGGTGTACTTTTTTTTTTCCCCTCAAGTATGCCAGTGGTTTGAACTTTGTTTTTGTTTTTGTTTTTTGTTTTTTTTTAAGATCTTTATATGTTTACTTTGTACTTGCAATGCAAGTTTACATTGTAAATATATAAAAGTGGTTAATATTATACATATTTGCACAAAAAATGGTAAATATTGTACAAATTTTTGAAAATGTGTACAAAATTTGCCAATTTTTTTGTGTCTACAATATAAATTTACATTGTAATTAAGTACAATGTATACATAGAGATATTATGAAAATGTTGTGATGTGTCAATTCCTTATGGGTCAAAATAAAATAATAAAATATTAGACTGAGATCTGTCACCCTTTTATACGAATGAGATTAACTTTTTATGACATAATTATCAAAATTTTTAAAATTAATATATCTTTTGATTAATATAAATCTCTATATATTTTAAAAATCGAATGATTTATATTTTTATTTTGTGATACAAATAAAATCTAAAATTGATCATAATCATTACTTCTTTTTTTTCCCATGGCTAGCAGGTAGCTTACATGTGCTGCCCTGACTAGTGTTTTATAAAAGTAACTAATCAAATATTAATATTTATCCGACTTTCTGGACAATGATCTACATGGTAGAAATTAACATGAGATTTTTTATACTCCTATATATCTTTCTTTTGTTCCCTATTACTATCGATCAGTGCGTTAAGTAACTGCCTCGTGAGTCGTGCATTCTTTCCTCAAAGCTTCATTGATGTTCCGCTTTCAGTTCATGTATTTGCTTCATTTTCAGCCTCTTTTGTAACCTGTCTTTCTCAGTTTCTCTCCTCTTTTTGCACAGCAATCTGCACATGGTTAGTGAGAAACCCATAACGTGTGATGCGATTAGTGAAAATTACATTAAAAAATGGACTAAAGTACAGTTTTAGTCCTTAAATTTGGGTTTTTTGAGCGTTTTTATTTTTAATTATCTTATTAGAAAATGACATTAATAAGTTAAAATTAGAGTTTTCAGGGCTTTTTAATTCATCTAATAAAATGACGACATCATTTTCATCATACCATGTCATTTTAAATTATTTAATAATTTAAATTTTTAGGCTACAAAAATAATAGGAGCATCATTTTATTGAACAAACTAAGTACGCGTGGCAAGTTTATGTGGTACTTAACAAAAGATATGGATGGATGGGCAGTTGATGCAAACATAATAGAGCTTCAAAGAGTAAAATCTAAATTCTAAAACTTCAAGGTGTATAATCCAAACACCCCCAAACTTTAAGAGTGTAGTTTACAAATTTAGCCTTAAAGATTAGGATATTAACAACATAAATCATTCCTAATCACCCAATTCTGCCACATCGAAACAAAGGCCAAAGAGGTGGTTTAAAGGGGAGAGAGAGAGAGAGAGAGAGATAAATCCCTATTATCCAAATACTTAATAATAAATTCATCACTCCAATACTTAGCAACATATATCATTCCTAATCACACCCAATTTTGCCACAACTTAAAGCAAACACCAAAAGCGGGGGGGGGGGGGGGGGGGGTTTGTTTTCACAATAATTACACAAAATCTGAGACATACAATATTTATCATCCCAATAGTTAACAATTATTTCATCACTCCACCATCTTGTCTTGCCTTCTACTTAGAATTCATCCTAGTTATTCTAATGGTAGGAACTATCAAATCATCCAAAAATTCATGAAGTCTCCAATCACATCCTCTGTTTTTTCATCTACATTTGATTCGAAGGAAGAAGAGATATTCTCTAGCTTGAAATCATCAAAAGGCTTATGTATCTTTGCTCGTTCAATTAATTTCTTGCATTCTGTGATTTCTTCCTCCATTTTGCTTATCTTAGCTTGCAATGCCTTTGTCTCCACGTCATTACCCCCATACAACTTTTCATTATAGAGAGATTGCGAAACAATCTTATAAAATAACGTCCCACCTACAGATACAGTAGAAACACAAGAAGATTATGACAAAAGAACAAAATGTGGGAGGATAAGAATTCCAAAAACTAAGCATATAAGTATTTCATTTGAGATGCCAAGAGCTTATTAACTCAATTGACAATTCTTGGTGTTTATTGGATTCATTTAAAGTTCTCACTTCATTATATACAATTAAGAATTAAAAGGGTGTAATACATTATCCTTCAAGTATTGAGAAGTTGAAATATAGATGTATTGCGTTCAAGAATGGAAACTAACATGTTCAACATGTAATTCTTTTAATGAAGGAACCCAAAAAATCCTAGAAAAATAAACATGGTGGCTAAGCACTTTGTGAAAATAAAGAGTCTAGCCATGAAGCCAAAAACCCACTAGACATCCCATGTGTTAAACCTCACAATTCTAAACTGTGAATTTTAAGTTTGGGAGAATTATATGGTTGTTGAAAGGGATAAGTGACTTAATAAGAAGAGGAAGTGCATATTTATGTGATACTTTGACCGTTTTGTAATAAAAGATTACAGAGTATTAATTCATCCATGATAAGTAGAGACCATATCTTTCTTGAATGCACCATGTAGTTCCACGAGAAGAATGGTAACATAAGTATATATGCTAATCAAGAAACCAAAAAGTAGCAAAAGGTAAGAAAAAAGAACCTAATGGATTTTCGCCCAAAAATCTTGTAGTTTAGTGGCATTTCTTGATGTCCTTTATGAGGAAAACCAAGGTTCAAGTCCCCCTCCCCCACTTTCAACAATCAAATTATCAAATAACGTAATGTATTTTCACTTCAACAATGTTTATAAATGTGCAAAATGCCTAACGCCATATAACCAAATGTATGTAGAGTATTGATGGTGATGAAAATAGGTTGTTTGACAAACTAATTACTATCTATTATTTGATTGACTAATCCTTTATATTGGAATGGGTAAAGAGTTCTCCCTTGTAGCTTGTCATTCTCGCATAAATAGTGAAGAGAAATTTCATCAATACAAAGTAAATGTACATGCATCAACAAATGCAAAATGCACCAACCTAGAGTAATTTTTATCAAATTTTATCAACAAGTGCAAAATGCATGAACTTATATTTTTGTATTTGGAGTGTTGAAGATTTAAACGTGGAAACCTAATGGTTGGTTAGATAATTTTTGTTTTCCTTTTTGCGTGAGATTGAGATTTGTCTAAATCTAGATTTGTGAACATAGATATTTGTTTTGGTTGTTGGGATATAGATTTGAGGAAATCTGCTGTATTAGATTTGTGTTATTTTGTTTCTTTTTCTTTTTATTGGAGTACTATGAATGTTTTTTTGCCCATGTGCATAGACCTTAAACCTGGTCACCCGTCCAATGCTAGCCATCCAACCAAACGTAAGGTGCGGATAATTTCATTCAACCCTTCATTCCAGTAGCAGGTGAAAGAGTGTGCCATCCAAAAGGATCAAGTCGAGTGGCTGTTGTACACAAAATCCGATCTAACTCAACCCGTAAACATCCATATTTTTTGTTTACAACATTTTTTTTATAAATGATTAAACTTCATTGGGGAAACAAAATGATGGAATACAAAGAACCCAAGCACACAGGCAATGTGTGCTAAGGAAACAGGAAAACACCAAGTCTAAGACTCATGAATCGTACGTTTGTCAATCAAATTAAATAAAGAGATAAAAGTGAAAATACCTGCACTTATCCATTCAAATAAAATTTGGAAATAAGGATAGTTTATTTTTTCTATTACAATTTGCATTTGCAAATCGCAACTATTGGCAAAATCCCACTGCATATATTTTCATGCGCACAATACCACTCTATATCGATTATCGAATATCTTTCAACCGCACAATACCACTGTCCTATATCATGCTATAGCAAGAATATGTAACTGTCTTTCCCAATTCCTCTTCTCATCAACAAAAATTTTAATCAAGTTATCTCTAGAATTATTTTAGTTGATTTTTTTAATATATATCAATTTTCATTCATATTTGAGTCTATTCATTCAAAATAACATTCTTACTTCACTATATCAATGCCAAATTCTTGATTATATCTAATACTATGAAATCTAACTATAATGTACCAAGAACTAGATTTTTATTTTATTTTATTAATCATTATGATGATTTAACTTTTAAAAATTTAAGTATGGACAAATTAGAACTATTTATACATTTGATCAACACTAAACAATTTAGAAAGCAATATAACTTTGGATTCCAATAATGAATTTTCAATTCCCAAATAGTGTCCTTTCAAATCTATGGTTTTTTTTAATAGAAAATGCGGTTGCCTATATTAAGAGAGAAATTGTTGAGAAATGAAAACTTTAACTCAAATTTGATACTTGACTATTTTAGTTTTCTAAAAGTATTAAAGTTTAATTTTTTTTTTTTTTTTTTATTTGGCCACCAAAGTAAATTCTTGAGTTTATTATTAGAATGACAAGGACGACACCCGGACCAGGAAACCTACTTTCAAAGGTAAAATTATAAAGAAAAATGAAAAATATTTTACCAATTTGACTATATTTTAGCTGCAAACAAACACTTGAAATGGGAAAACACTTTCCCAAAAATATTTTAGGCGCATAAAAAAATTAGGGAGGGGGGTGATACTGTATGTAGTTGTAATGATAGACCTGGGATGGTTTTGAGGCCCTCCTCGCAAGCAAGAACCGCAGCGCTTTTAGCAAAGTTGGTGGCAATCCGACTGATCTCGGAACGGGCTTCCTCGTCTTGCATGGACTGGATCACCTTCGTCCTAACGACGTGTGATAGTGTATGTAGTTGTAATGACAGACCTGTGATGGTTTTCAGGCCCTCCTCGCGAGCAAGAACCGCAGCGCTTTTAGCAAAGTTGGTAGCAATCCGACCGATCTCGGAACGGGCTTCCTCGTCTTGCATGGACTGGATCACCTTTGTCCTAACGACCTGTAATAGTATATGTAGTTGTAATGATTGACCTGGGATGGTTTTGAGGCCCTCCTCGCAAGCAAGAACCGCAGCGCTTTCGGCAAAGTTGGTGGCAATCCGACCGATCTCGGAACGGGCTTCTTCATCTTGCATGGACTGGATCACCTTCGTCCTAACGACGTGTGATAGTGTATGTAGTTGTAATGACAGACCTGTGATGGTTTTCAGGCCCTCCTCGCGAGCAAGAACCGCAGCGCTTTTAGCAAAGTTGGTAGCAATCCGACCGATCTCGGAACTGGCTTCCTCATCTTGCATGGACTGGATCACCTTCGTCCTAACGACGTCATCAACCTTGGCAACAACAGCCCAGCCGTAACCGTAAGAGCTCAAACACCACCCCTTCACAGTCGTTAGATCAGGTGCGTTTTGTATCACCGATTTGCTTTTTGAGGAAATAAGGTCCCATTTCCCCATATGATCTCTATCTTTCTCAAAAAGCAGAATTTTTTTTTTTTTTTTTTTTTTTTTTTTTGAATACGAAACACAGAATGTGAAGGTTTTAATTTGGTCTAATGCTTCATGCCAAAGTAAAGTCTTATTAAGGTTCAGCTTTTTGAAAAAGTGCATAATGAAAAAGTGGAGTTTCAAAAAACTGAGTGTTTGGTAAAAGCTGTTAAAAAATGCATAATGAAAAAGCTAAGTATTTGGTAAAAACTGTTAAAAGTGGCTTTTTGAGGGGTAAATGACCAAAAAAGACAATGTATATATAAGGGAATTTATTTCATACTTTTTTTTTTTTAATGTGAGTTTGTTTCATACTTAAATCAATTGTTTCATCATACTTAAATCAATTTTTCTCTTTCTAAAAAAAATATTTTTTTCTCACCAATATTAGCTAATAATAACCTACCACTTAAGATTTATTATGAAAGTATTGTGAAAATATTGTGATAAAAATTGATACTAATTTTAATTTTAACATACTATTAAAATTATTTTTTTCTCTTTCTAAAAAAATTATTTTTTTCTCATCAATATTAGCTAATAATAACCTACCTTAAGATTTATTGTAAAAATATTGTGATATAATTTTTTTTCTCTCCCCACACACACACACACGTGGGCTCTCCTTCCCTTCTTTTTTTTTTTTTTTTTTTCCCCTCTTTTTTTCTCCTCCACCCACGTACCCACACTCTTTTCTTTTGTTTTTTCCTTCTTTTGTTTTTTCCTTCATTCCTCTTTTATTCCTACCACACCAGCACTATCCAGAACATTCATTCCACAGCTCTTTCATCTTTTTTTTTTCCTCTTAAGCACTTCAGTCCAGAACAGTCGCTCTCTTTCTTTTTTTTTTTTTTTTTTTTTTCCTCTTAGCACTTCAGGCCAGAACAGTAGCTCTACTTCTTCTTCTTTTTTTTTTTTTTTTTGTTCTCTTAGCACTTCCAAACGAATGAAGGAACCAGCTCTCCTTCTTCTTTTTCTATTTTTTTTTCTTGTTCTTGGATCATCGGGAAGATTGGATGATCAGGAAGATTGGATGGTCGGTAAATCTCTCCCTCCCCTTTTTTTTTCGTCAGTCTTTTTGATCCGCCAGAGGGTCTTGATCTGCTGTTGTTCTAATTTTCTTGTTGTTGTTGTTGTTGATCTACTGTTGATCCGAAAGAGTTGTTGCTCTAATTTTTTTTTTTTTTTTTTTTTTTCTGTTCTTGATCTACTGTTTCCGAAAGAGTTGTTCTAATTTTTTTTTTCTTTTTTTCTGTTCTTGATCTGCTGCTTCCGAAAGAGCTGTTCTATTTTTTTTTTTTTTCTGTTCTTGATTTACTGTTTCCGAAAGAGTTGATGTTCTAATTGAATGGGTATTTCCGTAATTTTACCGTAGCAACGGTAACCATCCAAAACGCGCACTGCGCGTTTTCATTTATGGACCCTCAGAGGTCCATAAAATTTTTCGCGTTTGTCCGCATTTTTGCTCTATGCCCAAAACGCAACTTTTTGATAAAAGTTGCGTTTTGGGCTTAACCAAACGCAAATTTAGGATTGGCTTTTTTCAAAAAGCGCTTTTTGAGCTGAAAATGTGGAACCAAACGGGCACTAAGGAACAAATGTGGAATCACTTTATTACCACCACTCGCCAAAGTAAATATTCTTTTATTATTATAATATTCCCACTTACCAAAAAGATAAAAATAAAACCTCACTGAATTTTCTTTTTGATAAAAATATTAAGTTAAAAAAGAAAAAGAATCGGACAGACTTATAAGAATTCAAATTCGGCCGCCCAAAGTTCTAGCTGATTAGGGTCAAATTAATTGTACCTCCCAAGGATCTTTTTCACTTTCGTTTATTAAAGTTTCAATTTTTTTTTCACGTACAAAAAATAAAAAAAATATGCACACCTTTTGAATTTATTTCTTTCTATACGGATAAAAACCGTATAAAATAAAAGTTAAATAAGAATGTTTAATTCCATAAGTCTACTAGTATGATAATACCACAAAAGAGGAAAGAAATGTGTACACTTGTTATAAATGAAACTGAAATAAAGTTAAATCACCTAAAATATAATTAACTGTATAAAGCTTTAATAATAAAATAAATAATTAGGAAAAAAATCTATAATAAAATTAAAAAAGTAGATCTGATATTGAAAATATTTATATTTCAAAATTGCGCATCGTATTGATAAGAAATGTCATTACTATTTCATCTATTAATATGAAAAATTTAATAAAACTTTAGCATATAATAAAATGGGCTTATATAAAGTCAAATCTTTAAATTTGATTATAGAGATTGACATATGGATAGGGTTGGGCTGGGTCAAAATTGAGTACAAGTAAAGAATGGGGCAAACTAAAAGATTGCTAGTCCTAAGCCCAATTTATAGGTCTATTCAAGCACACACATGCACTCAATTTAATCCAATGACATCTTAGATCCATATTTTATTATGCTCGAATCCTCCTTAAAATCCCAAACCCGTTTAATCAAAGCATCAATCAAGCAAATGATCCCACAAAAATTAAGTGGTAATTAAAAAAAAAAAAAAAAAAAAAAAACATTCCATAAGAGAAGGATCATTCCAGTGCATTTGGTTTTTGTAATAACTTTGGTTGCTGGGTTGTGCTTGGATTTGAGCTTGGACCACTTTAAATCCTGTATGTCACACAAGTTCGTGAGTCCCATGGTATGGGTATTGAAGGGCCTAATATTTGCGAGATAAAAGTCCAATTTGAGTTAAGCCGCACGATTAAAACACTTCAATGTAAACAAAATGAAGTTATGGGACTTATTTTTAAAAATTCCAACTATTAGGTAAAAAAAATTAAGACATTTAGAAACCATCATGATTGAGCTTATTGATTGAAAAAGGAAAGGAGGTAAATTATAGAGCTCAAACCAAGTTTAATATACCGACTAAACAGTTAAAAGGAACCTCTAGTGGAGATTGATATTCTCAGTCTCGAGTCAATTTATTGGTTGCACCAATCATTTTGAGAGTGATTATACAAAAATCAAGTTGTGATGAAAAACCAAACTTGAATCAATTAGAATCATATATTAAGATAAAAACAAGAAAAAAATTGAATGGATATAAATATAAAGATAATGCTATTTATAATCATGAATAATATCTTGATGAATACATAGGAATAACAGAGATACCAGTAGATGACCCAAAAACTTTTAAACTAATTAACCCAAAAGAATTGAAAACATGATGCAAAGAAGTAAAGCAAAATTGATGATTAAAGAAGCTTGTATCATCAGCATATTTTTTTCCACAAATTATCAAATTATACATACAGTGATACAGAGCATGTCAATTAGGAATAGCTACGAATGATATTCACAACCACTAAACACCAGCATGCCAGAAGTGTGCACTGCTTCAGTACACTAACCACGAGGTATAGACAAAGTGTTCCCAGGGAATAGGGATAGATGAATCCCAAATCTGTGATTCTGCAACAAAAAAAAAAAAAAAAAAAAAAAATCAAATTAGATCAGATCAAATGGAATTATGGTCTCTGCAAAAAGTATGTTAAATCAAGAGAAGATCAAGTATTTCCCCAAATTTAAAATTTTTTTTTTTTTTTTTCTAATAAGTAAGAAAGATTTTATTAAATATACTACTTCATGCAAGAAGAATGCAGTAGCTAAACAAAATATGTACATAACTTATCTTCACTAGTGCTCATTGTGGCAATTAGCATGAAACTCTTAACCTACCAATTGGAATTTTGGAATAATAAGCAAACATTCTCAGTTTCTCACCCTTGGACAAGTGTGATGAAAGATAACAGTGCACAAAATTTTCCTTTTTACCATGCAAAGGCTTGCACCTTACGGAAAAGTGTAACAAAATTGAGGTCTCTTTTGCAGAGCAAAATAGTATTGCCAGATTCTGGCCAATAAGTGTATTGATTAAGCACAGGTTGGAGATTAAGATTAAAGAAAGTAACGTCGACACATTAACAAAGACACTCATACCAAAAATACGGGTGGAAAGTGAAAAAGGTTAGAACTTGATGGCAAGAAAGTTAGTGCAGATGAAAAGGCGACCAAGAAGGGGGAAAAAAAGAAAAGGCAAAAGAACATAGTGCATATTCTGGATCATGATAGAATCATTGAGAAACTTATTAACAATTTTTTTTTTTACAGGTAAGAAAAATTATATTAAGAGGAGACTACTTCATTAAAAAAATTTAAGTAGCCAAAAAAATACGTACGGACAACACGACGACAACTCCCAAACCACAATGCCAAATCCAAGCCGATCATCTATCCAATCTCACCCTCTACCTACACACAGTAACACACTCAAAATCCATATGACATTTTGGATTCTTCCGTATCTAGCTCTAATTCCCTTCAAAATCCCAGGCCCATTTGATCAAAATATCAACAAAAAGTCTGTTTGTTGGTGATGAAAAAAAAAGAAAGATAAAAAAAGCTCCATAGCATATAGATCAATTGGAACTGAGCCCATGGCGAATTCAACATAAGAAATAGTTGGATGGAACTGATTAACTGAAGAATGAAGATTGATTTGCTCTGTCTATTGAGACAATTAATAGATTACACTAGTCCTTTTTTGAGAATGACTATACAACAAAGCAACAATTATCTTGTAGATAAATACTCTAAAAAACTCTTGATTATCCTCAATTTTGTAATTATCTAATTATCCCCTTTATTCCCATACAAACAAGCCTATTTTTGACACTAACTAACAATCAATTACAAAATTATTTAATTAATTTTAATTGTTTAACCAATCAGACTTAATTTAAATTAATCATGCATGGTTGATTCTACCTAAACACAATCCATGCTGACCATGCAAACTTGGTTATGCGATATCTTTCGATTTGACGGTCCGATTTGGAAACCGGGCATACCGTCACAACCGTTAGAATCTTAAGATCTTTTTTATGATATGCAATGAATAAATTTAATGCATGTAATGCATGTAATGCAATCATGATTTTTGGGTACATGAATGGTCATTCTAGTCATCTTCCACGATTAAATCATGAGTGCAAAATCGATTATCTACAGGTTCAATTACATGCAATGGCGTGGTAACACAAAAAAATCACCAACTAAACTAAATGTAGTAGAAATTAAATTTGGCACGGTAATTTGTTTATAAATGGAGAAAACCACCAAGGCAGAACCCCACCAGGTGATTTTAAGGTCACCACTCCCAAGAATCCACTATTATCAATCACAAGCGGTTACCAGTATAAGGAATCTTACCAAACCTTTTGGTCTATCCCAAAATACCAACTTACAGTTAAACTCTTAACCCAATACCCAATTGGACTTGTATTGTAGTGGCAATTTTCCGTTCAATGCACGAATCCCAGTACGTGACTAACCAATGATGCACAGATCCCAATACGTAACTAACTCCTTTGCACGAATCCCAGTACTTGACTAAATCCACAGCAACCCTTTGATTGATGTAGTTGATTTGCAATAGCTTCACATAGAAACACCAATAAGATCTTCAATAATGGTGTGAGAGACTTTGCTTGGTTACAGAATCCAAATGCGTACAAGAAACGCAGCAAGAACTCTTTCTTCTGTAGGAGGAGGCTAGGGTTTCAAAATGAAAACATTATGAAGCTCTCTGGGGTTAAGTTTTTCTTTTTCCACCTCCTTATTTAAATAAGAGTTTAATGGGCTCTCCTATTCCAAATAGGTATATACAAACCTTGGATTTTCCTAGTTCAATAAAGATTATACAAACCCATAAACAGATAGCCTTTTAGAATAAAAAAGTTGCTGGTTATAGTCTGAATCTCGTAAGCTTGATAGATCGAGACATGTGTCGAGCTTTAATGAATCTCGACAGATCGAGCTTCTGTCAAGGAGGTATCGAGACCTGCAAATTGCACTTTTCTTAAGCAGTTCTTGAGTTATATGAGAACATCTAATACACTCACACACAATCATAACTATTTGATGGGGACTATCACTTTTTGAGGTACATCATATAACTCTCACATCTCCTAGAAACACACTTACAATGATTTTAAAAGCATTTTGATTCTTTTTGCTTTTATATTCTTTGCATATTTTCTTTTTGAACATATCATGCATGGGCATATAAGAAAGAAAAGAAATACCCAATTATGTAAGCCAAAACATAACAATTTTGATATACCGAAGCACACAGATGTTATACATGATTGGCGGGCTTTAGTGGTAGGATGGTTATTTATGCTTTTCTCTTAGTATTTTCTAGTCCTTCCCATCACAAAGAGTGATATGAGTATTAAGTATAAAAGATTACTTAATCGTACTCATCACCAACATGAGCCACAAAACTCACTTGCTTAGTTGTGCATTAAAATGCTCATCCAAGGTACACAAGTACCAATATATACAAACACACACTGTTTTTGTATTTTTCAAAATTTTTTTAAAAATAAAAAATAAAACAAAAACTGAAAACAAATAAATAAAAACAAGCAAACAACTATAAAGCATAAAAACTAGATGCAAATGCATGAAAGTATGATTCCAAAAACAAATAAGAAATCAAGCAAGAAAGTCCAACTTTAGATAGAAGGAATTAAAGCAGAGAACAAACAATTAAGTCTTAGGATCCTTTATTACCCACATAGCACGAGTCTTTGGCCGTGAAGATGAAAAGGCACGTGTCCTAATATGACTACTAAAGGACATAGAGGAATTAGAATTCCCCTGAAATTGAGTTAAAAAGCTTAAAACTTTTAATAACTCACCAAGAATAGGTACAGAGCTTTTAGACAAAGGATGAGACCTATTGGACACTCGCTTATGAGAAAACAACTTGAAACAATTAAGGCGAGTGTGACTAGAACCACCACAATGGTGATAAACATGAGTAGCTTTAGAGCTACTCGACTTCCTAGAAGGAGGTCTAACCTTAGAGGTTGACAACTTAGGACAATTTGGCCTAATATGACCAACAATATAACAATGATGCCAAGTGGGGACAAATTCAGAATTTTTATTCAACCAAGGAAGAGTTTTAGACATAGGTTTAGAAACTTTAGCGTTAGCATCAGATTATTTACCTTTGTCTATCTTAGCAATATTAGCATTCAACTCTTCATTATTCCTTTAAAATGGAGGAATATAAAAATCTTTTTCTTTTGAGTTAGGCTCAACAACAAGTTTGGCACAAGTTAATTTTTCAACTTCGGTTTTAGATTCAACTAGTTGCTCTTCCAAACTCTTAATTTTGTCCACTTGAGATGAAATTTGATTTTTAAATTTCTCATTCAAATTATTAGCTTCATCCAATTTTGCAATCAATTCATCTCTTTCAAGTTTGATCTTTTTAAAATTAGCTTTTAATTTTGTAGAACATTCAAGAGATTTCATACAAAAATTATAAAACTTGCAATAGGTATCTTGAATATCATCATCATCATTCAACACAAGATCATGCAAATCAAAACAATCAAGAGTTTCCATGACAATGGGGGTCAATGGATCACACAACAAAGATTAAAACCAAATCAGAGTGTGTTTGCTTTGATACCACTTGATAAGTTAAAATGCATTGACCCCTTACAAATTAATTAATTACCCAAGTTAATTAATTAGGTTCAATTACATGCAATGGCATGGTAGTACAAACAAATCATCAACTAAACTAAATGCAGCATAAATTAAATTTGACTCAGTTATTTGTTTACGAATGGAGAAAACCACCAAGGCAAAATCCCACCAGGTGATTTTAAGGTCACCACTCCCAAGAACCCACTATTATCAATCACAAGCAGTTACAAGTATAAGAAATCTTACCAAACCCTTTGGCCTATCTCGAAATACCAACCTACAGTTGAACCCTTACCCCAATACCTAATTGGACTTGTATTACAGCAACAATCTTTCCATTCAATGCACGAATCCCAGTACATGACTAACCAATAATGCACGAATCCCAGTACATGATTAACTCCTTTCCACGAATCTCAGTATGTGACTAACTCTACAGCAACCATTTGATTGATGTAGTTGATTTGCAACAACTTCACATAAAAACAACAATAAGATCTTCAATGATGGTGTGAGAGACTTTGCTTGGTTATAGAACACAAAGGTGTATAAGAAATGCAGCAAGAACTCTTTCTTCTGTAGGAGAAGGCTAGGGTTTCAAAAAGAAAACCTTATGAAGCTCTCTAGGGTTAGATTTTTTTTTTTTTTCCACCTCTTTGTCTAAATAGGAGCTTAATGGGCTCTCCTATTCCAAATAGGTTTACACAAACCTTGGGTTTTCCTAGTCCAATAAGGATTATACAAACCCATAAACAAATAGCCTTTTAGAATAAAAACGTTGCTAGCTATAGTCTGAATCCCGTAAGCTCAATAGATCAAGACATGTGTCGAGCTTTAATGAATCTCAATAGATCGAGTTTTTGTCGAGGAGGTATCGAGACCTACAGATTGCATTTTTCTTGAGCAGTTCTTAAGTAATCTTCATGTCTTCAATGTAATCACTTGTAATGACATCTTGAACCTAATTAGATTTACCCAAATACAAGTAAAGTGTGTTTTGTCAAAGAATATGCCAGTTACATAAAAATATGTCCCTTACAAATTGAGAAGAAAATTTATTTTCTAGTTTTCTCACCTCGGCTCTACATACTCTTTATGACTACCAAATTTCCCACAAGTAATGGTAACTAAACTAGAGATGAATATAAACTAGAGTGCCAATATTGCCAAGGGCAGATGGGAATCTTTTTCAACAATAGACATATAAGAAAAGGGTGCTCATTGATTTCTAGTTTTACACATCTTTGACTTTTTGCTCCCTCTGTTTCAAGTTCAAGAAAGAACCATATGCCCCTCTACTCCCTTCACGTTAATTTCTTCTTCTTTTTGTCTAAACATTAGGTATTTTTTTATTATAAAATATTATTTTATTTTTTATGTAACAGGAGCGTGTATCAATTTATACAATTACCATTTTCTATGTTTAATTTTCTTTTCTATCAAACAAATTTTTTTTCATCATTTCACCTTTTCAAGTCCAACCATATGCACATAAAGAAAAACTAAATCCTTTCTATGTCCACCATTTTCTATTCCCCCATCTTCCATTCCCATTCTTATCCTGATTTTCCTTGCATGTCATCATCATTTACATTATCCTCATATTGTGCATGCCCTTGTCACCTTGGGTCTATAACACGTTAAATTTGGGAATGCAGGTCACCATTGCGTTGATTCACTTCGATGAGGTGCTAGTGCAACGTATGTTTGTTGTATGAACAGGAATATACACGTGGTCAACAACTATTTCACGTAGTGGGAGATGTACGTTGTTGGTGATTTAGTTTCTGGGTTTTACTTTCTACTGCTCTGCTATACCCTAACGCCAATATTTTTTTTTTTTTTTGGTTTTCAGTGTATTTCCATTTTTTTAAAAAAATTTAGTATGAATGTCACTTATTTATTTATATATTGGCATATATATATATTTGATTTGGATCTATTCATTTTCTTCCTTTTCAAGATTTGGGTTTTTCTTCCTCAAAAAATGATTTTTTTTCTTTTTTTCTAATGGAATTTCAGCTTTAAAAAAAAAAAATCCAGAAAAGAGTAAGAATAGCATGAATTACTAACAATATTATTTGAATTTGTGAATAAAATGTTTGTTTGTTTTTGTCTTTCAATATAAAATTTACAATCTAACACAAATGAACCTCTCAATTATACATTTCAATGTAAAGGTAGATATATAGTTCCCATAAAGATGCTTGAGAGACCTCCTAGAGCTGAGGATGATCACGAAGATAGTTTAGTTTTGTTAAAGAATGTTGGAAACAATAACTTTCAAGGTGCGACACTTGTAAATGCTATTGCAGGTAATGGCCTCTACCCTTTTCTTTATGCGAAATATGTTGCTATTATAAGCACTTTTCTCTCTGTAATAAGTTTGTAATCTTTCTATTTTCCCTCTCTTTCTCTTGTTTTCATAAAGAAAAATTTACCCATTTCTATAATCATTGCATGTCACTTGAAAGATTCATTTATAATGTGGAAAGTTTAAACTAATTTATCATTTGTATCCCTTTTCTATGTTTGTTTGTGATAAGTTACCAATTCTCTGAAAAGCTTAAACTATTAGGAAATGGTGAATTTAATTATTTAACTATAGTTCTAACACTCTCTCTCATATGTGGGCCTAAATTCCCCCTTCAATAAATAGGGCTCAGAAACAATAAAAGGTACTTGGAAAACACCAAATTTAATTTGCTTGCTTAAGTGCCAATAGGTACCCTGTTGATTTCTTAATCCTTACCATTTTTCACGTAGCTCCATTACCACTAGATTTAGCCAGCCATTTTAAGGGGGAGAGATTTTTAAATGACAACTTGAATTCTCAATCAAATTACTTCTTTCTTTTGTAAAAAAGTTGGTTAAATGGATTATAAGTAGTCTCAAACCTCTTAAATATTGAAGAAGCCATTTTAGGTCTTTAAGGTTCAAATAAGACTCATGTCACATTCTTAGAGATTATAAGTGTGTACAATTTGCAAAATGTACAAATGTAAAATATTAATCACAAAATATGTAATATAATCAAATTGATATGATGCTTGACTATCGACCATCTAACAAGGTAAAAGTAATTTCATTGGTTGAGGATGGTTGGTTCTTGCTTGACGAAGGTGATTTTTTTTCCCACATAGAAACCCGGCTCTCTGGGTTCTAGTAGAGAACTCTCACTATGCAACATCATAACTACAAATGACATGTTAGGCCGATCCTCATGATGTTGTAGCAAACATAAGAAACTAATATGGAGACAACGTTCAAGCTCTGACAGGATGCAAGAGTCCTTTAAGCAAGTATCAATTAGCTCCAAAGTCCTTCCTTCTTTCCATGATTTCCATGCCTAAAACATTTGAAAATTTCTTGTCATTGTTTGTATCATAATATGTAGAAAAAATAAATAAATAAAAAGGAAGAAAAAAAAAAGTTAAATCTTTTGACAACTCACATGTCCAACAAGTTTTAGACCATGTTCTAGATGGAAAGACCCTCGATTTTTCTTTCCACATATTATCTCCAACATTAATATTCCAAAACTAAAGACATCAGATTTTACTGAAAATAGGCCATCAATGGCGTATTCAAGTGCCATATAACCACTGTTAGAATGGAAATCTTTGATTAGAAAATTTTTCAATAACAAAACATTTTAGAAATAGGCAAAATTACACTGTTGGCCCTTGAATTTTACCTTGAAATAGGAATTGGTCCTTCAAATTTTAAATGTACATTACCGGTCTCTCATGTTTCAAAATGAGCACTGTTAGTCTTTTAGTCAACTACTATTAGTGTTATTGCTTATGCAGGTAACGTAATAGTGACGTGACATCTTTTTATAGACTTGGACCAACCAAAATAAGGCAAATCAATTAAAAATTCAAGTCAAATCCATATATGTAAAAAAAAAAACGAAACAATCTCTTTTCTATATCATTCATCCCTTATATCTTTCCCTCCTCTATCCCAAATAAATCACTACCTTCTCTCCATCATCAACCTTTGAACCTTTGCCATTCCTAGTCCTATGGAGCTCTTTGGACCAAATAAGAAGGTCTTGTTTGTGTTGAAGAAGGAATTGAGTTTGTTGATTACGTCAGGAGGTCAAAGTCGGAGCATATCTCAGTGAGGATGTGGTTGGTCTCCTCAATGACTCTATAACTAAACTCATAGGCTCAACTATGGCAGAGGGTGAAAGAGGTGGATATCCATCATGATCTTTGATGGCCATGATTGACGAAGGTTAGGATGTGTGGGTTTGGGTGCAGTGGAGGATGACAAAGGAGATGATTGGGAGACTCTATAGACATCGTATTTCATTTCGAGCTTTACCTGAGATCCCCAACCCCAATGACGAAGAACTTAACCACTACCAAAATTATCAACATCATATATGAAGCCCAACAACATACAAGCCTAATTTGTAGCCATAAAATACCCAGGCCCTAACCCAAAACTCTTTTTCTATCCCAATTTGCAAATCTGCCCAGAGTGGTGTATGCTAGGAATTGGTGGCGTACGCACCAATTTACTAGCGTACGCCAATATGGGACAACAAGCCCCATTTTACTCTTTTTCCATTTTGGTGAGATTTCGGGTTAACCAGCCTAATCAACTAGTTGGTTCGACGTCCCATTGAAATCTCAGAGCCTAAAAATTTCTCTAGCAAAATCACTTGAAAAATTGGCCTCCTAGCTTCAAAGAGTGCAAGAATAGTTTTAGTGATCATTTGATTTAGTTTTCTAACATTTAGTTGTAAAACTAATCTCCTTCTCATTCATTCTCAATTGCACACACCATCACTTCCTTGCCCATATACCTGTGTAAGGATTTTTGTCTCCTAAGACGTTTAAGGCTAAATTTGTCTTGAGTTATAGCTTTACACACATCACTGTGGTAATTGGTAAAACACATCCCTTTTAAGGTGTTAAAAGTTAAGGTATGAATCCGTCCCATGATCCATATCCTCTATCTTAGTTTTTTTTTTTTTTTTTTTTTTTTTTTTTTTTTTTTTTTTTTCTATGCTTTCACATGTTTACATGTTATTTCATGATTTTTGTTCTTGAAGTAATGTTGGTGTAACATATTTCTCAATGACTACTTGCTTCATTCCTTAAAAAATCATGTAAAATTGTAAATCTGCTTAAGTGGCATACGCTTGAAATGATGGGCGTACACATTCTTACTCAGTGTATGCTGGGTCTTGACAAATTAGGGTTTTCCTTCCAATTGCTTTTTTGGAAAATGGCATGAGAGCTAGGTTCCTGAAGTATTAGGTTTATGTCTGTTAAGTTTAGACCCCTAGAAAACATAGTCTGTTTAACCTAATTTATTAGCCAAGTAGTTACTTAGGTTAATTATTCAAATCTAGGTTAAACATTCATCACATGAAATAAACACAGTGGAAAAGTAAATGATACAAGATGTGATGACCCAAGAAAACCAATGAAACAAATCGTTTCAAGGTAAACAATTTGGGGGGAACTATCCCAAGAGAACAATCAACTATATCAAGTTGAGATTTACAATCTAGAATACTACTTCGTAGTACATCTAACACAGTTAACAAATTGGGCTCTAAGCTCTATAAACTTCCTTGATCTGGATCTGTTCTCACATGAACCAATTGTTCATGCTTTGATCTTCAGTACGCTTGATAGCTGAAGGCTTCGTAGTAACTTTACTCCACCGGTACTAGCAATATGAATTTAATCTCTGGTAGGTGCTTGTAGATTTAGAAAGTTACAGAACCTCACAGATCTCACAGGAGTAACTCTCAAGACTTGAAAAACGTGTATTAGGGTTTCCCTTTTATATCTAGTAGTGTTGGACTCAATCCATAAACATTTCGCGGGCTATTGGGCTTCAGTTAAAATTCTACATATCTCAGTTCGATCTGTCGAGCTTGACAAATTTTTATTTCTTCTTTCTGCAGCTTGTTCATTCTTGAATCTTGACTTGTATCTACTTGAGCAATGTATAAAATAGTTCAAAGAACCTAAGATCTAATTCTAGACAAGTTTTTGTTCTCGGTTTGCCAAACTACAATAAATTTAATTCCTAAACATTTAAGTCTAAATATTTAGAACCTAACAACGCCAGTTTCATCTAGCATGCTCCTGCCTGGGAAAAATCTTGATTTTGACATTTTTTATTTAATGCTATATAATTGTTTTTACTTGCCTTATCTTTCTTTATTGGACAAAATTTAGGTACAATAACTTAAGTGCAATTCTTTAGGTTCCTCTCTTAAGATTCTAACATGTGGATACTTAACTAAAAAATAAAGTTTCATCCAATGAGAAAAAATCCACATGGCAGAATCTTAAGAGGGGAACCTAACAAACAGCACTTAAGTACTGTATCTAAGTCTTGCTCTTCTTTATTCATGTATATTTGTTTCCTTTCTTACTATTCTTTCCTAATTTGTTTTAAAACATTTAATAAAACCCAAAATACAAAAATATATTCGTTGCTTTTTTAATAAGCCATTTAACTCTTCCCTTCGTTTCCTTTTTTTTTCCTTTCCAATCAAGAAAGATAATTGAGCATAAATTGTAAAAGTTTCCTAAAAGTTTCCAGTCAACAGTTATTTAAAATTCAAAATCATTTAAAAAAAAAAACTTAATTGTTCAAAATAAGGAAAGTCTCTGTCGTTTAAAACTCTTTTAATATTTTGAAAAGGTAATTAAGCCTAACAATTGATTCAAAATTAAATACTTTCCAAGTCAAATGAAGCAATCAAGATTTAATTAAGGGATGAGAACTAATTACCTTTGCAGAAAAAATTGATTAAATTAATTAGTCTTTTAACTTTAACTTAAATCCCATTTGAATTTGAATTTGAATTAAGAGTCTAATAAGAAAACCTCTCACTTCTTTTTTAAAAGACTACAATATCTAGATTTTAATTGGTTTAAGGAAAGTGGGAAGTTAATTAAAGCATGGAAGATTATCAATGAAGAATGAAGACCAGTTAAGTATAATAAAGGAAAACATTAAAGATTTAATAAAGACTCCACATCAATTAATTCTTCTTTCCTTCATAAGACTTAAGCATTCAGCCTTAACAAACATTCAACTCTTATTTGATATCTACATTTTTGTACATTTATGCATTCACATGATTGGGTATACACAAACACACTTCAGTGCTTCTCTACTCTTTGTGTTCACATGTTTGGATGATATCATGATCTTATAGTTGTATAGTTATACTCATATTCTCAAATGATAGATCGCATGCTTAGGTGCCTTTTACATGTCATGAAATTTATTTATTCACATGCTTGCTTGCTCCTCCCATGACTCGTTTTTTAACTCTAGCCCTTAGATACAAGCGTGCATTCACTATAGCTTATTTGTGATACCCCAATTTGATTGATTGTGTGATGTGTGTGGGTGTGTGACGAGTCCCACATCGGGTATTTACTGGGTAGATCTGGGCTTTATTAACAACTACAAGAAGCCTCAATTGTGACTAGTCCTTTTGAGGTATAGCGCAGATGTGGCTAGCACTTTTCCTTGGGTCGTTACATATGGTATCAGAGCCGACCCGGTAACCCTATGTGGGCTCAGAGACACTACCCCACAAAGTGGGTCCTAATGAGGACGTTAAGGATTTAAGTGGGGGAGATTGTAATGCCCCAATTTGATTGATTGTGTGATGTGTGTAGGTGTGTGATGAGTCCCACATTGGATATTTACTGGGTTGAACTGGGTTTTATTAACAACTACAAGGAGCCTCAATTGTGACTAGTCCTTTTAAGGTATAGTGCAGATGTGGCTAGCGCTTTCCTTGGGTCGTTACACCACCATTTACCCATTAAACAAAAAAAAAAAAAAATCCAAAATTCAACCATTTCATAAAACCATGTCATTATACAAAATCCAAAACCTAAACCCTAAACAAAGCCCTAAACCTAGAGGTCCTAAATAATTCCTAAACCTAAGAGTTTCACATCAACTTTTAAAATAAACATGTTCAAAGCCAAAAAAATAGGAAGATCATTTTTTCTTCAATCTTTTCTCCTTTGGTTTTTAATTGATTCCATCTATGCTAGGTACTTTGTCATCTTTGTCCCTCCTTCTAAACTCATAGTTTTCAACCTCATGTCTTTCTCGGCTACCTCTAAGAAATTGTTTTCTCATAGCAACCATGTCAGCCTCCTTGTCTGCAATCTTGTTCACCAGCCAATTAGAATAGTCTGTGGTCATCGTTTGGAACTGAACCTTAACAAAGGATTGATCCACTCGATCAGCCATCTCTAAGACCAACAATATATTCCTTATAGAAGTAGGATTTGTCTCCACAGGAGTGAAAGGTTTTCTTCCTTTTCCACTAGGCATTCCTTGCTCATATTGGAACTACCTTAAGAGTCTATCCGCCTTATGGAAAGTTACTCTCCTTAATCCAACTAGGAAGATGTGATCTGATTTCGAGGACTCCAACAAAGGAGGTGGGCACTTCCTTCGATAACAATTCCAACAAATGAAGACACTGGATTTCTTGTTCAGAAATTTCATCCAGTCACTTTCAGTTTGACACTCGGTTTTAAGGATAGTCCTACTAAGGAAATTGCCAAGACCATAATTAACAACAGTAGACGTGGCAATCATATCTAGTCTTTCCATCAACCATATCTACAAAGTAAAGGGACTCCCAAGAAAGTTTTGTAACTCTCCACCATGAAATACAGAGTCCAATCCTAAAAGAGTTTCTGCCAAGATCAGAGAAACAAGATTATCACCATCCTTAACTTGACTCACAATACCTATGGCTCGTGCATCCACAATACCAGGTCTTCTAGAGCAAAGCAAAAATTTTCCCACGAAGCAAAGAGCTAAGCCAAAATTCTTCTGCTTGTTGTCAGTAACTCCATGAGTACGTTTATTAAGCAGTCTTGAAAGAACTGCACGTAGATTCACCATGTGCCCTTCAATCATGCTACTGGTAATTGAAGTAGGAAGTCCTAGAGCATCAGACAAAATTTCCCTATGTCTAGGATCACAAGAAACTGTTACGGACTTCTTGCTAGGATCACAACCCAGAATAGCTGAAAATTCTTCAATTATGGGACAAAGTTCAACAGTTTTAAACCGGAATACATGATCTTTAGTATCTAGAACTTCACAGTAGCACAGAGGAAATCCCACTTGATCTTGACATTCCTTAAAGCCTTGATTCCCTCCAGTTTGTAGTCTGTAAAATTGGTCTTGGTACCAAAATCAAAGCTACGAACCCATCTATTGATATCATGAATTGTTGAATAAGGAAAATTTTGATGGTTAGCCATGGATAACTCTTGCTTGTGATTATTGTGTCTTGTTAACCTTGATGCAGAGATTTGTTTGCAGGATAGATGCTAAAATAAGCTACCTCAGTCCTTAACCAGGTTTAAATAAGTTTCAAGAGTTTGTACTTGACTAGGAAAGCGTTTCATGGTCTCAAACGAAGAAAAATTTTTTCAAAAAACTCAAAAACACAACAACAACAACAAAAAAAAAAAAGGCGTTGGAAAAGTGCGAGGAATCGGCTCGAAATTGGGTGTGCCAGTCGAGTGTCGATTGGCACCCAGCTTAACCGAGTCCCACTCACCCTGTTTAGTGTTTTTGGGCACTTTCTGGGTCCTTTTTTTTACTCTGTTCTTCACTCAAAAAAAAAAAATTTGGTTGTGCAATAAAGTTTCTCAAAAATTTCCGTGGATTGTCAAATTGGGGCATTTAGACATGCCTTGTCTATTTATTTTCAAAAAAAAAAAAAATCACATACATCACTATTTTTCAAAAAAAAAAAAAGGGAAAGGAAAGAGAAAAGTAATTAAATCAAGATTTTCCAGAGTCAGGCATTCATCTCTTAAACTAGGGGCATTCGGCTATGCCTTATCCCCTCTTTCTAGAACAAGTAAAAATCACTCACTCGTTTTCAAAATAATAATAATAATAATAATAATAATAATCTTTTCAAAAGGTGAAGGGTTATCATGCATAAAGTTTTCAAACTAGGGGCATTCAGCCGCGCCTCATTCAAGTAAGTGCAAATCCCATCAGAAGTGGGCAGATAAGTTCAAATTGTTTACTACAAGACTTCATCAAGTGAATTCTAAACTTTTCTAAACTAAAGTTTCAACAAGATCAAAAGCAATCCAAAGGTAAAGAGCTAAAAGCTGAAATTAATACAAATTGTCCAAGGAATACTTTATTGTTTTTGCAGGAAAAATAAAATATAGGTCAAGCATCATTAAGACTCCAGGTCCACCTACGCGAAGATCTCCTAGACCCATCTCTAGAGGAGCCACCCTTAGTGTCTCCTTCTTGACTTGCATAAAACTGAGATTCTTGTTACTAGTTCTGAAGTTCAAGATTTCTGATCCTCTTTGATAGGCCAAAAACGAATTGACCCCTTGTGATAAATTAATTGATTAATTACTCAAGTTTATTAATTAATCAAATTAACATACAAAACACGTGGTAGTACAAACGAATCACCAATTAAACTAAGTGTAGTGGAAATTAAATTGACACGATGATTTGTTTACAAATGGGGAAAACCAACACGACAAAAACCCCACTGGGTGATTTTAAGGTCACCACTCCCGAGAATCCACTATTATCACAACAAGCAGTTACAAGTAAAGGAATCCCAATACCTTATACCAACCTACAGTTGAACCCTTACCCCAATACCTAATTGGACTTGTTCTGTAGTGACAATCTCTCCTTTTGATGCACGGCTGCCAGTACAGGACTAACCAATTGCGCGGATCCCAATACGCGACTTCAATCACTAACTAGAGAAGGTTGTTGGCTGCAAAGTTCTTCAATTCATCCAGACGATGAAGATCAAGAAGACGCTTGGTCACAAAACCCTACGATGCACAAACACAGCAACTTCTTCACAAGAACGATGAACTAGGGCAAAACTCTGTCCCCAGTCCCAATTTACTTCAACAAACTTTGCTCAACACTTGTGCAACTTGTGTCCACTTTGACGGCCCTTAAATAATCCTTTCATATGTCTAGGGTTGTGAGAAAAGAAAGCCCAAACACATAATCACGGATTATAGTCAAAATAGAACTGAAATTCTGTTTTTCATAAACCTCGACAAATACCCTATCTATCGAGTTGCTATCGAGCCACGGGGCTAGAATCTAGGACCTTTAGCAAAGGTCGAACATGGTGTAAACTGATGATCACCCCAATCAAAAGGGTGCTCGTAGAAAGTAGAGATCATCTCGTCTTTGGACACAGTCCTCAGATGCTCACATCCAGGGTAGTCAGGATGCTCTACCTTCAAAACATGGAGTACATCGGATACCAACTCCAGTGTGACAACAATGCGCGTACCTCGAACGCGAGTATGAAAGAGAGGTACTGAAGAATCAAATACATGCATGTTGGAGTAAAACTCCTGGATCAGCATGGAAGGACATGTGACCAGGACGTCACACAGTGACTCCTAACCCCGACTGTGAATGACATCAGGTAGGTCAGTGTCGATGAAGTCCGCCAAAACGACTTGGCGTTCCGAATGAACACCTCATCGAGAAAAGTTCTCTGAGAAGTCCTTTCGGGTGTCCTCATCATGGAATCGAATAGAAGAGGAGGTAGGATCAAAAGAAGACGATGCCCCGGAATGAAGAGGGTTCAGGGACTGAGCGGATTTACGTTTTGGTGCCATTGACGCACTAACGTAAACTAGAGAGTGAGGGGGGAAGAAAGAAACACTCAAAAAAGTCCCAAACAATTCAAATATACATAAATTTATTCAATGTAAGGTACGTATGCAAGAAAATGCGTGAGCATGTGACGTGTAAAGTAAAAACATCATGGGCTCAGCCCAATTCAAATCTACCAACACACAATCAGTTTAACATATATAACACACATCTAAATGCATGAAAATATAGTTATAATGCATATGTGATGCAATTCATGAGGTTTAAAGATCATTTAAACAAAAACCCATTCCAAAATTTCAATAAACACTTAACAATTTTGAAAAACCCCAAAACCTAGGTCTAAATGCATGAAATGCATGAATAATGAGAGAAAAAGAGATCATACCAAGTGATTTGAAGCAAGGAAAGGCCGAAAATCACATGGGTTGAAGGTTTAGAGAGAGAAGAGAGTGTTTGGGAGGTGAATAGGCGCAAATAGATCGAGAGAGATCGAGAAAATGAGGATTGGATCACGCTGAGACCTATTTATAGGTGTTCAGTAATTCTCGACAGATCGAGGTGTCGAGAGGTATCGAGGAAGGTGTCGAGCTTTAAAAGCTTTGACAGATTCAGCTATTGAGAGGTGTCTAGGTAGGTGTCCACAGCAACCAAAGCTCGATGGATCGAGGAGCTATCGAGGGGACAGGATATTTCTCAATCGATCCACCTAGCTATCGAGAGGTGTCAAGATTGTGATAACAATCAACTGAAGAGCTCGACAAATGGGCTAGGTATCGAGAGGTATCGAGGAGGTGTCGAGATTGCTTAAAAACAGTTTTTCAAGAAGGGAAAAAACACAGATATGAATGCAATCAAACACGTAACTCAACCAAGGATCCAAACATCATTTTGAACTCTTCAAAACATCTCTCAACAATAAAAATGATAAGCATTTTGATCCCAAACCACACACACACATTAAACAAGTCTAACCAATTTAATATTTCAAAAACAAGTCAAGACGGTTTAGTGAGCATACATTAACACATATAAACCTTGTGATGGCCAAATCACATTGTACTTGCACATGTATCAATAGTAGCAAAGAATATTGCGTGTTGTGTGTGAAAAACATCACAAGATTGCATAAGTGTATACATGTTATGATGATTTGAGATATGAGAAAATCACTTTAACTCACACATAATCATAACTGTTTGATGGGGACTATCACTTTCGAGGTACATCATATAACTCCCATATCTCCTAGTGTACACGCTTGAAATCATATTTAAAGCATTTTATTCTTTTTTCTTTTTATTTTCTTTGCATATTTTCTTTTTAAGCAAACCATGCATGGGCATATAAGAGATAGAAAAGAAATACCAAATGATGTTAAGCATTTAACATTGCACTTTTGCTATGCCAAAGCATATAGATGTCATTGACGTTGCACTTTTGCTATGCCGAAGCATACAGATGTCATTTAATGATTGGCGGGCAACAGTGTTGAGATGGTTATTTATGCCTTTCTCTCAGGATTTTCTAGTCCTTCCCGTCAAAAAGAGTGATACGAGTGTTAAGTACAAAAGATAACTTAATCTTACTCATCACAAACAAGAGCCACAAAACTCACTTGCTTAGTTGTGCATAGAGATGCTCATCTAAGCTACAAAAGATACAAAGTTTAGAAAACTTTGTTTCAATGGCCATCCAAGGTACACAAGTACCAATGTACACAAAACACACACTGTTATTGTATTTTTCTGATTTTTCAATTTTTTTTTTTTTTTAGAAAAAAAAAAAAAAAAAAAAAAAAAAAAAAAAAAAAAAACAAAACAAAACAAAACTGAAAATAAATAAACAAAAACATGTTAAGAAAAGCAAATCATAAAACTAGATGCAAATGTATGAGGAAGAAGGAGGAGAGAAAGAGATCAATCTATGGAGATAACACCAATGTTTGGATGAAGGAATTCAAAACGTTTGCTGTCAAGAGATTTGGTAAACAAGTCAGCCTTCTGATCATCAGTGTGAATAAACTCAAGAAAGAGAATGCCATCTTCAACAAGCTCCCTAATGAAGTGATGTCGAATCTCTATGTGTTTGGTTCGAGAATGTTGAACTCGGATTCTTAGAGATGTTGATGGCATTGGAATTGTCACAATAGATGGTGAGATGCTTTTGACAAATACCATAATCATGGAGGAGTTTTTGCATCTATAAAAGTTGGGTGCAACAGCCACCAGCAGCGATGTACTCAACTTCTGCAGTGGATAATGAGATAGAATTCTGCTTTTTGCCCATCTAGGAGACAAGATTATTACCCACATAAAAAAAAAAAACCCCCGATGTACTCTTTCTATCATCAGCATTCCCAGCCCAATCAGCGTCAGAATATCCAACTAAGATATCATTTATGTCCTTGCTATACCACACACCAAAGTCAGCTGTGGTTTTGACATACTTAATTATTCTTTTCAAAGCAATCATATGAGACTCTTTGGGATTAGCTTGATATCTAGCACACACTCCCACACTGTAACTAATGTCAGGTCTACTAGCAGCAAGGTAAAGAAGGCTACCTATCATGCTTCTATAAAGAGATGAATCAACACTTTTACCTAACAAGTCAACAATGAGTTTAACATTTGGACTCATAGGGGTTCTGACAAAACTAGCAGATTCTAAACCAAACTTTTTCACAAGATTTTTAGCATATTTAGATTGAGAAAGGAATATACTTGAATCTTGTTGACAAATCTACAATCCAAGGAAGTGAGTCAACTCTCCAATCATGCTTATCTCGAACTCGGCTTGCATGAGTTTTGAGAAGCCATGAGCAAGTTCATCCTTAGTCGACCCAAGGATGATATCATCAACATGGACTTGAGCCATGATCAACTCGCCATCTTCCCTTTTGATGAAGAGAGTTTGGTCAGCCTTTCCTCTTGTGAACCCATGTGATTGTGTGAGCCTATCATACCAAGCTTTAGGGGCTTGCTTCAACCCATAAAGTGCCTTCTTGAGGCACAACACATGATCCGGGAAGTGTGGATCAATGAATCCTTTTGGTTGAGCCACATAGACATCTTCTTTAAGTAGCCCATTTAAGAAAGCAGTCTTTACGTCCATCTGGTAAAGCTTGAATTTTGGGTGACAAGCTAGGGCAACTGGGACAAATGTTTTATCATAGTCTACTCCTTCCATTTGTGAGTATCCTTGAGCTACAAGACGAGCCTTGTTACGGATCACATTACCTTCCTCATCAGTCTTATTGCGGAATATCCATTTTGTGCCGATGATGTGCTCACCCTCCAGTCTAGGTACTAGAGTCCAGATATCATTCCTCTGAAACTGAAGTAGTTCATCATGCATTGCCTCAACCCAGCTTTCATCCTGAAGGGCTTCCTCAACTTTAGTGGGTTCAACCTATGACAAATAACAAGAATAAGACACAAAGTTAGCAACACATTTATCAACTGTTCACTTTCTTAATGTGAGTTCATTCATGCTTCCCACAATAACTTCAGGAGGATGATTTAATTTAATCCTGGAAGAAGGTCCTTTTTCTTCATGGGATTTAGAATCTGGTGATATGGGTATATCTGCAGAATCTTCCACAACACTAGGAGTACTAGGAGTATTTGGAGATGTGGGCTCTTGTTCAATAATTTCTGGAACTTCCTTTGGTTCAAGAGGAAGAATTTCTTTAGGGAGTTCCTCACTAATCTTCTTAGAACCAAAATCTGAAGACTCATCAATAACAACATTCACTGTTTCCATTACCTTCATGGTTCTTTTGTTGTATGCCTAATAAGCCTTGCTTGTGGAGAAGTATCCTAGAAGTATTCCTTCATTGTTTCGAGAGTCAAATTTTCCCACATTCTCTCTATCCTTGAGATTAAAACAAGTACTTCCAAAGATTCTAAAATACTTCACATTCGGCTTCCTTCCTTTCCATAACTCATATGGAGTCTTCTTGGTACCAAGTCTGAAGTTCACCTATTAACCGTATGACATGCAATATTAACGGCTTCTCCCCATAAGTTTCTAGCCGCATCCTTGTTATGCAACATGGCTCTGGCCATCTCCTGAATAATCCTGTTCTTTCTTTCTACTACACCATTCTGCTGAAGAGTAATAGGACCAGAGAATTCTTGAGATATACCTGATCTTGTGCAAAAGAACTCCATATACGAGTTCTCGAATTCTTTACCATGGTCACTTCAAATTCGATCAATCTTCGGGCTCTTTTCATTTTGCAGTCTTGTACACAAAGCTTCAATGTACTCAGGAGCATCAGACTTAGATCATAGGAGAATGACCCAAGTGTACCTAGTGAAGTCGTCTACCATAACCATGATGTATCTCTTCCCACCAAGAGACTCGGTTCTAGTTGGACCCATGAGATCCAGATGTAGAAGTTCCAATGGTCTAAATGTAGCTGATGTCTGAGTGCCTGAATGCTTAGATTTCATCTGTTTCCCAAGCTGACATGGTCCACACACTACATTGCTCATTCTACTGAGCTTTGGTATCCCCAAGACTGATTCATGCTTAGATACAATAGAAAGATATTTGTAACTAGCATGTCCCATCCGTTGATGCCATAGATCTTCATTTTACAAACGAATGTTGTTGCACACAATATCAGCATCAGGAACCAATCCATAACAGTTGTCTAGAGTGCGAACACCACTTATGAGTTTCTTTCCAGACTCATCCATGATTAGAGACTTTCCCTTTGAGAATAGCACCATGAAGTCTTGATTACATATCTGACTTATACTCAACAAATTCACCCTTAGACCTTCTACATATAGAACATTTGCAATGTCTGGCAGTCCAGGTAGAGAGATGATTCCCTTCCCTTTAATCTGTGATTTGCTCCCATCACCAAAAGTAACATTACCACCTTTCTTAGACTCGAAAATCTTGAAGAGAGATCGGTCTCCAGTCATGTGTCTTGAGCAACTGCTGTTAAGGTACCACAAACACGTGTCTATAACTTTAAATGCTGACTTCATCATAAAACACACTTCGTGCTTAGATGACAGATTAGTGGGAATGGTGCTTTCTCTCATCTGCCTTTTACGAGCTAAGCCTTTAACTTTCACTCTTCTCAGACGAACTCCTTTGCACATTTTCATTCTGAGATAGTCTAGTTTCTTCTTAGTCAAACTGAGATCTTTTCCAATAGTCATCCTAAGAGAATTCAAATAACTTTTAAACTTGTGTTTTCTGAGACACTCAAACAAATAGAGATTAGAAAAACAAGATGTATCTAAAAACAAAGATCTCTTCAAGCCGGCTACAGCCATGACAACAGGGGTCAATGGATCAACACAGCAAAGATTAACCCTAATCAGAGTGTGCCTGCTTTGATACCACTTGATAGGCCAAAAATGAATTGACCCCTTGTGATAAATTAATTGATTAATTACTCAAGTTTATTATTTAATCAAATTAACATACAAAGGCGTGGTAGCACAAACAAATCACCAATTAAATTAAGTGCAGCAGATATTAAATTAACACGGTGATTTGTTTATGAATGAGGAAAACCAACATGGAAAAAATCCCACCAAGTGATTTTAAGGTCACCACTCTCGAGAATCCACTATTATCACAACAAGCGGTTACAAGTAAAGGAATCTCAATACCTTATACCAGCCTACAGTTGAACCCTTACCCCAATACCCAATTGGACTTGTTCTGTAGTGACAATCTCTCCTTTTGATGCACGGCTCCCAATACGTGACTAACCAATTGCGTAGATCCTAGTACGCGATTTCAATCACCAACTAAAGAAGGTTGTTGGCTGCAAAATTCTTTAATTCATCCAAACAATGAAGATTAAGAAGATGCTTGGTCACAAAACCCTAAGGTGCACAAACACAGCAACTTCTTCACAAAAACGATGAACTAGGGCAAAACTCTGTCTCCGGTCACAATTTGCTTAAACAAACTTTGCTCAACACTTGTGCAACTTGTGTCCACTTTGACGGCTCTTAAAATAATCTTTTTATTTGTCTAGGGTTGTGAGAAAAGAAAGCCCAAACACATAATCATGGATTAGAGTCAAAACATAACTGAAATTCTATTTTTCATAAACCTCGATAAATACCCTATCTATCGAGCTGTTGTCGAGCCACGGGGCTAAAACAACTCTTTAAGCTCGATAGATAGCTAGCTATCAAGCTTTAATGAACTTGCACTTTTCAACTTGAATCTTGGACAGACTTGCATGGATTAACACTTGATCTTGAAACAAAGTTTCTTGAAGTATTAAACACATCCTAGATCTACCCAAATACAAGTAAAGTATGTTTTGTCAAAGGATTAGCCAATTACATAAAATGGTGACATATGTTTCTAACAAGTAAATCACATATGTCCTAACACTCTCCTCCAAGGATCTTGTGTTGGCATCAGCTAATGCCATTCAGTTGGTCTGAAGAATTAACAAAGACAAGTGTTAGATCCATTATCATGAAAGTTCAAGCAAAAACTCTCGGAAAGCATCATCATATACCCAGTTCACATCATTGAGCACATATTGAGAAGATTGGGTGCATGCTACCAGTTGCAACCTCCAATCATCCGCATGCTTTCTTCCACAAGATTAACGCCGACTTCAAGCACAGATTCACCAGTTCACAAATAACCTAACAATTCAAAAAAGGCCCCAAAGCCAAGAATACAACATGATCACACAAGGGTTTCCAACCAAAAATTCCAACAAAATTTCCACACTCATCAAAGGCAAAAACCCAGGTTCTAAGGAAGAGAAGCTCGTTGGTTACCTTCAATTCAAATCGAGGTAGAAAAGCCTATTGGTCATCACGATTCAAGATTGAGATAGAGAAGCCTCTCAATCGCCCCAGGTTTCGAGTTAAAGAATCCCCTTGGTTACCTTCCCTTCAGATCGAGGCAGATAAGCCCCTTGGTCGAGACAATTAAAGATTGAGATAGAGAAGCCTCTCAATCGCCCCAGGTTTCGAGGTAGAGAAGCCCCTTAGTTACCTTCCATTCAGATTGAGGTAGAGAAGCCCCTTGGTCGTCATAGCTCAAGATTGAGATAGAGAAGCCTTTCAATCACCCCAGGCTCCAGGGTAGAGAAACCCCTTGGTTACCTTCCATTTAGATCGAGGCAAAGAAGCCACTTGGTCACCACAATTCAAGATTAAGATAGAGAAGCCTCTCAATTACCAAGTTCCAAGGTAGAGAAGCCTGTTAGTTACCTTCCATTCAGATCGAGGTAGAGAAGCCCCTTGGTTGTCAGAATTAAAGATTGAGATAAAGAACCTTCTCAATCACCTTAGGTTTCGAGGTAGAGAAGCTCCTTCGTTACCTTCCATTCAGATCAAGGTAGGGAACCTCTTGGTCGTCATAATTAAAGATTGAGATAAAGAAGCTTCTTAATCGCCCCAGGTTCCAAGGTAAATAAGCACCTTGGTCACCCACAATTCAAGATTGAGATAGATAAGCCTCCCATTCACCCTACGTTCCGAGGTAGACAAGGCCCTTGGTTACATTCCATTCAGATCGAGGTAGGAAAGCCTCTTGGTCGTCATAATTAAAGATTGAGATAGAGAAACCTCTCAATCGCCCAGGTTCCAAGGTAGAGAAACCCCTTGTTTATCATCCATTCAGATTGAGGTAAAGAAACCCCTTGGTCACCCACAATTCAAGATTGAGATAGATAAGCCTCTCATTCACCCCAGGTTCCGAGGTAGAGAAGCCTCTTGGTTACCTTCCATTCAGATCGAGGTAGAGAAGCCCATTGGTCATCACAATTCAAGATTGAGATAGAGAAGCCTCTCAATCGCCCCAGGTTCCGAGGTAGAGAAGCCCCTTGGTTACCTTCCCTTCAGATCAAGGTAGAGAAGCCCCTTGGTTGTCGCAATTAAAGATTGAGATAGAGAAGCCTCTCAATCACCCCAGGTTTCGAGGTAGAGAAGCCTCTTGGTTACCTTCCATTCAGATCGAGGTAGAGAAGCCCATTGGTCATCACAATTCAAGATTGAGATAGAGAAGCCTCTCAATCGCCCCAGGTTCCGAGGTCAAGAAGCCCCTTGGTTACCTTCCCTTCAGATCGAGGTAGAGAAACCCCTTCGTCGCCCATAATTCAATATTGAGATAGAGAAGCCTCTTAATCACCCCAGGTTCCAAGGTAGAGAATCCCCTTGGTTACCTTCCCTTCAAATCGAGATAGATAAGCCCCTTGGTCGTTACAATTAAAGATTGAGATAGAAAAGCCTCTCAATCGCCTCAAGTTCTGAGGTAGAGAAGCCCCTTAGTTACCTTCCATTCAGATCGAGGTAGAGAATCTTCTTGGTCTTCATATCTCAAGATTGAGATAGAAAAACCTTTCAATCACCCCAGGCTCCAAGGTAGAGAAAACCCTTGGTTACCTTCCATTTAGATCGAGGCAAAGAAGCCACTTGGTCACCACAATTCAAGATTAAGATAGAGAAGCCTCTCAATCGCCTAAAATTCCAAGGTAGAGAAGCCCTTTAGTTACCTTCCATTCAGATCAAGGTAGAGACGCCCCTTGGTCGTCATAGCTCAAGATTGAGATAGAGAAGCCTTTCAATCGCCACAAGTTCCAAGGTAGAGAAGCCCCTTGGTTACCTTCCATTCAGATCGAGGCAAAGAAGCCACTTGGTCACCACAATTCAAGATTAAGATAGAGAAGCCTCTCAATCGCCTAAAATTCCAAGGTAGAGAAGCCCTTTAGTTACCTTCCATTCAGATCAAGGTAGAGACGCCCCTTGGTCGTCATAGCTCAAGATCGAGGTAGAGAAGTCTCTCAATCGCCCCAGGTTTCGAGGTAGGGAAGCCCCTTGGTTACCTTCCATTCAAATCAAGGTAGAGAAGCCCATTGGTCACCCATTATTCAAGTTTGAGATAGATAAGTCCCTTAATCACCTTAGGTTCCAAGGTAGAAAAGCCCCTTGGTTACCTTTCATTCAGATCGAGGTAGAGAAGCCCATTGGTCGCCCATAATTCAAGATTGAGATAGAGAAGCCTCTCAATCGTCCCAGGTTTCGAGGTAGAGAAGCCCCTTGGTTATCTTCCATTCAAATCAAGGTAGAAAAGCCCCTTGGTCGCCCACAATTCAAGATTGAGATAGAGAAGCCTCTCAATCACCCCAGGTTCTGAGGTAGAGAAGCCTCTTGGATACCTTCCATTCAGATCGAGGTAGAGAAGCCCCTTAGTCACCCCTCCCTCCCCCCCCCCCCCCCACCACATTCAGATCAAGGTAGAAAAGCCTCTTTATCCACCCCAGATTCAGACTGTGATAGAGAAGCCTCTCAGTCACCTCAAATTTCAAGATTCAAATCAAGTTTATCAGTTGTCAAGTAGGTCATGTATTCACAATTTTCATTTTTCAAAACAGCAAAGCACTAATTCTGTGTTCCAAGGTTTTAGGTTCTAATGCTAGGAAATCTTTAAAAAGTCAAACTTGATTAAATCATGGCTGCTAAAATCAGTGTCTTTATTTTACGTTGACATTCACTTTGCAAGCTCTGTCAATGAAGGGCATTCTGTAAACACTCGATTTACCCATAATTTAGTCTTGGAAGATGACTAAAGTAACCATTCATATACCCAAAATTTAGAGCAGCATTACATTCATTAGTTCATTCATTGCATATCATAAAAATGATCTTGAGGTTCTAACGGTCGCAATGGTATGTCCGATTTCCAAATTAGACCGTCGGATTGAAAGATATCATATGATCACGTTTGCACGGTCTGCATGCATTTTGTTTAGGTGGAACCGTCCATGCATGATTAATTTAAATTAATTCTTATTGGTTAGACAATTAAAATTAATTAAATAATTTTGTTATTGGTTGTTAGTTAGTGTTAAAAATAGACTTGCTTGCATGAGAATAAAGTGGATAATCATATAACAAAGAAGTTGTGGATAGTCAAGCCTTTTTGGAATGTTTATCTATAAGATAATTAACACTTTAAAGACCTGAATATCCAGAAAAATGGATTAATTTTTAGAATACGGATTAAAAATGCATCTAGGTACAATTCCCGGCTCAAAAATCCTCAAAAAAGAAGTCCAAATTGGACCAAAACTCAAACACGGGCTCAGCACCTAAGAGGGCCATTCGACACTCTTGGAGTGCCGATCAGCACTCTCCAAGTGCTGATCGGCATATCCCAAGTGTCGATTGGCCCAAATTTTTGGCCCAGCCCGAGGACTCCCTAATTGAGATAAAGCTTATCTTTTTCGACTTTTTTGAGATAAGGATGCATTCCAATTCGTATTTGATCTCATTCAACTGATTTTTTGAAGCATCCCAACCTCTATAAATAAAGAAAACAAATCAGAATTAGGGTCTCTTCTCTTCTGACTTTTCAATTCCCCTTACGTCAAAGGCGTTCTAGAGGCTTTTGCTTTAGGAACTTCTTTTTAGTAAGTAAAGTATTTTAGGCTTCAAAGAGGTGAACAAGCTTCTTTGATTTAAAAATATTCTTTTATTAGAAGAGCACGCTCATGCAAGAGGTATTCTGCTTTTCTTCTTTCTTTTCTTCTTCCATTAATTTTTGTTATTGTTTGATGCATGAATATATTTAGCATGTTTTATTATGTCTTGTTCTTGATATATAATTACCATGCTTCGATACTTTGCTAGAATTTTCTTTAACATGTTCTTAGATGATTGTTTATTATAATTCTTTTTCTTAAGTTTCAAAATCTGCTAATGACTATCAAAGATTATTTTAAAATTCAAACACTGATTTGTATTTTTAGATCTGATTTTTTTTTAGAAAAAGTTTTCTTTCTTACAAAATTGCAGATTTTGAAATTTAAAAGAAGGGATTGAAAGTTAGGTTGAAGTCTTTTCTTTTTTAATATGTGATGCATGCATAATAAATTTACCTCATGAATGTGAATCCTCTTTCAAAAAGTCTTTTTTTTTCTTTTTTTCTTTTTTTTTGTTTCTAAAAACAGATTTGATTTTTCTCTTACAAACCTAAAATTATTTTTTACAAAATCTCATTTTTTTTTCTTTTACAAAAACATATATGATTCTAACAAATCAAATCTTGTTTTTTTTTTAACTATACATAAAATAGATCTGATTTTTTTTCTTGATAAGATTTTTCTTCTTAACCCTATATAAAAACGAATCTAATTTTTTTTTAACAAAATCTTATTCTCCTTGTTTCTAAAAATAGATTTGATTTTTTTTTAACAAACCAAGTCTTTTTTTTATCCTCAAAATAGATCTGAATTTTCTTTAAAAAAGAGGACATATTCACAAGGTAAATTTATTTAAATTAATTTTTGTCAAGTGTCTGTCATGTGTGTTCAACATATCATTCAACATCATGCAAAAAGCGTATATTGGTCATTAGAGTCTAGAAGACTAGACTTTGTCTGGGCGGAATAGGTGCCTAACACCTTTCCATTCCATAACCTAGCTCCCGAGCTTAGGATTTTTGGATAGGTAGATTAGTGCTTTGTCTTTTAATTTTGGTAGATTGTAACTAGGACCAAAGCTTTGTATTCTTTTGCATAGATTATAACTAGGACCCAAAGCCTTGTAAGGTTAATTTACCAAAATTTTATTTTTTTTATTCAATCAATGACATTCGACGTATTTTGAATATGTAATTTGTATTTAGTTTTTCTTATTTTTTATATAAAAAATAAATGGCGACTCCATACCACTACCCCAAAAGAGAGGTGCTCTTACAAGCACCCGAATCTCTTTTTTGAAAGGGCCCAAATTTCACAGCCTCTCACAGGTTTAATCACCTCAATGAATATTTATTGAAAGAAGGATTTGTAAATAATCCAATTTGTCCATGTGTTTTTATTAAAAACTCATAATCTAAATTTGCAATTATTGCGATATACGTTGATGATTTGAAATCTTGTAGTGGCTTCAGAAGAGCTCAAAAAAAACTGCAAATTATTTAAAAAATAAGTTTGAGATGATAGATCTCGGTAAGACAAAATTTTGTCTTGGACTGCAAATTGAACATCTTCCAAATGGAATTCATATTCATCGGTCAACATACACAGAAAATGTCCTAAAACAATTCCTAATGAATAAAGCTCACCCCTTGAACACTCCAATGGCAAGTGGGTCAGTAGATGTCAAAAAGGACCATTTTTGTCCTCGAGAAGATGATGAAGAAATTTTTTGTCCCCAAGTACCATATCTTAGTGCAATTGGTGCTCTAATGTATCTTGCAAATTGCACACAGCCTAACAAGGCCTTTTCAATAAATTTATTAGCAAGATATAGTTCTACACCAACTCGAAGACTTTGGAATGGAATCAAGCATGCATTACACTACCTCCGTGGAACGACTGACTTGGGATTGTTTTATCCAAAAGGATCAAATCCACAATTGATTGGATATGTAGATGCAGATTATCTTTCCGATCCACAGAAATGCCGATCACAAATAGGGTATTTGTTCACTTGTGGCAACACTACCATTTCATGAGATCTGTTAAGCAGACATTATATGCTACTTCCTCTATACATTCAAAGATTATTTCCATTTATGAAGCAAGTTGTGAGTGCATTTGGCTAAGATCAGTAATTCAACATATTTGAGAAAAATGCGGCTTATCATCAATCAAAGATAGCTCCACAATCTTATATGAAGACAATGCTACTTGAATTTCTCAAATCGGAGGAGGATATATCAAAGGTGACCGAACGAAGCATATCTCACCAAAATTCTTTTATACACATGAGCTCCAAAAGAACGGTGAAATTGATGTCAAGCGAATACGGTCAAGTGATAATTTTGCAAATCTATTTACTAAATCATTACTAGCTGCAACATTTAAGAAGATAGTGCACGACGTTGACATGTGTCATCTTAAAGATCTTTGAAGATATATATAATCATGAGAGGGAATAAATGATCAAAATGATATGTGCTTATTGTACTCTTTTTCCTTCGCTTAGGTTTTTTCCTATTGGGTTTCCTTAGCAAGGTTTTAATGAGGCAATTTAAAGGTACTCAAAAGCTTACTAGAATACCATACTCTTTTTCCTTCGCCACTAGTTTTTTCCTATTGGGTTTTTCCTTGGCAAGGTTTTAATGAGGGATATCCTTAACGAGTGGTCATCCAAAGGGGAGTGTTGTAAACCTATATATAAGAACTTTTGCTCCCATTGTAATGTGCAGAAAAATATTAGAGAAACACCAAAAGCAAAAGAGAGATATGTATATCAGTTCTAGAAATAATATGTTGTAGTTGATGACCATTACCACTAGACAAGAAGCAATTTTGGTGTGGGTCTTGTCCCACATCGAAAAGTTTGCTTGGTATGCATGTGTATATCAACAGCTCCGCGACTCTAACTGCCTTGGAGTTGGCGTGTTGTTGTTGTTGTGTGTGTGTGTGTTATCAAAAAAAAAAAACCCCATGTGTGGGTCTTGTCCCACGTTGAAAAGTTTGCTTGGTGTGCGTGTGTATATCAATAACTCCATGACTCTAACTATCTTGGAGTTGGTGTGTTATTGTATGTGTGTGTTATCAAAATAAATAAATAAATAAAATAAAAAGACAAGAAGCAATTTAAATATAATATCATCCTCATCTTTTATTTTCTTGCCTATATATTTCATCTATTTACAACAATTACTGTATTGTGACTTAAAGTCAAAATTGGCTGCCTCTAAAAGCTTGGTGTTATAAATTCCAGGGTTCACATTAAATTGGGTCCGGCTTAGGTTATACATTTCAACAAAACCTCACTGAATAAACCCAAAAATGACGGTTGACTAACGTTACGGATAACTAAACACCTTCCTTCAAATCTCACATAGCTCTACAAGCGTGCTCACAGCTAGAACCCATCTTAATTTACACCTTTCTCTTTTTTTTGAGAAATTTTACACCTTTCTCTTTGCAGGTTGCATCAACCGTTTTCTCGAAGTACATGTTGCCCTGCTGCCCCGATGAACATATTTTACTCTCTTTTTTAGAAACAATTTGATCATACATTTGGATCAGTGTTTAACAAGTAACAATCAATCATAATTTGTTAAAAGTTCAGCTATGATCATAAATTTGGATGAGCTTTTGACACCAAAATAAAAAAAATATAAATAAAAAATCCTTTTTAATGCTCCATAACATATCCTTAAAACATATCCTCTTCAGTATCTAGCTCAAATTCCCTTAAAAATCCCAGACCCGTTTGATCAAAATATCAATCAATCAAAACCCCACCCCCCCCCCCCCCCCCCCCCCCAAAAAACAAAAGTCTGATGGTTGGTGATGAAAACAGAATATGAAATACAAAAAACGCTCCGTAACATACAGATCAATTGCAAGTTGGAACTGAGCCCATGGCGAATTCAACATGAGAAAATTGTGGCAACATCTTGGTAAAATACCCAAGAACTTCTCAACTAATTAATCCCAAAAGAATTGAAAACATGATGCAAAGAAGTAAAGCCAAATTGATGATCAAAGAAGCTTATATCATTAGCATATTTGTCCACAGATTATCAAACAGTATATACAGAACATGTCAATTTGGAATAGGTATGAAAGATATTCACAACCACTAAATATCAGCATGCCAGAAATGTGCGCTGTGCATCACTTTTGTACACAAACCACGGGGTATAGAAAGGTGTTTCCAGGGATAGAGGGATCCTAGATCTGTCATTCTGCAAACAAACAAAAATAAAAAGTAAGTCAGATCAATTGGAATTATGGTCTCTGCAAAAGGAATGTTTTAATCCAGTGGAGATCAAGTATTTCCCCAAATTTAGCATCATAAAGTATAACAAAATGCACCCAGGCACATAACTTATCTACTGCATGAAATCATCATTCCATTTAAAGATTTAGTAGTTTCAAAAAAAGCTTCACTAGTGCTCATTGTGGCAATCAGCATAAACCTCTAACCATAACCATTGGAAGTTTGTAACATGAGATGTAACCTTTCTTTAAAGCATATCATGTTTCCCAGATGGGCCACGCTGTATATTTAAGCATGACCAACGTGCAACCAGAATGAGCACTGGTAATGAGCTACATATACACCCATTACATGGAATAATGCGCAAACATTCTCAGTTTCTCACCCTTGGACAAGTGTAATGAAGATGTCAGTCCACAAAAATTCTTTTTTACCATCTAAAGGTTCGCACCTACAGAACAAGTGTGACAAAATTGTAAGTCCAAGAGAGGTCTCTTTTGCAGAGCAAAATAGTATTGCCAGATGCTGGGCAACAAGTGTTCTGATTAAACAAAGGATTGGAGACTAGAGAGAGTAGCATAAAACAAACTGATACACATACAAAGCCACTCATACCAAAAAAACAAGTGGAAAGTGAAAAATGTTAGACCTAGATGGCAAGAAAGCAAGTGCGGAGGAAAAGGCAACCAAGAAGAAGAAAAAGAAAAATAACTGTTTATATTCTGGATCATGATAGAGTCATGGAGAAACTTAGTAACATATTATTATCTCAATCATGCTTGTTTTGGGGAAAAATGATTGAAAGCATCTATAAAAAAAAGTTGAAGATGTTAAGACAAAACTGATTCCCCATTTGTGGTTTGGAAGCATCAACAATCCTAATGCAAATGAAAAAATAAGGTAAAAGATGGTGGCTATTAATCCCTTTTACAGATATGTAAATGTACTCAGATGTAAACGTGCTCAAACAAGGTAATCAAAATTGGTCCAATATGCCACAAGACAAGAAAAACTAACTGGAATGCCATGGTCATTTGCAGCAAGCAACACAAGTACATTAGTAAGCACATTCGCATTAATTCGTGTAAAAATTTCTGTCTATTTTAGCATAAGAACTTAATTTTTCTATTTTACATACTCACTTTTCAAAACACTCCACATCAAATTATCTATTTAACACTACATTTCATTAAAATACTATTTTTTTATCAATTTTTTTTTATTATTTTCCAAAATCATCTCTCTCTCTCTCTCTTCAACCAAAAACCACAACATCTTTGTCTCTCTCTCAGAAATCACTCTCTTCTTCCTTTCCAAAACTCTCTCTCTTCACAACTAGTCTCTTCTTCTTTTCTATTTTACATACTCACTTTTCAAAACACTCCACATCAAATTATCTATTTAACACTACATTTCATTAAAATACTATTTTTTTTTTATCATTTTTTTATTATTTTCCAAAATCATCTCTCTCTCTCTCTCTTCAACCAAAAACCACAACATCTTTGTCTCTCTCTCCGAAATCACTCTCTTCTTCCTTTCCAAAACTCTCTCTTTCACAACTAGTCTCTTCTTCTTTTCTATTTTACATACTCACTTTTCAAAACACTCCACATCAAATTATCTATTTAACACTACATTTCATTAAAATACTTTTTTTTTATCAATTTTTTATTATTTTCCAAAATCATCTCTCTCTCTCTCTCTCTCTCTTCAACCAAAAACCACAACATCTCTGTCTCTCTCTCCGAAATCACTCTCTTCTTCCTTTCCAAAACTCTCTCCCTCTTCACAACTAATCTCTTCTTCTTTTCCAAACCCAAGGCGTTCTCTCTCTTCCTCCACAACAGTCTCTTGGTCCTTTCCAAACTCAAGGCTCTCTCTTTCCTCCTCCAAAAGGATCATAACCAGTCTCCTCTTCCTTTCCAAACCCAAGATTCTCTCTCTCCTCCTCCATAACCAACTCACCCATTGCACAGATCCTCAACAAAACAGTCAATGATTCTAGGTTCTCCCACGCACCGATTAGCCCGCATAATCACTGTTCTCACTCATGGTGGTCCAATCGGCATCCTACCCCGCCATCACAGATCAACCCATCTGCAACTAGATCCACAAAAGCTCAAGCAACCCTATCCACCAATAGGCCTAATCAGCAATCTTAGGCGACGATTCCAAATTCCCCCAACACACTGACGAGCCCACATCATCACCATTCTCACTGGTGGTGGTCAACAAGAGTATTAGTGGAAGAAGGAAGAAAGAAGAGACAGAGAGAGTCCAAGATGAAGAAAGAGAGTGAAGGGAAGAGAGAGAGAGCAAATCTGACATGGGACAGTGGAAGAAGAAAATATTAAAATGCAAAGCTATTGTAGCCAAGTATATTTACACGGCTATTGTAGCAATTTTGTAAATTTGCAGACTTTTACAATCACTGATGTGGGTATTTTTTTGGTTAAAATGTGTAAATTTTACACCTTTTGGTTAAAACCCATCAGTGATTGTAAATTTTACAATCACTAATGTGAGTGCTCTAAGGAGCTATGTGGCCATAACCTGATGAATAACAACTAAATAACATAAGGGATAATCATAAATAAGGCTTTGTTGACTAGACTCAAACAATTAGTCTATAAATTGACTGCATAACATATAGCTGGGAAAAAAATATTGTAAGAAAAATTAAATTTTTGAAGAAATAAACAATTAAGGACTCTTTTTTTTTTTTTTTTTTTTTTTCAACAATTAAGGACTCATATTTTACCCAAACAATATCATGCTTAACAAGAAAATTGAAACATCAACAAACAGAATACAACTCAATGATTTACCATTAAAAAACATACGTGTCCTTGCATCTAATTACAGAATCTCAAGCTTGGCAATACAAAAGCTAAACCTGATAGGTATAGAAATCATAGTGCAAAGTAAATAGAAACTTAATCTTGTTGCAGAAGTTCAATTCAACTGAAACTGACCACTACCTAGACAGGTTGGTTCACAGAGATAGCCCAGCAAAAAGCAACTCCAACTCCTGATCCTGTGCCACAGTTCTCTGACATAAGAGGCATAAAATCAATAACCCATATGGCTTAAAGTCTAATTGTAATTAATTAATTAATTGTATAAAATGCATAGAAGTTCATGTTGTATATCAACCAAATTTGTACTTGGATAAGAGCTGATGAATTTCAAAGTATCGACCATGACCTTTATGAGCGCTATGAGCTATCATTCTTTTTCCCGCAATCTCACCGATGTCAAGATTTTCCAAGATGAGGAGACATGATGAGGAACATAACTAGGAGCCCCCAGTGAAGACTTATACAAGCCAAAGGAAAAAGCAGGTTCTATTGCTCAAACATTAATTTGGGATGGTTCAAATGATGGAGATCTCTCTTGGGACCTTGCTTAGTTAGTCTAAGTTGAATTGAGCCTTTTTTATTGTTTATTTGCTGCTAGATCAGTTTTAATTAAGTTTAACTACAACAAGGGCAATCTGATAAATTCCAGGCTTTCCGGAATGGGCTGACCTTGGGCTGTACCAAAAACCCAAGAGTCTTATTTTGTGTTTCAAGTCCTGTTCCTATTTGTTTTAGAAGTACTTGCACACTTTTTTTTATTGTTATTGGTAGTCCTAGTCTTTCAAGGAATAAATTATTTAGATCCTAATCCTTCTAGGAAAGGATTTAGCAAAGCACTAGGCTGTGTTGTGAGAGTGGTTTCAATAAAATTTCAGCAGCTTATATTAACCATTGAGGTTGTGATGCTTTCTCCTACCTAAGTGTGATCACTTAGGAGGTGTGATTGCCTAGTGTTTATCTTTCTTTATTTCTAGCTCTATTCACTATTGTAACATCCAATAACCATCACACATATTAAATATCCAATCTTTTTATTACTCAACCCTATCTAAACCTCAAACATCAAACCCTCTTCAAGAACCCATCAAGATTTCATCAATAAATTTAATTTAGTTCTGTATTACTAAAAATTCTACAATTAAAATTTCTTGGCATTTGATAAGGAGAGGAATGTAGGGTTGTAAACTATACTGTCTTCAGTATAACTTATAAGAGTGATTAAACCTGCAAAAATACCAAGGAAGAATTTCAAGTTTGCCAAAAGCCTTGTAGATCAATTGGCTGGCACCTCCTAGTGTTTCCATGACATCCAAGGTTCAAATCCCCTCTCCCCCATTGTAACTGTTGAATAATCAAAAACAAGCCCACCAACTTACCTTTGCAGCACTAAGCTTGAGATTGATGACCCTGCTTCCTTGGGGCTATGCAATGACCTTTGAACTTTCACAAATATAATCTGCAACTCTCTAAGATTGTACATGCATTCCTTATGAAACTTTTTCCAATATCTGAACTGTGAGTTGTAGAGAAAAGAAATAAAATTTTCTTTTTTAGATCACATTATGTTGGAATTTGTTTGGACACAACATAGACAGTAGACACTCCAAATTTTGAGCATCCAATGGTTACATACCTCCCTACTTCTGCTCCTTGTGCATGTGCTTTCACACTACCGGCATCAAGAAAATGGAAAATATTTGTGTAACATTAAAATTCTATGGTAAATATCAACAATCACTCATAAGTCCTAAGCTTTTAAAAGGCAAGACTGGTTCCTATACCCTCTTTTCCACTTTCTACAATTCTACAATTATATTGTTCCCACAACTTAAACTATTTTTTAAATAAGTAATTTTTAGCCCCACAGGGAGGGGGAAGGGGATACTCAAGCTAGTGACCTCTGCTTCATGAGGTATGGTCCTCAGCTGATCATACTATCCCTAGAGGTTACTTCACACTAACTCTCAGTAATACACAACACCATTTACACTGTGAATCCAAGTTTCCAATTGTGCTATCCCTTGGGGTTAATCCACTTGTTACCATATATTAAAGAGGGAATAATGTTCTTTATAGACAAAACAAATTCTCTCTCTTATAAACAAGTAGTTCCTTAAACCTGTTAGCATTGACCTTTTACACAATGCTTATAACATAATCGGCCCTATAAAGGAATTGATCCCGGTCAATCATACTAAAGGACGAATCACAATGTCCAGCTTTCATTTTCTAAAACATTAATTTTTTTTTTTTTTTTTTCCCTAGACTCTAAATTTCCTCTTCTTCTTCATTGTGACTCTAAATTACCATTTGAGCAATAACAACACATAAGTTAATTTTATATACTCAAATCCACTTTCACAAATAAAAAAAATGCACGATTTAGATGCGATGCCAAACCTGAATGGACATAAGTTGCAGTATCTTATTAAGAACCCGCAAGCGATGAGTAGCATACGTGCTGTTAGCAGGAAGTCGGTTCATTCTCTTCATTTCGTCATGAACTGCAGCCGTCTTCTCTTCATAACCCACTTCCTTCGACTGACTTTTTAACTGAGTACTAACTCTAGTGTCCATCTATATACACTTTTCAACCAAACCTATTTTTGAAAAGCACAACAAGATTAATTTTATCACAATCAAGAGAATACCCAACAATGAAGCAAACAAATAAGACCCAAAATTTTTAAGTTGTTCTCTATTTCAAACTCTAGGCAAGTGTAAACCCTAGTCCCTTGTTTGGTTGGTAAGAAAATTTACAGGACTGAATTTTTCTCGGGTGAAGCAGGTTAAATAAACGATGGCGGGCATCAAGGATTATAATTGAGTGTTGAATTCTGTGTCTCCGTAAACAATAATAAAAAAAAACTCTTTTTACGATTCGAAAATTCTAAATTCATAGACACCGCCAAACAGAGTCTTATTATAAGCCATAAACGAAGGAATAAAGCGAGAAAAGAGAAAGGAGAAAAAAAAAAAAAAAAAAAAAAAAAAAGCTTACAATTACAGGAAGCGTAGGCCAATCAATTTCGAAGAGAGAATGATTTGAGAGATTGAAGCTTAAACTACACGAAGACAGAGCCACCGTCTTTTACTTTTCACACAAGGTATTACTGATTACTGAAAAAAGCGAAACGTACCGTTTTGTATTGCGTAGGCCAAAGTTGTCAAATCGTTTGCCGCATTTCAGCGACGCAGCAAACGGCGCCGTTTTCAAGTAGATACAAGTTTTTTTTTTTTTTGGGATAAAAATATCATATAACAAAATTAATATTGTTAATTTGTTACAAGAGGAACAATTTTTTTTTTTTTTTCAAAATTTTAAAAAATGTGTATTATTTGAACTAGGGATAAGTTCATTATACTTTCCTTTTCTTTTTTTTTTTTTTAACTAAACTTACTTATAGTCTATAAGGTGAAATGTGGAATTATCTTAATTTTATAATATACTATTCCTCAAACACAGGTTAGGGAGAAAATAGGAAATTTCAAAGTTTTCAAGATTAAGATTGCATACAATAGGGATGAGAGGAACCACAATTTCTTGATTTATGGCCTGTTTGGATGTTAAAAAATAGAGGGGGAGTAGAGTAGAGTGAAGGAGAGTAGTTTAATTACCTTGTTTGAAAGTTTTTTTAAGGAAAGAGGGGGAGGGATTTGGAGGGGTTTGGAGGAGTTTCAACTACCTCTAACCCCTCATTTTTAATTCCCCCAAATTGGAGAGATTTGGAGGGAGAGTAGATCACATAAATTATTAAAAATATAAATTACCTAATTTGCCCTTGATATATTAACAAAATTACAAAACGAATTTGTTTGTTTCCCTAGAAAATTTGAGGTTAATGAAGCAATTTCCCTTCACACTGTTTTTGTTTAAGCTTCACCATTTTAGATTTGAGCTTTGTGTAAAATGGTCGGAGAACATGGCGTCGTCGTCGACGTCGTCGTCGTCGACTTCGGCGAGAGCTGGAGGAGGCTCCGATCAACCTTCGCAGCCGCAACAGGTTACCATTCATGGTGATGACTTCACTACCGGCTTTCACCACTTGCCGTCGAAGTCAAGTACAAATCTCACGCCGCCGCGATCGAGTTCATCGCCGACCTAAACCACGGTCGTTGACCCACCGGTCCAGTTGCCGATGAAGCACGACGGCGACTCCCCTTTGATGCCGGTGAACTATCCCGACGACGAAGAGGATCTCGCTTTGCTTGCTCTTCGTTCTCCAGGATTTCGCTTTTTTTTTTCTTTTTCTTTTTTTTTTTTTTGGTTGTGTGCGTTTTGGGGGATTTGGTTTGTCTTTCTGTGAATTTTTTTTTTTTTTTCCTCGACTTGTGTCTGTGTTTGGTTGCTCAGAAAATGTGGAAAAAAAATGGGAATTTGGATTTTGGTTAGAGTTTTAAAAAACCTACTAAATTTGGCGATGTTTAGTATTTTATTAAAACTGATATGAACGCTTTGTTTTCAAATATTTAGATAACAGTTCAATTTTGACTGATTTTTACTCTCTTTTTTTTTAGTTTTTAGGTGTATAAATTGTTTTTTTTTTTTAAACATTTTTTATTTATTTATTTTTCTAAAAAAAAAATCACTAACATATTTTAAGATTTGGACAAATGATAATCAAGTTCAAAACTTTACAAAACTAATAAATTAATCATAAACCAATGTTACAAGTTCATTTTCAAATAGGGGTAAATCTGTCTATTTTAATCATTTTCTCTCATTTCTTTTCTATTTTTTAAAACATCCAAACAAGGGAAAAGGCTAATTACTCCCTTTCTCCTTACTAATTTTAAAAACATCCAAACAAGATGGAGGGGAATCATTCCCCTCTACTCTCCTCCCCACTACTCTCCTCCCCTCTACTCTCCTCTACTCTCCTCCCTCTCTAAACTTCCAAACAGGCCATTAGTGGGAAGTTGGGAAAGATTTATTTAACAATTAAAGTTATTTGTGAAGAAAGAAGTATTGAGATGCTAATTGATTAAAAAAAATAAAATTGTTAGAGATTTATTTAACAATTAAAGGGTTTTTTTTTTTTTTCTTACATTGATAATTGGAAGTGAGGGATTTGAATCATGGATTTCTCTGTTTGAAACATTAAGAAGTGCCAAGTTGAGATAGCCTATAAAGCTCTTGGCAAAGTTTGTTTGTTTTTAACTCCAATTTTTATTATTTTACTATTTGAAGTTCTTGACATCATTTTCTTTTACTTTTTTTTTAAAAAAAAAAAAAAAGCCTTGCAGCAATATTAGATTATAGATTTTTTATTTTTGATAGTTATAATATCGGAGATGACCCATAATGGGGTTCGAGCTTTAATTCTTTCCACAAAGGAGATAAGACAATGTCGTGGAACTACATAGCTCTTGTCATAACAAATATATTTTATAAAAATTAAAAGATGGGACTAAATAGTAATACTATTTCCATAATATATATGTAACACTCTTATAAAGCACTAGAAGTCTCCTATGAAATTCATCCAAATAACAAAAAGACACTAGTTAACCATGCATCCAAAGATAGGGATTTTTTGGTACCATCTAGACATGTATCGAACATTCAAACTGTTCATTACCCTAAGTTTCGTACCCTCATCCTTGACTTTCAAGGCAAAAAAGGCTCTCTCTTATTTCTCATGGCATCACACCGCATGCCCCCCCCCCCCCCCCCCCCCCCAGGCCAATGTTGAGTATGGTGATTTTCAAGGGCCAAAATGGGCAAATGTCCTTTTCGTGCAAAAAAATCAGCGTTTTGCCTCTTTTTTCAAACTAATTAGGGAAATGCCCCTATTTTGAAACTTGATTTTCTCAAAATCAGGTATCAATTTAAAACTCGATTTCTAGACAATCAAGTTATAGCAAACTAAAAATTAAAAAAAAAAAAAAAAATTGGAACTCGAGCAATTTAAAGTCTTATAGTGGCGTTTTGAAGCCCTATAGTGGCGTTTTAATATGCAAGTTTTTTTCTTAAATCTGATTGCTCCATTGGGAGCCTTATAGTGGCATTTTAACATGCAAGTTTTCTTCTTAAATCTGATCGCTCCATAGGGAGCCCTATAGTGGTGTTTTAAATACCTATAGTGGCGTTTTTAATGGAACTCGAGCTCCATGAACTCAAGTTCCATGCATTTTTTTTTTCTTCTAAGTTTGATTGCTCCATACTCGATTTTTTACAAATCGAGTTTTACATTGAAACTTGATTTTGAGAAAATCAAGTTACAAAAGAGGGACATTTCCCTAATTAGTTTGGAAAATGGGGCAAAACGCTGATTTTTTTGCACGAAAAGAGCATTTGCCCATTTTCTCCAATTTTCAAGGCTTCTTTATTGAAGTATCTATTAGTAGCAAAGTGACCCAAGTACCCAACAGACATTTATCCCTAAGAGTCTTTAGTGACCATCTTCTTATCAATCATCAAAATTTCTTTTACTTCATCTCATGTTAATGTTGCTATTAAACTTGTTATAATTTGTCTACCTTAACCTATGTATAGAGAAAACATGTACCCTCACACACAGACGAGATAGGTGATGGATTGGAGAGAACCTTGTACCTAGATAAGGCTCACAGCACACTGTTATTAGAGCAGTAGAAAATATAATTATTAACTAAATTGTATTTTAATTTATCTACTAATCTCTAAACACGTGCTTACGTGCATGCTTAGAAACTTTTCTATATTTTTTTTAAAAAAAATTAATAATTTTTATTCATCATAATATGTAACTCACGAAAAAGAGTAATATAATGAAAGAGTATTACATTCATTGTAGCATTTGACCTTCTCATTTTTTATTCCACTTCTCCACTTCGAATCCTTCATTGAATCAAATGGAAACAATTACATTTATCTTGTCGCACAGTAATAGTAAGCACTCATTATATTTTTGTTGGGGAAGTAACTAAAAAATGAAAAGTGGATTTATCGGAATATCACTGGAATAGTAGAATTAATCAACTTCGAATGCTTTTTCAAAACATTCATTTGCCCTGGAAAACATTAATATCACATAAGTAGTAGAATTGAAAAAAAATTCAGTTTTGATAAAGCCATAAGCAAAAAGGATAATACATGCTTGTGAATGTTTTAATTAAAAAAATTATTTGTATTTCTAAATGAGTACAAAGTTCCAAACCATTAGTTAATGTTTGCTCCTCTTGCAATTACATTATAAATAATTTTTTAAAATGCTTCACATAAACAAATTAACCCAAGTGTTTTTTTTTTTTTTTAAAAAAACATATAAGACTGAATCACACCAAAGCTATAACTTACCAAACAATTACTGTGTTATCGGATTCAAAATCAACCAAACATTCCTAAGAACCACATTGAATCAAAACATGAGACCATAAAACAATATTGGACAATTTTCAAGTATAAAACTTTATAAAGTCGTAGGAATGGAATTAAATATAAGTACTACTATAAAACTGTATAAAAGATTCTTACATGTAAATCACATGGCCTATCCCATTTTTTCAATTGTAGAGTTCAAAGATGAAGGGAGACATTGACTATTTTATTGAAGTAGGCAAACTGCAAACTTGGAAGTGTATCCCATGAAGGAGTAATAAGGATAATATTGGGGGAAAGCCCACTATGTTTGGGGTAGTTTACAATTTCCTCCTTTATCTTTGAAACCAATCAATTTCCCCCTCTATGTTTGGGAAATGAGCAAATACTCTTAATCCGTTACTTTTTCAGTTAAATCCAATGAAATTACAATGATTACAAATGCAATTTTCAAATTTTTTTCTTCCTTGTGGTGTACAAACTAATAATTTCTTTAAAAATTCTCATTTGGCTTAACTAAGAAAGTAACAAATCTAGAGTATTTGCTCATTTTCCAAACATAGAGGAGGAAATTGGTTGATTTCAAAGATATATGTGGGAATTGTGGACTACCCCAAACATAAAGGGGTAGTTCACAATTCCCTCATATATCTTTGTTAAAGGGATAATATTTGTTTGGTTTTGAAAACTAAAAAACAAATGACAATTATTCAATCGTTTTATTTTGAAAACTAGAAAAAAATGACAGCTATCCAAACTTTTCGGTAGGGATAAAGATAAGAAAATAAGGACAATATTTGTTTTAAAATGTGGGGTTCAATAAAAAAAACTAGCTTCATCACACGCGCTCTACACGTGCGATGAGGCTTTTTTTTTTTTTTTTTTTTTTTTTTTTGAGTTTAATGTTGTAATTTTTCAATTTGAATTTATCTATTGTTAGTGAGTTTACACGAGAAGGGATTTTTATAAAGCTAGAATTTAGGATTTTGAAAAGGAGTAAACTATTCGGTTTAATGTGTACTAATTTTTAGGAAAAAATGTATTAAACGTGTATGAGATATATTTAAATAGAAAGTGTGTGCTAATTTTTAGGAAAAACGTTTCTCAAATAGTTTTTGTTTTTGAATTTTGTTGAATTATAATTTTAACCCTATTATTTATTTTTTAGGAATAAGAATTATCAAATTAGATTAGGGGTATTTTTGACATTTTATAAAGTCATAACTAATTTTCTGAATTCTCTTATTATCTATACTACTATTTAAGGGGTTTTCCCTGTTTGGGTTCCTCAATTTTGATGCCCAAAATACCCTTAAATTTACCAGTTTGTAAAACTTAAATAATAGGGTTAGACATGTAAAATTACTAATTTAAGAACTCCTAAATTTTAGTTAAATTTAAAAAAACAGTTTCTTCTATGATTCTATACACGTTTCATACCTCCAATCAGTTTCCTATCATCATCTGGCAGTTACAATATTATCTGAACTCTATCCATCTCAAACCTCACGTCTCATATTTTATAAAAATTCACAACAAAAAAAAAAATGCTACATAACTAGCAAGATAGGACTGCAAAAGTGGCCCGATCAAATTAGAATTTAAAAAAAGGTAGACTACTCAAATCTTTCTTTTTGTTATTGACATTTGAGTTATTATTATGTGTTGTGATTTCTGTGGGTTGTGATCCCCAAATACTTGACAGGAAATTGTCAACAAATTGTAATTCTTTTCATATACACTAAAGTTACAAATTTTTTTAATTCTTTAATTTCTTGAATTTTTCTTCTTCTTTTAATTTATATATAGAATAAGTGACCAATACATATGATTATATGTAATTTTGTCAAAATCCAACACTGTGATTTTTCTTTCAAGAAAACGGTGAAGACGAATGTATTTTGGTTCTAGACGATGAAGTTTGTGGTGATATGTGAATTGAAGTGAGAGATGAAGATAGGATTGAATTCTAGATTGGATTTGTGGTTGAATTTATGGAGGTAAGGGATTCTCATACGCCGATCTCAATGATCTATGTACAAATACCCATTATTAAAATTCACTACTTTTTCACTCTCTATTTGTGGAGATCTTGATCTTGAGGTATGATTATTCTGAAACATGGCCATTGAGTTTGTTGGAAAGTAATCCATTGAGTTTGTTGGAAAGTAATTTTGTTTGTTTTGAAGCATAGTAGGAATGAGTTTCATCTTTTATCAAAAGTCAAAACCGTGTACTTCTAAGCTAACTAATGTATTCAAGGTTTTATTTTTATTTTTTACTCTACAAGAATATCAAACTGTTTACAATTTTTTAGTAATTCTTTTCCTATTAGTTATTACTTGCATTTTTCTTTTTAATATTTGTGGTTAAATAATAAATGACAAAACTTATGTACAACATCTTACTTAAGTCTTGCCTAATAAAAAAAAAAAAATAAATAAGGATGTTTATCCCACATTGGTTGTATGTGTTAAGAGTTTCAATCCTTACTAGCCTTTGAGCTCACGCGTGTGCTCAGAGACTCTTTTATTTTTTGGGATAAAGATTAATAATTTGCATCTTTTATAATTTGGGATTACTAAATTTTCCAATTACAAAAAAACCTAGGAGTGTGATGAAAAAATTATTTCACTTGCATAATACTTATCACACCCCAAGAGAGTCTCAACTCGCAAGCTTATTCACGTACACATTATACGCTTAAGTTTGATTCATTTATTAAATTAACGAACATAAACACACGTTTTAATGAGTTTGAGTTCGGGTTGTTTATAAATAGCTCGGTTCATTTACAACCTAACTCTTATAAATGTTTCCTTATAGAGAAATTGTAGAAGGGACTTCAATTTAGGTTAGAAAATTGCATAGATATAGTGATGATGATATTCATTTTTTCCCAATAAATACTGACAGTTGTTTAATTTAGATGAAGTATGAGGCCCGTTTACACTTTCATTCAAAGAGACATCATAAAAGCCAATTAATCTCACTAAAAATTGTACCAACTGCCATAAAAAGAAGTATGAAGGCCTGTTTACACTTTCATTCAAGAAGACATCATGAAAGCCAGTTAATCTCACTAAATATTGTACCAACTGCCATAAAAAGTGGGGGGTCAAACAATTTTGTGACATTAGTTGAAATGTGAACATAGGATGGAGAATCAAGTTGTAGTGTTATTATGTTGTACAACATTGTTTGTGTAAAAAACTATTGGGGGAAGGAGGGATATATATGATTAGGGGCAATAATTCCCATGGTCCCAAAAAGGCCTTCGCAAAAGTCAATGGCAAGAAAGTTACAAATTTTAAAAAGAAAATGGGCTCAAAGAATTCGACTCTATGATTAGTTACAAGGACTCTGTAAACCAATGATAAAAGCTTGATTAGCGAAATTTGAAGTTTTATCTTTTTCTCTATGACTTTGTGTCTATTATAAGAAAAAAAAAGTATAGAATATACATATAATTGAATGATGAAGACCACACAGCGGAATTGATTTAATATTTTTCATTCATATGCTTGGAAGGCCAAAAGATACGAACAAGGAGATCCAGCCATGTGGAAATCACATGGCCAACCCCAACAACTTTATGCCATCATCCCACTTGTTATTAAGTGGATACATCGATTCCCACTATAATTCTTCCACTTTTTCTTGTGTTCATTCATCAAAATCTTAGGCTATGACCGATTGATTAGAAACCAGCTGCCTCACCAGCAATTCCAAATTTGGCTAGAGAGAGAGAGAGAGAGTTTTGACATGCATTGTGCTAGTCTTGGAATAAGATGCATTTTGTGTGATAGTTAATAGTTTATCTATGGTTGGTGATTGGAGTATTGAAATTTTTTACATACTTAACTTCAAAACCAATATTTGAGTATTAGTCCAATTGAATTGACTAATCAAACTACTTCTTGAAGTCCAAACTACTCAGTACCTACCAAACCAAATTTTTAAATGCAGAGCTTATCAGAAAAATCTGGTTCAACTTCAACAAGATGGTTTTTACGGACTGATGTGAGTTACTTTTAGATAAAATTGTATAAATTCTACACGTTTTTCTATTATATATAAACTGATATAAATGTTCTTAATATAATAAATAAATGCCAGCAAGGAAAAGAACAATATATTGACTCCATAAAAAATTATACGTATCTGGGAGCACTAGTCATATTGACTCCCTCACAAAAATCACATAAAAACTATAATAAGTTCTATAATGATGGTTATTGGCACCATCTTGTCACTATTATTTTCAAATCAAATCATAATAATTATATGATTTAATCTCAATAGTGCCTTCACATTCGATGGAATTATTTCAAGTTTTCACCACACATCAAAGACATTTTCACATTTTGATGGCAATAGCCCGAGTTTTCTTTTTCTTTTGTAATTTTATTTACTATCAAAGGTAATCTTTGGATCTCCTTTCATTCCACTACAAGCCTACAAGCTATCCGCCAAATTTTCCTTATTGATATTATCCAAAAAGAAAAATCCTCTTTGAGTGATTTTTGATGTTTTTACAATTTTTAGTGATTTCTTTTTATAGACTTTTATTAGTTATTTTGATAGATATTTAGTGATTTATTTTTTTATGTAATATTTTTAAGTTTTTACTAATGAATGCCGTAATATACTATTTAGGAATTTTTTTTATGGGAAAAAAATAATTGATTTCTAAGAAAATTTTATAGAAAAAATACTAATGAATGCCCTAATCTATTAATATACTATTTAGGAATTTTTTTATGGGAAAAAATAATTGATTTCTAAGAAAATTTTATAGAAAAAAAAAGTAACTGATTTATTTTTTTGCAAATTTTTTAATTATTCATAAAAAAATTTCCTAAAATGATTAATCAATGAATACCTCTTAACCGAATTTATATTCTAAATATAACATGAAACCAACAAATATAAAACCTATGACGTATAATAATTACACATAAACAGATAAACTCCTTTATGTGTGTTGATTATTTGGATCATTTGGGGATAGAAAAATGGGATAATATGTTAATTTATTTTCATCTTTTGGGAGGGCGAAGTCTTATTCATTAAAAATCTGGATATAATGAATCAAATTTTATTACACTTTTTTTTTTTTTGTTGATAACCTCAAATTTTACTACACATCAGAGTGTAATTTAATCCGTGGATTGTGCAAAAATTGGATAACACATGTCTGCTTAGGAATGGTAGGGGACCCAAGGCGTACTGAGCTAGTGTAGACCCCTCCATTTCAAATCCCAACCCTCCACACGTGCCGAAGAACAAAAACAGCAATCAAGCACCAAACTCTCCCCCCCACCGGCACACACGTGCGCACGCCGAAGCCCAGAGAAAATATAGGCAAAAATAAAAACAAACAACAACAACAAAAAACGCCCCCCCAAAAAAAAACTCAGTTTATAATTAATAAATAAAAAAATATAAATAATATAAAAAAAGTCAAGAGGAAGAGGAGCAGAGCAAGTTGTGCTGTGTTCTGTTCTGTTGTGGCTTTTCGATCTCTCTTTCTTTCTTTCTTTCTTTCTTTCCGCTCTAATATTTATCAGAGCCCCGACGAGAGAAAGAGGAAGAGAAAGAAAATCGCGCGTGAAAAGACCATTTTGCCCCCCCCCCCCCTCTGGTTCCTCTCTCTCTTAATCTCTCGCTTCTGATTTTTGTGCGGACCACCATGAACGAGAAGGCCAGCGTTACCAAAGAGCTCAACGCCAGGCACAGAAAGGTTTTTTTTTTTTTTTTTTGAAAATAATCTCAAATTCAATGAAATGCTAAATTCGCAACTCGTTTTGCTCGAAAAAAAATGACCATGGATCATTGATTTGGTTGTTGTGCTGTTTGATTGGTTGCAGAGAAATCGAATTAGAAAGAAAATGAAAAATCTTGAAGACTTTGTAACTTCTATGCGTGGCTTAAATCTTTAATTATGCCTGTTATTGATTTGATCTGTATGTTTTGGACCTGAAATATATTTTTTTAACATTGATTATGAATTCTGGTTTATTGGGGTTTATTCATGTAATTGATTTTGGCCACTTTTTTTTTTATTTTTATTTTTTTATTTTAAATTTCTAATTCTTTTAATGGGGTGGGTTTGGTTAATCTTTGGTTTGGATTACTGGGTGCATTTCCATCTGATTCAATGGTGTTTCAGTTAAGCTCATTTTGTAATCATGTTGTTTTTAATTAGATTCATTGAATTCTATGGTTTTCTTTTTCATGTTATATCAGTTTACAATAGGGTATAGCACCATGAACTTAGATTTAGACAGAGAGAATTAATTGGATTGTTTCGATGACTCAAAGGACTCCAACGTATGCTTTGATGAGATTTTGCATCTAGACATGTCTTACACATTGCAATGATATGTTGTTTATAACTGGGTTTTACCATAAATGCAAGCTTGTTCAGTAGAATACTACGGTGCATAAATTTGAGTGTTTTCTTGTCTGTGGGGTTATAATTTTTTTTAATGGTGATGTGGGGATAAAACCAGATGAGATTGAATACTTCTAGGATTAAATCGTGCATAGATGAATGCATAAAAGGATGGGCGTCAGTTTTCTGTGCTCAACTCTATCTATCAGATGGTAAACATGACCTTGTACCGCTGCATGGAATATGGTTCTTTGTAGGCTGGGTGTAGGGGAAATTTTATATTTGTTTCACATGACAAAGGGATAATATGTCAGATTCTATTTCTTCAAGCAGTTTCTTATTACATGAGAAGCGGATGTTTTAATATGTAAATTAGAATGGAGATGATTTTCTTGAGTTTTGGAACCATGGGCAATTTCAGAATCAAGAGGCATTGATCAATTTGTGTAATTTTCTTCGGATGCTAAATTTTGCTTTGTCTTAGACTTGATGTAATAGTTCTACTAGGCTTAATTATGCCAATGCTGTGCTTTGCTGTCAGTGTTTAATGTTAGTTATGGTTTTTGTTTGTACACTGATCTTTGCTTCATTTTCATCTACGTTTGTTGCTCCTTCAGTGTGTTCTCTATTATATTCTTATCTATACTACTTTAAATAAATGCAGATTCTTGAAGGACTTCTTAAATTGCCAGAAAATAGAGAATGTGCTGACTGCAAAGCTAAGTATGTACCTTGAAGAATTCAAAAGAGATGATCTGGATATTATTAGAAATTTTATGGCAAGGAGCCCAGAAGAGACAATGTAGATATTGTTCACTAGCAGGGTTCCAAGTACATAGAAAGAAATTTACTACATTAAAAAAAAAAAAATATCATTGGTTATTCCAAATATAAGCATGTCATTATTTAAGTACATTACTAGTACAAGTTGCTTATAGTGACTTTACTACTATGCAGAGGTCCAAGATGGGCTAGTGTGAATTTAGGCATCTTTATATGCATGCAATGTTCTGGGATCCATAGAAGTCTTGGGGTACACATATCAAAGGTGGGTTATTATTATTATTTTATTTATTTTTAAATTTATGTGTCAATTAATCTATATCCATGGTCAAATTACAAACTTTCTTTGCAATAGGCTGATTTGTGTATCCAAAAATGGATTTGGTTGCAGGTGCGGTCTGCTACGCTTGACACATGGCTTCCAGAACAGGTTGCGTTTATTCAATGTAAGCTTGTTTATTAGCTCATGGGCTTGAATATATCTTGACTGATTTCACATTGAATTTAAGATTGAGAAACTGCCTACAGATTTTGATTTTATCTTTTCTATGTAGCAATGGGAAACGAGAAGTCAAATAGTTACTGGGAAGCAGAGCTACCACCAAATTACGACAGAGTTGGAATTGAGAATTTTATCCGTGCAAAGTATGTGATAAGAGCTAGCCTTATGAACTTGTATCTTACATTATATCATTTTAGTGCATTGTAATTCTTTTTAACGTACATTTGGTTAAAATTATAAGGTTATATTTTCTTTTCTATTCATAGTAATTTTAGCACATTCTTCTAGGTATGAAGAGAAGAGATGGATTGCAAGGGATGGAAAACCAAAATCACCAACTAGAGGGCAGGAAGACAAGGCTTCTGTGCATTGGCAGAGGCCTGGGGAAAGAAGTGGGCATGGCCATATTTCTAGTTCTGAAAATACGTATGAGGAAAGGAAGATCACTCGACCACCTAGTACTATTGCTACAAGAATTAGCCTTCCTGTTCCACCAAAAGGACCTGAGCAGGTATCTTGATTTGTATTTCGTAGTTGATTACCATTTACATATAGTCTTTGCTTTCAAAGCAATTACCTGTATGGATAAGATGAACAAGTTGAACATGATGACTTCTAAAGTATTACTGACGCAGGACAACCAAAATAAAACAGAAATAACGGAAAAATAAAAGATATGACCTAGGAGTTAGCACCTAGGCCTTACTTGTAGTCAGCACCAAGCGGAGAAACCACTAGGAGTCAGCACCTAGGGTAGACCTGGAGTTAGCACCAGACCAAAGAAAGACCAAACGGTCATTGTTTTCATTCATCAAAATATCAACTATCTCCTCAAGGAGTACAATAAGTTGCTTATAAAAGATTGCTAAACACTAGTTCTAATTGGCTAGGAAACCCTAATTGCCTTATTACAAAAATAACCTTGCTTCCCAAATTAAAATACTAATAGCCCAATAAACTACTAGGACCTAAAACATAAAAATACAATTGACTTGCGAACATAAATAATATTAAATAATAATTTTCTTGCATCTCCCACATCAATAACTTTGTGAACCATCATAACCTTTTGGTCCCACAATATGTAGAGAATGCCTGTAATTTAGCTTTGTAGTGCCAGTTATTGGTGATGTTTAAAAGGGAGGCCCAAGGGGGGCCATGAGCCCCAATGCCTCTCACGTTTGGTCATTTTACCTGGAAGTGTATCAAAATTCCACAAACTTACTTTAAATGTCCCCCCCCCCTCTTCCCTAGTCTCTTCATGTCTGGATCTGTCCCTGCTTTAGTTCTAGTATCTCAAAAGGAATACTCTCGTTTATGGGCACAAGTGGGGAGCTGATCTAGTTGGCTCAGCTATTGTTAGAGCATTATTATCATCTTTCTTAACCCAGATATTTGCAACACTGCATGCACAATGTATTCTTTCCCTAAGTGCTTATCTCTGGACATCTGCAATTTTGGAAGAAAAAAGAAGAATCAGCGACCCTTTAGGGGACACATCATCACAATGAGTTTATTAGACTGGATGGTGTTTGTTCAAATCATTGAATGCGAAAGTAAATGGCCTTTATCATGAATGTAGATCCTTTCTTGTGACCTAGATTGCTACTTCTGCTGATTTATTTCCAGATACATCTTTGGCATTTGGAAGCGTAGCAATGGGTTGGGAGAAAAATCAGGGATGTTTTAATCATGGTGGTTGTCTATATAAACCATGCCAATGTGTATCTGAAAGTGAATTAAGTACATTGTTGGAATTTCTGGGTTCTATATATTTTACATAGCAACAGTTTATTGAGCACAAGAATTTCAAATCAATGTATGGATCCTTTTCTGGTCTCAATCTTTGGTCTGAGGACCAACTATGGGTTGGCTGGCTGTCTATGTGGATGATAGATTTAATCTATTGCCATAATATTGATGAATTGCAGAAGCAATTGAGGAATTAAATATGAACAGTGTCAGTTATGCAGTGATCTAATATGGTTGAATCTACAGTTTAGTTGATGTGTTTTCTTATCTCCTAAGCTATAATTGCTAAGACTGGTTAACTGAGATGGTTCCTGTTTTTACCTCTCTTTTTTTTTTTTTTTTTTTTCCAAAACATTATCTGCCTTTCTAGCTAAATTTGATAATAGTACTTCGTTAGATTCGTTATGCATGATTTAACTACATATGAGCAGGTTACTCCTGTTCCAAAGCCTCAACATGTTGAGAAAATAGAGTCAGCATCGGCAGTGGCCCAAGATGAAGCTACAAAGCAGGCTTTGGATGCTGCTTCTGTTGTATCTCCACCAAAAGTTGACTTTGCTACTGACCTTTTCGACATGTTATCCATGGATGGTCCAAGTGAAAATGGCTCAGAGGCAGCTTCACCTGATGATAATGTTTGGGCTGGTTTTCAGTGTATGTCTCTGCTGACTACATATTTTCACTTTCTGGATCATCAAAACAGTATTGTTAATTTCGTGCATCTTTTTGCTAATATGTATGTTGCATTTTGAGATTAAGGGTTATGGTTGTGCTTTTGTTTATGGTTGTTGCAGCTGCTGAAGAAGCATCAACAGCTGAGAAAACTGGTCCGACAAAGCCAGTTGAAAGTAGCCCCCAGTCAGCTTCTGGAATTCAGGATCTTTTTCTTGATTCACCCTCAGTAATGCCTCCAGTTTCAGAGAAACCCAAGAAAGATGTAAAAAATGATATTATGAGCCTTTTTGAGAAGGTATGCTTTGCATTATTTAAAAGATTGTTATGAACTGATTTTTGACTAAGTTTATTTTTTTTTTAGTTAGTTATATAAGATTTATATTTGGTAATTGGAGTTCCAGTGTAAAAGTTCATTTTTATTCAATTTAAAATAATTGAGCTTGTGGAATACCCCAACATTTGTCTATGAGTTTGGTTGGAGTGTACAGTTTTCTGGTTATTGTTATGCGTTGCATGTAAAAATTAACAAACAATATAAGATTATGGTTTGAATTGCAGTCAAATATGGTGTCTCCATTTGCTCTGCATCAACAACAACTTATGATGCTGGCTCAGCAACAGTCCCTTCTCATGGCTGCTGCAGCTAAATCTGTTGGTGGGGACCCAAAAGTTATTGGAAGTACTCAACAACCTGGGTCAAACGGTAGTATGAATATCCCTACTCAAAGTTGGGCAAATGCTGGCTACCAGATTCCTGGGATGATAATGCCTGTTGGTGGGCAGAGTGAACTACAGACTCTCATGCAGGTAGAGTCCATAGTAGGGCTTCATTAAGTTCTTAATTTGGTTTTATTAATCTTTATCTAGTGAGTTTCTCATTTTTGTTATATTTCATCCGGAGTTAGACCAGGAACATAGGACCAGCACATCCTGTGGGGAGCTCTGTTCCATTTCCTACATCTAGGTATGTCATTAATTTTGCTTGAGATCATTTTTTGCTCTATATCAGATTTTGGAGGTCAAAAATGGAATGCAATATTTCTTTTGATGTTAAGTAATTAGAACTGAGAACCGAATTGAGTTATTATTTCATGTGCCTGCTTGTTTGTAAGGCATTTTAAATGTCATGGCTACTTGCATAACGGGTTTCTTATCCAACACATGCTGGATGGGAAGTTCTCAAGTTGGGAAAGCTTGACTTGGTTTATTTTGCAGCTTTTATCTGCACAACTTTCACAAAGTACACACGTTTTTTAAATGGCCTTGTATCCCATCTGAGGTTAGCCCATAGCAAGCACTCCCGCCAATTCTTTTTCAACTCACAATTTCAAGCATATCTTTTCATTGCCCCCTCGTGCTGCCCTATTTGATCTTGAACCTGGTGTCTGTTGCTTTTTGTAAAGGAAGACCAAGATCACTTTTTTTTTTCCTTACAAAAATTGACATATTGTGCATATATATATGTATTGATTTTGATGTGGGAAAAAAGTGTCCCTTCTGTACATACAAGACTTAACACCCCTCCAATCTTTTCTTACAAAAAAAATGCCTCTATAAAAGCTGTTTGATATATCAAAGAACAATGCTGAAAGTTTAATACTAACTAAAACTTGAAAGAATAAGATCCCTAAAAGGTCCAAATAAATACTTACCAAGCTTCTGGTATGGTTTTTAACCCTTTCAAGATTTCATTCTTTTTCTTTTGGTGTGGTTTTGCACACTGTCAGAAGGTGAAAGTGAATCATCACTTTCTGGTAGAGTGGTTACCATTGCTATTGTTATATTGTGAAATATTGCGTATATATTTATTTGGATTCCCAGTATGTAGTCAGTCAATAATCAAAGATTTAATCATCATTATGTATTGTGAGTTGTGACATGCACCTGTGAGGAAGATTACCCAAACTTCCACATCATGTGGCGGCTCCAAAAATTTTTTTGAGGGTGGTCATTAAGAAACTTAAATTATACAAAATCTAATAAAAAAGAAAACTTCATATATTAACGACAAAAAAAAAAAAAAACACACACACACACACGCACATGCAAACACATAAAGTCTTATAATTTCTTTCTACAAATTTTCTTATTTTGAAATTGTTACATGATAGTCTCATCATCAATGTTGCAAGCTACATTTCTTTCAAAATCTAGTTAAATAAAATTGACTTTTTTTTTTCCCTAGTAAGGACCTAATATATTAAGTGGACTAAAGTTTAAGGACAAAGTTTGACTACAAACTAAGCTGTAACACAATGCTACAACTCTCATTAAAAAAATTAACATTGCTATTGTTGGGAGGATTTTTGTTCCAGGCCTGCACAAGCAGTTTGTCCGCTTTGGGACAAGCCCGCACGGTTTTGTTCTCAAGTGACATGGGAAGACTTTGAGTGCAATCTCACATCGACAAGAGAAGCGCCCCACATGTGTAGTAGTGGTACACTCATGCCTTGAGCTCAAGCTTATAAGGCTAGGGTGGGGTGCTTCTCTTGTCGATGTGGGATTGCACTCAAAGTCTTCCCATGTCACTTGAGAACAAAACCATGCGGGCTTGTCCCAAAGCGGACGAACTGCTTGTGTGGGCCTGGAACAAAAATTCTCCCCACAACTATATATTTTGAAAATCTAACAGTTGAATTGCATGTTCTCTCTATGTTTTTAAAATACATGTCAAATTTCATGTCAATCGGATGTTATTTACTATTCAATTCATAAACTTATTTTTTGTGTATAATTAGACTACAAAATTTTGAAATTTAAATATTTGATTAATGACATAGTTGTTGTTCTTTGATCTTCTTGAAATTTTGCAAGCATGAAAAATATAAGAAGAAAATGTAACTAAATGGTGGATTTGTCAAAATTCACATCTAATAAAAAAATATTGAATAGAGTTGTAGTATTAGCTTACAACCAAGTTTGTTGCTAAATTTTGTCCAAAGTCTAATTATGATAGTGTCCACATGCACTATAGTGTCCCCTTTTATTTTGCTAAACACTCTTATAAATCTTAATATTCATAACTAATGCCATTTCTTTTTTGCAGCCTTTATTCTATAGGGCAAGCTACCCCAGTTAATGGCGCCACAACCACTGGAGTGAGTAAACCTCAATCAACATCTACAGTATCATCTGTTCCTCCTACTCAGTCAGCGAAGGATTATGATTTCTCCTCCTTAACACAAGGGATGTTTGCAAAACAGTGAGTGGCCTTAGGGGTGACAATGCTTGCTTTCCCTTACTAATACAAAAATAGTTGAATTACAGGAAAATAGCACTTGGAGTTTTCTTACCTGTACTCGGGGTTGTAAACCATTTGTAGAGGCAGTTCATTTTTCTTCTTGTCTGAGTGATTGCTTCATTTGTATGATTAGGTGTATCTGGAGTAATAAAAATGAGTTTAGATTTATTTTGAATTATTATTTTTCCCTTTAATCTGCATTTATTGATAAGACATCCAGATTATTCTCTTTGAATATATGGAGATTCATCCCGTGACTAAAAGGAGCACCTTTTTAACAAGTCCTGGGGTGATTGTCAGATTATGGATAATGATTGTTCGAATAGCAATGATATTTGATTTCTGCTGGATTTTGAGCTTTGATGAGTGTGAGGCCTAGTGATAACGAATGAGTTCATTATTGGTTTCTGCTGGGTTTTGTGTTGACTTGTGAGGAGTTCATTGTTGCATATTTGTTTTTGTTAGTTAAACAAATGTAGGACAACCCACGTAAAACCCCATGCCTAAACGAATGCAAAAGCTATAACAGTGTTTTTGGGTTGAGATTTTAAGCAGGAAAACTCTATTTTGGAATTCCCGGTTTGGGTGAACTAGAAAATGAATTTTCAAATATCAAGGTGGAATTTTAGCCGGGATTTGTGTGCTCCAAATCCTAGTTAAAAATTACACCTAATGGGGAGTCCACATGAACAAAGGTATTAGATTAAGAGGAGTTTATTTTAAAATAAATACGATGTGACAAGGGATTTCAAGCAGTGGACAAGGTGGTTATGTAGTGTAATTCACAAAACAAAAACAAAAAACGGTGGTTATGTAGTGTAGATAACTTGCACTAAGTTCAAACTCCTCTTAAGTTCTCTCTATTTTGGTCTCTACAAGAGAAAAAGATAAAGACTAGAGAAATTATAAATTTTGTTCGAGTGAAAAACAATGAGTACTTAAAAAATGACAATTCTTTAGTGTCATTTCTTTAGCTCTCGTTTGGGAGGAGAGAATTGAATGAAATGGAATTTGAAGTATAGAATTTATTAGAGCTCTAAGACAAGAAGGTGTTCCAAGATTCGTGAGATCATGAGAAGGAGGCTCATAAGACAAGCTAAAGATCAGGTTTGTGGGCAATGTAATTGTGCAAGATATATAGAACCTAACCTCCATTTAATAGAATTGATGTTATAAAAAAATTGTGAAAATTATTGTGTCCCTAACATTGCCCAAAAACATATGCATAAAGACATTATTTCTTATTTTAAATGTAAAGCCACTAACCTAGATTGACAAGTACTTTTCTTTTACCCTAGCTCCTTCCTAACCTACAAAACTCTTTTTATTAAAACTTCTCACTGTAGCAATTAAGCATCTTCAATTTCTTCTAAACATTTGGGCGAGTCAACTGACTCACCATAAGTACAACCATTGTGCTATTGAAGTTCCTTCCTACCCACTATTCCCCCCAATTCGCACATCTAACTATTGTACAATCATCAGCTTTAGCATCACTCCTATGGACAAGAATTTCTCTAAGCCCATCTTATCTTTATTCATCCTGAAGAGATAATTGGTAATGTACTAATGACCCTTTTGTAGAAAGCAAAGTGCCACCGCAAGACAAATATAAAATTTCTTTTAAAAAATTAGGTTATTTTATTAAAGTTGGTCAATTAATAATCACTATCAAATCCCTTTCACAAGTAAATCTCACACTTATACATTGTCATGACATAAAATACACACTGCTATAAAAGGGCTATAAGCCTATAATCCCTTTTGTAGAGATCATGGAATGTAAACTTGTTCAAGTGTTGTTATAATTTTGAGTGTGTGAGTGCCTGAAAATTTTGTAAATGGTATAAGAGCCTATATACTTCCCTTATCTGATAAAAATTCATAGGTCTATTAGTAATCTTAGGCTTAGGTTTCAAATTAATAGGCTTTAATATTGAATACTACATTTTAGAATGCCCCAAGTTGGAGTTCCATTGTTTTTAAGTAGTAATAAAATTACAATAACATCTCTATTCGGTCACTGGGTTCTAGTTAGCTCAACTAGTAAAGACTTTGATGATTGAATAAGAGATCTGGAGTTCAATCCCCATTTACACAAAAAAAACGATTAGTGTCTTGGTCTAATGATAAAGAGCTATCATTAGGAGCGGATGCCAATAAGTTGAAACTCTCTAAAAGAAAAACATCTCTATTTGGTCACCATCATTTTTGTCGGAGCAGTTCCAACAATTCTCTCTAGCTATAAAATTTAGTTTGCAAGGGGGAAAAATACACTTTAATTTTATTCATTCTAACCAAATAGCTTATATAGATTAGAAAAACCATCTTAACATGGAAGAATGAAAACAACAATTTTTTTTTTTTTTTTTTTTTTTTTTTTTTTTGAAAATACGAAGTATTTTAACACATAAAATACTTGTCTGCCTATGATAGCTAAAACAAAAAATTGAATATTTTTTAGAAAACTCAAAATAAATGCTCTTTGACTTTTTGGACAAAATAACACATTAATCTTTTGAATTGAAGGGAATTTTCGTTCAAAATCATGGGCTCTATTTGCTGGACTTTAAAATCATCTTGGTTAGGCTTTTACATCAAATTGGGCTGGCTGAAGCTTGCACCACTCCGATGTCAAGGAGGCAAAGATTTGAGACAGGGGAACCCACTCTCACCCTATCCTTTTGTCATTGCCATGCAATTCTTCGCTAGAATATTGCAAGAGAAGATCAAGGAGCCCAATCAATCCATATTTCATTTCCATTGCAAGGAGTTGAAAATAACACCCCTAAGCTTTATTGATGATCTTCTAGTTTTCGTTGCTGTTGATTTTTCCTCAATTAAATTGGTAAAATAAGGCCCTGAAGAATTCAAGCACATGCCTGGGTTTTCTATTAATCCCAGCAAGAGTGGAGTGTTTTTATCTGCTATTCCTCAGCATCTAATGAAACAAATTCTTGAGCAACTTATGGGCTTCAAAGAAAATTAACACTAAAGGACTGCTATCCATTAATAAAGTTCAAGGTAGAATCAACTTATGTGCTTCAAAGAAACTCACATCTTAGGGAGATTGCAACTCCTAAAATGCGGGCTCATTATGGGTAGCTTGGGTTCATTTGAACCTTTCGGAGGCTTTCCGGTCTAAGAAAAATGAATATACATAGGTGCACGCACACAAAACGTGTTTTGGAGGCTATTGGACTCTGATACCGTTAAGGTTTAATCGATGGTTATAGACTGTTCTTGGCTCATTGATACAGCATCAGATGCACCATTATTTTTCATGAAATAAATGAATTACGAATTTGGTTGTAAATGAACCAAGCTATTTGTAAATAGTTCCAACTTAGGTCAAGAAAAAGCTTCTTTATTTTTGTTTGTTTAGAAAACAAGCAAAGTTCAAGTTTTGAGTTTAGGCTCATTTATTAAACGAGCTAAGCTCAAACATAATAATGTGTTTGTGAACAAGCTCAAGAACACAATGGCTCAATTTAACTATATATAGTATTATATTTTATATGTAAACCTGTCTGAAAATATATTAATATAGACTTGAAATTGAATTATACAATTTTGTTAATAGGTACATATGATAATAAATTATTATTTGTAATTTATTGATAATATAAATAGTCTATTCGTAGTAACTTATTGATGATATAAATAGTTTATTTGTAGTAAAAATTCATGGAATTGTGAAGAAGTAAAAAAATTTTAGTCATGATTTCACAATATATAGGAAAAAATAAATTAATCATGTAGCTAGTAAACAAGCTCGAACTTGCTTGACAAGAGAATGAGCCAAGTTTGAATACAAAATCTTGTTTGATAATGAGCTCAAGCTCGGTTCGTGTAAGAAAAAAAATGAACAAGTTTGAATTTTTAATACTTGACTCGACTCGTCTCGTTTATAGCCCTAGTAGTGAATTCATAAAAAAAAATAAAGAATAAAAAAAGGTGTTGCCGATACATTGGCACATGTCACTGCACAAACCATAGACTTTTTTTTTTTTAATTTAAGAAAAAGAAAAGTACAAATCTTTAATTTTCAAAAGTCATAATTTCGTGATTATTGGTGTCTTTTTTTAGATTTTTAAATTGAAAATGGAAAATTATATTTAAAACCAAATAATTAATTTATGGTTGGATTTAAATTAAATCCACATTTTCATAAATTTTAAACTATATTCTACACTTAAAAAAAAAGTTTTAATTCAAATCATATGTACATCTATTTACAATGACATCATTATTGGACATTAGTTCATTCTAAGCCACACGATTTCTTTTTTCTTCAGGTAAATTGCAAATTACACTCCTAAATTTTGGGGGTATCTAGATTTTACATCATAAAATTTCAGAATTTAGATTTTACCTTTTAAAGTTTGGGAGTGTTTGGATTTTACACTCCCAAATTTTGAAACTTCAGAGTGAAAAATCCAAACACCCCCAACTTTAAGGAGTAAAATCTAAATACTTCTAAAATTTTGGGAGTAAAATCCAAATTTTGAAAATCAAGGTTTAAAATCCAAACAACCTCAAACTTCAGGGAGCAAAATCCAAATTCTGAAATTTCAAGGTGCATAATCCAAAAACCTCCAAATTTTAGGGGTATAATATGCAATTTACCCTTTTTCTTTTATAGAGCCACGTATTATGGGTTTATCACTAGCATAATGCATATTGCTATGCTAGAATAAGATAAAAAGATAGGTCACAAGAGAGGTTGAAGATGAAGCTAATACAAGGGACACCATGATTTGAGTGATGAGATACATGGAAAAGCCGAATATCAATGGAGTTTTGAGGAAAGAAACTAATGCGAGATAGTGAAAGTGACCGTAATAGTGAACGAAAGAAAGATAGGAGTAAAAAAAAAAAAAGTCATGTTATTTCAATTCTACCATGAATCAAAATCTTCTGTCCCATAGATTGTTGTTTAGAGAAATTACACTTTACCATCCTAAACTATACCACATATTATATTTTACACTCTAAAATTTTCAAATACACGTTTTGTACCTCAAACTATGAACTTTGTTATACTTTGCACCTTGACGTTAAGTTTGCTGTTAACTTGGATGAAAATTCAAAATTTAGGGTGCAAAATGTAATTAGGAGTATAGTTTAAGGTGGTAAAGTGTAATTTCTCTTTTATATTTAAGAGATTAGGAAGTGAGGCAATTAAGTCTTTTCATACTTTTCCATCTAAATTAACAGCAAACTTGATATCAGAGTACAAAGTGTAACAATGATCATAGTTTAAGATGTAAAATCGTCCATTTGAAAAGTTTAGGTGTGCAAAGTGTAATTGGGTATATAGTTTATGGTAGTAAAGTATAATTTCTTCGTTGTGTTCCATTCCAAGTATCACTAATACAAAAAAATAAATAAATGACACTTGGCTTTTTTCCCTTCTCAACTTAAAAAAAAAAAAAAAAAAAAAAAAAAAAAAAAAAAAAACCTTAATAGGAGAAGCAAACTTAATGCCTCAAGTTAACATGTTAATACGTAAGTCATAGATAGTTCTCCCTCTCTCTTCTATATATATATATATATAAACTCTCCCTCTCTCTATTTCTCGGCTCCTCCACTTAGCTGAAGCGTTTGAGAGCATCTCCAGCAAATTAGACAAATTTTTGTACTGTTTAGAGAATGATCAATGACTTTTACCTTTTAGCTACCCACTTTTTCAAATACACTTTCCAACAGATTTTCTATCTCATTTAAATATTATTTCTTCATTCATTATTTATTCTTTTTGTAACAACTACACATTTTCCAAAAATTTTTTATTCAATACCTTATTATTATAATAAAATTTTTTTTTGAAGAATGAACAGTAGCCCATCAGACTTGATGAGCTATTATTCATGAGCCAAAAAAAATTCAGGATATAGAGAGTTCATTAGAAAATGAACAGTAGCCTATTTTGTGGGTTTACTCTCTAAAGTAGAGAGCATTTTGTGTTTAGCTTTCTTATTGGAGACGCTCTGATAGATGCTAATTTTGGGGTTTGTTATGGATTAATCTCTTTTGGGGATAACCCATTTTGATTTTTGTTCAATTAGGTATAGGGTTGGAGAGAAAAAGGTTTATCTTTGTTGGGAAAATTTTTGTTCCTAACCATGTGCAAAGCAAGAATGAGTTCATATTCATTCCTGTGTAACCAAATCTGAGACTTTGGAATTTGAAATTTTCAACGATTTCTCAAACAACAACTTTATCTAATTCAACAAAATTCAGGGAAAAAGGTTTAAGATGTCGAGTTGTATACCAATTCAACCAAATTTAACTTGGAAGTTTTAAATAAATTTCAAATAGATTTTTTCTTTTTTTTGGGTTAAACAAGATCACGATATTAAGAAACAGCCAGTCTATTACAAAAAAGCTCAGTTTTATTAAAAGTCAGTAAACTTTCCCACAGAGGATAGACTGAATAGCATATAAACAAGTACTCCTGCATCCAATTCTAAATTAATGTTCTCAAGGTTCAATTGCCGAGCCAGAGAAAATGCCATCTTTAAGGCCCATAGCTCAGCCATAGTACCGGAGATACTTCCGAGTTCCAAGTTTCCTTTCAAAACTAGAGATCCATTCCTCATTACTACTGTGCAGTACCCTACGTCCACCTGCCTTCTTAGGTTTCCCAAAAATAGATTCATCCATGTTGAGCTTAACCCAGCCTGGAATGGGTTTTTTCCATTTAACTTGGACCTGGGCTCTATTTGGTTTGTTGGAGTCATCAGGAACAATAGCAAAGAATTCGGCTCCTTTGACCTTTCTTGATACAGTGAGAGTATGTGTTTGGGTCAATTCTTCCAGATTGGAAAATAAACTTATTTCGTTGGAGCCAGATTAGTCATATAGCTTTGGGGGTACGCAATCTTCCAATGCATACGAGGCTGCGAGAGAAATGAGACTCGTAGTTATTTTTTGAACAATCCAACAGCGGGATCCCAAAAAAATCCTGCCTTGCATCACTGATGCCCAAGTTCCTACAAACATGGGTAATTGACTCAGCATACATACCACACAATTCACAAGTAGTATCAAGGTTAAAACCCCTTGAACCTAAAACTTCTCTAGTAGGGATGCTATAGTGAGAGCATAACCAAAGAAAATTTTTTATCTTGACATAGTTTTAGAGTTCCAGACCCACATGTTAAAAGTATCCAGGTTCAAAGGGTTTAAGCCTTCAGCAATTAGATAGACCGATTTGAGAGAGAAATTTCCATCCTTAGAAAAAGTCCATATGTGTAAATCTTCCTGCAATGGATTTGAAGCAAGGAGAATCCCTTTAATTTCCTGCATGATGTAATCCGGTAAAACAAAGGAAATCCTTAACAGAGATGTTCCCTTCCCCATCCATTAGAGGCACTTCAATTTGTTTCCTAAGAGGGCCTAAAGCCAACCAGAAATCATCCCAAACACTCACAGCTTCCCAATTGGAAATTGACCGTTTTAATCCTTGGTTAAGCACTACACCCCCTTCCTTACAAGCTGCCCATGTTCGAGATGCAGGTAATCCCCTTCCCCTTTCACTAATTCTGGAAGGCGTAAGATATTATTTAATAAGCATTTGAGCCCAAGATGCATTTGAGTTCATAATATTTGCGTGAATGGAATCCTTAAATTAGGCCATATAAAATTGCAGAAGGGATTATCTTTTTTGTTTGAGAGATGGTTGACATATTAGCTGCAATAAGAAGTTAGGAATTTTTTTTTTTTTTTTTTTTGAGTTAAAGGAAAAAAATTTGATCTAAACAAATAGTCACTTGAGGGAGAGTTACACAGTTTACCAAAGTTATCTTTGGATGAAACATGGACGTTATTTAGAAGTGTTCACCAAACCGCATAAACCGTAAAAACTGTACCAAAACCGTCTGCAAAATAGCATAACTGCATCGCACTGCAAATAATAGTGCACCGCACCGCACCGCATGGTGCAGTGTAGTTTGCGGTTTTATAATAAGAAAACTGCACAAACCGCACCGTACCCTTTCTATATATTAATATATTTATTTATTTTTAATATTAAATATATTATTAATAGTCTAATAACCCTAGTTTCAAAAAAAAAAAAAAAATGATAACCCTAGCAAGTGTTGACTAGGAAAGCTAGTCCAAAATAAAGAAAAACTACCTCAATTGTTTAAAACTTGGCCTAAAATAAAGGCAAAAATTAGTTTTGGGCTGGGTAAAAAAAGCCCAAAATTTGAAAAATATATTGACTTTAAACAATTCAAACCAAATCTTATATACTGCATCGCACATGTGATCACAAAAATGAAGTGCGATGCAGTTATGGTTTTGGCTAAACTCTAAATTGCACCGCATTACACATGTGACCGCAAAAATAAGGTGCGGTGCAGTTATAATTTTAGCTAAACCACACCGCAAAGTGCAGTGCTAAAAATAGCCCAAAACCGCACTGCACTGCACTACACTGCAAATACCCCTAACGTTATCTAAGGCTTCCCCTATTTGGAATCTTCAATTTCGATGTCCAAAATACCCTCAAATTTACCAGTTTGTAAAGCTTAAATAGTAGAATTAGACATGTAAAATTAATATTTTAAAAACTCCTAAATTTTAGACAAATTTTAAAAAAAAAACATTGCCTACAAAATGAGAACACTCCCACTAAGCCACTTATTCTAAACAACCGTACCCTTTTTTTTGTCCTTTAAAAGAAAATTAGAAAAACAAGTTAAATAACACATGTTTCTAATATTTTATTTAAAAAAAAAAAAAAAAAAAAAAAAAAACTCATCTAAATAGATATACACATTTGATTTACACTCACCCACATTTAACTCCTATAAAACTCATACAATTTAAACTACTCTTAAATTCAAATTTCACTTTTTTGTTGGTTTTTAAATTCAATCTAAATTTTAAATTAATTCAGTTAACAATTTTAAAATTTTTATTTTTTATTTTTTACAATTTGTTTAGCATAGGATTCTAATAGCTCACTGCCCACTAACCAAAACCTCTCTAAACTCTAATTACGATTTTTCTTTTTTTCTAAAAAAACACCCCCCACGTTTTTTATACCGTTCGTTTAGTATAGGATTGTAATAGCCCACTAAGCACAACTTCCCCTAAACTCACTATCTCTAATTTATACTAGCCTTTGAGCGCGTGCTCAAATGCTCTTAATTTTTTTTTTTTTTTTTTTTTTTGGTAAAGATTAGTTTTCATTTATCATAATTTGAGATTGTTACATTTTTCAATCACAAAAATTCTTAGGGATGTGATGAGTGTTATGCATGTGTATCTATATTACTATTAAAGGAGCTTTGCTGTTTGGACTGGACATTTTTTTTTGTTCCAAAATACCCATACACCCTAAGTTTATGTAAAGGCAAAACTTTAGGATAACACTGTAAAAATATATCTCTAACTCGCACTAAACATTTCCTTCAAAATAGGATCACTTTCCCATTAATTCACTTCTTCAAAGCAACTATATGTTACTATTTTTTTTAAAAAAAAGAAAAAGAAAAAGAAAAACAAGTTATTAGCCTTTATTAAAAAAATAAAAGAGACTCTGAGCAAACGCTCTCAACTAAGTGTGTGTTTAGATTCCAGTCTCACCTAATGTTGATAAAAGAAAAGTTAAAAAGAAGTAAGATGTCATTTTATTATTATTAGTACACGGAGTGGAACACAGCTCATAGGACAGAAATAGGGAACGAATAAAAGATATGAGAAAAAGCAAGAAGGAATATCTCATGTTATTTCAATTTTACCGTTACCATGCAATCTTGTTCAGGAGCATTCACATATTTTAGCACCAAAAGTACTAAAAATAAACACAACATCAAAAGTGTCAAAAGTCAAATTTTTTATAATGCTTTACTGGTATACACCAAAAAAATATTATTTAAATGAAAGTTAAAAAGGTAGACTTAAGCGGTAAAAAAAGTAATAAATAAATAATATTTAAAATAAACAAAAATAGTTACTGTAAGTTGGAAAAAAAAAAAAAAAAAAATTAGCAGCCCTAAGATAAAGATTCCCTTGCATGATTAATGCTGAATAGTTACTTGAACAAAACAAATTAAAGCAATCCATTAACCTCTACAAAGCCGCTTTTTCCGCCTTTAATAAACAACTTTACCCCACTGGCCAGTTGCCACTACGATTATTTTCTAGCATCTTCCGCAAAGTAGAGGCCTAGAGGGTGACTCCAGTGATGTCCTCTCCTCCTGCAGTGCAATGACCTGAAAAGCAAGTCCCCGTGATTTCTGCCTAATCATGTGGGAGGTGAGGCAATTGCCATTTTCTATCTTTTGAATAAATCTGCCTAATCAGTTTCTTTTTGTTTTCCTTTTTCTTTTTGGTTAGTCTTTTTTTCGCCCCCTATGTAGGTTTGTGGTGCCCCTCAAACCAAACCCACTAACCCAGTGTTCTTTTATTTAAATTAAATACTATCTAAGATTTTGATCCACAGGCATTTTTGCTAATGTTTATAAGGGGAAAATTAAAAAGAAGCCATGTATATTTTTTTATTAGTGGTACATGGAGGAAATTTGGAAAGAAAAAAAAAAAAAAAATTTTCTACCATTATCATGTAAATGAGTAATATTGTTCAGCTAGTTGGATAAGGATTGCCTTTGCATGATTAATGTTGAATAGTTACTCTACATAAAACAAAAGCAATCAATTCACTTTGTGACCTATACAGACTACAAAGCCACTTCACCAAAAAAAACGTTACCCCACAATGATAATTTCTCCTTGTATCCTTGTCCAGCAGCGAATGGACCCGAAAAGCAAGTCCACGTGATTCCTTCCTCATCTTCTTCAATTATTATGCTACATTATTACTTTCACTCTAATTTCTTCCAAAAGATTAGCATTTAGCAAGAAGGGTTGCTTTGTTGTAATCTTCTTAGCTTGATCTGTGTGTTTTCGTTATCATCTAGATTTCTTCTTGTATGTTATCAAGTTACTTGGAGCAACAGCATGTCTAACAGCCAATCAATCTATATAAGTATCTAAACTTATCCTTTAATTTCTAAACAGTTGTTGCTAATTTGTAGATTTGGCTTTCTTTTCGAGAGAGAGATAGAGGACTGGTAAGATCTTCGACTGGATTGTGCGTCTGAATTTATGTTTTTTTTTTTTTTTTTTTTTTTTTTTTAAAATTAAAAAAGAAAGATTTTTAGTATTTTGGGAGGAACTCTACCATTTCTTTCTACGGCTATTTATTTGTTTCTTTTAAAGCTAGTTATCTTTCTCTTCCACGTGATTTTCCTTTTAAAGTAGTAATTTATTATCCCTTTCATACAATACAACTTTCCCATATTCGTATCTTTGTTCATATTGGGCTTTAAAAGACACCCAGGAGCTTGTCGTTCTCTAATTGCGTTGCTAACTAGCTATATGTCCTTCGCTTTCAGGTTATTCTACAATATATCTGATCAAGGTCGTGAATGATAGAGAACTATCGAACTCTGAGGCTTTGTCTGTTTGATTTGTTTCTTTATTTGCGTCATATGATCACCAGTGTTTTGTGCTCCCGAAGTGTGATTGTTGCTGAATAGTAGCCGTCGTCTCGGCCAAAGTGCATGTGTTCTCCGCAGTTTAAAAGACTCTTCTGTAGCTCACTGATTTGCTTATAGATAGTATAAAGGTACCCCCATTCTCTTGGCTTTTATATCTCTTTCTGAATAGTTTTTATCGACTCGGCCACTCATTCAAGGCCCAAATATGCCTTCGTTCTTTTACCTTAGGCGGTTACCAAGTTTTTGAATGCCTTGGATACGGTTGAAATTGGAAAGATTTAGGGGTTTTAACCAACAGTTTTCAGTTTTAAATAATATTATATATATTTTTATACATTTTTTCACCTACAGATATATTCAAAAAATATAAATAACGTTACTAGAAAAACGTCATCAAACATATCGTTATTTTTTCAAATTTTATTATTATTATTTTACATAGATTTAATATATTATCGCACCTATGGATTTGAAATTTCCATAGGCCGATTTGAGAGAGAAATTTCCATCCTCAGAAAATCCCATATGTGTAAATCTTCCTGCAATGGATTTGAAGCAAGGAGAATCCTTTAATTTCCTGTATGATGTAAACCGCAAAAAAAAGGAAATCCCGATATCATTAGAAAGGAAATCCTTAACAGAGATGTTCCCTTTCCCATCCATTAGAGGGACTTCAATTTGTTTCCTAAGAGGGCCTGAAGCCAACCAGAAATCATCCCAAACACTCACAGCTTCCCAATTGGAAATTGACCATTTTAATCCTTTGTTAAACACTACACCCCCTTCCTTACAAGCTGCCCAGATTCGAGATGCAGGTAATCCCCTTCCCCTTTCACTAATTAATTCTGGAAGGCGTAAGATATTATTTAATAAGCATTTGAACCCAAGATGCCTTTGAGTTCATAACATTTGTGTGAATGGAATCCTTAAATTAGGCTATATAAAATTGCAGAAGGGATTCTCTTTTTTGTTTGAGAGATGGTTGACATATTAGCTGCAATAAAAAGCTAGGAAAAAAAATTGATCTAAACAAAAAGTCACTTCAGGGAGAGTTACACAGTTTACCAACGTTATCTTTGGATGAAACATGGGCGTTATCTCAACTAATGTTGATAAAAGAAAAATTAAAAAGAAGCCCGTTGTCATTTTATTATTAGTAGTACATGAAATGGAACACAGCTCATAGGACAGAAATAGGGAATGAATAGAAGATTTGAGTAAAAAAAGAAGGAAAATCTCATGTTATTTCAACTCTACGGTTCTACCAACCATTACCGTGTAATTTGTTCCGGAGCATTCACATATTTTAGCACCAAAAATACTAAAAAACATACTGCATCAAAAGTGTCAAAACTCAAATTATTTATGGCACTTTACTAGTAAACACCAGAAAACATTATTTAAATGAAGTTAAAGAGATAGACTTAAGTAGTAAAAACGTAAATAAATAAATAATATTTAAATAAATTGATAAAAAATATACTTGATATTAGATGTATATTAAAATAAAAGTTTAAAATAAACAAAATAGCTTTTTTAAGTTGGAATAAAGATATTTTTTTTAGCAGCTCTTAAAGCAATTACATCAGGTTGTGTAAACTTGTGCAAAATAGAAAAAGGTAGTCTTTTTACACATTTTGGCTTAAAAAACACTCACATCAGTTGGGGCAAAATTGTGCATTTATGCACAATTGCTACAGTAACCGTGCATATATGCACGGCTACTGTAGCATTTGCATATCATATTTTAGTATTTTTTTTCTCTCTCACCCTCTCTTCTTCTCTCTATCCCCTCTGACTCTCAGCTCTCTCTTTCTCTCATCTCATTCCTCTAGCTTCCATGATTGTCGATCGCCACCAATCTCTCACCACTGATCAACATCACACCACTGTTGCCAATCAACATCAAACCACACGCCGCCTGATCAAATCGCCGCCGATCACTCTCCCCTCACTCTCCGTTTTTCTCATTTGATCAAGATCAAACCATTGCCGCCGATCAACTCGCTAATCAAGATCAAACCACTGCTGCATGAAGCCTGATCAAATCGTCGCCGGTCAACTTACTGATTTCTCATTGTTTGATCAATGGGTTTCGGGTTGGGTGGGTTTCTAATCTTGGGTTGGTTTGATCTTGAGTGGTTCACCGATCGGGTAGTAATGATGATGGTGGTTGTGATGGGTTGACGGATAAGAGGAAGGAAAAAGATTCTCAAAAAAAAAAAAAGAAAGGAAAAAAGAAGAAGGAGAAGACAGAGAGGCGGAGATAGAGATAAGGATTGTGTGAAGAAGAAGGGGGTGTATTCAGAGGAAAAAGGAGGGTTAGGTGGGAAATAATAAAAAAAAAATTGAGGGAAAATATTATTTTAATAAAAAAGTGTGTATAATAGATAAACTGATGTGGGTATTTTGTAAAAGTGACACTGTAAAATAGAAAAAGTAGATTTTTTGTGTAAAATAGACAGAATTTTTTGCACCGACTTATGTAATTGCTATTAGATAAAGATTCCCTTTGCATGATTAATGTTGAATAATTGCTTGAATAAAATAAAAGCAATACGTTCACTTTGTGACCTCTACCAAACAACGTTACCCCACGTCCCCCCAGTGATACTTTCTCAGCATCTTCCGCTAAAGTCGAGGTGACTCCAGTGATGTCGCCTTGTCCTACAACGAATTGACCTCAAAAGCAAGTCCACGTGATTCCATCCTTGAGAATTACCCTGTCTTGTGAAAAAACTTAGGTGTTTTGGGAGTAATCTTTCACATAAGGGTTAGGCCCCATGGTGGAATCCATGCGTAGGGTTCACCTCTCATGTGAGAGGAGGGAGCATTGCTCCCGAAGCATGTAAGAATTATCCTTCTTCACTTATGCTATATTGATACCTTCGCTTGTTTTTATATTTCTCAAGAAGTGTTGCTTTGTTGTTATCTTCTTATAGCTTGATCTGTGTGTTTTCTTTATCATCTAGATTTTTTCTTGTATGTTATCAAGTTAGTTTGAGCAACAGCTAGCTAGCATGACAACAGCCAATCAATCTATGTATCTAAACTTATCCTCTACTTTCTAAACAGTTGTTGCTAATTTGTAGATTTGGCTTTCTTTTGAGAGACACAGGACTGGTATGATCATTGACTGGATTCTGCGACTGAATTTATGTTCTGTTTTTGTATTTTTTTTTTCGATGTTTATAAAAAAATTTTAATTAAAAAAAAATTTAAGTATTTTAGGAGGAACTCTACCATTTCTTTCTACGGCTATTTATTTGTTTCTTTTAAAGCCAATTATATCTTTCTTTCCCACGTGATTTTCCTTTTAAAGTAGTAATTTGTTCTCCCTTACATACAACTTTCTCATATTCGTATCTTTGTTCCTATTGGGCTTAAAAAGACACCTATGAGCTTGTCGTTCTCTAATTGCGATGCTAACTTTCTATATGTCCTTCGCTTTCAGGTTCTTCTACAATATATCTGATCCAGGTCGTCAATAAGGGAGAGAACTATCAAACTCTGAAGCTTTGTCTATTTGATTTGTTTCTTTATTTGCGTCATATGATCACCAGTGGTTTGTGGTCCCAAAGTGTGATCGTTTCTGAATAGTAGCCATTGTCTCGGCTGAAGTGTGTTCTCCGCAGTTTAAAAGACTCTTCTGTAGCTCACTGATTCGCTTGTAGTACAAAGGTACTCCATTCTCTTGGCTTTTATATCTCTTTCTGAATAGTTTTTTTATCATCTCGGCCACTTATCCAAGGCCCAGATATGCCTTCGCTCTTTTGCCTTAGGCGGTTACCAAGTTTTTGAATGCCATGGATACTGTTGGAATCAGAAAGATTTTTAAAAAAAAAAATTTATTATTATTATTATTTTACATAGATTTTAAATATTATTGCACCAATGACTACGGCTAATTGACTATGGTATCGAGCTAAAATATCAATTGATTTTTTTATGTAAGCGGGGATTAAATCTCTTTATTTTATTTTATTTTATTTTTTATAAATCCTCGTAACTTTTGTTTGATGACAAATTTTTTTACCAATTAAGTTAAAAGAATAAGTTGAATTACTTATCCCTCAGTCTATTAGTGGACTATCTCTCCAAGCATTGTGAAAGACGTTCCACTAGAAATATTAAGTTTTTTATTTCGACTCATATTCCCCAAAAAGTAGATCCCACTCTAATAGCTCCGAATAAATTAAATACATGCATTAAAAGCATCTCCAACAAGTTCGGTATCCGGGTTTGTTAGCTAAAATTTGGAGAATTTGTGCACTATTCATGCTCCAACAGGTTCGGTATACTTAGATTTTTTTTTTTTTTTTGGCTAATGAACAATAGCTCATCAAGTCTGATGGGCTACTGTAGATTAGCAACTGATTTTTTTTTTTTTCATTAAAAAATTCCAGCACTTAATATTTTATCACTTCTTTCTCTTTCTTCTTTGATTTGTTTCTTCTCACAGAACAATTCTTGCTCTAACAAAACAATTCTTGCTCTCATAAAAAACTGATTTAATTTAAACAATAAATCTAAAATCAAAACAATAACAAAAACAGATCAAGAACATAAAAAAAAAAATTAGAACAACAATAAAAGATCAAAGAAAAAAAAATAGAGACGTATGTGTGTGGTAGAGCAGCAGCGGTGGCGGTGTGGTGGAGCAAGGGCGATTTCTCCTTTCTCTCCATGCGTGTCTGTGTGTGTTTGAAGATAATGGTAGAAAAAGAAAAGAAAAAGAGTAGAAAAGGAGAGAGCTGGAGAAAGAAATAGAGAGGGAGGTTCTGGAAGTGGAAAGTAGAGAAAAAAAAAAGTAGAGGATGAGATATATGGGTATACGTGTGTGGTGTAGAAAAAACAAGAGGAAAAAAAAAGGAAACATATGGATGAAAGAATGGAAATACTACCACAATATTTTTACAATATTTTCACAATAAATTTTAAATAATATATTGTTATTAGCTAATATTGGTGAGTAAAAATATATTTTCAGTGGTGGGTTCAAATTAAAATTAGTAACAACTTTTCATATAAGATTTTGTTATAATTCTTGTGAAAGTATTGCGAAAAATGTTGTAAATATAACATTTTTCATTAAAAAATATAATTGTTGGGAATAAATATAGGAAGAATAAATGATGATAAAGAATGAATAAAGAATGAATGAAGAAATAATATTTAAATGAGATAAAGAATGGAATAGAGAGTTTGTTGGAAAGTGTATTTGAAAAGTGGGTAGGCAAAACCTAAATGTCACTGTTCATTCTCCAAACAGTACAAAAATTTGCCTAGTCTGTTGGAGATGCTCTAAGATACAAAGGCTTCTTACTCCACAACAACGAAAGCACTTTTTCACTCTTTCATATACTAGGGATTTCACTTGGAAAAGAAAATGTTTCATACTAATGCTAATAGATTAGGGTCCATAACCACAGGTTCCAATGTACGAGATCTTGTAACACTTACCAATGAGGCCCTATCAATTAGTATTACACAAAAGAAATTAATTATAGACACTAATATAATTAAATCTACTCTTCAAAGATATTTTATATGTATAACTAAATACATGATAATATAATATTGTATCGAAAGGCCATAATAATATAATACATATAACTAGGGTTGTCCACGGGTCAGGTTTATGCCCAACCCGGAATTGACCCGACTCCTTCGGGTGGTAGATCAGAGGACCCTCGTTGATCGAAACAATGATCAAATCTATTTAAGTCAAGCATTGCACTAGTTGAGTTAGTTTTGGTTGGAATCAAGAAGGCGGGATTTCTACAAGATTTGGGTGAAGATCGTGAGATCTCCACCAAATCTCACTAGAGATTGTAAGATCTCTACTAGATCTTGCCAAAGATGGCTATATTTTCTCTGAATCTAGGTGGAATCTTGAATGATGATTTGATTTTAGGTCAAATTTTTGGTCGAGATGGAGGATCCGGCAAGATTTCTAAGATCTTTGGGTGGAGGGTCAATTAGGTTGGTTTAAATCGGGTTTTAGAGGGAACACCCGCCACTCGATCCGCTCTTGTTGAGTTTGGAGGAGATCATCTACTATTGACTACCATAGGCGTTGGTTCGGGCGGTGCTCAAATCAGGTTTGGACGAATGGTGTGGGTGATCAGCTATGCTGGGCACCCATACATATAACTAAATACATAATAATATAATTCGGTACACACATTTGGCGTGATAGTCACTCCACAAATATAAGTACTTGTGGGGTAGAGGGGCAAGAGTCGGAATTCAAGTCTTTAAGAAAGAGTTTCACACGCATACACACTTAGATTAGGCTAAAGTAAAGAAATCCAATGGTTAAAAAGGGAAAGTTTTAATGTATACAAGTATGCAACAATTGCTGCATAATAGGTTATGTGACGGCAAAAACAAAGTGACAGGTGCCTAATAGTCCACCTAATCATGTGCATTGCACGTGACCCTTAGACACATGTTGTTCTCTTTTTGCTGCCACATAACCCATTATGCAGCAATTGTTGCATATTAGTATGCAGCAATATGAAGCAAAATCTTTACCGGTTAAAAAAACACTATATCCATGTCATCCTATTTTTATTTAAAGGAGAATCCACTGTTAAGTACTCATTATTATAGTTTCTCAAAAAAGAAAAAGAAAAAGTACTCATTATTATAATATTTTCTTAAATAAGTAAAAATACTTATTGTAGGATCACGTTTTTCAGGCCAAGCCCAAGATGCATGGGACCTTAGACTAGTGAGCCCGATACAATGAATTTGTAGAGAGTGGGCCAAAGAGCTGGGCTTTAGTGTATGGACAACGACCATCACGGTGTTCCTCATGGGCTGAGTTTACCAGAGAGAATTGGTCCTCGGCACGATCCGAGGAGCTTTTTCTGGTGTGTTGGGGGGGTCCTCCTCTTTCTGTTTCTCTTTACTCCATTTTTATAATTGTTTTCTTCCTCCTGAATGGGGTCCCTAAGGTAGGTACTTGTCCCATCAGCCCCTCCTTCCAGTTGTTGAGAGTGGTTGTAAGGACAGAGAAATATGACCGTGTCAGGCACAAGGCACTGAATGCAATAATGGTAGCCTTTCCCTTAGACGCTTCCGTTTTCTCCATTGTCTTTTTCTGCTTTAGTGCTTTTCCTGCCTTGTGGAACGATATGGAGTGTTGTTACCGGTGGTATGTTGCCTCTTTTACCCTCGACTATATCCATGTCGAGGAGGATTCTCCCATGGCTGAGGGATTTCTCCTTGGGCTGGGCCCCTAGCCCAATGTAGACATCGACATGGACCTATTAGTCTTTTACCCCCCACAATAGCCCCTCAAAATCCTACTGTCCGGCTCCTCGGACGAAGAGGAGGGTTTTGGTGACATCGGGCCTCTGTCACGGTTTGCCAAGTCTTGCCTTCCATTAATGCCAGAGTCTCTTCGTTTGCCCGAGGCGCGTTCCTGGCTGTAAGACATTCTTTTAGTCTATCCAAGCCACGTCCCTGTCGTTTCGGTACACGAGGCGCGCTTTAATTAGGGTCCTTTCACGAGGTGACATAAATCCAACGGTTGAAGACTACTTTGAAATTTGAGTGAGATTGATCTCATTTGTAATTCCTTCTTGGAGATTTGGGCGAATTGATTGCCTCCAAATTTGTCCCCTATATAAGACGCGCAGTGGGAAATAGTCCCCCTTTATTTGCAGACCCTTGAGTTTTTTAGGTTTCTAACTCCCCAAATGTTCCCAAAGTCCCTACTATGAGAGTGACTAAGATTTAGGGAGTGAAATGGTCATGGTTAGGGTGAGGGTGAAGGAACAAAACCCTCTTCAGAAGCCTTGGGTATCTCCGAGATTCAGAATGGCCCGGTCAAGACAAGGGAGACAAAGGCTCAAGACATTTTTTCTCCTCGACAAGGCAAGAAAGGAGCCTTTTCTTCCTTTAGCCAAAATTCGAAACAGGTGGAGGTCGCATCAGATTTTTGGTGCGACAGCACTGGGACCTCCATCCGGTGTCGTATGTCATGCACGTAAGGGTCTGGATTTCCCATCACCGGTACCATCCATGCTTGCTCGATTCCTGTTAGAACGATACTTGCTCGGTTGCTGCTAGAGCAGGTATGGAGATTGGGCATCCCCGCTTCTTCCTCTCTTCCATCACTAGTACCACCCAAGCTTGCCTAGTCGCTGCTAGAGCAAGGTTGCGGACCGGGTGCCTCTACTTCTTCTTCTCTTCCATCACTGGTGCCATCTAAACTTGCCTAGTCGCTGCTAAAGCAAAATTGAAGGATCTATCGTCCCCACGTATTCCTTTTTCTTTTTTTAGTTAGCTTATGATTACAGGCCTGTCTAAGCCCTTTTATGTATATTGTACTATCTCTTTATCTAATAAAAGATGATTTTATCACATTTTATGTATCCTTTCTCTTCTGCAATAATTATCTTGTGAATGGATGTGCTGCTGTCTTTTCTTTCAAACCGTACTTAGAACCGATGCCCTCATCGGTAAAGAGTTATTACTTTGAACTTATCGAAATCGACAAGCACAACAATGCTGACTTTACATAAGTTAACTATACAAGACTAACCGGGATAACAGCCGCACGTTCTGCATTGCGAACGGGGTGACCGCTTGAGGATGTGTAATCCGAAATAAACTGTCCGAGACTCTGAGGGAGTCGCTGGGTGATGTGCATGAAATATATACAATAAAGTACTCACATATCTACATATTTAGCCTTACTTTTATGTTATTTTGTGACTAATTATATAATATCTTTGTGTTGTAGGTAACAAGGGCTTTACATGCAAAGTGGGGCTAAGCCAATTGAATCAAGCCAACTTACATTCAACCAGGCATGAATTCAAGAAAAGACCAACCCAATTAAATTTAAATCCAATTGGAGTAAGGAATCAAAGGAAATTTGCGCCAAATCCAAGTTTAATTCGGATTAGGATTCCAGACTGCACATCAGTTAGTATTTTTGGCATAACTTTCGGCTCAGATGTCTAATCGAGATGATTCAAGTTGGGCTGGAACGATAACTTAAAGGTCTACAACTTTGTAGTTTACCAAAAGTCCAAATTATGACGTTAAATGGGCCACATTAGTCGGTTAAGTGAAGCCTAAAAATCTGGGATTTTCTCCAAACGAGAATTCAACTTGTAATAGGATTCCTTGACCTATTTAAGGGCTCTTTAGGGCAAAATTCAGGGAGGCTGAGGCGGAGGCTAGTGCTAGGGCTGAGGGCTGAATGTATAGAGAGTGCGGCTACTTCTTTGGTTTTCTTCTATGACAGTTAGTTTTATTTTATTTGTCTAATTTAATGTTTAGTATTTTATTTTTGTGTTTTCTTTCAATTACTATGAGTAGCTAAATTTATAATTAGGGTTGAGGATGAAACCTTGTTAAGGATTATCAGTTATATTTATGTGATTTGATTTTTCCCAATATAGTTGTTCTTTAATGATTTAAATTGTTCTTACTTCATATCAATTGACTAAGATGAGATTCTAGATATGAGTTCAATCATGTTTTTCTCATGATTTAGGATTTGTCTTAATTAATTGAACGCTTGGTTTATTAATTCTTGATTATAAAATTGGATATCACTTGTGATTTGTCTGTCAATGGATACAATTTATGATTTGATTTTTAGAATTGGATACATCTTGTGATTTGTTTGGCTATGGATACAATTGATGATTTGATTTTATACTTAAGAAGCGAAGAAGAACATGCTTTTGATTTTTAAAATAAGGATTTTAATGATGATATTTTCCATGATACTAAGATTGATTTCTAGATTATCATGCAGTGGTTGGGAAAGATTAATGATCATAAATATATGCTGATATGATTTACAAGGCGGATTTCAAAACCTTAATTCCTTTCTCTTGATTGTTTACATTTTTTTTATTGCTTTATATATTTTGCTTAGTTTAACTATTTGCTTAATTTTATTATTTGCTTAGTTTATTTTATTGTAACCAACCAATTTTTATTTAAACTAGATTAGGATTAATTTGGTTAAGGTTTAATTAATTTTCCTACATTCATACAAGTCTCTGTGGGTTCGACCTCGTTCTTGTCCAACTATACTTCGGTACGGTTCGTACACTTGCGAGTATTTTAAAATTTCACAACAAGTTTTTGGTATTAGGGTTCTTTACCGCGTTTCCGATGATATTCGTAGCTTTAACTTGTTTTAGGTGTATGGTCCGAGGACCGAGGCATGACTGTACCTGGTCTAAACACTCAGAAAGGCACCATTGCATGTTAGTTTCCATAAGGCCGGAGGGCCGAGGACCATGCAAGACCTCCATTCTGCCTAGAACTTAGGCCCTTCTTGAAGTTGCTAGTTTCCTGTAGGTTTGAGTTCGAGGACCATGCAAGACCTTGGTTCTGCCTAGCACTTGGGCTCTTAGAGTGTCTAGTTTCTCCATAGGCTTGAGTCCGAGGACCATGCAAGACCTTGGTTCTGTCTAGCACTTGGGCTCTTAGAGTGTCTAGTTTCTCCATAGGCTTGAGTTCAAGGACCATGCAAGACCTTGGTTCTGTCTAGCACTTGGGCTTAGGCTCTTAGAGTGTCTAGTTTCCCCATAGGCTTGAGTCCGAGGATCATGCAAGACCTTGGTTCTGTCTAGCACTTGGGCCTTTGGTTTGGTCATCAACTTCTCTCTCCGTAAGGGATTTAGCGGACTAGACTACTAGGCCCGCGAGAATTAGCCCCTTGTCAAGTGCCCGGGGCACACGTCTGACGTCAGAAGCCCCTAGGACCACATTTCGCTTAACAACCCTTCCCACGTAATCAACGCTTCGAAGTATGGGCCTGAGTGGAAGCTGAGTTACGATAACGACGGTGTTTTAGGAAATAATGGGGAGGCTTTCGTGTAGCTTGTACCACCGCCACAACGGTCTTCCTGATGGACTTCTACTGGCAGGAGCTTGATCTCACCGTGATTAGCCGTTGCACTTGCTAACGCACAAGCTCTCCCCACAGACAGTGCCAATTGTAGGGTCACGTTTTTCAGGCCAAACCAAGATGCATGGGACCTTAGACCAGTGAGCTAGATAAAATGAATTTGTAAATAGTGGGACAAAGAGCTGGGCTTTAGTGTATGGACAACGACCATCACGGTGTTCCTCATGAGCCGAGTTTACCAGAGAGAATTGGTCCTTGGCACGATTCGAGGAGCTTTTTCTGGTGTGTTGGGGGGGTCTCTCCTCTTTCTGTTTCTCTTTACTCCATTTTTATAGTCGTTTTTTTCCTCCTGAATGGGGTCCCTAGGGTAGGTACTTGTCCCATCAGCCCCTCCCTCTAGTTTTGGGAGTGGTTGTAAGGACAAAGAAGTATGGCTGTGTCAGGCACAAGGTACTGAATGCAATAATGGCAACCTTTCCCTTAGACGCTTCCGTTTTCTCCGTTGTCTTTTTCTGCTTTAGTGCTTTTCCTGTCCTGTGGAACGATATGGAGTGTCGCTACCGGTGGTATGTTACCTCTTTTACCCTCGACTATATCCATGCCGAGGAGGATTCTCTCATTGCTGAGGAGGGATTTTTCCTTGGGCTGGACCCCTGGCCCAGTGTGGACATTGACATGGGCCTATTAGTCTTTTATCCCCCACACTTATTATTTTCTTTCCACCTCATTTTTTCTAATTAATGCTTGTTTTTTCCCTCTCCCTCATTTAGTACATTTACAACTATCTCCAAGTTAAGAGAGAGAATAAGATGGCAGTAATATTTACGCAAAACAGCTGAATTTTGTTGTTCAAAAAACCAAAAAAAATTTTTGTTGCAAAACGAAAACAATGGGAAAAGATTTGTTTTACCTCAGCTCTGAGAATTGAAGTAGTTCATTTTAATTTGTTTTTATACGCAATTCAAGATTTTTTTGTGTTCATGTCTGGGATTTCTAATGTGAATTTGGTGGTTGTCCCTCTTTTTCTGGGTTCTACTGACTTACTGACACACCAACCACACCCTCTTTATCCTATCATAAAGCGCCCCTTTACCCCTTTCTAAATATATGGTGGATACACGAATCAGTAATATGTGTCCCTCTTGTCAAAACATATAACATTCATACGTGAAAACATCTAATAATTATCAAAATTAATAATAAATAAGAAGATTTGTCATTCATTTGAGGTTTGAGGTGAAGAAGATAAATATAACAAAAAAAAATATCATAATTAAATGGCACTTTTATTCTCGATTACAAATGTTAATTACATTTTTTTTTTTTTTTTGATATAAAATAGAATTTCTACTCTAGCCTAATTTAAGTGTATATATATGTGAAGCTCCCTCCTGGAGACTTGAACCCTGACCCTTGTCCTCCACACTCCACAGACACTTATACTTGTGACTTAAATTTATTATTACCATATTTTAAATTTAGAAAATTAAATATGAGACTTAAATGATTCTAATAAAAATTCTCCAAAAATATATATGCACACATATGATATGACCTTTAAATGTAAATTTATTATTACCATATTTTAAATTTAGACAATTAAATATGAGACTTAAATGATTCTCCAAAAATTATTCTAAAAAAAATTCTCCAAAAATATATATACACACATATGATATGACCTTTAAATGTCATACATGCCCGTTGGCTACCCAATAATTTAAGAGGGTGAAACTTCCAAAAGGAGAGAATGGCTATTAAACAACTACTAATTAAACAAAAAAACTATCAAAAATATATAGTGTCATTACATTACATGGTCATGTGTCTTCTATATTAATTTTTGTTAGCTAATGGCTTTTAAGTCACTTTAATTCACATTTGTTGTGATTTTATGTCAAGTTTTACATTTCTATTTTTCTGAATTATATGTTTTTTAGGTAATGGTATTTACATCAATTATATATTAAATTATAATTTTTTGAGGAGAAAAAATTGAATTATTAGATATTAATTGAACTTCTTTACAACTTCCAATCTTTCTATTTTTCTGAATTAATTTTTTTAGGTCATAGTCTACAAGTCAATTACATTAAAAAAAAAAAAAAAAAACAACAACAACAACACCCACCCTACGCCCTTAGTGCGATGATCACTTCACAAGTATAAGTGCTTGTGGAATATGGGGGGCAAAGATCAGGGTTCAAGTCTCTAGGAAAGAGTTTCACACACATATACATTTAGATTAGGCTAGATTAGAATTTCTATCTTGTATGAAGAAAAAAAATTACATCAATTTTTTTTCTTTTGAGAATCAATTACATCAAATTATTATCTAATTATGCACCTTTCTAAAAAAATTGATTATTAGGAAGTTAGCCACTTTACAACTTCCAAGTTCCAACCATTACCCACAACTTCAATTCATTTTTCCTTTAAAATCAAACCTTAGTTTTCAAATTTGACACCCTCTAAACCTAACCCACTTTGTTCTTGGAATGAAGTATATGCTAAGAGAAGTAAGGAAACTTTGGCATAAAAATTGATAGGTACTCCTTTCATCAAGAGTGCTAAGTTATTTGATTTTTTTTTTTTTTTGTCGTTTTGTTTTAAGTGGGCTTATTGGGTTATGAGAAAATGTAAGAGTGAAGTTGGGGTATTGGGTTCTAAATTGGGTTGTACTTACTTTCCCATTTGGCACAATGTAGGGGTGGCAATTTGTGTTCGCGTGTCGGTTCGTGTCGTGTCGACTTATGAGTATTCGACTATATGAGTCAACCCTAACTCAACATGTTTATTAAACGAGTTAGGATTCCTCAATTCTAACACAACCCATTTATTAAACAGATCAGTCGTGTCGACCTGTTTATTAAATTTTATAAAAGAAATTAGTATTAACCAAATTAATATGAATTATGAAAAACCAAAAATAAATATTTTTAATATAAAATTCAGAACTAACAAGTAACTGCATCACAAATAATCATTCAAAACTAAAACATATCTTAATATCATAAATAATCAATCATAATATGTTAAAGAAAATAAACCACAACAACTAATAAGTTTATATACCTAAAGTTTGAAGGGTATATTGGTAAGATGTCATTTAATTATACAAGATAGAATTTCTACTCTAACCTAATCTAAATGTATATGTGTATGAAGCTCCCTCTTGGAGACTTGAACCCGGGCTCTTACCCCCCCACACCTCACAAGCATTTATACTTGTAGAGTGATCACTGCACTAAGGGGGAGCAATGGTGTTAGTAATTTACAACATAGAAAAAAATGTAGCATTATTGCGCATTAACGAATTGTTTATAGTAACTTTACTTTTGAAAATAATTTAAAACACATGAACGAATCCGTGAATTAATCTAATATACAATAGTTTTATATAATATATGTCCTATACCCCTAAAGTACTACACTTCAAGTGGGATAGTTACAGTGTTACACATCTTAAAAAAAGAAAAATCCTCTTACCCAAAATAAAATAAAATAAAAAATCTCACAGCTAGTTTATCAACCATATATACAAGTGTATATATATACTTCTAATCAGATTCAACCACAAATTAAAAATAGCTAAATTTAAAATTAAAAAAAAAAACATAAAACTTCATTACATTATAATAAATAATACTTCTTATTAAGAATGCCAAAGCATATAGCTAGTGGATGCGACACAATGCGTATAATAATGGCACGTGTCATCTTATGTAACATTCTTCATCCATTTGACATGATATGGAAAAATAATGCCAAGTGGCAAATAATTATATGTACATATCAATAATATTGTCATATGCCAAAATAAATAAATAAATGAAATGACCCTTGATTGCACAATCCACCATTATAATAAATCTTTTAATTGTGGTTGAGGGAGTGAAATTATGGTCCCCCAACCATCCCTTCCTCACAATAACATTCTTGTAACTCGAACCCATGACCTTAACTTTGATACCATTTGTTGAACCGTAAGCTGTATTATTTCACCTCAAAACCACCAATTGGTGATGAGGAAGACACACTCAAATCTTTTATAGTTTTTAACATTACACTTTGCGGGCTTGTTTTTAGGGTGATTGTAAAAGGTCAAATTGTGGTCCCCACAAAAGATTTTAAATTAAAGTCCAATTTTGCCACACGTGTCCCATCTAATTTTTAATTTTTATGTCAAAAGAATTATTAGGTGTAAAAATTGAAAATTCTAAATCAAATTAGATTCTCAATTGGAGTTCAATTTTGCATCATGTGTCCTATCTAATTTTTTAATTTTTGTGGCAAGTAAATTATTGGATGCAAAAACCGAATAGTCCAATCCAATTATATTCTAAATTATATATATATATACACACACACGTATTAGGTTCAAGTTACACCTAGTGTAACTTTAAGCAATATTACAATACTTAATATTTTTTAATTGAATGCGAATTTTTTATAAATCAATCATTAGATTATATTATCTTTGTGCATTCTCCATGCTTGCAAAATTTCAAGATGATTAAATATCAATATTCATGTCATCAATTACTTGTTTAAATTTAAGTTTTTATAATTTAAAATAATGCATGAAATATCAATTTATGGATTCAATGGTAAATAACAACTGATTGTCATGAATATTGGTATACATGTTAAGAACATATAGAACATATAATCCAAATATGAAAATTTTAAAATATGAATTCAATAACGAGTTATTGGATGATGTAACATTTCTTAAAGATACACCATGTGTAACTTGAACCCAACTCTCTCTCTCTCTCTCTCTCTATATATATATATATATATGAGAAAGCATTACATATTTTAGAAATTCATGACTTCAAAAATGTGTAAGTTGTAACTCTAACCATATGTATAATTTGAACTTATATATGCGTAATTGTGATTGTTTTTAAATATACTTGTGTATATGCAAGGGTTATACAATAATGTTTAACATGAAAAAATTTCCTCCAAAAAAAAAGACAAAGATTATAATGGAAGGGGTTTTTTTTTTTTTTTTTTTTGTTCTCATTTATTAATTATTTGTTGAAAGGAGAAATCAGAAATGTATTACCATTGGATTTTCTAATTTTGATTTGCAACTTGATGTCCCATGTGCATTGACTTTTAGTTGGACCTATTATATGTTGACTTATTATTACACTATAGTTATTTGGGCCATATCAAAGTCCATGATAAATTATTTGTTTTGGGTAATTCCTCTCTCCTATCGACTTTCAGCCAACTCTTTCTTTGCGGGCTGAGAAATGCACTAATAGCCATTAGTTATTCGCTTGGGTTTGTGTTGAGTTCCGGATTGGGCTTCCTAGCTTAGGGCTTGTTTGAATTAAAAGGAGAGGAAGGGAAAATGGAGGGGAGTAGAATAAAGTTAGTTGAAAATATGTCAATTTTAAGTCAATTCTACTTTATTCTACTCTACTTCCCCCTTTCTTCCTCGATCCAAATGAACCATTAATTTAACATGTGTCTTTGCTAAAAGATTTTCAGTTTTTTTTTTTTTTTTTTGGAGATTGAAAGTGAAATGTTTAAAAAGTGATGAGTAATTTGTTAGATATGCCTCACTTTTGTGGTAGTCCAAGGGATTGCCGGATTGGTTTACTTTATGCTTTGTTCGCTACCATTTCATTGTAATTCATTTAGTTTTTCAATCATTTGTTAATTTGTATTCCAAAGATTATTATCCTAAAATTCAATTACATGTATAATTTGATGGATTTTACTACATACTTCAAAATTATAGATTCTTTTTTGAAAGAGCAATATTAAGGATTTTTTTTTCCGCCGTAGCTTTTCATACATAGTAATATCACATTTACATGGATCTATCACTTAACACTACTTTTATTATGTAATAGATCACATCAATAATTATAAAAAAGTTGTGAAAATTTTGAGTCCATAATGTTTGGTAATTATTTTATTTAATATTGATTAGTTCAAGAGGGGGAAAAATCCATTTGATTATGCTAGGGGCCTGCTTTTAGAACCTATTAGTTTGTAACTCATGCATATGCATGACTACAATTGAAAATATATAATTAGATGTATAGATTTTTTTAAAATAAAAAAAAAAAAATCATAGTTAAATTTATACTTAAGTTAATTATTATTGATTTTGAAAAAAAATATATTTGTTATCGATGCTCATTCATATATTTTGTTAACTCTTAAAAAGACATTGAAAAATACTTTTAATATAAAACTAACAAAGTACTTGATTATTGCGATGAGCAATAAATACTTTCACCAAAATTAAGAAATTTCTATAAAATTCTTATTTTTAAAAAAAAAAAAAAAAAAATTCTCCTTAAACGTAGTGAAGATCATATAAACTTGCAATGAGTAGTAAAGATCTTCACCAAAATTAAGAAATTGAATGGACATAACCAAAGGTCATATAAACTTGCAATCAAAAACTTATTTTTTAATAGCTTGACTGAATTATTATTTGCTTCTTATTAGTTTGTCAAAAGACCTAAAATTTTATTATTTATGCTGCAGTCATATTTTTGAAATTTTAATTGAGCAATTTTAATGTGAAATTTGAATATATTTTCAATCTCTTTTTTTGGTCCATAACAAAGACAGCAACATCCAATCGCTTTTGAGGGAGGGGAAAAAAAAAAGGAATAAGACAACCGCTACACCTCCATGGCATTCAAAACTTGGAGACAACTGATAAAGATGTATTCTTCCATTTTGTTTTTTAATTTTTGTTTTTTAATGTGCACAATGTGTTATGTACACATATGCAGGTAGTCAAATATGGAAATGTTGGGTGCAATTCTGGAGCTTGCCAAAATTATTTTTGATTCAATTCGCGATAGCTACAACTATCACAGACACCTTCATGAACATATGAAAAATCTCAGGGACAGATGGCAAGAATTAAATAATCGAAAGTTAGACATAGAATCAACAATGGAAGCGCAACGTCTTCCAGGAAAGACACCAAAGCTAGAAGTTACAGATTGGATCCAACGTGTAGAAAGGATGAATATTGAAATTCAAGCCATTGAAGGTGAAGCTGAAGAAGTCAAGTTTTTCTTACGAGCACGCGTAGGACAACATGCTTCGAAGAAGAAACGAGAGGTGGATGAACTTTATCAAAGGGGGGATGCTTTCACTGATAGTTTGGTACTTGATCCACCTGTACGCAATGGAGAAGAATTTCCAACAACAGAATTAATAGGGAAAATCACAACCGAAAGAGTAAAGGAAGAAATTTTGGCATACGTGTTGGGTAATGATGTGTTGGGTAATGATGTTGGAAAGATTGGTGTTTATGGAATGGGAGGTATTGGCAAATCAACCATCATGGAGCACATCAATAATCATCTATTAAAAGATAACAAAAATTTTGACAGTGTAATTTGGGTCACCGTGTCAAAGTCATCTGATGTTCTCCAACTACAAAATGCTATTGCAGACAAGTTAGCTTTAGATCTCGCAAAATCAGAGGATCAAAGAGAAAGGGCAGCCAAGATAAAGGAAGAACTGGAAAAGAGGAAGAAGTATGTGCTAATCCTAGATGATTTGTGGGAAAAATTTGTTCTCGAGGAAGTAGGAATTCCAGAGCCTACTCCAGAAAATGGATGCAAAATAGTGTTGACAACTCGAGATCTTAATGTTTGTAAAAAAATGGGTTGTCAAAAGAATATCAAAATGGAGTTACTATCAGAAAAGGAGGCACGAGAGTTATTTTTGCATAAAATAGAAAAAGATGTTTTTAATACTCCAGATTTGAAAGCAATTGCGGAAGAGGTTCTTCAAACATGTGCTCGGTTGCCTCTTGCAATTGTCGTGACAGCTGCAAGCTTCAAAGGCTTAGATTATGAGTATCAGTGGACAGATGCGTTGGACCAGTTGAGTACATCATTAAAGGGGTTTGACGATATAGTGGAGAAGGTGCGTGAGGTGCTTAAATTCAGTTATGTACGATTGAAAGAAGAGAAACTTAAACAGTGTCTCTTACATTGTGCATTATACCCCGAAGACTTCAAGATTGACAAAGAAGAGTTGATAGATCAGTTGATTGATGAGGGAATTTTTGAAAGAAGAAAGAGTAGGCAATTAGAGTTTTGTGGAGGCTATTCTATATTGAAAAGACTTGAAAATGCCTCCTTATTAGAAGGTGGAATTGATAAGAGACATGGTGCTCCAGGTTGCAAGTCCTGAATTTATGGTAGGTCACTTGGGACTGGAGGATTTTTCAGACAAAGGTAAATGGAATGAGGATCTTGTAAAGGCTTCTTTGATGTACAAGGACATATCAACAATCCCTTCTAAACCAAAGTGTCCTAACTTGTCAACCTTGTTGCTGCGAGGTAACCGTTCATTAAAAAATGTCCCAAATTCTTTGTTTAAGCATTTGCATGGGCTCAAGGTTCTTGATCTATCAGATACTGGTATTGAATCTTTGCCGAATTCAGTCTTTAGCTTGGAGAATCTTACTGCATTAAGGCTTAGAGGGTGTAGAGTATTAAAACATGTGGCTTCATTAGCAAAGCTCACAACATTGAGGAAGTTAGACCTTGGGAGAACTGGAATTACAAAAGTACCCGATGGTTTAGAAATGTTGGTCAACTTGACATACCTCGATCTGGATGCAGAGGATCTAAAAATCATGCCACTTGGGATTTTACCTAAACTTTCACGTCTCCAGTATCTTAGATTTTCTCACAAAGTAACAGTGAAAGGAGAGGAGATAGAAAGGTTGAAGAAATTGGAGAATGTTTGGGTCTGTTTTGATGACTTGTATGAGTTCTGTACTTTTATAAGATCCTTAAAGAAAGGGGCACTTGCACTTTACCAAATTCAAGTGGGAAAGTCAGTGAATGACGACTTCTATTGCAATTGCAACATTGACTTCTTCCATCCGAAAATTGAAGACATAGGAAAAAGTGTAATTTTAGAAGAGTGCAATTTAAGAAGAGGAGATGAGTCCCTTGTGCTACCGGAAGACTTGCAATTCCTAAAACTTAAAACATGTGAGGATTTAAGAAGTCTGTGCGATGTTCCATCTTTGAAGCACGCGACTAAATTGAAGATAATACGAATTGACGACTGCGAAGGAATAGAGCACGTGGTTTCTTCTACTTCCCCGTCCTCTTCTTTTACTGATTCTCTTCAAACTCTCGAGATTTTACAACTTCTAAAATTGAAAAACTTACGCGGGCTGTTTAGGAAAGAGAGAGCTGCATCAGCACGGGTCCCACTTGATACCTTTTCCAGTCTCAAAGTAATTTTAATCGATGAATGTCCAATGAAGAAGCTGCTTCCGCTTGGATTGTTACTGCACCTGCACAACCTGGAAGAGGTTCAGGTTAAGAATTGTTTGGAATTAGAGGAAATAATAGCAGAAGCATGTGATGAATTTGAAGAAGATGAAGAGGAAAAAGAGGAGAAAGGAATGCACACTACCAAAATCACTCTCCCCAAATTGAGGGTTTTGAGACTGTGGGAACTACCGAAACTGAAGACCATCTGCAGTAGCAGTAAAGTAATAGTTTGTGATTCTCTTGAAACGATTCATATAAATGAATGTCAGAAGCTGAAGAGACTCCCTCTCTCTCTGCCCCTTCTTAGTAATGGAAAACTATCTCCTCCCCCTTCTCTTCGACTGATTGAGGGAGATAAAATATGGTGGGATTCGCTGGAGTGGGACTGCCCCGACACTAAGAATGCCCTTCAACCTTTGTTTCAACCTTATTGTCATTGTCATTATCATCATGTTCATATTTTTTATTACTAAGAAGGGGACTGCCCCGACACTAAGAATGCCCTTCAACCTTTCTATCAACCTTATATTCATTGTCATCTTTATCATTTTTCTGTAAGCAGGAATCTTCACTCTTAAATTCTTGTGATTTATCTATTACGCAAATTAATCCAATTGGTTGCTTACCTATTTGTTCTCTAATTTTGTTTTCCTTTTTCCTCTTATATGCCCTTTTAATTACCCAGTGACTAGAACCCGAATGCTTGCACGATTTGTTGATGTGCTGAGCAGTGAGCATATTCAACACGGTATCTCTGTAAGTAAACTACGAATGCATATGCTTAACCTCAGTATCCATGTAAATTGTTTTCACGACTGGTTCCTTTTTCTGTTTTCGCCTCATATAGGATATATCAGTATCACCAAGCCAAAGCTGACATGGAATATATCCCGTGGTGTACCAGCGAGGAGAACTTCACTCTCAATATTGCAACTGTGTGTGTGTTCTTACTTAATTACTTAGTCTAAACTCTTTTGTGTTATGAACATGTGTTCCTCTTTAGCCAAGTGGGAAAATCTTGTGTAATAATGATCATCTGTGTAATTTGTTTTAATGATCGTACAATGCATCAATCATTCTCTGTAATTTTTTTTTTCCTTGTGACCAGTAGAGAAGAGTAGAAGAATTTTTTATGGTGTTGGTGTTTACATCGTGGTCCTAGTTAATCCTTTGATGCTTGCTTTTGCAGAGATTATAATTTCCAAGAGATCTAAGTTAAAATTTTATAGCAGAATTTTATATATTGGATTCCTGTGTCCCTGGATAAACGTGGTCCAAAACTAGGGCACAATATGGAAAAGTGGTAACCGTATCTTGGTGTTAGTACAGTTAGTGCTGTTAGCTTTGCTCAACAAACATTTCGTTCAGTGTAATTTATCAGTCTAATCAATAATAATCTTTGGTTAGTAGGCTAATCTTTTAACAAGATATTTTAGCAAATGTGCATTAAATTTACCAAGCTCTTGAGAGACTCCTTCTCTGTGATAGCAGTAAAGTCATACTTTGTGATTCTCTTGAACCGAATGAGATAGACAGATGTCCTAATCTTAAGAGACTCCCTCTCTCTATTCCCCTTCTCAATGGACGACTATCTCCTCCCCTTCTCTTAAACTTTGCTTTTTATAAAGATCATATTTCCAATTGCCTAATTTGTAATTTTTATTGCGGAATGCGGTATATATCTTGTGCTCAATGTACAAAATTGGTGCACATCTTGTCAATATCCTTTGTAACTATGCTTATCAATTTATTTTATATGTGGTTTGATAATCTGGGAACTAGTGTGCTTATGCATCTTTGATCTTCAATTTTTTTTTTTTCCTAGGGGAAGGGGAGATTGGGTAGATCACTTGAGCTATCTTGGGTGATCCACCAAAATGTCATCAGGATCTTTTCCTGCCATCTCTATTCTTTTTGTGTTGATAACCAGCCTATTTTTTGGATGATTAAATGTCATTGAATTTATATATATTTCGTTTCTTTTCCTTTTCTTTCTAGTCCCTTCTTCCTATTCTCTCGATTCCTCCCTCAAATACAACTTAGTTCATGCTTTTAAATGATATCAAATTTAATTTCATCACAAGTTTACAGGTGTAAAATAATTCTCAAAACTACTAGTGCAGAACTTTCTTGTTTCTACAGTGTGGGTATGTTATTATTGCCATAAATAAATGTTATATGAGTTTAGTTCAAGATTAAAATTAATATTTTTTTACTCAACACAAGAGACAGAACAGGTTGATCTTTAATTAATCAAAACTCAACTAAACCAACAATCTTTTAGGATCAATGCCTGTCTAGGACCTGAATCAGTACTTGGCAAAAGATGAAGCACGGTCTAAGATCGGTCATTTTTTTTTACTTTTTTTAAATTAAAATCTTTGTATGACCCTAATCCAAATTGGTGTCCAAAATTTACTCAGCTTAAATACCATACTATTAGGTTAGGTATTATAAATCATAAGGAAGGACATCACTGTAAGTCAGCACTTATCTGGTCATTGAGGAAGGCAGGAACCTCCTCTATCCAGAGCTCAATATCCTCAATAATATTGCATATCGGGCTGAACTTTGAGCTACTTTATTTGCTGAACTTAATACATGACTAAGGCTACAAAGTTTTTTTTTTTTTTTTTTTTTTTTTTTTTTTTTTTTTTTTTTTTTATAAGTACTAAGGCTACAAAGTTCAAACTGATTAGTTAGCAACTGTGCATCTGAAAGCAGGTGACCTATAGACACCCAATCATCCTTGGTTGAGTTCGATGCTGTGACAATATGCAGGGAAATCACCTTCTAGAATTACCTTTGTGAATCCCAAGTCAATAGAAAACTGTAGAGCACATGTTGCTGCCTTAAGCTCTGCTGCATTTGCCTATCTAGAGAATGTGTAATTTCTTAAATGGTTAAAAGTATTAGAATGATTATAGGTATGTTAGATTTAAGGTTGGTACAACTTATACATTCACTAGGGAATAGTAGGAGTTCTGGTTAAGTATTTGTCTAAACATATTGAAAAGATGGTACAATATTTTCTTTTAGCTAATAAGAAGATTGGTTAATATGTTCATTACATTTGAATTTATATATTGTACATTGATGCTAAATTTTACTATTGATTTGTTCTCACTTCCTGAACTCTTGGACTTTTTACTGTCAATTTTGGAAAAGGTGGAATGGTGGTCTATTTGGTCTGAGATAAAAGGATATATTGATGAGTCACCTCACTTGAGATGTGTAGCACCATTCGTTTCAATAATATTAGTTGAACTATTTTTAATAATTGATAAATTTTATAAAAAAAAAAGGTGAGAGGGAAGAGGATTAAAAAATATGTTTATGTTAGTAAATTTGTGCTTTACTTGTTGATGCATGTATTTTGCTTCCCATATATTCACAAAATTTCTCTCCACTATTTATGTGGAGAATGGGAAGCTTTTAGAGGACGCAGATAATAATATTTTTTTTATTTGCATAAATTTAATTCAGAAAGTTTTCTCTTCAAGTTGATAAGACTTTTACCTATGCTCCATTGTTATACACAAGATGAGGCTTTGAAATATTTTTTTTACAATTAACAACCTAAATGTGTTAAGTAGGGATAAAACATTCTTTGAAATATTTTCATCATGAAACATACTCTATGTGATTAAATTATTATCCCTATCTTATGATGTAAGGCTCATTACCTTATAACGATGTGAGTATTGTATCGAAGAGAAACATCAATAAAATTGTTATTCTTCCTTGTCTTTTGCTATTTTATCAGTTTTTTTTTTAGTTGCAGGTTTACAGGAAAACCTTCTTGAATATCCTATAATCTTTCATTATATTTTGAGTATACTCTTTAGTTCCTGTAAGTTCAACATTGTTGATTGGTTCCTGCTTCACATGGTGTAGCATCTGTAGTGCAGCATTTTGCATATATTATGAAAATACTTATGGCTAGTTTGGTCGAAGGGGAGGGAAGAAGGGAAGAGAAGAGTTGGACGGAAATTATGTATCAGGGTTAATTTATGTTTTTGTATCTATTTCTGACTTTAATTTTCAAGGTACAAGGGGGAAAAGTTTATTTTGTTGAATGGTTGCTTTTAGATTTACTGAATTGTAAAATGTAAAAACTATGTATTAGAAATCAATGTATATGATGACATATAGAATTTAGGGAGTTACTTGGAACCTTGGTTTGTTTGCTCTCTCTCTCTCTCTCTCTCTCTCTCTCTCTCTCTCTCTCTCGGTAGTCAAAATATACTAGAGCAACAAAGAACAAAATAGATGTGCATAACAAAGTTAGCAGAGGACTCAGACCACATCCAAGTACTTTCTAGCTCATTCCATATTCATAAAGCTATTAGAAGCCTTACTGTTGTCTGACCTCAACGAACATCAATTGACTAATGGATCTAAACCAACAATGTTGTAATTGTGTTAATAGGATCCTAATGTCAGCAAGCCTCTAACATCTAACTGCACCTTCTAATAAGTCAAAAGCACATAGTGAAAGTTTTCCAGCAAACCCAAAGTTAATGCTTTCCTGACAGCCAACATAATGCTAGTCTTGAGTCATTTGTGTTTTCCCCTCTTAAAGCTTTCACATTCTATCCCAAACCTTGGGATCTAACAAAAGCCCACCCTAGCCTCATAATGAACTTAACTTAGTATAAAGCCAGAATATTTCAATAGAGTTTGACAAAGGTGTGTCATACACCGATAATACTAGTTGCTGGTTCCACTACCAGAGGTCTTGTCCATCTGATCAGTCACACAATTAAGTTTCTCAGCCTCTAGCCTCTATGTCCTTGTTCTCATCTCGGGAACTAGTCCAAAGAAATGGTCAATTGGAATTATGGTTTTAAGCAGTAATAAGTTATATCTGGTTTAAATTTAGAGAAATGTTGTGTCCACAAACATTTTTACAATACTTTCATAATAAATTTTAAGTGACATGTTGTTATTGGTAGACAAAATAATAATTTCAATGGTAAATTGAAATTAGTACCAATAATAACTTACCATCTATGATTTTTTGTGAAAGTGTTGTGAAAATGTTGTGGATATAACATTCCTCTTACATCTATGTTCTATTTTTTATGCTAAAGCTGGTGAAAATGGCTGATCTCCTCTGGAAAATTTAAGAACATTCCTTTTGTGGAGATCATAATTCCATTCGATTTAATTTGTGCTATTTGTAGCAGAATAATAGCTCTAGGATTCCTCTATCCCAATAAAGACATGGTCTATACCTCTAGTGTTTAGTGATTGTAGATATCTTTTGTAGCTATTCCTATTAACATGCATGGTTTGATAATCTGGAAACAAGTATGCTAATGATAAAAGCTTCTTTGATCATCAGTTTGGGTTACTTCATTGATTCATGTTTTCAACTCTTTGGGTTAATTAGTTACGAATCATCCACCAAGATGTCAAGATGTCACCACAATTTTCTCCCTACTTCTATTTTCTTTTTGTTTCACTAATCAGTAGGGGTGGCAATTGGGCAGGCTGGGTCAATTTTGGAAATGATTTAAGTCACTGCTTGTGCTCAGTTGGAGGAAATAGTAGCAAAAGCATGTGATGAATATGAAGAAGAAGAAAAAGAGGAGGAAGGAATGGACACTACCAAAATCACTCTCCCCAAATTGAGGGTTTTAGAATTGTTTGGCCTACCAGAACTGAATACAATCTGTAGTAATAGTAAAGCAATAGTTTTTATTCTCTTGAAATGATTGAGATAGTCTAATGTCCAAAGCTGAATAAACTCTCTCTCTCTCTCTCTCTGCCCCTTACAGATATCATAGTTTCAACTGATCTAATTTGTGATTTTTTATTGCGGAATGTCAAATCTTGTATTTCTCTATCATTGGAAAAATCTGGTATATACCTTGTGTTTGATGTACAAAATTGAAGCACATCTTGTCAATGTTCATTGTAACTATGCCTATCAATATGCTCTATATGTGATTTGATAACCTGCAAAAACGTATGCTTATGATGCAAGCATATTTGATCATCAATTATGCATACTTTTTTGCTTCATGTTTTCGCTTTTTATGGAGTTCATCAACATGAGAAGTCATGGGTGATCACTGATCCACCAACTTTTTTGCTTCATGTTTTCACTTTTTTTGGGGTTGACTTTAGAAGTCTTGGGTGATCCACGATCTTCCCCTAGCCTCTCTATTCTTTTTGTGTTGATAATCAGCATTGGTTTTGGGTGATTAAATGTCATTGAATTTATATTTAATTCCATTCCTTTTCCTTCTTGCTATATTCTCAATTCCTCCCTTGAATACAACTTAGTTCATGAACGATGTCAAATTTGGTTTCATCACTAGTTAATACTTGTAAAATCATTCTCAAATCTACCATTGTAATCTATGCGGATGTTTGGCATTTTTCAATATGGATATTTGATTATTGCCATAAATAAATGTCATATGAATTTAGTTTAAGGTTTAAACGAACAATTCATTACTTAACCCAAGAGACAGAACAAATGGATCTTAAATTAATCAAAACACAACTTGACCAGTCCAAAAGCTGAATCAGTACATGGTAGAAGATGAAGCCCAGTTTAAGATCAGTTGGTTTGCCACCAACTTGCCTCTTTTATTGTATTGTGATACTTTTACACTACTTTCGCTTGGGAATCACAGGACTTCTGGTTAAGTATTTGTCTAAGCATACTAAAAAGATGGTCCAATCTTTTTCTTTAAGGTTTTAAGAAGAATTGTGTAATATGTTCATTACTTTTGAACTCGTATATTGTAAATAAATGCTATTTTTCACTAGAGTCATTCTCACTTCCTGAAATCTTAGAATTTTGTAATGTCAATTTGGAAATGGTGGAATGGTGGTCTATTTGGTTTGAAATGAAAGGGTATATTGATGAGTCACCTCATTTGAGACCTCTAGCACCATTCATTTCAATTATATTAGTTGAACTATTTTTAATAACTAGTATAGGGCCCACGCAATGCGTGGAAACTTTATAGTTTTATTTTGAAATAATTTCTAACTATTCTTTATGCCCTTATAGCACTCATCTTATGTTCAATTATAATATACATATTATTAAGAGGAAGAAAATAAAAAGAACCAAAATTATTATGAATATACATAATTAAGAAAGAGAGTGGAAAACTGGGCATATAATTTGTTGGCTTCAAGAGTCTTTACATTAGAAATTAAAATAAAAAACAAATTAAAGGAATTATTGTTTCTATCATATAAACCGTTTATTTATTTATTTTCAATAGATTCCACCGTATAAATGAAGATGGTGTCCAAATAATCCATTTTTGTGCAAAAATACTATCAACGATAGGAAGAGGAAAGAGAAAATTGATGTGGAACTTAATAATAAGAGTCTTATCAGGAAGATTGTAGAGAAAGTTTTTCAAAGTTTGTGTCCTATTTTATGATGTCAGCCCATATTTTGGAGAATGTGGGAAAAAGTTAATGTGGAAGGGTCAAGCTTGATTCATAATATGTAAGGTAATAAGTAGGTTTGAGCTTTTCGTAAGGTTTGGTCAAATTTTGAATTACAACCCATCTTTTAGATAACAATTAAAAAAAAAAAAAAAAAAGTTAATGTGATCTTTTTGATAATAGTAAAAAAAACTTAATGAAAAGAAGTTAAAAATCCTAAATGAAATATTAGAGTGTCGCATAATAGAACCTCATGCACTCTTGCATGAGGTATCTACTTAATATTTTATGTAAAATGGTTTTGGAGAATGTTGTATATGTATTGTAGCAAAATTGTTTTAGAACTTTATTAGTAATGAGTTCATCATAAAAAATAACAATTATAAATTGCACACACATCCATTATAATTATTCAATTGAAGTAATGTGAAAAGGAAAAAAAAAAAAAAAAAAAAACTTTGGAGGAATAATATAGAATAAAAGTTAATATAGAATGTGTTTCTCTTTCTCCTTAATTCTAAAACAACATACACACCTCAAAAACCCACAATCAATCACATCATTCACAAAACCCACAAATCCACAACATTCGACCTCAATGTCAAAATTGTAATTGTTGTTGTCACTCAATATAAAATGTAAACCCCCCTTCCTTGGTTGTAACCAACTCATACGGGTTAGGATTAGATGTAACAACAATGTTAGAACTAGGTAGTTATTGTTGAGAGATTAAAGGTATAGCTAAATGACATCGTTTTTAGTCTGTGTGTATTTGACATGAGATGGCATGAAGGGTTATAGATGGGTATATATAAAAGGGTATAATTGCAAGAGGTGAAAATTGTAAATTAAAATGCAAAGAGTTTTGTGTGTATGTGTGATGAATGAAAAGTCTTGAAACATTGAACCAAATAAAACAAAATGTCAATATTTAATTTGTTCTTATCTCTGATGTGGCACTTGATAATATTTTAATTCTCTTTATATAGAAGCAAAAGCACATATTTTCCCACATGGGATCTCTACTTTTATATATATATATATATATATATATATATATATATTGATTGATAAATTTCATAGAATTAAAAATTACTTTTAGGTTAGTAAATTTTGTGCTTTACTTGATGTTGCAAGTGTTTTTAGTCCCAATATATTCAAAATTTATGTGGAAAATGAGAAGCTTAAAGAGGACACAGATGGTAATTGTCTTGATTTGCATAATTTTAATGCAGAAAATTTTCTCTTTAGGTTGATAAGATCATAAGACCTATTTTACTAGAACCCGTGCTCCATTGTTGTGCTGAAGATGAGGCTTTGAAAAATATTTTTAATTTGACCGAAGGTTATAAAGAAATTAACAGTGATGTATATCCAAAATTGCCTAATTTTGGGATACGCAACATAGGCTTTAAACTTTTTTAACTCATTCATTTTCCAATGTGGGATTAACCTATTGTTTTTTCTTTTAACAACCTAAATGTGTTAAGTAGGGATAAAACAATCAAATGAAATAATTTCATCATGAAACATACTCTGCAATTAAATTCTTTCTCCTATTATATAATTTTAGGCATTTAATTACCTTAGAACGTTGTGAGTATTGAAGAAAAAGATCATTATATTGTAAAAATTGTCATTTTATGTAGTCTTAGCATTACTCAGAGACTCTCTCTCTCTCTCTCTCTCTCTCTCTCTCTCAAAAAAGAAAAAAAAAAAAAAAAAAAGGAACTCTTCTTGGCTCATTGATACAACATTAGATGCACAACCATATTTTGGTGAAATAAATGAATTGCGAACTCAGAAAAGAAAAAAAAAAAATTTAAAAAGTGTTGCCAATGCATTGGGGCACGTCACTGCACAGACCATAGATTTTTTTTCATAAAAAAAATTAAGAAAAAGAAAAAAAAGTATGTGAATGCATTCAATCTTTAACTTTCAAAAGTCATATTTTTGTGATTATTGGTGTTTTTTTGAAATTTTTTTTATTGAAAATGGAAAATTATATTTTAAACCACATAATTATTTTATGGGTGAATTTAAATTAAATCCACATTTTCATAAGTTTTAAATTATATTCTACATTAAAAAACAAGTTATAATTCAAACTATATGTACATCTATTTACAATGACATCGTTACTGGACATTAATTCATTTGAAGCCACACGATATCATTTTGTTTAATTGTATTTTTCTTTTATAGAATTACTAATATGGTTTTATCACTAACAGAGTGCAGATTGCTATATATGCCAGAAAAAGAGAAAGAAGACGAGTAACAAAAGAGGTTGACGATGAAGCTAATACAAGGAAACCATGATTTGAGTGATGAGATACAAGGAAAAGCCGAACTTCAATGAAGTTATGGGAAAAGAAACTCATGCGAGACAGTGAAACTAATGGTAAATAGGCAAACGAATGAAAGAAAGATAGGAATATAAATACAAATCTACATAGGAATATTTAAAATATATATATATATATAAAATATAATTAAAGAAAAAAAATCTAATGTTATTTCAATTCTACCATGCAATGCATTCACTTTTTGACCTCTAAAACTACAAAGCCACTTTATTTGACTTTCTCATCAACATTACCCCACCATGACAATTTGAAAGCAAGTGCTGCAAGTCAACGTGATTCTCCTCATTTAGATACCGTTTATTGTTGAAAACTTAAAACTTAAAATACTGTAACAAAATAATTTTTAAATATGTAAATAGTACCGTAGAATTCAACTTTAAAGAAAAATTTATTGAAATCAATACTTACAAGTCTTGTGAACAGTGCACGAGATCTACACAAAAAATGCAGACGTGCACGTCTTCTGTTTTCAGTGCGATCCAATCATACACTAACTTATTAATATTATGCTAAATTAATAATACCTAAATTAATAATACCTTCACTCGCTTTTACTTTTCCTACTTTCTTCCAAAAGATTAGCATTTAGCCATCTAGCAAAGAAGGGTTGCTTTGTGTTATTTTCTTGCCCTCTGTTATAATGATTAACAGCCAATCAGTCTGTGCATCTAAACTTCTCCTCTGATTTCTAAACAGTTGATGCCTAATTTGTAGAATTAGCTTTCTTTTGGAGAGAGAGAGGACTGGTAAGATACTGAGGTCTTTGATGCGATTATGCGTATGAAATTATTATTATTATTACTATTTGGTTTTAGATATTTATATGATTAGATGATTGTACATGTTTTTATTTTTTTAATCTAAGAAATTTGTGATTTTTAGGAGGAACTCTAATACATTTATATTCTCTGTTTATTTTAGCTATCTTTTTTTGTCTAAATAATTCATTTATTGAAAAGAAAAAGTGGCGTTTCTTTTATATGCCGGGTCATTACTTGATTCCCCAACCTGCTTACAATTTTTTTTTTTTTTTTTTTTTTTAAATGGCAGAAAATTTGTTCTTTCTGAGGGCTAAACATTTTGACACAAAAAAAAAAAAAAAAAAAAAAAAAAAAAAAAAAAACCGAAGAACCTTTCCATTTATTTTTGAGATGGAGAAGAATCATTTTATAATGAAGATTTAATTTTTTAATGAATCTATAAGAATATGTGATATTAAAGACATTTAAAATTACTTATTATTTGTTATTTGATAAAATTTTTATATATCTTAAAGCTGAAACATAATATTTATTGTTGCTACACTCTAACGTTTTTCCCACTTTTACCTTTTTATCTTCTCACTAGTCTATACCTTAACCCTACAATTCCTCCATCCCTTCACATTCCTTTTATTTTAACTCTTTTTCTCCCCATTTTTTTTTACAATAAATATTTGCTTTTCTCTCTTTCATTCTATCTATATTTAGCCCACACATATAGGTGAATACTCTCTCTCTCTCTCTCAATTTTTAATTATTTGTTGCAAATCTAATTTAGGTTGATGAATTTTTTTGTTAAACTCTACTTTGGGTTGATGCATTTGGTTATATTTTAATTTGTTGTCTTTTTTATTTTATTTTATTTTTATTGTTAAATGCTATCCAATGATTTTATATAATGACATAATGTTATTCTATTACGTAGCATAGTTTGAATAATTTGTTATTTACAATTATACATTTTCATTTGAATATTTTTCTACTCAGCTTATTTTATATAATTTTGCTATTTCTCTCTCTCTCTCTCTCTCTCTCTCTCTCTCTCTCTCTCTCTCTCTCTCTCTCTCTCTCTCTATATATATATATATATATATATATATTCTTTCTTGCAACCCTAATTTAGATACTTTGGGTCGATGCATTTTGGTGGTATGTTTTGTGAGTTTCTCATCATATATACTCTCTCTCCCTCTTATAGTTTTGATTTGAGTTAATTATTAAATATTTTGGAAGTGAATTTAAGTAAAATATTATATGTTTATTTTTAAAAATAAAAAGGAGAGAAAATATAAATAATTTAATGATATGAAGGATGTAGTTGAATTTAAATGTTGAATAAAAGAGATAATAATAAATATCAAATTATTCAAATCATGTTATGTAATAGAAGAATATTATATTCTTATATACCATTTTATAATAGAATAGGATAACATTTAACAATATTCGTAGAGAACAAAAAAAATTTATTGTATACTATTTTTAATTTTTTATAATGCAATAGGATAACATTTAACAATCAAAGAGAACAATTATAATATTTGAATGTGCCTATCAATTATTTAAGTAATATCAATTGTAAAGTTGTGATGAGATTTGATTAAAATGACAATCTCCTTAAGAGAATGAGAAATTTAAATAATTAATTTGAAACTTAAAAATATTTAGTTGTAGAAATAAAAAAGGAAAACATAACACACTATAACAAAAGTTTGAAGAATATAGATCACTTGAAAAAGAATAATAGCTCTTCTAAAAAATAGAATAATATCAATTAAACACACCCAATTTTTTCCCAAAAAAACTCAAAATAATAGAATAATACATTTGTAGAGATAGAAAAATGGAAAATACTTTTAGAAATAGTTAAATTTTTAAAGAGAACAAATTTCTCCAATAAATTTTAGAGAATTAATTATACATTATACCACGTTACAAAATAATTATATATTCTCATGCATAGCATGGGTATGCGATTAATAAGATTTAACGTCGACTTATAGTACCTTGAACATTTTATATTTATGACGAATTGAATTTTTACTGTGAAATGAATCATTTCCATTTGAAAGCAAACAGAGAGAACCATTTCTTTCTGAGGCAATTTGCTTCTTTAAAAGCTTTCTTTCTTTTACTACTATGTGTTTTTCCTTGTATTGGAACTTTTCTCCCTCTTTTTCATACATTCTCATATTGGTATGTTAGTTTTATCTAATTCACATTGGGCTTAGAAAGACAGCAGTGAGCTTGTCGTGCTCTTATCTCATTGCTATGTGTCCACTTTCTGGTTCTTCTATGATATATCGTATCAAAATCGTGAATGACAACAATCAAACTCTGAGACTTGTTTGTTTAATTTGCTTCTTTGCATTATATGATCAACTTGGACACATTTTGTGCTGCTAAAGTGTGTTCTTGACAGTTTAAAAGACATCTGTCACTGATGTCTTATGGTTAAGGGTAATTGGTCCTCCTGACTTTTATTTCTCTTTGTGAATTATGACCATTGCCTATGCCATTTAATCCAATACCCACATATGCTGTAGCTCTTAGGCCAGTACCAAGATTTTGACTGCCATGGAGGTGCATGATGTCTAGAAGCAGATATTTAGGACAATTTGGACATAAAAATCAGATTTACCCAGTTGCAAAACGGACCCAAATTTTGAGTAAAAGACGACAGATATATCATAAACAATATTCAGAAAACTATACAAGAGTTTGGGGGCCAGGAGGGTATTCCTCTAACCACACTTGAGGAACCTCATTGACTAGTGCATGCTTAGCTAATTCTGTAGTTGTGCACTGTCACAAGATTCTGCATTGAAATTAAAAGACAGAAAAAGGTTACCACTTTTGTTTTCCTAAGCTTTTTTTCGCATGGCACAATTGTGTGACTTGTGTCTTGCTTAGACTCCTTACCTATCATTCAGTTTTGTGACATTTGATGCTTCTAGATGTTATTGATTCTTTACAAACTTCGCCTTTCTCACATACACATTTTGCAGAACGGTCTGTGGTCTCTTATTATCTCTGCTTCAATTGGTGTGTTTCTCCTTCAATGAATCAGAGTCTATCAAGAAGTGTATGCTTTTCAGACCAGGTATATACTTTTTCCTTTGCAGCTGTTATGTTGTAGTTTAGTTTCTTGCGTGGAATAAAATCTATGATTCTCATGTTAAACCAAATGTCTATCAAAAATTTCTACATGCTTAATTTTATATCAAAGAATTGGGCCTTCTAACATACTTCTTGGGGATAATTGTCCTTCGCTCTTCACATGGTACGTTGTTCTCTCAAAGAAAATACATATTGGAAATTCTTTAGGATGGGGGTATGTTAGCAACCAACTCTCCCCTTTTCCTATGGAGCATAATCTCAAATTGACAAATATTGATGGTCAGCTCCTTGAGGATCCAACACTTTATCGCAAACTCATTGGCTACCTAATGTATTTAGCAATCGCTAGACCTATCATAATTTATGCTATCAATATTCTTAGTCAATTCATGGCTAAGCCTCATAAACCTCATCTTGATGCTGCCAGTGACTGCCACTCGTCTTTGTTACCTCAAAGGTTCCCCAGCTCAAGGCATTTTATTGTGGAAATATCATCTCAGTGTGACTCAGGTGGGCTAGTTGCCCTACAAGTCACCATTCTACCACCAGTTATGGCATTTATACTGGTGACTGCCCCATTTCTTGGAAAACCAAGAAACAACCACTATTTCTCATTCTTTCTTCAAATCCAAATATAGAGTCATGCCATGGCTTGTTGTGAGTTGACTTGAGTGGCTTTCCTCATTGTAAGCCTATGAAACGTTACTGTGCAACAACTTTGCAAATTCAGATTGTAGCCAATCTAGATTTTCATGGAAATAATAATCTAGCTCAAATGCCATCTCCTTTGTGAAAAATACAAGAAGGTTACATTGAAGCCACCAATATCCCCTCTAAACATCAGCGTGCAGATATTTTCACAGAGGCATTGGGCATAGATCAATTTCAATTTTCACTTAAAATGTTGGCATTCTTAATGTACATGCCCCAACTTGAGGGGAAGTGTCAAGAATATTTCTAGAAACAATTCAAATTAATCTTAGGTTAGTTACAAAATCAAAGCTGTAATTAAAATGTCATGAATAATTTTGATAACAACTCTAATCAATTTTAATTGTGAACAAACTCCAACACTTATGTGCTCCCTTAATTTTGGAAAGCTTATAGGAAATCATTAGAATTAATCATATGATGTTATTATGGAATCTGTACCATACTTCCCTCCTATCAAATTCTTCATAGGTTTTGACTCCAATCAGTCAAGAGACAAAAAAAGGGGTAATGAACTTTGGTGGTACATATGGGAGTATGAATTACAATTCCTGGATTTGTTTGTTGCCGAGTTCAAAATCATTAATTTCTAATTTCTCAGTGTCATGGCTTGTTTCTTTCATCTTTATATTTTCCATGTCAGTTGTTCTTTTTTTTTTTTTTTGGCGTTCTAAAATTTTACCTTTAAAGAAATGTAATTATAACCATATTACTTATTTGACTGTTAATTTATCTGTCAAGAATTAAAGAGTTATTAATAACTACAAAACAAAATCTGGAGGTACATATTAACTCCATATCAAAAGTTGGGTAATAAAATGTATTCATCCCCTCTTTGTTTGTTTGTTATTCTTCTCTCTCTTTTCCCCAAACACATGGCCAATATGCCTGATCTACACCTTGGGTGCATCTATCATGCAGGGTCTTTCCAATGGAGATGTTAGGTTCAATTGTTGGAAACATAGTTCCTTCAGTACGCAAATATTGGAATTATCACAAAGAGGCTGATCAACATGTGAAGAATCTGAAGAGAAAATGGGAATTACTGGAAAGCCGGAAGGATGACATAAAAACAAAATTTTATACAGAACTTCGTCAAGGAAAGAAACCAAAGCAAGAGGTTAAACTTTGGCTTCAAAATGTAGAAACAATTAAGGGTGACATAGACATTGGACAAGAACCTGCCGGATGGATGTTTCTCTCACGTATGCAGAAGGGAGAATTTGCTTTTAAGAAGACAAAAGAGGTGGAGGAACTTTATCAAGCGGGTGATTTCACTGATGGTTTGGTTCTTGATCTACCTGAACGCATTGGTAAAACGATGCCACCATCGACCTTGGTGGGAGAAACTGCTCAAAGAACAAAGAAAGAGATTATAGCATGCTTGTTAGATAATAATGTTGGGAAGATTGGTGTTTATGGTATGGGTGGCATTGGCAAAACGACTGTCATGAAAGAAGTTAACAATTCTTATTAAATGAGTCTGACAAATTTGAAAGTGTAATTTGGGTGACTGTATCAAAGGCTAATGATATTATCAAACTACAAAATGAAATTGCCGGCAAGTTGAAATTAGGACTCCCAAAATTTAAGGATGAAATAACAGGGGCAGCGGAGTTATACACAGCATTGAAAGATAGGAGGTATGTGCTAATCCTAGATGATTTGTGGGAAACATTTGCTCTTGAGAAAGTAGGAATTCCAGAGCCTACTTTAGCAAATGAATGCAAAATAGTATTGACAACTCGAGATCTTGATGTTTGTCGAGGAATGAGTTGTAAGGATATCAAAATGGAGTCACTTTCGAAAGAGGAGGCACAAGAGTTATTTTTGCATAAAATGGAATATGATGTTTTTAATACTCCATATTTGAAAGCAATTGCAAAAGATGTTCTTCAAACATGTGCTCGTTTGCCTCTTGCAATCGTCACAATAGCGGGAAGTTTCAAACGCTTAATTCACAATTATGAGTGGAGAGATGCATTGGAACAGTTGAGGACATCATTAAAGGGGTTTGACAATATAGAAAAGCAAATGCATGAGGTGCTTAAATTTAGTTATGAACAATTGAAAGAAGAGAAGCTTAAACAGTGTCTCTTGCATTGTGCACTATACCCTGAAGACTTCAAGATTTACAAAGAAGAGTTAATAGAACATTTGATTGATGAGGGAATTATTGAAAGAATGAAGAGTAGGCAAGCAGAGTTTGATAGGGGCTATTCTATGTTAAGTAAACTTGAAAACGCTTGCTTATTAGAACGTGTAATTGAGAAATATTATGAAGAGGGAATGTTTGTGAAGATGCATGATTTGGTAAGAGAAATGGTTCTCCAGGTTGCAAGTCCTAAATTTACGGTAGAAGGTCACTTGGGATTGGAGGATTTTCCAGATGAAGGAAAATGGAGAGAGAATCTCGTAAAGGCTTCTTTGATGTACAAAAAAATATCAAGAATTCCTTCTAATGTATCACCAATGTGTCCTAACCTTTCGACCTTGTTGCTGCAAGGTAACAAGTCATTAAAAAATGTCCCAGATTCTTTATTTAAGCATTTGCATGGGCTCAAGTTTCTTGATCTATCATATACTGACATTGAATCTCTGCCGAATTCAATCTTTAGCTTGGAGAATCTTAATACATTAAGCCTTAGAGGGTGTTGTTATTTAAAGCATGTGTCTTCATTAGCAAAGCTTACAACATTGACAAAGTTAGACCTTGGGGGAACTCTAATTACGGAAGTACCGGATGGTTTAGAAATGTTGGTAAACTTGACATACCTCAATCTGGACGTAGGGAGTCCAATAATCATGCCACTTGGGATTTTACCTAAACTTTCTCATCTCCAGTATCTTAGATTTTCTTGCGTAGTAACAGTGAAAGGAGAGGAGATAGAAAGGTTGAAGAAATTGGAGAATGTTTGGGTCCGTTTTGATGACTTGTACGAGTTCTGTAGTTTTATAAGATCTTTAGAGAAAAGGCGACTCACATGCTACCAAATTCAAGTGGGAGAGTCAGAGGAAGACGTGGATCGGGATATTCAAGACGTAGGAAAAGGTGTAATTTTAGAAAGAGAGTGCAATTTAAGAAGAGGAGGTGAGTCCCTTGTGCTACCGGAAGACGTGCAATCCCTAGATATTGTAGAATGTGACGATTTAACAAGTCTATGCGATGTTCCATCTTTGAAGCACGTAAGGGAATTGAAGAAAATACGACTTAGCCATTGCAAAGGAATAGAGCACATTCTTTCGCCTTCTTCTTCTCTTATCGATTCTCTTCAAACTCTCAAGATGAAAGAGAGAGCTGCATCAGCACGAGTCCCGCCTATCACCTTTTCCCATCTCAAAGTGATTGAGATATTCCAATGTCCGAATATAAAGAAGTTGCTTCCACCTGGGTTGCTGCTACACCTGCGCAACCTGGAAGAGATTTATGTCTACCATTGTAACCAATTAGAGGAAATAATAGGAGAAGCAAGTGATGAAGAAATAGTGGAGGAAGGAATGGACACTACCAAAATCACTCTCCCCAATTTGAGGGTTTTAGGTCTGGATGACCTACCGGAACTAAAGACCATCTGTAGTAGCAGTAAAGTAATAGTTTGTGATTCTCTTGAAACGATTCATATAAATAAATGTCAGAAGCTGAAGAGACTCCCTCTCTCTCTGCCCTTTCTTAATGGACAACTATCTCCTCCCCCTTCTCTTCAAAAGATTTCAACATATGAAAAAGAATGGTGGAAATCGTTGGAGTGGGACTCTCCTGACACTAAGGAAGTCCTTCAACCCTTTGTCAATAAATTTTCCTAAGCATGGGTATGTCTCTCTCTTTACTCTCACATCTTTCATTTTTCTTTTATTTTATGGGTATTTTTTTTTACTACCATCTAATATATCTTTTTTTTTAAATTCCCTTTTGGATTGGACCAACTAGCTATTAATCACATCTTCCCGGTAAGTAAGTCCATGGGCATAGATGTATATACGCTTTATACTTCTTGTAAAAAAAATTTCATGAATGGTTTCTTTTCCTGTTTTGTTTGATATAGGATATGTGGCCAATGGTCTGTCCCAAGTCGAAGCTGCTAATATCAGATGTTCCCGTGGTATGTGCGAGCAAGGATATATTCACTCTTAAATGTGATTTTATTACTTCCGTTCTTATTTGCTAATTTATTACAAACTCTGTTTTGTTATGATTGTGTGTTCCTTTTTCACAAAGTGCCACAATCTTCTTTAATAATGGATCCTCTGCCTGAGTTGTTTTGATACTCACATTCTGTTTCCGTTATCCACATCCACTGTTATCTTCTTCTTCTTTCTCTGCAAGGCTTTTTTTCTTTTTCTTTTTCTTTTTTCTTTTTTTTAAAAAAATTATGTGTACATTTTGTTCCTAATAAATCTTTTGCTGCTAAATTTGGTGAAGATGCTTGGTCCAAACAGTAGGATATCTTGTAAAGTTGCTTTTACAGCAATCATAGCTACAGTGATCTAATTTGTGAATTTTTATTGCGGAATGCCAAATCTTGGATTTCTCTATCATTGGAAAAATCTAGTATATACCTTGTGAACAATGTATAAAATTGGAGCACATCATATCAATTTCCATTGTAGCTTTGCCTATCTATAGGCTTATGATGTAAGCATCTTTTGATCATCAATTATGCATACTTTTTGTTCATGTTTTTTGCTTTTTATTGAGTTAATCAACATGAGAAGTCATGGGTGATCCACCCACTTTTTAGCTTCATGTTTTCGCTTTTTTGTGGTTGACTTTAGAAGTCTTGGATGATCCATGATCTTCCCCTGGCCTCTAAAATCTCTCTATGTTCCAGCATTGCTTTTGGCTAATTAAATGTCATTGAATTTATATTTATTTTCATTCCTTTTCCTTCTTTGTTGTCCCTTCCTGCTATATTCTCAATTACTCCCTTGAATACAACTTAGTTCATGAATGATATCAAATTTGGTTTCATCACTAGTTAATAGGTGTAAAATCATTCTCAAAACCACCATTGTAATCTAATATAGATGTTTGGCATTTTACAATGTGGATATTTGATTATTGCCATAAATAAATGTCATATGAATTTAGTTCAAGGTTTAAATGAACAATTCATTACTCAACCCAAGAGACAGAACAAATGGATCTTAAATTAATTAAAACACCTCTTGAGAGGGAATTTAGGGACTAGCATAGTAAGGGGTTCTATATAGTAAGTTAACCCACATTTGAAAGGTAATAGCAAACTAGCATCTCAAGTTTTAGAAACTCGAGATCTATATAAAACTCGAGCCTTAAAGACTCGCTTTGCACTTGATGAGTTGGACACTATTGTGCCATATAGATCTCGAGTCTTAAAGACTCGAATTCTACAAAGCAAAAACCGAGTCTTTAATACTCAATTTGCTTCAGGAAAATGGTTACCATCTTATAGATCTCGAGTCTATAAGACTCGAAATTGAATTAAAATTTACTTGTATCTCGAGTCTTATAGACTCGATTTTTTCTAGGCAAAATTGTATAAAACACGAATACGCAGAACATGTGAATAACTCTCACCTTTAAAACACAGATACACAAAACACTCACAACTCTCACCCACTCTTAGCCTCCGACACTCTCACACTCCTTAGTAAACTCACTGCCTCACTCACCCATAACACTCACACTTCTCACACCACATTGCCTCTCTGTCACTACCCCTCTCTCTCAAAAAATTTACACCTCAGGTAAGGGTTTTGATTTGATTGTTGGGTATTATTTGTGGGGTGTGGGTTAAAGAGTTTGACTATTTAGATACTTGAGAAAATATTTAATGGCATTTCTGGGATAACTAATTTAGGTTGTGGATTTTGTTGTAAATGGTTTGTGTTTTTATCAAATTTTTCTTGTGTGAGTAACTCTTGTGACTCACTGCAATTAGTGAGTGTCTCTTGCTTCAAGATGGACATAGTTAAAAAGAACAAATATTTCACTATGTGAAAGTGAAATATATTGATCTTTGTAATGCAAACAGTTTTCTGCATTCAAGTTTATTATAGTTGCACACCCTATAGACGGAGTTGGTGGGTTGAACCAGAGCTTGAGCTCACCCTATTAGGGGAGAGCCTGAGGGGCCACCAGGCCAAGAGGCCTTTGGCATAGATGAGATGATTCTTAATCTTTGAGAGGCTTGATATTTGGTGAGCATGGTGGTTATGGGAAAAACAAATAAATTGAAAGGGGATTAGATGACATATTTATCTAATTTGAAGATACTAGGTGGTGTAATGTTAACTGAAAAACACACTAGATGTAACTTGAATTTAAGCATATAGTATACAAGAAAAGTTGGGCATATAGTATATAAGAAAAGTTGGGTTTACTCCCTAGGAGTGGGCCCAAAGGGCTCTGCCTTGATGAGGATCCACTTCATCAAAAAATAATAATAAATGTTGGGTCTTAGAAACCGTGGTTGCACCAAGTGACTATATTCTCTCTATGGCTATGGCAAGTGGTTACAATTTTCTTGCATTAACTGGCTACCCTTTATTAAAGACTTGAACAGATTTATAGTTTTTTTTTGGGAGAAGGGCAGTGCAGAGGGGGGGAGGGGGGGGGGGGGGGGGGTAGTGTGTTCACATTAAACCCTATTTTTAAAATGTGTTACTATTAACTAAAAATAACAAACATTAACATAAGCTGTGACTAAAATCTCTCTTAAAAAAAAATTCATGTGAAATTATAAGGCTTCTAGTATGTAATGTATTTGTTTTGTACTTTGTGTAGTTTGACTAGATAAAATGTTTTTTAACTAACATTATAACTTGACTCTAACAGGTTCACAATGACTGTAATTGATATAATCTAATAAACCACTGTGGTCTGCTTAAGAATGCCAATGCGAATAAGGGATTGTCATTTGAAGGGCCGGATATAAAGTGCTATTATACCCAAATTGATAGTCGGTTGAAGACCCTTGATGAATTGAAGATGATAGTTATGGAAGAATTGTGTGTGAATCCTTCTGTGCACAACATACAAAGGTGAAAGGGGAAAGGATAATATACGGTGAATTGTGTGTGAAGACCTCTAGCACCGTTCATTACAATAATATAAGTCGAACAATTTTAAATAATTTATAAATTTTGTAGAAAAGGTGAAAGGATTAAAAATTGCCTTTAGGTTAGTAAATTTTGTGCTTTACTTGATGTTGCAAGTGTTTTCAATCCCCATATATTCAGAATTTATGTGGATAATGGGAAGCTTAGAGAGAAAGCAGATAGTAATTGTCTTGATTTGCATAATTTTAATGCAGAAATTTTGTTCTTTAAATTGATAAGATCATACAACCTATTTTACTAGAACCCATGCTCCATTGTTGTGCACAAGATGAGGCTTTGAAAAATATTTTCAATTGACAACCAAAATGTGTTAAATAGGGATAAAACAATCAAATTAAAAAATTTCATCATGAAAAACATATTCTGCAATTAAATTATTTTTCCTATTATACGATGTAAGGCATTTCATTACCTTATAACAATGTGAGCATTGAAGAGAAAGATCCTTGGATTGTTAATTTGTTATTCCTCCATATGTTTTGCTATTCATTAGTTCTTTTGAGTTGTAGGCTTTCAAGAAAACCTACTTGAATGTCTATAATCTTTCGTTACGTATTGAATATCCTCTTTAGTTTCCTCTAAGTTCAATATTGTTGCATGGTTCACATTTCATATGTTATAAAAATGCTTAATCATTCAGGAGGTTTATTTCTGATCTGAATCAATAGATGTTCCCTGCATACCCTAGTATTGTCCTTCATAAACTTGTAACTCTAGAATGCCTAAAAATTTAGAGAGCTCTCGTATGTTTTGAATCTATTGTATTATTTCTCAACTTGTAACTCAAAGATGCTTAAAAATTTAAAGAACTCATGCGTGCTTGTGAACTTATTGTATCATTTCTCAACTTGTAACTCTAAGATGCTTAAAAATTTAAAGAACTCATGCATGCTTGCAAAATTATTGTATCATTCCTCAACCTGTAATTCTAGACTGCTAAAAATTTTAAGTAAATCTTGTGTGTTTGTAAACCTATCATATCGTATCTCAAAGTGTTGGGTTTTGCCTGTGAATTTGTGCGGTCTTTAAAATGCATTAAATGATCAAATCTTTTACTAGAGTTTCTCCCCTGATGTATTACTGTTTTTCTCCTGTATTTGTAGAAGGAATCCCAGTTTGAAAAATCTTGTGATACTTGTAATGAATAAAAGGTTGTGGGTCATGAAGTGGAGATAAAGCCAATTCATAGCAAGGTAAGAAAACTGGAGGAAGTCCAGTATTTGTAGAAAACTAATTGAGTGACCAAAGATACTTAGAAAAATTATTAGGTTTCTAAATTACCTTGTGCAAATTTGAAGTAAAAACACACCCTACTTCAATACAAATGTGGATCAAAAGCCAGAAGACGTGATCAGAGTCTTATTTCTAATTAACTTTTGATGTACAAGGAAGAATCGTTTGTGTGGTTATGTGGTATGGTTCCTTTTTTAGATTTATCGGATTGTTAAATATAATATGTACAAGAAATTAATGTAAATTAGCAAATATTGAATTTGGGGAATCAATTGGAACTTGAAACCATGCCTAGGTGTTTTTTTTTTTTTCTTTTTTTTTTTCTTTTTTTTTTCTTGGTGTAATAGTCAAAAGGTCCAAGAACAACCAATTAGAACAAAAGAGCAGTGCAGAACAAAGGACTCGGCCCCCATCCAACTACCTTCTAGTTCACACCATATTCATAAAGCTAGTAGAAGCCTCGCTGCCGTCTGACCTCAACCAACACCAATTGACTGATGGATCGAAACCAGCATTGCTGTAATTGTGTATGTAGGATCCTAATGTCAGCTAGCATAGGTTTTAACATCCAACATCACCTTCTTATCCCACATAGCAGTTACATCCCGCAAGTAGTCAAAAGAAGCACAGGGTGGAAGCCTTTGGCCAAATCCAAAGTAAATGCTGCCCTGACAGCCAAGATGATGCTACTCTTGAATCAGAAAACCATCTGCAGCAAACAGCTAGCATCTTTCTTCCTTCCCTATCTTTCCTGACAAAACTGGACCCCTTCTATGCACACCCCTCACTTTACATGCATCCTCCAGTAGAAGCTGCCACCCTGCAGTTTTTAAGTGAGAGTCTATCGCCATCCAGCCTATTTGGAGCTCAAACCTCTGCTGCTGCTGCAATCCTCTGATAAAATATGAGTTCGTGCTTTTTATATATTAACTAGTATGTCAGTTGTTCAAACTTGGACTTCAATACTAAAATTAGTTTTGTAATTGAGATTTGATTGATTTCCATGTAAAGAAGATTTCTTTTTCCTATTCATTTTCTTTTTAAAAAATTTGATCTTAGTCTATTATGATATGGTTGTTTAAAAACGTTATTCTTTTTAGATGTGTTCTCTAAGAAGAGATGGGAGCCTAGCTAAACTAGAAATGTTACTGTAATACTATGTTATCTTCTGGTGCATGGTCTGCTAGAATCCAGATTGAGCACAAGACCGACTAAACTTTGGAATGGAAGCATAGGGGGAAAAATATTAAAAATTTTAGGTTGATATATATATATATACACAAAAATGGCCGTAACATTGTCTTGAGAAACACTGGGGTCAGTGGCATTATCCTTTCTCCCTTGAAACTTGGTTTTAATTTACGTATCAGACGACAATTGCTATGATTCTCAGATGTCAAAAGAATATCCGAAGAGCAAGCTTTCTTCCGCAATGGTGCTTGGTCCCAACCAAATATAATGACATTCTCATACACTGCATTATCAGCTCATTACCAGCAACTACAGCTCAATTGCACATCATATAAGAAAAGCCCAGGCTTTAGCTTGTTTGCTTGTTGCAATTGTAACCGTCAAAATTACAAGTCACTTAAAATGGCAGAATTTGCTTGTCAAATGCTGACCTGCTGAGCACCATTGTTTGAAATCAAGAGGCATCAGACTCTTGACTGATCTGGCCCACCTAGAAGAAAAAACGATTAAAGCTGATACATGCACACACAAAACTTCGTGAAGCTTGCTAGCATCTGTAATAGTTTATATTGAAAAAACTGGGATCTACTTACTATTGATAAACAGTGATCAGGAGAAAAAAAAATATATGTAACTAAAATGGAGACAACTCAAAGTGACAAATTACAGCAGCAATGAATTCCCCGAGAATAGTGAATTTGAAAAGAGGGAACAACTAATACAAAGAACCCTGCTATATGCCTTGCTTTCCTATACAAACTCTTCACTTAAATTTCTTAAATACAAATTCAGCATTCTCAATCAAATCAGAAAAGAGGGATAAAAGAAACGAAGAGCAAGTCCTGAAATGCTCATTGTCAAAAATGATCCAACTCCTCGAGTTATAAAATTGATTTCAAGCATCCTTTCAAGACCAATTATTATCGTTGCTAGCTAAGGTCAAAGGAAGAATATCCCAACAGTCTCTAATGCAGTGATGTCGGAAATAAAGCTTGGCTTCTCTGGTGCTTATGGACAATGGGATTGCCATTCTGGCCTCTCCCATACATTATCCTTTTTGCATTTACTAGTGTCTAGAGCACAGAAAAGTCTTCTAGCAAAAAACGAAGACACCCTTCTCTGACGTCACCATCCTTTTTGAAGGAGCAGTTCCAACAATTCTCTCCAGCTAAAATTTAGTCAGCAAGGGAGGGAAATGTTAGTACTAAACTACATTATAAAGTATGGGGATATAACATTAAAAAAAACACCCAAAAAGAGAAGAGGACAGAGTGATGAGCTGAGGACCCCAAATTTACCACCAATGGAAACTCTTAGCCCTCCCCCACCTCCATCATAATTTTTAAAAATAAAAATCTACATGGTAAACCTAAGGAAATAGAGAGAACAGCTAACAGTCAAAGTACGTCTCGGATGTCTTTGTCAGGTCTTATATCAAAATGGCATATGTCAATGCATGTGACCAGTTATTATCGGGATAAGAGTTCAATATCAAAACTCTGTAACAGTGCTTAGTGGTATCCATGACTGCATCAACCATCCTCAGTTAAAGTGAACATGGATGTAGGACTCACAGGATTACATGAGTACACTACATACACATGGGGTTCAAAGCACAATCCACAAGCACTACTGCCTTGCATCACCACCTAAAAGCATGGATAAGGACACAGATATGACACAACACAGGACACAATAATTCTTGAAAAATTATGACAAAATGATGGGGAATAGGAAAATTAATTAATTCATATCTTTAGATATATTTTCTTCATTTTTAGGCATATTTTATGTTTAATTGAGTTTTCAAAATAATAAAACGTTTAAAAACCAAAATCAAAGGATTTTAAAAAAAAAAATAGATTAAATTAAAAATTATATTTTTTCCTCCCTGGGGGCACATGTAAGGGTGTACCCTGCTTTGTAACCGCCCATATGTGCAAGCCTACCAATAAAGAGAGCAGAATATTACCCTGAACTGATCAAAGCGAGAAAATAGCACTGTGCAAGACATGTTATGGGACCCATCAAGCATATTAACAATCTGCAAAATCCAAGATGACGGTTAAAGAGATCCAAAATAAGGTGAGATTTACCCATCCAATTTTTGTTTTAAAATAATGATAATAATAATAGGCTTTCCAAAATGCAGCAATAATTTAAAGAATGAGGCTGCTATGAGAAAGGCAACCTATTATACAAAGATCACGCTCACCTCAGGGTAAAACTCCTTCCTCTCTGGCAGTGAATAGATTATTAAATTCTGAATACCACGAATCTACAAGCAAGGAAATATGAATGGATATGTCACACTATGCATTATAAAAAATGATTCTGATATTTGATTTGATAATTTAGATGCCTTATAGAAGTAAATCAAGCATTAATGCACATATATCAAGTTAGATATGAAAGCATAGATGCACTTAGGTACACTGTTGAACCTATAACTTTACATGGTGAAAAATTTTGTGCAGAAGTAGTCTAAATAACCTTGTATCTGTAGTAAAAATGTGCCCTCTCCGTGTAAAGCATAATTTTACGCCTTCCTTCAAAAAACCAAAGCCGTGCACGGGAAATATCACTTGGTTGTGTGTACCTGAAGAGCAAGACCACCATCCCAGGTAATTACATGAAAAACCCATGGAGAAAATTGATATATTAAAATACAACGCTGAATGCTTTGGCAGGATACATATAACGGTCAACACAAGCAATGAAAAAAGAAAACAAAGCTTCTTACTCCCCAAGCAGACAGAAGGACGCTTCCTGTGACTTCAAAAAATTTCGAATTCGAACAAATTCAAAGTAAGAACTGATAAATAGCATAGTTCCCCCCTGCATTGGAAAGTTCCACAGAAGTTTAAAACATTGAAAAGTTTATAACAGTCATATCAAACACTTAAAATTTCACATTAGATTGTTCTTTTAAGTTCAAGAAAAATAAAAGTACCTGAACCGAATCTTTTATCTTTGGGAACACCTGCACAAATAAAGTCATTATTAATTATAGCCTAATAACTTTTAGTCTTCCAACTGGAATTTCTTTTTAAGACAGAAGACTCATGTAACGTAATGGATGAGTAGCAGCCGAATGAATGATAAGAAGAAATTGACCCTTTCACAAACCAAAGATAAGTCTGAGATCCTCAGATGGTCCAATAATTTTAACAAACACCTATTAATGCATAGGTGAATTCAGGTGAACGAGCAAAACAGAACCTAAAATGACATGGGTGGAAGTAAGGATGACGAAATTCCAGTTACAGAAGAGAGACAGCCATGGATAGCACAAACTGCCATTCATCAGCCAAGCCTAGTTAAGACGAATCACATCTAAAGCCCAAACACAGGCCATGGTATTATTCTAGGAAGCATGGACACAACATGATATATGGGTACAATATAATATGGACAAAACGATATGATAATTTTGAAAAATTAGTATATGGAGCAGAGACATAACAATTAATTAATTAATATAATATACTTTTCAATATATAACTTTCAATCCCACCAAAAAAAGAAAAGCCCTTTGAATTGCAATACAAATACCCGGACCAAATAGCATCAAGGTCACCTATACAAAAACATCTAACCAAAGAAACTAAATAAATAAATAACATAAACTAAAAACCTGGCCCCATGTTGACCACACAGGAACATCCACAACCCTTTGCCAACCCCAAAAACTATGTAAACCAACTTATATTCCAGAACGTCCCAATCTGCTTATCAGGGTTCCTGATGGTCTCATTGCTTATTGTGGTGCCTTTGGAGGGAGAGGAATAGTAGATGTTTTGAAGATTCTGAGAGATCTATTCCGGACCTCAAGCTTCTCTTTTTTAGAACTTTAAGGGATTGGTTGTTTGCTTTGCAAAATAAATCTTTCCCTTCTTTTATCGTTTTCCTAGACTCTTGTAATTTTTGTATTTGATTTCCTATCCCTTGTTCACTTCCGGTGCACTTGGGTGTTCCTTTTTATCAATATATCTTATTACTTATCAAAAAAAAAAAAAAGGGTTCCTGATGGTCTCATTCTTACGGATGGCCAAGATCTCATGGGTGGCACCACTAACAATACTCAGCAGCTGCCCACCCAAAAGTTTTTCTGTTGATCTTCGCCCAAAGGGATTCAAGCTCATGAGTCATGGGTGTGGGCCTCAAGCTTATGAACATCCATAGCTAAGTTCCACATCCAGGTTAAGTTGAGCTGCAACTGACGGTTAAAGTTCAAAGCCTTAACCTAATCTAAGAAGACTTACAGGACTTGAAATTTCATTAATATCAATAGCCGGGGTTAACATCTCTCAAATGGGGCAACCCATTGGGATGTTCAATTCTCTAGACGAGTCCAAGACTGAGAGTTGGATAGACTTTGCTGGAGGCCTGCTAAGAGTAGGGGTTTTAAGGTGTGAGGTTATTATCTTTCCTGACCTTCATCTAATGGCATTTCATTTCCTTGGAAGTTGGTGCGGCATTCAAAAGTCCCCTCTAGGGTTTTGCCTTATTTTCTTGGACTGCTGCTCTAGGGAAGATTTTATCTACAGACAATCTCTGAAGGAGAGGCATTATTATAACGGATTGGTGCTGCATGTGAAAAAGGTATGGGGAGTCAATGGATCATCTTCTTCTTCATTGTCCTATCTCTTACGAGTTATGGACAATGGTTTACTGTTTATTTGGACTCCACGTTTGCAGCTTGGCAGGGTTATTTTGGTAGGCATAGAAACATTGCATTTTGGAAGGAGGTACCACATTGCGTCATGTGGCGTCTTTGGAGAGAACAAAATGCTAGAAGTTTTTAGGGATGTGAACAATCTATCCTTGAAATTAAAGCCTTTTTTCCTTTGTACTTCGTTAGATTGGAGTGTTGCTTTTCATTCTCCCCAAAATATATATGTATATATATATATATATATATATCTTTTTTATACATGTTTGAGCATTGTAATTTGAGAGTTTGATTGTACTTCTCCCTAAGTACACCTATGGTGTATTTGGGATGTTTTATTTTAATACAATTTTTGTTACTTATCAAAAAAAAATAAGGGGGACCAAAAGTTCTTACTCAAGTGACGATGCCTGAAACTTGATGGTAATTTTTGAGTCCTAAGAAGAGATGTGCTATCATATGTTCCATTCACAAGATGCATTTGCACAACTAAATCAACAAGATATAAGTTCAAAACAAACCTTCTTGACAAAATAATCAAAACGAGCATCATCAGCATCTGCTATTGAGTCCACATCAAATCGCTCATAAATCTGTAAGGTTGAGAGAGCATAATAAAACTTAATGTTTACACAGTAAGAGAGGGGATTTAAAATAGTGATCAATGAGATTAGAATCCTACTAAAAGAAGAAAGGAAATCATGTACTGAAGATTAGAATTATGTAAGCATTTTTTATTAGCCACAGTAACCATTGAAGGATTAAAACATAGGACACAATTTCCAACCTAATTAGTAATTACATTGAAAACAAAACCATTTTTCACATTTTATTTCCAAATTCAATTTCAACATTTCATGAAATTACCCTGCTCCATGCATTGACCCCTCAAGAGCCATCTCAAACAAAAATGTCAGCAGCTAGAAATAATACCGAAGAGGGGAAAATATGTCCAGGAAAAAAAACACTACCTTCATCTCCCCTTTCTATCTAAGTGTACCCCAAATGTTTGTCCTAATCAAAAGTAAATATGATCTGTTTTTCCAAAATATCTTCCTCCCTAAGGTTTAACATTAATCTCACTTTTGGAAGAAAAAAAAAAGTAATAAAGGGATGACATTGGAAACACAAGAAGTAAACAGGTACCTGTTAAACGCATCTATGTTAGTATCTCAGATGTCATGAGCAGGAATGATGACTTTAAGGAATTATAATAATGATGATTAAAAAGACCAGGTCAATCAACCATCTAGTATTTCCTACTAGGTAGAATGCATAATGGTAGAATGTATAAGAGAAGGTGAAGATCCATTTAACCAACCAAGAGGGAAACATTCTTTTCGACTTAAAAATTCTTGAACTGATAACTAACCCTATGTTTGTACGGAGGAAGAGGAGAGGAAAAGGTGGATTGAATGCAGGGGAAGGTGGAGGGAGAGGAACAAGAAATTGGATGCATATTCCAGCCACGTATCCTAATGAATCCCACATTTTTTGTCCCATAGAAATCTATTCCATTTTTTTGTCAGCCTAGAGATGAAAATCCTTATGGCACGTAATTGTCCGTCTCTTCTCTCTATCTTTGTGCATGTTATTTTTTGTAAGTGTTTGTCCATCTCTTCCCATGCCCCCCCCCCCCCCCCCCCCCCCACCCCCACCCAAATTATCAAATTGGCAAAAGACAAAATTATCCCATAGCAAAGATATAAACAAAGACTGGAGATGACAATTCGAGATGAAATTATTTATTTATTTATGGTTAACAGGAGACACAAATATGAATATGCAGATGATATACCAACACTGGTAATAATTAGAAACATTTGATTTTTTATTTTTTTTTGGCTTAAGAGGTGATGTCCAGCCTTTTAGGGAACATGGCAGAAAGTGAGCTGGTCGTGGGGCAAAAAAGAACATGATGAAAAGAAGAGCAGTAAAGTGCAATGAATATGTATTTACCAAAAATTAAAAGTTAAAAAAAAAAATTTAAAAATTAAAAAAAAAGGTTAAACTCGAAATATAAGAAAACCTATGGCGTATAAAATCCCCTATGGAATATCATATAAAATACACTAGATCCATCATAATTGCACATTACACTATCATCCTTGAAAGTTTGATCCACCCTTTGCATTCATTGCCTTAAACATATATATCAGGATCAATATTCAGGCTTATGACTTCCATTTAAAGAAAGTAAAAATATTTGATTTGTAATATATTAATCACAAACACGTACTTAATTGTTTGCTTAATGTCATCTTCGGTTTGTAATTAATTTATGGGAATAAAAATGTTTTTTGTACTATTTGGGGGGATGAATGAGCAGAAATGCAAAGAGATGTAACACACAATACAGTCCATTTATGATTGATCACTGTATTTTGCGTGCCTGATTGTAATGTCCCTTTGTATACATCCTGTACACTTGGGTGACTATTTTTTTTGGTATCAATAAAATTTCATTACTTATCGAAACAATACTTCCATTTACATTAATTTAGATCTACCCAGTCTCAATTTTTTCTGCTGACAGAATGATCACTGATTCACCCAGTTCTTGAAATATCAAACAAGAAATGAAATAAAATAAGACAACATGAGCATCTTTATGTCTTAAGATATTAAAAAACCAGCTCTAATTTAAGCATACAGAAAGGACGGTGAGGCAAACACACCTGCCGTACTTGGAGTATCACTTTTGGAAGAACACCTTTATACTCGCAAACCAACTTCACCTGAAAATAAAACTAACAGTATCGATATCATAAAATTTAAAATAGATGAGATTATACATGACATTTTTTTGTTTAAAAGAAAAAAATGCTTGCATAGGAAGCAATATACCAGTCCACTTTTATTCACAGCAAGCAGATCATTTTTGTTTTCATCATAATAGGAGTATACTAGTAATACTCAAATGAAAGAGATCAATGTTTTATTAGCTATTGGCATATAGGTGATTTAGGGCAGAGATACCAGAACAGGAAAAACATATTTTACTCAGAAACATGACTCAACATAGTATAAAAAGAGATTACAACAAAAAATGAATATTAAATAGGACCACATTATAAATAAGCATTGTCTTAACATTAAAATATAGGACAGGTAGAAAATGAGTGACATGGTGGAATGCCTCGTGAACATAGAGTACAAACACAGATAGAAGATAGAATAGCTTTGACTAAGCCTTGGCTTGTGAGTCATATACCTAAGAGGATCCATGACTACACTCAATTTGCATCAACACTAAAAAAGAAAAAGAAAAAATTAGAACCCAGCAAATCCTTCGGTGAAATTCTTGATAAAATGTGTCGAAGTGTAGTACTTGAAACTTATTGTTTAAAGTTCTCTCTAAACTAAATTCACTTGTTAAGTTAAAACTTTTGGCTAGCCTAGAATGAACTGCACTTCTCTAATCAACCCATTTGTTTCTTTTTCCCTCAGGCAATAAATCAATGGAAGAAAAGGATATAGTCCCCTCTTCTCATTCTTCCAAAGTGAAGTGATAGCTTCTTAAGCCTCCAGGCTGTTCATGATCACCTATTCTGAGGTAGGTTACTACATTGGTGTGAAGACAGTATAGAAAATGTAAAAATGAATATCAACATACTTTTCCTTGGTAATTACTGCAATGGCGATTGAACAATGCATTGATATCTGGGACAAGAAAGTACAGATACAGATTAGAATATATCTATTTTTCAAATATTAGTCAAAGGTACTCTTGTGTTAAATATGGTCAAAAGCTCTGGATTGCCCTGACAAAGGCTAGCTGGATCGTGCATACATATAAATAGGATTGAGAAAGTTAAAATCTACATCACACCATAATTTGCAAATTTGAAAAAATTACAACTGGATTACCCAAGGTGATTTATGATATGGTTTCTCACACCTCCACAACCAGCCCCCCCCCCCCCCCCCCCCCCAACAAAAAATAAAAAATAAAAATAAAAACATATACACGCACACAAACGATGGCAATGCTCTTATCAAAGCTTTTTTAAGAATAGCACGAAACCCTATTACCTGGGTTAGAATAATAGCCCAAAATAATTGATTGCCGGTAAAACTTTGCATATCCATCCAGATACCTAAACATGAAAGACAAGTTAAAGGGTCACTATAACTCAAGAAAGGATATAAAGCAGAAGATCTTTTGATTAGCTAAGCATTTCTTTATATATAAAACATCGAGAGGAAACTTTGTTTATATCCCATACACTAGAGGTTCCCTCAGTCAACCCGCACAGCCAAACCATAAAAAAGAAAAGTAAAAATTTAAATAAATGGGAGGGAGGGGACAAACACAAAGATTAAATTATCTTGGAAAATCGTATTACATACCACGGTCTAATGCGCATAACATCAGTTCCATGCTGCTTTGATGGTATGTGATTCAATTGTTCGACAACTGTATTCACATGGGACCAATTCTGGATAATTTTCATCAAAAATAAAAAGAATAAGAAACAAAATGGACAATTTGCACCATATGAACTGCAACAAATATATTTCTAGCAATTAAATTCACTGCACCACATACCTGCATTGCTATGACATCGGCATGATCAATGATAAGAACCTGCTTATGGCAAATACTTTTTCTGTTAACAACATAGGAAACTCTATAGGCACAATTTTTTTTTTAAGTGAGAGAATAATTATAATGACATACTCCTGAAAAATGACAAAAAAGACAAATTACCTCTATAGAGGAGAGATAATCTACATCTTTTTCCTTGAATGTTTTAGCCTCCGAAATTTTCTGACATGAAAAGTCTGGTGTCACTTGCATTTTTAGCCAAAATAAAAAAGGTAAAATTCTCCATAAAATCTCAATAGGATAACCAAACATAATATTATACAGGTAGAGAAGGCAACTAACAATAGACCTGCACTATATATACAGTTTAAGATGCCTGTAGGGTGAACATCTTGCCAAAATTATACATAAAACTATGTTTCTTCTCATCGCCCCTCAAACATGCTGGATGACTTGGTTTGGAAGGCATCGTTCGACCATTTGGAATATGGTCCTGGCATGTTTAATGTGGTTAGTTTGGCAGGAACGCAATACCCGCACTTTTGAAGACAAGGAGAGAACATTAAATCATCTAAAATCTCTCCTTTTTGGTACTCTGTTTCTTTGGGCTCGTATTTGGGGGTGTACGAATTGTATTTCTTTTATCTGATTTTTTAGACTCTAGTTCCTTTAGTTCTTGATTTTTGTATCTGTTTCTTGTTCAAAGTGTTCACTACCGTGAACATGATGTTCAATTTTTTCAATAAAAAGTCTTATTACCTATCAAAAAAAAAAAACATGCTGGATAACTTGAGCAAAATGATAACATATCAGTAAGGAGAGACATTTTTCATCATGATGGAATCTTCTGTTTCCATATGCTTACATTTTGAAATGAACTAGCATTCATGTCTTCAAACTAAATTACTGAAATATACCAATTAGAATTATAGTTAGGTGATTAAATTCATCATTTCTTAACAGCTTAAAATTTTGGGACAATTGTAATTTATCATGATATCAAAATAAGTGGTCCCAAGTTCAAACCCTGTCTCCACTCTACTTAAAAGTCCCATATGTTCAGCCCATTTATTAAGGGAAGTGTTTAAATTATGTTTAAATAATTAAATTCATCATTTCCTAATAACTTAAGCATTTAGGATAATCGGTAATTTATCAGTACCCATCACTTAGAAAAAAGGGGAGGGATGTGGGTAGGGGAAGAGTGTTGGAAGTAATAATGCCAGCAACTTTTGGCTAGAGATTTCCTCAGAGGCAGGCTCTTTTATTCCTTGGACATTAAATAAACAAGGTGCAATTCTGAAGCCATGTATATTCCCAGAGAAGACAGGAATAAAAAGCCTTAAATACTACAGTCTGTCAAGGAAGGATCGCAACTCATTATAATACTGCCCAAAAGAGAAGGGGGGAAAAAGAGAATGAGTTATCATGTTCTCCTATCTTGATGCACATAAGAGAGAGTTGTGAACATAGTACTTGAAAATAATTGCTAGCCTTCCACTGAGCTTAAAGTCAAAGAGGATCGTTTAAGCTAGAGAGTAAGTAGACAAACACTTCTACAGACAGCAAGAAAACTGGAGTGAAATTTGCTTAATTTACCCTTTTTTTTCTTTTTTTCTTTTTTTTTCATTTAAAAAAGAGGCAATTGAAATGAGGAGCGAAATTCCAAATTCAAAGAAGAAAATTATATGACACTCAAAGGTATTGCAACTTCATCCCCTTCACAAATAAAAGACACTAGAAGAACTTAATTTAAAATCTGTATTCTTTGCAGGACCAGCCTAGCAGAAATTGAGCCATTAAGCTGAGCCATGAGAACAGGCATAAAGAGTTAATGTCCAAAGGGCCTCACCAAACTAAAGATCTCCCAGAACATGATTCTTGGATAATGACCCAACACTATCTATCATGAAATTCCAAAACACAGCATAATATTCAACTTGGGATTTTCTTGAGTTAGCACCTAATAACAGGATTTTCCTATACAAGTAACAGAGCCTCAACAGAAGCATAGAACATACTAATGTTTCACCGTGCTCTTGCATCACTAGATGTTTAAAGCCAATAAACCAACACAAAGGTTCCAATAAGGTCTTATAAAACAGATCCAAGGCAGCACCATATACCCTTTGCACCGAGTTAAGTTCTCTTCTTTCATGATTAAACTATTTGTTGTGTATCAAGACAAAATAGGGATGTAAATTTGTATTTTTAGCAAAGTTCCTGGTGTATTGGACACAATAAATGTTTTGCATGGTGCTAAAGAATGAATATAATATATAAAAGCTATAACAGTCTTCACGATAATAATTAGAAAAATCAGAAAAACAAATCAAAAGAATAAATGCTTACAGCAATCAAACGAACTGGAGAAGCAACAATCACATCTGAGGAATAGAAATCACTGTACAACTTTATGCTCTTCCTACAAAAAATTGGAAAAAATAAAAATAAAAAACAGAAAGTAAGAAAATGAGCCAGCAGGCACATCTGCACTCACTCCATTTATGCTTAAATATACAATGACAGCAACTAACAATTAAATTTTTTAATCAAGCAATCACAAGAACAGAAATCTTTTAAAAGATTGAAAATCAGATGAAATTTGATCAAATGACGATAGCTAAATACCTGGTAGAATAATATGTACTACAACAAAAAATGAGCATTATCTGTTTTTCTTCGTAGCCAATCAAGTGTTTCTTAAATCACAAGAGTAGATACAGGCAACAAAAATCATTGAGCAGCAAAATAAAGTTTTAGATGCTCCTACAGTCCTACCTACAGCATACTCCATTACAATGATACTTTTTTTTTTTGATAAGTAACGTAAGAATATTATTAATAATAGAAAAAGTGCCAAGCTGAGTCAATCACTGTAAAAGCATAGTCACATTCCACGCAAATTCAGCAATTGGAATCCACAACACTAGGTTGATTAATCATCCATCCAACCAATTGGAAAGAACTATAAATAATGGACAACACAATTCTATAGATAAATTATCAAATAATAAATGGTGGGGTGGCATTATGGTAGGTCCTAGGTTAAAATATTCTCAAATTGGTAAGTTACACACACACTCCCCATAACCCATGGCATTGTTGTGGAAGGAATGAGTACCACTTGAGCTAGAGCTCATTGGCTGGTCCGAGGTTCAAACATTACATATCAAAAAAGCAAAGGGTGAGAAAATAATCAATCAATGGACAGGTATATCACATATCATGTACCCCCCCCCCCCCCCAATCCGGCGCTTGGAGTAGATTTTATGAAAACCTAGGTTCAAACATAAAGATTCTATAGATGCACACTAGTCTACCATAAATTCTAGGAAAAACCCTCAAAGTGCCTTGTAATTCATGTTCATAAAACCATAATTTGTGTACACAGCACGTTTTGCAATCTACAGAGTGAGATCCAATCTCATGACTACATATCCTTTTCAATGACTCCTAGATTTATCATAGTTTTAGCCTCACATCTAAAAACCTTATTTATCTTCTCAGTGTATAACAAAATTAGATGAAGCGGAATTATTATGTCAACACAACTGAGAATGTTAATTTGATGGACTTGTTGGGTCATCACTATAAACTAAAGAAATCTTACCTAGTAAACTTAATTCCAAACATGAAATGATCCTCTTCATCCCTCTTTCCACCAAAAAGTTCTAGAAAGTCAGAAGGCTTTGAAGACTTCTTAGCTTTTGAGTTACCCTGGGTTTGTTGAGATAACTCATCCTCATCGTCTTCAACCTCTTGAGTTCCAAATTCTTTCAAGAAACGGTCAATGTGATCAACATTAACCTGAAAACCAAAAGGATAGTATTAACCAATATGGAAAGAAAACATTTATAAACTGTGTTTTATTTACCAAAGACAAAAGAAACCTCTAAAACTTTTATCATATAAATATTTGATAAACAATGCCATAAATTTATGTTGCAGGAAGTAATAAGAAAGCACAAATAACTCAATATTAAGATAGACATTTCTGTAAAGCTATAATCTAGTAATGGCCACAAATTATCATAAAAGTTGCACTAATGTGAAGTACTACTTTAAAAAAATTCATAAAGTATTGCACTCACTTTACTGTATGAACCACTAATATTTCTGAAGAGTGACCATATATAATTTTGTGTACCAAAAATTATCCTTAGCTATCTAAAAGTATGAGATAGCAAGAGCTTTGGATAACAATCCATTTCCACAACTATTACAAAGTTTTGCATTAGAAATCCAATCAATTTTTAGAATATAATTATATTACCTTGTTTTGTAATAGCTGAAAATATCTCCCATATACTATTATTTCAACTTTGTTAATGATCCAAGAATATGAGAATGGACATCTAAGTACACATCTTGTGTACTGTGGTGTTCATCCTTTTCAGTAAAATTTCCTTAATGGTCATAAAAAATTTAAAGGAATTGAATAAAGAAGTGCATGGTTATTCATCTATAATGACCTGAAGTTATCGAAAAGAATTTCCAAGAAGCTGGTAAACAAACTAGACAAAGATAAAGATTGTATTTCCATTTTTCCTTAAACCTTGACAAGGATCTAAGTTCTCCACGTAAAGATCCAATTATAAAGGATTTTTTTACTTTTGGTCCACTATAAAGCTCACTCATAAACATCATATATGTCTTTAATATGCATCAGTACATGGGCAAAAAAATTCTGATAAACTGCCATAGCTTCTTTTGTACCAATAAACGCTAGAAAAGTGTTGGAAATTGGAAACTAGTGGGCTTTAAAAAGTGCTAAAGCTCATAACAATGCAAGGTTTCACATTCAATCTTCAACATTACTTAGGATTTCGGAGGTCATCATCTAAAGGGGACCAAAAGGATTTAGTGACAATACTTAAGTCCCATCATTACCCTATAACAAACGTTGACCATTCTTCCAATAGCAGAAATTCCCAAAACATTACCTATAAAATAAAGGACAATAAGTCCCAAAAGAGTTTTCAAAGCTCAAATGGAAGGATCACTAAGGGTTTTTTTTTTGTGTGTGTAAAAAGGTGCAAAATGATGGTTTAGAAACATGACTCCAAGTCCCATTTGGTGGACCAAATACAAGACAAGACATATACAAGTATGACAACTCCTAATGGAAAGAGAATATATAAAGTTATAAACATGAATGCCATGTATGACCCAGCTTATCTACCACAGCAAAAGATCAGATCAAGCTAAAGAGAGGACATATGATGGAATACCTTGTAGGCTGAAGGGGTTAGTTGAATTAACCTTTGAACAACACGAAGCGCAATGCGTCTAAGCGGTAAGAGGATCAAAACCTGGTGCACATCATAAAAAACAGACCTTGTTGATTAAGCAAGCACACTGTAATATACGAAATAAAACGATTGGGAAAAGAAACATAACAGTCACAGAACAAACCAATCTCAAGGACTTCTACTTCTTCGTAGAAGACTTATTGTGGTTCCCAATAAAGGAGACAAGTTACAAGTGATGAAGCCACATTGGGTCCTTCATGATAGAATTTCTATAATCATATATACCAGCCACAGTTTCACACACTAGTTTTCGAAAATGAAGGAAAGAAAGCCCTATATGACCAACAGACAAGTGTACTAAATATAGTGCAGCAGAATTATAATTTATAAACACAATTATGAACAAGTACTACCCAGCTGCTTCTTAAAAGTTAATTGATCCAATATCGAAGGCGCAAATGGGATGAATCAATTCAATGTATAGAAACTGATAATTCTCAAATGGAAAACGTCACAAATTTAAACTTTCAATCCAAAGGCTTAAGATAAATTATGATGAAACTACAGAAGATCAATTTTTAAATGACTCTGGTACTTTTACTTCTGTTGTAAAATTAAATTTTGAATTTGTAGAGTTCAATCTTCTTCAAAACTGAAGTTTAGGCAGTGAAGTACACATATAGATACAATATACATCATACGGATCGAATATAGCACCATTGTTGAAAATATGTGGGATACAATTAAACAGGTATAATTAATTACCAAAAAGAAAAATAACATAGGTATAATCTGATAGAAAGAAGTATACATAGACATTTTGGTATGCTAATTTTTTTCTAAAAATTGTGAAGTTATTTACTTGTTAAGTCACACAAGCAACTATAACTTATACACTTAGTATCCCACAACTGGTCTATCATTTTATTTACACTTATATTCTATGAATCATGGACATGAACACAACACATCACAAGACATAGTGACACAACAATTCTTGAAAAACAAGGGCACGACAAGGCAACAACATTCTTTGGGGCCAAATGTATAAAGTTGAAAAAGAAAATAAATATGATGAATTGTATTGGTAAAAAGAATAAGGACCACCAATTAGATACTAAATACAGTTTTCATTTCTTTTTCTTTTTTTATTCGTTACTATTTCATCAGTACACTTTCTTTCTTGTTTTATGCCATTTGCTTCTGTCAATGGAAGTCTCAAAAAGTAAAATAAAACTGGGCAACAAGAAAGTAAACTGAAAGGAAATAAAAAATAATTTAAAGTGAAGAAACAGCAAGAAGATGCCATAATAACCACGTATAAGAACTCGTGTTCATTTCAAGCCAGAACGACAAAAGGAGATAGTCAATGAGCTTATAGAAGCACCGATGAGCAACAGAGGAAGCAACAGATCCATCCTTTCCACGCTTTGGATGACCATGTACCAGATGAGGACAAAAGAGATCATTCATGAGCTTGTAGAAGTGCCAATGAGCTTGAATTAGTGCCTATTTGGCTGTTTTAAATGGCGGGAGTGCAGATGGAATGAGAGAAAGAAGATTGCATATGGAGATTTGAGGCTTTGATTTTTTTTTTTTTTCCAATTTTTTTTGGCAAACCATGTTTTGACTATGTCTTTGAGCTGTCTTGACCATATCGGAACCCCCAAAAAAAATCTCGAGGCGCATATGCAACCGTGTTTTGCCATTTCTGAGCTTTGTAGCTTATATTCATAGCATATACTAGAAGGCTCATTCCAAACATTCAAGGCAAAACCAGCTCATGCTTCATTGTTATTCAAGATGTATCAGCTTCTTTTTTATTCTTTTTTTTTTTTTTAATATAAGTAAGAAAAAGTTTTATTGAAAGACTATTTCATGCAAAAAGAACACGAAGCAGCCAAAAAAGTACAATGACAACTCAAAACTGTGTCCAAGAAAGAAGAGAATCAATAAACATCAGGAGGGAGTCACTAGATAAGGGTCCCCGAGGGGAGACCAATCAAATAAAGGGCCTACGAACGAGGCAAGGAGATGATCCCCCAAGCTATCCACATCCTTGAACACTCTATATCCTCAAACGTACGGTTGTTGCTCTCCCTCCAAATACACCACATCAAAGGTGTAACATTCCAAATGTCAAACAAGTGTTTCCCCAACCAATTCCTCCACTCCATCAAAAGGTCGAGCACTCTCTCTTATAGAACCCATGTAACCCCAAATGATCTAAGAACAAAGCCCCACAACTAATAAGCTACCGCACAATGAATCAAAAGATGGTCTAATGATTTCCCATTACAATGGCACGTACAACATCAATCCATAATTTAAAAAAATAATAATAATAATTTAAAAATATATACATATATATAATCATTACAAAATAATTATTAAAAAAATTCTCAAATTGTCACTAGTGAGCATCTAATAAAAGAAATAATGGAGCTTGCGAATGAAATACCTCCTAAAGCCCCTCAATGCTAGTCCTGGGCGATCCGAGAAGTATCCCAAAATGATGGGACAAATTGGAATGTTGTTGGACTTAAATCAAGAAGTCTTTACTCAGAGGCAAAATAGTCCATTTTTAAAGAAAGTGATTGAATTAATGAGGGAAGTGCAAAATCCCCAAGGGCACCCCCTCTTTCTAGTTAAGAAGTTTTCATAATGGACTTTTTCTTCCCCTACGCTATTTTCCTGACAAAAAAAAAAAAATAGACCTACCTAGGGGCCTTGACGCCCCAAATACCTTTCCAAGGAAAGATGACAGAAAAAGGTCCACTCAACACATTATAAAAAAGACCGAATATCGAATTCCCTCCTTTTCATCAATTTCCACCTCACACAATCCCAACCCTCACTAGGAATATGAGACTCCAAGAGAAGAAGAAAAGCTGCCACCAATTCCATCTCCCAATCATTAAAATCATGATGGAACCTCACATCCCAACTCCTCTCCCCCCTTGCTGCCTCACCAATAAAGATGCCATTGAAGCCTCCCAATTAGTAGAATTCTCATACAATACCAAAAAAGGGGCTCTCTATGAGGTTGGTCACCACACCAACAATCATGCCAAAATCACACCCTATTCCCCAATCCGGCCTCAAACCGAATGTACTAAACTTTCACAGCCCATCCTAATACTCCTCTAAAGACCACAACCATGAGGACCCACCCATCCCCCCCCCCCCCCCCAATTCTTCCCCAAATTTCAAGGCGACCACCATAACCATTTCCCTAATAAGGTTTTGTTGATGGTAGTAATCTTCCTTACCCCTAAACCACCATTAGCCATTAGAGTGCACACCTTATCCCAACCCAACAAATGAAACTTGGACTCATCACCCAAACCACCCCCACAAGATATTAGCTAAGGTGTTGGCATATTGTCTGAGACTGAGACAGTATTAGATATGATTGTTTCATAGTCTCATTATGCATTTGTGAGTGGAAGACAGATTCTAGACTCGGTCCTTATTGCGAATAAATGTGTTGACAGCTGTATGAGAAGTAAAATTTTGAGTGTTATATGTAAGTTAGATATTGAAAAAAAGTAAAATCATGTGAACTGTGAGGCCCTTATTTACTTGCTAGGGAGGATGAGTTTTGGTGATAGATTGCGAGAATGGACTAGAACTTGCATTTCCACAGTTCAATTCTTGGTTCTTATTAATGGGTCTCCAGCTAGGTTTTTTAGTAGTTTAAGGGGTCTAAGGTAAGGGGATCCACCATCCCCAATGCTTTTCTTATTGATGATGGAGGACTTCAACAAGATACTCAAAAGAAGGGAGGGGGCTTGGTCTTATAGGAGGCTTTAGGGCAGATGGAGTGGGTGGTGGAGTATGTATTTTTCATCTTTTGTTTACAGATGACACTATACTCTTTTGTGACTTTGTAGCTAAACGGATTCTCCATATCCGGAAGTTATTGTTGTGCTTTCAAGCAATGACAAGCTTGAGGGTTAACGTGAGTAAGAGCAAGTTAGTTCCAATATGGGAGGTGGCTGGTGAGCATGCATTGGCAGATATTCTAGGTTGCAAGGTAGAGAGTATTCCCATACCCTACCTAGGCATGCCTCTAGGGGCTTCTTACAAGTCCATATCTATTTGGAATCCAGTATTGGAGAATATTGAACAACGGTTGGCAAGATGGAAGAAGTTGTATCTCTCAAAAGGAGGTCAACTGACTTTGCTTAAAAGCACATTTTCAAGCCTTCCTCCTTACTATTTATTGATGTATCAGCTTCCAAAATTGAAAATTACAGTTTTGAAAGTTTGAAATGTTTGATGCATCAAACACGTATTTTAGAAACTTTCAAAAAGTGGAACAACCTTCTAAATGAAGCTCTATTTACACTGACCAAACAACCCTTGCCAACTACAGTAGACATCTACCACTTTCTTTGGAACTACCCATTGAATTCCAAAAGGAATAAAATAAAAAAAATGTTTCCACTAAAAATAATTTCTATCACTAGCTATTTTCGATAGATTAAAAAAGCCTAGATCAATTTTATCACAAGACAAGGAGGGGTGCTCTCATCAAATGATGTCTATCAACTAAAGACAGGAACATAACAGCACTTTTTACCACTACTATCAACACAATATTTCAATGACGAAAATGATAAGTGGTCAAAAGATCTATGGGAACAGGAAAGAATTATAAACTTATATGATAAACCAAGTCTACATATTGAGAACCATTTAATAATTACTATATTAGGTTCAAAGCTCTTATGTGTATGCCAGGGAACCAATTTAAAAGTAAAAACAAACAAAAAACAAAAAATGAAGAACAAAGTCCAAGTCTATTTAGTATAAGTTGATAAAAAATCACAAGAAAACAACTAAGACTACCTTAGGACGAGTAAATCCATGATCAAGGAAACTATCACCATTAAGAATTTCATTGTCGGCACTTTCCGGATGCTTTGCCAATTTTGTATCATTCTTTGTCACAAGATCTCTGGTTTTCAATACATGATTCAGCTGCATAATATACTCTTCATTCAATCATTCTATGAAAATAACATACACCAAAAATCTATCAAGAAAGTTCAAGTAATTGCACGCACAGAATGAATGATGTAAGCATCCATAATACTTGAATCTTCTTCCCGGCCTTTGAGATAAAAGGGTTTCTTGTTACAGTGCAGTATATCCCGATAGCTGTTGCCTAGAAAAAAAATCAAGACCGCGTAAGCAATTTGATACATAAAAAATAAAAAATAAAAAGTATAACCAATAATCAATACTCAATTGCAAGATCATAAAGTCAATAAGGGGGAAAAACCAGAGAGGCAACTTTCAAGGCAAACATATAATCATAAATGTATGACAAACAAAGAGAAAGTTCAACAAAACTCAAGGACCAGCTACTTAAAATCAACTGCAAAAATCCAGTTTTCACCACCCATATAGACTATTGTACATCACAAAGTTTGCATAGACATGAAGAAAGCAGTGATGAGAAACTCCCAATTACTTCTGAGCACTGTGTCACATTCACTACTTCCAAAATTTGTGCTGCCCGAAGGCACACAGGATGCTAATACATCTGCTCATGTCTGAATCTGTCACAGCAGTCTCACTATCCCAAGCTAAAAGATACAATTCAGGAAACCTCTCCTTCCAGGTATAGACTACCCCTGCCATAGGCCATGCCAAAATCAAAATTTTGTGCCATCCCCAACATCATATCTAACAAAGCTCACAAAACTATCCCATCCTCTTCTAATAGGCTTCCATAAACCCGCTCCATACAATCCCCGAACCTACACCAAGCACCAAAACTCATTAGGGGATCCATACTTTAACTCTATGACCCACCTCCACAAAGCCATCTCTTCACGCCCATAACACCACAACAACTTCCCAACAAAGCCTGATTAAAAAATACTACCTTCTTAATTCCCAAACCACCAAGGCGAATTGGACTACAACAATTATTCCAATTTACTAAATGAAATTTGAATTCACCACCCATACCACCCCAAAGGAAGTCTCTATGAAGTCTATCCATTCTATTTGCTACACCCACTAGTATTGGAAAAAGAGATGAAAAAATAAGTAGAAGACTAGGAAGCATACTCTGGATGAGGGTGAAGCGACCTCCTTTTGACAGATTGATGCAGGATAATCAAGAGGGAAATAAAAGAACAAGAAATTTAAAAGGAAACCCTAAAAATCAGCACCCGTTGCTGGAAATAGCACCAAGCAAGAACACTTACACATCAACACCTAAGCTGTCAAGAATCAACACCAACAATTTGGAAAATCTCCAATTTGAAACTCCATTAATCAATCTTCTGCTCATTAAATTAACCACCTAAAGCCTTTTTATAAAGCTTCCACAGATAAAAGATCATGTCCATAAAACACTCGACTGATAACAATCTAAAATACTGATCCTTATCTAATCTTTTTTTTTTTTTGGGAAGAATCCTTATCTAATCTAATCCTTATTTGAACTCAAAATAAAATGGATTCCTAAAATAATCCAACTACATAAGAAATTCAATCTAATAAGGTATGTTGTCTGCAACACCGATGAAGTCTTTTCCACCCACCCAACCTCAGCACATTCAAGAACGGGATCCCAATTCAATTTCTCCTTAAAGGGAACTCCTAAAGGTAATCCCAAATACTTCATGGGAAGAGATGTAATTCAACACCCAAGATCATTTGCCAGCCCCTCGATGTGTTGAATCTCCCACAGGCATTATTTCAGACTTGCCCAGATTAATGCTCATACCCGTACGGCCTCAAAACAAATGAGTATACATCATAAATACCTAATCTGAGAAGAGCTTGCCTCACAAAAATAAATAAATAAGAGTTTCATTTGCAGATAGAATGTGAGATATCATAATTGTTTCACCTCTCCTACTATCAATGGAAAAATTATCATCAATAGAGAAGCTTTATTAAGTAAGCTCCAGACATTGCTCTTGTGATCAACCTGCTCAAAGTCTCCATGACAATCACAAACAAGAATATTAAGTCCCCCTGATGTAATCCCCGTCTCCTGTTGAAAAAATTGTAGGTGAACTGGTGTACCGCTCACCAAAATCGAAAACTGACTGTTGATATACAGAATTCTATCTACTTTCTCCATCTTTCACCAAATCCACACTGTTCAAGCAAATACAATAGGAATCCCAGTTTACATGGTCATAAGCCTTCTCCAATCAACTTTACACAGCACCCCTCGTATACTTGAATTCATACAACTATTCAAGCATTCATTTGCTATGAGAACTGATTCCAGCATATGCCTCCCTTGGATGAAAGGGTTCTGCATAACACTCTCTCTCACAATACCCCTTTCAATCTGTTTACCAATAACTTTGCTAGTAATTTATATATAATTCCCACCAGGCTAATTGGCCTAACATCTTTCACCTCAAGAGCTCGAGGACACATGATAATTCAGTTTTCAACATGAAACTTGACACAGGTTGAAAAGTGTGAAAGATAGTATAAAATTCATTCTAGCTAGATGCAAACCCTAAAGGCCACAGGGAATTTCTTGAACCTATATGCAAACCCTTGAATCTACAAGCCCTCTATGATGGTGCTTTGCTAAGGTGATATGCACCTTTCCAATTGTTTTGGACACCAAAGTAGTAAAAGAATCCCTACAAGGTATCCAAGAAAAAAAAAGAGAGAGACTCGAACTTGGGCCGCAAATCATAAGAAAAAGAATCTTGAAGTAAAAGTAGAAATTGTAGATGGAGAGGTGTTCCCTCATGTTCAATAGGGATTTACCGCTTTATTAGGAAAAGGCTGTGAGCTTATGTAAGAACTAACTAAGAAAATCATACAAAAGCACACAAAAAGTTTAAAATCCTATGATGTTAACAATGATTCCATCCTTGATATTCTTAGATCTAAACCAGATAATACATTGTATCATCGAATAAGAGGAAGGTCCTGAAGCTACATATGGATAGTCCTTGGTAGCCTCCACTTCCACTCATCATTGAAGCAAGGAATATGGGCAAAACATTCTCAGAAAATCAATTGCAAAGATTTAAAACTAATAACTTGCAGTATGACAAGACACAACTGAATGCAACTGAAAAGATATTAATCTAGGACTACAAGATGAGGCTCACTTACAAAGGGAGAAGAATAATCTCTCTTTAGATGAATGAAAATCATCCCCTCCAGATGTCTTATAGACATCCAACCAGTGTTTATACAACTTTAGCTTCAGACCATAATCAGAATTGGTGTTAACATCCTGCAAAAGTAAAAAAAACGGAGTACATGATTCAGCTAAAAAAATGAAGACAATAGTAATAGATCAAAATACTTTTTTTTAATAAGTAATAATAGATCAAAATACTAGTGCAAATCACAGAACAACAAACAGATTTAATGGGCCAGATTTAAGATTCTAAATTCTAATTAATGCATGGGTATGCGGTGATGAGACATTAACATGTGGTCAAAAAACTCAAATTTCAAAATTCAAAACCTAATTATTCTTCTCCTCAGTAGCTTCTACAAATTTGCCACAGAATTCCATTCAGGTAGCGCATTGTTTTGTAGCACAGTAGCCTTCCACCTCTATAGGAGGAAAATTTCCCCAACAAGTGAATATATTCAACCCCAGCTTGGCCCACTCAAATAACAGTCTAAGCATTAAATGGATTTACTTATCAAAACGTCCTACTTTTCTCTCTTTCAACCCTTTTTTTATATATATAATAAATTGAAGTTTTCTAGCTTTTCAAAGTTTATACTGATGCTTAAAAAGTACGCATTTTTGCTCTATTTGATTAGTGAGAAAGGAGATGCAAAGAGGGGAATAAAAAGAAAGACAATACTCAGACCTTGAATATGAGTTCTTTGATGTGGTTCTCTCTAAGATACTGCCACATCATAATTGCAATAAAATATAAATTTTAAAAGCTTTAGTATAAAAGATGGTCAGATAATCTTTATCAGAAGTAATTCTAAGGAATGCAAGACAATAGCTTACCTTTAAGAAACACTCTTCAGTTCCCATCCACTTGCAATTTGACATCCCAACAACAGGCACCTCCCGCTTATATTTCCATTTCTTTGTTGACATATTATCAACTTCTTCTTTTGATAACTTGTGCTCCAAGTGTATACTAAAGGAACTACAAGATCATATATAGTTAAATGACACATCTATAAGGATGCGATCTAGTTGAAATAAAACAAAGATCACATAAAAACTTCATATTATTTTACATATATATATAGTATGTATGCATGTACATGTAATAATATTTAATAAAAACTGCCAATAGGTGAGAGTCTCGAAAAATTAAGGAGATCAAAAACATAAAATCAATGAACAAATAAAAAAAGCTAAAAACTCAAGAAAAATAGCTATCAGATTGACATGCTACAAGTTGTATGGTTGTTAATCGATTGCCCAAAAGTAATCTCAAGATAATGATTAGAATTTTATATATAAGTATAAAAAATAGTGTTCTAATAATGATAAGTATTTCAAATGATAAACCACAACTTAATAGAAAAATCAGAAAGGCATTTAATGTAAATAGACCTCATGCATTCTGATCCATCAGTAGAAGTCTGACCATTGGCTCTAATATCATGCTCCTGATCTGTGTCAGAGGCCTCGTGATCATCTTCAGTTTCAGCATCTTCACTTTGCTCCCCAGGGTCCACCATGTCAGGCTGTTGTATTGTACTTTCTATAGTATGAAGAGAACTCATTGTCAGTTCAATCCAATCCAGTCCAATTCATTAAGATTAAAGACAAAAGGATTTTAAGCATATAAAATGTCAAAATCCCTTTGCAGTTGGAGAAACTATATTGGATCACACAAATAATAAACCAACTCCAAAGATCACATATATATTGAAAATACTGTGTTTCAAAAACTTATCTGCAAAGCGTGGCAATTATAAAATTCACTATTTTAGGAAATGGAACCAAGGGTTCAACTGAAAACTTCAGTAAAATCGTTACTTGAAGCCACAATTTCTAGCATGAGTTGGCAAGTTGAGGTGACTATCTTCTTACTTTATGCCAAATCTGAAATCTCATGATTCCAATTTTGGGCTGAAATTGATTTCAGACTTTCAGTCTCACTCCCTCTGTCACTTTCTATACTCACCCATGATTTTGAGGCACCTTACTTCTCAATCTCGACAATTTTCTCCCACAGTTTAGTTTGGTGGTTTAAGGTGTGGGTGTTTGTACTGCATTTGGTTTGGGAGTGAACTGCTGATTTGAGGGTATTGTGGCCAGGTATGGCGGCAGTTTGGTGGTGCCATTGGTGATTGTAGGCCAAAACCCAAGTCTTTCATCTGTCTATAAGTTGAGTATAGGTCTAAAATGTTTTAAACTAAAATCGTGACTTGGATTTCGTTTTCAACTTGTTAAATTACTGATTCTCCCCAAAGCTTAAGCTGTTAAGAATGGTAAATTTAATCATTTAACCATAATTCTTACACTCCCTTTCACGTGTGGGCTTAAACTCCTCCTTAACAACTAGGGCCCAACACGTATAATTTTTAACATTTTAAACGAGAGGTAGAGTGGAGACAAGAACCAAACTTAGGATCTCCTGCTTTGATTCCATGTTAAATTACAGATTCTCCCAAAACCTTAAACTATTAGGAAATTGTGAATTTAACATTTAACTATAATTCTAACACAACTCACAATTTCAGACATGGCACAATTCAGTCAACAAGCAGTCAAGCCTGCTAAATCAGCCTTCAATCATGAGTTCAAATGCAATTATTTTATGAATTGTTTCAAACGCAATATTTTGTTAAACTTCATTTACTAAAATGTACATTCCAGTTGAATGCATCCCCACATGCCTACTGCTTAAGTTTTTTTTTTTTTTAATAAGCACCAATGCTTCAGATATTATAAAGTAAAGAGGCCTACCAATAAAATCCCAAAAACATCAGAACTAAGAACTCTTCTAATGCGATTAGTTGATAACAAACTGAAAATAATTTCTATAGACACACACACGAGCTAAAAGTAGGCATTGAAAGGGGGCGTTGATTTGACTCATCAGATTAATAAAAAAGATGTCAAGAGTGTATTGGATCCGAATTTCATAGCAGAACAAGAGAAGAAATGATCTGCACTTTAGATGGTAAGAATTTTCCAGAAAGGGCAAAGTTTGAAACGGAGATCAATAGGTATTACTTTAAAGAGAACTGTTCTATAGATGCTTGTGGGTTGAAGAAAAGGTCAGACTGATTGAAAGCTATTTTCAATTGCCGCTTTCAACATTCGTGATTATTAGTCTTTGTGATGGGCAGAGAAGATGGACAGCAAGGAGTGGAAATAGAGAACAACTGTCAGTCAAAGCAGGTGTTTGGTCCTGAATGCCTCGTCAGATCTCATCCCTCAAATGAGAGAAGGGGGGAAAATTAACTGATTTCAGCATTCTTGTCCACAACCCAAATTATGACAATTGAAATCCATTTAAATTGTTCCTTAGGTATAGGTTATACAGAAAAGGAGAGAAAGAAGAGTAAACAAACTTGAAAAACCACCACTCTTTTTCCTTTTCTTTTTGGATAATTAACTAAGTGAACAACTACTGAAGGTAACAAATCCAAAGAAAACCTAAAGAAGCTTATTCATGCCCATGTACAAGATTAGAAATTTGATAATCAACAATTAAATCTGATGTAGCCACCCTCTACCCTTAGGCCAGCCAACCAACCCCCCTCTACTATTAAGCCAAAACAACCAGCCACCCTTTCTCTTAGGGCAGCCAGCCAGCCCCTTATTTTGACTTCTCAGATCTACCATATGTTCTCATTAATTTCAGCTTGGACTGTTGTGATAGCCTGCCTAGCTTAACTATTAGCTAGTTTATTTCCTACTAGTCAAAGATTATAATTAGGCTTGTTATATAAGAGTAGAATCAGTTTTTTTATGCAACTTTATCTTAGTTTTAGATCTAGACATAAACTCTGTTTCTCCAGTTTCTCTGTAATTCCAATTTTGATTCTTAATTCTAAGGCAATTCTTTTTCAAGTTCTTTCAGTTATTTGATCTTGATTTCCATCAAAATCAGCATTTTCAGTACTTAGGAGAACATAGATTGAAACTACAATCACAAAAAAAGGCTTATAGATTATAGACATCTAACAAAAGCCTTTAAGGAAACAGAACTTCATAAAACAAAAAAAGCATATTATATGTTATTGGGACATAGAGAAAAAACCCTTTAGATAGTTGTCTAAACAAACTATAAATCCCATGAAACATTCCTTACCATCTTCCTTATCATCTTCCACCGAGACACTGAAAGATTCAAAACCATCATCTTCATCTACTTCGGAGTCACTTTTACCTTCTTCTTGTCTTTGTCTATTACACAAAAGAAGCACATGATAACTGTAAATTTTGAATTCCTCAAAAAAACTGTTGTTTAACCTTATAATTCAACTTAACACAAAGTTTCAAGAAGCCAGAGCAACAAGTATTAGTAGTGCTGATTAATTATCCAATTTAAAATAAGTGTTTCAATAGAAGTAGCTAATCCATGAGGGAATAGCATCACTAGCAATTTTAAAAGCTACACTGCTTGGTTAAAAAATATAAAATGAAAATTCATTACTCTACAACTATATGGTATAACTCAATAAAGGGTTTCAAAAAATTAAAAAATATAATGCATCACGTGACAAGCATCAATACGGCATACAAAAAGGTCAAATGCTCAGGTCAATAAGGAACATGAGTTATTAATAAATAACAACTAACAAACAATAACTCATCATTATTCGTGTCTACTTGGCATATCAAGGTACTTAAAATCATTGCTCAAAGATGTACAAAATGCATACAATAAGTATAATGAGACGTTCCCTTTCCAACAGTAAACAAAATGTATGGTAAGTGTGCCATAAGCCATCCAATTGGACCCATCCTAATGAATCACTTAATTTCCTGCAACTCTTTTGTAACATTCTAACTTCCTGTTATTCTTTTGGTTCTACTAGTCCAAAGGAAGTACAAGTTTTTTCATCTGAATTTTTATCAGAAATTTAATAGTAAAAGAATAAACAAGAAATATTTTTTGATTAGTGACCGACATTTTTTTTTTTTTTTGGGAAAAAAAAGGCTACTACATGTACATATATAATGAACAAAAAGAAGGCCAAAAGGATTGCAAAGAAATGATATTATATACAGAAGTGTAGCAACTCTTGAAATTCAGATAGCGAATTACAATTGGTAAAACCCAAGCACAAGACCAATCAAACAAGGATATACTAAACAAAGTTATAAACTGAATCACCAAACTTTTTGTATCCTCAAAAGCACGATTATTTTGTTCCCTCCACAATGTCCACATCTAACATAAGGAACCAAGTTCTATATATTCGTTAAATGATTGCCAACCCAATTCCTCCAACAAAGAAAGGTCAATGACCTTTCTAGTTGCACTCGGTTAATCCCGAAATATCTAAAAAAAGAACTCCACAAATCCCAAGCAACAGTACAATGTAATAGTAAATGATCTACCACCTCCCCATTACACACACACCATCCTACTAATGTGTAACCTCTATTGATAGGATTTTCACATGTGAGATTTTCACCTTAAGTTTTCACGACCCCACCCGCCAGAACTGTATAACAGGTTATCCAGGGGAACTCCTAGTGCGGATGGAACCCTAGATGTCTGAATCTACAGCTCATCCCAAGCCTCCAACCACTAGGCTGCACCCTAACGAGTAACCCCAACTCTTTCATGGGAAAAATACTAAACAAGTAACCCACAAGGCATTGTAGTAAAAGCAAACATTAAACTTACCACCCCCTTTCAACCTCCAACTCAATCTATCACAAACCTCTCTCCTAGGGGTATTAGAGTAAAGAAGATAAAGAAAAGCATTCACTGAGTCCAGCTCCTAATCATTAAAATCTCTTTGAAAACTAACATTCTAGCTTCGCATCTCCCCATCTGTCTGACTAATCATCACAGAACAAACAGAGGCATCTATAGTTGTGGAACATGTAAACAAGTCAAGAAACAACACCTTCAAAGAATGATCCCCATACCAGGTGTCACGCCAAAACCATTTCTCAATTACCATCTCCTACATCTAAGCGCACATAGCGTAAAAACCTATCCTTGCCCACTCTAATGCTTTTCCACAAGCTATAAACATTAGTCCCTCAAACAAATTTTAAAGTCCACCCACCCAATTCCTCCCTATACTTTGAAGCTATTACATCTCCATAAAAGTGTTATCTTTCAACCCAAAACGCCAAAGTCATTCCCTAAAAAAAGCTTGATTAAAGGTCCCTATCTTCCTTACAACCAACCCACCAGTAAAAATAGGCAGGCAAACTATATTTCTCACCTCACCAAATGGTATTTGAACTCCTCTCCTGAACAATCCCACAAACATTTTCTAAGTGATCTGTCCAATCTGTTTGCCACACAAGTTGGGATGGTAAACAAGGAGAGAGAGAGTTTGTAGGAAAACTCAAAATTTTACTCTCCAACAATGCTATCCTTTCCCCCTTAGACCAGTATAATTTCTTTCGTCTTAATAATCTGCAATCCATTTTTTCCTAGAATTGGATTCTAAACCATTTTCACTTTGAAGGATGCCACCAAGGACATTCCAAAATAATTCATCGACAGATTCCCAATCTTACAACATAAGATATTAGCAAGCTCCGCCATGTTGCCAACCTCTCTACGCCATCTCACTCTTGCTCAAGTTCACCTTTAATCCTATAACAGCTTCAAAACACGTCAGTGCCATTTTGATATAAAGCATTTGTTATGCATTTGAATCACAAAATAAAATAGTTTCATAAGAAAATAAAAGGTGAGCGACACAAAGCCCTGTTTCAGCTGTAGTTCCCACCCTAAAGCCGCTAATGTAGCTGCCCTGCTCTGTTCTCTTAAACATCCTGTTCAGGACCCCCATAACCAAAATGAAGAGTAACAGGATAAAGGGTCACCCCGTTTAAGAACCCTTGAAATACTAAAGAAGCCAGAAAGGGAGCTGTTCACTAAAACTGAGAATCAAACTGCAGAAATGCAACTACGAATCCAGCATATCTATTTCTCACTAAATCCTATCTCCTTTCCATCAAATAAAGTAGAGTCACCCAATTAACAGGATCATATGCTTTCTTAATATCCAGTTTGCAAATCACACCCAGGATGTCAAGTCCAAGATTTGCCTACAATCCATCAATGCATTCTGTGACTCAGAAGTTAGTTTATCAAGTACCATTTTCAATCCATTTGCCAACACCTTTGCCTATTACAATTTATAAACACTCCCAACCTAAACAAATAGGCTGAAAATTCCCAATATTGATAGGAATGTTTTTCTTGGGAGTTAGTGCAATAAAAGAAGCATTGAAGGATTTTTCTTTTTTTTTAATAGGTAATAAAACTTTTATGCAATAAGCTGAACATCACGTTCATGATGGCGAACATTCTAATCAAGAAAAAAATACAACAAGCTCAAAAACTTAAGCTAACAGAGTGTAAGAATTCAGAAATTGAAATACAATTCATAAAACCCAAACACGCGTCCACTGAAACAAAGTACCGAAGAGAAAAGCTTTTAAGAGGTCTAAGGGTCTCTCCTTGTCTTCAATGATGCTTGTATTACATTCCTTCCAAACCAACCACATTAAACATGCTGGGACCTTATTCCATGCGGTTGACAGGCGCTTTCCAAACCAATTTCTCCAAGCAAAGAGGAGAGAGCTAAAAGAAGCATTGAGGGATTTTTCAAATTGACAATGCTCATGAAACTCCTCAATAAATGCCATAACATCCACTTCAACCACCCACCAACACTGTTGAAAGAAAACCATGGTGAATCCATACAACCCTAGGGTTTTATCTCCTCCTTAACTCCTCCAATACTGGAATAATCATTTCCTTTCAAACTTCCTCTCAAGTAAATTTCTTTTAGTCTATTTGATTTTAGCGAAGTATAACACATCAACTGAAGGTCTAGCTGTCTATTTCTTGGCACAAAGACTAATAGAAGTGGACCACATGCTCTCTTATGTAAAACTCCTCCTCATAAAACATGCCAAAACCCCATATTGTAACCACACCTATGTGAATTTGCCTACCACAACCCTCCTCCTTTTCCCAGGCTTGGGACTAGCTATAAATAAATATATGACACTAAGCACAGACACAAGTATGTGGACATTGGATGAAAGAAAAAAAAAGGATAGCTAAAAGTGTAATTATTTACCAGCTAGTTGGATTCTCAAAACATGAATGTTATTTTTGTAAACTAGTTTCACAAGACTAAGAGAATTGTCATATCAAACAATGGGAGATCTTTGCATCTTAATGACACTTGCACGACTATCTTACATTCGATTGGAGCAAACAACTCATCATCACACCACGCTAAAAAGAATGTGACACCATTAAATCACAAGATGAAATCACATGAAATCAAATATTAGGCTTAAAAACTATAAGCATATAGCATTCTTACACTAGCTTTTACAATTAAACAAATTGAGTACGTTGATCTCCCTTGTTGCTCAACTACATTAAAAAAAAAAAAAACCCCAGTACACGAAAAACCATTACCTCTTCTTATATGCAGTGTCAACTGATTTGCTACATGACCGCAACGACATCAATAATTTATCATACATCGATGCTTCTCTATGAATCACTTCTTCTTCAGAAGCCGCACCACTAGATTGCTCCTCCAACGGTTCCCCTGTAATAAAAAGTTTGATTCCAAAAACATTCATTCTAGTACCAAAACAGATATTACCTGATCCAATTTTTAAAACTTCCTCAATAGTTCACAATATCTTCAATACACAGTTTTATTAAACATTCTCATAATCCATAATTTATTATTAAAAATAAAAATAAATTTGATAGAATTAATAAAACATACACAACGTATTAATTAAAAAAAATGATTAACGTGCCTGAGGGACTTGGCGAGGGGCTACGAGTACGGGTATGAGAAAGCTTTTGTTCGACACGGCGATTCTTAATTACATGGTTACTTTCTGAGTTGGAGGGCGCTTTGGATCGCTTCAATCCTAGTTAAACCAGTAAAATAAAACTTATCAGAGTAAAAAAAATTTAAACAAGCATACATAGAGAATAGTTGAGCGTGTATTACAAAGAATGAAAACTAGAACCAAAATAATGTGGATTATTAGGGCAAATAAAGAGAGGCTGTAAAGCAAAAAAAAAAGAGAATCGGAGAGAGTAGCTAACCTCGATTTTTGGCGAATTGCTTCCCCATTGAAAACCCAAAACAAACCTAAAACACAACAATAGATAATAGTTGTATATAAGGTAAGTCGAAGAGAGAGAGAGAGAGAGAGAGAGAGGGGCGATGCTGCTAGTGCTGGGACTGCTACTGATGAATGATAACTGAGAATTAAGAGGTAAAACCCTACTTTTCAAGGTTTTAGCGGGAGAACTTTCTTTTTTATATTATTTTTTAGGAGAACTGGAAAAGGGGTGTTTTTTTTTTTTTTTTTTTTTTTTACTGGAGTTGTAGGAAGAAAATAATAGGCTAAATTGCAAAATTTTACTTTAATATTTTATTTGAATTTATTTCTGTTCGCTAATTTTGTTTTCATTTATTTTGGCTTGGTAAAGTTTTAATTTTATTCAATTAAACCTTTTCTACCAATTTTTTTGATAATGTTGTAGTTAATTGTACAAATTTTTAGTTTTTTGAATATTTTAAATTAAAAAAATCAAATTGATAATTAAAAATATTTCCTATTTTTTTAAAAGAAAAATTTTAGTAGAAATTAATGAAAAAACCTTAATTAAATAATCTTGAACTTAAAGAATTGAAAAGTTAAATTACTAAAATGAATTCTTTATAGGACGAATTTTGCATTTTAGCCAAGTTAATACTTGTTATTCATATGTATTTTCAACAAAACTCGTATAAATGCATGGAAATTGTGAATCTAAGTCACGATTTTAAATTTTAAAATGTGACTTCGAGTGTGTTTGGATACCGTTAATTTTGCTAAAACTAAAAACTTATTGTTGAAAATACTGTAGAGAAAAGTAAAAATTAGTTGAAATAGTACAGTGGGGCCCATGAATAGTGTCAAAAAGTGCAATGGGACCCATAAATAGTAGAAAAAATAAACTGAATATTGAAATAATTTTCATTTTTTAATCTCTTCCCAAATGCACACTTAGGGTGTGTTTGGTTGGGGTGAAAACAGGGAGGATGGAAAATAGGGAGAGAAAAATAGGGTGAAAAATGTTGTTTTTCAATGTTTGGTTGAGGAAAGAAAATAGGAGAAACAGAAAATAGGGGAGAAAGGTTTCCCTCTTGGGTCCACTTTTTTTATCCACCCAAATTGGAAGGAAAATGAGGAGGAAAAAGTTATGAGAAATGCATTTTACACAAATACTCCTTCTTTATTACACTCACCTACCCCTCTCACTTTCCCAATATTATATAGTAAGGACATAATAGTCAATTTATATAAACTAAATTTTCCATCCTCCCCTTTTTCTCTCCAACCAAACAAAAAAAAATTTCACCCTCCCACTTTTCCATCCCTCCAACCAAACACACATGAAGAAAAACCAAATCTTTTCCATCTTCCCACTAATTTTCCATCCTCCAACCAAACGGACCCTTAGAGCCACAATTTCAATTCATTTACATACTTGAATATGTACATATTAGTGTGTAGACAATGTCCGATATTTTAACTATGAAATAATTTTTTATTAATTTTTATTGAACTTCTGTAAAACTTCTACTTAATAATGCATGTTGTATATTTTTATTTATATAAAAAAAAAAAGCTTTATTAATAATTTTTTATAAAAAAAAAATTAATTTTCAATGTGGAACAAATTCTATGAATTAAAATTCTATTATAGTTACTAGCCTTTGAACATGAGGCTCTTCTATTTTTGGGGTAAAAGTTAATAATTTGCATAAATTATAATTTAGGATTAATATATTTTACAATCACAAAAAAAAAAAAAAAAAAAAAAAAAAAAAAAACCCTAGGGGTGTGAATAAGTGTGATAAGTGTTAAGTGTTTATGGGTGAAATAATTTTTTCATCACACCCCAGGTTTTTTTATAATTGAAAAATATATTAATCTCAAATTATAATTTATGCAAATTATTAACCTCTACCCAAAAAATAGAAGAGCCTAGCCTCTGTGCATGCACTCACACGCATGCTCAAAGGCTAGTTTGTAAAATAATATTGCAGAATTGAAGGTGGACAGCAGACATTCCACTGTTGTCCACGTTTTTTTATTTATATTCAAAATATACACTTGATGAAAATGTACATGAGTTACAACTAAAAGATAATTACTACCTTTAAAGCTAAGTATAAACTCAAATAAAAACCATAATTAGAGTTTAGGAGAAGTTTTCTCAAAAAAAAAAAAAAAAAAAGAGTTCAGGAGAAGTTGTTGTTGGGCTATTAGAATCCTCAAGTAAAAAAATGGTAAAAAGAAAAGATTTTAAAAGTTGAGTATTTTAAATTTTAAATTTTGAAGAGGTATGCTAAATTTTAGAAAAATGGGTGAATGTGGGATTTGATTTTTTTTTTTTTTTTTTTTTACTTAGATAAGTGAGATATGTTGGTGGATAATAATTATAAAAAAAGGGATAAAGATAATAATTATTTTTTTTAAAAAAAAAGGGATAAGGTTAAGGGTTTTTCCCAATTAAAAAAAATAAGGGTTTTAAAAAAATTATTAAAAAAAAAAAAACCAACTTCACGCGAAGGAGAGGGGAAAATAGGAGATCTCGCAAAAGGGATTTTTTTTTTTTTTTTTTTATGATGAGATAATGATAATAATTTAAAATGTTTTGAACATAATATTTCTTTTTTAAAAAAAGGTCAATACCTTCCATTAATCATAATTCAGGATTACTACATTTTTTCAATCACAAAAATACGTAGATATGTAATAAGATTTATGTGAGTTAAATAATTTTTTTGTATATAAATCTTATCATACCACATTTCACTTATTTGAAATTGGGTATTGTACATTTCAAAAGTATAAACATTTTTGATGAAGTAACGACCTAAAAATTTTCATAAATATTCCATGAAAAGACCCATCAACCCCAATTGAAAGCATAATTTTCTTATGTAAAGTTTACCCATCTAAAAAGGGCCAAACACTACAAAAGAGATAAAACTACAACTACAATATACAAATCACGTGAATGAATACAAATCTTTTGTGTTCCACTTCATAGTCTACCAATCATAATGTTCTTTGTGTTTGATTTTTTTTTTTTTTTTTTTTTCCATTTTAAACTTGACATATCTATCTTCTAGACCAACAAACTCTCTACCTAAATTAAAACATTAGCATTCCATGCCTCAAAATCTTTATAGCCGAACCTGCATCAAATTTTGTATTTGTTGGCACTACCACCTCCATCTACATTGAATCTCCCTCACCACCATAATACTGGGGAAAAAGAACCACAATAGGATTACCAAATCAGAAAATATATAATAAAACATTACTTAAGTGGAAAAATAATTCAGATATAGGATTAGGCTAGTGAATTTATTGAAATAAATAAATTCATTAATACATACACACCTGGTAAATTCTTTTGTGGACGCCCATCATAAGTAAGTCAATTCCTACAAATCATATATAGCCTTAGGTGAAGGATCCTTATACCACCAATTAATATGACCGCAGTGAATTAGTAATAACATAAAAAATTTTAAAATGTTTTCTCAAGAGCCAAAGTTTGTGCCAAGTATCAATTCAACGCAATTTGGGTATATAGATGAAGTGGTTTCAACACCATTTATTTCATTTTGCTTCTGAAAAAAGAAAATGAAAAGGAAAAAACATTTTATAATACATACTTCCAAATCTAAAATTACATTCAATTGGCAGTGGTACTAACCATTAATAACAAAGTATAACTTTCTGTGTCTAGTTTAATGCTCACCCCTCATTAAAATAAAATATAAATTGATGATACCGAAAACAATACCACCAATGAGTCACACGCTCCTCGTTTGATCGCCAATGGCACCTGCACAACGAAAAGGAGTAACCTAACAGAGAGCGTACCGGTGTGGTACCGGCCGAATACCCTCCGAAGGTCAAGTTAGAACTATTCTCACTGCTCTAGAGTGCTAGAGAGGGTAAAATTATGCGTACCTTGGATCACGAGGGTGTTAAGGTTTTTATAGTAGCAAGGGTCATCCCCTTTTCCCTTGGAGTAGAAGTCTTTTCCTTATAGGAGTCCTTTTTGGGCGTATTTTTCGGGATCCTTTCCTTATAGGGGTTTCTTGAATATTCTATAGCGTGGGAAACAAGTCAATCCCTTACTTGTAGCGTGGGGAGCAAGTCATATTACATTGTCCGTCATCCTCAATTCATTTCCTTCAGCTTTTAGACCGTCAGCTATTAAGACCGTCACACTTAGAGACCGTCTGCTATGGCTCCGTCAGCTTATGTATGGAAGGTCGCACAGAACCGTCGGTCCGAGGCCAGACTCCTTTTATCCTTATCAGTTGCCCCCTACTCTACATGTTCGACGCTTACAACCGTCAGCATGTTGAGTTATTTTTGAAACAGAAAAAGAACTATGAATGCCTCCTCGAGCTGCGAGCTATTTAATGCAAGGTTACGTGGCGAGTGGTCGTTGGCCTCGTTTCTGGGCACGGACGTCGCCTCGCATTCCGTGCGTTTTTTCCCTTATATAAATATCACGCTTTGCTTCATTTTGTCATTTTAACTTTGCAGATCTTTTTAACAGAGAAACCGTCACTCTCGCTCACGTTTTGCTCCGTCAGCTCTTACCAGTACCGTCACACTTTGTTCCATTTATTCAAGATCTATTTCACCTGTAAGTTCCTCTTCCTCTCTTTTTGCTTCCTTTTTATTTTTATTTTTTGCCCAAGAATTTTTCTTTTATTGAGAACGTCAGTCTAGGAACTTAGGGTGTATCCGTCACTTGTAGGTAGTCAGATGTCAAGTGACGCGTCGAGTGATCAGTCGTCAATCCGCGACGGAGCGGGCTACGACGAAGTCTTTGGCTCAAGTCAAGAGTCCGACGGCTTTTTGGAGTCGTCAGGAAAAGAAGCGTCCACCCAATCCTTTAGTGTTGATGTAGAGGACCGTGTTGAGGGAGTTAAGGGAAAGGTGTTAAGTGAGGTTGAGGTCGAGGGGATCGATGAGGAGGTTGTTGATGACGGGAACTGGGAGGAAGGTGACGAAGAGATCTATAGTGACGGAGCTAGGGATGACGGTAGCGAGGTTAGTAGTGACGGTAATGAGGATGAGGATGACGAAGAGTCCAGTGAGGGAACTTCAGGGAGTTCCGGAGGTAATCGTCCCTTCATCCTTCCAGAGGAGTGGGCCGTCAATAAATTTCTCCCCAAGATGAGCAACAGAGTTTTTTCTGAGTTGCGTATTCGCTTCCAGATCCCAGATCACATTCCCCTCCGTCTCCCTAAAAAGAATGAGAAGTGTTATACAGGGAGGACGGCTGATGTGGGGATGTATGATGCCATGTTCGCAGCTGGCCTTAGACTTCCACTGACGGCTTTACACCGTCAGCTGGCGGATTTCTTAGGATTGTCCGTCAGCCAGATCTCTCCGAATGCCTGGAGGATTTTTATTGGAGCTGAAGTTCTTTGGGGTCGCTTGAGTGGAGGGAACCGTCAACTTTCGATAGACGAGTTCTTTTACTGCTACCGACCTCAGCATAAAGTATCCGCCAAGGGGACATATCACTTTGCACCTCGTGAAAAGAACTTAAGATTAGTGTTTGATATGCCGGATTCGAATAGGAACTGGAAGAATAGATTTTTCTTCGTTAAAGGGACGGACTGGGTGTGTCGCCCAGATGAATGGGATAAGTTGCCCGGGGGTTATTTTGATAACACCTGGGCTTATATTAAGGAGTTAGGTTGCCCCAGTCTCTTTCTTTTTACCGTCGCTTTTCATTTTTCAGGAAATTTTAACCGTCTCTTTTCTTTTGTTCCAGCCGTCGCTCGTCCGGAGGTGTCTGACGAACAAAAAGAATTCATCCGTCGGATACTCACCATCCCACTTGAGCAACGTAAGTGCAGGGATTTAATAACCCTAGACACTCTACATTTGTATTGTGGTGGTCCTGAGCCGACGGTCGAAGCCCGGAAGTTGGAATAATTTTCAAGAAAGCGTAAGTAAATGTATTATTTTAATCCGTCGGTATTTTATTCCGTCTGCTATTACTTATCCGTCACCTTACTTTGTGCAGAGATGGAAGCTGCAAAGCAGAGGGTGAGGGCCGCTGTTGCCCGTAAGAAGGAAGAAGACAAGGCTAAGGGGAAAGAGGGAACGTCAACCCCTCATTCTTCTTTGAAGGGTCCGATCAAGAGAAAGGCTGACGGAAAAGATGATCCTCCAGCCAAGAAGGCAACCGTCAGCCCTATGGACGTCCCTTCCAAGAAGTCGCCCCCCAAATCTGGCCATGGTGCTGGGAAAGGGGTGATGACCTCTTCTGGCCCCGTCATTGAGGGGCCCCGTTTCTTGCTGACTCACAAGGATTACGCTGTCGAGAGCCTGGAATCTCTTATCAAACAGACGGATCTGGATCCTTGTGCTCAGCTTGGGACGGATGACCTGGGGGCGTCAGCCTTCTTTGATATTGCACGGGTATGCTTCCTTATTTTGATTAATCTGATCTTTACCTTGCTCAATAGCTGACGGTTGTGTTTCCTTCAGGCCTTGGTTCGTGTTAAAGCACTTCAAGATCGATGCGTGGCCAAAGAAGGCGTCGTCTCTCGGGTGAGGAGGCACAATTCCACCCTGATGGATCAGCAGGCGCAATACAAGGAGGCCGTCCGTCTCTTAAACACAGATTTGAAGGACGTGAAGGAGAAGTTAGGGAAGCAGAGGGTGAGCAGAAGAAACTTGAGGAGGAGGTTTCATCTTTGCGTGCGCAAGTGGTGACGGCTGGGACTGATGCAGTTGAAAAATTTAAGACAACTCAGTCCTTCATCGACTCCTGTGCTGATTACTATGGCGCAGGTTTCGATGATTGTCTGAAGCAAGTGTCGTTAGCTTATCCGGAGCTGGATCTGTCTGGAATCACCATGGATACTTCCGTTCCGATGACTCCTGCCGCTGATAGAGATGACGAACCCCTCAGCTTGGATTCTTTGCTTAACGATGCTGGGGTTGTTTTGGCCCAGCCTGCCGTCGCTACCCCTGCTGGGCCTTCAGATCAGATTGTGAAGGATAAAGCTGACGGGGTCTCCAAGGACGCTCCTGCCGCTTAATTTGTAATTTTTGAACAATGTCTTCAAGTGCCCGTATGTTTGTTGGGCTTTTTGCTTGTAATTCCATCTACTCCCTGTTGTCCGTTACTTTGAACATATACACTGACTTTTATTGTTTGACTAATTTTAATGAGATCGCCTATTATTTTTATATTTAGCCTTTTTGATTAGCTCGTCATCTTTACAGGCTTGTTGGTTGGAGAAACTTATTTGTAAGAAGTCTCATTTTTTGGTAAGACCGTCAATAATTTGACCGTCTACCATATAAATTTTTCATCCATTGGACCGTCAGTTTTGAGGGCCCGATCCATATGATAACTCTATTTATTGGACCGTCAGCTTTTAGCTTTAGCCTTTTCGGTCCGTTATTTTGATGGCCATTGGCCTCGATGTCTTTTGACATCTCCGTTGGTCCGTTGGTTTTGAAGGCTCGATCCATATGATAACTCTATCTATTGGACCGTCAGCTTTTAGCTTTAGCCTTTTCGGACCGTTGTCTTTATGGCCATTAGCCTCGATGTCTTTTGACATCTCCGTTGGTCCGTCGGTTTTGAAGACTCGATCCATATGATAACTCTATCTATTGGACCGTCAGCGTTTAGCTTTAGCCTTCTCGGACCATTGTTTTCTTTGGCTTTTTTAGCCTTGATGCCTTGACATCTTTCATTAGTCCGTCAGGTTTTTCCTTAGTCCGTGAGTTATGGACTTAGTCGTTTTTGGGTCGTAAACTTAGTGGACCGTCGGAGGAAAAATATACTTCAGCGATTTCTGAATAAAACTCCTCTTATTGCCATGCATTTAAATAAAAGTAATTAAAACCAAATCCTGCCCCTTGGGCTAAAAAAAGTATTGTTGCGAAAAAACTAAAGTAAACGATAAATCTGAGGAGTTAAACTATAATTTGCTGAAAAATAAAAGAAGTTGGTCTTCATGCTGCTGCTTCTATTGGTAGTACTTCCGTAGGTGCTCGGTGTTCCATGGATGTGGTAGTTTCTGTCCCTCCAATGTTTCAAGGTGATAAGTACCTTTTCTCTGCCACGACGAGACTCGGTAAGGACCTTCCCAATTGGGGCCGAGTTTCCCTTGGGTAGGGTCCCTAGCGGCGCCCATGACCTTCCTAAGAACAAGGTCTCCGACTTGGAAGTCTCTGTGTCGGACCTGAGAGTTGTAGTATTTGGCCATGCGATCCTGGTACCTAGCGAGCCTTTGTTCTGCTGCTGCCCTGATCTCATCCACTAGGTCGAGCTGTAGTCGCATAGCTTCATCGTTTTTGTCCTCATCATGGTTGTGTACCCTATAGCTTGCGAGTCCGACTTTTGCCGGGATGACTGCTTCGGCTCCGTACGCCAGGCGGAACGGTGTCTCTCCTGTGGGTGTTCTTGTCGTCGTCCTGTATGCCCATAGTATACTCGGCAATTCTTCAGGCCATATACCCTTCGCCCCCTCGAGCCGAGTCTTGATGATCTTGAGCAAGGATCGGTTTGTGACTTCGACCTGTCCATTAGCTTGAGGGTGGGCGGGGGAGGAGTAGTGATTCTTTATTCCTAACTGGGAGCAAAAATCCCGGAAATGGTCGTTGTCGAACTGCCTCCCGTTGTCCGAGACAAGGACCCTAGGAATGCCAAACCTGCATATGATGCATCTCCAGACGAAGCTCCTTACGTTCTTCTCTGTGATTGTGGCCAAAGCTTCAGCTTCCACCCATTTCGTGAAATAGTCGATACCTACTACCAGGAATTTCAGCTGTCGTACGGCTGTAGGGAATGGTCCCATAATGTCTAATCCCCACTGTGCGAACGGCCACGGGGCCGTCATTGGGGTCAGTTCTTCGGTCGGTTGTCTAATAATGTTGCTGAACCTTTGGCATTTGTCACAGGCTCTAACGTAGGTTTCGGCGTCCTTCTGCATGGTGGGCCAATAGTAACCTGCTCGGACAAGCTTGTGTACCAATGATCTGGATCCTGAGTGGTTTCCACAGATTCCTTCATGCACTTCTCTCATAATGTAGTCCGCCTCTTCCGTACCCAAGCATCTTAGATATGGTCGGGAGAAACCTCTCTTGTACAGGACGTCTTTTATCAGGACGAACCTCGCCGCCTGGACTTTAAGTTTTCTTGCGGCTTCCTTCTCGTCCGGCAAGATGCCGTCTTTTAGGTACGAGACTAACGGCGCTGTCCAGCTGCTGTCGGAGCATATTTCCTGCATGTCACTGATATCTGTCAGCGGGGAAAGCTGTACAAAGGAGAGTACATTACCAGGGACGACCATTCGTTCTGCTGAGGCGGCCTTCGCGAGACGGTCTGCTCGCTCGTTTTCCCCTCTGGGAATCTGGATGATTTTCGCTTCTAAGTCGCCCACTCTTGCCCTTACTTCATCAAGGTACTTCTTCATCTTTTCGCTCTTGCACTCGTAGTCTCCATTTATCTGGTTGGTGACGACCTGCGAATCGCAGTAGACGACTACCCTTGCAGCTCCTGCTGCTTTGGCGAGGTCGAGTCCTGCTATCAGAGCCTCATATTCTGATTCATTGTTGGTGGCGGGAAAGTTCAGACGGACCATACATTCAATGGTGTCTCCTTCAGGCGATAGCAATACAATGCCGGCCCCTGCGGCTTGCCTGTTGGATGATCCGTCCGTATGTATGCTCCATTGAGGGGACTCTGCTGCCCCCTGGTCCTCGTCGTGGGTGAATTCAGCTATAAAGTCGGCAACAGCCTGTCCCTTGATGGCGGTCCGTGGACGATACTGAATGTCAAATTCGCTCAGCTCGATTGCCCATAATGCCAGTCGTCCCGCGGCCTCGGGGCTGCTCATTGCTCACCGTAAAGGCTTGTCAGTCAGGACGTTTACCGTATGAGCTTGGAAGTACGGTTTGAGCTTTCGGGCTGCCGTGACCAATGCGAAGGCAAGTTTTTCCATCGGCGGGTATCTTTCCTCGGCACCGCGAAGCGCTCGGCTTGCGTAGTATACGGGTTTTTGCACTCTTTCTTCTTCTCTCATCAAGGCTGAGCTAACAGCTGCGGAGGAGACGGCCAGATAGAGAAAAAGCTCTTCTCCCGGCTGCGACGGGCTCAACAATGGTGGAGAGGAGAGGTAAATCTTCAATTCTTCGAACGCTTGCTGGCATTCGTTGGTCCATTCAAAGGATTTTTTCAATGTTCGGAAGAAGGGCAAACACTTGTCCGTTGCTCTCGACACAAACCTGTTAAGTGCCGCTATTTTTCCATTTAGGCTCTGTACCTCCTTTACACTTCTTGGCGGTGTCATTTCCATAATGGCTCGGATCTTATCCGGGTTCGCCTCGATTCCCCTTTGAGACACCATGAATCCCAAGAATTTTCCTGCCGTTACTCCAAAGGCGCACTTCCCTGGGTTGAGCTTCATATTGTAGGAGCGGAGTGTATCAAATGTTTCTTTGAGATCTTCTAGATGCTCTTCCTCCCTCCGGCTCTTAACTAGCATGTCGTCCACGTAGACCTGGACATTCCTCCCAATCTGTTGCGCGAACATTTTGTTCATGAGCCTTTGGTACGTTGCGCCTGCGTTCTTCAGGCCGAAGGGCATGACCTTGTAACAGAATAGGCCTTGGCTGGTTACGAACTACGTTTTCTCCTGGTCGGCTTCGTGCATTCGGATTTGGTTGTACCCCGAGAAAGCGTCCATGAAGCTCAGCAACTGGTGTCGGGCCGTGGAGTCTACTAGGACATCGACCCTCGGTAGGGGGTAGCTGTCCTTGGGACAGGCTTTGTTAAGGTCGGTGAAGTCCACACACATCCGCCATTTCCCGCTCGCTTTCTTCACCATTACTACATTTGCTAACCAGTCGGGATAGTACACTTCCCTGATGAAGCTTGCTTCCCGTAGCTTTCTGACTTCCTCTGCTATGGCCCGGTCTCGCTCCGGGGCAAACACCCTCTTTTTCTGTCTGACGGGTGAAAAGGCGGGCGACACATTCAGCTTATGCACCATGATTGAAGGATCTATTCCTGGCATATCCTCATGACCCCATGCGAATACGTCTTGATTGCGTCTAAGGAAGGTTATGAGCTCCTGACGGATGGTGGGGTTAGCGAGCGTTCCGATTTTGGTCGTTCGGCCAGAATCGGAACTGTCAAGGGGTACCTCTTCTAACTTCTCAACCGGCTCCGTTACCGTCCGGTGCTCTTCTATACTCAAAGCCTGAACCTGATCCTCCATTTCCATCATTGCTATGTAGCACTCGCGCGCGGCCATCTGGCTCCCGCGCAGCTCCCCTACTCCGTAGTCAGTTGGGAACTTTATCATCAGGTGGTAGGTGGAGGTTACTGCCTTCCATGAGTTGAGCGTGGGTCGCCCGAGGATAGCGTTGTAGGCGGATGAGCAATCAACAACCAAGAATGTCACGTCCCTGGCTATCTGTTGGGGGTAATCACCTACAATTACGGGTAAGGTGACCGCACCCAGTGGGAATACTCGGCTCCCGCCGAAGCCAACAAGCGGGGCATTTGTTGGGATCAGTCGCTCCCTCTCGATCCTCATCTACTGGAACGCGGTGTAGTATAAGATATCTGCTGAACTGCCATTATCGACCAGCACCCGGTGCATATTGTAATCTCCTACACGTAAGCTGACGACGAGTGCGTCGTCATGTGGGTGGTGAAGGCGTCGCGCGTCTTCTTCCGAGAATCCGATTACGGGACCTTCTCTTCGTGTTATCTTCGGCACGGCTCCCGTCAGTTGAACATTTTGTACCATCCGAAGATAGGTCTTGCGGGCCTTCTTGGATGACCCGGCAGCGGTCATTCCTCCTACGATCATCCTTATATCTCCAATTGGGGGCCTTGGTCGCTCATTGTCCCGTCGGGGTTGTTGGTGTTGCGCGGGGGGATCCGCTCTCTCTTTGCTAACGAATCTCTGCAGCTTTCCTTGTCTGATAAGGGCTTCAATCTGCTGCTTGAGGTCATAGCAATCAGCTGTGTCGTGGCCGTGGTCGCGATGGAATCGGCAGTATTTATCTCGGGAGCGCTTGCTGGGGTCACTCTTCAGCTTTCCTGGGAATGTCAGCGATTCCTCGTCCTTGATCTGCATAAGGACTTGGTCTATCGGGGCTGTTAGCGGAGTGAAGCTCGTGAACCTTCCACCCAGGGGCTTAGGGCGTCTCTCGTCCCTTCGGTCTGCGGTTCTTGCCTTCTTTCGGCTTTGGTCCTGCCGATTGTCTTCCTGCCGTTCCCTTTTCCTAGGCCTCTCTTCCCGGGCTAACAGTGCATCTTCGGCGTTCATATACTTTGTGGCGCGATAAAGTACTTCTGACATGGTTTTTGGGTCGTTTTTGTATATGGAGAACAAAAACTTGCCCTTCTTCAAGCCATTGGTAAAGGCCGCGACAAGTATCTTGTCGTCAGCTTCGTCGATCGAGAGTGCCTCTTTGTTGAAGCGGGAGATGTAGGCTCTAAGAGTTTCGTCTTCCCGCTGCTTCATACTCATCAAGCAAGCCGTAGACTTCTTGTACCGATGGCCTCCAATAAAGTGTGCGGTAAACTGAGCGCTGAGTTCTTTGAAGGTGCTGATGGAGTTTGGTGCCAGTCGACTGAACCAAATTCTTGCTGCGCCCTTCAGCGTTGTAGGGAAGGCCCTACACATGATGGCGTCCGCTACTCCTTGAAGGTGCATTAGGGTTTTGAAGGTCTCCAGGTGGTCCAACGGGTCCTTGATCCCGTCATAACTGTCTATCTGCGGCATGCGGAATTTACTTGGTAAGGGGTAGGAGTTGACGGCGGCGGTGAACGGCGAGTCAGTTCGGTTGACAAGGTCGTCAAGGTCGCTTGATACTCGTCCCTTAAGAGCATTCATCATGACCTCCATTTGTTCCTTCATGGCTTGCATCTCTGCGAGAACGAGTGGCGGAGTGGTTTCCGCGAGGGAAGGGATGCTCGTGTTCTGTCGTTCAGGTTTGCTCGGGGCGTTGCTGGCCTGGGGTCCTTCCTGGTTTCTCCTGTCGGCGCTGGTTCCTTCCTGCTCTGCTCCTTGGTTGTTGGGAGCCGCATTCTTCTGTCTCAGTTGCTCTTCTAAGTCGTGGTTTTGTTTTGTGAGGCGCTCCACGGCGGCGACGAGCGTCCTCACCTGTCTTTCAAGCGCAGTTGTCGGAGTTTCTTCTTTTTGAACGTCGTTGATGGTTGCCATTGAGCGAGTGAGTACCATGTAACTCTTTTGCCTTGGAAGCGAGAACGTGTTAAAGCGCTTCCCACAGACGGCGCCAACTGATGATACCGAAAACAATACCACCAATGAGTCACACGCTCCTCGTTTGATCGCCAATGGCACCTGCACAACGAAAAGGAGTAACCTAATAGAGAGCGTACCGGTGTGGTACCGGCCGAATACCCTCCGAAGGTCAAGTTAGAACTATTCTCACTGCTCTAGAGTGCTAGAGAGGGTAAAATTATGCGTACCTTGGATCACGAGGGTGTTAAGGTTTTTATAGTAGCAAGGGTCATCCCCTTTTCCCTTGGAGTAGAAGTCTTTTCCTTATAGGAGTCCTTTTTGGGCGTATTTTTCGGGATCCTTTCCTTATAGGGGTTTCTTGAATATTCTATAGCGTGGGAAACAAGTCAATCCCTTACTTGTAGCGTGGGGAGCAAGTCATATTACATTGTCCGTCATCCTCAATTCATTTCCTTCAGCTTTTAGACCGTCAGCTATTAAGACCGTCACACTTAGAGACCGTCTGCTATGGCTCCGTCTGCTTATGTATGGAAGGTCGCACAGAACCGTCGGTCCGAGGCCAGACTCCTTTTATCCTTATCATAAATAAAGAAGAAGAAAGAAAGAAAGATTGATGCTCACCCATTGAAGAATAACTAATTGATGCCTACCGCTGGTTAATCTAGTCAAATGTTCTAAACATGCACAGTTTGATTTTTATAGCAATATCTATCCACTCAAGTAAAATGTGGATGAAAGAGAAAAAAAAAAAAAAAAGGTTCATCAATCCTTCAAGAGAAATTGGCGTTACATACAGGTATTGCAGCCTTTGATCTATCCATCCTTGAACAACTTTTTATTGCTACACTTAGTATTGGGCTTTCATTCCAATCAACGATATTTGCTCCATTTCCTAGGTTTTGTTTTGATTTGGTTCGATCAAAACAATCACAAAATATGTGGTAATACTAATAGAGGCCAGGTAATAACTTAAAATTTAAGCATATCTTCAAATTTCCTCAGCCAATAGCGCACATAGTTAAGACTCTTAGTAGTCATCAAATGAGGAGAAGAAGGAATAAAGATTGCAGAATAGGGGAGTGATGAACAAAGAAGAAGGAAAAGTTTTTTTTGAAAAGACTCAAACTGAAGATGTTTCTGATAAGGGGGAAAAAACTAAAAGGCAAGTGGCAAGTAATTTGAGAACGTGAATATATCTATTTAGTTTAGGTTTTTTTTTTTTTAATATAAATTTTAGTTTTTTTTATAACTATTTAGTTTTTTTAGTTTTTTTTTTTTTTTAGCTTTGTTTTTGGATAAATGTGGGGTGTTTTTTTATAGGAAAAAAAACAATGTTGCTGGGTTGTTTAACTTGTTTTTCTATTTTAAAAAAAATAAAATAAAATAAACGTGTAGTTGCTTTGAAGAAGTGGGTTAGTGGAAGAGTGTTTCTATTTTATAGGCAATGTTTTAGTGCAAGTTAGACATGTATTTTTACCAGACTATCATTTAGTTTTATCTTTACTTAAACCTAGAGGTGTAGAGGTATTTTGAAACAAAAAACAAAATCTAGTCCAAACAGGGGAAACCTATTAAATAGTACGGAGTAGTATAAATAAAAAGGGAAAAATTTAAATAGTATAAATAAAAAGGGAAAATTTTAAATAATATTACTTTTCATCTCCTTATGAGTATCAAGGTGATAGGTTCATTAGTTATTACTTTTCATGCCATTAATTTCCTTTCCTACATTCAAATAAGGGAGATATAAATTAATATGGTTAAAGTTTTTCTCCAACTAAACCCATTACTTGGCTATTCATTACACTATAGACATGTATTATTTAAACTAGTATGTAACTCATGCTTACGCATGAGAATGATGAATTGTAGTGGTGCTATTGATGTTATCTTAGGTTATAAAACATATAAGATATTAGTTCAACTAGGATATTTGGAGGTACTAAAATATTTTTTTATTGCAATTTTCATGATATTAGTTAGGGTAAAATTCTCATTACATTGTTATTATGTATATAATTTTGAAAATTACTACTGGATATTACATATACAATATCAATTCATAATCACTAACAATGAAATTATACTAAATACAACATAAAATATGTAAGGTCCAGTTTTGGCTTTCTAGCCCAACGTTAGGATGAACTTAGGCCCAAAACAATAAATTTATAGAGAATGGGTTAGAAAATTGGGCTTTAGTCGATCACACGATGAATAAGATAGGTTTGATGACAAAAAGATGAAAATAGACAACAGTAATATGAAGAAGATACATCCTCGGCGAAGTCTGAGGACACTAATTCTTGTATATAGTTCTTGAGTAATGTTACAGATTTGATTATAGATTGCTACAGTGTTTCTTTCCTCAATTTTTTGATCCCTTTATCTTATTGCCTCCCCTCTCTTTTATACTGTCTTTCCTTTTCACATGTTCCCTTCACGTGCTTGTTAAACCGTTGGTCTGGATACTTGTCCCATCGGCACTACCGATAAGTCCTCATATAGTAGCTGTAAGACTGAAATACAATGTTCAGGTATCACTTCCACATTAATACCGCTAGGGAGTTAGCTAGAGTACATTTAATGCGAAGATAGCAACTTTCTCCCTAGATATTTTAAGGTTCCTCCTTATCTGATATCTCTGCATACTTGTCCGCTCCAACTTAATTTCCGAGGTAATCACCCTTGTTGTCCAACTATCTTCCAAGACCTCAGCTTAGCCTGGCCGAGGACGTTTTCATCCTCGGTACAATTTCCAGGGCTATTACGACCAAACCCCACCTTTTTATTTTTCAACAGTCTCATCTGACGTAGGCCTCCCCTCCTCAGACGGGTCCTTATCCTCGGCCTGAGCCACAGGCCCAGTATTCGGGTAGATAATGTACCTCAGGGCCCAAGGACCCTACAATAGCCCCTTGAAATTCTTCTTTCTAGCTCCTTGGGAAGAAAAAAAGGATTTCGAAGACTCTACACGAGCTCTGTGCCCAATTCGCCCTTCCTCTGCTTGTAAAACGCCTTTTTAACTACCCGAGGCACACGTTTTAACATTCGAAGCACGCCTGCAATGAATGCCTGTGGCTTCTTGTCCCCTACGTTTGATGGTGTGATGCGAATCTGATGGCTGAGAACTCCGTTGGGACTTGGGCGGGAATTTTCCTACTCTGTAGCCCTCTCTTTGGTATAAATATCACTCAAATCGAACTTTCTCTTCATTTTAGCAATCATTTGACTCCTAGCACTCATACACTGAACCTGTCAACTCTCCCATCTTTCTCGTGCTTCTACAAATACTAAAAGCTTGTCCGAGGAGACACTCGTTATTTTTGTAAGTCTTCACGAACCTTCGCACTCTATTTTTTTGTACATTCATCAATTCTTTATACTTTTTCTCTTCGGCCCCAATTTTTCTTTTTTCTCTTTTTCTAATCTCTATTATTTTTACCCCACTCTTCCAAAGATGGGTAGGTTTAAGTGTCTGGTAGACTTCAAGGAGAGAATAGAGAATTTTAGGACTACGTATAGGATCCTTCCTGGGGTAGGAATTAGATACTGTGAGGAGGGGCAATGGCATGAAGAGAGGCATGAGGGGGAAGTAGTAATCCCAAAGATTGCTTTCATAGAGGGAGGGATGACAATCTTGATGGGTAGTGTCACCAGAAATTACCTTAGGGCCTTTAGGTTAGCCCCGACCTAGTGTGCCCCCAATATGTTCAGAATACTAGGGTGTGTAGATGCCCTTAACGAAAAAATGGGTTTAGGGTTTACCTACCACGACGTCAACTAGATCTACAATCTCCACCACCTAAAGGGGCAAGGGTATTACCTGAAGTCCAGGTACCCTAAAGTCAGGCTTATTCAGTGCCTACCTGAATCCAACAAAGGTCTGAAGAAAGACTTTCTTATCGTGACGGGGAACTGGGTTGATGATCTCCCTTGCCTAACAAGAGAGGGGCAGCCAGGTGGGGTTTTAGACTTAGGATTGCTATTTTAAAGTTATGTTTTCTACATTTTTCTTCCTTTCATACCATTGCTGACCCTTATAGCTTTTCGTTCTTTAATGATTTTGCAGATAGACATGCTGCCGCACCGAACTTCAATGTGGTCAACAAGGATAGTCTAGACAAAATCCTTAAGGTCGAGGTATTTGTGAACTCGGACGGCCAGTTACGAGCGGCTCACTTGATCTTGGGATACACGCCAATCTCATCAAGCTTCCAAGCTCCCAAGTGCATCATAAAGGCTAGAGACCCCCGCCTTCACTGGATAAGCGTAGCTGCGCTAGGTTTCCTTCTTCCTGTTCCTAAACTAGAGGGTGTAGAAATCACTACCCCAATTCCTGAAGGCATACTAAAAGTAGGGGCCTCGTTGCTACAACAAACAAACAGTGCGGCCACTTCATCTCATTCCTCCAACATACAAGAAGAAGAAGTGGTAGAAGTAGCTGATTCCGAAGACAAGTTTGAAGTTTTCAACCGAGCCTTTTCCCCAAAAATTTCAAATCCTGATCTCGGCCCTCTATTCTTACCAATAATCGATGAGATGGGGATACAGCGCACACCAAAGTCCAGTTTGATGGACTTGATAGAGTCCCAGCCAGGGAAGGCTGCACTGGTAAAGATTGTCCAGACCAAGCTCCCCATTCCTCCACCTACTTTGCCTCTCCCTCCTGGACCTGCTAACCTAAAGAGGAAAAGGGAGAGTAAAGGCAAGGAGGTGGTAGATGCTAGTAAATCCCTCCCCTCTCAGGAGGATAAGGCCCTAAGGGTGGTCGAGCAGGCCAAAGTAGGGCAGAGGGGTGCTAAAAGGAGAGGCAACCTTCAGGCCGAGCCTTCAGCTTGGCTTCCCACGCCAATGCTATATGGGGCCCCTCTTTTAGCCGACACCTCCATCAGGGACTTTCAAGGAGGAAAAGCTAGTTATATAGCCAACGCAGTGGAGCAGGATTTATTGCTTCCTGGGGACATGGTCGAGCTTCGGTCCATGAGAAGGCATGAGGTCTTTCTGCCATGGTATAATCTCCTATTTTCCTTTCCTTTTCAGTTTGTTTCCTTAACTTTCTTTTCTCAACTATTGTTTCTCTCTTTGGTAGGCCGTTCAAGCCATCTTCCGGGCAGAAGAGATGACCAATTACTGTCATCGGTAGATGAAAGAAGAGGAAGGAAGGCGTATCGCCACTGTGGAGGCTTTTCAAGTGGCTGACAAGAGCATCCAAGAGCTCAAGAAGAAGCTACAGGAGGAGGAGAAAGAAAGAAAGTATGCAGCGGTAGCCTTAAATAATGTTGAGAAACAAGTTGAAAGCCAAAGGCTGCTGCTGCGTACTACTGTAGACAACCTGGCCTCCTCCAAAACTCAGATTGCCACACTAAAAAAGAAATTGGAGGAGACTGAGAAGGCTAGAGTTCTCGCCGAGAAGGCCCAAAAGGAGGCAGAGAGTGTCAGAGATGAAGCAAAGCAGCATGGCTATGACGTAGGCGTGGCTGAGACCGAGGATGCCCTTACGGCTGAGGTCCCTACTGTTTGCAAAACTTGCTGTGCCTTGACATGGGACGAAACCCTCAATCAGGCTAGGGTTGAGGCCTTTTCCATGCTTAGAAGGGCAAAAAATGTCTACTATTCGCTAGCCATACACCTTGTGAGCTCTTCGGATTCTAAGACTGACCCAGCACTCTTGAAAGCATTTGAAGCCTAAGGGAGCCCACCCAAAGCCCTTCCCGTAACTAATACTTCTTCTGAGGGTGAGGAGCAAGTCGAGGACATTGCAAGAGCTGAGGATGCCAATAAAAGCACAGTCCAAGGCGCTGACTTAGCTCCAACTGTTCCAGGGGATCTTTTCAAAGAAAAAGAGACTTCCCAGAGTATGGAGCTGGTGTTGGCAACTCTTACCATACCCCCAAAAGTGGACCCAAAGGGTAAGGCCCAAGTACCCCCCACAGCAGCGGATATCCAGCCTCCCAAAGATGCAAAGGAAAAACTTGTAATAAAGATGAAGAAATAGTTATATTTATTTATTTATATATATTTTTTTCTTGTTATCTAGCTGCCTTTGTTAGAGGCCTAATTAATGGAAGTTGCAGATTTTCTTCTTATGATTTTGGTTTTTATGTTTCCCCTACTTTAAACTTTGCTTGTTGTGAGGGGATATACCTTGAGTGACCAATCCGTCTAAGTAACAACACATACCTTACGCAAAAATATGATCAGTATTAAAACAAATTGAATCTACTAAGTTAATCACCTCGGCCATGCCTAATTATAACTTGAAAAACCTATACAACATTGTGACGTGAACATAGGTCTTAAAGTTACAATCTGCCTTACTTAAAAACAACTTTATAAAACCTGAGAGGCAGACCACTTTCATATAAACATGGGCATGCTTGCAAATGATTTAAGTGATGCTCATGAACATCTGATTGAGACCATTGTTGCAATGACACTTACTGCCACCCATTGTAACTATACCCAAAGTACGTCATACTTAGACACTTAGGTAATGATCATGATGTGTTAATTTTTCTTAGGCAGATGGTTCAGGGACACAGGCTTAGCTAAGGTTTTGTTTAATACATAGAATAATAAACAAAGTTATCAATTTTTCCAAGGCATGTGGTCCGAGGAGCCAGGCATGGCCAAGGTTCAGTTTGATACTTAGATAGATGCCAAGGAGTATTAATTTTCCGAAAGCAAGTAGTCTGAGGAACCATGCATAGCTAAGGTTCTATTTAATACTTAGAATAATGAATAAAGTTATCAATTTTCCCAAGGCATGTGGTCCAAGGAGCCAAGCATGGCCAAGGTTCAATTTGATACTTAGATAGATGCCAAAGAGTATTAATTTTCTCAAAGCAGGTGGTTCGAGGAACCAGACATAGCTAAGGTTCTGTTTAATACTTAGAATAATAAGTAAAGTTATCAATTTTTCCAAGGCATGTGGTCCAAGGAGCCAAGCATGGCCAATGTTCAATTTGATACTTAGATAGATGCCAAGGAGTATTAATTTTCCCAAAGCAAGTGGTCCGAAGAATCAGGCATAACTGAGGTTCTGTTTAATACTTAGAATAATGAATAAAGTTATCAATTTCCCAAGGCATGTGGTACGAGGAGCCAAGCATGGCCAATGTTCAGTTTGATACTTAGATAGATGTCCAGAACATATGACAAGCAATATAACAAACCCAAAATAGGGTGCAGAGAATCTCCATTAATAATAATATCTCCTTAGGTTGTATACATTCCAGGGGCGTGGTACTGCCCTTTCCTCTAGATCTTCTAGGTAATATGCATCAATCCCAGCCACTGATGTAATACGATAGGGCCCTTTCCCAGTTGGATCCCAACTTTCCCCATGTTGGGTTTTTGGCAGTCTCCATAACCTTTCTTAGAACCAAATCTCCAAGTGCCAGTGGCCTTAACTTCACGTTGGCATCGTATCCTTGTTTAAGCTTGTGTTGATAGTAAGCCAATTGGACCTTGGCATTTTCTCTCCGTTCTTCAATTAAATCTAGGCTCTTTTCCAATAACCCATCGTTACTGCCCGGAGAGAAAGAACTTGTTCTGAGTGTGGGGAACCCAATTTCCAAACAAATGACAGCCTCGGTACCATAGGTCATTGAGAAAGGCATCTCTCCAGTGGATATACGAGATGTAGTCCGATAGGTCCACAGGACGTTTGGCAGTTCTTCCACCCACTTCCCCTTTGCGTCATCTAGTCTTTTCTTGAGTCTACTCATTATAACCTTGTTGATAGCCTCGGCCTGCCCATTTCCTTGCCGATAGGCCGAAGTGGAATACCTATTCTTTATTCCCAGATCGCAGTAGTACCTCCTAAAGGTTTTACTATCAAATTGAAGTCTATTATCCGAGATGAGGGTATGAGAAATTCCAAACCGTGTGACAATATTCTTCCAAACAAATTTCTTGGCGTCCATGTCTCTAATGTTTGCAAGGGGTTTAGCTTTGACCCATTTAGTGAAGTAATCCGTGCCGACCAGCAAATACCTCTTATTTCCTGCTGCCTTAGGGAAAGGCCCCACAATATCCAAGCCCCATTGAGCAAAAGGCCAAGGACTGGTCAAGGGATTAAGGACTCCTCCAGGTTGGTGGATATTTGGCGCAAATCTTTGGCATTAGTCACACTTCTTCACATAGTCTTGTGTTTCCCTTTGCATGTTTGGCCACCAGTAGCCTTGTGTAAGGGCCCTGTGAGACAGAGATCTGCCTCCCGTGTGGCTTCCAAAAATTCCTTTCATGCAATTCTTCCAGGAGCAATTCCACTGCTTCAGGGTGCACGCACAATAGATACGGGACAGAAAAAGATCTCTTATACAGTTTCTGGTCCTTGGATAGCCAAAACCGAAGAACTTTTCTTCGTACCACGTCTGCCTTGGATTTATTCTCGGGCAAAACATCTTCTTTAAGGAATAGCGCAATAAGGTCCATCCAGCTAGGCCCTACCCTTATTTGGTGAACATGAACCACATTCCTCCCTACCTCAGAAGGCTTACATAAGTCCTCCACAAGGATTACCCGCGGTAAGTCCTGTGCCGAGAAGGTTGCCAATGTGGTGAGAGAGTCCGCATATGCATTCTTACTTCTAGGAACTTGTGATAAAACAAAATATTCAAATCCAGATTGCAAGTGTCTAACCTGGCTCAAATACTCCTGCATTCGGGGATCTCTTACCTACAACTCCCCTTGGACTTGGCCTACTACCAGCCTTGAATCAGAGAATATTTCCACTGCTTTTCCACTCATTTTTTGAACCGTGGTCATCCCTACTAAGAGAGCTTCGTATTCGGCCTCATTGTTTGTAGCTGAGAATCCCAATCTCAAGGATTTCTCGATTGTGATCCTTTCTGGGGATACTAGGACCAGCCCCAATCTAGATCCTCTATGATTAGCTGCACCATCAACGTAAACTTTCCAAGACAAAGGCTCTTGCAAGGAGATTGTGTCAACCGATTTTTCATCTATGTTTTGCTTTTCTATTTTATCTTCTGATGGGGTCTTGGCGAACTCAGCTACCAAATCGACGAGGACCTGACCTTTGACCGAGGTGTGAGGCATATACTTAATATCAAAAGGCCCTAAGATCGTGTCCTACTTTGCAATTCTCCCTGTATAGTCAGCACTGCGAAGTAGGGATCTAAGCGGGAGCTGAGTCAAGACAACAACCGTATGTGATTGGAAATAATGGGAGAGCTTGCGTATGCCATGTACTACCGCCAAAATGGCATTTTCAAGTGATAAGTACCGGACCTCAGCTTCATGTAATGACTTGCTTATGTAGTAGACCGGTCTCTACACGCCACTGTTAACACGGATCAAAACTAGACTTACTGCGTGGGAAGCCACAGCGAGGTAAGCAAACGGAACCTCGTCCACCTCGGGCCTTGACATAATTGGTGGCTAAAAAAGGTATTCTTTCAACTTCTGGAAAGCCAGGGCACATTCATCGGTTCATTCGAACCCTTTTCACTTATTTAACAACTTAAAGAAAGGTCTACACCTATCTGCTGACCGAGAGATGAACCGGTTTAGAGCAGCAGTCATTCCCGTAAGCTTCTGGACCTCTTTTGGGTTCCGAGGTGGTTATAGGTTGTTGATCACCTTAATCTGGTCGGGATTGACTTCAATTCCGCGATGTGTGACCATGTAGCCTAAAAACTTGCCCGACCCGACACCAAAAGAACACTTGGAAGCATTAAGTCGTAGTTTGTGTTTTCTCAAGATATAAAAAATATTCCCGAGATCATTAACATGCTAGAACTCTACCTTGCTTTTTACTACCATATCATCGATATAAATTTCAATATTTTTCCCTAATTGTGGTTCAAACATCCTGGTCATCATCCTTTGGTAGGTAACCCCTACATTCTTCAATCCAAATGGCATCACTTTATAATGGTAATTTCCTATAGGAGTGATAAAAGCTGTCATTTCTTGGTATCCAAGGCTAAAGGTATCTGATGGTACCCTTGAAAGGCATCCAAAAAGCTCATTCGAGGATGGCCCACAGTTGCGTCCACCAACTGGTCAATCCGAGATATAGGGAAAGGATCTTTTGGGCAGGCTTTGTTCAAATCTGTAAAATCTACACATACACGCCACTTACCCATCTTCTTCTTTACCACTACAGTGTTAGCCAGCCATTCAGGGTAAAAAACCTCTTTAATAGCCCTAGCCCGCTTAAGTTTCGTTACCTCATCCTTAATAGCATCTGAATGCTCTTTGGACGAACGCCGAGGTGGTTGTTTCTTGGGTGTGACAAATGGATTGACATTCAGATGATGGCAAATGAAGCTCGGATCTACTCTCGGAGCCTCATAGGCATCCCAAGCGAAAATGTCAACATTCTTCTTAAGAAAGACCACTAATCCTCCTTCTCACGAGGGGGTAGCTGAGCTCCGACCTGAAAAAACCTTTCCGGATCATCACATATAGTGAATTTTTCAAAGTCTGCACATTTGGCCTCCTCGGGTAATTCCGAAGACTATGACTACTATAATCCTTCCTTGACTATGGCTGAGGACTCAGTTGCTGGCTGATGCGAGATTGCAGACACGAGGCACTGCATAGCCATAGATTGGTTCCCTACTAGCTCCTCAACCCGGTCTCTGAACAGATACTTAACCTTCTGATATGGGGTTAAAGAAACAGCCCCCAAGGTGTGAAGCCAGGGTCTGGCGATAATGGCTGTGTAGGGTGTAAGGGTAGTATGCATCTACCACTATGAAGTCCACCTTAACCACTTCTGAGTCGGCCTGCACAGGCAACCTAATTTGGCCCTTTGGGGCAACAAGCTTCCCATTAAAGCTTACCAGAGGTGAATCGTTGGTTGTGAGATCTTTAGGTTTTAAATTTAGCCCTCTATACAGGTCAGGATACATGACTTCCATACAACTACCCTGGTCCACCATTACTCTCTTCACATCATACCCCCTATTCTAAGGGTGACCACTAAAGTGTCTTCATGTGGTTGGATAGTTCCGATCTTATCTTTGTTAGAGAAACTCAACGAAGGTCAGATTTTCAACCTAGCTCTCTTCGGCTCGGAAATGGGGTCCTTGGCCGGTGAGCTGGCCATAGACATCATCCTGGCAGGCCGAGAACCAGTCCTCCCAGGCGCAGCAAATATGACATTGATTGTACCTAACAGGGGCATTGAAGAGGCATTCCTTTGAGCTCTTGATCTTGACTGGTCTTCTCGTCCATTGGGTTGATATAGAAATTGTTGCAACTTCCCCTCCTTAACCAGTTGCTCTAGATGGTTCCACAATGTTTGGCAACCCTCGGTGGTATGTCCCCGATCTTGGTGGTACTGGTAAGGGAGGCTCTGGTTGCGCCTTAAAGGATCTCCACTCATCTTGTTCGGCCATTTGAAATACGGCTCGTTCTTGATCTTCTCTAAAACCTGATGCACCGGTTCTCGAAACACGGTGTTTACCACTTGAGGATCCGCAGGCCCAGATTGTCCGGCAAAATCTCTCCGGGGTCTGTTATTATTATAGCGGTCCGACCTGAAATCCCTCCTCTCCTGAGGGATAACCTTGCCTTTACCCTTGTCATGCTACTGGTCTTCCTCCACCATCTTATACTTGTCAATCCGATCCATAAGCTGACGTATACTAGTAACAGGTTTCCCCATCAAAGATTTCATTGGGCCGTGTTCGGCAGACAGGTCGAGCTTGAAAGTGCTAACGGCTACGTCTTCAAAATTACCGTCTATCTTGTTGAACATCTCCCAATATCTGTCCGAGTATGTTTTCAAAGTTTCCCCTTCTCTCATGGATAGAGATAGCAAGGAAGCCAAGGGGCGAGGGGCTCTGCTACACGTAATAAAACAGGACCCAAACGTTTGGGTGAGTTCCTTAAAGGAGTCAATGGAACTTGCCTTCAAGCCGTCAAACCACCTCATCGCCACAGGCCCCAGATTGGATGGAAAAACTCTGCACATCAGGGCTTCGTTCTTGGAATGTACAGCCATCTTCTGATTAAAATGGCTAACATGTTCAACAGGGTTTGTTCTGCCATTATACAAGGTGAATGTGGGTTGGGTAAACCGCTGAGGGAGTCTCCCTTCCTCGATCCAATGGGTGAAGGGCGATTTGGAAATTTGGTTGAGTGCTTTTCTTAGGGCGTCATTTACCAGGCCTCTCGAGGACGAGCTACTGTTCCTGCGCTCATGGCGGTAATCTTCATCATACGAGAAAGATTCGTTGGGGGGAGTTCTTGACCTCTGTCTGTAGTCTTCGTCTTTTTCATCAGTAGTCAGAGTTGGAATGAGCTCGCCTTTTGCACTCGTGGCGTAAGCTTCTCTTTAGGTGATCAATCTCCTTTTGTATGTTTCTAGCATTCTCCTCATGAGAGACATGATTTTTTCCCCGAGACTGACTTTTACTGGTGTGGGTAGTGCGTACACTTCCCTCCCGGTCTCTCCTTCGCTCAAGTTCACGGAAATGATCCGGACATTGAGACCCCATAGATTCTGCTTGATTTGGACCTGAACCAACCATTGTTCAATGTCTAATCCATTATCACCTTAGTCTTCCCCACATGCGGTGCCAATTGTAAGGTCTGGTTTTGGCTTTCTAGCCCAACGTTAGGATGAACTTAGGCCCAAAAGGCCCAAAACAATAAATTTATAGAGAATGGGTTAGAAAATTGGGCTTTAGTCGATCACACGATGAATAAGATAGGTTTGATGACAAAAAGATGAAAATAGACAACAGTAATATGAAGAAGATACATCCTCGGCGAAGTCTGAGGACACTAATTCTTGTATATAGTTCTTGAGTTATGTTACAGATTTAATTATAAATTGTTACAGTGTTTCTTTCCTCAATTTTTCGATCCCTTTATCTTATCACCTCCCCTCTCTTTTATATTGTCTTTCCTTTTCACATGTTCCCTCCACGTGCTTGCCAGACCGTTGGTCTGGATACTTGTCCCATCGGCACTACCGATAAGTCCTCATGTAGTAGCTATAAGGCTGAAATACACTGTTCAGGTATCACTTCCACATTAATGCGGCCAGGGAGTTATCTGGAGTGCATTTAATGCAGAGGTAGCAACTTTCTCCCTAGATATTTTGAGGTTCCTCCTTAACTGATATCTCTGCAATACTTGTCTGCTCCAACTTAATATCCGGGGTCGTCACCCTTGCTGTCCAACTATCTTCTAGGACCTCAGCTTAACCTGACCGAGGACGTTTTCATCCTCGGCACAATTTCCGAGGCTATTACGACCAAACCCCACCTTTCTATTTTTCAACAGTCTCATCTAACGCAGGCCTCCCCTCCTCGGATGGGTCCTTGTCCTCGGCCTGAGCCACATGCTTAGTATTTGGGTAGATATTGTACCTCAGGGCCCAAGGACCCTACAAAATAAATTAAAAAAAAAAAAATTTGGTCTAATAGTATCTCTTAAATTGAATGGGGATAGGTGCATGAGATCGTTCAGCTCAATTACGATATATTATATTCAAGATCCTGACATACAAAATATCTGAATGGAAATAGTATAAAAAAATATGCTCATTAGTTCAGAGAAAAAATAACAGTAAAAATCCAAACAATTTAATTTGTATGGAAAGCTAACAAAAGCAAAATTCAATTTTGAATGTATATATATAAATATATATATATATATATATAATTAGATTTTTTATGGTTTATTTATATTAAATTCCTCATCTACATTAAATTAAACTCAATTGGTACAAAAATTTAAAAACTTACATTAGATGAGACACGTGGCATAAAATTAAACTCTAATTGAATTCCAATTTTTACACTAAATTAAATAATTTGGCACAAAAATTTAAAAATTTAGATTAGATGGGACACGTGGCGCAAAATAAGACTCTAATTGAATTTCAATTTGAAATCTAATGGAATTTTCTATCTACTTTTCCTATTAATATATATATATAGATAGGCACATAACTCCCAAAAAAAATATAATAAATAAGGCACATAACTCGTCAAACAGGTCCTACAACAAAAAATACACTTGAATTTTTTGGTTTATAGAACTTTTCTCTAGAAGTAAATTTTTTCCTAAATATTTAATTCAATTTTTTTTCATTTCTATTTTTTTCATTACTATCCATTTCATTAAAAATTTCAATTATAAGGAACTACTTAGCCCATATTTAAAGACCTTTTTTCATTTAAATTTTAATATATAATTAAAAAAATTATTGGATAAATGTGAGCGAGTTTCTATTCTCGAAAGTTTACCTAAGTTATGAATTTAAGAGTTTATTTTTAAGAACACTAATATTAATATAAAAGCAAAAAGTAATGGGTCCCACATATCATCTACTAGTTTGGCAAATTGTTTTTAGAAAATTGCTTTCAATTTTATTGTGCAAAACAGTTTCAAAAAATACTTGTCTTTTTGTATTTTTTATTTTTGTTCTAAAAATTATTGTTAGTATATCAATATGTTTTCCTCATTTTTGTTCAATCATCTCTATCTCTAAAATATGGGTTTTTGGCCCTCTATGCTCAATCGGGTTTGTTTTGGATATTTTGGTTGGTTTGTTGTTTTGGTTGATTTGGTGCTGTGGTCATGGGTGAGGATGGATTGTGGGTTGAGGATGGGGTGGAAAGAATAAAAATATTGCCTAACAAGTTTTGAAGGTTTAAAAATATTAGATAGTCATGGTTGAAGTTCCCTTTAAAAAAAAAAATATATATATATATATATAATCAATAATCTTATGATAATAATTGGGTTTTGAAAAAATTGTTGTACAATATTTCCCACCTTTAATAATGCATCCACAATATTAGACCAATAGGAATACTAAATTGTTTTTTTTTTTTTTTTTTTTTTATAAATATTATAAATATGTTGAATCAATATTCTACCCGACAGATTCTCAACATTAGCTACCTAATCTCTCACATGGTTACACAATAAATGATTTCTATATTTCTATTAAAACCAAAGTTGAAATTGAAAATTAAATTACAATTTTATTTAGCCATGCATTGCCTTATATATCCATCGTAAAATAAACTTCCATTTTAAAATTATAATATATTTATATTTATATTTGTAAAATTGTATGCTTAAACTGGGATATTTAATTTTTCTATATAAAATAATAAATGTTCCTCTTTCTTTCCTTGGATAGGAATAAATAAAAGGGTAAATTCCATTAACCTCCTTGAGGTTTGGGCAAATACCACCCTAAGTCCAAAACATTTCAAAATGGACCCATTAGGTCTCTAAAAGACATATTAGTCCCTAACACCGTTATCCCTTCGTCATTTTTCTTTCCCTCACTCAGAACTCTCTTAGGCTGCATTTGGTTGGGTGTAAAATATTTTCCGAGCGTAAAATATTTTCAGGTGTAAAATATTTTCGGGAAAGGAAAATATTTTCAAGTGTTTGGCTGCATTATGAAAATTGTTCTAGAAAATGTTTTCATGTGTTTGGTTGCATTCTGAAAATGCTATTTTCCTACTAGTTTCTCATATTTTCTCACCAATTTTCTCAGCTACTAAACAAATTTTATAATAGAAAATTGTAATATGTAAACTTTTAAAGAAACAAAAATCAAAACAAAACCATTCTCAATACACAAAACCATTCGGTCAAAATGAGAGAGGGAGGAGGGTGATGAGACCGGTCATGGGTGGGTCATGGGCGACGAGACCGGTCCAGCGGCGGCAGGCTTTAGGCGGCGCCGAGATTGAGACAAAAAGAGTTCGATCTAGAAGGTGGCGGGACGATCTCATGGTACGATCTAGAGGGGTGCGATCTCACGGTGCAATCTCAGTGGAATGATCCCCCCAGCACGATCTCACGGCGCGAGCTCTGTGGCGCGATCTCGCGACTAGATCTCGTCGGCGCGAGCTCGACGGCACGTTTAGGCGTGGGGCAGTGGTCTGAGCTCGACGGTGCGAGCCCGATCTCACTCTCTCTAGTCTCTCTACGTGCTCTTTCTCTCTCCCTTTCTTTGCGTGTCTGAGTCCGGAAATCATTTGTAGTGAAAATAGAAGTGTAAAATATTTTCCAGGTCAAAGCCATAAAACACACGGTCAACTGAAATCGTTTTCCAAAAAATTCTATTTTCCATGCGCAACCAAACACGCGGTGAGGTGTAAAATCATTTCCTGAAATGGTTTTACACCAAAACAAATGCAGCCTAGTCTCTTCTCTCTGGTTCCTGTTCCTCTTTCAATCCCAGCCAAAGCCATAACAAAAAAACCCAAATCTGACCACAAAACTCAAATAATAGATGGCTCTTGCTTTTCGTTTCTCGCTTATAAATTCCCCACACAACAAACGATTCTCTCTCTTTCTGTGGAGGAAAAAACACTGAAAGCTAAAATAAAAGGCTGAAAGGAAAAACAGAGTGCTGAGAGAGAACCCCAAAAAACAATGGCTCTGAAACCTAGTCTTTTCACCTCTCAACCTCCAAAGCTACCATCTTTTGCTCTCCAGCAAAAGTCCACTTTCAGATCTCCTAAGATCTTCACGGCTTCCACCCTCAGCTCTGCCTCTAAGTGAGTCTCTTTTTCCAGAGCCATTCAATTTTTTTTTCTTGAATAATCAGTGGATCTTTGTGTTGTTTCTTGTTTTTGAGCTGTTTTTGGATTTGGGTTTTTGTTTTTACGTCTTATTTTTGGCTTTTGGGTGTGCAAATGATTGATATTTGAATTGTGTCAAATGGGTTTTCTTCTTTTCCTTCAAAGGGTTTCTATATCTTTTTGGCTTTGGCTTTGAGTTTTGTGGTGAGATTTGGGTTTTTTTGTTATGGCTTTGGCTGGGATTGAAAGTGGAAGAGGAACCAGAGAGAAGAGACTGGAGAGAGTTCTGAGCATGGGAAAGAAAAATGACGGAGGGGTAACGATATTAAGGGTGTTAGGGACTAATATGTTTTTGAGGACCTAATTGGCCAATTTTGAAATGTTTTCAACCTAAGTGGTATTTGCCCGTAGCTCAGGTGAGGTTAATGGAATTTATTCTAAATAAAATTCTTATCAACTGAAATTATCACTAGATCCTAAGAGCATTTGTGATAAGACTTTTAAAAACTAAAAAGTTAAATTTTAGCATCCCATTCTACAAAAAACACCTACAACAAAGATGCTATTTCTATAAATGCGTAAATACACTTTTAGTTCCTACATTTTAACTTTTTTCATTTTAGTCCATACATTTTATTTTTACAACTTTTAGTCTTTAAACCAATTAATGCAGGACATTTAAGTCATTGAAGCACCATTCTGTCACCAAACTAACGGAGAATGCTAACGTGGCTGACGGATCAATAAAATAATAATTTTTTTTACACATGGATCAATAAAATAACGGGAAGAAATCAGACTCATCAAGCAATAAAATAATAAACTCATGTGAAGAAGAGCCAAGCAATCTGTCATCCAACATTGCGCCATTGCATAACAGCCTCCAGACTTGCTCTTTCCCCTGACAATGCAAAACCTTTGTTCAACACTGCCAAGTCAGTCACATTTTCAATAACTTTAAATACTTTTTTTTGGAACTCCTTTCGAATGTACACATCTTTGCTAACATTTGTGGGCAGGCTACACTTCATGTAGTCATGCTTTTCATTGAGGGACTTTTTGAAGAAGTTATAGGTATCATAACGAAAGAAACAACCATCAAGATAAATGCGAGCCGAGTTTGAAGGAAGGCATTTAGGAAGCCTTGTCGTGGTCTCAGAGTAGCAGGATAAGCAACCCTTGTGTGAGAGGAAACCATAGCATTGAGCATATGTGAAGATCTTAGGCTTTGTCGAAAGCACAACATTGGCTCCCCAGTGCTCATCATTAATTTTTCTAAATACTTCTTCCATTGAAGATATGAAATTAGGAATGAAGTTTGGGCTGGATTTCAGCTTTATGGAACCACAAAATTCGCCAACTAAAGAGGCTTGAGGGTCAGAGAGGGAGACATCGAAGAAGAAGAGGTAGATGAAGCAAATGAGGAACACCATTTGGTGCTCTGTTTGATGCTCTGTTTCCTCTGTTTCATATGTTTTAGAATTGGTAAGAAACAGAGCAAATGGATGTTTATCTCCTTCTTTTTCCCTCTCTCTTGTCATGTGAGAATTGGGAGATGGAGAGAAGTTGAACCCAACAAGGGAATGGTGTGGTTTTGTGTAAATTGCTTTTTGTTTCTTCTTCTTCTTTACCTGAGCGCCAGATTGCTTGGCTCTTCTTCACGTGAGTTTATTATTTTATTTCTTGGTGAGTCTGGTTTCTTCCTGTTATTTTATTGATCCATGTGTAAGAAAAATTATTATTTTATTGATCTGTCGGTCACATCAGCGTTCCCCGTTAGTTTGGTGACTGAATGGTTCTCCAAAGACTTAAATGTCCCGCGTTAATTGGTTTAGGGACTAAAATGGTAAAAAGTCAAAATGTAGAGACTAAAAGTACATTTACGCATTCTATAAATTTTGGCATATGAGCTACAGTAAATAGCAGTCTACTGTAGTTCAAATCTTATAACAAGAAATATTATTATATTCCTTAGATAAGTGGCGTTGCTTTTAATGTTTGTAGAGGTAGTTTTTTATTATTATTTTAATAAGTTGTTTATATTGTTTTAAATGAAGCGGTAAAAAAAAAAAGAACTTTTGATATAGGATGTATTGTAAAATAAGATGTTAAAATTGATAAAGTGACTTTTGAGATGCTAGATGCTAAAATTTTTGAAAGCTTTGATGGGAATGCTCTAATGATTCTTCATACCACACAAAAGCCTCTACTTCGATTGACTATAGGAACTTCAAAGAAACTCAAAGCTATACCCCGTACCTATCAAAATCACATCAAAATGTGCATTATCTATCCCTTGGATTCTAATCAACTCTAAGCTATGATCATGATCCTAAAACACAGGTATGTACTCACATATACATCTAGACACGTAATGTTGACATGAATCCTGGGAGAAAGTACAAAACTTGGACACCAAATCATCTTACCTTCACCTTCATGCCATTTTACTTTAGCTCGACCACCGATGCCCTTTTAGACTGAATCAATCATGGTCACTGGCAGTACACTAAAGTAGCAGTCACAAACCTCTGCCTCGTTATATAGTCTAAGGTCACATAGGCAATCTGACCCAAATGCTAACGAAGTTGGACACTTGTAATTTATACATATTTGATAGTGTATTTATTATGGACATAGGCCATTGACCGAACCACATTAGAATGTTATGCCTTGTGATACTTGTAATTTGATTGTTTTATGTCCAAATGATAGATTTATAATTATGAAGAAAGTAGGTTTAAGCCATAACAATTACTTATATATATAAAAAAAAAAAAAAAAAAAAAAAAAAAAAAAAAAAAAAAACCTAACTCAATTTGTTTCCTTGTTGCAGAACCATCTCCAAAGCACAATTGGCGGCTTGAAATTATCATTGGTATTTTTATCATTAAAAATCGTTCTAAATTTTCTGATTCTCTCTCTTGCCCAAGCATATAATGGAAAGCCTCCCTCTCTTTCTATTGGTTGGAAGAGTGCTACTATTTCATTTTTAATTTTTTTTTTTGTTGTCTACATGACTTAATCTGTTCTTCACATACAGGTATTTCGGCAGGTGGGACTGCAATTATAGTAATCATTTTTTTGATTATCTGCACCCTAAGGAGAAAACATTTATCAAGTAATGCAATTGTCTGCTGGAAGAAACATGCAAGAAAAGATCAGGATGCTGAGGAAATCATTAAAAATTATGAATCTCTAGCCCCAAAGCGATACACTTATTCAGATGTGAAGAAACTTACCAACTCATTCAAAGATAAAATAGGACAAGGAGGATATGGTGCTGTATACAAAGGGAAGCTACCTAATGGCCATATCGAGGCAGTGAAAGTCCTAACCAACTCCAAAGGTAACGGGGAAGAATTTATTAACGAGGTGGCTAGCATTAGCAAAACATCTCATGTTAATATAGTTACTCTATTGGGTTTCTGCCATGAGGGGACTAAAAGAGCTCTAATCTATGAATTCATGCCCAAAGGATCTCTTGATACATATATATACAATCAAGGATTGCCAGATATAAATTGCCACTTAGAATGGAATACAATACACCAAATTGCAATTGGCATTGCTCGAGGACTAGAGTACTTACATCGTGGTTGTAGCACGAGGATTCTACATTTTGACATAAAACCTCACAATATACTTTTGGATGAAGATTTTTGTCCCAAAATATCAGATTTTGGTCTTGCTAAACTCTGCCAAAGAAAAGAGAGTATTGTGTCCATGACGGGTGTGAGAGGAACTGCAGGATATATGGCCCCAGAAGTATTTAGTCGAAATTTTGGAGGAGTTTCTCATAAGTCTGATGTCTATAGCTATGGAATGTTGGTTTTTGAAATGGTTGGAGGAAGAAAAAATTTCGATGCTGGTGTTTCTCATACCAGTGAAATATATTTTCCACACTGGATTTATAAAAAACTTGAACTAAAAGAAAATGTTAGTATTTGCGAGGAAATGTCAGAGCAAGAAGAAGAGACAACAAAGAAGATGATGATAGTGAGTTTATGGTGCATTCAGACTAATCCTTTGGATCGGCCATCCATGGGCAAGGTCATAGAGATGTTAGAAGGTACCCTTCAATCATTAGAATTTCCACCAAAGCCATTCTTGGATTCACCAAGAAGATCACCTCAAGATTCATCTAAAATGTAATCATAAAATTTTGGCCACTAGCATGTTTGCCCCCCAAAAAAACTCATTTTGGATTGAATAGGAAAAACAATATATGCCCACCATGGTAAACTGAAATTTTATTCATTGTTTTGCCTTTGAATGTGTGTCCCCCCTAATTGTCTCAGGACTTATGAACTGCCGCATGATCTTCATTGTTTTAAGTGGAACAAATATGGAGAAATGGATCAACACAGGCAATCATGTTAAAGTTCACTTGCTAATGTCCATATGAATTTCATACTTCTATATATCTAACATTTATTATTATTACTTTTCCACAATAGGTGAATAAGAAGTTACATACTCATGAGCTTAGTTATGAACCACCCTCTGTATTTTTTTTTTTCCCTTATATTCATTGTCAACATTTTTTTTTTCCATTTAAAAGTGTAATCAATCCTATTGCGACTCACCATATTGCAACTCACTTATTAAGTAGTCTTAATTTTATACTACTTAATAATTTTTTTATTATTTTTTATAAAATAAATTTTTAGTTGATATATATTTTGATGAATTTATTGGTGGATTATATTATCTCTTTATAAATATTATGCTTGTAAAATATCAAGATGACCAGAAATCAATAATTATATATGATTAACACAAAATTTGATATGCATTCTAAGAATAAAGAGAACATATAATCCAACGACATAATTTTCAAAATGTTAGTCCACCAAATATTATTAAATGGTGTAGAAATTCTAGAAGAAGTCTTTGAGGAATTTGCAAGATTGAAATTTAAGAAGACATTTCAATTTAAGATAATAGGAAGTTGTGGAAGTCCATACAATAAATGAAAACCAGAAATTGGAATTTCTAATATGGTTTTGCGTTTAGCATAAATCAGACATTTATTTCTTTGCAACAGCGTTTATGAAAAGCATCTTCAGATTTTGTAGTGCCATGCAAAAATCGAAACACTCCTTGTCTACGGTTTTGCTACAGGATCATATTTCAGGATAAACTTTCTGAATCATATCTTTGAGACACCATCACTAGCCAAACCGGTAGGTTGAAAGTCTTCCAACCTGAACCTTATTTGTTTTGATCCCAATTTCACCGGAACCCATCTGTTTTCTAAATCTCAGTGAAACTGAAATTGAAGAGGCCACCCCTGCTTTTTTAATTTCGGCACACATATATAAAGCTTTTAAGCTTCAAATCCAAAACAAATACAATTTTTTTTTTAGAGAACACGAGTACATTATATATAACAAACTTATTATCAAGCCTATTTGTTTTGAACGAAAGGTCCTAACTCCTAATGATTTAAGTCTTAATAAGATACGAGTTTATTTGTCAAACTCATATCAAGTTTATAATCAAACCTATTAACAAGCCTAGGCTTACCTCTTTTTCTTTTTGTTTGTTTGTTTGTTTGTTTTTTTTTTTTTTTTTTTTTTTTTTTTTTTTTCCGAGCCCTATTGTTTGCTTGGATTTGATTAAATGAGCCTAAAACTAAGGCTTGAACTAGGGTCTTTTATCAAATTAAGCCCTAATCGTTTACAAACAACTTGGTTCATTTACTGCTCTAGACTGGCATTCTATAAAGAGAAAAGAGTAGCTCAAGCTGTACTTAAAAATGGGCACTCAGTAAAGAGAAACGAGTGAAAGAATAAAAGAAGACGGAAGAATAGAAGAATAGGAGGAATGAAAAAGTGATGAACTGAATGTAAACAGAACTTTTTCCCCCCTTTGGCCGTAGGTTTACAAACTCGACATATCAATTGCTCCTTACTCTTCACTGTTATTTGCTGATGATATTGTGCAATTCTGATTCAGATATCTTTTCGTAATTCAATAGGCAAGGATTAATCTCTTTCTTTGCTTCATATTGGCTGGGTATTGACTATTGAACAAGGCTGTCAAAAATCTTTCTTAGGCTTGAATTTTAACAACAGGAGATAGGAGCACAAAGTGACAGACTCCTTGCCTCCTTTGGTGGAAGGAGAGTGAGCAAAATTTAGAAATATAACATCTTCTACGCACAATGTTGTTCTTCTAAAGCCTCTCTCTCTTGGTTTTTCCCCAATTTTTAATCGAAGGACAACCTTCAAAAAACAAATTATGAAACGAACAAAATATCATGTAAAAGAATATCAAATAATTTCTTTCTCAACTACCATACCAAGTAAAAAGCCTTTTTTACTCCCCAAGTGGAAAAGCAGTATTATGAAACAAACAAATATTGTAGAAAAAACTTGAAACCTAATTATTTTTCTTATTTCACAAACTAAAATGCTTTACGTAGGATTTCATGCAGGACAACACAAAACTTCAATGCCCAAGATTCTTTAAGAGTTTCAACCCAAAGTTGATATATACATTTAAAACTTCAACCCGGAATGGATGGCGACCACTCCACCAACAAGATTTTCATACTCAACCTTCTGAAACCCTGCAGCTGCTATCATCGAGGCAAATGTCTCCTGCATTCATCAATAATGATAATTATAATGGAGATACCAGCATAATCCAAATAAAAAACGTAGCAACTCTTCTCAAATTATATATTTTCTTCAAGGTACAAGTAGGTTCTGTACGTTTTACTAGGAACTATAATTCTTGAGAGCCCTAGGTCATATAGGCTTTTTTCTCAAAAATAGCTCATCATCAAGAATTATTTTTACACATAAGAAGTTCAAAAAACGCTCAGGCACAATGCATATGTAGGTACCTCTATTTTTGCTCCTATATAAAATACCACCATGCAATGATATGTGAACCAATGCAGTCAAGATAGCTTAAACTTTAGCTTTTAGCTTTTAGTTTTTGAGTACAACTTTTTAAAACCTCACTTTTTTCCCTTTTTTTCTCACTTTTTCAAATTTTTTCAAGGTACAAATATACTTTAGTACACTTTAAGCAAAAAGCTTAATAAGTTGTTCCCAAACAAACACGAAGTAGCATTACCAAGTCAGGTTACTGAAAGCATGCATTTGGCTCCAAGCAAGTGCTAGAAGCAACCATGAAGGTGCATATAATACTCCCAAATTCATCTAAATATTCTTAGTCAATAAATTTCCTCCCATTACTAAACAGTAGAAGATTCCATTTAGGGTAAAAAACGGATTCTAATTTAACTTGCTGCTAAGTGATAATAAGTCAGAAATTGGGACCAGAACTTATAATATAATCTCATCAATGACTTCAAACAATGTTCCTTGAATTCCACATTCGTTTTCTGTGTAGCATTAAATTCATCTTCTCCTCTTGGAGGGTACACGATGTCAATGCAAGCAACTCACTTTATTCAATTTTTTTTCCAACACCTCTTTGATTATTACTCGCAGTATTATGAATTGTACACTCACACAGAACCACTTTGAGTTAGTTGAAAGAACAGGAGTCAGGGAAATAAATAATCCAATATTTTTAAAAAGAAGTAAAAAATAACCCCTTTGTTTTTGGCTTATAGTTGCTACCTAGCACCCAATGCATAGACAGCCCCAGTTGTATTGGTACCACTAAGTTTCAATCAAACTGTAAACAGTGGATAGTGGAATATAGTATAAGACAGCAGAACCTGGGAGGGAAAACGGCGAATACTCTCAACTAAGTACTGATATGAATTTCGATCACCTGCAACTAGCTCTCCCACAGCTGGAATGACGGAAAATGAGTAATAATCATACCTGCATGAGCAGTACTAAATTAAGGCAAAAGTGCAAAATAGCAAACAAAATATAAGAGAGAGAGAGAGAGAGAGAGAGAGAGAGAGAGAGAGAGGGGGGGGGGGGGGGGGAACTAGGTTCCAGTAAGGACTGGATCTATCATCCACAAAACTGTAGATGAGTTTTTTTTTTTTTGACGAGTGAAAAAAGCTGCAGAAGAGTAATGACAAACTTGTTCTTCATAAAACATGAACATAATTTTCTCCAATGTGCGATATCTTTTTTTTTTTGGCTGAATAAATATACTCCAATGTGAGATATCTGTCATAAAAAAACGGAATGGCACTAATCTTTGTTCTTCATATGAATTAGTAAACATGTTATTGGGAGTGTGGAACATGAAAACCCAACAAGGCGAGTTTAAGGATGTTAGCAATTTAAGTTGGCCGCTGGAAAAATCCATGAAAATCTCCAAGGATCCTGGTCAGGTTGATTTCAAGATTATCAAAATTTCATGACAGCAGGATAACCTTAAGGGATAAGTTCATTGAATTTAAGATAAAGGCTCATGTGGCAAAGTCCTACACAATTGTGTTAGTGCTTGCACGATGATGTTGATGATAAATAATTTTTCCATTTCGTTTTTCCCAAGTGGTGTGATGTTGATACTAATGAGAACTAAATACAAGTTTTAGAATAGCTACTAATAAAGTTTATCAGATACAAGTTTTGTGATCAGTAAAAGGTGTTTATCAGATACTCACAATTCCTTAAATACAGGAACTTCCACATGGCTCAATTCAAGGCATAGGAATCTTCCTCCCCGTTTGAGTACCCTGATAAATAAAGTCAAAAAAAGCCGGCATACCAAATAAATACCAGAACAATGAGCTTCCTTTATAGCATTGTGTTTGGTTGAGCTTATTTTCATTGGCTTATTCTGTTTAAAAAGTAAGTTGAGCAAGTGCAGGTGTAACAAAAAAAAGTGAAGCTTTAAAAAATGTACATAAGTTGGCAAAGAAATAAGCCAACATTTTAAGCTAAAACAAACATACCCTGCACACTTTCATTGAAAGATGCCATTTAATTTTAGTTCTGAAGCAGAAAAAATGTCAACTTAGCTTCATACATCATTACATATTTCAATCACTTTTCATAGCAATCACAAATTTCCTTCTGATATTAGGGTTTGATTCTTGCTCTCTACCTCAAATTTGCTATGCATATTGGTTATTTAGGTATAAGAAAACATTTGTAGAAGATCAGCTCCAGTGACAAGTGACAATTATCTGATCTAGCCTGTGCTTTTCCCCCCTCTTTTTTTATTTTTTCATTTTTTTTATCTGATAATAACATGTGTTTTTCTTTAATATAATCCAAAGAGCATATGTCCAAACATTAGTTTCTTTACCAAGTTAAACTGCACCGCAGAGTTCACACTTCAGACTTGTTAATTGAGTAAGTAACAAGCAATCTCACTTGAGCTTAGCATACCACACGCAAATGATTGAAAAAAAAAAAATTAAATTAAATGATGGTAATTTCATCTCTTAATCCATAATAAGACAAGCACTTTACCAAGTTAAACTGCACCGCACAGTTCACACTTCAGACTTGTTAATTGAGTAAGTAACAAGCAATCTCACTTGAGCTTAGCATACCACACACAAATGATTGAAAAAAAAAAAAATTAAATGATGGTAATTTCATCTCTTAATCCATAATAAGACAAGCACTTTAAACCCAATGAGCTTTAGTTCAAATGGCGCCTTCCTTTGTAAGAGCAAAGTGAGGGTGAGGTTTATTCAAAACCCACTAGGTGCATGTGTAACTCATCAATCAAAAACGAAAATAAGACAAGCACTTTAATAAGTTTATATTAATATAAAAATCAAGAACATAATCAATCCCTATGAGATAATTTAAAGTCATGACTCATGATGAATATCAAAAAGTTTTATTAAAAAAAAAAAAAAAAACTGTCCAAATAAAGGGAATTAAACCTTATTTAAATTAGATTATTAACCAGTTTGACATGATGAAACATTATGGTGTATCCATACTATATATTACAGGCAGTCATGGTCAACAACCATGCTAAGGTGTAAGCTTACCTGTAAGCTTCAGCAAGAACTTTCTCTATGTGTGTAACATTCCTAATCCCAAATGCAATTGTGTAACCATCCAATGAATTAGCTTTGAATTTCAAGGCTTCGGCATCCCCCTCCACCCATATTAGGGATTTGTCTTCACCAAGACCTAAAAATTTAGGAGAAAATGTTCATTCCTAAATAGCAATGCAATATTTCTGATACAAATTTCATATGCAACCCTCTGCACATAACACATAATTTGTCTAATGTTAGTTTACTAACTCCTTTTATTTTACCTCTCTCCATGGCTCGCTTTTTACCAACATTTAACATGTTTGGGTTGATCTCACATACAAATATTTGAGTTTCTTCGTGTAAATTATCTTCAAGAACATCTTGTGTTGCTCTGCGTTTGACACTGTTTAAGGTTTCCAGGATCCGGAAAGCTACATCCCCTGCAAAACTTCAAATTCAAGATCAACAAATTTTATTCATTATAAGAATTCATGACAATAAATCTGGATTGCACGGTAGAAAATAAAATTCATTTTTGTACAAGAAAAGGATTCTTATATGGTACCAATTTTCATGATATAGTTTTCCTGCAGAAAAATAAATCAAATTTACAAAGATTATATCCAGAGCATAGAAATTGAACAGCCTTTGGACCTTTCAAAAAGACAAACTTTCTTCTACAATGTAACTTCAACTGCTCTACAATGAAGCATCTGTGGCCACAGATTATTAAAGTTTTTTGCTTGGCAACCTGGATGGATGGTATGATTATAAATGTCACAATCTAAGGAAAAGCACAGTTAAAATTAGGGCTCCATGTAATTGCTTATATAGCAAAGTTTGACCTAGAAAACACTTGATGTGAGACACACGCACATACTAATCCAGTCCAATCCACAATCTGGACTATCACCATAAAGAATAAAAGCATTGAGAGTATGAAGTCTCCAACAAATTGCAGTTGGATAAGGAGGAAAATTATGAAATTGAGAAATAAGGCAATACTCTAGGCAAACACGCATGACTGGGGACAATACACCAGCTGTTTCTGATATGACATTGGAAAATAATTTATAGAAGGTCCTGCTATTCACAACCTAAGTAGCAACACAGAAGGAATGGGTAACTCCTTCCTGGTGTTGTTTATGATGAAGCTCTTTAGGTTTGGCACATAATTGAAAGTAGCGTTACCATTGAAGTGATGAAACCTGTTTGATTTGAAAAATGGTGATGGGAAATCCTCGATCAAAAACGCTTAGCAGAGCATACAAGAGAAACCTCCTCAAGTTCCTAGGAATGCATGGTTTGGATAGGGTTAGGGATACCAAGACAAAGTTTTATACAATGATCCGCTCTAAAAGGTGATTGCAGAAACAAGATTTGGTAATGGAAAATGGGATAAGGAATAACTCTCTCTCATCAAAGACTTAGCAAAACATATGTGCTGGATGTCGGTTATGGTGTACTGATATGTTTATGACAATGGATACTGCAGAAACAGGGGCTTTCTTGATGCTTGGTAAATTGATGTTAAGTATAAGCTGCAAAGTTGGCGGGACACAGAGCTATCAGATGAAAGACTATAGCTTTCTAGGTTTTCTTTTTTTTTTTTTTTTTTTTTTTTTTGAGGGAAATTATGTTCAAGTGAGGCAGATTCAAGGTAAGTTTATTTATTAAGTTTTGAGTAGTGCTACAATTTTGTTGGCTGGGTCTTCCTTGTTGATGTTTTTGGTTTTCTTCTTTCCTTTTCAATCAAATACTTTTTAATGTTTAACAACAATTTTTTTCTTGAATAACTGTCTCAGTGTCAGAACTATTCCAATTGTCAACTGTTCCTATTTTTCATCCAAAAATCGACCCCAAAAAAAAAATGGCAAAAATATCCCTTGCTCCAAATTCCTCCTCTCCCTTCTCAACCTTGACCTAATTCAAGAGGTCAACAAGTTGAGCTTTTGAGTCAACCCAACAAGGTCTTGGCTGTGAACTTCATGCTCTAAATACAGATCCTATCAGACAAAACTTTAATTGTGGTTGAAAAGGCTCTCCAGTTGGCCAAGTAACTGAATTTTGAATTCGTTACTTTTTTTTGCAAATGGTGATGCCAATGGATTTGGTCACAAGCTTTTGGATGGATTGTCTTAGAGAGAGAAAAGGGAAGAAGGCTGAAAAGGGAGGGTGGGATTTGGAACAAGGGTACTAACATATATTATTATTTTCTATCAATTTGTATGGAAAGTGTGATTTTGTAATTTTGTGTAGATTTAGTGTCAATTTCTAAAAGAGAGGGAGGCAAAATGAAAATCCACCAAACCATAAAGAGTTAATTTGTAACTGACCATTACTCTCTCTCTCTCTCTCTCTCTCTCTCTCTCTCTAAGTCTAAGGTTTCCCTCTCATTATTTACATTTTTGTTGCCTTCTTTTTGCAGCACTTCTAGTGTTCTCCAGATTTTCATCCCACTCATAAACAAATCTTAGATATAATCATTGCACATGTTATGCTGACCTGTCCCACCAGCAACATCAAGATGCTTCATTCCAGGAAATGGATTCAGTTTGGAGACCAGTCTGAAATTTTGACAAGAAAAGATGCAACAGCATGAAGGCAAGAGCAATAGATTGTGAATACAAAATGAAGACATGCTTGCACTATCGAGGTGTTACCTGTCCTTCCATAATCTATGTAATCCAACACTCATGATATCATTCATGAGATCATAACTTGAAGCAACACTGCTGAAGACATTACCAACCAAGCGACTTTTTTCTTCTTCATGTACTTCTTTAAATCCTGAAAAGATGCAATGAATAAAAGACTAATGAATTTTACTACTGGATACCTACAATTATTCTTTCTGAATTCTGCTAGCATTTAAATCATATAGTCTTAAGGAATTTTTATTTACTTCTTAATGTTATTCTATAATATATCGTTTTTCTCCAATCTGTTTATAATAAATAACAGATTTGTATTAAAAGAGAAACCAGGTACACCAGGGGTGTACATGAAAAACAGTACATCAAACACTAAAATTACAAAGATCAAGCATTTCTAAAAAAATAGAACAAGGAAAAAGATTAAAGGACAAACTCCACTCCAGCAAGGCATGAAAAAAGAGAGATTTTAGATCAGAAATAGACTATATACACAAACACATTATAATAAAAAGATTAATAACCTATGTCTTGAGGTTGCCTCAAGAGTAAAACATGTGGCATAATGCCTTTACATTTCACCAAAAAAGAAAGAAACAATAAAAAAAATATTTTGGAAAATGTGATGAAAAATTGGTTAACGACTAGGGCATTAAACAAGCTAAAGCCAAGCTGAATTCAAAAATTAAAAGTTCAAGATTGTTTAGTTAATTTTATTTTGAACATGAACAGAGCTTGAGCTTATCACCAAAATAGATTACATGTTCAAGCTTGATTCATTATCTTGTCAAACAAGCCCAAGCTTGTTCATGAATTACTTAATTAACTTTTTTTTTCTTTTTCAATATATAGTAACACTACAAGTAAAACTTTTTACTCCACAAATTTATACTTGTGGGTACACGACTCACACCAATCGGTATTTGTCCGCTTTGAGGAGCCAGTCCCTCACGGTTTTGTCACGAAGGGGTAGTGGTACACTCATGGTCGCTCCAGAAGCTTATAAACCATGAGTGGGAGGGTTACTTAGGCGATGTGGCCCATGTGGGACTGGGGTGAGCCTAGGTGTCAATCACTTCATGGCAAAAATCCTTAGCTCCCACCCCTTCGTGACAAAACCGTGAGGGACTGGCTCCCCAAAGCGGACAAATACCGATTGGTGTGAGTCGTGTACCCACAATACTAATAATTTTTTTTTTGGTAAGTAGTTGTATTTAGTTAAAGCGCGCACGCACACACACGCATATATATTACTTCATGTTCACGATGATGAACAAAAATTTAAACACACACACACATATATATATTACTTCATGTTCACGATGATGAACAAAAATTCAAAATTATATTAACAACAAAATTTTAATTGAAATTATATTATTTGACTAATTTGGTAGAATGGTTTTCGTTTATGATCACATAAAAATTATATTTGCCAACCTTGTATTGTTAAAATTATATATAATTTTTACTACAAGATGGTTTATATCATCAATAAATTAAAATATCATTTGAAATCTTTTGAACTTATTTACAAATGTACACAATTCAATCTCAAGTGTTGCTAAGTATATTTTTATACACGTATACATATAAACATATAATATTGTATATACTTAAAAATTAAATCAAGCCTCATATTCATGAACTTGTTCACAAACACATTATTATGTTTAAGCTCATCTTGTTTTAATAGCCAAGCCTAGATTAGGCTTGAACTGATGCAGCCACCCTCTATCCTTAGGACTGACAACCAGCCAGCCAACCTTTTGACCTCTTAGGACTGCCAGCAGCCCCTTATTTTGACTTCTCATATCTGCCATGTATCCTCATTAATTACAACTTTGACTTATGTAACTATTAGCTACTTTATTTCCTAATAGTTAAAGATTATAAATAGGCTAGCTATGTAAAGAGTACAATCAGTTTTTAATGTGAATATAATTCAGTTTCAGACCTGGACAGAAACTTGTTTCTCCAGGCATTATGTTTTATATTTCACTAAAAAAAAAAAAAAAAAAAAATGTTATGAAGAATTAGTTAACAACCAATAAATCTGAATGGCTCCATATAGATAATCTGTAATCTTAATTGAAGACTAATCTTCTGCTTTTAAGTCTCATTGTTTTCATTCCAAGCTCTAGTCAATAAAGGCATTTAACAATAAAAAGTTCAAATAAAAATGTTAGTTCCAACAGTAAAACAATTTTCTCAGCATTGGAAGGAAGTATTCAAGAATAAGGTCACCTCACTATTCTGAAAAAATCCGATTCATTGAGGGAAAAGAGAATATGTGATCCATATATCTATTTTCTGAATATAACAATTAGACACATACACTGATACACACCACATGAAAATATGTGAGAGAGAGAGAGAGAGAAGGACAAACCAAAACTGGTGGCATGTGAATGCAGTAGAGAAGTAGAAGAGAACCTGGGCAACAGTTTACTCCCTAATTTCCTGGTCACCATTCTCAAGGCCATGGCTGTTAACCTGAGAAAAAGAAAACAGATGAAGAAGAGTCACATCGCAATCAGATGTCCATTCAGATATTAAAACAACATTTTTTTTTTCTCCTGATTTTTCCATTTATGCATTCAATAAGAGCACGTAATTGAAGTATTAAGACTTAACAAAATTACTGAGGATGTAGTTTGACTGCTATAAACTAAATATATTAAACGCAGATAAAAGCATTTGTTTGGTTGGTGCAAAATATATTATGTAGCCTGTCATTCCTGTTTCATGTGAACATCAAAATCAGCAAAATGAACTCATATAAACATAAAATAGCCATATGCTCCAAACACAAGAAAAGCTTGACACACTGAGCAAACCAATAAAAACATAAATAATTAGTAGTAAGAGAACGTTCATATAGAAAAAATAATGATAACAATAACAAATAGCCCATTAGGCCTAGTAAAATATTATTATGTTTAAAAAAAAAAAAAAAAAAAAAAAAAAACAACCATAAGAAGAAAGCAATTAACATTGCAAAATGTACAGTTTTACCAGCTAAGGTGAGACTTAAAGACTTAAAACCAGATTCTAGCAGCCTATTGATTTGGAGGCTATGGATCACAAATTCGAAGCATCTATGAATCCCATCTCAAGTTTGACATACATATAATTTTTTTGATAGTTCAAACAATAGGAAAGGAGGGGATTTGAACCATGGATGTCTCCATTGAAAACATCAGGAGATGTGTTAATTGGGCTACAAGGCTCTTGGCAAGTTTAACATACATATAATTATAATTACAAAGCATGTGAAAGAAATTATTTTGCACAATTAATATTTGTGCATGAATGTGGTTCACCCCACACCTTTTAAAATGGAACTTTTATGGATTTAAAAAAAAAAAAGATATTTAGGGATCTATGAGATCAAGACACCATAGGAATACCAAGCTTTTGGAGGTTTACATCCAAAAAATGAGAAAAGTAAAAGGGGGGGGGGGGGGGGGGGGGGAGGGGGGGGTTGTGTTTGGCAGCATTGAATATGTGAAGCTAGAGTTCAAATGCAAAATCCACAATATCATATATTCACTTTAGGCATATGCATTTCGAATTCCAAGGTTAGACTGCAACTTAATAATTTCTATGTACCATTATAATGCCAAAACAATAGAATTGCCTTTTGCCCCTGAATTCCATGCTCCAAAATATGCTAAAAACTCATTTTTCTCCCTTCTCTTATAGGTAAGTTACATACACTCATTGAAATTTGAACCCATGATCTCACCCTCCACCTATTCTCATTGTGATGCCCCTGATTGATTGGATATTGATTGAGTGTGTGTTGAGTGGGTATGTGATGAGATCCACATCGAGCATATTAACAAAAACAAACAGCATATTAACAAAAACAAACAGCATATTAACAAAAACAAACAACCTCCATTGTGAATAGAGTCATAGACTACTTTTATATGGCTAGTGCTATTCCTTGGGTTGTTACACTCGTATCGTGGAAGCGACCTTCGAGCCATAAGCCATAGCTCATTGGCATGCTAATAACTCTATATTCACTGTTCAGTACATTCAATTCAAATTTAAAATTTTTTACTTTTCATATTAATACATTAGAACTAATATTTAATATAAAGAATGCACAGAACAAGTACAGTTCAAAATGATCTTTTGGCAAATAGCAATAGAAATAGTGGCTTATTTCCACGTGGCACAATGCTGGCCCTCAAACACTCAATGAGCATATATAAATGTCAAAAGTTCTACAATTACAAATTAAACAAGCGGTGCAAAAAAAAATGATCAAATCAGAAAATTAAGCAACAAACCACAAATAGTGTTATCGAACTAGTAAATGACAAAGTGTAGGAGTGAAATTGGAGTCGAAAATCAGAGGCAAATGAAAGGTCAAAGGAGTGGTAAAGTAAATCATACCTTGAGCAATTTAAGGAATGAATGTTGTTGTGGTGGCCGAGCGCGAGAGGAGAAGCGTTTGGCTTTGGTGACGACGATGATGATGAAGTTTCGGTGAGTAGTGAACACGACGAAAAGAGAGTAACAGAGGAGTGAGGGGTTTGGCGCCTTGCTGCCGATTCGGTTATATTGGGGTTCAATGTTTTTTTGTCTTTTTGTTTTTGTTTTTTTGTTTTTTTATTATTTATTTTATAAATTACAATATCTAATTTTCTTTTTCAAATTCATTAAGGCTTTATTTAGAATCGGGTTATTGTTGAAAACTGAAAATTAAAAATATTGTAACGAAATAATTTTTAGATGTGTAAATAATTCTGTGGGACTCAATTTTAAAGGTTTTTTTGCTAATTCCGTATTTGTAGATCCCGTGAACAGTGCACGGGACCCACCATTTTTCAACAAAACGCAGAAATGCATTCAACATGCATTCCAAATGCACACTAAATTACTACCAGTTCTCAAAAAACTTTCATTCATTTCTAGTGTCTGTTTCGCTAACTTATTTTTTGCCAACTTATTTTACTATCTAACTTATTTTTGTAACTATTCATAAATCTCACTGCATTTTTTGGTACTATTTATGAGTCCCACTATATTATTTCAACTAATATTTACCTTTATCTACAGTACTTTCAATAAAAAGTTTTCATTTCAGTAAAATAAGCGAATCCCAAACAAACTCCTAATATAATAATTTCTCCTCCACTTCAAGCCAATGTGAATACTAAAGTCCACCAAAATTACTAAATTGAAAACATATTAAAATAATTAAAAAAATTAAATTGAAAAAAAAAAAATCAAATGACTAAATTGAAACAACATTTCCGACACATTTCCCCATACTATAAGGTCCTTGGCAGAGTGTGTACACATTTTAATATTTGTATATATATACTTAAAATATTTTTATAAATATAATAAGATTTGAATTTATGATATTAGAGATGACAATTTCTCCCCACCCTATCTTGACCCGTCTCATCCCGCTTTGCCCCGCAAAAGTAGTAGGGTGGGAATGAGTCCCACTATATTATTTCAACTAATATTTACCTTTATCTACCGTACTTTCAATAAAAAATTTTCATTTCAGCAAAATAAGCGAATCCCAAACAAACTCCTAATATAATAATTTCTCCTCCACTTCAAGCCAATGTGAATACTAAAGTCCACCAAAATTACTAAATTGAAAACATATTAAAATAATTAAAAAAATTAAATTGAAAAAAAAAATCAAATGACTAAATTGAAACAACATTTCCGACACATTTCCCCATACTATAAGGTCCTTGGCAGAGTGTGTACACATTTTAATATTTGTATATATATACTTAAAATATTTTTATAAATATAATAAGATTTGAATTTATGATATTAGAGATGACAATTTCTCCCCACCCTATCTTGACCCGTCTCATCCCACTTTGCCCCGCAAAAGTAGTAGGGTGGGAATAAGGCAAGATTTTTTCCTTGCATTCTAGAGTGGGGCAAGGATGACTTTAGCCTTTGTATTACTAAGTAGTTTTATGCATTAATATTCAATTTTTTTGTTTTATGGTGATAGTTTCTTTATAAATACTTCGGATAATATTATTCAATCTTTATTAAAAATTATTTTGATTTGATATAATAAATATAAATATAATTTTAGATATATTTTATTAATGAAGCATGTTTAAAAAATTGTAATAGGTGTGAGGTAGAGTATGACAAATTAACATGAAGTAAAGTTTTGTCGAGCGGGGTGCGGTAGGGCAAAGATGGGGCAAGGCAATTTGCCTCGCCATGCAAAGCTGGGATAGGGTAAGATAAAACCATAAGGGGCAGGGGTGAAAACCCCCATCCTTGGCCTTGCTCCGCTCCATTACCATCCTTATATGGTATTGTCAAAACACTAATCGATTTTTGGTATGTGCATAATCTATACTTAAGTCTCTAATGCAACAACGCGATATTTTATTAGTAAAATTGATTATAATTTATTTGTAATACATTATGCACCTTTTTTTTAAAATTAAAATGAAAAATATTTATTAATTCAATAAATAATTGTGTACAATGTGTTGAGTGCAATTAGGATTTTTGTTGTTGTTGCTATTTACTTAATTACATTTTTTATTTGGACTAAGTTTTGCTTTACTAGTTTAGAGGAATTTCCTCCAATCCACTATGTTTTGATTTATAAGATTATTAATGTGTATTATTTAAGCAAGTCACATGATATATTAAAAAAGTCATTTGACTAAAGAAACATATAGATATTTTTTTCAACTGTCACAAAGTGGGTCGGAAGAAAATAACTACAATAAAAATTATCCTTATAAACTAGGATCGGTCCCTCTTTTGTCATGTTATTGGCACTTCGCCCTCTGCCCCAAAAATGCTACCAGCCTGTTGAAAAGCTTATAATATGGGAGAGACCAAGTAATGGTTAACTGAAATTGAACACAAATGGATCGTCTCTAGGGAACCTGGGCATGTCGGTGGTGGCAGTATCTTGTGAGATAAACCTTTCTCTAGTAAAATTGGGAGAACTTCTAGCTACATAGCTAAATTATGGGCTTTATGGGATGGGCTTAACATTTGTCTTTCAAAAAATTTTCTTGATGTGGAAGATGAGTTAGATGCTAAGATTATTGTTGATGCTCTAATAAATCCTCACCTGTCTAACTCGAATTAGTCTTCTCTCATGGATGATTGCAGGCAATTGGCCGCTAGATTTAGCCACATCCGCTTCAAACACTACTACAGTGAAGTCAATTGATATGTGGATGGTCTTGCCAGGAAGGGTGCAACTTAAAGTGCTGATTTTCTTTTGTTTGATAGTCCGCCTGTGGACTTAGAAACTAATTTTAACTAGTCGCTAACCCGTGCTATGCACGAGAACCTACCTATTTGTGAGGTAGACTAAAATAATTTTATAAAATCTTAAATTGATTAAGAAACTACACTATTTCATGATTTGTTCTTGTATGACTTCAATTTGTGTTACAATTTGATGAAGAAGTCATTGCTTGAACGTGCAATGATTTACAAAAAATTTGTCAGACAATTTTAGATATTGAAAAAAATAACTTAAAAATTTAGATATTAAAACTTTTGAAAGACAAAAAAATATTAAAGAATCAAATGATTCACTGCTTATTAATTATTGAAACAAACAAAATATATATGATTAAAGAATATAGAAATATAAGAGAAATATGGGTTACATTCAAAAGAATAATCCATGGTTATAACTATTGAAATGAATCAAAAGATCCAGATCCTACAAATTATAGATAATATATATATATATATATATACATATGTGACTATACAACAGAGAAATATAAGAGAAAGATGTGTTACCATCAAAAGAACAATTCAGATACTAAAACTTTTGAATGGCTAAAAAATATTAAAGAATTATAAGATTTACTTCCTATAAATTTTTGAAATAAAACAAAATGTATATGATTACAATATAAAAGAAAAATTGATTACCTTCAATAGAATAATACATGGCATAGTTATTGAAATCTGCTAAACAAGTTCAAATATTGCAAAAACTAACGCAAATTCAAATGTTAAGGGTCCGTTTGGTAGGGCATTTCAAACACCCATTTTCAGTTTTTAAACAATATTACACACATTTCCACACACTTTTTCACCCATATGTATTTCAAAAAATTACAAACAACACTATTCAAACTCTTCTACCAAACGGGCCCTAAAACTGTCAAAATGCCAAAAAAGATATATAATTAAAGAATAAGTTATTGAAACAATTCAAAAAATATATGACTATTTAAAAGAGAAATATAAGAGAAAGAAAAAAGTACATGAACCCATAAAGCAATAGGTTTTAATTTTAACGTATTTAAACTTAAAAAAAGAAAAGAAAAAGAAAAAAAGAAAAAAAAGAGTTTGCCGCAAACCTATTTATTATATTAGCTTATTGCTTTACGTGAAGAGAACTACATTCACCCAAACCTGTTGTAACCATCTTAGGCTTCTTAACATCTTTGATGATTTGTCCTGTCCATGAGATGTTCTCTGTAGGTTCCTATGGTGCTATTACGACATAGAGTAAGAAATCTCCTTGAAAGAAAAAACAAAATAACATAGGGTTTCAAAAAGAAAGGAGGCAGCTACAAATAGTTTGAGAACTATCGAGTGTTTACAATTGGGTGTTTTCTCCTTTAAAAAGAAATTGGTTTGTAAATTTTAAGAAAATAAATTAATTCTTAAATGAAACCTCACAAATTTGGGGATAAATTATCAATATTTAAGTTTAAGTTAGACTTTTAAAAAAAATAGAGTTTCACTCTTTGTTAATTTGGACTTTATGAAGATAAAGTAGGCAAGCACACATTTTTATATTCATTTCGGTTTGATTTATCAATAAAGAGAAAAAAAAATAGCGTGGACAGAATGTGAAGCTATTACTTTTACAAGTGATTTTCTAAACAAATTAATAACACATATGGGTTTGAGCTTGGCGTAGTTAGAATGAAAAAAAAAAAAAAAAATTCATGTAAATAAGAGTACCTTTTTCATTATTAAATATAGTACATAAACTATTTCATACATGTATTATATTTTTAAAAATATTTCATATATGTACATGTCCGTTTGACAAAAATTATTTTTGCCAACTTATTTTATTATTCAGTTTATTTTTGATACTATTTATAGGTCTTATTATATTATTTCAACTAATTTTTATTTTTATCTATAATATTTTTAGTAAAATAATTTTAATTTCAAAATAATAAATGGATTCCAAATATTCCAAGTATTATTTCGGTTAAAAACACTTTTAACACGGATGATATTTGGATTTGTGTTTGATTAGTGTCTCCAAAGAAAGCCCACAAGCCCACAAAGCCCCTAACTTTACAAGGGAACCGTGGACGACTCCCACATCGCAAAGAAACAGTAATGAAAAAGCATTTATATTCAAAGACAACAGTACACTGGAGCGTCCCTTCGGGGACATCCGATAAAATTGGAACGATACAGAGAAGATTAGCATGGCCCCTGCGCAAGGATGACACGCATAAATCGAGAAATGGTCCAAATTTTTTCTTGCCTCTTTTTGCCCTTGATCTAGCCACTTAGTTTTACCAAAATACCCTCAGAATAAATTATTTTCCCACAAACAACCCTGTCCTCAACGAAGTAGCTTTTCGCAGTGACTGCTAGACGTCTCTCTCTCTCTCTCTCTCTTCGGAAGCATTGCCGCCGGAACCGCCAGGTGTCCCCGAAACTCCGTTCTCTATTTTCAGGTACTAATCTCTCTCGCTCTCTCTCTCTCTCTCTCTCTCTCTTGTTTCCTTTGTTTGGTTACTCGGAAACCGTGAGAAAATCAGTGGGAAAGCTTCCAGGCTTCGATTCTCGAGGTTTTGAGCAAGAACCAGTTCAATTTTAGTTAATTCTTAAGCTACTTCTCGGAACTCGTACACAAGTTAAATTAGTTCCTCACAAAACATATTTCTAATCATTCAATTTGTGTTCTTTTCTCTTCCGCATAATCATTAGGCATAGAACAATAATTAAGCGAAATGTATGAGTTACTGTGTAGTTTTTTTTTAGCTTTATTTGCCACCATTTCTCTAATTTTGAGAGGAATGAAAAAGGATCAATCAAACTTACTTACTTTTGGTCTAAACCATTCCTCACTCTCTTAGGTCTTAGCCCTTTGTGTTTGTAAGATATATATATATATACAAGTAAAACCTATGGGCAATCGACCCCGCCCACCTGAACTAATTGCCAAGTATTCACTCCTGACAGGCGAAGTAGTTTATGCTCATGCCCAATTGCAGCCATTTGTTTATAGATCTGCCCCTGCTGTTATTTTGTTTTGAGCACTGACTAGTGACTACTATTGTGTACACAGTAGAGTTTGAATTCTAATTTGATGAAAATGGCATCGTTTGCTTCCACTGAATGCTTCCTTCCTCTGTACCAATCGCGTCTTGCACCCGCACATTATCAACAAAATGGAACAAGTGCCATCCTGCACCTTAACTGCAAGTCAAAAAAGTCTCTCTCGTTTTCTTCTTCCTCTTCTTTTTCCACACAAGGTACCTTCTTCTTTTCCTTCACTAATTCATTCAAAAACCCAAAATCCACTATTTCGCAAATGTACAATTAATTTAAATCATTTGCAGGAACCAGTCTTTGCTATGCTGTTGAGAGGAAGGAGCGGTCGTTGTTTGCACAAACGGCTGCTGTTCGGCATCTGATGGGTTCTGTCACCAGAACTCAGGGTCTTCGCTTTGCTGTGGTCAGTTACTCATATTGTATATGTAATTTTGAGAGTTAGTTTCAATTATGGAATGGTGTATGGTAATGGTATGTTCTGTTCTGTTCTGGTGAGCGAAAACTTCTCTTTGTTTAATTGAAATTTTTGATTGTTGAAGGTTGTGGCCCGGTTTAATGAAATTATCACAAAGCAGCTGTTAGAGGGAGCTTTGTCAACTTTCAAAAATTACTCCGTTTCAGAAGAGAATGTCGATGTATGTCATGTTCCTGTAGCCACCTTACATTAGAACCAACTATTATATAACAGCTTTTATTATCTTTGTGTCCTTGTGCAACTATGCATGTGTTTGTATTCCTCCTCCTCACCCTCCTCCTCCTGCTGCTGCTGCTGATGTTTTACTCATTGCTGTGATATATTATTTCTGACACTTGTGGAAGTGACCTTTGTATATTTATCTTAATTTATGTGGCTAATTTCTGTGACCTTTGTAACTCAATTCTGAATAGGGTTTTATGTTGTAAATGGGGTATTTATATCTATACTCAATACGTAATCTGACTAGTAGATTTGGTTCTTGGCTATCAAGTTGATGAATTCTTGGTGGCTTAGCCTGTCATTCTAGTTTTGTTCTGATTGTATGGTGGTACTTTGTGTGTGCAGCAGCCTGGGGCCTGGAACTAGGGGTGGCAATGTTTGACACAACTTGTGAACATGACAATTTTTTGTGGATTAGTGTTTGGTGTAAATGGGTTTGTGTCAAAGTGAGTCAACATGCTTTGACATGATTTATAAATAGGTCGATTCCATGTTGATCTGTTTGACCCGAAATGACCTGATTCTTATAAATAAATTTGATTTTTATCTAACATAAATTTGAATTCTAAATATAATCAAGTAATTAAAAAATTTTTAATGGTTATATTGATAAATTCTTCAATTAAAGTTCTAAAGTTCCTAACCCTTTTACCCAAAACAAAAGGTAAAAAGCTCTCTTTCACTTTATTTTTCTTTGACGGTGTATTAAATGGGTTGAAATAGGTCATGTCCTGTCAACCCCCTTAATAAATGGGTCAAGTTAGGGCTGAGCAGGAACCTGAGGAATCTGACCCACCTGCTAACACCAATTGCCACCCTTACCTAAGACTATGTATTCAAATACCCTTGTCTTGACACGAACATGACCTACTAACACCAAGTGCCACCCTTACCTGGGACTGTGTTCCTTGTAATTGTTTCTTTCTTTTTTTGTACAAGTATTCTATTCCTCCCCCCTTCCCCCCACACCCCCAAATTTTTTTTTTTTAATTTTTTTATGAAGGAAGTAGTTTTGATAATAATAGTTATTGTTTTGCTAGCAAAGATTTATATATATATTTTAAGGTTAAGATGAGAAGCAAATATCAACAGAACAGCCACATTCTACTATTCTAGTTATAATGAAAAATCTTTGTTGAGGTTTGAGAATATTCTCCTCTAAACCTCTGTGTTATCTTACTGCACAATTAAATGCTCATGGGTAAGTACCTTTGCTTGTAAGCAAACCTTTCATTCGTACTCTATTTCAATTTCAATGTTCTGATGCATTGCTGATCATAATACTTTAATTTCTTATTCTTTGGATGCTGAATCTCTTTTGTGGGCTTCACAATAGATGCCAATCCATTTCCTTTTGGTCAGTTTCAATCCTAAAAACATGGTTCAGCTTTGCTCTTCCTGAAATATTAAAGTTAGATAACTTTTTATTTTTATTTTTAAAAGTGAAGATCTCTTGTGCCATATCTTAGCATTGCACATTTTAGACGCATTTCATGATATTTTTATTTAGGTACATTGCTCACCTATTTGATTACTTATGATAAATTGTTCCTGGCTTTGTGTATAAATGCATCAAAGCTTACAGGGGTCTTATGCCCTGTGATTGTTAGCTTGGTCAATAGTTTTGATTTTGCACGAGCAAACTTAACAAGGCACGATTATTTTCTTCACTTTCTCCATCAGGTTGTCTGGGTTCCTGGTAGTTTTGAAATTGGTGTTGTTGCAGAAAGGCTAGGGAAGTCACAAAAATATCATGCAATTTTATGTATTGGAGCTGTGGTATGATTTCTTTTCACGCTACATGTTAAAATCTTTTGATGAGATATATATATATCTCTTCATGAGAGGATTCTTTAACTTGATCTGTTGGGGGCATGCTTGTAACTGGTGCCTAATCTATGAACCATGTTTATTTTCAGTAGATTAGAGGTGATACATCCCACTATGATGCCGTTGCTAATTCGGCTGCATCTGGAGTACTTTCAGCTGGTTTAAATTCAGGTTGTTCTTTCTGTTAGTGGATGAATTGATTTCAATTAATGGCAATACATGAAAATAAAAGAATCATGATCAATTATTGCATTCATCTTCCTTATTTATCCCGAAATTTTATATATATATATATATATTAGGGATGGACCCAGGATTTTAGTATAAAGAAAAAAAAAAAAATCCAAATAGGCATCCATATAATATTAAAAAAATTATAAATACTCAAAATCATTGTTTCTAAATACATTAAGGTGTAATCATTTATCAACAAAGACAAACAAAAATAAAATAATGTCTTTTTTTAATACTAGGCTGGCTAGATTTTTTGTTTTTTTGTTTTTTGTTGTTGTTGTTGAAGTCAGAGCATTCACATTGGTGGTGCTGAAAATTTTAGCTTTTAACACCTCAAAAAATTACTTTATCTATTTTACCACCTCACTTTACAATACACCTAATATCAAATATTCTATTTTTTTTTTTATAACTTCATTTAAAATAATATAAACAATTCATTAAAATAATAAAGAAAGTGAGAGAATTTGAGTTTTTTAATTGATGGAAAAGATATAATTTTAATGAAATATTATATTTTATTTTTAACAACTTGCTACAGTCAACTGGTATTTATACCAATTTACTATAGTTGCAAAAAATTTAGCTTTAGCTTCTCCAATAACACATGATTTTTTGGTTCTTTGGTGGTAAAATAGTTTTTTTTTTTTTTTGCTAAAATACAATCGCCATTGTGAATATTTTTATTGTTTTTGTTTAGTTTTTTGGTTGGATAGTTACTATTTGGGTGAGGCTAATTAAGCTTATTGTGGAGAAAGGGGGTCTAAAGTTTTGGAAGGGGCCTAACAAAAAAAAATGAAAAATATTATAACTAAAAAAAGAAATTTTTTTTGGACCCAGGGGGGGTCCAGGCCCCCACCTGGGTCTGTCCCTGATATATATATATATATATATATGAAAAATATTATAACTAAAAAAAATTTTTTTTTGGACCCAGGGGGGGTCCGGGCCCCCACCTAGGTCCGTCCCTGATATATATATATATATATATATATAGCTATAGTGTTTTGTATATTGTAGCAATATTTTGGAATTAGTTTGCTTGTGCTAATGAGCTCTAGCTTCAATGTTACCTCCTCCACCCGTACGAATAGGATGGAGGGTTGTTCATGGCCCACTGAATGCATGTGTAACATATGAATTTTGAGTGGTGTGTGGGACTTTAGTTTGCTTGCAGAAATATACATTTTTTTTTTTGAATGGTTCTCTCATGGGTACATAGACTGCCTTGGATATGCATGTATGTATCTTTTTCATATTGGAAATAGACTTGATCCTTTTGTCTCTCTTGGTTACACAGTCTTGGGCTTGGAAATTTGACTTTGCTGACTGTTAACACAGGAAAGAAAGAATTTGTTCTAAATGTTATTGTAGAGAAAAGATTGAAAATCTACCCGGTACCCTGTTATCTAAAGACTGTAATATACTATTCTATTGGATTAGTTGAGAGACAATTTCTTAAATCATTAAACTGCTCACTCTTTTAAAGTTTGTTCATCACCTTTTTAGAGTTTAATCTTAATATATTTCTATTGAGAGTAGAATAAATCATTAGTTATGTGGATGCTGGTTTGACTGTACTATAGAGTTTGAGCTATTATTATGAAGTCACAGCTAAAGGTTGGGGAAGGTCATGACTTGAGTTAGGTGGCTCAAAGGTCTAGAATGTGTAATAATTTCCCAACTTTGTATGACATTTTTATGTTTCATGCATAAGTATGTAGATAACTTCATCCGCAGACATCCACATACTGTTGATTTGTTAATTAGAAAGAAGAAAAGATTTAGCTATACGTCAATTTTCGATCTTTTTTATTTTTCACTATGTTGTGAAGCAACCTACATTTCAATTTATAAAGCGCATACGAACAATTTATCGAGAAAATGTGTTCATCTGCTATTAAATTGGTGAACTTGTCCCAACTGTCACTCTATTGTTGCTGTCTAAATAAATTATCTTATATTTAACTCCTACTAATAGACTGAAGCATTATCTATGACTTTATAGGAGTTCCATGCATATTTGGCGTCCTGACTTGTGAGGACATGGAGCAGGTAATCTGTCAAATCTCTCTATAGTTGTCCCTTATTTTTTGGTGCTCACTAGATGAGATGGGGTGTTTGACTGTAGCCTATTACAATTACTGTAGGCATTAAATCGTGCTGGTGGTAAATCTGGCAATAAGGGTTCTGAGACTGCTCTGACAGCTGTAAGTTGATGTTAAAGTTACATTACAAGAGAATGAAGGCAGTAGTGTTGTGTGTTTTGGCCAATTAATTGCTACTTATTTTATTTATGATATCATTTCTTTTCTTTTCTTTCTTTTTATCTTTTCACCACTGATCTTTCTCTCTTCGTTTCCTTTTTCATTTGCTTACAGATGTGCATGCAAGTGCAACTTCTTCCTACTTCTTTTTTATTTTTTTATTATTATTTTTATTTTGTTTTTTGGGGGGGGGGGGGGGGGGGGGGTGGGCTTAGCAAAGATTACTTTACTTCTTATTCACTAGAAGGCTATAAATGAAGGTTTCTTATTCACTCAAAAGGCACATCCGATGCATAAAACCATATCAAAGAGAAGAGAGGTAATCAGGGACTGAATTGTAGAGAGCCTCTCTACAATTCAGTCCCTGATTACCTCTCTTCTCTTTGATATGGTTTTATGCATCGGATGTGCCTTTTGAGTTTTGTTTGTGTATTCCATCATACATCACATTCTAGAAGAGATCTTCTCTACAATTCAGTCCCTGATTACCTCTCTTCTCTTTGATATGGTTTTATGCATCAGATGTGCCTTTTGAGTTTTGTTTGTGTATTCCATCATACATCACATTCTAGAAGAGATATTGTGGTTGAATCCGGATCATGTAGATTTATGTAATAATGACAATCACATATGGAGCCAAAACATTGAAACATATGCATGAGCATTGTTCACTGAACATATTGCGAGTTAATAATGTCTCAAAGTCATAATTTTGCTACCAATGCCCAATGTATTTCTGAGTACAAAAATCTTACTATATTTAACATGCAATTTCACATAGTTGTGCGGTTGCCTAAAGCATAGGGTTTAAGTTTTGCCTTTGACAGTCCTTGTATCAATGTTTGATTTTAGTTCTGAACTGCACTCTCAATTTAATCATTATAATATTGTCTCATTTTTTAAATATTTTGTAATGTGTTTATTCCATCTTTTTCCCTAATGTTGAAGAAATGACTGAATTATCATTTGGAAGGTAAATTAGTTGTTTCATGCATCTTCCTTATTGATATTATACTCCCTCAACTATTAATTAGTTATGGATGTCTATTATTGAGTTTGTTCTTTAGGTGATTCAGCTCCCTCATTACTTATCAAATCTGGTTTTTCTATAGATTGAGATGGCATCTTTGTTCGAGCATCATCTGAAGTAAGAGAAATTTTAGTCTCTGTTGGACTTCATCCATTTGTCAACTACCAGAATATTTGCATGTTGAGAGTTGGGGAACTTCCAAATGGTTGCCATATCATCCTAAAGAATAATGGGTTTATTTGTCGATTGCTTTGTGATACCTTGAAAAGGTCTTGAGTATTGTAACTGCGCAGAGACAGGAAGAGCGACCTTCTTGATGTTAATTTCTTTTTTGCAAGCGCACAATATTTCAGAGGTACAAGTGCAAATAATGACAGTTTTCTTAATGAAAAACAATTACATTTACTGTCCCACCTGGATGGCGTGGTGGCAAATGTGCTTGATTGCAATTTTGTACTTGTGTTCACTAATTTGCTTGGTGCCATAGCTAAACTTTTTTTTTTTTTTTTTTGGCATTTTGTCATCTTTAATTCTTTATGCCCAAAACGCTTTTATGATTTACTGCTCATGAGTTTGGGCAATGTTTCATTGTGAATTAGGTCACTGCACTTTTGGTTTTGAAAACAGTAGTTTCTTCTTTTTTTTTTTTTTGGTAATCAAAAAATGGGTAAAGGAGGGGGCAACCAGTGTGACTTCTTTACTTGGGCGTGACCATAATAGCATCCTATTTGCTCATGGGCGAGCCCCCATACTAATAGTTACTATTTTGAAAATAGTAGTTACTAATGTATTAATTGTGGATTTGGTTGTGAAAAACAGTAGTCAATTAAAAAAACTCATTAATCACGTTCTTCCCTGGCCATCATAGGCACAAGTTCTTTTCAACGTGTACAATTATGGAGTGCAGTTCCACATAGTTTGTAACTTGGTTTCTTACTGCGTTATATGTTGAATTGTTGATTCTTTGGTTTTTACAATTTTGGTGCTGTTTTATTTAAAGTTCTGAGACTTAAGGATGTGTTTGGTTGGAGGTGGAAAAGTGGGATGATAGAAAATGGTGGGAGGATAGAAAAGATTTCAATTTCCTTTCTTTTTGTTTGGTTGGGAGTGAAAAAGTGGAATGGTGGAAAAAATGAGTTTGTATAAATTTACTCATATACCCTTTATTAAAAAATGATGTCTAATTAAAACAAAAAAGTGATAGGCAAAAAAAAAAAAAAAAAAATCACCCAAATTTATTAAAAAAAAAATCATTTCCAAAAAAAAATAAAAAATCATTTCTAGTTTTTTTTTTTTTTTTAAAAACACACACACACACAAAGCACCATGCCCAGGAAATCAAAAGAAAAAAAATAATAATAAAAAAAGAGGAGGCAGCGTTGCCCAGGAAACCATAAGGAAAAAAAAAAAAAAAAAACCACAAAGCATCACACTCAGAAAATCAAAAGAAAAAAAAAATATAAAAAGAGGAGGCAACGTTGCCCAGGAAACCATAAGAAAAAAAATATAAAAAAATAATAATAAAAAAAGAGTAGGCAACGTTGCCCAAGAAATCATAAGAAAAAGAAAAAAAAGAAAAAAAAATAGGCAATTGGAGTGCACATGGGCAATTTTGTCATTTTGCCATCAAACTCTCCTGACCCAATTTTCTCTCCATTTTGGGAGATAAATTTTGTGTGAGCCTGGGTGGAAAATGCTTGGACCCCACATAAAAGTTTTCTTTCCCCCCCCCCCCTCTCAACCAAACAACACATAAACCTATTTTCTATCTAAAATTTTCCATTCACCCTATTTTAGCTCCAAACAAACACACCCTAAAGTGAGATACCTAATGAAACTTAAAGACAAGAACAGTAAGATCAGCTTCTTAGGACTATAGACATGCACTCTAATGTCACTTTGGAGGCTCTTCTTCTTCTTCTTAAGTTCTTCAAAAAACAACAACAACTACAATAACTCTTTAGGCTAGAATCCATTGCGTGTTACCGAAACTATGATAGAAAGATAATGACTTCTTAAGTAACTAAGAAATTGGTTTGCAATTGGCTCGGTGCTCGGTTATTTAAAAGACAAGGATAATATATATATATCATAAAAATTAGGCTAAAACTAATTACACACAAGTACACGTGTTTTAAAACTACAAAGTTTGCAAAATACAATGTTTACAAACGATTTCAAACTTAAAAAAAAAATGTTTGATAACTTGAATACAAAAATTTAATTAATAGTTTTGCATCTAAACAAACAAACAAGTAGAGTAGATTTTATATATAAAAAAATATTATTATTTAATTGATATTTAAATAAATGAAAGATCTCAATTTAGTTCTCGCCTTAAGTCCAAAAATATATGGAGTCGGCCTTGTGTTTATGAAACCTATTTTATTAATAGAAAATAAAATACAAAGGGTAACAGGCTCAAAAGATTTGATGTCTACCTTATGACACTAATTTCCACCCAATAATGTTATTAACACAATAAATTTCGTAATTTTTTCATAATGTATTAAGATTTCAAATTGTGATTAATGTAATATCATTGTCGCAATAGTCCAAAACCAACATCACTTTTCTTGTACACTAATTAAAGCCCGTCACTTCAGTGGTTGTAAAAAAAAATGACTTTAGACTTATTGAGTTTTCACCTTAATTACCAATTAATTTAAGTGAAAGATCTTCTAAAAAAAAAAAAAAAGTGCAAGACGAGAAAAACAAAATCACATTAGGTACCCTAGATATGCAGTCGAGCTGTTGCGTGTCAGCGAAAATTTAATCAATCGATTAGCTTCTAAGTAGTTAGGAAATCGGTTAGCATATATTGCCTGGTGCTCGGTTATTTAAAAGCCGAGGTCTTGGATTTGATAGTATTATGAGGCTGTGGCAAGGTACTATAGATCATAAGAAATGTATATATAGTCCTATAATACATTTTCTTACATATAATTGTAGATTTATGCATGTGTCTATGAAACCTATTTAATTAATAGAATATATATAATATATAAAAGAGATGCAATAAGCTTAAAATTCGAGAGTACCTTGGAATACCATTTCCACATTACCAAGTAAGTTAAGTGAAATACAGAAGATTATAAGTCCAACAATTTTAGACTTTTTAGTGTTTCTATGTACATTGTATGCAATTCATGACATCTAGAGATTGCATGGAGGGAAAGTGGATTCAAAGATTCTCCCTAAATCTATTATAGTAACCACAAGCAATCAAGAGGAATTATGGGTAGTTGTAATCTCCAAATAGCTTGAAATATGGGATACCGAACGAATTGTTGTATTAGAAATACTTAAAATCAAACTCCACTTTGGTGGTTTCTATGATATGTTGTAGTTGTTTATGTTCCTTTATTTTGTGACTACTATAATTATGTTGTAAGAACCAAGTACAAGAGTTCTGGGCCTTAGATCCCTTGGGCTCACAATTTATTTGTAGTGGGTTTAAGGATTTCCTACAATGGGTCGTTCTCGGCAGAGAGACTCAAAGCAACACTCAGTTGAAATGCTCTCTCCTTGACTATTTTCTCTCAATTTTTCTGAACCCCTTCTTCTTCCAACTTTCCTCTATTTATAGCCAAGGTTAGTGGGGAGATCATGATTACATTCACCGTTAGTGCTATTGAAGGTCCAGTATTATCTGGTTAAAGTGGTTGTTTAGGTGAAAGGGCGGTGCGGCATTTATGATCTTGGAACTTGGCTCCATTTTCACCGATTGTGTTCGGCAACTCACGTTCCCGTGCATATCATGACCTTCCCGGGTATTGACTCATGCGCTCTACCGGGAAATATTAACCGGTCAACCCCGGGAACTTAATACCCAAAACTTGTTTTAGGCTCTAAGGCAGTTTCAAGAAGGGCATAAGGTAACTGGAACTTTCTGCTGGGCTTGCGCCCAAGGCCGGTATGGGCTTGGGCCCGGGGCCTAGATGGGTCTGGGCCCAAGGCCAGTATGGGCTTTGGGAGCTCGGGGCCTAGATGGGTCTGGGCCCAAGGCCAGTATGGGCTTTGGGAGCTCGGTGCCGTACAATAGCCCCCCCTTGATTCATACTCGGTCGCCGAGGAGAATCAAGGAGCTGCCTGGGCCTTTTGACCTCGGGAATCTTTTAGTCTGGGACTTCTGGCTGTCACTTCTCATTAATAGTCATCTCAAAAGACGCGCCGTTTCGCGGCGCCAGGCGCAGTCGTCATTATTGCCTGACGGTTCGTGAACCGAAGCGGCGCGCAAATCGGTTACGCTTGGCATTTGCTGGGTCGCTCGTTCGCTGTGCCCATTTATTGCTTGATCAAGCGTTTCTTCTTTCCCCATTTCTTCTGGCTCTATAAATAGTTCTTCTCCAAACGTCACTCCATTTTTCCTTCGCCTTTGATCTTTAGTGCCTACTCTCTGCCGACCACATTTCTGTGTGCTTGCTTGCTCAGCGTTCTTTTCCTCCTTAGAACCCAAAGTAAGTCTTTCTTCCCCTTCCTGTTCCTTCAGCTTTGTTTCTTTGAGTTTATTCTTGTAGTTTTAGGCTTTATAGATGGGTTATTCTTACCTTCTAGATACCCCGGCTGCTTTGGCCACCTTTAGGAGTAAATTTAGTATCCCCAGTGACGTGGACGTGGCTTACTGCCATGAGAGTGATATGGAACTCCACCGAGGGCAGGGTACAGCCTTCTTTCCTTTGATGTCCATCTTAGAAGGTGGGGTTAGGTTCCCGGTAGATCCCCTCCTGATAAGCACACTCACCTACTATGGGCTGTGCCCCGACCAGCTTCCCCCCAATTTTTACCGGGTAGTTAGTTGTGTCGGCCAGTTGAACCATACCTTTAACTTACAACTAGACCACCATGATATTAACCAAATGTACAGCCTCTGTGGGAGCAAATCCACAAATTACTACTTAAAGACAAGGGATGCTCGGGTACGGCTGATATCGTGCCTACCCGATTCGAACAGGAACTCCGCCGGGGAGTTCGTCAGGGTGCGCGGCAATTGGTTTGCCGGGGAGATCCCTTGCCCCCTCACACGGCGTGAAGTGGGTTCGTACCCTCCCCCTTCTTATAGTTGTTTGAGTAAAAGAAAATCTTTTATTGTTAAAAGCTAACGCGTTATCTGTTCTTTTGCAGACGGCAAAGTGTTTGCTCAGGACCTCAGAGCCGTCCACGTCAGGGACCTAAACTTCGTCCTTCGTTCCGAGATCTACGTGCATTGGGACGGGCAACTCCGGGCCTCACACCTGATCCTCGGCGTGGAACCGGTTTACTCTACTTGGCAACCTTTCAAGCAGGCGTTGATAGTTGACAGCCCCCTGCTCTCGTACATAGACGTCTGGTACGTGAATTTCTTGCCGCCGAAGCTTACAACCGGGGAAGCGAGGGAATTTGGTCGGCGGTTCACTGCCGCGGACGAACTAGTTCCCCTTCGAGACGATTCCGCGGAACAGGTATCCCGGCGCCTTAGAGAGAGAGCTCACGAAGCTATACAACAAGGGGACCAAGCCCAAGAGCAGCCCCATCCCGAGGATCCACCCGCCGAGCATCAACAACAAGTGACAGACGCGGCTAACCTGCTAGCTGAAGCGATCCAGCCCGGTGCAAGAATGGTGGCAAGGAGAGTAATGACCCTTGACAGGTTCGTGCCTGGTGCCCGGCCGACCAGCCAGCCCCCGCCTACTCAGGGTCGGGGTCCAGTTTCTCAACCTCCTCCCCCCTCGCAGTCCGGACGTGCCCGGAAGAAACAGAAAGTAACCGAGCAACATTCCACGGCCCCGGGGGACGCCGCTGCCAAGACTCCTCCCCAACCAACAGGGGGGGTTGTCATCCGCGAGCCGCCGACCGAAGCCGGCACGGGGGGCGCGTCCTCCTCCCAAGTGGCTCCAGCGTGGGAGCCAAAGTTCCTTCTGGACGGCAAGCCATTACCATCGACGGCCTCTGTTCGGATGTGGGATAAGGGCGAGGGCGGCCGTATTGCCCAAACCTTGGCCGGAGCTCTCCAACTTCCCGAGGACGTGCACGCCTTTGATGATGGGTCCGAGGAGTCCGTGGGGCGCCGGTTAGAGTGGCACGCCATTGCGGTAATTCTTTTGTCTATTTGCTCCATGTAGATTTCCTTTTGTCACCTGTAGATTTCCTTTTGTCACTTTGCTAACCTTCGCGCTTGCTAGGCCGCTCAACTGGCTCACATTGTGGCTGCCCGGGCACGGGAGCTTGATGAGGAAAATGAGCGCGAGAAGAGGGCGCGGGAGGCAGCAGTAAAAACGGCTAAGGAAAAGGCCAAGATTGCTGAGGCTGCCGAGAAGAAGGCTGCTGCCGCGGAGAAGTTCCGAGCATCGGCCGAATAGAGGTGTACTAACCTCCTGGCCAGGAAAAATGAGACGGAACTCAAACCTGCCGAAGCCCTCAGCCTCAACACTTCTCATGCCGACGAGATAGCTGATCTCAGGGCAGGCTTGGCGGCCGCGGAGCAAAAGTGGTACGACGTAGGCTTCGCCGATGTCGAGAACTCCGTGGAGCCGGTGGTGGCTCGGGCTCGGCATATGGGTTTCGAGGCCGGGTGGTTTGCCGCTCTTCAGGCAATGGGAGTTCCTGAAGACTCGCCGCTGAGAGACCCTGGCCAGATTCCATTTCCGAACCCTGTACCTGCCGTCCAGAACGCCCCGGCTTCTCCAGACGAGGAGGAGACGGCCAGTATGAGGGAGTTGGTTGAGCAAATCGACTCTCATGCCGAGCCCGAGGAACTGGAGGCCACGAGCATACCTACTGTGCAGGAACTTCTTGACGAGGCCCAGCCTTTCTCCGTGATCGTCCAACAGGAAGTGCCACCGCCGACTCAACCTCCTAGTTGATTTTATTTTAGCTTATTTTTATTTCATCTTTATTTGCCTATGTCACCGGGATGTGGTGATTGAACCGTTGTTTTAATTTTATTGGTTTTATTTGCCCATGTCACCGGGATGTGGTGATTGAACAATTGCTTTTACTTGTTTAATTGGTAGTCCGTTTTCTTTTCCTGTTTCAATTTGTTGAATGAAATTATATCCGTTTGTGCTTTGCTTGAATTATACCTGTGCTATGGCCGCTTAATAGAATGGTACCCCCGAGAACCTGTTGTGCGGAGCTGTGGGTAGTTTTGAGAGCGCTATTTGGACTTAGTTTTTGTAAAAAGGGTTAGGTTTTTATCAGGTTTTGGTTTGACCGAGAATTGAGTTTCCGTCCTTCGAGCATTTGTTTGCAAAGTTTCCGTTTGTCCGGATATTCGATTTTAACCGAGAATCAAGTTTTTGTCTTCATAGATTTAATTGCAAGGTTCACACATGCTCGGTGATTTTGACCGAGCCGAGGGTCAGGTTCCTGCCCTTAAGATTTATTTGTCAGGTTTTCACCTGCTCGGCGATATTGATCGAGCCGAGAGTCAGGTTTCTGGCCTTAGAATTTTGTTTGTAAGGTTTTCACCTGCTCGGCGATATTGATCGAGCCGAGAGTCAGGTTTCTGTCCTTAGGATTTTGTTTGTAAGGTTTTCACCTGCTCGGCGATATTGATCGAGCCGAGAGTCAGGTTTCTGTCCTTAGGATTTTGTTTGTAAGGTTTTCACCTGCTCGGCGATATTGATCGAGCCGAGAGTCAGGTTTCTGTCCTTAGGATTTTGTTTGTAAGGTTTTCACCTGCTCGGCGATATTGATCGAGCCGAGAGTCAGGTTTCTGTCCTTAGGTTCTGCTGGCGATTCTCTTGATGCGCGGCTACAGGGTCAAAAACAGCAAAGACAAAAAAGTTCATCATACTCTTAATCTTCATAGAATACAAGTTTCGGCTTACATCGATGGTTACGCGTAGAATTTCTTCAAGTTGTTGGCGTTCCATGGTCGGGGGAGCGGCCTCTCGTCCAGGTCCTCCAAGTAGTAAGCCCCTGCCCCTGCGACGGCTGTGACTCTGTATGGTCCCTCCCAACTCTGAGCAAGCTTCCCTGCAGCCACGTCCCGCATGTTCCCTACTACCCTTCTTAACACCAATTCCCCGGCACTGAATTCCCTGGTCCTTACATTTCGGTTGTACCTTTGCGCCAGCTTCTGCTGATACTCGGCAAGACGTACAGTCGCGGCCTCCCTGCATTCTTCTAGCCAATCCAACTGCTTCATCATAAGGTCGGCGTTCTGTACGGGGTCAAACCCGACGACCCGCGCACTGCACAAGCTCACCTCGGTTGGTATCACCGCTTCTGCTCCGTATGCCAGAGAAAATGGGGTTTCCCCCGTGGATCTCCTGGGGGTCGTGCGGTAGGCCCACAAAACACTGGGTAGTTCTTCTGCCCACCTTCCTTTCGCTCCATCCAACCTTCTCTTGAGCCCGTTCAAAATAGTCTTGTTTACTGCTTTAGCTTGGCCATTGCTCTGGGGGTATGCCGGGGTTGAATACTTGTTCTTGATGCCGAGCTCGCTGCAAAAGGTCCGAAAAGCGTTGCTGTCGAACTGTAGCCCGTTGTCTGTCACTAGTGAATTCGGCACCCCAAACCTTGTAACTATGTTTTTCCACACAAACTTTTTCACGTCGGTATCCCGGATATTGGCCAAGGCTTCGGCTTCAGCCCACTTTGTGAAGTAATCCACGGCCACTAGTACAAAACGGCGGTTCCCCGTTGCTCGGGGGAATGGCCCGAGGATGTCGAGCCCCCATTGTGCAAATGGCCACGGGCTGCTGACAGGGTTTAGATGTCCGGCCGGCTGATGGATCATTGGGGCGTGCCTTTGACATTGTTCGCAACTCCGAACGTATTCGGCGGCGTCCTTCTGCATCTGTGGCCACCAAAACCCCTGCGTCATTGCTCTATGTGCTAAAGATCGTCCCCCGGCATGCCCGCCGCATACTCCTTCATGCAGCTCGGTTAGAAGCTCCTTGAATTTTTCAGGATGCAGGCACAAGAGGTAAGGGCCAGCGAAGGACCTTCTGTACAACTTTCGGTCCGAAGACAACCAGTACCTGGGAGCCATTCGTCGAATCTTATTGGCCTCGGCCTCATCCTCTGGAACTTTATCTTCGGAAAGAAAGTCTATGATCGGGCTCATCCAGCATGGTCCGGCCACCGCCACCTGCGCAACCTCTACTCCGGCCCGGTCGAGGGCAGTCTTCACACAGATGCTTGGTTCCCTTACAAGTTCAATCGTGATAAGCCTCGGGGTGTCCTCGGTAGCCGATGAGGCTAACGTGGCAAGAGAGTCAGCATGCTTGTTTTGCGACCGGGCCACCTGGGATATCTTTACCGTTCCAAACTGACCGATAATCTGCTTTGCCGTACTCAGATAAGCTTTCATTCGGGGATCCCGAGCCTCGAAGTCCCCAGTGATCTGATAAACAACCAGCTGAGAGTCTGAGCAGATTTCCACGTCCCTGGCGCCCAGATGCAATACTGCCCTTAGTCCGGCCAACAGGGCCTCATATTCGGCTTCGTTGTTCGAGGCTTTGAACCCCAATCTGAAGGAACGTTCCAGTCGCATACCTTCAGGGGTGATTATGACAATACCAGCCCCGGCCCCCATAGCGTTTGATGCGCCGTCCACAAATAACCTCCACGGGCGAATCTCCGCACTACAGATTACCTGGCCTTCATTCTTAGGTGTAAATTCCGCGATGAAATCAGCGAGAATCTGCCCTTTCACCGAGCTTCTTGGTCGGTATCTTATGTCAAACGATCCCAACCGAGTCCCCCATTTAGCAATCCGTCCTGTGAAATCGGATCTCTTCAACAGTGATTGCAATGGATACTCGGTGAGGACGAACACTGTGTGTGCCTGGAAGTAGTGTGGTAACTTCCTCGTGGCGTGTACCAAGGCCAAAACCAACTTTTCAAGAGGCAAGTACCTCGTCTCGGCGTCGACCAAGGTCTTGCTTACGTAATACACCGGTATTTGCACTCCCCGGTCCCTTAGTAATACAGCACTTACGGCATGATTGGTGACTGCAAGGTACATAAACAGATCCTCCCCGGGCTCCTGGGCCGTCAACCTCAGCGCCTTTGCCAAATACTCCTTTAGTTCTCGAAAAGCTTCATCGCAGCTCTCGTCCCACTGAAACCCCTTCCACTTCTTCAGAAGTTGATAGAATGGCCGGCAGCGATCGGCAAACTTGGAGATGAATCGGTTCAGGGCGGCCAACATCCCGGTGAGCACCTACACCTCCTTAGGGTTGCTCGGTGGTTTTAGGCGATTGATTGCCTCTATTTGGTCGGGGTTAGCCTCTATTCCCCGAGTGGAGATCAGATAACCCAGGAACTTGCCAGCCCCCACTCCGAAAGTGCACTTTTCGGCATTGAGGCGCAGCCTGTGTCGTCGTAGTATCTCGAATACTCCCCGAAGGTCTTCAGTATGCAGCGACTCTTTTCTGCTCTTTACTACCATGTCGTCGATATAAACTTCAACCGTGCAACCAATTTTTTCCCGGAACATCCTTGTCATCATACGCTGGTAGGTGGCCCCGGCATTCTTCAATCCAAACGGCATGACCTCGTAGTGATAGTTTGCGTTCGGGGATATAAATGCTGTCTTCTCTCGGTCCTCGGGTGCTAAGGCAATCTGGTGGTAGCCTTGGAAGGCGTCCAGGAAACTCATTCTCGGGTGCCCGTACGTGGCATCCACCAACTGATCTATCTTGGGCATCGGGAACGGATCCTTGGGACACGCTCTGTTTAAATCGGTGAAGTCCACGCAAACTCTCCATTTACCGCTCTTCTTCTTTACTACGACAGTGTTTGCTAGCCATCTCGGGAAGAATATTTCTTTTATGACCCCGGCTTCCTTCAGTCGCTGGACCTCCAGGTTTACTGCATCGACGTGCTCCTTGGATGCTCTTCTCGGCTTCTGCTTTTTCGGAGGAAATGATGGGTCCACATTGAGTTTGTGAACAATGAACTCGGGGTCTACGCCGGGCACTTCATACGGGTTCCATGCGAAGACATCTATGTTCTGCAACAGGAACAACAACATCTCTACCCTTTCCCGGTCATTCATGCTTGTACCTATCTGGAAGTATTTGCCACTATCTGGGAGAATTCTTACCCTCAGTACCTCCTCGGCAACGTCCGCCCCCTTTTCCTGGGGTATCTGTAATTGCTATGCAGTCTCTTTCTCGGCGTGCTCAGCTTGGCCGAGCTGCTCCTTTTCCCACTGGACCGCGGCTACGAGGCATTGCTTCGCCACCTGCTGATTTCCCCTTACCTCTACAACTCCGTGTTCAGTAGGAAATTTTACTTTCACGTGAAGGGTGGACGGAACAGCTCCCATGGCGTGAATCCACGGCCTCCCCAGGATTGCGGTGTAAGGTGCGAACGATCGGACTACTATGAACGTAACTACAACTTCCTTGCCCTCCATGTCCACAGGGAGTGAGATTTGCCCCTCGGGAATCACAATTCTCCCGTCAAACGAGACCAATGGCGTGTTATACTTTGCCAAATCCTGGGTTTTTAACCCGAGCCCTTCGAAGAGGTCCGGGTACATGACGTCAGCCCCGCTACCCTGATCAATCATCACCCTCTTCACCAGGAATCCGCCTATCCGGGCGGTCACCACCAAAGCGTCGTCGTGAGGTTGGATGGTTCCTTCGAAATCATCTTCTCCGAACGAGATGTCTAGCCGTCCAACTCTCTTTTGCTTCTTGGATGATTCTCCCTCCGCGCAAGCCACTGTCATCACCATCCTTGCCGCTGCTGCCCCTCTCGGTGCGGCATGAATGACGTTGATTACCCCCCGGGGTGGTGGAAGTGGATTCCTTCTCTGTGGGGCGCCCTGCTCGGTCTCCCGGTCAGTGGAATCTGCTACAAACTCTTTCAGGTGCCCTGCCTTCACTAACTGCCCGAGATGATCTTTCAATACCCTACACTGCTCGGTGGTGTGCCCCTTGTCTCTGTGATAAGTGCAGTATAGGCTTTGGTTCCTCCGAGATGGGTCGCCCCCCATTTTGTTCGGCCATCTGAAGAATGGCTCGTTCCTTATCCGTTCCAGTATCTTGTGCACGGGCTCTTTAAACAACACATTAACCCCTTCGATCTGCACCTCTGGTTCCTGCATTCTGAAGTCCCTTTTCGGCTTTGGCGGTAAGATGCTTTGCCGAGATCTCCCCGTAAAAGGGGCTTTCCCCCTGCTTTGCAGCCGGTCATCCTCCAGGCGTTTGTACTCCTCTATGCGTCTCATCAGTTGCCTCATGTCCTCCGGGGGTCTTCTTGTCAGCGACTCCCGTAGTTCAGAATCCTCGGGAAGCCCCATCCTGAAGGTGCTAGCCGCAATTTTCTCGTTTCCCCCACCAATCTCATTGTAGAGTTCCCAGTATCGGCTGGCATAACTCCGAAGGGTTTCCCCGACCCTCATTTTCATGGAAAGCAACGCGTCGACCGGTTGTTGCACTCGGCTGCATGTTACGAACCTGCTGCCGAACTCCTGAATCAGCTCGGCGAAGCTGTGTATAGAACCTTTCCGCAACCCATTGAACCATCTCAATGCGGTAGAGCCGAGACTAGAGGGGAATACTTTACACATCAATGCATCGTTGTGCGCATGCAACGACATCATGTGGATGTAATGACTAACATGCTCTACGGGGTTTGTCCTCCCCTCATAGGAATTGAATGGTGGACGCGTGAATCTGCTCGGCATGGGTGCCCGTTCAATCTCATCAGAGAATGGAGACCGGGCCGCCATCCGCAAGGCCCTGCTCATGGCGTCCATCGCGGCGTTGTGGTGCTGCCGCTCCTCTGGCGACTCTGACCCTTGGTTATCATATCCATGCGACCGGGAACGGTCCCGTCTACGACGAATATCCCGGGAGTGACGACGTGACTCTTGAGAATGGGATCGGTCTCGGTGTTGTTGTGTAACAGATCGGCTGGAACCTTCCTCGCCGCGGTTCCTCCTGGGTTGGGGGTTGTGGTTCCTTTCGTGGCGCCGACCCCTTGCCTCCAGCTCCAAGTCCATTACCAATCTGCGCAACCGCTCCAGCTCCCGGTCTCTATCATCATGTTGCCGATGTGCTGAGACGTTTGAAATCGTCCGGTGCGTTTGGGCCGATCCTTCTCCCAATCCGGACCTTTCCTCTCCTCTTGAATGCTCCCTATCCTCCAGCCGCTTCTGCCTTCTCTCCCTCCACGTCGATCCCCGAGAAGATCCTGCGGAATTGCTCGGAACGTGCCCTCTTGAACGCTCCTCAGACATCTTCTTTGCTTGAGTCTCACTCGAACCACAGCTTCGTAGGATGGCCCCACGGTGGGCGCCAATTGTAAGAACCAAGTACAAGAGTTCTGGGCCTTAGATCCCTTGGGCTCACAATTTATTTGTAGTGGGTTTAAGGATTTCCTACAATGGGTCGTTCTCGGCAGAGAGACTCAAAGCAACACTCAGTTGAAATGCTCTCTCCTTGACTATTTTCTCTCAATTTTTCTGAACCCCTTCTTCTTCCAACTTTCCTCTATTTATAGCCAAGGTTAGTGGGGAGATCATGATTACATTCACCGTTAGTGCTATTGAAGGTCCAGTATTATCTGGTTAAAGTGGTTGTTTAGGTGAAAGGGCGGTGCGGCATTTATGATCTTGGAACTTGGCTCCATTTTCACCGATTGTGTTCGGCAACTCACGTTCCCGTGCATATCATGACATTCCCGGGTATTGACTCATGCGCTCTACCGGGAAATATTAACCGGTCAACCCCGGGAACTTAATACCCAAAACTTGTTTTAGGCTCTAAGGCAGTTTCAAGAAGGGCATAAGGTAACTGGAACTTTCTGCTGGGCCTGCGCCCAAGGCCAGTATGGGCTTGGGCCCGGGGACTAGATGGGTCTGGGCCCAAGGCCAGTATGGGCTTTGGGAGCTCGGGGCCTAGATGGGTCTGGGCCCAAGGCCAGTATGGGTTTTGGGAGCTCGGTGTCGTACATATGTATTGCAAGAAATTAACGAACAAACCATGGAGGATCAAGGGTGGTCCAACAACATGCATATTATCAAAAACCCTTGTCCAGATTTTTTGGTCTATAAGAAAAGGAAAGAGCACAACAAGGCACCTATGTAAAATGATACTAAATTAATTTACAGTGTCCTTCATTTTAGTATCATCTTTTTGTTTGGGATCTAAGGGGCATGTGCTCAAACATATTGTAAATTGGATGCCCTTATCTTATAACTTTTAGACTTGCCTTTTTCTTTTTTCTTTTTTGAAAGGTTAGACTTGCCTTTTTCAGTTAATCAAGTATCATTCTTTTTTTTTTTTTTTCAAAAAAAAAAAAAAGGTAAATAATACGACCTTTTAGGCTTTTACTAATTAATTTATTAAGAAATAGCTAGGGTGCCACGTATTTCACGCAATCTGCAATTTTGTTAATTTGAAATTTTTTTTTATCTTTTTATTAAAGATCAAACAAGAAAATTGGACAATCATCAACAAATTAACAAAGAATGAAAGTTAAAGATTGAGTAGTTTGAATTCTGAAATTTTAAGTCATCCTCATATTTAAACATATAAAAGCAAAAAGTTTACATTCACGTTAAACCAAATATATATACACACACACAAGAAGGTTCACAACCACAAAACAAGCTGCAACAAAGCTAGCAGACCCTCACTGATATAGAAAAGCTGAAAGCCTCAACAACAAATTGACCCCAATTCAATACAATAAAGAGAAATGAGATACAAACACCTTTGTAGCATAAAGAGAGAGAAAACTCTGCTACACCACAGCCTCTCTAGAGATACAAAGCTCCATTGTAGCAAAAGACTCATCTACATCACAACCTAATCCCTTACATTCACCTTACCATAAATAAAGATAACATCTCTCCACTTCACTTCAGTCAATATGACAATCACCATCTGATCAAAATTAAGAAATGAAATTAAGTTAGCATAAAGTTGACTCCTAAGAAAGCTAGCATTCTTTTGGACCATAACATGAAACAACACATTCTATGGGGTTGAAAAGCCCTTCCTCACCATTCATTAGTTAAATTATTGGATAAAGAGGCAAAGGTTGCCTTCAAATGATCGCATAAAAGATAATAATCAGAATCAAACTCATAGATTAACATATATAATTGGATTGCTTAACTATAGTTAACTAACAAACATTTAAAACCTATTTTTCATCTTTTTTTTTTCCTTTTTTTTTTTAATAATCAAGATTTCATTCTAAACAAGCTGGATAACGTAGATACTCAGCAACAAAATTTATACAAAATCAAAACCACTCATAATAAATCAAGAAAGATAAATACAAACCATAAAAAGTAATTTAACCCATATTCTCTAGTCAAGTACTACAACAATCCATTCAAAAAATGGGTATCCATAAAAAGTCTATATACATTCAAAGCATGATTGAACTTTCAAACATAATTTTCGGTTTCATAATATCACCAAAGTATAGACAATTAGAAATGAATGATTACTTAGAACGAATTCATACATCTTGATATGCTAAGCTAACCAAATATTTGATCACATTTTCAAGTTGCTATTATACCCAAATTAAGAAATGAACTTCCAAATTGTAAACTCACACTAATTTGCAAAAAACACATTGTGAGATGACACCTTAGCACTAGGATGATCTGATAGAATATTTTATCTGGGATAGTTGATTAAAATAGTTGTATATGTAGATTAGGGAAATAATCAAAGATAGAAATTGTTTTACTTTTTTCCCCTTGTTCACATATAATCACACAACCATTGATTGAAATTCCCACACTTTCTTCCACATTTATGATTTGTTTGAAATAAAATAAATTCCTACATCTTACTCTATTAGAAAATATTCATCAAGTATAGGTGCATTATCTCTTATTTTTTCTCCTATACTTTATCAGAAACATAAGTTTCAAGTCAAGTCTTAGCAGCGAACAAGAATTTCTCTAATTAATCAACCGAAGCTACATTACAGTAGCAAATCCATTTCATCACAAGTATTATAACAAAGGACAAAGCTGGTAAACTACATAAAAACTAAGATAAAAACCAATGAAACTTTATAGCCAAAGAAGTTTAACTGCAAAATTCAAAAAAAAGTAATAGAAGGAAATTTATAAAGAATCCATGAATCACCAGCACCAATGTTAATACATATCCATTATTTTGAAAGCTCCATGGCATGACTTTCCTCCACTTCATTTTCTTCATAATCATTAAGAACTTTTTGAATGATAGCAACTTTTGGTACACCTTTAAGTTTGCTCCATAACCAATTCTTCCCACACATTAATGCTTCTAAGGTATCATGATGAAGATGGCTACGGTGTGGACTCAACAATCTCCTGCTAGTGCTAAAAGCCGACTTTGAGGCAACTATTGTTATAGGAATAGCCAAAATATCCATTGCAATGCGTCGCAAAATAGGATATTTACTACCATTGTGGTTCCACCAACCCAAAACATAAAAATTTTCAATTGTAGGCACCACTTTTTCATTAGTATAAAGTTCAAACTCCAATATAATATTCCTAATCCTTTGGCTTATGTTAGTAGTTGCATTACTAACAAACAAATCATAGTCTCTCATTCTATTATCATGTTCATGTGCAACACTTGATGTAGATGTAGTAGATGAAGTTTGAGAATAAATGACTCATTTATCAATGTTTTCTATGTCGTACTCCACAAACAACCCAAATAAGGTTCTCAACCTTTTCAATTTCTTCATTAGCCTTATTATCATACATTTTATTGAAATAAAATGTCAATAACATCAATTTATATCTTGGATCTAAAACAATAGCCAAACTCAAGATGTCATGAATTTTACTCCAATATTTATCAAACTTAGCTAACATCTTTGCTACCATTTTCTTAACCAACTCATCTTCACTTGTAAGCCATTCACTTAATTTTATCTTCAATCGGAAGAACGAAGAAAAATAATGATTAGTCGTAGGGTAGGCAGTAAAAGAAAACAACTTAGTAACTTTATGAAAGTAACCCAACTTCTCACAAACAATTTTTGCTACCTTCTAGTCCCTATTAGTTGGAGCAGACTAATATTGAGGCTCACAACACAATAAATAGGGAAAGACATCTTTATAAAGCAAAGTCGTTGAAAGCATCAAATATGTAGAGTTCAAACGAGTCTTAAAATCAAATACCAATTTCTTAGTACTTGCAATATATGACTAGCGAGATTTTTTTTTTCTTTTTCTTTTAACTTTATGTTCTTTTTGGTGATTGTATCCAAAAAGATACACTACTTTGAACCTTCTCAATACCACCACCAATTACATTTAAAACCTATTGAGCAACCAAATTCAGAATATATGCTACACAACACACATGCAACAATTTTTCACCTAAAATAAGTGAACTAGCTTGAAGTTTATTTGAAACAAGTTTCATCATGTCATCATTGTTGCTAGAATTATCTACAGTTATGGCGGATAACTTCGAATCACTGTTCCAATCGAAAAAACACTCTAGAATGACTTTAGAAAGAGAATACTTATCATGTGGTGATGGAAAATGGATAAACCTAAAAAAAAAAACATAAATATGGTTAACTAAATTGATATCGCTCCGAATCAGTAAGGTGGATGATCTGGCTTCGGTGGGCTACTTCTGTGGTGGAAGGCCTACAAGAAACAAACAGTCAAAGAGGATACCGGAGGATACTAGCCAAACCCTCTCCGATGAAGAAGTTAGTCTCGCAGAGAAGGGAGTTCCAAGTATTTGGGGGTAATGTCTCAGAGAAAATCTTACCTTTGTCGGGTTCAGACCGGTCCTTTATATAGGGATCTTGGGGACGGTTATTTGTCCAATAACCTCCCCAAGATTTGTGGAAGCCAACGAGTCCGGAGTTAACTTCCTCAACGACTACTAAAATTGTAACCGCTAACGGAAGTTAACTTATTTGATGGATTCGTCGAGATAGTTGCGGGTTTAGTAACCGCTACAGAGAGTCAAAAGTTCCAAGTGTTGTGTATTCGTCCATCTGGTGGACGACTGTTTGGTTGTCCATGGACATCTGAAGGTCGTCCATGGATGACCTTCATCATGGACGACTTTATCGTCCATGGGAGACTTACTGATCAAGAATAGTATTATCGTCTATGAACACTTTTACTTCTTCTGGGGTGATTCCAGGTCGAACTTGCTCAATTTTGATCTGAACGACCACTTTGGACGAACCGGAGTTAGACTAATTTTCTACTCCCCTATCATAAATAAAACATAAAGTTAATAAGCTTGCCTAAGAATCTAAAAACTAGTACAATAAAATGACCCTAAAGAAAAAAGAAAAAAGAAAAAGAAAAGAAAACCTTATAACCCGGCTTTCCAAAGTCCAAGAGTCACTTATGTAGTGCGTTGTGATTACCATGAATGACCCTCTTACTGTTGTTTACAGTCCACAAATTTGTTGTGATTGCAACTTTACTTGCATTCTTGTCAATTTCTACAGTCTTTTGCTTCTCATCATTATAAATTTTTTTAATATCTCGCTTCAATGTGTTTCTTTCTGCTATCTTAAAATTTGGCCGAAAATCACTAACAAAATCTTGAAACCCAACATGATCAACAATTGCAAGAAGGTACTCATGAAAAATGACCATTTAGGCAAGGTCACTCCTTGAGCCTTCTGATCCTCTTCATAAAAAATACTACGGCTTGAGATCCCTTTGCTATTTGCCCTATTGTGTTGTTTAACAAGAAATTACTTCCTAATATTTGTTCCTTCCCTTGGAGCACGAACAACTTTTTCTTATGTGCAGTTTTAAATGAGTTGTCCCTGATGTACTTGCTCCAACCATAAGCCTTCTACAGTAGTTGCATTGGGCCTTAGCTATCCCATTAATATTCTTTTTCTTAAAATGATTCCATAATTCTGAAGTTGTTCTTCTTTTAGTGCCCTAGCCCGTTGTTGTGGATTCTCAACCAGAATGGCCTTGGGGCTGGGGTTGATGTAGAGGATACGGTAGACATATATGCAACTGTAGAGATAGACAAATGGGATCCTTTAACAACTTAACAACTGCAGCAAAAATCATTAAATTAAGAACAACTCAAGTATCAAAACAAATACCTCAAATATCAATCAATCAATATAACAAAAATAAAAAAAATAAAAAAATTAAATGGTCACATATAATAATATAACCCACTAATAAAATGTTGGATCCATCATAATTCTGCAATCTTTAAGTCCCAACAACACAAATTACAAATAGTTCCACAAACTCCATTTTTTTAATGAAACAGATAATTCTTCTAAATAATTTAATCGAATTATAAGTGAAAAAAAAAAATCAAAAGATTCATTTCTTTTTAACAAATATCAAGGGAAAAACACAACAAAATTGTAACATTCATCTTAGGGAAAACAAAAAATATATAAGCATTCCCGGTTGCATTTTAGGGAGCAAAGAAGTCATTGTTAAATTTAACAAATACCTATCAATGAGAATTGTGCCACACCAACAATATCACACCCAAACCAACACAAATCAATTACTAAAATATCATTTTTCTTCAAACCCATCTCCATAAATCAAGAAGTGATCACAACCCACATCACAATATCATTAAAAAAAGAACATAAAACAGCTATTCATAGCAAGAGTCAATGCTAAGTAAGTCTTTTAGAGAAGGCAAAAAAGAACCATTCTATAAGCAAACCAAATTCCAAAAACCCCATAGAGAGAGAAAAAGAGAGAAAGAAAGACTAGATTATCAAGAAAACACACCCACAACACGAAACCAAAAGAGTAGAAGCGGTGCAGAGAGAGAGAGAGAGAGAGAGAGAGAGAGAGAGAGAGAGAGAGAGAGAGAGAGAGAGAGAGAGAGAGAGAGAGAGAGAGAGAGAGAGAGAGAGAGAGAGAGAGATTAGGATTTTTTTTTTAAAAGTACGGGTCGAGTTTGGATACTATCCAAACCCTACCTAAACGATTTAGGTAATATCCAAACCCTACCTAAATGATTTAGCTAATATCCAAACCCTACACGATTACTTTATACCAATGAAGAACTGAGAATTACCTAGAACATTTGGATTGAGCATGGTTGGATATCCATTACTCAATGGGTATGGTCATCCTTAAGTGTGGCAAGGTAATATAGATCATAAGAAATGTATATATATTGTATTAAGTTAGGTGATACAGAAAGTTAAGTGATCAAAAGTCAAGAGTACCCATGCAATACTATTTCCACATTACCAATTGAGTTAAGTGATACAGAAAATTGTTAAGTATAGCCATTTTAGTGTTTCCATGTGCACGCAAATCATGACATTCAGACATTTATAAGGATTGCATGGAGGCAAAGTGGATTCGAAGATTCTCCCTCAATCTATGAGTAACCACGAGCAATCAAGCAGAATTATGGGTAGTTGTTATGGTTTCCAAATAGCTTGGAATATGAGATACCGAATTGTTGAGTTAGAAATACATTAATCAAACTCTACTTTGGTGATTTCTATGATATTTTGAAGTTGTTTATGTTCCTTTATTTTGTGTCTACTCTAATTATGCATTGCAAGAAATTGATGAACAAACCGTGGAGGATCAAGGGTGGTTCAACGACACGCATAGTATCAAAACCCTTGTCCAGATATTTTGGTCTGTAAGGGAAAGGAAGGGCACAACAGGGTACCTATCTAATAATATTAATTTACAATGTCCTTCCTTTTTGTATCAACAGGTAAGGGGCATGTGCTCAAACAAATTGTAATTTTGATGCCCTTGTCTTGTCTTATCACTTTTAGACTCTTGCTTTTTTCACTTAATTAAGTATGGATTGAGATAATGTACAATACCTAAAGTATTGCATCAGATCTCATAGCAATAAATGACAGAGATTGAAAGTTAGAAAAATCAACTTTTCATTCTCAATAGTTAAATAAAAAAAATTAAAGTTAAAATGGTAAAAAAAAAATTTGTGAAGGAAAATGGGTAATTGCATGGTATAACAATTGCACTAGATCCCAATCCATCAAGTATATATCCTTCTTAAAAAAAAAAAAAAAAAAGTAAATCAGACAACCTTTTAGGCTTTTATTGATTAATTTATTATAAGATAGCTCCTAACTAGGGTGTCACGTATTTCATGCAATCTGCAATTTTGTTTATTTGAATTTTTTTTTAATTGCTGAATCAACACGAAATATGATTAAAAGGAAAGAAAGAGAGATGATTTTTTTTTTTTTTTTGGCTGAATATAATTGTCGTGAGCTCTTTCAGTCTTTCTTTTTTTTTTTTTTTTTTTGCTAAAAGCTCTTTCAGTCTTTCTAGCTACTATATTTGTAATTGTGAGTATTTTAATTTTGAAAGATATCCACCTCACTACCACACTTTTTATTTTCTGATTAAAAAAATAAAAAATAAAAATTCCCTTTCTTTACAATAATATAGTCTTGAATCATATAGATACAGATTCTATTCCATAATGAGTATGATAAATTGTGACGTTCGTAAAGGTCAAAGGTACCCCCATTAGGGGGTACCGTACGTCGTGTCATCACTTTCTCAGGTAGAAGCTCCCTCTAGAGTTTAGGGTACCATAATCCACGCGTCCAGCTTCCCAGCCAATTAGACTCCATTATCACTGAGAATATACACACATTGATTGTACTTGGATTTTCATGTCAAAGTTAGGCAGAAATATTGGACTATGTAAGAAGAAAGAACAAATAGGGGTGGTTTGGACAACTGAGAAAAACCCAGCCATTGTAGTTGTTGCGGTAGTAGTAGTAGTACTAAACTTGAGGACTACATAGTAGTAGTTGCTGTATCCTTCTGAAGAAATGTGTGCCTCTTCATGATTGATACGTGTCACTAGACCTTTCCATGGACGGTGATATCTGATGGTACGTACAATGAAAATTCCTGATCTTTGATTCTCTTATGATTATAATGGTACCTAATGCTATTGCTATAGTCAAATAACATTAGGTCATTCTAAAACCAATGAAATTTCACCACGTGCTTGTTCTGGTGGGTTCAAGTATGATTAGCTAAACGTACGACATACGTGAAGCTAAGCCACATACAGGTTCCATACTGGCTTTGTTGATGCAATGAGTAATAGTTTCAATAATAATCCTTACTTTTTTCTACTTATTTTTTTATCCATAAATTATAATATATATACTTCAAAAAAAAAATCTGGACAGTGGCCAATTGTGATGTAACCTGTTCACACTGATGATGTGCGTTATTTTATTTTGTTTGGCCATTTTTTAAGGTTTTCGTTTGAAATGATGCTTCTTAAATATTTCAGAAAAATGATATTTTTATTGAAGTTATAAATGCAATAAATAAGTTACTGCATGAGAGGAAACGTATCTCAACTGAGAGAGGATGATATAATTTAAGTGCAATGCTATGTTATAAGCTTATAACATTTTCACAATAAATTAATTTTATGTGACAAATTGTTATTAGTTTTAAATTCAACCTACAATCATTATTATTTTTTTATTTATCAATAACAGTTTGTCACTTAAAATTAATTTGTTGTGAAAATGTTATAAATATTATTTCTTATAATTAATTTTTTTTTTTCATATTTGTTCAAAAATCCTCGTGTTAGCCTAAGTTAACAAAGACGTGGAATAATAAGATAATTTTAAAAGTCTGCAAACGAATGTATGAAGTTATTTTGTGAAAGAAATGTCTCAAAAAACAAAACGCAAATGAAGTTATAAATGCAACAAATAAGTTACTGTATGAGAGGAAACATATCTATCTGCATTTATACAAATCTCAATTGAGAGAGGATGACGTATAATTTAAGAGTAATGCTATGCTTATAATATTTTTACAATAAATTAATTTTTAGTGACAAGTTCTTACTGGTTTTAAATTCGACCTACAATCATTATTACTTTTGTTTTCATCAATAACAGTTTGTCATTTGAAATTAATTTGTTGTGAAAATATTGTAAACATATCATTTCTTATAATTTAATTTATTTTTTCATATTTGTTAAAAAATCCTCATATCAGCCTAAGTTAACGAAGTGGAGTAATAAGATAATTTTAAATGTCCTCAAACGAATGTATGAAATTATTTTGTGAAAGAAATGTCTGAAAAACGAACCGCAAATGACAATTTGGTGTAGTACGTACGTCGTTTCCATTTGTGTTAACAGAGCAAATTAATTTAGTAGACTTCTCATTTTCTAGGGTCCATAAAATTCCCGAACCTAATCTAATAATTAGCAAAAACAAAATCATATATAAACGATCTACACTAGAAATGCTGCATGCATGCATGGTCTATTCCGTCTTGTATTTGTTAGTTGTTAATGACCTTTCGTTCGTCGAAGTTTTCAACTCAAGTTTGCAAAACAAATCTGACCATATATATATATATGACTTTCAAGATTCAACGTTGTCACACTACTCCACGGTAACCATCCAAAATGTATCACTTGGCACGTGCTTCTTTATCGCAGAAAACGTGAATTACACGCTTCTGTATCATATATATTATATTTAAGCATGTAGCTAGGCCTGTCACCTTCAAGCAACTTGGTCAGTGTCTTCCTAGTCTGGAGAGATCGAAAATCAGCTCCCACACCACACATATCTGTTTGTTGAAACTGTTGGTAAAGAAGCTCTTACAATGGCTTACGCACATTGCGTATTGCTCATGTTTTCTGCTAAAGCCAAACATATCTCAAAGTTTAGGGCCAGATTAGTAGTTTTTATAGGGAGGTCGGTATTTTTTAGGACTAGGACAAGGACAGCAAGGGAAGGGAGCTTCCTAACCTTTGACTATTTATGGTTATCAAAGATAAACATTTGCACGATTCGGGCAAACTAAATCAGCCTAAGCTAATTCACAATCAAAGTTCATCTACAACTCAGTTGTTAGGAGGTGTTTGACAAATCTGGGGTGGTTCGTGAGAGAGTATGAGATTAATGTATACTTGCAATAATACTATATCCGTACAAAATGTGTTTTTTAATCTACTGCATTTTGATAAAATAATGTTCACTCTTTACTGATTGAGATTATCATTCATAGTATAGAAAGAAGCTTCTGACAATAGCACATGGACTATTCACATGTTAATTGTTATTACCCAACCCGTAGACTTTTGTTATGGTCATTAATTTATTTTACACACGGTTTGTAATTACTCTTGTTTATCTTAGTGCTATGGTATTAAAATGTAAGGCGAAGTACCTTTTTTTAGCAACATAACATGATGCTACATTCTGCCAAAAAAAACAAACATAACATGATGATACAAGGACATTCACTTTTTTGATATTGTCACTAAATTGTCTTCACATAGCCTCTGAAAATGATTGAAAATACGTTTCGGTCACATATTGCTTTATGGATCACAGATTTATAAGTTTAGACCATTCATGCACATGAATTTCACAACAGCCATGATTTATGCATTTAAACTCACTCGATTTTTAATTTTTTATAACATATTTCTAGGAAAAGATATATCAATTACTGCCCACTGACATCACTTCTTACTGTGATCATGTGAAGTTTTATATGTCGTTAATTGCATGTCAATACTTACATTTCCTTTACGAAATATAATGAACAAAGTTTTAATTTTTTATAACATATTTCTAGGAAAAATATTAACTATTAATTTATTTTTTTTATATAAATTTCTAGAAAAAAATATCAATTATTGCACATTGACATGTCTTCTTGTTGTGATCATGTGAAAGTTTCATATGTCATTGATTACATGTCAATGTTTACATTCTCTTTACAAAATGTTATGAACGAGTTTTTAGGATTGACTCAATACAATTTAAATTTAACAAACATAACATGATGCTACAAGGACATTCACTTTTTTTTTATTATAATACATTCTCTTTACGAAATGTTATGAACGAATTTTCAAGGTCGACTCTCGTTTATCTTAGTGCTATGGTATTAAATGTCCTTTTTTTAGCAACATAACATGATGCTACATTCAGCCAAAAAAAAAAACATAATATGATGCTACAAGGACATTCACTTTTTTGAAATTGTCACTAAATTATCTTCACATAGCCTCTGAAAATGACTGAAAATAAGTTTCTGTCACATATTGCATTATGGATCACAGATTTATAAGTTTAGACCATTCATATACATGAATTTCACAACAGACATGATTTATGCATTTAAACTCACTCGATTTTTAATTTTTTATAACATATTTCTAGGAAAAGATATATCAATTATTGCACACTGACATGACTTCTTACTGTGATCATGTGGAAGTTTTATATGTCGTTAATTACATGTCAACGCTTACATTTCCTTTACGAAATGTAATGAACAAGTTTTAGTTTTTTATAACATATTTCTAAGAAAAATACCAACTATCAATTTTTTTTATAATATATTTCTAGAAAAAATATCAATCATTGCACACTGACATGACTTCTTGTTGTGATCATGTGAAAGTTTCATAGGTTGTTGATTACATGTCAATGTTTACATTCTTTTTACGAAATGTTATGAATGAGTTTTCAGGTCGACTCAATACATTTTAAAGTTAACCACGTTAAATTTTAGTGAATTTTTTTAATATTGTAAGTATCAATTAAATATTATTTATTTAAATTTTTATATATGTTTAAAAACTGTTTTTTTTTTTTACATGCAAAATCAGTAATTAATTTTTATATTTAGATTTAATTAACATTTATTTTTTACGTTGTTACCAAAAAAAAAAAATGACTGTCAATAATTATTTAACTCACTTATAACAATTTTTTATGAAACAATTTAGGTTTTCAATTATGATAGATTTTTATTGTCTCTATATTTTAGAAGCTTTCTTGGAGGTTGGGGAAAAAAAAAAATGCAAAACTCACATATATTTTTTAATTTAAAAAAAAATAGTTATCATTTTAAAATTTTAAAGGGCCTTTTGTTTATGTAATGGAGCCCTTAAAACTCTTTATAAATTTTTGGGATAGATGAAGATGAGACATTAGGCACTTTAAGTGGCCTAGAGCAACCTTGCGAGGATTGTACTCCAAGAAACAAAGAAAAGAAGATGAAAGTTATTAACTTTAATATGATTGGTGAGTCGGCATAAGATGTAAGATTTTCCTTCATTGAGTCAAATTAACATAATAGCATAGATGAAACTTTCGCATAAGCATCAATCATAACTTTCCTTGTACCTTCGCATTTCAGACTTTCACTTCTGTTTTAATATTTTAAAATTCCAATTACTTCACGTTGTGGTCGGTTTTTTTGTTTTTGTTTTTTTCGTTGTGATGGTGGTGTGGTCGGCTAGTGGTGCACTCTCTAAGCAGATGGGCATGTGGGAAGCCCAATGGGCCTGGGATTCAGGACCCTGAAACAGCTCCGGAGTTAACGGTCAAATAAATAATATAGCCGTTGAGAAGCTCAGATGTGTGCTATAATTTAAATATTTGAAAGATTCTGACAACACGAATAATAAAATAGAATATAAAATAATAGTAGTGTTGTATAGATTCTCTAGGAAGATTATTAATGTATTCCAAGATTAAGAAAGTTTATAAAAACCTCTTGAAACATCTAGAGTCTAGATATTTTTACAAAGAACTGTGTGACTCGGCTTTATTGATCTTTGTTAATTGTTATATGAGCCGGCCTAACCTTATGTTGCAACTTGCAATTAATCCACGCGGCAATGGCTGTTTGGATCCTTTGGGACACGGTTATCTTCTTGTTAAGAGCTCATCTATCCAAAATAGGAAGCTGAAATCATCTCCACGTCGACTCTTGCATTGCATGCACCATATACATATTCATGTACCATATTAACAATTAATAAACACATTTTTTTGAATTACTTTTTTCTTTATAATATTTAAAAATTGATGCATAAATCTATCCAAGTTTATGTAATAAAATTTCTTGCGATTTTCTGTAAGTTCAATAGTAAAGTTTTTATTTATTTATTTATCAATTGAATAAGAAAGTTGATTTATATATATATATATATATATAATGAAAATCAAGAAAATTTTATTAAAACAATAGAAATTGTACAAACTACACTGATTTTTCATCTAACGCCTGCTAAACTATAATTATTAATTATATCAGAGAAAACTTGAGGCGTAGAACACCAATTAATATCTCTTAGTTTGATAATCAAGAATATTTATAATTTTTGATTGTAACTTAGAGGAAAAAATGTTTGAAACTTTGAATAGGTATGTTTAGTTTCCCTTTTGAGTGTAAGAAGTGCTACAACTAGGAAAGTGACACCATTAAAGACTTGAGTTACGTAATAATTGTTTCAATTGACGAATTAGGATTTAGGTGCAAAGGTGGAGTGTTGAAATGGTTGAATCATGTTTAAAGCACATGTTTCCCAAAAACAATTGGAGATCAAATAAACACTATGCTCCCATCAAAAAGAAAAAACACTGTGCTTTTTTTATTATCAAGATTAATATAATATGTTTAGTTTATTTTCATCTTAAGAGGAAATATATAACTTCTTAAAATATTGTTTATTTAAAAAATATAATTATACTTTTACTTTAAAAAAAATACAATAAATTCATTCAAACGCACTATAAAAATATAGAAAAGCCAACTATAATTAGGTACAATCTTTGAAAGTCTTTTATATTTTTCAAACTAAATAGATATACTTTCACAAGATCAAAGTTTTAAACAAACAAATCAACAAAAGTACGCTCCTCCCCACAAGATTGTAAACGTTGTATTTAAACCAAAAATTCATGAACAAAATAGTACAAATATTAGACGTAAGTAACACACATCATCATGATGAGTCGCTACATACAATACATAGCTCACGATTTATTGTAACGACGTGTCAAGCAACCCAACTCTGAGACTGCCACATGTACAAAAGCTGACGTGACAATCTGCCAACTCATCATCTCCACCAGCACCACATTTAAAACAACAACAACTCTGGTCCACAAACTCATCATAAAAATGCCTTCAGCACAAGCAAACAAAATCCATCCACACCTTCCATTTCATTCTCCCTCTTCTTCATCCAACGGCCCATCTTTCACCACGTATACCTTTCCTCTCTTTCCTCTATAAATATCCCATCTCATCATTTCGTACACAGCAACGCTCTCTCACTCGAAGAGAAAAAAAAAAATTACTAAAAAAATAAAAAGAGAAAAGCTCTCTCAGATTCACAGGCAATCCAACAATGGCGTATATGCTGTCTCTGAAACTGGTTCTGATCTCTACCGGTGTGTTAACCATGGCCATGGCGTTGAAGGTCTCGGTCCCTGTGGTATCGGATTTCGTGGTCTCGGAAATCCCTTCCATTTGGAGCATCGTGCTGACGTGGCTGAGACCTCCTTACCTCTACATCGTCATCAACTGCATCATCATCAGCATCGTCGCTTCCTCCAAGCTCCACACGAGGACCGAAGAAGATCCGGCGCCGGAGATGGTTCCGCTTACTCCTGTGCCGGTTGTGAAAGTCTCCGATGACGTGTACGAAAGCGGCGTCGTTTTGAGTGGCGGAGGACTAGGATATAGTGTTGGTTACGATGCGGCGGAGAAGAAAGTGATGGACGGCGGTGATGATGAGGCTGCGGTGGTGGCGTCGAGGCCGGTTGAGAGGAAAGATTCAATGGAGCTTTCGTTTTTGAGTAATGAGAATGAGAAACCGCCGGTTTCTGCGAGATTCGCTCACCGAAAAGTTGTGAAAGCTAGTCCTGAAGGTACTTTTTTTTTTTTTCTCTCTCTCTAAGGGTTTAGTTGCACGTGAAGTTGTGAACGAATCTGGAATTTTTGACCGTTGCATTTGGTGACAATAATAATTATAATAACTCTTTGCTTTTTTGAAATAGTCGCGGTGGTCCCGAAAATGTTGAGGGACCTATTGGTAAGGCTAGCCACCGCGCCGAAACGGTGAGCTAGGGGGACTGACTGGTCTTAGGCTCTATCAGCCCCCCCACCTTTATTTTCGTTTGACGGTGAAGTGTAAACTACTACATTATTTTCATGTCGTTTTAATATTTGCAACTGTCATTCAAATTTCAAAACTCAAAGTTCCTTAATGACGAGATTGCCCCTCGAATACACATTCACGTGAAACAAATTTTCAATAAAATATTTTCTTTTGTTTCGAAGCTGTTTGTGATATAGAGATTTTACACTATTGTTTTCATTTTAGTTCAAAATTTTAATTTTGGAAATTCAGGTTTTATTCCGTTTTTATAGGCTTCGAAATTTTAATTTGACTTAAAAAAAAAAAAACAATTCAGCTTTCAGTTTGATCTTTCATTAAAAATGAAAATTTTGAAATATAAAATATCAAAGAGAATAGAACAATCATACAGGACCAAAATTTTTAAAACTTAAAAAATCATATACTTAGTATATGAGTCTCGTCACATGTCCTTTACGTGTGACATCACTGACATAAGACTTATTTTTATTTATATTTATATTTAAACGTCCTATTTAGTAGAAAAAAACATATGTTTTTATTTTATATATATAATTTTTATTTTAAAATTTTAATTTATAAGTGACTAAAAATAATTTGAAAATCATAAGGGATTGATCTTATTTTTTAGGTAATATGTGATATAAAAAGTTTTAGGTAATATTTTATTAGGGATTAAGGATTGTATTTTTATTCGATTATCTTTTAGTTTTGTCTTTACTTAAATATATTTACTTAAATATAGAGACGTGGAAATATTTTAGAATTATAAAAATAACAAATTCAAATAGGAGAATCACTTAAGCAGAAGTATAGAATAATACTATAGATACTATAAGCACAGCTAATTTTAATTGCAAATACAAAATTGAAAAGGTAATGGCAGAAAGGGTAATTAAATAACATTATGGGGGTAATTAATGCAGGGGTGAGATCATTGGGAGTGTCGAAGCCGAAGCGGCAGGAGACGTTGGAGAACACGTGGAAAACAATAACGGAGGGGCGTTCGATGCCGTTGGCGAGGCACTTGAAGAAATCCGACACGTGGGACTCGCATGTGCGACGCAACCCGACACTAAATGACGAGAACGACAACACTACCACTCCTCCGACTCAGAAAATGAAGAAGTCCGAGACGTTCAGCGACAACAGAAGCAATGCCAATAACTCGTCGCTGAGTCCTTCGCCGGGATCGGGCCGACTCAGGAGGGAACCGTCACTGAGTCAGGACGAACTGAACCGGCGAGTGGAGGCTTTCATCAATAAGTTCAACGAGGAAATGAGGTTGCAGAGACAGGAGTCTTTGAATCAGTACCAAGAGATGATCCTCCGTGGAGGTGGGGCCCAATAGAAACTTCAAAAAAAAAGAAGGAAAAAAGAGCTTTGTGAAGAAGATGGAATCTCAACTTGCAATTTTTTTTTTTTGAACTAACAATTTGGGAGAGATAATTGTGGTTGGTCTGCATTTTCTTTGGGGTTCAAAGAATAGGTTTTTTTTCTTTGAGAAAAAAGGAAATGGGTGTGGTTTTTTTGGATGATTTGAAGTAAGGTCTTGGGTCTGTAAAATTTTAAGTTTTAGATGTTGATGTCCCAAATTTTCTTTGGGTAGAAAATTTTAGGATTTTGGAATGGCAATTGGCAAAGACTGGATTTTGAGGTCCATTCCATTTTGTTGCAATTTGTTTAGATTTGAAATGGCAATGTATTATATTACCTACCGGACGAAAGTACTTCATATTTAGTAGTTTGAGTTGTGAAAGTAATAAGAAAATGAGCAAAACTTGAGCTATGTTTGGTTGGGATGCTGAAGATGGAAAACATGCGGAATTAATATGAGCTAAGGATGGAGCAGTTTTCGATGATGTTTATTATATACGTAGTGAGTTAGGGGAAGTGATTGAGCCTTGAGTTCTTTGGAAACAATGGCTTCTGATTCAGTAGAAGCAGTAGCTTTCTGGCAGCTTAGAGCAATTGAATTTGCAGTGGGGAACATTGAAGGGGGATTCTTTAAATGTAATTCATGCTCTCTCTTCTTCATCATTTGATCTGGTTAAAGGTGGGGAACTGGCTCGTCACAAAGCTGAATCATTTCGTGATGTTGTTTTCTCGGTTTCTCCTATACTCGTGGAGATGGCAATTCAGTTGCTCACTGTCTTGCTCAGTATGCTTGGAAGATGTTCCCCATTTCCTGTATAGCTATTTAGCTCATGATGTATCTCCAATTTTTAAGTTAATAAAGTTTTCTAGTTTTTCTCTAAAAATAAAATAAAATGATGGGATGTATGAAATTGGAAAATTCAGTAAAAAAAAAAAGTGAGTGGAAAATAATCAAATATAAGGAGGATAAAAAAAAATGACATTTTTCATCTGTTGTTTAAATGAGATTAATGGAGATGACAGAAAATATATAATTTTCTTTTTGTTTAGTTGAGGGGGTAAACTCCGCTATAAGAAAGTGGTGGTTACAATGTTACTCCAGTGGTGACAGAAACTCCGGACCCTATTCTTCTTGGCATCTCATATTACTCCATCACCTCCAGCTACACTATGATTATCCAAACAAGACATTCATATTAAGTTTATACCAACCCATACTTGATCTCTCCAATTGAATAGACTTGCCTACCTAACCATTCAACCCCCAAACAACTGAGCACATTACAAGTATTCCATTGGCCTTTGCAGGATAAGTAGATGAAGGTTAAAATTCTTGGCCATATTCGGGGAAAAGATTATTTTCTAAATCATTTCACAACTTCAGCTCATTTCTTATTACTTAACAAATTCAGAACTCTCCTCCATAAAAGTCTCTCAAGTCTCAACCAAATGGACCCTAAAATTCAAGTTGAATTTGTCAATTCTAACTTCTAAGATAACATTTAAATGATGATTTTGGAGAAGTGGTAAAGATTTTCGGCATCTTTCTTACAATTACCTGAAGGGAGTGATATTGTCTTTTAATCAATAAACAGTTTCTTACTTTTTCTTTAGGTGCTTAAAATAACTATGACTTAAGGATAAGACAGTGAAATGAACTATACATAAATTTGAATTTGATTCCTTTACGCTAAAGTTCCTTAATTATCATTGTTATATTTTGTCATGGCTAAATTATAGATACATTGTTTAATTTTGATTCTTTTTCAAGTCCTTTACATTTTATTTTTGAATAATTTGATTTTTTTTTTTTGAGAAGGAATAATTTGATAGAAAAATTTAAATTCTAAATGTCTTTATTAAAAATTCTAGAAGGTGGAATTAGTACAAGGCTTTTGGCCATCTATTCTAATTTTAGTCATCTAACATTTATTTGTTTTCAATCTAGTTATTTTTTCTAATCAGCATTATTAAGGCCCTTTTGGAAACAACTTATTTAGTTGAAATTGAAAATTTTTTGTTGAAAGTGTGCTACTTTGAAATTTTTTTTGAAAATATGAGAAAATAAGAGAAAAAGTGTGTTTTTTAAAAACTGTATATAAGAGCTAAAAAAAAAAAAAAAAAAAACTAAAAACTGAGTTTATAAGTTCATGCTAAACACACTCTAAGTTCACCAAAATGACATTATTTAAGAAAGTGAAAAAAACTAAAACTAATGGTAAGAATAAATCTATGGTTTGTATCACCCCTTGCTTTTTCGTAAATTTCATCTCTGTAACCAGTCCTTGTAATCTCTCTTCGTTTCAATAAAAAATGTACCTTCCATTAATTAAAAAAAAAAAAAAATTCTTATATGATTTATTGATTTTTATAAAAAATCCCCATTCATTGAATATGAAATCCCTTTACCTATCTTGTTTTGATGTTTAAAAAAGCAAAAAAAACTCTTATTTTGATTTCCTTACCTCTTGTTTAAGGGAATGTTTGATATACTCACTCAAACATACATTTTCAATTTTTAAACAATATCACACACATTTTTATACACTTTTTTATTCACATATATTTTTATACATATTTTTAAATAACAAAACACATATTTTTAAACACACATCCAAAACCCCCCAAATTACTGAAACAGAAAGACCTAAATACTGGGCGGTTGGCAGTGTGGATGTGGCCAAGAGAGCTTCGAAATATGTGGATTTCTGGATAGGCTCTTAAAAAGATGGTTGAATTTTTAGGCATAAAAAGATCTTGAACCTTGTGTTGTTGTGTCTGCCTCCTTTTTTGTTTGCCATCTGTTTCACTTGGATTTGGCTGACAGTACTCTACTTTGCTAAAAGACGTGTTAAAGATTAAAGTGTTTTATTACATGTAGGCCTGTTTCTTAGAGCCCAATAAGAAAGCTGCGAAATATCCATATGCACTCAGGTCTCACAAAATCAAACGCATACCTCTCTCTCTCTCTCTCTGTAGCCTCTAGTAGCTCTGGAATTATTCATAAATGGTTGTAGCGGTCACTGCGCAACCAAATTTCATCGCCTTCTCCACTGCAATTTATGATGGTAATGACAAAATTGGATAAAAAGGCTTTTGCAATAACACGTTTTGGATAAACCTAACATGCCATTTTTTTGTGTGTGTGGATAAAAGCACATATTAAGTATATTTTTCGATAAAATAATACTGTTTTAAAATAAGGCCAAAATATATGTTTACTTTAAATTTGATCTAATTTTTTAAAAAAATTTGTTAACAAATGCCCTAGGCACAATGGCTAAGATGTATTTAAAGATTTATTTAATAATATTTTTATATATTCGAAAAAAAAATAAAGTCAAACTTTACACATATATTTAGAGATGATCATGCTAACAGGTGCCATTAGAGAAATGATTAACAATCTATTTTAGGAAATTTTTGATACCATTTTTATGAGAAATAGAAAAAGTTGTCAAAATATTAATTACTTTTTTTTTTTCTTTTCTTATAAAAATTTTCTTTAAATGGATTGTTAAGTGTTAACCATTACTTTAAGGGTATCCGTTAATATTTACCATTTAAAAAAGCATACACAACTACAATGAATTTGTGCGTATAAACCAATGAATCATTAACATGTTTATTTTATTATTTTAAATAACGTGCATTATAATTCATAATTGAACATTTATTAATTTTTAATACATGCTTTAGGCACTTATTAACTGGATTCAAATTTTATTTTAATCTCTAAAACGTAAAAAAGTTTACTTTTAGTCCTTGAAAACGTGCCAACTCAGTCCTTTCGTTATCTTAATTTACTTGATTACAAAGTGTTGGAGATTGTTTGTTTGTTTGTTTGTTTTTTCGAGCTTAATAGGCAACACCTTAGCTCTCTTGAATCCTTGTTGAGGGCTTTTTTTTGGGTCTTTGCCGTTCAAAGCTACATATTTGTTATTATGCAAGGAATATTGGGCTCAAACAAGCATTAGTCCAATTTATTTTGTTTTTCTTAAGCTATTGGGCTTTTAACCTATGTTACCACTTCACTACACAGATTGTGCCATTGCCCCATATTTCTTTACTACATTCAAGGCCACACATTGCAAGTGAGATAACCATCAAGAGAGTGTTTTTTGGGGCCCACAATCAACTCCCACAAAGTGCATGACAATTCAAAGGCACTTGCGCAAACAATCATTTCTTAATTCCTATCACTTCGTAAAACAATCAAGCATTATCTTCTTCACTGTGGTTGATTTTTGGTTGGTTCGTGGTTGGGTATTTGCTAGGTTTGTGATGGGTTTGAGCTGAGGTCATGGTGGTTGCTATGTGGAGGTGTGGTTGAAAGAGGTCGTTGGTGGTGATGTGGTTAAGAGAGTGACAGAAATTAGAGAGAGGAGTAGTGATAGATTATTTTATATGATTTTATTGTATAATCTCTATATATTAAGAGGATTTAAAAAGTTAGTTATTGTCTTTTTTACTTATTGTCGAGGGTTCTTTTTACTTTTCATGTACCTTAGACACATGTCTTGATGTTATTGGATAATGCTGAATCTACGCTTTTTCTAAGAAGGAATAAAGTTGGGCCTAACGCTTTGCAAAATGAGCTCCAAAGTAACATTTTGCCGCTGCCAGTTTGTGCACAAACATTGAGACCAAAGTCCAAGGGAAGACGCTGCAAAGTAAGCTTATCCTCTACTTTTGCCGCAGATGGAACTTTTCTCAGTTTCTATTGCATGACCGCCTTTTTTCCTGTGCAGTAAGATTTTCTTCTGTGCTTTTCTTTTTCTTTTCTCTCATTTTCTTCTTTGTTCTACCTTTGTTTCTTTCCGTGGTGGATGATCCTCTTTCACTGTTCACAATTACTATCTTTTATACTGTCTGTCATGATAGGATTTACCATTTTTTATCCCTCAATTGCTTTTGGCTCGTTGAGGGCGTTCTTCCTAGACTGCCCACTAGCTTGTTGCCTACCTAGCTACTACCATTGCACTATGTTAGTTGCACCACGCTTCATTCCTAGACAAAAATGGCTTGTCTTGTCTCTTACCTCTATTTGTTTTTACTACTCTCATCTGGATAAAGGTTAAACCTCTCCCTCACTTATATCTATGGCATGCATCCAGTGGTTTTAGCTCATACTTATTTCTTTTGGGTGAGATGCCATCCCAGTAGGACATTTCTTCCCAAGGAAGTTTGAGCAGGAACCCCAAAATAGACTCCCTTTTTCTCCCCACCACCATACTACACCCTTTGATACCCTTGACTCATGGCCCAACTCCCATGTATTAGCTGGGTATATGTAGGTGGTGCCTAGGCCCTATGTGTATGCTCCACTTCTGTCTAAATCCGTTACTTTTCTGGCCTTCTTGCCTTTGCTGCTGTTGCCGTGTTTGTTTGATTCTACTATACGTTCTAAAGGGTGTTTAACTTTTGTGACGTGAAAGACATATGGGCTTTTGGGTTTATGTTCTCTGCCTTTCATCTCTTCTTTGGATTGAGCATTGCTTGGGTGAAGACCCTCTCCCTCTTGCCTAGCCCATGTTCTCTTCTTTACTGTGTCTGTGGGCCTCTTGGTTGGGGAACCTGCCATACCACTTTATTGTTCCTGCTATATCATTACCTCTCTTTTATTTCTTGTTACCTGTAGGCTTACGGGTTGATACTCCTGCCGTGCTAGTCCACTTTTTACATCTTTACATCTTTTGGGTTTTATTGGCTAACATTCTTGCTGTGCTAGCTCATTTCATTTCTCGGGTTTCCTCAGCTCATTTACTTCTTTTTACCTATTTTACTCTCATAGACTTTTTGTTAAATCCTTTGGACTTCCTCGGCCCAATTTTCACATCTTTACATCTTATTACTTTTCGGGCTTATTGGCCTTTAAGCCAACCCAATGAATTTACTAATTCATTTCCTGGGCTTTCCCGGCTCATTTACTTCATTTTTACCTCTTATTGTTTCCATGGGTTTATTACTTCATTTTTTGGGTTTCCTTGGTCCATTTACTTCTTTTTTACCTCTTATTATTCTTGCGGGCTTGTTGGCCATTATTCTTGCCATTCCGGCCCGCTGAGCTTGCTTTCCTATTTTTTCTTCTCACTTTCTTCATATTGTTGGACTTCTTCTGCTATTAGGCCATTTGTCAAAAGTGAGTATCAATACCCTCTTAAGATTCAGTTATATAGTTACTTAACTAAAAAACACACTTACATCTCATGAGAAAAAAATCATATGATAGAATTTTAAGAGGAGAACCTAATAAACAACGCCTAAGTACTGTATCTAAGTCTATCCTACAAAATAAAAGTTGAAATGTTAGGTGTATTATAAAATGATATGATATAATAGATAAATTAACTTTGAGATAGTTAAATATAATATTTTTTAAAATCTGGATACTGATGCTCTAAGAAGGCGGAGTATAAAAACAAATTCAGGGACAATACAAAAAATCTAATGAAGGTTGTAGGACCCATAGAGAAAATCCTTAAAGACCGTGCATTCCCATCATTCACATCAAAGAAAGGGCTGAGACTCTTTTAGCCTCTTGAAATTCATTCATTAATAGCTTCCTCCAACAGTTCGTATAACAACCAATTCCTCTTGTGGGCTTGTGGCCAAGCCCACAGATCACATGGGTAAAAGGTGTCAGTGCTTTTGGGAGGACAAGTTTTGGGAAATGGCTTCATACACCTTTGAAACATGCATACTTAGGTACATGATTAAAGGGAATGAAAGGCCATATCATGGCCAATTGTATATACTTCCTTCTTTCTCAAAAAAAAAAAAAAAAAAGGAAAATGTATATATTTCCTTAAATCTCAGTACAAATTCTCTCTCTCAAGTCTAATTTTCGGTCATTATCGCAGCTTAATTAGTAGCTATGTAGCACGGGTGCGTTTCGGGACTCGGGTGCGGGTGCGGGTGCGGGTGCGGGACTCGGCAATTTTTGAAAAAGGTGGGTGCGGGTGCGGCGGGACTCGGCGATTAAAAAATTATTAAAAATATTTTTATTTATATTTTTAATATATTGCTAAGCATACTTTTTTACATTATACAAATATATACCAAATTTAAGAGCAATAGACAATAGTAGATAATAACTAAAACATGATGTTAAGAATGCGTGAGAGAGAGTAGAAGAAAGAATGAGCTGAAGAACAAAGTCACAGCAACCAGCCAAGCAGAGAGCCAGAGACAGAGGCAGAGTCGCAGAGATCAGAGCAAGAGAGAGTGAGATGGAATGAGTGAGAGGGAATGAGAGAGAGGTAGTGATGAGAGAACTAATGAGAGTGAGGCAGAGAGGTGAGAAACGGTGCGTTCTGTGTGTTTTTTTTTTTTTTTTTTTTTAAATTTCGGCCGTTTCGGCCGTTTCGGCCGATATCGGCCGATACGGCCGATATCTGCCGATACCGGCCGATACGGCCGATATCTTCCGATACGGGCCGATATCTGCCGATACGGCCCGAGTCGGCCCGATTCAGCCCGAATCGGCCCGAATCGGAGCCGCATCGGCGCGAGTCGGCTAGAAAATCGAGACTGCCACGTGGCATGACTCGGTCGGACGCGGCCGGACGCGCGGGCAACGGCGTCCCTCGCGCGTCGCCGCGTCCGGCCGCGTCCGACGCCGGTGCGGCACCTCAGGTGCCGCGTCCGTGCTTCATAGATTAGTAGTCTTTTTCTCTCTTGTAACTCTAAATTATACAAACATCTATCTGTAAATGCTTATAATTGAACTAGAAGTTCGAAAGAAATGGGTAAAGGGAACTAGGATATGCAAATTCTGTAAAAATAACCTATAATTGAATTTAAATATATTTATTTATTTATCTGATATAATAGAATTGTACGTGGAATGGAACTTTGCAATCTGCTTCCTATAATCTTATCACACAAACATTAGGCATTTTTTTTTTTTTTTGGTTAAAAGGAAAACAAAAACAACACTAAGCCACAAAACCAGTGGCAGCACAGAGCCTACTAACAACCAGCCCAACAGCATCATCCTCCAACAAGGTAGACATCTCCACCGGAGGATTTGAAAAAACAACAAACTCATTGTCTAGCAGTAGTCCTAGTCTAGCCAAAAAATCAGCGCACTTGTTAGCCTCCCTGTAGATATGCCTGACTCTTTTCTGAGGAATTTGGTTAGCCATAATTCTGCAATCTTCCATGATAGGAGAGACAAAAGCATTACAAGAGGTGGGAGAGTTAAAAGCATCCACAATGGCTTTAGCATCTACCTCAATAACAACAGAATGCACATTAGCTTGCAGACACAGATGTAGACCATCACGCAGCGCCCATAATTCCGCCATAAAGCTATTTGTACTCCCGATCCTTCTAGCAAAACCTGTCACCCAACTCCCATTTTCATCTCTAATAAGCCCACCTCCACCTGCTAGACCAGAACTGCTGCTAGCCGAGCCATCCGTGTTCAAGGTAAGCCAACCAACCATCGGTTTCTCCCATCTAACACTCCTTAAGACTGTCCTTCTGGTGGTCAATCCATTGTTCGCACAGAAATAGAACTCCGAAGCACGATCCATCACTTCTTTGCTTAGTCTGGGATTAGGATTTTTATGGTTGAAGATGCAAAGATTCCTGTCCTTCCAAAGCAGCCAAATACCAAATAGGAAAATAAGGTTCCACGGCAGGGAATCAGCTTGGTGAAGAGAGCTAGATGTGGCATTATAGTACAACCAATCCTGTAAGTTCAAGGAGAAGAAATTATGCTTGATTACCCGCCTACCCAAGAGCAACCACAAATTCTTACTAACGGGGCAGTCACGCAGTCTGTGCAAAATAGTTTCTGCCTCAACCTGACACTGGGGGCAGCAGACATCAACTTGAAGACCTCTGTCCGCTAAACACTGATTAACTCCAATGCTATGGTGCATACACCTCCAGACAAAATTTTGAATTGTAGGCAGAATTTTCAGCTTCCATATCCACTTCCCATTGAAAGGGGGATCTCTCAAGGAGTCCGTGGCCAACCCATAAGCACTCTTAAGCTCAAAATCACCCTTGGCCGAATACTTCCAGGCCAATCTATCCTCTAGTCTGGCAGAAAAGGGAATTGGGATGGCCTTTATATCATTGCAAACATCCTCCGGCAAAACCATTTGGAGTAAAGACCAATCCCAACTACCAGTAAGATCCACCACCTCCTTTAACTTTAGATTGGCGGCCTCTCTAGACAAAGGCCCCTGAATGATCTTTCTAAGGGGACCGTGATTAGTCCAATTGTCATTCCAAAAGTCCAGCTTACTTTCAAAACCCGGAAGCTAAACATTAGGCATTATACCTTAGTATATATTTCAATTGTACAGGTTCAAGTAGTCATGAGGGCCGACTCAATATTAAAAATAGACTATATAGTTTAAGGTCTAAGATGATAAATTTAAGTGAGACATTTTTCTATGTTTAAATTTGAATTAAATAATATTATTTAACTTTTTATATTATAAAGTTTTTTTATTTTAAAACCATTCTTCTTGCTTTTTGAAATGAAAAATTAATAATTAAGTTTTTTTTATTAAGGTTTGCTAACATCTCTTTTTAATTTATAACAGCTAATCCACTTGATCTTTTTGTAACAATTGATCTTAAGTAGTATTTTATCTTTTTCAGTTTTGAAAAACTTCTTTCTACGTAAATAACTATACTAAATATTATTAATAAAATTTTGTAAAGAATACATGCATTTGAATATACTATATATCAATCACATAATATGAGAGAGAGAGAGAGAGAGAGAGAAATGTTAACAATGTTTCGTGTATAGTCATGTAGGAGATTATTTGATTAAGTCGCTAATATAATGCTAACAATCTACCGTATATGAGATTGGAAATAGTCAATGATAATTGGACATGCTAACAATATATTTTTTAAAGAAATTTAAAATTCAATTAGGTTGAACTTATATTAACCCAATATTTTAAGGCCTTCTTAAAGGTGGAGGAAAGAATGTACAAACTATTTTGGTTTTTTTTTTTTTTTTTTTTTCCTTAAAAAAACTATTTATTATATTTACAGTAGGGGCCTTTTTTTTTTTTTTTTTTTTTTTAATTATATTTTTAATAGACTAATTGGGGCATTAGGCCTAGGCCCAGCAGGTAGTACTTTTACAATGACATCTGCTTTTGGGTTTAAGTTCGACACTCATGAACCCACGACAGCCATATTTTCCACATTTTTCTAGCAAAGAAAGGAAGTGTAGTGTGAAATAAAACTCATTGGTGACTCTATTACACGCAATAATTATAAAAAATGAAAAATAAAACTCATTTTTCTACCAATGGTGAGTTTGAATTACTTATAAATCATACAAAAATAGAAAAAGGGGTCGGGAGGGAAGGGAATGATTAATTAGTAGAAACTCTCCATATTGCAAAGGAATCTTTCAAGTGACACTATGACACGCAATAATTATAAAATGAAATTTTCTCTTCACATGCATTTGACCCATGCATTCCATTAAATAATAACATCATAAATGGTTTTATGTTAAAGTACGATACATAGAGTGACATGACAACTTTGGCAAGGAGGCCCAATAATAGGAAGAAGCCCAACAATATAGGAGCGAATAAAGAAGAAGAATTAACAAATTGAGAAGAAAGTCATTAAACCCGAATGATAGGAATAATGGTCCATAGGCCTGTAAAATAGTAAAAGGGTCTCAAGAAAGCAAGTGGGCCCAAAGAAACCTAAAGAAAGAAGTAGTAAACCCATGGACATTATGAGAAATGGAAAGCAAACAAAAATTGGTCGAATGAGCCCTAAGGAAGGAACTAAGTATATGGGGTTGATGGAAAAGCCTATAAGCCTCGAAAGTAAAGAATATGGTAACTTAGGCTAGAGAAGCCCAAAAGATTTAGCAAAAATCCATGGGAATGAAGGATTGGAATGGGTTAGGGATGCCTGAGGAAATGAAACAGGCTGAGGACACCCAAAGGAATAAAATGGGCCAAGGAAGCCTTAAAGGGATGAAATGGGTCAAGGAAGCCAAAATAGTGTAAGTACAAGCCCAACGATAGTATTGGGCTACTGGAATTGTGCAGAAGGAAAGTGTACAACAGGCCTAAAAGAGGCCCAACAAGCACAAGTCAAAAGAAAACATGGCAGAAATAATGGGGCGACATGGCAAAGGTGCCAGCCGACCCACAAAGAGGGTAAGGGTTGGATTGAAGAAGGAAAGGCCCATGCCCAAGCAAGACCTAGCCCAGGGAGGAAGCAAAATATAAAGAATGAAAACCTAGTGACTTATCCACGCCACAAGAGGTCAAAAATGAGTAGCAGAACGTGTAGCAAAGACCAGACAAGCCCCTAGGTCATGGCAAACACATGAGCAGTAAACAAGCCATGGACACACATGGAAGTGGAGCATGCATAAGGCTCAGGCACCACCACTTGTAACTAGCCAATACAGGAGTGGTGGGCCATGGGACAGAGGTAAGAGAGGGTATGGTCTAGCGGTAGGGAGAAGGGGAAAGCATATTTTGAGGTTCCCGCTTAAGCTCTTTTGGGGGAAATGTCTTGCTGGGATGACATACCACCCAAAAGATGGAAAGATGTGTTGGAATCACTAGGTGCATGCCATAGGGGTTAGTAAGAGAGAATACCCACCCATATCTGGGTGGGAATGCCACGGAGAGTAATAAAACAAAATAAATAAGTGGTGATGGTTGGGCAGCCGATAGACTAGTGGGTGGTTTAGGAAGGACACTTATACCAGGACAAAAGCAGTTAAGGGGTAAAACAATAAAAACTCGTCACGACAGGCAGTATAAAAAGGGCCTTAGCTGTGCACAGTAGGAGTGACGGAGGAGAATAGAAGAAAGGGGAAGGAAAACACGAGAGATATAACAAGAGAAAAACCAGGAAGAAAAGGAGTGAAGGATAAGAGAGAAAATAGGAAACTTAGAAAGGAAAAAGGAATCAGAAAGGAAAAATAGAGATTGAGAAAGAGTGTGATAGTGGGCATGGACTAATAGGCTATTCCTTTCTCTCCCTCTAATAGCCTGCTCTCTAGTGAAGATCAAAAAATTCGACGATAAGCCATTTAGACCCATTCTTTCAATATGGGTAATTTCTGTTGCAGAATTTCCCTGTGAGATTGCTCACATTGAAGAATGGTTCCTTTCCTAGACTTGACTTTGTTAAGAAATCAAGCAAGGTAGACTAACCTTTCTTCCATTTTTTGATCAAGCATTAATATTATTTCATTTCCTTTTTATTGTTGTTATTAACTCATTTCTATCGCATTTATATCATTGTTTTATTTCCTCCTTTACTAAGAAAATGATTTAGTTTTTTTTTTTTTGGCTAACAGTAAGCATATTTTTCTTATTTTTGTCATATTACACCTGCCTGCCATAATTTTTTTGTAACAACATCCTCTATCGTGGGCATGTGTCCATGGTCCCAATAAAGGAGTTCTAGCTTATGCACAAGCTGGCTTGGAGTGTGTTGCAATCAAGCCAGTCCAGACCCTTCTACCCCAGAACCATTGGGCTATAACGTGACAGAAGACAGTCCAGCCTAGAGTTGCAAAAAAAGGCCCACCACACTTTCAAGCCCACCAACAGCGTAGGTTGAATTAGAAATGAGTTCCAATACTTCAAGATCACCTTGTGCAATGAGAAAAAAGTTTGGATCTAGTTCTACATGTGCATCATCAAAAACTTCAACAGAGCCATGACTGTAGACATACACCCACCTTTAAGGGCTAACATGGGTTGGAAAGAAGAGAGATTTTGTTAATGCTCCAATATACACATACGATAGACTTGGTGGTATTGGACACATCATGGTCGGCGAACCTAGAAAACTAGGTGCAGATAACACTACTATAGAAACCATCACAGAAGAATGACCATGGTCAAAGCTATATGAGAAACGGTGTGAGTTGGAGGTGTATCGTAGATGACACAGATTAAGAGTTCCAAAAGCATGTTCAATGGAGTTACCTAAAGTGGAATCAACAAAGGTACTTGCATGCCTTGAAAGATAGAATAATCAAATGCAAAGATGGCTACACCGTTTCCATGCAATCCAAAAATATCTTAAGGGAAAGGCACAAGAGCAAGCCATCAAGTCCATTCACGAAATAACAAACTCAGACGATGAAAAAGAATATTTTAGACTTTGCAAATTCAAGCAGTGATGATTTCCAAAAATTTCTACCTATGAACATAAGACGTTAACGTGTAACAAAAGGTGATTATGTACGCTGAATTTTTGTAACTTTAGCAATTGTGCTGATTACCAAAAGACCTTGTCAAAAGTTCTTTGCATTGTCATTTGCACAAAAAATTTTAGGGGAACTTATATTTTATTATTTCTATCTTGTTGGGTTAAATTTTAATGTTATCAAACATTATCCACTGATTATTTATGATGTTGAATCCATTGAATTCCAATTATTGAATAAAATCTAACAGCAGTTAAAGTTTTGTCTAAAGTAATTAGTTTGCATTATTGTTTGTTTCCTAATTTCACATAACTAGTGTCGCTTAACACAACAACATGCTGAACGAACTTTGCTATAACCATATACATCTAAATTACTGCAACATAATGTTGAGTTATATACATCCAAATTGAAATTAGATTTATTTAAATAAAATATGTTAATTATTTAGTAATATGAAAAATTAGTTTTCAACAATATACATCCAAATTTTAACAGAATGCACCCAAATTAACAGAAAATTTAATTTGTTTTTCAACAATACTACAATGTCAATGGTTTCTTTTAGCATTGACTTCATATTAGCATCAATATTAACAAGAAAAATTAAATGAAACTCATTTCGCTTAAGAATTGTACCTTTTGGTGTTAAATCAGATGGATTAGATTTGTTGGGAGGAGAAGATTTGAGTTATCTTAGTGGGATTTGGGTTTCTAGTGAGAGGAGAGGTAGAGAGAGATGGATATTTTCAATGGTAACTAGGTAGAAAGGTTGCTCAAAGATTTGGATTGAGTTGTAGAGAGGGGAAAGTGACTAAAAGGCAGATGGATAGATCCAACATTTTCTTTTTATAAAAATTACAAAAAAACTCAATTTTCAATAAATCAGGTTCCATAATGTTCTTTCAAAATTATTTATACATAACTTGATTTACGTTAGCTCGAGTTAAATAATGTTCCACTTTAATATTTACATAGAAGTTGGTTACACTGAAATCAAGTTCCACATTAATATTTACACAAAACTCAATTTCAGTGAAGTCTAGTTATACATTACACGTAACTCGAGTTTTATAAACTCGAGTTCTTGGCTTTTTTAATTCCTAAAATCCAGATCATCAGATGCCATTGTTGCACATCTTTTATGGAACTTGACTTCTATGAACTTGAATTACATGCAGAAGTACTCGAATTTTAAAACAGTGATATTCTTTAAAATATTTCCCAAGCAGTGGTAAATTGTTGCATATTTTGCCCCTATTTGACTATTTTTGCCACCGTCTACTAGGTGCGAGATTGGTAATAGTTGGTGAAAATGGCCAAATACCATCATTTTGCAAAATTTGTAGCACTTCAGCACTGTTTCAGAACTAATTAGTGATCTACCACTTTTCTAGTACTCGAGTTTGACAAACTTGAGTTCTAAATGGTACTCAAATTTATGAAACTCGAGTTCCTAGAAGTTCTGCATAGGTTGAGTTGGCATTTGGGATTAAAAAATGCCACTTGGTACTCGAGTTTCTAGGACTTAAGTACTGTGTTAGTGTGTACCCGAGTTTCTATAACTCGAGTATGGCTCAGTTTTAAAGTGAAATAAGGGAAATCATCCAGATTCATATGTGAGTTTCATGGACTCAAATACTATGTTAGTAGTACCCAAGTCCTCTAAACTCGTGTGTGGCTCGGGTCCAATAAGTGAAATAATTGAAATCATCCAGATTTATACTCTAGTTTCATGGACTCGAGTACTATGTTAGCAGTACTTGAGTCCTCTAAACTCGAGTTTGGTCTTCAGCCACAATGGCTTCTACTTATACACATTTTAGTGCTATCATGTATAGTGGTATCATGCTTATCATTTTTTTTTTCTTGTCATGTGTAGAGGATACATACCGGTTGCTTGGCTTTGGTTGCTTTCTAATATAGTAATGCTCAAATTCACTTTCACCACTTATCCATGAGTATACACACTTTCACCATTCTATGATAAAATATTTTGTCCTCTAGGGCTTTCATTAGAAATATGCTCAAGTACCACAACTATCTCTTTTATTATTATGCATGTTTGTCATACCACTTTGTGGCAATATATATCCAAATCCCATAATGAAGTGAAAAAAAAATTAAACTATGGAACATTTTCACAAAGACCACACTTTGTATTTCAAAAGATTTGAATAGATACAATAAGATTCTTCATGGTAGACTAAGGTTCTTCACCCATATTGTTTGTTCACTGAGGCAAAACACACCAACAACATTACAAACATGAAAAATAACCATGACAAAATCATCTTGTATATTCTCTCACACTCTCTCTAACCCTCTTAAGTTTCTCCCTATCTTCAACATAAAGCTCATGAGCAAACAACCATATTAACAATATAATTAGAAAAAAATGTGTAATGAATGTGAACAATACATGGTAACAATGTTTAACTCTGAAATAAAAAATGTTTATTCATTCCAAAACGAATTGTAAGTATAACAACTACATGCCAAAGCGGTTCCCACTTGTAAGGCATGATACCTGATTTGGCCGTAGCAAAGCAAGCGACACACGATAGGTGCGTAGGACGTGCATTGGATGTTTAGTTGTGCACTTAATCCCTTTCCATCTAGAAAACAACACATAAATAACCTTTATATTAGTCACTTACATAATTTCCATGCGAAAAAGTTAATGCAGAAATGTAAAACGGTAACTATCTAAGATCCTACATACCTAATAGCAAGTGAACCTGGGGGCAGTGCCTGGTGTGGATGCCTCATCACAGGAAATATGTGTGGAAACCTCACCCACACCCACAATTGCACCAATAGCAGTGCACTGCCAATCTGCTTGGCTGTTTCTCTAATGTCTTACAGAGGTGTCTATTTAGCCAACTTAGTGTTGCACTACCCCAACTATAATTCTTTTCGTTGATGATTGGATTGAAAAGTTGCAGATACATAATTGAGAGCCGTTCACCAGACTTGTCCATAAACAGCATACCACCCAACATCCCCAGTATGTAAAACCGAGCATACTGTTGCACAAGCACCTCAGTGGCGTTAGCTGGGAGAGGGTTGCTGAACCACTCCTCGAGCCATTTGGATTTTACCCTCGGCCCTTCCATCATTGCAGTGTTCTTACTAGCACCGACTTGTTTGTCTGGTAGCCTATGCCCTAGCAATTCGGCTTAGAGGTCACCCTAATCTTGCATCTAGGTAAATCCACCACCGGTAAGCCATCTACAGGTACCCCCATTATAACCTCCATGTCTTGTAGCGTGATGGTCATCTCATCGTGGGGCAAGTGGAATGAGTGCGTCTCCGACCACCATCTCTCCACCAACGTCGTGATCAATGCATGGTCAAGGTCTATATTTAGGACCCGAAGTAGCCCCTCTAACCCCGCATCCGCGATATAAGCGGCAATCCGTGGATCTAACCCACCTTCTAGCACACTCATAAATCGGTGACGACAAGTCAGTACACTTGGCACTTCCTGCAAACGAAGCAACATTGTATTAATAATAACATTCACTAAGCATGTAATAAATATGCTTCAAACTTAAATGCCAATGCTAGGGACAAGTGCATAGTAAGAAAAATATTTCTACTACACTACGATTTTGGACAAGTGCATACCTCACCTGCCAAAAGAGCATCCCAAAGTGAACTTGAATGATGCACAGGCTGCCTCGTCAACAAAGGTTGGACAGAGGGTCCCGCTCCATGTGGTCCCATATCTAGCATAAATTAAAGGTGATTAATGGCCCATTAGGTTGAATGCAAAGCATAAACATTCTAATCCTCTTTTTTCTAAGGAGCATGACACATTCTAATTCTAATTCTCTTTTTAAGGAGCATGCCTAAGGCCTAACCTTTTAGATCTTTTCTTATTTTTATTATTTTTTTAAAATATCATCCTAATCAGATTTGAAAGCATATTCATCAAATACCCATAAGCAAATATATATATATATATATATATATATGTATGTATGTATGTATGTATACACACAACACAAAGAAAGGAGACACTTTTTATGGCCTCATAAGCAAATAAAAATATTTACTCATGCCTAAATCACTTGCATTAGATATTAAAATGAACGAATACAAATATATTTTCTTTTCTCAAGTAATTAATCCCTCAAAACCAGTAAAACCAGTGTAATCGAAGCTGACCTCCCCTGATCAATCCCAATTCGCAATATATAGAAGAGATATTCAAAGCAATCAAGTTCAACAAGTCTACCACACAACTACCAATTTAACAAATAAAAAAACATAATTGAACAAGAAAAGACATTGATGGTAAGAAAATGGAAGTACATAGAAGTAGACAGAAATAGCCAACTTAAAGTTTCAGGAGTCAAAATAATCTTAGTAATTAAAAGATGTGGGTAAGAAAGGACATTGATGGTAAGAAAAATGGAAGTATGCAAAGACAAAGTCTCAGCAGAAAGAAATTCAACCAAAACAAAGCAAGCTGAAAAAGTGGCGACTCAAACTATTGCAAATCCCAATGTGTTGATTAAAATTGAAATTTGAGCTTCATAATGGGATTTCATCTTTCACTAGCTGTAATAGTGATATATTCTAGGAATAATGACTGTTTTTTTTTTTTTTTTTTTTTTGATAGGAGGAATAATGACTGTTAATAACAAAGGAAACACACATATATGCATAACATTTAAACTTCACTTTTGTATGGTATATAGGATTAATATCAATACTGTGCTCATTATCAATGTGGTCTACCATCTTCAAAGGCATATCCTCATGAGACCAGACAATGTTCAAGTAATAACCACAAAAAAGGATTAAATTCTCGAATGAAAAGGAAATTAACAGTTACGGTTAAAATAAAAACTAAGGAGTAATAAATTACACAAGCCTCTGCCACAGAAAAAAAATATATTATTTGTGCCTTATCTAAGTAAGATTGAAAAAAAAATGTAAAAAGCATACGCTACTAAAAAGACAGTGCACAGAAGGTCTATTATCTTTAATTATTACATAAACTCATCCTTTAGAGCCTCTTTTACTGATAGAAACACAATATTAGCTTCTTTTATTTTATTTTATTTTTTATTTATTTTATAATTTTGAATCCATTAAAGTTTCAAATGAAAGATGTAACCCTAAAACTAAAAAATTGACCTCAGCACAAGACAGTGAGAGAGCTGAGTGAGAGGTCGCCGACGAGAGTCTTCTGCCGCCGATGAGATGTGCTTGTTGCTAGTGGAGTGAGGATTTGGGGTTTGTATGTTTGGGTGTGAAGGAGAGTGAGAGTGTGTTCTGGTAAGTGAGAGTGAGAAGTGAAAGTGACAAATAAAGTTGAATCTTTTGTGTTTTTAGTACCGTGGAACCCGAGCCATATTCGAGTTATAGAAACTCGGGCACACACTAACACAGTACTCGAGTCCTAGAAACTCATAGTGGCATTTTTTAATCCCAAATGCCAGCTCAGCCTGTGCCATGGTGACAGAACTTCTAGAAACTCAAATACTAAAAAAGTGGTAGATCACTAATTAGTTCCGAAATAGTGCTCAATTGCTAAATTTTTTTAAAAATGGTGGTATTTGACCATTTTTACCGGTAATAGTTAGTGATAATTATACTTACAAACTATATATATATATCATACAAGAACAGAAAAAGGCGGCGGCGGAAGGGAATGATTAATTAGTAAAAACTCTCCACAGTACAAAAGAATCTTTCAAGTGACACTATGACACGCAATAATTATAAAAATGAAATTTTCTCTTCACAAAAACTTTATTATTATATTTTTTTGGGTTCTAATGTAAGTAAGTCTTTCGTGTTATTCACTAATTCAAACACGAACGTAATTAAGGTCCTATTTGGTATGTGAATTTAAACATATGTTTTTAGTTTTAAAATAATATTACACTTATTTTCACATATTTTTTCACCTGCACATATTTCCAAAAAACTAAAAGCTGTTATTTAAACACACGTACCAAACGGACCTTAAATTTCTAAGTTGCTAAATGTAACATCACCATAACCTAACACACAAAACACGTGGCATGCTATCTTGACTTCCATACGTGCATGCTACATCTTAACAACTTCTTCAGGGCTGCTCTACGTAGAGTTCAGGTGGTCAAAGGGCCTCCCTGACTTGGAAAAAACATACCATTATTATTTATAAATTTTAAAAATTTATGATTTTTTTTTAATTTTTAAAAAACTTTATGATCACCCTAAAATTTTTTTAGGTAATATAATTAAATTCTAGAAAAAAATTTGGCAACAAGTATGGTTGTAGATTAAAGTTACAACTTTATTCAATATATATATTTTTTTATTAAATGTGAATTTTAACAAATCTACCATTTAACTACATTTTCATTTTAAATCCTTCATACTTGCAGCATTTCAAGAATATAAAAGATCAATAGATATGTCGTCAATCAAATATTTAAATTTCTAGTTTTTGTAATTTAAAATTATACATAAAAAAAAATTTTATGGATTGAATGACAAATAACATCTGATTTGCATGAAATTTTAATGTGTTTTAAGAATATAGAGTGTAATCATTAATTAGATTTTCAAAATATGTAACAGTGTTAATTTATTTAGTGAGAGTGACTACAACAAAGTTTGTAGCCAAATTTTATTTTTAAACTTTGGTCTCCTTAACAATAGATTAGGTCCTTACAAAAAAATTAGGTCCTTACAAAAAAATAAAAGTCCAAAAAAAATTTTATTTAACTAAACTTTTGAAGAGATTTAACTTGCAATATTGATAAAGAGATTATTATGTAATGATTTCAAAATAAAAAGATTTGTAGAAAGAAATTGTAAAATTTTATATATTTGCGTTTAAGTGTGTATGTTTTTTTTGGTCAATATATGAAATTATCTTTTTATTAAATTTTGTATAATTTAAATTTCTTAAATACAACCTTCAAAAAAATTCTTGAAGCCGTCACAATGTAGTGTCAATACATATATAATAAAAAACAGAAAAAGGTGGCGGCGAAGGGAATGATTAATTAGTAAATACTCTCCACAGTACAAAAGAATATTTCAAGTAACACTGTGGCACGCAATAATTATAAAAATGAAATTTTCTCTTCACAAAATATATATATATATATATATATATATATATATCATAAAAAACAGAAAAAGGTGGCGGCGGACGGGAATGATTAATTAGTAAAAACTCTCCACAGTACAAAAGAATCTTTCAAGTGACACTATGGCCCGCAATAATTATAAAAATGAAATTTTCTCTTCACAATATATATATATCATAAAAACAGAAAAAGATGGCAACGGACGGGAATGATTAATTAGTAAAAACTCTCCACAGTACAAAAAAATCTTTCAAGTGACACTATGGCCCGCAATAATTATAAAAATGAAGTTTTCTCTTCACAATATATATATATATATATATATATATATATATATATATATATCATAAAAACAGAAAAAGGTGGCAACGGACGGGAATGATTAATTAGTAAAAACTCTCAACAATATAAAAGAATCTTTCAAGTGACACTTTGGCCCGCAATAATTATAAAAATGAAATTTTCTCTTCACAATATATATATATATATATATATATATATATATCTCATAAAAACAGAAAAAGGTGGCAACGGACGGGAATGATTAATTAGTAAAATCTCTCCACAGTACAAAAGAATCTTTCAAGTGACACTATGGCCCGCAATAATTATAAAAATGAAAATTTTTCTTCACAATATATATATATATATATATATATATATATATATATATATCTCTCTCTCTCTCACATAAAAAATAGAAAAAGGTGGCGGCGGAAGGGAATGATTAATTAGTAAAAACTCTCCACAGTACAAAAGAATCTTTCAAGTGACACTATATGGCACGCAAATTATAAAAATGAAATTTTCACTTCACAAAAACATGGGAAAAGAAATTAAAAACTTTGACATTATTCTAATGTAAGTTAGTCTTTCATGTTATTCACTAATATATTCAAACACGTAAGTTTCTGAATGTAACATCACCATAACCTAACACACAAAACTGTGGCATGCTAACTTGACTTCCATACATGCACGCTATATCTTAACAACTTAGTCTGGTAAAAAATAATATCCTGCTTAATGGTCTTGGCAGTTGACACCAATGGCATGGCATGCTTGGAAATTAATTAATTAGAATTTCCTCTCTGTGGCCACCGCTGCATGTATTGTTACTTGTCAATCGCCTCTCTATTTGCAGCCAAGGCATGTCGACGAGGAAAACAAAACAAGCCGCATCAAAAAGTCAATGTTTATGGCCCGTGGTGAGAAAAACACGTATTGCGTGCAAGACATATATATATAGACACAGAAATGAAAGAAAAACGATGGATTGGTGGGTCATGGATTCCTGGGTGGCTCTTTTATCTCTATATATAAATACTATATAAAATAATATATTTTATTTTTTGGAGCAAAGAAGCTATTGAGTCCCTTCGAATTAGGTCTATATTGTATGAACTATGAAGTGAGAGTCAATTAGTTCCAGCCATGCAAAATGTGTATGGTGCACACGGCTCACCCCATCCCTCAAGCTCAGGGCTTTAAAAGGCTTTTTACCGATTAGACTTTAGAGTCCAAGTTCATATAAGGGACAAGCAACTTTCTTTGTTTGGGCGATTAGAGTCCAAGTTCATATAGGGGACAAGCAACTTTATTTGTTTGGGCGATATGGGATTCAAACCAAGATTTGATTCTCCCTCGTTTCATTCCACTTAATTAAGATGCCTTTTGATTGGGTCCTCACAATGCACTCTCTTAAGGGCCGCATATCCCTGTGTGGGACCTACCCACCACTAAAGCAGGCAGGCATAGTTGGACATTTCTTCGCGCCCCAACTCATCACTAGCAAGATATTATCCTCTATGAGAGTGATGGTTTCATCCTTCAAGATTTGAAAAAGCATCTTATCAATCAGAGCCCAAAACCTCCTTATAAGAGTATCAACATTGGTGGAGTTAATTTTTTAGCTATTTAGCACCACAAAAAGCTATTTTATTTATTTTACCTACTCACTTTACAAAACATCCAGTATCAGTGGATCTATTTTAACTTTCAACATAATAAAATAATATAAATATCACAATAAAATAAACATTATAATAACCGTGTAAATGCACAAACAATATATAGTAGTGTGAATGCTTTTAGCACCACCAACGGTGGATACTCTAATAAGGCACAATAAGTCAATAACTCTCACTGCCTTGGCAAGTTGGGACTCAATTGGGATTTGGATTTCTCTCATTACCTCACCTCACGGTCTTTTGGTTGCGCGCCCACAGTAGCTCACACCTTGTTATTTCAATTGGTGACAATAGTACTTTAACAATGACATCTTTTTGGTAAAATTTAGAAACTCGGTAGATCATGAGCCCATGACCACTGACCACTCCACCTCATTCTTACAAAAAAGATAATTCCATTTGAACCTTATTGGTGAGATTAATAATCCCTTATCTCACTTTTTGTATTTTACAATAAGCTTCACTAATCATGGTGTGCCACGTTTTTTATTTTTTATTTTTAATTTTAAGGAAAGTCAAGTAAATACATAACAAGTTGTAATTAATAAAACACAAAATTTACATTAAGCGGTGAGTATGAATTATTTAAATAAATGAATCACACAGGAAATGGAAGGAAATGATAAATTAGTAAAAACTCTTCAAATTACTAATTAATCCTTCATGCAAAAGTGATAGAAATGGGAAATTAGTCTTCAAAAAACACATGGGAAAGGAAGTTAAAAGTAAAAATTGTGACATTCTAACGATTAATGTTACATACACAAAAAATTACACAATAATATATGAGTTGACAATTTTTTATTGGTTTCATCTAAACTCATGACATTACTTTTTTTTATTTACCTTTAACATTAGCATATGTCAAAATTTTTATGTCTATAAATAGGGGTGAAGGGGAGATGGGCCCCTTGACTTTTCAAAAATCCTCCCCCACTCTTGTATTTTTGGTAAAAAACATATAATTTTGGACATAAATTTAAATAATAGCCCTCTAGATTTTTACTAAAAACATGTAATGCATTTATAATTTTATATAGTTGACTAATGCATTTTTGTTCTCTCTAATTACTCTTATAGCGTACATAACTTATTAAATCAAAGTATATTTAATGTATACTATACGAAATTTAATTATATTTTAGGGTAAACTACGTATTTGGTCTATAACCTTTACACTATTTTTCAATTTGGTCACTAATCTTTCAAATGTATCAATTTAGTCTCTAATATTTTGGTATTGTATCAAAATGGTCCCTACTATTAAGTGATGGATGAAAAAATGCTGACGTGATTAACGGTCAAAATAAAATATTTGTTTAATGCCATGTAAGACTGCCACCTGAATTGCCATGTTAATGTTACATAAAATTTTTCTTAAAAAAAAAAAAATCCATCCAGCTTAGTGAGTAGCTCACGTCCAAACACCTGACGCTCAATTAGGATCAAAATCCCTAACATAGTAGCACGAAGCACTAGGAAGCAGCAACTTCAATATCAAAATCCCTAATATAATAGAAGAGATTGGTGATTTAGCTCTCATGGCAGGGATACCCAATGGTGAAGACTGGTGGCAAAACACGACTTGACGCTGATCTACTGGTGGTGCAAACAACTTTTCAAAAATGATTGTGCATACGAATGACTTTTTGTAGTTGAGAACACAGATGAGATCCAAAGGAAAATATAGAGAACTCCTCTCTTAAGATCCATCTCGATAGGGTATGGTTCATTGATTTGCATTAGCAGAAAATTTACAACATTTTTCTTGTAATTAATCAATTTGATGGGGACGAAGTTAAAAAAAAAAAAAAGTGAATGACTGCATTGTCAAAATCTAAACCTGATTGGTGAGCCTTGAGATAATATCACTAAATTCTAACATGGTAGGCCAAAGTGTGTAGTTTTCACACACAGCAAGAGAGAGTCTTAATTTGGGTGCCAGAGTCCAGATTCATGCCACTTGAGATTCGTTTTTTATTTTATTTATTTTGTTTTTTTATTTAGTTTAATTTAGTCTAGGTGGCATGATAGTTGTATAAAAATTATTTTTTAATTTTAGTTGTTAGCCAGGACTATATTTTTCATCTATCACTTAATGATAGAGACCATTTTGACACACTACTAAAAAATTAGAGACTAAATTGACACATTTAAAAGGTTAGGGACCAAATTGAAATATAACGTAAAAGTTAAGGACCAAGCATATAATTTATCCTATATTTTATTTTTATTAAATTAACTTGTATATTTTTTGACATATCAAAACTTACTTCTTTTTTTCCCTAAAGATATAAATTAAGACTTACTTTTTTGATGTTAAAACAAAATTACAAACATTCTTTATGTATAAATAATAAATAAATAGGTAACATATATATGTATATGTGTCTGTGATTATTTGGATTTCATTCTTATTATACATTTAGCTTGGCCCTGGAAAAAAAAATCTGGCTGCGTTGCTCTCTCTATATATTCTTCTAATGTATGTTAGTCTTTCATGATATTCACCAAGTGAATTCAAACACGGAAGTTCCTAACACATACAAAACTGTGACATGCTATCTAGACTCCAAACTTGCATGCACAACTTATTAAACAACCTCATTAAAAAAAAATCTCTGCTTATTGATGTTGAGACCAAAGGCATGGCATGCTTTTAGAATTGGACATTGATTTCATTATCCTCAGCGTGGTCAAAAGTTTATTGTTATTTTTCGTTACGCCTCATGAATTCGCCGCCAGGGCATGACTTTGATGCGGAAACACAGCCGCGTGCGCACGCTGTAAGCCTGTAACAAACAAAAGTCAATTTTTTGGCCTTTGGACACTGCGGTGAGCAAAACGTGCGTCTGAGAGAGAGATACATATTTCCTACTTGAAAAGATTTCCTTATTAAATGCAATAAATATACATATTCAAATTTGAATATTCAACAAATCAACGTGCATTCAAATTTGTATCCTCGTTTCCAAATAGGAATTGAAAACAGTGAAACTAAAGAAGTTAAGGCGGCTGGGGTAGGTGGTTCTTGAATCTTTATAAAAATAGTTCCCTCGCCAGTCCACACAAAACTAAAGAAGTTTTGTCTCTCTTAGCCAGTTTTTTTCCAAAAGCGGCTATGGAGTCCCTTAGAATTAATTCGCTCTTTTCTTCTTTGGTTCTTTTTGTTCTTGTTTCTAGTCCTACTTTGAGTTCCGCAGCTTCCCTCGGAATCAACTATGGTCAACTTGGAGACAATCTTCCTCAGCCCACAGATGTTATTCCTCTCATCAACTCCATTGGTGCAACAAAGGCGAAGCTTTACGATGCAAATCCTCAAATTCTTAGTGCATTCGCCAACACCGGCATCGAATTCATGGTTGCAATTGGCAACAATTTATTATCATCGATGAGTGATCCACAGCAAGCCTTGACATGGGTGAAATCGAATGTTCAAACATACTTGCCGGCAACGAAGATTACCGGCATCATGGTAGGTAACGAAGTGTTAACTTTGAACAATGCTGAGTGGAGCAACAATCTGGTTCCAGCCATGAAAAGCGTGTATGCTGCACTGGTTTCTTTAGGATTAGACAAGAGTATCAACGTAACTACCGCACACTCTCTCGACATCATGGAATCTACTTATCCTCCATCTGCTGGAGCCTTTAAACAAGACTATAAGGTATATATGCAAGCAATCTTGAGCTTTCACGTGCAGACAGGCTCACCTTTCTACATCAATATGTACCCCTTTTTTGCATACAAGAGTAGCCCAAGTGAAATTGATATTAATTATGTTCTTTTTGAGCCAAATAACGGGTTTGTGGATCCAACTACCAAGCTCGTATATGACAACATGTTATTTGCACAAATTGATGCGGTTTATTCTGCGATAACTTTGTTGGGGTATAAGGGGATCTCAATTTGTGAGTCAGAGACTGGTTGGCCATCGAAGGGAGATGCTGATGAAGTTGGTGCTACACTTGATAATGCAGCCAAGTACAATAGCAATTTGATAAAGATGGTTGCTGAAAACAAAGTGACACCATTGGGGTCGGATTTAGACATATATATTTTTGCATTGTTTAACGAAAACATGAAGTCTGGACCAACATCCGAGAGAAATTTTGGATTGTTCCAACCCGATAAAATGCCAGTGTATTCCGTTCGACTCACTGATGGAATTACTGTTAGTTCTTCTGCTGTTAAAAGATATAATAGTCTTATATTGTTATTCTTCTGCATAGCATCAATTGCAATTCTCTAGAGGCAATTGGATTGATAAAGAATGTAGAAGGTCAAAGTATATGAATACAAATTCTAAGGCTGATTAGTTTGTTAGTATTTTTTACTCTTTATTTTTTGGGGGAGAGGATGAATAGAAATTAAGTGTAGGTTATTGCTTTTTGATTATTGTTTAAGTTGTGGTTGTTTATACTTTATATTCAATTTCTCTTTCTCGGTTTTACTTTCGTTGTCTCTTTTGCTTTTCTATAGATTTCTACAACTACAACCTTTTTAAAGTTTAAACCAACTAGTTAAAATTACCTGCAGGGACTAAGAATGTAATTTGTCTAATTCATTCCACTAATCCGAAAGTCTTTGTCCTTTCTATACTAGTTTGAACCCTTTTCCATTATGTGACTTGGGCTCACCCGTGACTAACATTCAAATTGATATTATTGACTAATCCTACTTTAAAAAAATAAACACAAGCGAAAAAGACAAATTCAAGTCTTTTAAAACAAAATCATCATGCAATGAATATAAACTTCGGAAGTGTTGGAATATACATGTGTGAATAGTGTGATTAGGAGATTTGTAGCATTGTAAAGTCTTGTATTGGATACTAATGAGAAGAATTACTAATTATATATAATAAAATTTGGTTCAAGTTCATTGGTTTAAGCTTTTGGATCAAATGATATCTCTATATATCATACAAACGGGGTGTTAATCCTTAGGTTGTTGGCGGGAAAAATAGGTAACTAGCATTAATTTCCTAACTATTTAGTTAGTAGTTAAGGTTTCAAAACTATTTATTTTTATAGCATCTCGAGTCTTTTAAACTCGATTTTGGGCAATAACTCGACCATAAAACACTCGATTTCTATGCACTAATTTCTTCCAACGTGGCATAGTTTTCCACGTGGGTAGACAGAAATCGAGTCTCTAAGACTCGATTTCTAAGGGTTATACGTAGACCCAAGTCAGTGAGAAAAAAAAAACCAGAAACAGAGAGAGAACAGTGAGGAACCAGAACGTTCTGGGAAGAAAGCAGAGAGAAAAAAAAAAAACCAGAAACAGAGAGAACATCAGGGAAGAAATCAGAGAGAAAAAAAAAAAAAAAAAAAAAACAGAAACAGAGAGAGATCGGAGTGGGTCGCGCGAGCCCAGGCAGAGCGGCGCCTGGGTCGCGCGAGCTTGGGTCTCGCGAGACCCAGGCCGCGCGCTGCCTGGGTCTCGCCTGGCGCCGCGCTGCCTGGGTCTCGCGTGCTTGGGTCTCGCGAGACCCAGGCCGCGCGCTGCCTGGGTCTCCCCTGGGCTCGCGCGACCCAGGCGCCGCTCTGCCTGGGCTCGCGCGACCCACTCCGATCTCTCTGTTTCTGTTTTTTTTTTTTTTTTTTTTTTCTCTCTGATTTCTTCCCTGATGTTCTGGTTCCTCACTGTTCCTCACTGATTTGGTTTTATGTATAACCCTTCTAAATCAAGTCTCTAAGACTCGATTTCTGTAGTTATTTCCCAAAATCGAGTTTAAAAGACTCGAGATGCTATAAAAATAAATAGTTTTGAAACCTTAACTACTAACTAAATAGTTAGAAAATTAATGCTAGTTACCTATTTTTCCCGTTGTTGGCTCTCAACTGTGTTTTAAAATATAATAATAAAAAATTAAAAAATTAAATAAATATAAAAATAAATCTCATTCCACTCATCCAAAAGAAATTGTCCTTCATAGACTAGTTTGAACCCTTTTCCATTGTGTTAAGACTTGGGTTCACCCGTGACTAACATAAGAATAAAAATAAAGGACCCGGATTTCCTCCAAACCAGTTTGGAGGAAATCCTCCAAACTGGAACAGCTGTCACTTAATGCAATTGACACTTAAGCTTGGGTCATGTGCGTTGCACATGACTCATTTTAATTGAAGAGTTGCTAACCCTAACAGTGTTAGCCAAATTTTCTTCTCAGACATACACTTTTACACAGCCTCACGCCTCTCTCTCATCCCCTCCACCTTTGTCTTGGTTTTCTCAGCAAACTCAGATCGGCGAGCTCTTGTGAGGCGGAATCTACGGCGGCCACACCTCTGTTTTTCTCCGAACCTCAGACCGGCAAGAGAATCCGGCCACCCACTGCACATGGCCAGCCTCTCTCCTCTCTCTTTCTCTCTTATCCCTTCTCCCAAACCAACAAGAGAATCCGGCCACCCACTGCACACGCCGTTCCTCCACCGATTCCGCCCCATCCCTTCTCTCTCTTTGCCATTCCCATCTCTTCGCCGCCAAGGACCACCGATCCTACCACCAATCTTTTCAAGGCTCCGATTTTTATAAGAGAGCAAATTGAAATCTCTTCTCCCACTTGACAACATCTGTTCTGCAACATCATCTTCACCCTTAATCGATAAAGGTCCGATTTTTTTTTTTAATTTTTTTTTATCTTAACAGATTTTGCTTATTCATTTGGTTTTGGTTTTGAATTTTTTTTTTTTTTTTTTTTTTTTTTTTTTTTTTTTTTTTTTTTTGCGTTGAATCTTAGGGTTTCAAAAAGGGGTTTTTGGCTGATTTTTCCTGGTATTAGAAAGAATAGTTTGGTTTTTCCTTAAATTCTATATATACATTTTTGATTGAGTTTATGAACCACTCTTGTTCCTATTCAAATCCACCGGTGATTATTGTTTCTTTAAAGTTTGGTTATATTAATGAGGCTTTGAGTGTTTCTTCTGTGAGACCGGCGGCTGCTGCACGTGGCCACCGTAGATTCCGCCTCACAAGAGCTCGCCGGTCTGAGCTTGCTGAGAAGACCAAGACAAAAGTGGAGAAGATGAGAGAGAGACGTGAGGCTTGAGGCTGTGTATCAGTGTAGTCTGAGAAGAAAATTTGACTAACGCTGTTAAAGTTAACAATTCTTCAGTTAAAATGAGTCATGTGCAACGCACATGACCCAAGCTTAAGTGTCAGTTGCATTAAGTGATAGCTGTTCCAGTTTGGAGGATTTCCTCCAAACCAGTTTGGAGGAAATCCGGGTCCAAAAATAAATCTCATTCCACTCATCCAAAAAGCTGTCCTTTTTAGACTAGTATGAACCCTTTTTCATTATGTCTAGACTTGGGCTCACTGCGCTCACCCGTGATTAACAATTCAATTTGCTATTATTGACTATCCTACTAAAAAAAAAAAAAAAAAACCAGCAAAAAAGACTATTTCAGGCCTTGTAAAAAAATTCTAAAAAAAAAAGGTCCTTTAAAACGAAATCAACATGCAATGAATATAATATATACATGTGAATAGTGTGATAATTATAAAGTCCCACATTAGATACTAATGAGAAGAATTACTGGTTAAAATTTTGGATCAAGTGTCACAATATGAGTACATGTTATATTATCCTCTTAATTATCTATTGAAGAGAAGTTCAAAGACATTTTTTTTTTTTTTTTGAAAATATTGTTGTTATTATTCTCTTGAAAGGATGATTTGTAAGGTTGAATTTTATCAACCATCTTGTTGGGTTTATTCCGTACCAAATTTGCTTGTATTTTAGCAATTAGTAACCTTGTATTTAGGTGAGAATCATGTAAGGGTAGTGAGTGAGAGAGTGTGAAAAAATGCTCAAGATTGTGCAAGGATGCAGAGACTCGTGACTGGAACTTGTAGGTGACTCGCAACTGGCAAGTCGCCAAAGCTGGCACACGTGTGAAGCATGCAGGGGACCTGAAGAGTCATGTCAGCTGTTGCACTACAGGACAAAAGTCCCAGGCTGGCTAGGCCGTTAGCTTGCGGCTTGAACTCGCGACTCAGTCTAGTCGCGAGGCCAAGTTGTCAGACCACTCTGTATAGGAAAAATTGACTCTTCACATTCCTTTCTCACCCCATTATATATAGACCCTTATACCCACGAAATGTAGAGAGCTTCCAGAGAGAATTTTGAGAGAGAAATCTTAGAGAAAAACAAGATTGATTCATCCACAATCTTCACATAAAAACTCTTCAAATTCCTCTACTCTCTTCCTCTCTATTGTTAAATCCTTAAGAGGTATATTACCAAAACATTTTCTCACCATACTCATATCTGTGAGAAGGCTGTTTGGTGCTTTGGGAAGCAGTTAAGAAGAGACCAATTTCATATTGGTTGATGCTATGGTCAAGTAGCGGAATCCGGTAAGCTAAAGAAGAAATAGGTTTGGCGTAACCTCGTTGCAATAGGAGCTTGAAGAGCTTAGGTACATTGGGTAGATTAGGTTTAAAGGGTCTTCTACTGTTCATGTATCCCAACTACATTCTTTAGTGGATTATTTACCGCTTGGAGGGCGACAGAGAGATTTTACGTCGAGGGCTTCAGTTTCCTCTTCGATAACACATCGTGTGTTGTCCTTGTGTTTGCATCTCTCTTCCCTTAATCTTTGCCATTTAATTTTTGTTGTGGATGTGATTTTATTTGGTTTAGATTGTTTATCAATTCTGTATTAAGCTTATGTTCATATTCCGCACATTAATTGTTTGATATTAAGTTTGAATTGGTAATTTGTAAATTGGGATTTAATCGTTTAAGGTGTTTTATACACTTATTGAACTTTCAATTGTATTGTTTAACACTAAATTTGTCTTTGGATTCAAGATGGTTTCATGAAATCATCTTTTTAAGAGTCAATTTTAGTAGGTTTTTGGCTAAGTAGGGTAATATGCACGGTAAGAGTTAAGAAACAATTTTATTTATTAAAGAAGAATCATCAGTTCAAAAAACATTTTGGCACTCTTTGGTTTGATGGCCGTAAAATATTTTCAGGAGAATAATTTTTAGAAAAGAAATTATTTTCAAGTATATGGTAATGTTCTTGGAAATACTTTAGAATATATTTTTAAGTGTTTGGTTGTGTTCCTGAAAATGCTATGGAAAATATATTTTCTCATCTCCTAAGTCCCAAGCACAAATATAATAAAAAGTGGAGAATTTTAGATTAAAAAAAATATATATTCTTGATCAAAGACCTGCAATGCCAAGCACCAGTGACCATTGGCCACCGATGGTGGTGGTTGGCCATCATATACCGAAGATGTTAGTGGTGGGGGAGGGGGGGGGGGGGTGGTAGACAATAGATGAATAGGGGATGGCAGTTCAATTGATAAGTTTTGGGTGAGGTAGAAAATTGTTTACGGAAAATGAAATCGTAAACTAATTTTTGTCATAAGTGCTTTTATTTTACGGTCAATCGAAACACCAAAATTTTACGTTGCCTAAAACACCTATAAATGTGGAAAATATTATTTGAAAATCAACTTCCATCGAACCAAACACAGATTCAACGTGAACTATTTGCTAACTTAGCATTGTCAAGTCAGACACCACAAAATGAGAAATCATCACTTCAAAAGATGATTTTACAAAAGGAGTGTTTACTAAATAATTTGAAAAGAGCGCTGATTTTACCATCGTAGTTAACTCATTTTCACGCTATTCGTGTTATCAAAGCACTAGAATGGGGGAGCGATTCTTTTCCTCATTTTTAAACATGATTTTATGACAATTACGAGGTTGGAAGAAAGAAAAACAAACAGCAGAATATATTGCCTATGCTCGACAGTTTCTACTTTATTTATATATTTCTGTTTCTTTCCTGTACATCAACCAGTACTCTACATTGCCATCGTGACTGGGAATAGCCTATCCAAAAAAGTATAAACACCCCCTCCTAACAGAAGTGCACCACTGAAAAAACAACCAATGCAAAAGCCATATCAGAAACAACGAAACAGCAAGAAATCTGATCAATGAGAAAACAGCTTGCGAAGGATGTGTGATAGTTGCACATCATTTTAATGTGCTGATTATGAAGTGGGTTGAGTGACATTTATGGAGTGATTAAGGGGTTGTAACAGTGTCTACCACCAGTCTTGTGAACATGTGACTGATGACAGAGGTGAATGAGTATTACCCATTATGAGAAGTAAGACAATAAGATGAACCCAAGAACTACCTGATTGGGTTGATCCATGCTGAGAACTTGCGGAATGAAAGCAGGCTCTGCAAATATCTTAGCATTAATATTTGCTAAAAGAAATTTCGAACAGGACAGTGTCTTAGTATGATTTGAATAATTCAAAAGTGTAGTACAGATGCAACGAGTTACTATAGATATATGGTTCAAGGCATTTGCCAGAATTATGACCTCATATGCTGGCATACACGTTTGTGCATGACATCAATGTCTTCTTCTATTATTTATTTATTTATTATTATTATTTATAATTATGATATCAATGTCAGAAAACTCAGAATGATGATGGAAGCTTTTGCTTGTCCTTCCACACATGCACTAGAATTGAAATGACTTATCCAATGAAGAAAGCATATTACCTGCAATGCTCCAGCGAAAGAAGCAGCAAGAAGCAGAGGAGCAACATAGCCAGTTGTGTATGTCAAAAGTAGGCTGCCTCCTACAACTGGATCCTGTTAATGTAAGTGTCCTGTTATTGAACAAATTTAAAGATAAAACTGGCTAACAGTAAACAAATAATCAATGTGCAGTACATTTTGAGTAAAGTCCTTGTTCTTTTTTTCTTTTTTCTTCTTTGACATATTTGCATGTTAAAGAGAGGGATAAGATTATTCATCTCAAATAGTAACATATTACATATATCTTCTATTGCCTCAAGTAACATAAGAGGTTATTGAGAGAATCAAAATGAACTTAAGAATCTCCACCAAATCAAGAGGTTCTTCCAAGGAGTAAAAAGACCCTCAGTAACCCTTCCACTTGCATCAGCTTGAAAGTTGGTCTTCCTAAGCAATACTGAAGCAGCGCTTAGACTCATAACTCTTATCACTAGTCTATGAGCTAATGAATCTTAGTTCAGTTATGCTAAACACATAGAAATATGGCAAATATGCAAAAAGGACACTTAAGGAATAATCACTAGCTTCCTCAATGTGTGTATGTGTGAGAGAGAGAGAGAGAGAACAAATACTAACCATGCGAGACCACCATAGTATATCTACAGTCTGAAGGATCAAAGCATTAAAGAAAATTATAGAATAATGAATTTCAAAGTACCTTGGATGTAGCCACATATCCTAGCAGAGTGGCCAACACTGGTGTACTGCAAGGGGAGGCAGCTAAAGCAAACGTAAGCCCAGCTAGATATGCTTGCACACCTAACATGTCAAATTTATTCAACTTTGAAACTTGTAAGAGTATTTAGACATTTAGCAATTACTTGAATAACTAGGGGAAAGTTAAAGGCCGATTACTTGTTGGGAAGTTGGCAGCTGCAGCACGGGGATCAAAATTGTTAAAAAGCGAGGGGAGCTGTAATTCAATTATCTGCAAAATTAGACATAGGATGAGCACATAAAAAGAAAAAAGGTAGCGTCAGGAAAGAGCTGAGTCAAACAAAGTCTTCTAAGAGGTTAAACTATCAAATTCTATTATCACATCTCAAAAACATTGAAGCTGTTTTGAAGGATTATTTCCTAAACTTGATCACTTCACTAAAAATTTATATAAACAACATAATAATACTATATCTACAAATGCCTTTTCAAAGACTAAAGTGGTTCGACAAGTAATCAAGCTAAGCTAGCAAATATTATGAGGCAGTAGGACTCAAAATACTATAAAAACATGAATCAATACCTCAAGGAGATTTAGACCCATAAGAACAGCTAAACCAGAGGCTCCCAAAGGTAATCCCTGCCCTATCTGTCCATATGCCTTTCCAGCAAATGAGGCTGCTATGCCTAGGACTGCTAGAGTGGTTGCTAATCCCAATGCAAATGCAATGGAATCCCCAACGATCTGGTCAGGGAGGGGGGCAAAAACACATATTAATGATCAGATGAAATACAATAGAGTTGCAATCACATAGGTAGGTAAAAAAGATCAATACTAATAAACGTAAATAAAAGAGAACAGGAAAATTTTAATATAAAGAAATTTTTTTTTTTTTGATAGTTTCAATGGTGGTGGGGGGATTTGAACCCTAGATGTTTTTGTTGGAAACATCAGGAGGTGCCAATTGAACTATAAGATTCTTGGCATTTAATATAAAGAAACATAAGTATTAGAAGACATGTTATCTTGCTTAAAAAGCTTGATTAACTAGAAGATTAATCAGTGTTCTCAAAAGATATTAAAAAAATTGCTAATGACAATTAAATTGAGGTCTCTGATGGAGATTTACTTGTAAAGTGCTGATAATAAACGTTTTCATTCTCAACTGTTTCTTTTCATCCTTTCCATCAATAACAACTAAGAAACCAACAATATACTTGGCTGTCTAATCAACTAGAAAAAGAAATATTTATCTACGTATGGTCATTTGTTAATTCTAGGTGTTGGGTGAAAATAACTAGAATTAACCTAACAGGCATAACTTGTCATCATATTTCTTAGCTAATTTCAATATTTCAGCAATGATCCAAAGATTCTACACAACACACAACTAGTGTAACAAAGTAATATAAGGAAAAATGTGAATCAAGGTAACTCATTTAGCAAGCCATACCTCTGCTCTACTTTTTCCAGAACCAAATGCTCCTGTTTCATTTCAACCAATCCAGAAATCAACATAAAATATTAGAAGATGCAAACTTATGACTATGCACCATTCAAAGAACAAAATTTCCATGAGATCTGCAATATAAAATGCTCACCAATGTAACCAAGGGTCAGTGGCAAGACACTTAGTGTACAAGGAGAGAGGCTGGTTACAAGCCCTGCCCCAAAGATAACTGCCAAACTGTGACAACAATTAAGTAGTAAATGAAAGAAAATTCAGAATGCTTAGTAAATCTTTAAAATTAAAAAAATTAAAAAAATCAAACGTGAAGGAAAAGTGTAGGACTGAACCTAGTGAAACTGAGAGCTGATAACTGGTCTTGGACAGCCTCATTAGCCTGTTGTCCAGCTGAAAAGAGAAAGCCTCCAAACCAATCTCCCAGACCTCCATCAGCCAAATTATAAACAGAAGCAGCTCCTTCCTACAATTATTAAAAATATTTCTAGTTCCTGATATCGTTTACAAGAAGCATAACTTAAAAGCAGACTTAGTAAGATAGCACAATCTATATAACATGCAGACCAGTATTTAACCATCTGAGACATTAATTTTCAAACATTTAAATTGTAATTGGATAGGTTGGCATAAATTGAAAAGTTGGAAATTAAGCAGAGTGAAAAATTCACAAAATGTTATTACATATTAGTCACCAAGAAGAAATAATTTGGCAAGTCACACATAAAACCGTGTATAAAATGTATGAATGCAGTGCAAGGGCAAGCCCACCGACTACTGTTAGGAGGTCCCCACAAGAAGCAATGGAGGTTAAACTTGGCTCATAACAACTTGAGGCCAAAATCAACCCTAAACTAAAGTGGCAGAGAACACTAAAGAGTGACGTGTGCACTTATCTTATGTTTCTTATTATGTCATTTAGCAGAAAATATTCAAGGGCTATCAAATTAATAAATATGTGGTGAGAAATTTCATAGGGGTAAGTAAACTGACACGACATGCTTCCCAGAAATCTATTTGGCAAAGGAAAATTCATTAAATCCTTTCAACTTTCTTCTGGTTCATAATATTTATCAAAAAAAAAAAAACTTTCTTTTGGTTCATATTGTATGGAATTTCCTAAGCATCTCAATATAAAAAGATAATGAAGAAAACACCAGAAAGAGAGAGGGGAGAACTCATGAATTAGAGGAAATTATTGCAGAGAAAGACACAGCAGATTCTCACCAATAGATTCTCTGTACTTACAGCCCTTGCTGACTCGGTTGCAACCAAATTCACTGCTGAAACAGAAGAAATGAAAGAGAAATTCACCTGTGTAACCAACTAAACCAAACATCTATTTGCGAAGGCTATAATTCGATGAGAAGTTTGAAAGAAATGGGAAGGGGAACTAAGATATACAAATTCAGTATATATAATCTATACTTGAATTTTAATCTGATATAATAGACTTTTATGGAGAATGGAAATTTGGCAATCTGCTCTGCTTAGTGTCATCACACAAACATTAGGAATACAATAACTCATGCCTTGCTATTTCAATTGTTGAGGTTCAGGTAGTACTTTGACAAGTACAACTTTTTTTGGGGTAAAAGTGAGACACTTGGTAGGTCATGAACCCACGAGGCAACGACCAAATTCTCCAACTCATTCTTACAGGGTAAGGAGGTTCTATTTGAGCCATAATTCATTGGTGAGTCTAAATTGCTTAAACAAAGGAATCAAATTGTTAGAACTATAGTTAAATGATTAAATTCACAATTTCTTGATAGTTTAAGTTTTTGGGAGAATTAGTAATTTATCATGGTATTAAAGTAGGAGATCACGAGTTCGATCTCTGGCATTACTCTACCTCCCATTCAAAATGTTAAAATCTCACAAGTTGGGCACCACTTATTGACGGGGGGAGTTTAGGTCCACATATGAGAGGAAGTGTTAGACATATGGTTAAATAATTAAATTCACCATTTCTTAATAATTTAAGCATTTCAAAGAATTGGTAATTTATCACAAACAAACACAGAAAAGGGATACAAATGATAAATTAGTCTAAACTTTCCACATTATAAATGAATCTTTCATGTGACAAGCAATGATTATGGAAATGAGAAAATTCCTCTTTATGAAAACAAGAGAAAGAGAGGGAAAATAAAAAGATTACAAACTTATTACAGGGAAAAAAGTACTTATAGTAGCAACATATTTCACATAAAGCAAAGGGTAAAGGCCATTACCTGCAACAGCATTTACAAGTGTCGCAACTTGAAAGCTACTGTTTCCAACATTCTTTGACAAAACTAAACTATCTTCGTGATCATCCTCAGCTCTAGGAGGTCTATTAAGCATCTTTATGGGCACTATATATCTACCTTTACATTGAAATGTATAATTGAGAGGTTCATTTGTGTTAGATTGTAAATTTTATATTGAAAGACAAAAACAGACAAACATTTTATTCACAAATACAAATAATATTGTTAGTCATTCATGTTATTCACTAATAGAAACTATTCAAACACGTAAGCTCCTACTGTAAAATCACCATAACACTAACATTTTATTCACACAAAAAAAGCTATCTTGACTCCAAAAATGAAATTTTTCTATACGAAAAGAAAAAGTTCCATAAACCCACTTGAGATATCAGGTTTGGTGAATTTTGGCATTAGAAAGTTAGCTAACAACACCACTACCAAATACTGAAGGTAATATAAAGAAATATATATATATATATATATATATTTTTTTTTTGGGTTGAGTTTTTCCCATGTGGGCTCCACTAAACCTCCTAAAAATCCCAAAACTTTGGCGTGTAAAAAGAAGTTTTTTGAAGCGTGAAAGCCTCCAATACTATAATTTAAAAAACCCAATAGTAGAGAGAGAGAGAGAATGAAAAGTAAGAGAAAATAAGACACAATTGGCGCACCATGAGTGTTGCTTTTCCGGGCTTGCTTGCAGCTTGAAATTCTGCAAGAACTAATACCATAACTGCCGCAGTAATTTATAACCAAGCTCATCTGCAATAAGAAAACTGAATGAAACTTAAAGCTATGTTTGACGTTTAGCTAAGCCAAGGTTAATGAGAAATTTTTTTTTAAAAAAAAAACAAGACCCAAAAGAGAGAAAATATAGAAGGAATTTGCCAATGAGATAATCTTGAACGCCTTTTTATGGCGTAATTTTCTATTCATTGTTGCTCGATTTTCTCGGAAACCAAACAAAGTACAAAGGAATTTGCAGAGAGAGAGAGAGAGAGAGAGAGAGAGAGAGAGAGAGAGAGAGAGATTACTTTGAGTTTGGGAATTGGGAGTGTTTCGTCAAAAAGAGCGAAGATGAGCCGTTAATGCGGGTGAAATAATCTTGAACGCCTTTATAACGGTCCCCACAACACAAGATTTTTTTTTTTTTTTTTTGGTTTCTTTTGTGGTAAACAGAGGATTATTATTATTATCTATTATTTTTTGCCAAAATGACCGAATATTATTATTTACAGAAATATATATATATATATATATATATATATTAATTCACTACTATTTCAGAAATATGTAAGGATTTATCGGATTTTTTAAAAAACTAACTACAAAACCCAAACAATATCATTAATTAGCAAACGCTTCAAACTAATTTCGTTTATAACAATTCGAGTTTAGTGGACTCGATTTAGGAAAAACTGATGTGGAGAAAACATGGAAATCAAGTAAAACGAACTCGGTTTCCATGTACAGAAATCGAGTTCATTGAACTTGGTTTCCATGTATAGAAACCGAGTTCAATGAACTTGATTTCCATTGGACTCGGGAGATCGGAAGATGGAAAACTAGTGCCATGGTTTGGCTGCGTCTGCAGAAGATGGACTGGGTTTGCTGCGTCTGCAGAAGATGGACTGGGTTTGCTTGATCAGATAACGAAGTCTAGTGCCATCTAATGTTTGGCTGCGTCTGCAGAAGATGGACCTTATCAGATCGTCTTCTTATCAGATCGTGCTCAGAGAGCTTGTTGTTGGCAAATCAATTTCTTGTGGGTACATGATCGTTTTCCATGATCGTTTTTCATGGAAACCGAGTTCGTTGAACTCGATTTCCATGTTTTCTCCACCTCAATTTTTCCTAAATCGAGTCCACTGAGCTCGAATTGTTATAAACGAAATTAGTTTGAAACGTTTGCTAACTAATGATATTGTTTAGGTTTTGTAGTTAGTTTTTTAAAAAATCCGGATTTATCACTTTTTGGGTACTTGAGTTTTCCCAGATACTCGAATTCCATGAAATCGAGTTTTTTGAAAAAATAGCATTTAAATTTGCCGAAATTTTTTTGATGGAACTCGAGTACCATAAAAAATTTTGAAAATTTTTCATAGAACTTGAGTTTATGGAACTCCAGTACCGTGGAAAATTTGAGTTTCCCAAACTCGAGAACCTAAACAGTAGTAGATTTCAACATTTTCCAAAACAGTAGTAGTTTGATATATATTTCGGTAAACAGTGCTATTGTTCTATTTTGGCCATTATTTTTTGATAAACCCCAACTAATTTAAAGGAATCTCATGTCCAAGGGTTCCCTCTTTGCAAAAATTGTGTTTATTACCCCTCTTAAAAAAGAAAAATAGTGTTCATTGCATGAGTTTGAATTTGGTAAGAATGAGTAAAAAATCCATATTTTACACAATTCAATAAGAAATTGCCACATCAGCCTTTTACTCAAAACTCAGTACTTCTTATCATATCTAATAATACCATATTAACCTTTTACGTAAAACCTAAAATATGGTATTTATTAAGATGTTATCATGTGTGATCAAATGTGTAAGGTTGAATTTTATCAACCATCTTGTTGGTTTTATTCCGTACCAAATTTGCTTATATTTTAGCAATTAGTAACCATGTATTTAGGTGGGAATCATGTAAGGGTAGTGTGTGAGAGAGTGTGAAGAAATGCTTAAGATTGTGCAAAGAAGCAGGTACTCGCGACTGGATCTCGCGAGTGGATCGCGGCTTGCAAGCTGCCAAAAAGGTGCACATGTGCCAAGCATGCCAGAAGCTAAAGAGTCGCTCTAGTTGTTGCACTATAGGACAAAAATCCCAAGCTGGCCAGGCTGTTAGTTCGCAGCTTGAACTTGTGACTCAACCCAGTAGCGAGGTCAAGTCGCCAGAACACCCTGTTTGGGAAAAACTGACTTTTCACATTCCTTCTCACCCTACTATATACATACCCTTATACCCATGATATTGAGAGAGCTTCCAGAGAGAATTTTGAGAGAGAAACTTTAGAGAAAAACAGGATTAATTCATCCACAATCTTCACATAGAAACTCTTCAAATTCCTCTACTCTCTTCCTCTCCATTGTCAAATCCTTGAGAGGTACATTACCAAAACCTTTTCTCACCATACCCATATCTGTGAGGATGCCATTTGGTGTTTGGGAAGCAGTTAAGAAGGGATCAATTTCATATTGGTAGATGCTATGGTCAAGTAGCGGAATCTGGCAAGTTAAAGAAGAAGTAGGTTCGGCGTAACCTCATTGGAGTAGAAGCTTGGAGGGTTTAGGTACATTGGGTAGATTAGGCTTGGAGGGTCTTCTACTGTTCATGTATCCCAACTACATTCTTTAGTGGATTGTTTATGACTTGGAGGGCGACAGAGAGGTTTTACGCCGAGGGCTTCGGTTTCCTCTTCAATAACACATCGAGTGTTGTCCTTGTGTTTGCATCCCTTTTCTCTTTTCTCTTAATCTTTTTTCATTTAATTTATGCTGTGAATGTGATTTTATTTGGTTTAGATTGTTTATCAATTCTGTATTAAGTTTATGTTCATTTTCCGTACATTAATTGTTTGATATTAAGCTTGAATTGGTAATTTATAAATTGGGGGTTTGTCATGGATAGTGCTTTGTATGCTTCTTTGTATGATTTGGTTGGTGATGAATGTAACATGCCATGTGTTTGTGAAAATGCCTCTATGAGTAATAATTCTCATGATTGTGATGCTATGTTATATGAATCTTTGGATGTTGTTGATATTCCTAACATCAAACTCTTGAAGAAAAAGGCTAAGAAGTTTAATAAGGATTTGAGCAAGTTATTTTGTGAAAATGATGATTTGATTGCTAAACTTAATGAATCCAACAAATTGGTTGAAAAAGATAAGAAACTTGCTGAAAATTCTCTTGAAAAGCTAAAAGAGTTTGAATGTTTGAATATGGACTTGGATGCTAAACTTGTTTTGTCTAACAAACTTGTTGATGAGCTAAAATGTGAAAATGAATCTCTTAAGATGCATGCCAAGTATTTGATTGCCGAACTTATTGCTAAAAAGGATAATAATATTTGTTGCAATCATGTTGTGGTATCCGATTTTGTGCCTATTGTGTGTTCTACCTCAAATGACTAATCGGTGTACATTTCTCCACATAAAAGAAATCAAAAGGTGGAGAGAAAGGTTGTTAAGTCAAAGCCTCTGTTTAGGTCTCAACCTAAGACTTTGGATGGATCTAAGTTTGTTCCAACTTACCACCATTGTGGTGTGATTGGTCATATAAGTCCTCAATGTCATAAGTTGAAGAGAGAACAAAACCATGTTGCTAGATCCCTTCCCAAAAAGCCTAGTAGACCTAAACACATTATTTGTCACCATTGTGATGCTTTTGGTCATCTAAGATCTCATTACTCTAAGTTTCATGCTCTTAAAAGAATCAAAAGAAAAGAGAAACTTGAGCTTCTTGGAAGTTGTGCTAAAAAGAGTAAATCGGTTTTGAGTGAAAATAGCATGTTGTTAAAGAAAATGTTTAATGCTCTTAACTCCTTGACTATGTGCATCTCCGGCTCTCATTCTTCCAACCCTCGCCTCACTTCTCTTGAGACACTCATTCCAAACAATTATTCCGTTTGAATGAGGAAGGGTTCCTATGGTTGAACTTTTGCTTTTTTGGTCCTTGATCTAATTCTTTCGATCTTTGTAGGACCCTTCATTCATTAAATGTCACATCTTCATGCATTTTGTGCATCTTGTATTTATTTGTATGCATTGTTTTGTTTTTTATCTTACTTTTATGTTTCAATTTTGTGTGAGTAAAAATCTAAAATCACATAAAAAGTGAAAAATTCAAAAAGTTTAATCGTATATGTTTAAGCACATATCACATGTGAGTTTGACCTTGTACCTTTGTACAAATGGCTTTGTGCATTTACGAGCTTAATTTGTTATTTTTGCACTTATATCTTTGTGGGAAAAATCTTGACATCTTTGTGTGATTGTTGTAAATCAATCTTCAAGCTTGTCATGAATGATTAGTCAATAGTCATGTTGGTTTTGATACATGTGTAGACTTGTGCCTATATCTTTTTCCATTCTTTTATTTTTATTGCTTAAAGAGCTCAATAAATGTAAATCTCAAAATGAAAAGAGATATGAGCTGCAAAAGCTGTCGCACATATTAGTATTCGATTAGGAAAAAGGGAAAACGACTTTTATGAAAATGTGTGATGCCCCAAAAAGCTAAAAACTTGTTCATCAAATTGAAATATAAAAAATTTCAGGTATCAATCTCAAAAATGAGATGTATTGCTCAAAATGAGTTGTATTGATTCAAAATGATCAAATGATATGAATTGTAAGAAGCCAAATGAAAAGTTTCAAGGATATGTAATCATTTTCTTGTGGGAGGTCATATATGTTTATTTTTATAATTGAGATAGACCACTTGACTTAGTACTAGTTGTGTATGACTTAATTGAATTGATCATTGAAACTTCATTCTAGACTAAGGACTATTCCACATTTGATACACACACACAACACACATGCCTAATGTTCAATGAATGTCTTATTCATTTGTTTAATTGTACTTGTCTAAATGTGATGTGTGTGTGCTCAACTATATATGGATCAAACCAAAAAGTTTTTTTTGATCATTTTATATGTATTTGGAAGTGATTTTTATCACTCTTTGTGTTCATGTTTAGTGCTTACTTTATTTTTCATTGTTTAAACATGTTTAGTTTTGAAAAACAAGTGTCAAAATTTTTGGCTACTCATTTTGGCTACTTGCGTGAGTTGCCAGTTTTGGCTACTCGTTTTGGCGACTTGCAAGCCGCAAGTTTTACACAGAATGGTTTCGCGACTCGCCAGTCGCAAAACGCCCAGAATCAGTTTTTTAAAGAGCTTTTTCATGGGAAACTTGTTTTAAACCTCTCTTATCCTCTCTAAAATCCATTTTTCAATATTTTTACATCAAAACCCAACCAATTTGAATTGTTTTTCATTCCATTAACATCTCTAAGGTAATTTTAAACTCTATTCATTGATTTTGATCCTTAGATTATGTTTTGGAGAGTTTTGTGTTCTTGGTTGGGATTTTCTTCATAGGAGTTGGGAAAACTTAATTTTTGTCAAATTATTTTCATGGGATTAGTTTCTTTTGTTGATTTGCATTGGATGTTGGCATTTTGTGGCATAAAGAACATGTATTAAGGGGTGGATTTCATAATGTTCATGCATTATTTCACATTGTTGTTCGTAGTGTGCATGCTAGGTGTTTGATAAAATGTCTCTTAGGAATTTTCCCGCTTGTTTGGACTCCGATGAGTACCAAACTTTGGAGTTTCTCATATTTCCTCATTAGAAACATGTTTGGTTCATTGGTTGTGTATTTAACACACCTTACCCCACATGTGCATTTTTCTTGCATTGGTCATGCATTGCACATAACCACCTCTTGCACACACCTTTGCTACCCTTGTCATGCATTGGTCTATATCTTACTTCTTCATCCTAGCATGTCATCTTTACCTTATCCTTTGTAGCATTTTACTTTGTCTTAGGTTTGGGTTTCATTTTCTCATTCATCTCGCACCCCTCATGCATCATTATCATTGTTCATATCTTCATCTTTTTCCCTCTTTTCTCCTTAACCCTTTGTCTATTCCTGACAAAAAGGGAGAGAGTATACTCTACAGAGTATACCGGAGTGTTTTTGTAATTTCTATATGACTCTTGTGCACATCCTTAGGGGGAGAAATTTTATTTCTCATGCACATTTGTAGGGGGAGAGATATTCCATAGGGGAGATGCATATACCAAGGGGGAGAAGACATTGAGTTAGCAATAAAATTTTATTTTGTTTGTTTCTCTTTATGTTTTGTTTTTCTTGTATTGCATCGTGTTTGTGTTTTGGACATGCATATATCCCTATGCTATTGTGCTTCATTGAATGCATGTTCGGATGATCATTTGCTTTGCTATGTGATCATTGTAGTCATTTCTATATGACTGTTTTTGGTGTATGATCAAGTTGCTCACATGTTTCACATCATGTTTACTTGATCGCAATTTACTTGTTACAATATACTTGTCATTTTATTACTTGCTTTACCTTGAGGGTCTAATGTGTTTTGTGCAAGTATTTTAGGTTACAAGTATAGATGTTCCAAGTGCATCACAGCTTCTCATTATTTTGAAGGGGAGAAACTTTAAGCACTTTTAGTTTATATTGTTTAAGTTTATATTTAGTATTTTGTGTTTGTGCCCATGTTGCTTTTGTAAGCTTTTAGGGTTTGTTTCCATGTTTTTGTAGGCTTTTATGGTTTGTACCATACTTATGCAACCTTTATGTTCTGTTGCCAATACTTCTAGCTAAATGTTATGCGTTTTCTTTAAGTATTCTCACTCTTGTACCCTAGTAGGATTTTGTTTCTAGATGCATATACTTTATGTATTATGCATTGGTTGAGTGTTGGGCATGCAAGTGATTTGCATTGAGTTTATTAACTTGTATGTTCGGATGTTCATTCCAAGTGTGAATGAACATTGTGGTCACTATTTTATAGTGATTGCCTGTTTGGTCAAGTCATGGTTTATTTCTCATTCCATTTTGCTTGATCGCATTGTGCTTGCCTCATATGCCTTACAAGTTTTCTGCATACAATGATCAAATTGTGTTGTTGTGTTTCAGGAGTTATTTATTCATATGATTCAAGAGTTTATCAGATTCTAGAGTTAGGTGTGAGTGAGTTTTGTTCAACTGTTCCCAACTCACATATTAAATCTAGAGTTTGTTTTAGAGTTTTGTCACAAAATAGCCAAAGGGGGAGATCGTAAGGTTGAATTTTATCAACCATCTTGTTGGCTTTATTCTGTGCCAAATTTGTTTGTATTTTAGCAATTAGTAACCCTGTATTTAGGTGGGAATTATGTAAGGATAGTGTGTGAGAGAATGTGAAGAAATGCTCAAGATTGTGCAAAGAAGCAAGGACTCGCGATTGGATCTCGCGGGTGGCTCGCAGCTTGCAAACTGCTAAAAAGATGCACACGTGCCAAGCATGCCAGAAGCTGAAGAGTTGCGCCAGCTGTTGCACTACAGGACAAAGGTCCCAAGCTGGCCAGGCCGTTAGCTCGCGGCTTGAACTCGCGACTCAACCCAGTCGCGAGGTCAAGTCGCCAGAACACCCTGTTTGGGAAAAACTGACTTTTCACATTCCTTCTCACCTTACTATATATATACCTTTATACCCACGATATTAAGAGAGCTTCCAGAGAGAATTTTGAGAGAGAAACCCTAGAGAAAAACAAGATTGATTCATTCACAATCTTCAAATAGAGACTCTTCAAATTCCTCTACTCTCTTCCTCTCTATTGTCAAATCCTTGAGAGGTACATTACTAAAACCTTTTCTCACCATACCCATATCTGTGAGGAGGCCATTTGGTGTTTGGGAAGCAGTTAAGAAGGGACCAATTTCATATAGGTAGATGCTATGGTTAAGTAGGGAAATCCGGCATGCTAAAGAAGAAATAGGTTCAGTGTAATCTCGTTGGAGTAGGAGCTTGGAGGGCTTAGGTACATTGGGTAGATTAGGATTTGAGGGTCTTCTGCTGTTCATGTATCCCAACTACATTCTTTAGTGAATTGTTTACCGCTTGGAGGGCGGTGGAGAGGTTTTACGCCGAGAGCTTCGGTTTCCTCTTCGATAACACATCGAGTATTGTCTTGTGTTTGCATCTCTTTTCTCTTAATCTTTTCCATTTAATTTCTGCTATGGATGTGATTTTATTTGGTTTAGATTGTTTATCAATTCTGTATTAAGTTTATATTCATTTTCCGCACATTAATTGTTTGATATTAAGCTTGAATTAGTAATTTGTAGATTGGGGGTCTAAACATTCATGGTGTTTTATACACTTATTGAACTTTCAAAATTTATTTATGTTTTCGTAATATGATGATACTAGTTGCTAACTTGTGCGATGCACATGAATAGCTACTAGATGAGTTTCAAGGAAAAAAAAATAGCTATTATTTTTGAGTTTGAGTAGTAAGCAAAAATACATGAAATTAAAAAAAAAAAATGATATTGAAAGAATAGCACAAAGTTTTATTAGCTAGGCAGAAAAAAGTAATGTTGTTTTATTTATTAGTTTTTTTAGGAAGGAGTAAGAGATAGAATGTTGCATCTGTAGTTTAGTTTGTGTTGTATATATAAGATATGTTATAATATGTATACCAGAAGAAGCCTATTGAAAGGTTATAACCCTTTAAATTAGATATACCAAAAGGTGCCTATTGAAGGATCATAATCTTTCGTATTGGATATACCAAAAGGTCATAACTCTTCAAATTGGATAGACCAATAGGTGCCTATTGAAATGTCATAACCCTTCATATTGGATATACTAAAAGGTACATATTGAAATGTCATAACCCTTCATATTGGATATATATTAGAAGTGTCTATTGGCTGAAAATGTGTCTATTAAATGAAAATATGTGTTTCAATTGAAATGGTTCATATTGAAGGGTCATAATTCTTTGAGTATAAATAGTGGTTCATATTCATTTGGTAACTTCTTCTCAATTTTTTCTCTTTCATCTTTCTTAAAAACACAAGAAACCTGTGAGTTTTTTTCTCAGATTTCTCATTCTCTTCCTACGCCTTATTGATACTTTTCTACTTAATGACAATTTTTTGTTTTAATATATACATCTTATCTAAAACAATGAGTGGATACCGAAACTTAACAAGCAAAATGAAAAGGCACAATTGTTCATTATTTTTAAATATATATGTGGCACAAATTTATGTAGACATGTGATGTAATAAGGAGTGGTCAATAAAAAGTCAAAAATTTCGCTTTTATATTATATAAATGACATGTCTTTATTGGAGGTGTAAACCCCAAGTTTTTATAGAATTTAATTTTTTATTACACACATTGTTGCACACATCTTTATACACTTAAAAACAAGTCATGATTTCAGTTAATTTAGGATGACAAATTTTACCACACTCCTTTCCATAATTATTTTATATGGCATATTGTGTTTGCGGTAAAAAAGTATGTGAAAGAGTCTAGCTCTAAAATTATTGAAGGTTGCCACATTGGTTGACCCCATGGTACATGCTTTTATGTACCACACTCTATGGCCGGTCTGCAACTCCCTCTCCCTGCAATCCAAAACTAACGATGCCTAAATAAGAGGAAAAACGCTATTAGAATTGATAAATTTTAGTACAAAATCAATTTCCAAATTCCAATATGACACCCTTGTAACCCAATTGTCAAGTTATGTGAAGAGACCAAGTCTGATGATTGATGGTCCATAACTCAGTATGTGTATTTGTTGATGCTCAAATAATAAGGGTGAACCCCGTGATCCAATATGCCACCAGTGCTTACCCATAATTAACATCCACACTGCCATCCGTAATTAGCTTTTTTTTTTTTGATAAACGCCATCCGTATTTAGCTTGACAAAGAGAGGATCTAGAGGATTCCGTCCAGAAAACAAAGGGGATAAATTAAACCAAACTCCCTTTAGGTTTTTCGAAATGGGCTCCACCCAAACATTTCCGCTTAAGATTTTTTTAAATGCAATAATTAAATTTTCACTAGTTTCTAAATATATATATATAATTAATATAATACATAATATTTGTTTTTCCTAATAACTTTTAATTTGAAATTCAGAATATAGTCCCATCTGTTTTGAGGACGTCCCTAAGAAACAGTAGTTTTAATTTTTGAAATTGTCTCAATTTTGCTATTTTTGATCAAAATTACTATTTTGCCACTTAATTAGTTAATTACATGCGTAGTGTTAGGGTTTTTTGGACATTTTCTTATAGCTGCCCTAGGTTTTCTTTTTTACTAGCTATTTAAACGCATTATAGCATCTAGGGAAATTCAGTTTTTAGATTAATTAAATTTCATATTTTATTTATTGTTTTTATTTGATGGATTCCAGACTCTATCACCTTGTAAATTCAAAAGACCTCTCATGGATTTGAAGTTTTTATTCAAACCAAATTTCAATAAAGTTTACTATTTTTAAAAATGAGCACCCAAATTGATTATTTGAATCTCATGATTTAAAAACTTTTCTCAAAATGGTTGATTCTGTTTAAAGATTATGGTGATTTCATTGTTGAAAGAATTTGTAACTATTTAATTGGCTAACTATATTGGTCATTGCAAAAATCCCGTACCAGACGGTCCAGACCACGACAGCTTGAAGTGGTCCCATATTAAACCAGTGGTCGATCCACTGGAATGATCATGTAGAGATATAAAAGCCTCTGTTATTTTCGAAGGGGGTTGTCTTTAATTGGTTTAACAAATGAGTGACACGTGGCTTCCAGGGACAAAGAATGCTACAATCTCTATGAAAAATTTCTCTTAATTGAGGCATTGTACCAAACCCACTCAGCTAAAATTCCACACGTATACTTACCCATACTGTTTTACTTCTGAAAATGTGCGTAACAAATGCTTCCCAAAATATTCAAACAAGAATTTACTTTGTCAAAAAATAATCAAACAAGAATTCACAAATACTTTTGTCAAAAAATAATCAAACAAGAATTTACTTTTGTCAAAAAAATAATCAAACAAGAATTTACTTTTGTCAAAGAATAATGTGGAAATATTGTTCACGACAAAATGTAGAATTTTCAAGTCAATGCACGCATGACCGTCTATGTTGACGCTAATCTTTACTCATTATAATGGGTCTAACATCAACATACTGGCTAAGGGCTCCAAGAACAGAAAGCAATGGACATCTCTGCTTTTGTGTTTTTGAGTTCCAGTTTATTTCTTCTCTACTTTGTGTTCTCTAATGCTGTTGACAGCATTACCCAATCCCAATCCCTCAGTGACAGTAAGGGCACGAACCTGGTCTCGAAAGATGGAGGCTTTGTCTTGGGGTTCTTCAGTACAGGAAATTCCAATAACCGTTATTTGGGAATTTGGTACAACCATATCCCAGTTAGAACGGTTGTTTGGGTAGCAAACCGGGGCAATCCAATTGGAGACTCGTCTGGCGTGTTGATGTTAAACAGTTCAGGTAGTCTTGTTCTTCTCAGCCAGAATAGGACTGTTGTTTGGTCGGCGAATTCTACAAAAGAGGCAGGGAGTCCAGTTGTTGAGCTTTTAGATTCAGGAAATCTAGTATTAAGAGAAAAGAATGAAGAAAACCCAGAAAGTTATTTGTGGCAAAGCTTTGACTATCCTTCTGATACATGGCTACCAGGGATGAAACTTGGATGGGACTTAAGGACCGGTCTGGAAAGGCGCCTAACTGCATGGAAGAGTCCAGATGATCCATCTCCTGGAGAACTGAGTTGTGGGATTGTACTTCATAATTATCCTGAGATAGTCATGAAGAACGGCTCCAAGATATACGGCCGGACTGGCCCGTGGAATGGCATTAGGTTCAGTGGTGCGCTATGGTTAAAGGCCAACCCAGTCTATAACTTCACTTCTGTCTCCAACAAGGACGAGCTATACTTCATGTACCACACGATTAACAAGTCTGTAATCACAAGAGCAGTTTTGAACCAAACTTCTTACGTGTACGAGCGCTACATATGGATCGAAGCAGATAAAAAATGGTTCACGTACTTTTCTGTACCACAAGACAAATGTGACAGTTACAATTTATGTGGTGCTTATGGAAATTGTAAAATTGGTGACTCACCTATCTGCCAATGCGTAGAAGGATTTAAGCCAAAGTCAACAGAAACATGGAACCCAGACGACTGGGCTAAGGGATGTGTACGCACTACGGAATTGAGCTGCCAGGATAAAGATAAAATTGGGTTTGTTAAACTTGTTGGGCTCAAGTTGCCAGATACCACGTATTCTTGGGTGAACAAAAGTATGAATCTTAGTGAATGCAAAGTCCAATGTTTGAACAACTGTTCTTGTACGGCTTATTCCAACACTGACATTAGAGATGGAGGAAGTGGCTGCGCCATCTGGTATGGAGATCTAATTGATATTAGACAGGTAGCAGAAGGCGGGCAGAATGCTAGTTGGCAGGATGTATATATTCGAATGCCTGCTTCAAAGAAAGGTATGGGCCTATTGTCTTGGTTGCTCTTTAATTCGTATTTTGAAATGCCTTTCTTTTTTTGTTAGATACAACAGAATTTTGACCATGTAAGAGATTTTACTAAGAGATTTTAGTTGAAACCCACCAATCAATTTTTGTCATTCCATCTTTTTTTCCATTGGTTTTATGTCATTAAAGTCTGCTGCATCTAAAATATTTTCGCTTTTCTATTGCTAAGTCAACCAGGAAGTCTCTCCAAAAAAGAACGAAGTCAACCAGGAAGACGTTGTAGACAAGCAAAAGATGAAGGTGAGAGTTGCAGTTGCCATTGCCATTGCCGTAGTTTTTGGGGTGCTCTTGATTGCCTACTGCATTTGTAAAAGGAAAAAGTTCAGAGGTAATATTACTTTCTTTGACCCACTTTGGAAAAAATAACATGGTGAAGTAGAAAAATTGAGTTTGCTCTTGATTGCTTTTGAGCAAGTCAAGCATGTCACTAGTCCAGGATTGTGTTTGGTTGTTAGGGTTCAAAAAAATACAAGAAAATTTGGGATTCCTAAAATTTTTTTCTATCTTAAAAATTGAGAAATTAACATTTTTGGTGTTTAATTTTTTTTTTCAAATCAGATGTTGAGGAGGCATTTTTTTTTTTTTAATGTCAATAACCACTAACACCACTTTTTTACTTACCAATTACTACTCACCATATTATTAGTTTGTAAAAAAAAATTGTAAGATATCTTGTGACTCTAGCATTTTTTATAAGCGAAAACGCTATATTGGTCTTTATATTTTGGAGTCACAATCAATTTAGTCTATACATTTTTGTAGCAGTTAATTTAGTCCCTATTATTTTCAACTTGCAGTTAATTTAATCCTTGCCGTCATCTTACTAATGGAATATGCCTACATGGCAAACATATTGTACTCTTGGCTCACTTAAGCTTACATGGCAAGTAAAATAATATTAAAGAAATTTATTTGACATTTAAATAAAGCCACATCAGCATTTTAATTTAAAAGATAATTTTAATTAATTAATTTTTCAATTTTAAAGAAAGAAAAAAAAAAATTTGTAAAAATGTTCCTAACTTTTCTGGCATTTTTGTAGCAACCAAAGTGACCAAACACATCAACACCAAAACAAAAAAAAAAAATCATATTTACCAATCACCAAAAATAACCTAGCAATCCAAGCTCAACATCATCTTTGTAAGAACATGTTTTTGTTATTCCTTTTTTTTTTTTCTCTTCTTTCTCTCTCTCCCCGTCTCTTTTCTCTTTTGGTTCACCCATACCCACTTAGAGCAAAACAAAACCTTTGCCTTGGAAGCTAGCTCGCCAAGTTGAACCATAAACTAGGAAGAAGAAAACCATTTGATGCAATGTTTTAAATCTGATGCAGCGTAGGCGTGTAGAAGCAGAATCTGTAATACACAATTATTACAATTTTTCCACGAAACCTAAGTTCCACAAGAACACTAGGCTAGTAGGCAAAATAATAGAGGAAACCTCTCTAACAAGTTTTTATTAATCAACACATAACAATAATAATCAACCCCTCTATAAAGAGTATTTATAGGAATAGAATTTCTCCTACTCCTTTTAGGAAAAGAAATAATAAACCTACTACCACTTGAGAAAGGAAAAACAATTCAACTAGGAGAAGAAAAACAATTAAAATCCTAATTCAACAAGGAAAAATAAAACAATATAAAATATTAAAATATTTTATTATTCCTTAACCAATCTGCATCAGAATCCCTCTGTCCATCAGATTGGTCAAACCGTACCTTTTTGTTGTTGTTAATTTATGAGATGGGAAAGCACAGGTCCACAAAGTTAAGCAAATAAACTCAGTTATGCCAAAGATGCATCACTCTACTACACGCTGTGGGTATTTTGTTCTGATTTGGGTTTTCTTGCTTTGGTTTTGCTTGAAATCTTACTTCTTTTATAGATTGCAAATATTTCATTTTGAAAATCAACCATTACCACTGAAATTCGTGGACCCACTTGAGCGATTTGACTTGTGCTTTCTTCGATTTTACCGTTTCGTTGGATTTCCTCTTCAGATAATTTTGCTTTTTTCCTTCTTATTTTTTGAATCACAACAATTTGCAATGTCAATCCAAGAAGCTATGAGTTACCAGCAAACCCAACAAAGTTGATACTTTCTGACCTCAAATCTTCGATTCTAATTTTAATTTTAATTTAAGAAATTAATTTTTCTGGGTTCAAGTTCTTTTGTTCTTTATTTTTTTGGGTTTATGATTTTTTTTTGGTGGAATATGATTTTTTTTTTGTTGAAATTTTCTTTTCTTTTCTCCTTTAAAATCAAGAAATTAATTTTTGATTATATTTTTTAATTTAATTGCTGACGTGACATAATTTAAATGTCATATAAATTTGTTTAATATTATTTTATTTGCCATATAAAAGAAAATGAAGCTTATGCTCTAATTATTTTTATTCATTTTTAGGTGTATATTCATTTTTGGGTTCGGTTTAGGGGCCTTTAGATTGGCCCTGAAGTGGCATGACAGGATAGGGCCCGCGAGACCCGATGGGGCGGGTTTGGGAGTTAAAAAAACCCATTTATCAAATGGGGTAGGTTTGGGTAATGGGGGTGGGCCCACGGGGCGGGTTCGGGCATAAAGAAACCCGACCTGCTGCCATTCCTAAATGTAGGGACTAAATTGATTGTAACCCCAAAATATAGGGACCAAAATAATGTTTTCACCTTATATATATATATATATATATATATATATATATATATATATATATATTAGTATTTAGCAACATTTAATGTGCCACCTATACACTCCATGTGCCACATAGGTAATTTCTATTACTAACATAATGATAGAAACTAATTGAGAATGAGTTTAAAATGTAGGGATTAAAATAGGAGCTCCAAAACCGTATTAACCTGAATATCTACGAAGTGTGTAGTACTAACATTATATCAAACTAACACAATTTTTAAGAGTAAAAATGATGACCTTTTTAGGGCATAAGGTGAGCGGAAACACCCCACTTGTGGTTTGAAATAAAATATTTTGATTTCCCAATCAATATATATTATATATAAAAGCAAAGACCTCATGTGAGAAAGTATGAGGTTCTGCCAAGTGGTACATTCTATGCAAAGAAAATTAAAATATTCTCAAGTGTTACATCAGAGATAAGAACACCTTAAATATTGACTTTTTCTTTCATTTGGTTCAATGTTTCAAGACTTTTTTAATTAAAAAATAAATATTCTTTGTATCCTTTGGTTGAATGTTTCAAGACTTTTCATCTCTCACATATACACATAAAACTCTTTGTATTTTAATTCATCATTTTCACCTCTTGCACTTCTACCTCTTTATATATACCTACCTATAGTCCTTCATGTCATCTCATGTCAGATACACACAGCCTAAAAATGTTGTCATTTATTTTCAATTTTTCGACGACACCTACCAAGCTCTAACATTGTTGTCTCATCTAATTATATCCTGTATAAGTTGGCTACAACCAAAGGAGGAGGACTTCCATTTTCTATTGAGTGACAATGACAATTAAAATTTTGATGTTAAAATCATAAAATGTAATTTAAACTATTTCTTGTCATTATTCAAGCAGTATAGTGAAGAGAGCAAGGTTTCCATCTGGAGATGGTTAAAATGGCTTATGATCAATTTATAGTTTAGGTTGGACTAACGTGCATTCAATCCAAACTAATCAGTTAGAGTTGCCATATTCTATTTCTTATGTTTAATGTGAAACATGTCTTGCTCTTATCAGAGAAAATGAAGAATAAAGGGATGATAGACCAGAATATTGATGGCCAAAATGAAGACCTAGAGCTCCCATTCTACAGCCTAGCTACCATAGCTATTGCCACTAACAATTTTTCAAGCAATAACAAGCTTGGTGAAGGTGGCTTTGGACTCGTATATAAGGTAACTCTGATAGACCAATTCACATCATATTCTACATCAATATAATCTATTTACAAATGTGGTTTTTTAGGGTATACTAGCAGATGGACAAGAAATTGCTGTGAAAAGGCTTTCACAAAATTCTAGACAAGGATTGAGTGAGTTTAAAAATGAAGTTATGTCGATTGCCAAATTACAGCACCGAAATCTTGTTAGGCTTTTGGGCTATTGCACTGAAGGAGAGGAGAAAATGTTAATCTATGAATACATGCCCAATGGAAGCTTGGACTCCTTCATTTTTGGTTAGAACTTCTCAAAACTTTATTATTTTTGCCAAACTTCATGAAGATTTTTTTTTAAAAATTTTTTTTTATAGTTATTTAAAGAAATTTCAATTTCTTGTTTCATTATTCAATTTTAGTATTAACAAAAACAAGAAACTTGACAGATCAAATGAGATCTAATATTTTAGGTTGGGCTATGCGCTTCAACATTATTTGTGGGATTGCTCGCGGGCTTCTCTATCTTCATGAAGACTCTAGATTGAGGATTATACATAGAGATCTAAAAGCAAGTAACATTTTACTTGATAGTAAGATGAACCCAAAAATTTCTGATTTCGGCATGGCTAGGTCCTTTGGTGGAGATCAAACTGAAGGAAATACAAACAGAGTGGTTGGAACTTAGTAAGTATTCTTTATACGGAGTAACTTTATTAGTCTTTTAAGTTTACCCTGTGAGCACAATTGGTACTTTAAGTTTCAAGTGAGCGCTATTGGTCCCTTAAATTTAAAAAATGAGTGTTGTTAGTCAATTTCGTTAACCATAGTTAGTACTATTGCCTATATGGCTAACTGAAAAATAATGTGGCATCTTTAACTATGTTTAAAAAACTATAAAACTCCAACTCACCAAAAATAACGGAATGCTATTTTTCTTTCTCTGTACACTTTAGAGTTTGTGGAGTGCCATGGGTTGTACCTCCTTTTTGACTTGTGTCCATGTCGATTCCTTCTTGTGAAGGTGAGGTATGCAAAACTCTATCTCCCTAAAGCAATTTGAACCCAAAGCCAGCGCTAGCTTTAGATTACGCAAACGTCTTTAAGAAAGAGATGGAGGAGTTGTTGCCTAATTGTAGGTTAAGGAACCAAAGAATGACTTCATGAAGGTCTACGTACAAGACTAAGTTGTGAGTTAGGGTACATGATGGGAAGAGTTGGAACACCCCAAGCCTTCCTAGTCATAGTTGGCCATCATATATTGTTACTAAATTTGATATCAAATAGAGCTCATATAAGAGCACTTGCATCAAGTGTGCCCAAATATTTGGTATTTGGCACACCAACACCAGAAAACCTATTACATGAGGTGTTCTAAATGTCAAATAATTTGGCATGGCTGAACAATACCGTTCCAAATTTGGAACGGTACGGTCACAAATGCTATAATGAAAAATTCTTTTTTTTTTTTAATAATTTTTTCTCTCTCCTCTCCTTTCATTTCTTTCTTCTCTCTTTTTTCTTTCTTTTTTCTTCTCTAGACTGGTCTCTCTCTTCTTTATCACTCTCTCTTTTCCTTCTCTCTCTCCTTTCACACATCTCTCTCTCTCACACCATCTGGCCACACCGACGGCATTGCCTTACCAAGCCGACGGCCTTGCTGTCCTTGGATCGCCACACCAGTGACCTTACCTCACCCACCTCGTCACGCCATGCCCCCGAATGTCTCCTTGATTTGTGAGTTAGGATTTTTTGGATTTGTTTGTGTTTTTGGGATGGGTTTTGAGAAGTGAATTTCTTAAGTTGGTTGTTTGTGGTCGTGGTTTTTTTGGGTTGTTGCTATGGGTTTTTTTTTTGGTGCTTGTGTTGATTTTAATTGGGGTGTGGTGGCTGGTTTTTGAGGTTGGCAGTGGGTTTGGATTGATGAGTTCCAATTTTTCAAGTGATTTTGCTAGAGAAATTTTTAGGCTCTAAGGTTTCAATGGGGCATCTAACCAACTAGTTGATTGGGCTGGTTAACCCGAAATCTCACCAAAATGGAAAAAGAGTAAAACGGGGCTTGCTGTCCTATATTAGTGTACGTTGGTAAATTGGTGCACATGCCACCAATTTCTAGCATACGCCACTCTAGGCAAATTTGCAAATTAGGATAGAAAAAGAGTTTTGGGTTAGGACCTGGGTATTTTATGGCCACAAATTAGGTTTGTATGTTGTTTGGCTTCATTCATAATGTTGATCATTTTGGTAGTGGTTAATTTCTTCCTCATTGGGGTTGGGGTTCTTGGGTAAAGGCCGAAATGAAATGCGGTGTCTATAGAGTCTCCCATTCATCTCCTTTGTCATCCTCCACTACACCCAAACCCACACATCCTAACCTTTGTTGATCATGGCCATCAAAGATCATGATGGATATCCACCTCTTTCACCCTTTGCTGTAGTTGAACCTATGGGTTTAGTTATAGAGTTATCGAGGAGACCAACCACATCCTCACTAAGATATGCTCCGACTTTGACCTCCTGACGCAATCAACAAACTCAACTCCTTCTTCAACCTAAAGAAGACCTTCTCACCTGGTCCAAAGTGCTCCATAGGTCTAGGAATGGCAAAGGGTCAGAGATTGATGATGGAGAGAAGGTTGTGATTTATTTGGGATAGAGGAGGGAAAGATATGAGGGATGAATGACATAGAAAAGAGATTTTTTTTTTTTTTTTTTTTTTTTTTTTTTTTTTTTTTTTTTTTAGATATGGATTTGACTTGAATTTTTAATTGATTTGCTTTATTTTGGTTGGTCCAAGCCTGTAAAAAGATGTCACGTCACTATTGCGTTACCTGCATAGGCAATAGCACTAACAATAGTTGACTAAAAGACTGACAGTGCTCATTTTGAAACATGAGAGACCAGTAATGTACATTTAAAACTTGAGGGACCATTTCCTATTACAAGGTAAAATTCAAGGACCAATAGTGTAATTTTTCCTATTTCTAAAATGTTTTGTTATTGAAAAATTTTCTAATTAAAGATTTCCATTCTTACAGTGGTTATATGGCACCTGAATACGCCATTGATGGCCTATTTTCAGTAAAATCTGATGTCTTTAGTTTTGGAATATTATTGTTGGAGATAATATGTGGAAAGAAAAATCGAGGGTCTTTCCATCCAGAATATAGTCTAAACCTTGTTGGACATGTGAGTTCTCAAAAGATTTGACTCTTTTTTCTTTATTTATTTTTATTTTTATAAATATTATGATACAAACAATGACAAGAAATTTTCAAATGTTTTAGGCATGGAAATCATGGAAAGAAGGAAGGACTTTGGAGCTAATTGATACTTGCTTAAAGGACTCTTGCATCCTGTCGGAGCTTGAACGTTGCCTCCATATTAGTCTCTTATGTTTGCAACAACATCATGAGGATCGGCCTAACATGTCATTTGTGGTTATGATGTTGCATAGTGAGAGTTCACTACAAGAACCCAAAGAGCCAGGTTTCTATGTGGGAAAAAAATCACCTTCGTCAAGCAAGAACCAATCATCCTCAACCAATGAAATTACTATTACCTTGTTAGATGGTCGATAGTCAAGTATCATATGAATTTGATTATATTACATATTTTGTGGTTAATATTTTACATTTGTACATTTTGCAAATTGTACACACTTATATTCTCCAAGAATGTGACATAAGCGTTATTTGAACCTTAAAGACTTAAAATGGCTTCTTCAATATTTAAGAGGTTTGAGACTACTTATAATCCATTTAACCAACCTTTTTAAAATAGAAATAAGTAATTTGATTGAGACTTCAAGTTATCATTTAAAAATCTCTCCCCCTAAAAATGGCTGGTTAAATCTAGCGGTAATGGAGCTTCGTGAAAAAAGGTAAGGATTAAGAACTCAATAGGTTACCTATTGGCTCTTATGCAAGCAAATTAAATTTGGCGTTTCCTAGTACCTTTTATTGTTTCTGAGTTGAAGGGGGAATTTAGGCCCACATATGAGATAGAGTGTTAGATCTATGTTTATATGATTAAATTTACCATTTTTTTAATAGTTTAAGCTTTTTAGAGAATTGGTAATTTATCACAAACAAACACAGAAAAGGGATACAGATGATAAATTAGTTTAAACTTTCCACATTATAAATGAATCTTTCAAGTGACAAGCAATGATTATAGATATGGGTAAATTTTTCATTATGAAAACAAGAGATAAAAAGATCAATAACTTATTATAGGGAAAAAAGTACTTATATATAATAGCAACATATTTCTTATAAAGCAAAGGGTAGAGGCCATTACCTGCAACAGCATTTACAAGTGTCACACCTTGAAAGTTACTGTTTCCAACATTCTTTAACAAAACTAAACTATCTTCGTGAACATCCTTAGCTCTAGGAGGTCTCTTAAGCATCTTGATGGGAACTATACATCTACCTTTACATTGAATTGTATAATTGAGAGGTTCATTTGTGTCAGATTGTAAATTTTATATTGAAAGAGAAAAGAAAATAAACATTTTATTCACAAATACAAATAATATTGTTAGTCATTCATGCTATTCCTACTCTTTTTTGGAATTTTTTTTTTAGCTGAAATTCCATTAAAAAAAAATCATTTTTTGAGGAAGCAAAACCCAAATCTTGAAAAGGAAGAAAATGAACATATCCAAATCAAATATATATCTACCAATATATAAATAAATAAGTGACATTGGTTCTAATTTTTTTTTTTTTAAAAAACCAAATTATTATCGTTAGGGGATAGCAGAGCAGCAGAAAGTAAAACCTAGAAAGTAAGACCCTATTTGGTACATGAGTTCAAACACATGTTTTCAGTTTTTAAACAACATTACATGTATTTTCACACATTTTTTCACTCACACGTATTTCCAAAAAAACTAAAAACTAGTGTTTAAACACACGTACCAAACGGGCACTAAATCACCAACATTGTACATCTCCCCTACATGAAATAGTTGTTGACCACGTGTATATTCCCATTCATGCACCAAACATACGTTGCACCAGCACCTCACCGAAGTGAATCAACGCAATGGTGACCTACATTCCCGAATTTAACGTGTTATAGACCCAAGGTGACAAGGGCATGCACAATATGAGGATAATGTAAATGATGATGACATGCAAGGAAAATCAGGATGAGGATGGGAATGGAAGAATGGGGAATAGAAAATGGTGGACATAGAAAGGATTTAGTTTTTCTTATGTGAGTTTGGTTGGACTTGAAAAAGTGAACTGAGAAAAAACTTTTTGTTTGATAGAAAAGAAAATTAAACATAGAAAATGGTATTTGTATAAATTGATATACGCTTCTGTTACATAATAAAATAAAATAATATTTTATATAAAAAAATACCTAATGTTTAGACAAAAATAAGAAGAAATTAACGTGAAGGGGGGAGAGGGGCATATGGTTCTTTCTTGAACTTGAAACAGAGGGAGCAAAAAGTCAAAGATGTGTAAAACTGGAAATCAATGAGCACCCTTTTCTTATATGTCTATTGTTGAATAAGATTCCCACCCACCCTTGACAATATTGGCACTCTAGTTTATATTCATCTCTAGCTTAGTTACCATTACTTGTGGGAAATTTGGTAGTCATAAAGAGTATGGTCCAGCCAAGGTGAGAAAACTAGAAAATAAATTTTATTCTCAATTAACTATAGTATACTCTGGAGAGCCTGGGAACAAATTCCTTCATAGAGCGTAGGATGGAATGTGGAGATGAAATTTTTTGCATAATGTAAATTTCTCTCAATTGTCTATAAGCCTGGATCAAGTCATCAAACAACAAAAATGACAAAAATCTGGCTCCCATTTGAATGTGTGATAAGGCACATTTCCTGATCCGTCTCAATCAAAGAATATTCGTGAATTCTGCTCTATTATTTCAAATCTTAGTTCTCAGTGCTCACCATTCCATTCCTTTGTTGACCTTTCTTTCACACCCTAGTGCAAAAGTAAGGATCAAGACAAAGTGACCAACTACAAAAAAAGCGACTTCTGTAGAAGGGAGTAATGTGGAAATTTTTGTTCACAACAAATTGCAGAAATTTCAAAGAACAGCCACTTGCTTGAGTCAATGCATGAGCATGACCTTTCTATGTTATAGACTTATAGTCTTCGTTCATCATTTCGGGTTTAACTTTAATATGTTGGCTTAAGAGCTCTAAGAACAGAAAGCAATGGACATCTTTGCTTTTGTGTTTTTGAGTTCTAGTTTATTTCTTTTCTACTTTGTATTTTCGGATGCTGCTGACAGAATTACCCAATCCCAATCCCTCAGTGACGACACAAACTTGGTCTCTAAAAATGGAGGCTTTGTCTAGGGGTTCTTCAATATAGGAAATTCCACTAATCGTTACATGGGAATTTGGTACAACAATATCCCAGTTAGAACGGTTGTTTGGGTAGCAAATTGGCGCAATCCAATCAGAGACTCATCTGGCGTGTTGATGTTAAACAGTGCAGGTAGTCTTGTTCTTCTCAGCCAGAATAAGACTATTGCTTGGTCTGCGAGTTCTACAAAAGAGGTAGGGAGTCCAGTTGTTGAGCTTTTAGATTCAGGAAATCTAGTATTAAGAGAAGAGAATAAAGAAAACCCAGGAAGTTATTTGTGGCAAACAGGAAAAGCTTTGACTATACTTCTTATACATGGCTATCAGGGATGAAGCTTGGATAGGACTTAAGGACTGGTTTCGAAAGGCGCCTAACTGCATGGAAGAGTCCAGATGATCCATCTCCTGGAGAATTGAGTTATGGGATTGAACTTCATAACTACCCCGAGGTAGTCATGAAGAACGGCTCCAAGAATTACAACTGGACTGGCTCGTTGAATGGTATTGGCTTCAGTGGTGCAACAGGGGTAAAGGCCAACCAAGTTTATGACTTCAATTTTGTCTCCAACAAGGATGAGGTATTAAAGAAAGGCATTTGAGGCTTCAGGCTACAGAGCAGATTGCAGTAGTAGCAGATAGAAAAGGAAAACAGAGAAGCTACAAGTCGTTTTGTATAGATAGTTCTAGAGCTACAAGTAGTTTAACCTTGATGTAATTAGTTAGATAGTAATGGACACGTTGATAGGCCAAAAACAAATTGACCCCTTGTGATGAATTAGTTGATTAATTAGCCAAATTTATTAATTAATCAAATTAACATGACGCGTAGTAGTACAAACAAATTACCAATAAACTAAGTATGCAGCGGAAAATAAATTGATATAGTGATTTGTTTACGAATAGGGAAAACCAACATGGCAAAAACCCCACCGGGTGATTTTAAGATTACTACTCTCGAAATTCCACTATTATCACAACAAGTGGTTACAAGTAAAGGAATCTCAGTACCTTATACCAACCTACAGTTGAACCCTTACCCCAATACCTAATTGGATTTGTTCTATAGCGACAATTTCTCCTTTTGATGCACGGCTCTCAGTATGTGATTAACCAATTGCACGGATCCCAGTACTCGACTTCAATCACCAACTAGAGAATGTTTTTGGCTGCAAAGTTCTTCAGTTCATCCCAACGATTAAGATCAAGAAGATGCTCGGTCACAAAACCCTACGGTGCATAAACACAACAACTTCTTCACAAGAATGATGAACTAGGGTAAATTCTGTCTCCGGTCACAATTTGCTTGAACAAAATTTGCTCAACACTTGTACAACTTGTAAACACTTTAACGGCTCTTAAAATAATCATTTTATATGTCTAGGGTTGTGAGAAAAGAAAGCCCAAACACATAATTACGGATTGGAGTCAAAACAGAATTGAAACTTTATTTTTCTTAAACCTCGACAGATGCTTATCTGTCGAGTTGCTGTCGAGCAGCTGTCAAGCCACGGGGCTGGAACAGCTTCTTAAGTTCGATAGATGGCTAGCTGTCGAGCTTTAATGATAGGCACTTCTTTAGCTTGTTTCTTGGATAGACTCGCATGGTTTTAACACTTGATCTTGAAACACAGTTTCTTGAAGTATTAAACGCATCCTAAATCTACCCAAATACAAGTAAAGTGCGTTTTTTCAAAGGATTAGCCAATTACATAAAATAGTGACATATGTTCCTAACAAGTGAATCACATATGTCCTAACACACGTGTTAGCTCTGTATTGGTAGATTGTTAATTAGTTAGGTTGTGAATAGTCAGTTAGCTTCACCGGCCTATTCTCATTGTATATAAGGAACAAAGTTCACTTTATTTAATACACAGATTCATTCACATACAAACTTTTCCCTCTTTCTCTCATTTTTCTGGTTTCCATGAGTTCCACCATTGTTGAGGGCATATGTGCTTGAATTCTAACATGGTATCAGAGCAGAACTAGTTGAGAGTTTCATCTGGTACTGTTTGTGTAAGGTTGAATTTAATCAACCATCTTATTGGCTTTATTCCGTGCCAAATTTACTTGTATTTCAGCATTTAGTAACCCTGTATTTAGGTGGGTTTATTGTAAGGGTAGTGAGTGAGATAGAGTGTTGATTGCTCAAGAATGTGCAAGAAAACAGATACTCGCGGCTTGATCTCGCGGGTGGCTCACGGCTGCAAGCCGCCAGACACAGCACACGTGCCAAGTATGCCAGAAGGTGAACAGTCATGCTAGCTGGAGCACTACAGGACAAAACAGGACAACTGGCCATACGGTTATCTCGTGACTGGGTCTCGCGACTTAGTCAAGTCGTGAGGCCAAGCCGCGAGCCACCCATGTTTTGTAAAACCTGACATTTCACATTCCTCTCTCACTCCAGTATAAATACCCCTTATACCCACAAATGAAAGAGAGATTCCAGAGAGGATTTTGAGAGAGAAACCCTAAAGAAAAATAAGATTGATTCACCTACAATCTATACATTAGAGTCTCTTCAAATTCCTCAACTCTCTTCCTCTCCATTGTCAAACCCTTGAGAGGCATTTTACCAAAACCTTGTTCTCACCATATTCATCACTGTGAGAGGGCTGTTTGGTGTTCTGGGAAGCAGTTAGGAAGGAACCAATCTACATTGGTTGATGCTATGGTCTAGTAGCGGAATCCGGGAAGCTAGAAAAGAAAAAGGTTCGGCGCAACCTCGTTGGAGCAAGAAGCTCGAAGGGCTTAGGTGCACTGGGTAGATTAGGCTTGGAGGGTCTATTGCTGTCCATGTATCCCAACTACATTTTCTAGTGGATTGTTTATTGCTTGGAGGGCGGCAGAGAGGTTTTACGCCGAGGGCTTCGGTTTCCTCTTCGATAACACATCGCGTGTTGTCTTTGTGTTTGCATCTTCCTTCCCTTTATCTTTGCCTTTTATTATCTGCTGTAGGTTGTGATTTTAATTTGGCTTAGATAGTTTTTCCAATTCTATATTATAGCTTATGTTCATTTTCCGCACACTAGTTGTTTAACATAAAGCTTGAATTGGTTAATTTGTAAATTGTGGGTCTAAATGTTCAAGGGAGTTTATACACATATTTGAACTTTCAATTGGTATCAGAGCGGGTGCACTTGTTGTAGTTTTATTACCGAAGTGCGATCCTAGACCCCTGTGTTGTGGTTGCTGTTATGGAAAATACCTTACTGAATTGTAGTTTAAGTGTTTGTGAAAATGACTCTATGCATTTGTTTGAAGGGTGTCTTACCAATGATCTTGTAGAGTTGCTAAAAACTAAGAAACATGCTAGGATTTTTGTTCACATGCTGGAATATTTTGAAAACCAGAATCATATCTTACACAGCAGCATATATGAATCTAAATCGTTGATTAAGAAATATAAAAGAAAGAATAGAATGTTGTGTGAGAGGATTGAGAATCTGAAAATGAAAGGTCAATCTGACAGAAGCATGAAAACTGATAATGAGTTTTTGTTTGAAGGTCAAGAATGTTTGTCTCATGTGAGCTTATTTGTGCATACATCATTGAAGGTGTTTAATGCATGCTTGTGGTATCTTGACAGCGGTTGTTCTCGCCATATGACAGGGGATAAGTCTCTGTTTACGACACTCAAAGAAAATGTTGGTGACTATGTGACTTTTGGTGATGGAAGTCATGCTCAAGTCCTAGGCAAAGGGACAATCGAGATACCTGGATTACCTCTATCGAAAGATGTGTTATACATAAAAGGGCTGAAAGCAAATCTGCTGAGCATCACTCAAATTTGTGATGATGATTTCCTGGTACAATTCTCTTAGAAGGGATGCTTGATCATCAATGAGGAAGGGATTCAGGTCTTAGAGGGAAATCGAACTACAGACAACTGTTATGGAGTAGTTCCCACGGCACCCATTTCGTGTAGAAGTGCTTGTGTTGATATGTTGGAACTTTGGCATCACAGATTTGGGCATGCTAATTTCAAACAAGTTGTCAAAGTGTCCAAACTTGAAGCAGTTGAGGGACTTCCTAAGTTTGGAAAGGTTATGAAGACTGAAAGTTCAAAAACGTGTACAAAAACACTTTTGAACGTTTAGACCCCCAAAAACCAACTTAACCAACACAAGCAATATGTCAAACAACTAGTGTGCGGAAACTTAACATATGCTATAATATGGAATTGGTTAAACAACTATCTAAGCCATAACAAAATAAAACCACAACAGATAATGTAAAGGCAGAGATAGAGAGGAAGGAAGATGCAAACACAGAGATAACACCCGATGTGTTATCGAAGAGGAAACCGAAGACCTCGGCGAAAAACCTCTCCGCCGCCCTCCAAGCGGTAATCAATCCACTAGAAAATACAGTTGGGATACAAGGACAGCAATAGACCCTCCAAGCCTAATCTACCCAATGCACCTAAGCCCTCCAAGCTTCTTGCTCCAACGAGGTTGCGCCGAACCTTTTTCTTTTCTAGCTTCCCGGATTCCGGTACTACACCGTAGCATCAACCAATGAAGATTGGCTCCTTCCTAACTGCTTCCCAGAACTCCAAACGACTGTCTCACAGAGATGATAATGGTGAGAACCAGGTTTGGTATAATGCCTCTCAAGGATTTGACAATGGAGAGGAAGAGAGTGAGGGAATTTGATGAGACTCTAAGGTAGAGATTGTGGGTGAAACAATCTGGTTTTTCTTTAGGGTTTCTCTCTCAAAATTCTCTCTGGAAGCTCTCTTTCAATCGTGGGTTAAAGGGGTATTTATACTTGAGTGGAGAGGAATGTGAAACGTCAGGTTTTGGCAAAACAGGGGTGGCTCGCGGCTTGACCTCGCGGCTTGACCAAGTCGCGAGATCCAGTCGCGAGTTAACCGTATGGCCAGTTGTCCTGTTTTGTCCTGTAGTGCTCCAGCTAGCATGACTGTTCATCTTCCAGCATGCTTGGCACGTGTGCAGCTTCTGGCGGCTTGCAGCCGCGAGTCCACCCGCGACACTCTGTTTTCTTGCACACTCTTGAGCAATCTTCACTTTATCTCACTCACTACCCTTACAACAAACCCACCTAAATACAGGGTTACTAAATGCTGAATTACAAGCAAATTTGGCACGGAATAAAGCCAATTAGATGGTTGAATAAATTCAACCTTACAAAGACCATTTGTGGTGCATGCCAAATGGGAAAGCAAACTAAGGCAAGTCATCACAAGGTGAATGTCATTGCTACTTCTCGGTGTTTGGAGTTACTTCATGTTGATTTAATGGGGCCTACCAGAACTGAAAGTCTAGAAGGAAAGAGATACATTATGGTCATTGTGGATGATCACTCAAGATACACTTGGGTTGAATTTCTTAGAGAAAAATCAGAAGCATGTGAGAGGTTGAAAATTCTGTGCAAGAAACTTCAAAACGAGAAAGGGATCCCTATTGCCAAAATAAGAAGTGATTATGGGAGAGAATTTGAGAATGCAAGATTCGAGTCTTTCTGTGAAAAGAATGGAATCAAAAGGGAATTTTCAGCCCCCAAAACTCCACAACAAAATGGAGTGGTAGAGAGAAAAAATCGGGTGATTCAGGAAATGGCGAGAGTCATGCTGCTTAACAAGCAAATACCTCAAAAGTTTTGGGGAGAAGCTATCAACATCTCGTGTCACATTGGCAATAGAATATTTTTCCGAGTAGGAACAAAGAAGACCGCCTATGAGATTTGGAGTGGAAAGAAGCCTAGAGTGAAGTATTTCCGGGTGTTTGGAAGCAAATGTTATATTCTAAATGATCGGGAGAATCTTGGGAAGTTTGATGCGAGAAGTGATGAGGGTATTTTTCTTGGGTACTCTACTACGAGTTGGGCATATAGAGTTTTTAACAAGAGAACTAAGACAGTGATGGAGTCCATCAATGTCAAGATTGATGATGCCTTATCTAAGATGGAGATGATTGATGATGGAGAAGGGCTGAGCACCAAAGAACCCGATGTTGAGATCAAAGCTCTTGATATAGAAGTTGAAGAACCTACACTAGAAGAAGAATCGACTCCCATCAACCCAAGAATGGAAACGAAATCGATGTCTAGAACATCAAGTCCTCTTACTCCTCCGGAAGTCCATCCTCCCATCTCTCGAAGTGATGAAGTCTCCACATCAAAGAAGCCACCTTCAAGAGTAATTAAGAACCATCCGGAAAGCAACATCATAGGGTCTCTAGATGAAGGTCTTCGCCTCAGAAAAGGAAACATCCTGTTGGCCAATCATGTAACATATCATTGCTGCCTTGCTCAATTTGAGCCAAAAAGGGTAGAAGAGGCCCTTCAAGATAAGAATTGGGTTGAGTCAATGCATGAAGAGCTGAATCAGTTTGTGAGGAATGATGTGTGGGAACTTGCTCCAAGGCCTGAAAATGTTCATGTCATAGGCACAAAATGGATTTTCAAAAACAAAACCGATGAAGATGGAGAGATAATTCGAAACAAATCTCGATTAGTAGCTCAAGGATACACTCAAGTAGAAGGAGTAGACTTTGATGAATCCTTCGCTCTTGTGGCAAGACTTGAATCCATTCGAATTCTCATGTCCATTGCATGCACTATGAATTTCAAACTCTATCAAATGGATGTAAAATGTGCATTTCTGAATGGATACTTAAATGAAGAAGTGTTTGTTGAGCAACCAAAAGGATTTGAGGATCCTCACTTTCCAGATCATGTATTGAGATTGAAGAAAACCCTTTATGGCTTAAAACAAGCACCTAGAGCCTGGTATGATCGGCTTACACATTACCTTCTAGATAGAGGATTCAAAAGGGGATATGCCGACCAAACTCTGTTTGTCAAAAATGATGAAGATTATCTCCTTGTGGCATAAGTTTATGTTGATGATATAGTGTTTGGGGCAACCATTGAAGATCGTGCTATTGAATTTTCTGAGGAGATGAAGAAGGAATTTGAGATGAGTATGGTGGGGGAACTCACATTTTTCTTGGGTCTTCAAGTCAAACAACAAAAGGAGGGCATATTTGTTTCACAAGAGAAGTATGCTAGAAACATTGTCAAGAAGTTTGGACTAGACTCCAAAAAACATGCCTTCACTCCCATGAGCTCATCCACTAAACTGAATGTTGATTCTTCTGGAGTAGAAGTCAGTGCTACCTTATATAGGAGTATCATTGGGAGTTTACTCTATCTTACAGCCAGTAGACTGAACATTGCATTCAGTGTTGGTGTTTGTGCCAGATATCAAGCTAATCCAAAGGAATCTCACCTAACTGCTATTAAGCGAATCATTCGATATGTTAATGGAACTTCAAACTATGGTATGTGGTATTCAAAAGACTCAAATACTTGTCTTGTCGGGTATTCAAATGCTGACTGGGCTGGTAGTGTAGATGATCGGAAAAGTATTTCAGGCGGCTACTTCTACCTTGGTAACAATCTTGTCTCGTGGATGAGCAAGAAACAAAATTCCGTGTCTCTATCTACTGCTGAAGCAGAATAAATCGCCGATGGAAGTTGTTGCACTCAGCTTCTTTGGATGAAGAAATTACTTCATGATTATGGAATTCCTCAAGAGACGATGTGTGTCTTCTGTGACAACACCAGTGCCATCAATCTTTCCAAGAATCCTGTCCAGCATTCAAAATCTAAACACATAGAGATACGTTACCATTTCATTTGTGATTTGGTAAAGGAAAGAGTTGTGTGTCTTGAGTTCATACACACCGACAATCAAAAGGCGGACATCTTCACCAAGCCTCTCGATGGTCCACGGTTTGAATCACTCCGTAAGACCATTGGTGTTGGTACAATTCCTTGACTCTCTTGTGTGATGTGTGCTTCACATATTTATAATATGATAAGTTTGTTTGTGTTGGGGCACACACTACTTTGTTAGCTCTTTGTGTAGCATGATTATTGATTGTTTGTCTATTTGTGCATACTGTTGCTCCTTTTTATTTTTGATCAATCTTTTTCTTCTTTTATGTCAAAAATCCAAAAATCACATAAAAATTAGAAAATCAAAAAGTTTGATTGACATAGTTGAGTTTTGTCTCATAACTTGTTTTGCCTTGTACCTTTGTGCTAATGGCTTTGTGCATTTTCGAGCATAGCTTGTTTCTTTGCACTCTTATTACTGTGGGAGAAATCTTGAAATCTATGTGATTGTTGTAAATAGATCTTCAAACTTGTCATGAATGATTAGTGAATGGTTATGATAATCTTGAGACATGCATAGACTTGTGTCTATATATCTTCCCACTCTTTACTTTTGTTTTTGCTAAAAAGAGCTCTCCAAATGTAAATCTCTAAATGAAAAGAGATATTGAGCAGCAAAAGCCTGTCGCACATACTAGTATTCGACTAGGAAAAAGGGAAAGCGACCAAAATTTAAAATGAATGCTTATTCAAAAAGCCAAAGGCTATCTCATCAAGGTGAAATATCTATTATCACTCTCACAATGAGAGGTGATTGTTTTGAAAGGATCAAAAAGATCAAATGCTATGATTAAAAGTGGAGTCAAATGTAAAGCTCCAAGTTACGTTATCAAGTTTTGTGGGAGGTCATATATACATATTTCTATAATTGAGATGGATCACATGATCTAGTGCTAATTGTGTATGCCTTGGTTGAATTGATCATTGAAGCTTCACATTAGACTAAGGACTATCTCATTGTTGATATCCACACACAACACACAAGTCTATGTTCAATAAATGCCATATTCATTTGTGTGATTGTACTTGATGAAATGTGTTTTCACATGCTCAATCTTTGTTGATTCAAGCACAAAAAGATTTTTTAGTGTTTTAGGTGTTTTTGGAAAGTATTTTGATCTTTAAATCTGAAAATTTCAAAATTTCCTTTTTGCCCTGTTTTGGCGACTCAGTCGCGGGTAAATCAAGTCGCGGGCCTCAGTCGCATGTTCGCTGGTCTATTTTGGCGACTTGTTTGTGAGTGGAAGGTCTAATCGCGAGGGTTACTCAGAGATTTTCGCGGCTCAGCTCGCGACTCCCTCGCGGGTAGACCTTCCAGCCGCGAAAAACACTTAGCAAATTTTTCAAAATTTTGTCTTTGAGTGTTTTGGCAGCTTGGCCTGGCAACTTGTTGGCGACTCACTTCAGTTGCGAAAAACGCGTGTTCTGCAAAATGAGCCCATTTTCAACACCTTTCTCAAAAAGGGGTTCTCATTTGCCTGTCTTGAACTAAGGGTTTGTTCATTTTCTAATCTTACTTTCTCTTATGCATCATCACTGTGGTAATCTTCATATTCTTTCAACAACTTATTACCATTCAATCTATCTTCAAGGAAAGGTATGAGTTCTGTTCTCTACTCTTTGTTTTGCCTTTTCCTCATGTTTTTGTGTTCTCCTTGGTGTTCATATTTCTCTTACCTGTGTTTGATCACTTGTGTGTATGATGTTCTCATTTTTGTGTGGTTTTAATCTGACCCACTCTATTGTGTAGCTACATTTGGGTAATTTTTGTCCCACATTGCTAGTTTCTGGTCATTTCCATCTAGCTTTTAAGGTTTCTTCATTATCCCTTAATTGTCACTAACCCACTGCTAATAATGTCTGTTGGATTGTGTTCTTTCTTTTCCTCTATTCATGATTCAGACTGGAAATGTCACAATTCAAGAAAGCAGCTGTGAAAGGAGGCAGTTCCAAAGGGAAGGAACATGTCATTGATGTTGATGACTACTCACCTCAAACAAAAGGGACTCGTTCTTCATAAAAAAGATTCGATCCCAACAAGTTCAGATCCTTTGCTGCCTATCAGTCTCATGAGAATTATTTCCGAAATGCTACACCATTACTAGAAAGACCTGTTGATCAATCATCACTTCATGACACTGACATTCCGAAATGGTTTGCTCACAAGGATTGGAATTACCTTCTCTCTGATCTAGATGACGCGTATGAAGATTTGGTAAAGGAATTTTATGCCTACGCGATTGTGGAAGAAGATGAATTTAAGTGTTGGGCTAGGAAAAAGAGTTTTTCAGTTTCTCCTGCATATTTGGCAGAGATCCTTCACATCAACCGACCAATGCTTCGACACTCACCGGTTTATGATGATCTTTGTCCTGACGAAGAACTTCTCAAGGAGGGTCTTGGACAAGACTTGGAATTCTCATCCAATGGAAACTCTGTCAGTATTTCCTCTCTTCCTCCAAAACTGAGAGTGCTTACAATTGTGATGTTTCACAATTTGTACCCCTTATCAAGCACTGGGTATATGAACCTCGGACGTGCTTTGTTTCTTCATGATCTAATCTCTGATGTAGAAATTGACATCTGTGCTCATTTCTTTCATATTCTGCACAAAACGGTTCTACGAACTGAGTCCCGAATGTGCATTCCGTTCTGCTGTCTCATTTCAAGGATCTTGAAGCTTAAGGGAATTTATCCAATGGCAGATGATCTCCTCACCCAAAATCGAGTCCAATCAACATGCGTACATTAAACGCAAGCATTGGACATAGTCGGAAGAGAGCCAAATCGGAAACTTCCGCATCTCACAGTGGCTCTCATTTCAACACTCTCTCCCTTGATGAAAAACTTGATCACATTGTATCCTCTGTACACGAGTTGAATACAAAGATGTCTGGACTCACATCTACTCTACACCATCACAGCACTCGATGGGATATGAAGTTTACCTCACTTCAAACTTAATTGGATCAGATTCAGAGAAGGCTAGAAGAGAATGTGTGGCCTATTCCATGACAAAAAGGGGGAATGATAGGCTTGATCAGAGGGGGAGGATATTACCTAAGGGGGAGTGGTTCTGCATTCTTCTTCAGTTTAAGTTGTTATATTGTGTTTTGTGCCCATGTTGTTTATATAAGCTTTTAGGGTTATGTTTTATGCATAGTTTGTAGGCTTTATGATTTGTACCATGCTTTATGCAGCCTTTTATGCTTTTGTTAAAATCAGTACTTCTATCTAATGTCTTGCATTTTGTTTTATGTTATGTCACTCTTGTGCCCTTGTAGGATTGTTCCTAGATACATATACTTGATGTATTATACATTGGTTGAGTGTTAGGCATACAAGTAACTTGCTTTGTTCCTGTTAACTTGTATGTTCTAGTGTTCATTCCAAGTGTGAATGAACACTGTGATCACTACCTTGTGAATGAACACTGTGATCACTACCTTATGATGATTACTTGGTTGATGAAGCCATGATTTGAAACTTCACTTCATCCTTGCTTGATCTCTTTAAGCCTGTTTCATATGCATTTCATACTTTTCTGCATACAATGATCATGGTGTATTGTTGTGTTTTCAGGAATTTCATGTTCTTTTGATTCAAGTGCTTCACAGCTTCTAGAGTTAGGTGTGAGTGAGTTTTGTTCAATTGTTCCCAACTCACATGTTAAGTCTAGAGTTTGTTTTAGGGTTTTGTCACGGAATAGCCAAAGGGAGATTGTAAGGTTGAATTTAATCAACCATCTTATTGGCTTTTTTCCGTGCTAAATTTGCTTGTATTTCAGCATTTAGTAACCCTGTATTTAGGTGGGTTTATTGTAAGGGTAGTGAGTGAGATAGAGTGTTGATTGCTTAAGAATGTGCAAGAAAACAGAGACTCGCGGCTTGATCTCGCAGGTGGCTCGCGGCTGCAAGCCGCCAGACACAGCACACGTGCCAAGCATGCCAGAAGGTGAACAGTCATGCTAGCTGGAGCACTACAGGACAAAACAGGACAACTGGCCATACGATTATCTCGTGACTGGGTCTCGCGACTTAGTCAAGTCGCGAGGCCAAGCCGCGAGCCACCCATGTTTTGTAAAACCTGACATTTCACATTCCTCTCTCACTCTAGTATAAATACCCCTTATACCCACAAATGAAAGAGAGCTTCCAGAGAGAATTTTGAGAGAGAAACCCTAAAGAAAAACAAGATTGATTCACCTACAATCTATACATTAGAGTCTCTTCAAATTCCTCAACTCTCTTCCTCTCCATTGTCAAACCCTTGAGAGGCATTTTACCAAAACCTTGTTCTCACCATATTCATCACTGTGAGAGGGCTGTTTGGTGTTCTGGGAAGTAGTTAGGAAGGAACCAATCTACATTGGTTGATGCTATGGTCTAGTAGCGGAATCCGGGAAGCTAGAAAAGAAAAAGGTTCGGCGCAACCTCGTTGGAGCAAGAAGCTTGGAGGGCTTAGGTGCACTGGGTAGATTAGGCTTGGAGGGTCTATTGCTGTCCATGTATCCCAACTACATTTTCTAGTGGATTGTTCACCACTTAGAGGGTGGCGGAGAGGTTTTACGTCGAGGGCTTCGGTTTCCTCTTCGATAACACATCGCGTGTTGTCTTTGTGTTTGCATCTTCCTTCCCTTTATCTTTGCCTTTTATTATCCGCTATGGGTTGTGATTTTAATTTGGCTTAAATAGTTTTTCCAATTCTATATTATAGCTTATGTTCATTTTCTGCACACTAGTTGTTTGATATAAAGCTTGAATTGGTTAATTTGTAAATTGGGGGTCTAAACGTTCAAGGGTGTTTATACACATATTTGAACTTTCAGTTTGAAACTCTCTGAATTCACTAGTTCAATATTTTACTTGTTTCTTTACTTTCAGTGCTTAGTTCTTCTAGATCAAGTAGAAAATTTCTTCTTTTTCTCTTGATTCTTGATTCTTGCACTGTTTTTGTCTCTTCCTTATTTTGTTCTTGAATTTCATTTGCAATTTCTGGCAATTGAGTTCAAAGCCTAGGGATTGTGAGATTGGATTTGGGATTTTCTTCAAATCCTATTCTGTGATAAAATCTTAGGGTTTCTGCAGTTGAATTTTGTTTAGATATTGATTGATTAGTGGGATTCACTATTGATTCTTGAAGAAATCTTGGGATTACTACAATTGCTTGTTTTTTTGTTATCCTGGTTTAGTGTTTATGAATCTTGATTGTAGAATACTCAATCTTGATTGTTTAGTCAAAATCTGAGTTGGTGGATATGGGTGATAGCACATCAAGCACCTCTGTTCCAACTGTTCATCCATGGGAAAACTCTTCAAGTCCCTATTTCTTGTCTAATAGTGACAATCCAGGTGTTTCTCTTGTTGTTCAACACCTCACTGAAGAGAATTATAGTACCTAGAGTAGAGTTATTCTTATTGCCTTGGATGCTAAAACAAAACTGGGTTTCATTGATGGTTCCATACCAAAACCTGAGTCTATTAATCACCCTTGTTATTTTGCTTGGTGTAAGTGTAATAGTACTGTTCTTGCTTGGTTGTTTAATTGTGTTTTGAAGGATTTACAACCTAGTGTGGTTTATTTCAAGACAGCAAGGGAGGTTTGGTTGGATTTGCAACATAGGTTTGCACAAGGGAATGGTCCTCGTATTTTTGAGTTAAAGAGTGAGATTTGTTCTTTGACTCAAGAAGATTTGACTATCAATGTACACCAAGTTCAAGAGTCTATGGCAAGAATTTTCTGAATACAAGACTTGTTCATGTGGACATCAAGCAGAAGAATGTGTCATGTCCTTCCTAATGGGTCTTAATGACATTTATGCTTTAATGATAGGACAGATTCTACTCATGGATCCTGTTCCTTCTTTAAGTAAGGTTTTCTCTCTTTTACTTCAAGATGAGAAACAAAGGAAGTTTGGAAAGAAGATATCCAGTGAATCCTCAACCTTGGCAGTCAAAACCAATACTCCTTTCACTAAAGGATTCAACAAGGGAAGTTAGGCAGACCTCAGTGTACCCATTGTGGGCTTTTGGGCCGTGTGGTTGACAAGTGCTACAAATTACATGATTATCCACCTAGTTATAAGTCTAAAGAACAAAGGTAAACAAGGTGGAAATTCCTTTGCCAACACAATTGTTGTTACTGATGTTTCTGAGGAGAGTATTAGCCTTACTAGAGCAGAATATCAACAATTTCTCAGTTTGTTGAATACCCAAGCTCACTTTGGTACACAAACACCACAGGAGTCTACTTTTGCTACTCATCAGGTTGCTGCTACAATCATTACCCAACCATCCAAGGGTCTTCAAGGGCATGAGATGTTAGGTATTTGGTCTTCTCCTCAGTTTCCAAAGTTACCTTTCCATTCTTTACAGTATTCAATTTTTTCTTCTCATGTCAGTACTTCACACATTACATCCAATGACTGGATTTTAGACAGTGGAGCCACTGATCATATGCTTCACTCACCTCAATTTTTCACATCTATCACATCTGCAGTTCAGATTTCAGTTCAGTTACCTAATGAAGCTGTTAGGTTCTAAAGACTTAGAATTTATGTATTTAGAACTCTAATTTGTATTGTTGGCAAACCATGATCAAAACAATGTGTTTAGAAGTGTTTTAGTCTAGCTCAAAGTTGTGCATCTATGTAAAGTTGGAATCGAGTTAAAGCAGGAAAGGATTGTGCCTTTCGGCCTGGCTCGATCGATCGAAAGACAGGCTCGATCGATCGAAGCTCGGGCAGAATGTTTTTCTGCAGATTTTTCCAACTCAGCCCTAAGTGTTTTAAAACGTTTTTAGGGTTTTTTATTTGTCCTAAGTATAAAAGGCAAACCCTAGCCACGTTTTTAGTGTTGCTTATAATTGCAGTTTGTGTAAATCTCTTGTGAGATCTAGAGGAGTTTTCCTTTACACAAACTTAGGGTTTTCAAGGAGAAGATTTATCTACACCTTGATGATCAACTTAGTCGCTGCGATTGAAGCTTAAAGAAAACACAAGCGGGTGTGCTTGTATCCGGTGGTGAATCCAAGAAAGAAGGAGTCCGTGGATTCGGAGTTTGCACGTGGTCGTGTCAGTAAGTTCTATTGGTTGGTAGCAATAAGAAGTCGAGCATGGGGGCTTGTAAGTCTTATTGTATGAACTTCGATTCTTTCAAGATAGTGGATTCAAGTTTACCTTAAGGATAGCTAGGTCAAATCCTCCCTAGGTTTTTACCGGTTTGGTTTCCTGGGTGATCATATCTTGTGTTATTTTATTTTCCACTGCTTTGCATGATTTGATCTTTTATATTGTGATAACCTAGACTTTTTTAATTGGACTAAGTAACAACTTGGCTAATTACCTAGGTTAAATCAATTGTTTAAGGGGTCTAAAAACCATCAAGTGGTATTAGAGCGGGTAGCTCTTTTGTTGTTGATCTTTTGATCACTGAGTTGATCCTTGACCCCTGTTGTCATGGAACACGGACACTCTCTAGTTATTCCTCCTCACTTCGATGGAAATAATTATGCTTATTGGAAAGTAAGGATGAAAGCATTCCTGAAATCTATTAATGAGAGAGTGTGGAACTCCGTTGAATACGGATGGGAGAAGCCCACTACTCTTGTTAGTGAGTGGCAAACTTCTCAAAAAGAAGCAGCTTCGTTTAATAGCAAGGTTATGAATGCGATCTTTAACGCTGTTTCTATGGAGGAATTTAAGAGAATCTCTAATGTTGAGGTTGCTCATACTGCTTGGAATATCCTCCAGACTGTGCATGAAGGCACAAAAGCTGTCAAAATTAATAAATTGCAGTAATTGACTTCTAAATTTGAAAGCATTAAGATGTCTGATGATGAATCTTTTGATGAATTCTATGCTAAATTGAATGATATTGTTAATTCTGCTTTTAACTTGGGTGAAATCTATGATCAACCTAAAATTGTTAGGAAGATTCTTAGATCTTTAACTGAAGACTTTAGACCCAAGGTGACTGCCATTACTAAAAGCAAGGATGTGGACTCCATCCCTGTTGATAAACTTGTAGGATCTCTTCAATCTTATGAGTTGGATCTACCCAAAACTAACAAATTCAAATCAATGAATCTTAAGTCAGTTGATGATGTTGAAGGTGGTGGATTTGATGATGAGCTCTCTTTTACAGAGATTGCCTACCTTGCCAAGAACTTTAGAAACTTTCTCAGGAATAGTAATAGAAAGGCAAGAGGCACAAACACTGCTGAACCTAGAAATTTTAGGAAGCATGATCCCACTAAAGTTAACAACAATGATAAACCTAGAGAAAAAGAAGGTCAATCTTCCAATAATTCCTTAGGCTCTCAGTGTTTTGGATGTTAAGGGTATGGACACATGAAATCTGAATGTCCAACCTATTTGAAATTTAAGGGTAAGGCTATGGCTGTAACCCTTAGTGATGGTGAAGTTTCTGATAATGAGTCTGATTGTGATGAGGATGGAAACTTCATTGCTTTCACCACTACTGCTGTAGTTGATGAGAGCATATATGTTGAAGAGAACCCTTCTGATGGGGAACTCTCTGAAGATGCAGATCTTTAAAAGGCCTATAATAAACTTTGCAAAGTTGCTGCAAAGGATGCTATGAATGTTGAACTTGGCCTGAAGAAAATTGAATCTCTTGAGCTTGAAAAGAAGAATTTGCTTGTTAAACTGTTTGATGCTAATGAACTTTTGAACAATGTGAAAACTGAAAACATGCTTTTGCTTGATAAAGTTAAATCTTTGGAACTTGATTTATCTGTTGCTAGATCTGCTAGTTTTAAACATGATCAAATATTGAGTGTTCAAAAGTCTTCTTCTAACAAAACTAGATTAGGTTATGTTGAAAGCATCTTTGTGTTCGCTCCCCATTCCACAAAGTTTGTTCCTTCATCTTCTTCTTTTGAACCTTTCGTGAGTGAGATAGTGAGTGAAACTGTCAAACCCCCTGTGAGTGAGATTGTTAAACCCTTAGAAGGTTCATCATCTAGGAAGATTAGGGTTGATCTGAAAGAGTCTAAGTCTAAGAAGCCTACCCTATCTAAGGACAAGACACTGGATAAGCCTGTATGGGTTTGTCACTTTTGTGGTAAGTCAAGACACATTCGTCTAAATTGTTACAAGCTGCAAGCTGCAAAGAGAGCAAACAAACCAAAAGTACCTGTGCCTCAAGCACTTGATCCTATGATACTTATTGGTGATTTGGTAAAGGCTTTAAAGTTTTATTCCAATCCTGGAGTTGGAAATCATTCTCATGTGAATAAGAACTCCAATGCTCATGGTGCATCTAAAAGGTTTTGGATGCAAAAGACTTGAACTAACTGAGTCTTTCTGACATGGTCCTTGTGCTTCATTGCTCTACTCTTTGTGACCATTGTTCTTTGGTTTTGTTTTGTTTTGTTTTTGTTTTTTTGTTTTTGTTTTTTTGTTTTTTTTTTCTAGGATTTGCATTGCATAACATTCATGCATTTCATTCTAGGTGTTTTTTTTTTTTTTTTTTTTTTAATAATAATAATAAAATAAAAAGAAGAAGAAAAATGAAGCAAATTTTGTTTTGTACTATTCTTCTTGGTTTTTGAGAACAAGGTTGGTCAATTTATTTTCACATAACATGTCTTTTGTACCTTGTTTAGCTTTGATGAGCTTACTTATTACACTTTACTAGTTGAAGCTTTGTAGTGCATGTTGTGTGGGAAAAATGTTTATAGTTTTTGATTATTCTGTCTTAATCTTGAAGTCACATGTTTTTAAATGTTTGACTTGAACTTTTAGAGAAAGACATAAATAACCATCTCACCACTGTTCACTAGCCAATCATGAACACCTTAGTGCATATCATAAGATTTTGTGCTCAAGAAAGTGTTTCACATGCACAAAAAGAACATAAAGTGAAGCCTCGGTTTAAATTGCTTAATACTTAAAATCAAAATTGGTGTGTACTATTAGGCTTGATGCCAAACTCACATGACTTAAAATTGGTATGTATATTATGAGGCATAAATACAAGAAACTTACATGATTACAAGCTTATGATCTAGGAGATGTGGGAGTTATATGATGTAACTCTTTAGGTGATAGTCTCTTTTAAATTCTTTGTGATGAATTTTGTAGACTTTGTGATTGATTGCAATTCACATATCTCCTCACATGTATCTCAAATTTTTGCTAGTTGCACACATTACACAAGTTACTCTTTGCTAAACTTTGTACATGTTATTGTGTGTGTTTATGGTCTGACCAACCAAGTTTTGCAAATACTTTGAATTTTGTGCAAAATTAATTTATTGCTTGAAAATTTTTGGAGTATGCAAGAAATTTTGTTTTGAGGAATTTGGGCTTAAAATGATTGTTTTTGAAAATCATATCATCTCATTCTCATGCATTTTGTTCTTAAATTTTAATGCTTTGAGTTGATTCTAAATTTTTTTCAAAAAAACTATGTTTTTCCTCAAATTTGGTGAGCCTCTGCCCATTTCGATCGATCCATTCTGTTTTTCGATCGATCGAAAATTTTTAAATTTGATAGAGAGAGCCTCTGTCTGTTTCGATCGATCGAAACTGATTTTCGATTGATCGAACTTGTTTAAAATTGTTTAAATAGAGTCTCTGTCTATTTCGATCGATCGATGCTGTTTTTCGATCGATCAAAACTCGTGAAACATGTTTTTTAAAAGGTCAGATTGTCTTTTTCAAAAGGACTTTTTCAAAAAGTTTTTCAAATTTTCTCTCTCTCCGAGTTGGCTAAAGGCTCTACCATCAATTTTTTATCGTTTTCCTCCAAGTTTTTTGCAAGGTTTTTGTCCTTGAAGGCTGGTAAGTCTCTTTTGCCCTTCCTTTTGCATTTTATTTCATGTTTTCATGCATTTTTCATGCATTATTGTGGGTATTTTCGGCACTTTCTAAATATTGGGGTTTTTGATGATTCAAACATGTTTTGGTGAAATTGATCAATGGGTTTTTGTTCTATGATGCTATAATGATGATTCTTGTAGTTTAATTTGATCAATTTTGTGGTTTTTGAAAAATTGAAAATTCTAGGGTTTGAAATTGTTTCGAATTGGGGATTTTGTCTAATTGGGTTAAATTGATGAAATTGGCTTGTTACATTGATGAATTTGGTCATTAATTTGTGATTTCTATCATGTGTGATGATCAATTCGTCAATATTTTTCAAATTGATCAAGTGGTTTTTCAAAATTTTGGGGTTTTTGTGTTAATACCTCTATTTTCAAGCCAAATTTTGTGAATTTGAACTTGTTGGACTTAATTGCACTGCATTAGAACATGCATCATGTCATTTAACTTGTTCATGCATCATATAGAATTTTAATCTATATTCTGTTTTTGTGCTAACTTGCAGTCTGCCCTTGGTTTTGTTTTTCGTTTTTTTTTTTTTTTTGTGTTTTTGTTTTTTTTTCTCTGTGTGTTGGTCCTTATCCTAGCACTATTCCTAGGAAAACTAGAGCCCATAGGACCACTTCCACTTCCTCTGAGTCTCCCATTAGGGTTGAGTTGTTTAGGAATGATAAGTGTAGAGAAGCCTTTGAGACCCTGAACAGTAAGCGTAAGATATAGGCTGAGCAAGCTGTTGTGTTAGATGAGCTTGATCCCGCCATTAGGGCCAATTTTGAGTCTAGAGGTTGGTTTCCTCTTTTAGAGATAGATCATCCACCCCCGACCGCCCTGATTAGAGAGTTCTTCTCGAACCTCTCTTGTCACGTCTATGATTCCAACACCCTTGTTAGGAGTTGGATACGAGGTGTAGAGTTCACCATTACCTCTCGGGTAGTGGCTGAGGCTCTTGGGGTGCCGATTGTTCGGGAGCCTATCTATCCCTATGATAAGTCACCCTCTTTAGATGTAGTCATGTCATACATCACTGGGTCATCTATCCAGTGGGGTTCTGATCCTCGGATCACGTCCGCTGAGCTTACCGAGATTGCTTACCTTTTCTTTAAGATAGCGTGTCATTTGTTGTGGCCTATTTCTCACTTCCACACCATCCCTCTAGAGCGATGTGTGTTTTTGTATGCTTTTGCTTCTGATGCTTTGATCAATTTTCCTCATTTGTTCCTTCGTTCTTTGAACAAGTTTCATAGGAGTTCTGCCGTAGGGCATGCACTTATTCATCCTATTTTTATTCATAGGATTTTATTCTTTTTAGGTCTAGATGGTTTTCCGTCTGGTGAGCCTGTGCATGTGATTGCTCCCATAGGTGCCACTTTCCTTCGACAGAGGGCTGCTCACTTGCGAGTTGCTCCTTCTCGTCCTAGGGGTGCATCATCTAGTGCTGTTCCCCCTCCTCCCTCTTTTACAGGTACTGATACGGCTGAGACATCGGGTGCTGCTGCTGCTGCTGATGTTCCTCCATCGACTGCTTCGGATGATTCAGACATTTGTCGCATGTTGGATCATGTCTTAACCGTTCAGGCGGCTCATGGACAGATTTTGGTGGACGTACTCGATGAGATCCGTGCTTTGCGTGCAGAGTTGGCGCAGTTTAGACCACCTCCCTTTTGATGATGGATATCTTGTTTGCCCTTTAGCATTCCGTCACAAAAAGGAGGAGTACTTTGTAGAGTTTTTGCTTTGCTTTCAGGGGGAGTTTTTATTTATTTTGGTTGGAGCTTGTGGAGTTTAGATTGTATCTAGGTGCTTCACTTTGTACTTTACTTTTTTAGCTCTTGCCATGTTTTTGATGGGATATTCATGTTAGGGGGAGTTTTATGTTTTGTTGGTACTTTATATGTTTCTTGTTTCAAATTGCTTATTGATTTATATTTATGAGTTATGCATTGATATATGTCTTTATTTGTGTGTTGTTTGAAATCAAGAAGTTATTTTGTTTACTTGTATTGTTTCCACACATGCGGTTATGCATTTTGTTTAGTGTTTCAGGAAATATACAGGTTGATTCAATTGAGCTGCTGTCTACACTTGCAACTGATGGATAGTAGTTAGGATTGAATTTGTTTTATGAGCATTATTTTGTAAAGGGCTTTTTATTTTGTAAACTTTGAGCTTCTTGTTGTGTTTTGTCACGGATTGCCAAAGGGGGAGTTTGTTAAGTTCTAAAGACTTAGGATTTATGTATTTAGAACTCTAATTTGTATTGTTGGCAAACCATGATCAAAACAATGTGTTTAGAAGTGTTTTAGTCTAGCTTAAAGTTGTGCATCTATGTAAAGTTGGAATCGAGTTAAAGAAGGAAAGGATTGTGCCATTTGGCTTGACTCGATCGATCTAAAAACAGGCTCGATTGATCGAAGCTTGGGTAGAATGTTTTTCTGTAGATTTTTCCAACTCAGCCCTAAGTGTTTTAAAACGTTTTTAGGGTTTCTTATTTGTCCTAAGTATAAAAGGCAAACCCTAGCCATGTTTTTAGTGTTGCTTATAATTGCGGTTTGTGTAAATCTCTTGTGAGATCTAGAGGAGCTTTCCTTTACACAAACTTAGGGTTTTCAAGGAGAAGATTTATCTACACCTTGATGATCAACTCAGTTGTTGCGATTGAAGCTTAAAGAAAACACAAGCGGGTGTGCTTGTATCTGGTGGTGAATCCAAGAAAGAAGGAGTCCGTGGATTCGGAGTTTGCACGTGGCCGTGTCAGTAAGTTCTACTGGTTGGTAGCAATAAGAAGTCGAGCGTGGGGGCTTGTAAGTCTTATTGTATGAATTTCGATTCTTTCAAGATAGTGGATTCAAGTTTACCTTAAAGATAGCTAGGTCAAATCCTCCCTAGGTTTTTACCGGTTTGGTTTCCTGGGTGATCATATCTTGTGTTATTTATTTTCCGCTGCTTTGCATGATTTGATCTTTTATATTGTGATAACCTAGACTTGTTTAATTGGACTAAGTAACAACTTGGCTAATTACCTAGGTTAAATCAATTGTTTAAGGGGTCTAAAAATCATCAGAAGCTATTGCCAAAGTCACTCACATTGGCACAGTTCACTTGTCTTCTAGTCTAATTCTAGAAAATGTGCTTTGCATTCCTACATTTTCTTTTAACCTTTTCTCCATTAGTAAACTAACCCAGTCTCCATCTTGCTGTTGCATTTTCCTTTCACATTTCTGTTTAATTCAGGACTTGCAGCTTTGGAGGATGATTGGGTTGGGTAAAAAGCAAGGAGGTCTCTATACTCTACAACCTATATCTTTTGCCATTCTTCCACAATTTGTCCTAGACATCATTTTCAAGTTCTCTCCTCTTAGCTTAGGTGTTTCTGTACAAACTTGTAATGCTGCTTTTGTCATGAATGATTCTAGTCTTTGGCATTGTAGGTTAGGCCACCCTTCTGCACAAAGACTTGCTTTGTTGCATTCCTTTGTACCTGATGTAATTTCTTGCAGCAATAAAAGTACTTTTGATTGCAATATATGTCCTCTTGCAAAGCAAAGGAGATTACCTTTTCCTACTTCCATTCATACTTCTTCTTCTTGTTTTGAATTGGTACATGTTGATATCTGGGGTCCTTACTCTACTCCTTCTTTAAATGGCTCAAAGTACTTTCTTACCATTGTGGATGATTATAGTAGATGCACCTGGGTGTTTTTGTTATCACAGAAATCTGATGCATCATCTTTACTTCCATCTTTTTACAATTTTGTGTTTACTCAGTTTCATACTCAAATTAAATCAATCAGGTCTGATAATGATCCTGAGTTTGCTTTACAATCTTTTTATAGTTCCAAAGGAATTATACATCAATTGTCTTGTGTAGAAATACCTCAACAAAATTCTACTGTTGAAAGAAAACATCAGCACCTTCTTAATGTGGCTAGGGCTTTGAGGTTTCAAGCTAATTTTCCTTTAAAATTTTGGGGTGATTGTGTTCTTACTGCCACTTATCTCATTAATAGGATTCCAAGTCCCTTGTTAAATAATGTCACACCTTATGAGAAGCTCTTAGGTTATTCACCTACATATGCACATCTAAGGGTGTTTGGTTGTCTTTGTTATGCTTCTTCTTTATGTAGAAACAGATCTAAATTTGATCCTAGAGCAAGGGTTTGCATTTTTCTTGGTTATCCACATGGTATTAAAGGTTACAAGCTATATGATTTGGCCACCAAAACTTGTTTTGTTTCTAGAGATGTCATTTTCAAGGAAACTGTTTTTCCATTCAAATCATGGTTTTCCAAATCTGTCACACCTCCTTCACCAGTCAATGATTCTATGTTTCCTTCCATTCCTTGTGTTTCTGATCAGTCCTCATCATCTCATTCTATCTCATTTGTATGGTCTTAAACAAGCTAGTAGACAATGGTTTGATAAGCTTTCTTCCACCACCATCAACCATGGTTTTGTTCAGTCCAAGTCAGATTATTCAATGTTTACCAGAGTTGACAAGGGCTGTATCATCATCCTCTTGATCTATGTTGATGATATTTTGATAGCTAGTAATGATGTGGATGCTGTTAATGCCTTCAAGAAGTTTTTGGATAACAACTTTAAACTTAAAGACTTAGGTACTCTCAAGTATTTCTTAGGTCTTGAAGTTGCCAGAACGTCTAAGGGTTTTTCTTTATGTCAGAGGAAATTTGCTCTTGAGCTTTTATCAGATACAGACTTATTAACTTGTAAGCCTTCAAATGTTCCTATGGATCAATCTGTCAAACTAAGCAGTGGAGTTGGAGATGCAGTACCTGATCCTTCAATGTATAGAAGACTAATTGGGAAATTGTTATATTTGACTTTGACAAGGCCAAACATCAGTTACTCAGTTCACAAGTTGAGTTAGTTCATGAGTGCTCCTAAGATGCCACATCTACAAGCTGCTTACAAGATCCTTAAATATTTGAAAAAGACACCAGGACAAGGTCTCTTCCTATCTGCTAATTCAAAGCTACAATTGAAGTGTTACTGTGATGCTGATTGGGTAGCATGTGTGGATACCAAAAGGTCTATATCTAGTTTTTGTATATTTTTGGATGAATCCTTGATATCCTAGAAGAGTAAGAAGCAACAAGTGGTTTCCAGGTCTTTTGCTGAATCAAAGTACAGAGCAATGGCTATTGTTACAAGTGAAATTGTTTGGTTGCTTTCATTGCTTGCTACTTTTGTTGTTCAACATAAACAGCCTGCTACACTTTATTGTGACAGTAAAGCAGCCCTTTATATTGCTTCCAATCCAGTATACCATGAGAGGACCAAGCATATTGAAGTTGATTGTCATTTCGTTAGAGAAAAGATTCAAGATGGAGTGATTAAAACTTTTCATGTTCCTACAAGGCATCAGTTGGCAGACCTATTTACGAAGCCTCTAGCACAAAGACAGTTCCTATATCTTCTTTCCAGGATGAACTTCATTAATATATATAGTTCATCTTGAGGGGGAGTATTAAAGCATGACATTTGAGGCTTCAGGTTACAGAGTAGATTGCAGTAGCAGCAGAAAGAAAAGGAAAATAGAGAAACTACAAGTCGTTTTGTATAGATAGTTCTAGAGTTACAAGTAGTTTAACCTTGATATAATTAGTTAGATAGTAATGGACAAGTGTTGGCTTTGTATTGGTAGATTGTTAATTAGTTAGGTTGTGAATAGTTAGTTAGCTTCACCGGCCTATTCTCATTGTATATAAGGAATAGAGTTCACTTTATTTAATACACAGATTCATTCACATACAAACTTTTCCCTCTTTCTCTCATTTTTTTGGTTTCCATGAGTTCCACCATTGTTGAGGGTGTATGTGCTTGAATTCTAACATGAGGTATATTTCATATACCACACGATTAAAAATTCTGTAATCACAAGAGCAGTTGTGAACCAAACTTTGTGCTTGTACAAGCGCTAAATATGGATCAAAGTAGATAAATGAAAATAGAATCATAGAAGTTACTGAGGTTGAAGATGCCCAAAGCTAATGGCTAGTTTTTGTAACGGGTCTATTATTATTAAAGAGTCAAAACGGTAGCGTTTGAATTAATGTGACATGGCGTCGTATTGGATCTAAGTCTTATTCACACGTGTCACATTACACTTAAACTAGGTGACGTCGTTTTGATCTTCAATCATGCTTGAACGTTGGGCGTGCTTCCTCCTTCAATGTTCTGGTATAGCTTTAGGTTTAGATATTTATGAGTGGTGTACAGCTGTAATTTCAGTTAGTTTGTTAGAGTGGGAATCTTCCAGAGTGGTTACCAATCTTGTAATGTATAAATAGAAAGTGTAGGTGATGTATTCATTTTATGCAAGCTTAATAGAATTCTACTTTTGATCTTTCAATTTTTTCTCTCTCTCTCTCTATTTCCACAATCCGCCATTGTTAAAACCTTCGAGCTTGCTTTCTTACAATAAAAAATGGATCCTGTACATGATTCAACCACAAGACAAATGTGACAGTTATTATTTATGTGATGCTTATGGAAATTGTATCATTGGTAAGTCACCTATCGGCTAGAGTATAGAAGGATTTAAGCCTAGGTCAACTGAAATATGGAACCTAGACGACTGGGCTAAGGGATGTGTACGCACTACGGAATTGAGCTGCGAGGATAAAGATAAAATTGGGTTTGTTAAATTTGTTGGGCTTAAGTTGCCAAATACCACAAATTCTTGGGTGAACAAAAGTATGAATCTTAATGAATGCAGAGTCAAATGTTTAAACAACTGTTCTTGTATGGCTTATTCCAACACTGACATTAGAGATGGAGGAAGTGGCTGTGCCATCTGGTATGGAGATCTAATTAATATTAGACAGGTTGCAGCTAACGGGTAGGATTTATATATTCGAATGCCTGCTTCAAAGAAAGGTATTGGCCTATTGTCTTGGTTGCTCTTTAATTCGTATTTTGAAATGCCTTCTTTTCTTTTTTGTTAGATACAACAGAATTTTGACCACAAGAGATTTTACGAATTAAGCTAGTTGAAATCCACAAATCAATTTTTGTTGTACCATTTGTTCTAAAAAAAGAAAAGAAATTTTTGTACCATCATTTTTTCCATTGGTTTTATGGCATTAAAGTCTACTGCATCTAAAATATTTTCGCTTTGCTATTGCTAAGTCAACCAGGAAGACGTGAAAGACAAGCAAAAGATGAAGTAGATAGTTGTAGTTGCCATTGCCATTGCTATAGTTTTTGGGGTGCTCTTGATTGCCTATAGCATTTGCAAAAGAAAAAACTTCAGAGGTAATATTACTTTCTTTGACCAACTTTGGAAAAAATATCAGGGTAAAGTAGAAAAATTGTGTTGGCTCTTGATTGCTTTTGAGCAAGTCAAACATGTCACTAGTCCAAGATTCTGTTTGGTAGTCAAGGTTCAAAAAAAAAAAAAAAAAAAAAAAAAAAAAACAAGAAAATTTGGGATTCCTACAATTTTTTTCTATCTTAAAAATTAAGATATTAAGTTTTTTTTTTTTGTTTTTTTTTTTTTTTTTTTTTCAAATCAAATGTTGACGAGGCATTTTTTTAATGTCAATAATCACTAATGTCACTTTTTCACTTATCAATTACTATTCACCACATCATTAGTTTGTAAAAAGATTTGTAAGATATCTTATAACTTTAGCATTTTCATTTTTTATTATTCAGTAGCATTAACATGCCACCTATGCACTCTATGTGTCACATAGACAATTTCTATTACTAAAATAACGATAGGGACTAATTGAGCACGAGTTAAAAATGTAGGAATTAAAATAGGAGCTCCAAAAATGTAATAACCAAAATGTGTGTAGAAGTGTATAGTACTAATATTATATCAAACTAACACAAATTTTAAGAGTAAAAGATGATGTCCATTTAGGGGGCATAAAGTGTCAAGTCCTTAGCTGAAACACCCTGCTTGAGGTTTGAAACAAAAGATTTCAACTTCCCGATTTATTTAAAACTCCACTACGCTATAAAGGTTAAAATCATAAAATGTAATTTAAACTGTTTGTTGGTGCAAACACAATAATAATAAAAATAGCACGAAGAGAAATTGAATAATACTTCTGAATAATATTAATTTAAAGAGAAAAATTACACAACACTATTTGGACTGATGCGCGGCCTTCAGTCCCCCTTGCACATATATCTAGCCCAATATCTGAGTCAATTCATATTAGCCCATTAATTACCACAATTAAAAAGAATAAAATAGTCTTTCTTATTTTCAATGTGGGATTAAACAATTTCACTAATTTCTCATATTCCATATTCACTCCCACATCTTTACATTTATGTTGTAATATTTATTCATTTTAATTAATTAATATTAAAATGCTCCATCACTGTTTCTTGTCATTATGCAAGTAGCACAGTGAAGAGAACAAGGTTTCCATCTAGTGATGGTTAAAATGGCTTATGATCAATTTATAGTTTAGGTTGGACTAATGTGCATTCAATCCAAACGAATCAGTTGGAGTTGCCATATTCTAATTTCTTATGTATAATGTGAAACTCATCTTGCTCTTATCAGAGAAAATGAAGAAGAAAGGGATGATAGACCAGAGTATTGATGGCCAAAGAGAAGACCTGGAGCTCCCATTCTTTAGCCTAGCTATCATAGCTATTGCCACTAACAAATTTTCAAGCAATTACAAGCTTGGTGAAGGTGGCTTTGGACTCGTATATAAGGTAACTCTGATAGATCAATTCGCATCATATTCAACATCAATATAATCTATTTGCAAATGTGAGTTTTTAGGGTACACTAGTAGATGGACAAGAAATTGCTGTGAAAAGGCTTTTATGAAATTCTAAACAACGATTGAGTGAGTTTAAAAATGAAGTTAAGTTGATTGCCAAATTACAGCACTGAAATCTTGTTAGGCTTTTAGGCTATTGCATTGAAGGAGAGGAGAAAATGTTAATCTATGAATACATGCCCAACGGAAGCTTGGACTCCTTCATTTTTGGTTAGAACTTCTCAAAACTTAATAATTTTTGCCAAACTTCATGACAATTTTTTTTATTGTTATTTAAAGAAATTTCAATTTATTGTTTCATTGTTCAAGTTGGACTTAGCGTTAACATAAACATAAAACTTGACAGATCAAATGAGATCTAATATTTTAGGTTGGTCTATGCACTTCAACATTATTTGTGGGATTCCCCATGGAACTATCTTCCTAAAGACTCTAGATTGAGGATTATACATAGAGATCTAAAAGTAAGTAACATTTTACTTGATAGTAAGATGAACCCAAAAATTTCCGAATTTGGCATGGCAAGGACCTTTGGTGGAGATCAAATTGAAGGAAATACAAATAGAGTGGTTGGAACTTAGTAAGTATTCTTTAGGTGAAGTTATACTATTGATCTCTTAAGTTTGCCTTGTGAGCACAATTGTTACCTTCAATTACAAGCGAGCGTTATTGGTCCCTCAAGTTAAAAAAATGAGCGTTGTCAGTGCTATTGCCTATATGGCTAATTGAACAATGATGTGGCATCTTTAACTAAGTTGGCCCAATAAAAAGCAACCACTTCAATTAAAAAACTATAAAAGCTCCAACTCACCAAAAATAACAAAAAGCTATTTTTCTTTCTCTGTTCACTTCAAAGTTGGTGGAGTGTTGTGGGCTGTACTACCTCCTTTTTGACTTGTTGCCATGTTGATTTCTTCTTACGAAGGCAAGGTACGCAATAATCTATCTCCCTAAAGTGATTTGAACCCAAAGCCAGCGTGAGCTCGAGTGTACGCAAACATCTCTAAGAAAGAGATGGAGGAGTCATCACCTAGTTACAGGTCCAAGAACCAAATAATGACTTCATGAAGGTCTACCTACCAGACTAAGTCGAGAGTTAGGGTGCATTATAGGAAGAGGTGGAACACCCCAAGCTTGCACAACGTAGCTAGCCTTCATATATTGTTACTAAATCTAAGATTAAATAGAGCTCATATAATAAGCTATAATGAATGCACGCTTGTATCTAAGGGCTAGAGTTCAACAATGAGTCATGGGAGGAGCAAGCAAGCATGTGAACAAATAAATATTAAGACATGTAAAAGGCACCTAAGCATGCGATCAATCATGTGAGAATGAATACAAGATCATGATATCATCCAAATAAGTGAACACAAAGTGCAAAGAAGCACTCAAGTGTGTATGTGTATACCCAATCATGTGAATCCATAAATGTACAATAATGTAGATATCAAACAAGATTGGGTATACACAATGTGGTGAGGCCCAGGTGTTTTAAGTTCTTTATAATCTTTTAACATTTTTTAATGCTAAAGTTTCTTAATTATCATTTTCTATATTTTATCATGACTAAATTATAAATTACACTGTTTAATTTTGATTCGTTTTTAAGTTCTTTATAATCTTATAACATTTTTTTAGGAATAATTTGATAGTTGAGAGAGAGGGTATTTAAACCCTAGATGTTTTTATTGGAAACATTAGAAGGTGCAACTAGTTACAAGGTAAGACCATCAGTTTTAATTTCAGTCCTCTAACATTCATTCGTTTTCAATGTAGTCATTTTGTCTAATCAGCATCATTAAGTTCACCAAAACAACATCATTTTAGAATGTGCAAAAAAAAAAAAAAAAAAAAAAAAAAAAAAAAAAAAACCAAAACTAATTGTGAGGAATAAATTGATGTATCATCCCTCCCTGTTTTGTAAATGTCATTACCGTAACCAGTCCTTGTAATCTCTTTTTTTTTTTTTTTTTTTTTTTTTTTTTTATTATGAGTGTAATCTCTCTTCATTCCAATAAAAATTTCTCATTCATCTAAAAAAATATATATATATATATATAACATGATATACTTTCTCAATAAAAAGATCTTGAATGTTGTGTTTTGTGTCTGCTTTCTTTTTATTTGCCATCTGTTTCACTTGGATTCGGCTGACAGCACTTTACTTTGATAAAGTGTTTAACTACAAGGCCTGTTTCTTAGAGTTAGAGCCCAATACAAAAGCTTCACAAAGACTAGTATAGTGGGCTTAGCCTCACAAAATCAAACGCATACCTCTCTATCTCTCTGTATAGTCTCTATTAGCTCTGTTGAAGCGGTCACTGCCCAACCAAATTTAGAGGAGTTGGGTCTTGTTCGGTTCCAACTTCCATCGCCTTCTCCACTGAAATTAATGATGGTAATGACAAAACTTGGATAAAAAGGCTTTTGCAATAACACATTTTGGATAAACCTAAAATGCCAGGTTTTTTTTTTTTTTTTTTTTTTTTTTTTTTTTTGTGCGGATAATAAGTAATAACACATTTTAAGTATATTTTTTGATAAAATAATACTGTATTAAAATAAGGCCAAAATATATGTTTACTTAAAAGTTGATCAAAATTTTTTAAATTTTTATTTACGAATGCCTTAGAAACAATGATTAAGATGCACTTAATGATTTATTTAATCATGTAGTACATTTAAAAAATAAAATAAAGTCAAATTGTACACATATATCTAAAAAAGTACACACAATTATAATGATTTTGTGCGTGTAAACCAATGAATCATTAATGTGTATATTTTATTTTTGAAAAAAGTTTGCATTACAATTCATAATTGAGTGTTTATTAATTTTTAACATGTGCCCATAGGCACTTTTTAAAACGTAAAATGTTTTTTACTTTTAGGATCTGTTTAGTTGAGAGAATGGAAAAATGAGAGGATGGAAAAGTGGGAGAATATAAAAGATTTTAGTTTCTCTCATTTGTGTTTGGTTGGGAGGGTGGAAAAGTGGAAGGATAGAAAACTTTTTTGTTTGGTTGAAAATAAAGTTTATATAAATTTACCAGTATGTCCCTATTAAATAAAAACAAAAAAGCAACACATTATACTTTAAAAAAAATTGTGTATAGAGGGACATTTCATTAAAGTAAAAAAAAAAATAGCATAAAAAATTCAAAACTGTTTTTTTTTTTTTTTTAAGGAACAAAAACAAAAACCAACCAAAATTAATGAGAAAATAAACAAATGAGCAACAAAAAAAGAAAAGAAAAGAAAAATGAAGAAGATGAAGAAAGCAAGAGAAGAAAAAAAAAAAACAAAAAGGAAGCCAAGCACGTTAGTAAATAGAAAAAAAAAAAAAAAAAAAAAAAAAAGCCAAGCACGTTAGTAAACAGAGAAAGAAAAAAATCTAAGGAAAAAAAAAAAAAAAAAGCCAAGCACGTTAGTAAATAGAGAACTAAGTATGTTAGGGAATGGAAAGACCTATCCCAACGCTTTTGAAAGCCCTGGAATAGGGTCAACCTATTCCAGTGTTTCAAAAAGCGCTGGGATAGGTCTCTCTATTCCCTTATGTAGAGAGACCTGTCCTAGCACTTCAAAGGAATAAATGGACCCTATTACAGCGCTTTCAAAAGTGCTGGGACAGTTTCCTCTACATAAGGGAATAGAGAGACCTATCACACAAAAGTGATAGAAATGGAAAATTAGTCTTCACAAAAACATGATAAAGGGAGTTAAAAGTAAAAATTGTGACATTCTAATGATTAATGTTACATACACAAAAAATTACACAATATATGAATTGACAAATTTTTATTAGTTTCATCTAAACTCATCATTGATATTAATTTTTTTATTTTCCTTTAACAATCTATCAGACTAGCTGATGTTAAAATTTTTATGTTTGTACATAGGGGTGAAGGGGAGATGGGCTCCTTGACTTTTCAAAAATCCTCCCCTACTCTTGTATTTTTGGTAAAAAACATATAATTTTGTACATAAATTTAAATAATAGCCCTCTAGATTTTTACGAAAAACATAATGCATTTACAATTTTATATAGTTGACTAATGCATTTTTGTTCTTTTTTTTTTTTTTTTTTTTTTGGAGAGAGAAAGTTTTAACTTATGGCATCGCTCATGATGATAGCTCTTTATCATCAAACTAAGATACCGATTAGTTTTTGGTGTAGGCAGGGATTGAACTCCAGATCTCTTATATAACCATCAGAGACTTTACCAGTTAAGCTAACTGGAACCCAGTTTCTTTATTTTATTTTATTTTATTTTATACAAGATAGAATTCTACTCTAGCCTAATCTAAGTGTATATGTGTGTGAAGCTCTCTCCTGGAGACTTGAACCCCGGCTCTTGCCCTTCACACTCCACAAGTATAGGGAGTGCGGTGGTGGAACCCAGTTTCTCTCTAATTACTCTTATATCATACATAACTTATTAAATCAAAGTATATTTAATGTATACTATACGTAATTTAATTATATTTTAGGGTAAACTAAGTATTTGGTCCCTAACCTTTACACTATTTTTCAATTTGGTCACCAATCTTTCACATGCATCAATTTAGTCTCTAATATTTTGGTATTGTATCAAAATGGTCCCTACTATTAAGTGATGGATGGAGAAATGATGACTTGGCTAATGGTCAAAATAAAATATTTGTTTAATGTCACGTAAGATTGCCACATGAACTGCCATGTCAACGTTACCTAAACTTTTTCTTGAAAAAAATAAAAAGAAAAGAACCAGCCAGCTTAGTGAGTAGCTCACGTCCAAACACCTAAGCCTCAAATTAGGATCAAAATCCCTAACATAGTAGCATGAATCACTAGGAAGCAGCAACTTCAATATCAAAATCCCTAATATAATAGAAGAGATTGGTGATTTAGCTCTCACCGCAGCAATACCCGATGGTGAAGACTAGTGGCAAAACCCAACTTGACGCTGATCTACTGGTGGCGCAAACAACTTTTCAAAAATGATTGTGCATATGAATGACTTTTTGTAGCTGAGAACACAGATGAGATCCAATGGAAAAAATAGAGGACTCCTCTCTTGAGATCCATCTCGATAGGGTATGGTTCATTGGTTTGCATTTGCAGAAAATTTCCAACATTTTTCTTGTAATTAATCAAATTGATGAGGACAAAGAGAAAAAGAGAAAAGAACAAAAAGTGAATGACTGCATTGTCAAAATCTAAACCTGATTGGTGAGCCCTGAGATAATATTTCTAAATTCTAACACGGTAGGCCAAAGTGTGTATCTTTCACACACACAGCAAGAGAGAGTCTAAATTTGGGTGCCAAATTCCAGATTCATGCCATATGAGATTCGTTTTTTATTTAGTTTAATTTAGTCAAGGTGGCATGATAGTTGTATAAAAATTATTTTTTAATTTTAGCAGTTAATCACGTCAGTATTTTTCATCTATCACTTAACGATAGAGACCATTTTGACACACTACTAAAAAATTAGGGACCAAATTGACAAATTTAAAAGATTAGAGACCAAATTGAAATATAACATAAAGGTCTCCAAACATATAATTTACCCTATATTTTATTTTTATTAAATTAACTTGTATATTTTTAGACATATCAAGACTTACTTCTTTTTTTCCCTAAAGATGTAAATTAAGACTTACATTTTTTTTTTAGAGAAAAATTTAAGACTTAATTGATGTGAAAATTTTGTTTATATAATAAAATATCATATGTTAAATCAAAATTACAAACATTCTTTATGTATAAACAATAAATAAATAGGTAACATATATATGTATATGTGTCTGTGATTATTTGGATTTCATTCTTATTATACATTTAGCTTGGCCCTTGAAAAAAAATATCTGGCTGCGTTGCTGTCTATAGACTTTCTATACTCTTCTACTGTATGTTAGTCTTTCATGATATTCACTAAGTGAATTCAAACGCGTAAGTTCCTAACACATCCAAAACTGTGACGTGCTATCTAGAATCCAAACATGCATGCGCACCTTATTAAACAACCTAATTTAAAAAAAAAAAAAAAGCGGCACGGGTTGATGTTGAGACCAAAGGCATGGCAATATCAATACGGCATGCTTTTAGAATTGGACATTAATTACATTATCCTCAGCGTGGCCGAAAGTTTATTTTTATTTTTCGTTTCGCCTCATAAATTCGCCGCCAGGGCATGACTTTGATGTGGAAACAAAGCCGCACCGCACGCAATAACAAACAAAAGTAAAATTTTTTGGCCGGTGGACACCTGAGGTAAGCAAAACGTGTATGAGGATAATTTCTCCAACAAATAGAAAGAGAGAGAGAGAGAGATACATATTTCCTACTTGAAAAGATTTCCTTATTAAATGCAATAAATATATATATTCAAATTTGAATATTCAACAAATTAACGCGTATTCAAATATCTATCGCCGTTTCCAAATAGGAATTGAAAACAGAGAAACGAAAGAAGTTAAAAGGCGGCACGGGTGGGCGGTTCTTGAATCTTTATAAATAAAAGTTGCCTGCCAGTCAACACAAAGTTGTCTCTCTTAGCTAGTTTTTTTTCTAAAAGCGGCTATGGAGTCCCTTAGAATTAAATCCCTCTTTTCTTCTTTGGTTCTTTTTGTTCTTGTTTCTAGTCCTACTTTGAGTTCTGCAGCTTCCCTCGGAATCAACTATGGTCAACTTGGAAACAATCTTCCTCAGCCCACAGATGTTATTCCTCTCATCAACTCCATTGGTGCAACAAAGGCGAAGCTTTACGATGCAAATCCTCAAATTCTTAGTGCATTCGCCAACACCAGCATCGAATTCATGGTTGCAATTGGCAACAATTTATTATCATCGATGGGTGATCCACAGCAAGCCTTGACTTGGGTGAAATCGAATGTCCAAACATACTTGCCGGCTACGAAGATTACAGGCATCATGGTAGGTAACGAAGTGTTAACTTTGAACAATACTGAGTTGAGCAACAGTCTGGTTCCAGCCATGAAAAGCGTGTATGCTGCACTGGTTTCTTTAGGATTAGACAAGAGTATCAACGTAACTACCGCACACTCTCTCAACATCATGGGATCTACTTATCCTCCATCTGCTGGAGCCTTTGAACAAGACTATAAGGTATATATGCAAGCAATCTTGAGCTTTCACGTGCAGACAGGTTCACCTTTCTACATCAATATGTACCCCTTTTTTGCATACACGAGTAGCCCAAGTGAAATTGATCTTAATTATGTTCTTTTTGAGCCAAATAATGGGTTTGTGGATCCAACTACCAAGCTCTCATATGACAACATGTTATTTGCACAAATTGATGCGGTTTATTCTGCAATAACTTTGTTGGGGTATAAGGGGGTCTCAATTTGTGAGTCAGAGACTGGTTGGCCATCGAAGGGAGATGCTGATGAAGTTGGTGCTACACTTGATAATGCAGCCAAGTACAATAGCAATTTGATAAAGATGGTTGCTGAAAACGAAGTGACACCATTGGGGTCGAATTTAGACATATATATTTTTGCATTGTTTAACGAAAACATGAAGCCCGGACCAACATCTGAGAGGAATTTTGGATTGTTCCAACCCGATAAAATGCCAGTGTATTCCGTTCGACTCACTGATGGAGTTTCTGTTAGTTCTTCTGCTGTTAAAAGATATAATAGTCTTATAGTGTTATTCTTCTGCATAGCATCAATTGCAATTCTCTAGAGGCAATTGGATTGATAAAGAACGTAGAAGGTCAAAGTATATGTATACAAACTAAGAATGTAATTTGCCTAATTCATTCCACTAATCCGAAAGTCTTTGTCCTTTCTATACTAGCTTGAACCCTTTTCCATTATTTGACTTGGGCTCACCCGTTACTAACATTCAAATTGATACTATTGACTAATCCTACTTTAAAAAAAATAAACACAAGCGAAAAAGACTAATTCAAGTCTTTTAAAATAAAATCAGCATGCAATGAATATAAACTTCGGAAGTGTTGGAATATACACATGTGAATAGTGTGATTAGGAGATTTGTAGCATTGTAAAATCTCACCTTGGATACTAATGAGAAGAATTACTAGTTATATATAATAAAATTTGGTTCAAGTTCATTGGTTTAAGCCTTTTGATCAAATGATATATTTATATATCACACAGATGGGGTGTTAATCCTCATGTTATTGGCTCTCAACTGCGTTTTAAAAAATAATAATAATAAATTAAAAAAATTAAATAAGTATAAAAATAAATCTCATTCCACTCATCCAAAAGAAATTGTCCATTATAGACTAGTTTGAACCCTTTTCCATTATGTTAAGACTTGGGTTCCACCCGTGACTAACATAAGAATAAAAATAAATCTCATTCCACTCATCCAAAAGGCTTTGTCCTTTTTAGGCTAGTTTGAACCCTTTTTCATTATGTTTAGACTTGGGCTCACTGCGCTCACCCGTGATTAACAATTCAATTTGCCATTATTGACTATCCTACTTAAAAAAAAGACTATTCCAGGACTTTTAAAAGTTCTCAAAAAAAAAAAAAAAAAAAAAAAAAATCCCTTTAAAACAAAATCAACATGCAATGAACAAGAACACAAACTCCTCATCACTTTCTGCAATTCGTCCGCCGATATGACTCCATTTCCATCCATGTCGTAAGCCGAAAACGCGTCTTTCAGATTCTCCATGGCCTCGTCGGAATCCACACCCTTTGTGTTCAGTTCCACGAACTCGTTTAGGTCAATAAACCCATCCCCGTCAGCGTCCACCTCGACAATCATCTTTTCGAGCTCTTCCTCTGTGGCTGGGTGGCCTAAGCTTCCCATGATGGATCCTAATTCAGAGGGCGAGATCTTGCCGTCTCCATTGACATCGAATTTCTTGAAGACTTGTTCGAGTTCCGCCATCTGGGTTGGTGTGTCTAGCGATCCTGAGTTCGTGTTTGAATTTGTAGTTGTGGTTGTTGTCGTCGATGAATTGAGAGAAAGACTGTTGGAGGAATCGGTTTTCTTTTTACGGTGGAAAAGGGATTTGAAACCCATGATTTCTTTTTCTTGTTTTTGCTGTTCTTGTTCAGAGTGAGGGAAAAATATATTTAAAGAATGAGAAATATAGGGTGTTTTGGTTAAAATTGGGAGAGGGTGATCGGAGACAGAGATTTGGGGAAAATTGAAAAAAAAGAAAAACTAAAAGGAAAGAGAGTGAATGAGGGAGATTTCTAAAAGTTTTTGTAACAAACTCAATTTCTCAGTCCCGATGAGCTTTGCACCAAGATCTCGCTCTAATTAAAACCCAGGTCTTTCATCTTGTTAGTTCAATCTCTCTCTTGATGTCTAGTTCGTTCTCTCTCTCTTTTTTTTTTTTTTTTTTTAATCTTTGGATTTGTGTTCTTGGATTTAGGTTTGTGTTCTTGTTAATTTTGTTCAAAACACACTTAAATCTTAATTCATATGATTTTTAGTTTTTAATTCTGTTTTTAATTTTTTTTATTTAGTTAAAATTAATAAATTAATTTTTTTAATTTAAATATTGACGTGACATTTTTTAATGTCAAGAAATATTTTTTATTATTAATTTAGGTCACGTGGATATTAATTTAGTATTATTTATTCTTACGGTTTGCCACGTCAGTTTTTTTCGTTTTTGATGTAACGGTAGGGACCAAAATGGAAAGCGTTTTTCAAGATAGAGACTAAAAGAGGTAAAAATAAAATGTAGAAACTAAAATGGAAATAGCCTAAAAATGTAGGAATTAAAATGTGCTTTCCACCTATAATATATACATGTGAATAGTGTGATAATTATAAAGTCTCTCATCAGATACTAATGAGAAGAATTACTGGTTAAAATTTTGGATCAAGTGTCACTATATGAGTACATCTAACATCTTATAGTATCCTCTTAATTATCTATTGAAGAGAAGTTTAACCACAATTTTTTTTTTTTTTTTGAAAATATTGTTGTTGTTATTATTCTCTTGAAAGGATGATTGTATTGTTTAACACTAAATTTGTCTTTGGATTCAAGATGGTTTCATGAAATCATCTTTTTAAGAGTCAATTTGAGTAGGTTTTTGGCTTAAGTAGGGTGACATGCGCGGTAGGAGTTAAGAAACAATTTTATTTATTAAAGAAGAATCATCAGTTCAAAAAACACTTTGGCAGTCTTTGGTTTGATGGCAGTAAAATATTTTCAGGAGAATAATTTTTAGAAAAGAAATTATTTTCAAGTACATGGTAATGTTCTTGAAAATACTTTAGAATATATTTTTAAGTGTTTGGTTGTGTTCCTGAAAATGTTATGGAAAACATATTTTCTCATCTCCTAAGTCCCAAGCACAAATAAAATAAAAAGTGGAGAATTTTAGATTTAAAAAAAAAAATATATATATATATATATATATATATTCTTGATTAGAGACCTGCAGTGCCAAGCACCAGTGACCACTGGCCACCAGTGGTGGTGGTTGGCCATCAGATACCGAAGATGTTAGTGGTGGGGGAGGGGGGGAGGGGGGGGGGGGGGGGGGGGCGGTGGTGGTGGTAGACAATAGAGGATAGGGGATGGCAGTTCAATTGATAAGTTTTGGATGAGGTGGAAAATTGTTTACAGAAAATGAAATCGTAAACCAATTTTTGTCATAAGTGCTTTTATTTTACGGTCAATCGAAATACCAACATTTTATGTCGCCTCAAACACCTATAAATGTGGAAAATATTTTTCGTGATTTTCCGTCGACCCAAACACAGATTCAACGTGAACTATTTGCTAACTTAGCATTGTCAAGTCAGACACCACAAAATGAGAAATCATCACTTCAAAAGATGATTTTACAAAAGGAGTGTTTACTAAATAATTTGAAAAGAGCGCTGATTTTACCATCGTAGTCACTCATTTTCACGCTATTCGTGTTATCGAAGCACTAGAATGGGGGAGCGATTCTTTTCCTCATTTTTAAACATGATTTTCTGACAATTAAGAGGTTGGAAGAAAGAAAAACAAACAGCAGAATATATTGCCTATGCTCGACAGTTTCTACTTTATTTATATATTTCTGTTTCTTTCCTGCACATCAACCAGTACTCTACATTGCCATCGTGACTGGGAATAGCCTATCCAAAAAAGTATAAACACCCCCTCCTAACAGAAGTGCACCACTGAAAAAACAACCAATTCAAAAGCCATATCAGAAACAACTCGAAACAGCAAGAAATCTGATCAATGAGAAAACAGCTTGCGAAGGATGTGTGATAGTTGCACATCATTTTAATGTGCTGATTACGAAGTGGGTTGAGTGACATTTATGGAGAGATTAAGGGGGTTGTAACAGTGTCTACCACCAGTCTTGTGAACATGTGACTGATGACAGAGGTGAATGAGTATTACCCATTATGAGAAGTAAGACATATAAGATGAACCCAAGAACTACCTGATTGGGTTGATCCATGCTGAGAACTTGCGGAATGAAAGCAGGCTCTGCAAATATCGTAGCATTAATATTTGCTAAAAGAAATTTCGAACAGGACAGTGTCGTAGTATGATTTGAATAATTCAAAAGTGTAGTACAGATGCAACTAGTTACTATAGATATGGTTCAAGGCATTTGCCAGAATTATGACTTCATATGCTGGCATACACGTTTGTGCATGACATCAATGTCTTCTTCTATTATTTATTTATTATTATTTATAATTAAGATATCAATGTCGGAAAACTCAGAATGATGATGGAAGCTTTTGCTTGTCCTTCCACACAAGCACTAGAATTGAAATGACTTATCCAGTGAAGAAAGAATACTACCTGCAATGCTCCAGCGAAAGAAGCAGCAAGAAGCAGAGGAGCAACATAGCCAGTTGTGTATGTCAAAAGTAGGCTGCCTCCTACAACTGGATCCTGTTAATGTAAGTGTCCTGTTATTGAACAAATTTAAAGATAAAACTGGCTAACAGTATACAAATAATCAATGTGCAGTACATTTTGAGTAAAGTCTTTGTTCTTTTTTTTTTTTTTTTTTTTCTTTTTTCTTCTTTGACATATTTGCATGTTAAAGAGAGGGATAAGATTATTAATCTCAAATAGTAACATATTACTTATATCTTCTATTGCCTTGAGTAACATAAGAGGTTCTCGAGAGAATCAAAATGAACTTAAGAATCTCCACCAAATCAAGAGGTTCTTCCAAGGAGTAAAAAGACCTCCAGTAACCCATCCACTAGCATCAGCTTGAAAGTTGGTCTTCCTAAGCAATACCAAAGCAGCGCTTAGACTCATAACTCTTATCACTAGTCTATGAGCTAATGAATCTTAGTTCAGTTACGCTAAACACAGCAATATGGCAAATATGCAAAAAGGACACTTAAGGAATAATCACTAGCTTCCTCAATGTGTGTGTGTGTGTGTGAGAGAGAGAGAGAGAGAGAGAGAGAGAGAGAGAACAAATACTAACCATGCGAGACCACCATAGTATATCTACAGTCTGAAGGATCAAAGCTTTAAAGAAAATTATAGAATAATGAATTTCAAAGTACCTTGGATGTAGCCACATATCCTAGCAGAGTGGCCAACACTGGTGTATTGCAAGGGGAGGCAGCTAAGGCAAACGTAAGCCCAGCTAGATATGCTTGCACACCTAACATGTCAAATTTATTCAACTTTGAAACTTGTAAGAGTATTTAGACATTTAGCAATTACTTGAATAACTAGGGGAAAGTTAAAGGCCGATTACTTGTTGGGAAGTTGGCGGCTGCAGCACGGGGATCAAAATTGTTAAAAAGCGAGGGGAGCTGTAATTCAATTATCTGCAAAATTATACATAGGATGAGCACATAAAAAGAAAAAGGTAGTGTCAGGAAAGAGCTGAGTCAAACAAAGTCTTCTAAGAGGTTAAACTATCAAATTCTGTTATCACATCTCAAAAACATTGAAGCCGTTTTGAAGGATTATTTCCTAAACTTGATCACTTCACTAAAAATTTATATACACAACATAATAATACTATATCTACAAATGCCTTTTCAAAGACTAAAGTGGTTCGACAAGTATTCAAGCTAAGCTAGCAAATATTATGAGGCAGTAGGACCCAAAATACTATAAAAACATTAATCAATACCTCAAGGAGATTTAGACCCATAAGAAAAGCTAAACCAGAGGCTGCCAAAGGTAATCCCTGCCCTATCTGTCCATATGCCTTCCCAGCAAATGAGGCTGCTATGCCTAGGACTGCTAGAGTGGTTGCTAATCCCAATGCAAATGCAATGGAATCCCCAACGATCTGGTTAGGGAGTGGGGAAAAAACACATATTAATGATCAGATGAAATGCAATAGAGTTGCAATCACATAGGTAGGTAAAAAAGATCAATACTAATAAACGTAAATAAAAGAGAACAGCAAAATTTTAATATAAAGAAATTTTTTTTTTTTTTTTTTTTTTTTTGTTTCAATGGTGGTGGGGGGATTTGAACCCTAGATGTCTTCGTTGGAAATAAGGGTCATCAAATAGCCCATGACCCATGGGCTGGCCCAGTAGCCCGCTAGCCCATCAGGCTAATGGGCAGCCCAGCCCGGTAATATTGAAGCCCGTGGGCAGCCCAGTAGCCCAATAGGACAGGCTATGGGTTGGTTTCTTTACCCATGGGCACCCGGTGGGCCGGCCCGTTAGCCCAGCCCAGTAACCCGACCCGTTAGCCTGACTCATTGCCCAAAATTTATAACAAAATAATTTGGGGGTTGGGTGGGTGAGAGATTGAACTTTAGACATTATAAAAACTTTAAGACCACACACCTAACCACTAAATACTTGGAATGATTGTGATACAATATGCATAATAAATATATATTTTGGTATTAGTCTAGTAGCTTTGATTTTTAAAACAAAGTTACTAAGATGATTGTTACCCTATCTCTGTTCCTCTGGAAAGAAAGTCATTCTTTCCTTTGATAAAGTCCAATTCTTTCCTTACAAGTTACAATTATAGAAGAAATTCCTTAAAAAAAAAAAAAAAAAAAAAAAAAAAAAAAAAAGGCTGACCGTTGGTTGAAAGAAATTCTTTCCTTAATGAGTTGATATTTGATTCTTCATATATTTCCTTTAAGAATTGATATTTTATTCTTCAAATATTTCCTTTAAGAGTTGATATTTAATTCAATGTACTTATTTATTCTTATCAATAAAAGTTAATTAATCTTATTTTAGTACCTTTTTAAGAGGTATGTCTTAGTATTTTTTTTTATAGAATCTTTTTAGTAGATTTAATTGTTCAATTTGATAGTTTGTAATAATATATAATTATAATTTTTTTGGTTAAATTTTTATAACCCCATTGAAGACTTGTTAAAAATGCCCATGGGTAGCCCATTAAACCCACCTCACTAGCCTAGCCTGCTAAAGCCCAAATGGGCATTGCCCATGGGCAGGGCCATGGGCTAGGGTTTTTCCATCCAGCCCGGCCCGACCCAGCCCATTGACTAGTTAACAGCCCATTAAGCCCAGCCCATTAGACCCATGGGCCAAGTAAAAACGGGTCGGCCCGGCCCATTGACGAGGCCTATACACTATTTGCCATAGTTGAACCTGTGAGTTTAGTTATAGAGTCATCAACGAGACCAACCACATCCTTATTGAGATATGCTCTAACTTTGACCTCCTGACACAATCAACAAACTCAGTTCCTTCTACAACCCAAACAAGACCTTCTCACTTGGTCCCAAGAGCTCAATAGGTCTAGGAATGGTGAAGGGTCAAAGGTTGATGATGAAGAGAAGGTTGTGATTTATTCGAGATAGAGGAGGGAAAGATATGATGGATGAATGACATAGAGAAGAGATTGTTTCTTTTTTACTTATATGGACTTGACTTGAATTTTTAATTGATTTGCCTTATTTTGGTTGGTCCAAGTATGTAAAAAGATGTCATGTCATTGTTCCGTTACCTGCATAGGCAATAACACGAATAATAGTTAACTAAAGGACTAACAGTGCACATTGGAAACATGAGAGATCAGTAGTGCACATTTAAAACTTGAGGGACCAATTCTTATTAGAAAGTAAAATTTAAAGATCAATAGTGTAATTTAGCTAATTTTTAACATGTTCTATTATTGACAATTTTTCTAATCAAAGATTTCCATTCTTAATGGTGTTCTACAGTGGTTATATGGCACCCGAATATGCCATTAATGGCCTATTTTCAATAAAATCTGATGTCTTCAGCTTTGGAATATTATTGTTGGAGATAATATGTGGAAAGAAAAATCGAGCGTCTTTCCATCCAGAAGATAGTCTAAACCTTGTTGGAAGTTCTCAAAAGATTTGACTATTGTTTTTAATACATATTATGAAACAAACAATGACAAGAAATTTTCAATTTTTTTAGGCATGGAAATCATGGAAAGAAGTTAGGACTTTGGAACTAATTGATACTTGCTTAAAGGACTCTTGCATCCTATCGAAGATTGAACGTTGCCTCCATATTAGTTTCTTATGTTTGCAACAGCATCATGAGGATCGGCCTAACATGTCATTTGTGGTTATGATGTTACATAGTGAGAGTTCACTACTAGAACCAAAAGAGCCGGGTTTCTTTGTTGGAAAAAAATCACCTTCATTGAGGAAGAACCAATCATCCTCAACCAATGAAGTTACTATTACCTTGTTAGATGGTCGATAGTCAAGCATCATATCAATTGCATTATATTACATATTTTATGATTAATATTTTACATTTGTACATTTTACAAATTGTACACACTTGTATTCTCTAAGAATGCAACATGAGTCTTATTTGAATTTTAAAGGCTTAAAATGACTTCTTCAATATTTAAGAGGTTTGAGACTACTTATAATCCATTTAACCAACTTTTTTAAGAAGAAAGAAGTAATTTCATTGAGACTCCAAGTTGTCATTTAAAAATCTCTCTGTAAGCGACTAAATTTCTAGTTTGAAATTAATCAAACAAGTAAAATAGTTTCACAAATGCGAATTTTGTATTGATGATTGTGTGGTACAATTCTCTGGAATTACAAAAGAGTGATCCTCTGATTCGATCTCCTTGCAAAACTTATTGATTAGATTTATGGTAATGTGGATTTGACTTGAACACAAAATATCCTTCAATTTGGTTGAGGGATGGATTGAAGATTACTAAAACGGAATTACAATGGATCTCTGGCTATGAGCTTGTTTAGAAATCCTTTGTTCTTCGCGTTCTTCGTGTTCTTCGTGCGTTCTTTGTCTTTGAAAGTTTGTGGTGGAAGTTCTTCGGAGCTTTAGAGGCTTGAATCCGTTGAGCTTCAATGATTTATGATTTGTTGATGTTTTCGGACACTTTTGGCTTGATTCCCGTGAACTTTAGGATCTAGGCAGATGATCTGGATGATTCTGCTTCGAATGTTCTTCGATTTTTGGGGTTGAAGTTCTTGAAGTTCTTGAAGGCTTTGAGGCTTGATCTTCACAGAGCCTTTTTTACTTCTCAATTCTGGTCCTCCTAAATGTCTCAGGAAGGCTTTTATTTATAGGAGTTTTGGGGTGGGTGAGCGATACGTGGCGGAACTTGATTGGTGACACATGTCACAGCCTGATTGGTTCGCTTGTGTCATCGCTTACACGTGCTGGACTGCTTGAGTCATCGCTTACACGTGTGAGGCTACTTGAGTCATCGCTTACACGTGTGCTGATGCGTGATTGGTTCTTGCATGACACTTGGCAAATTTCTGTTGGCTTCTGAATAGTGATAGCAAAACCTAGCAGCAATACATGGTGCTCTGTAATTGGCTGTATTTTGTGGACTTGGTAATGTGACGTGTCAGCTTGCGATAGGTCGGGAATTTTCCCTCTCTACAAATGCCCCCTCGAGACTCGTTCACGCACACACTCTTGGAGTGTGGTGTGGAAATGAGTTTCGAAAAAAATGGATTTTTGGTACTTGACTCTTTAAGTGAGGTAGTCAAAGGTGGTGGAGCTGTTGAAGGTGGTGGAGCTTTCAGAAGGATGAGATAATTTCCGAAGAGTAGACTCATCCATACGAAAGGCTTTGATGAGACCGAAAAAGGGGTCTGCAAGTATTTGAACGTACTTGCGTGATGGAGCCTTCATTGCAGAGATTAAGTTGAAGTAATTTCAAAAGAATATTTTGGATCGTTGGCGGCGATCACAAGATGTTGAAGATGGGGAAGATGAGGGAATGGTTGCTGGATACAGCATGCAGGGTCATAGAGCTAGCCTCGTGTTCTTAAGAACTTCTGGTGAAGTTATTTCAGAAGATCATGCTTTGGATTACAACGAGGACAGGTGGGAAAGTGGTTGAATACACCTGCATATTTGTATCACTCAAGTTAAGTTGAAGTAATTTCAGAAGCTTATGTATTCTGGGTATGCTGGTAGTGGCAACGAAGAAGATGGAGATGAAGCAAAGCAAATGAGCAAAGCATACACCACCATGGTGCTGGCCCTGTATGCTGGGACCCTTCTGGTGTAGATGTTTATGGGAAGTACAACTTTGAATATGGGACTGACTGTGTGTTGCATGGGGTCCGACAGCAAGTAATCGAATGCACCTGTGTAATGGGACCATGCTGACGGACGTTATGTTGAAGTAATTTCAGAAGAGTACCTTCTGAAATTCTTCAAGCTGATTTTAAGTTGGAGTAATTTCAGAAAATTAGTTTTGAGGTACCAGCAACGATGACCTTTGGGTCCCATAGTAGTGGGGACATGGAATAAAGCTTTGATGACCATTTACCGGCACCAAAGGCTGAATTCTGATGAGCTGGCACCTTGAAGGTTGTTTTAAGTGTTGGATGGAAAACAATTTGTAGGATACCCCAACACTTTTTACCATCTTCATCTACTGCCACTTGTTGGAAAAGCACAGAAAAAATGAAAGATGGAACTAACTTGTGAACCTGGTTTGGAAACCGGACAAGTTGTTGTTTGTTCCGAACCACTGCTGCTGCTGGAAGACCAAGCAATTGGAAAGAGACCACAGGAGCCCTGAGGTTAGGAACAGGTGTGTCCGCTGGACTTGGATTTCCTGGCCAACCAAGTCCACGGAAGCATGGGAGGGCGATGCAGACCTTGTTATGAGTAATTTTATGGACAAAGGTGGTTGTTAAGTGGAGAAACAAAGTTTGTTTGGATCTCAAAACTGCAATGATGTTGTAAATAGGGTTTCGACCGACCCATGGGAGGGTTGATCTCAAACCGATTATGAAGCAAAATTGATTGCTAGGTATTGAGAATGATGAGGTCATAGTGAGAAATGGTTGTGAAAAGGAGGATTTGAAAATCTGAAAGAGGCAAATCTTCATTTCATGATTCAGTGTTTTTTTTTTTTTTTTTTTTTTGGATGAGTTTTTGATGAACCCGGCCCTCCTATTTATAGTAGAGAGATGAAGAATGGTAGGTAGGTAGTTAAGAATGGTAGTTGAGAATTTTTGGTGAGAATGGTAGATGGGAACAGTAGGTGGGAACGATAGGTGAGAATGGTAGGTGGGAACGGTAGGTGGGAATGGTAGGCACTGAATGGGAATAGTAAGTTGGAGACTGGTAGGCACCGAACGGGAATAGCAGATTGAACTAATGACCTAGTGTAATTTCAAGACACACTTGTGAGAGTTCATTTGTACTTTGAAAGGCAAGTCTTGATGAAATCTGGAGAATAACCCTGAGGAGATCCTAATTAAGTGGATGAATCTCAAATTTTGATCTCAGGAGTTTAAGTTTCAGACATCGTCAGTACTTCAAAGATTTGGGTTTGATTGGTGATCACCAAGTCCAAAACCAATAAGTGGATTTCAAAATCAGAATCTTCGTGAAAGTACGAATAGAACAAACGTTGCTCGAATGTCTTGATTCTTGGTCAGAGTTCACTTCAAAGCCAACAGTTGTAGAATCACATTATTTGGGAAATTTTGGGTTCTCAAATGAAGAAATAGACCCCAAATTTGGAATGTACACGAAAAATTGAGAAAGGCAAGTGTGACTTGAAAATTTTGACTTTAGGTTGATTTCAACATCAAAGTCAACTGTCTTGGAATTTGGGCCATTTGTGCAATTTTCGAGTCTCAAATGATGAAACGGACCCCAAAATCGGAATGTACACGAAAAATTGTGCAAGACAGGTCCATCTTAAAAATTTGACGTTTGGTCAACATTTGCACAAAAGTCAATTTTTTGGAAATTGGACGTTTGCACAATTTTCGAGCCTCGAATGAAGGAATGGGTCCCAAAATCGGAATGTACTCGAAAAATTGAGTGGGGCGGGTCCGTTTTGAAATTTCTGACTTTTTGGTCATGGTCAAAGGTCCGCTTGGTCCAAGCACTTTCTTTCTCATTTTTTTTTTTTTTAGGGGGTTCGGATCCGGGTCAAACCGGGTCGGTCCGGGTCTAATCTGGACCAACGGGTCAGCAGCATGGGGGATGACGTCATCCATGACGTCACATTGCTGAGGACGCATGTGGCACGTGCGACACGTGTGGCACGTGCGACACATGTGGCACGTGTGGCCCGTCTACACGCTTGAAGGATGTCCGGCGCGTGAGATCCGATGGAGGCGCGTGTTCGTTGAGGCGAACGATCTGGCGGCGCGTGTAGGCGCGTGAGTGACTTCTGGACCTAAAAATTTCAGGTTTTGTAGGTCTAAGGCCGTAAAAGACCATGGTGCAATCATTTTTCTAAAATAACCGGCAGATTTTCACAGATTTGAAAGACTATGCCGTGGGTCTTCGCGAATCCGGGGCGGCGCGTGGTGGCGCGTGCGGCCATTTCTGGGCTTGAGATTTCTGGGCTTTGTTAATCGTGGGCCGATGGATCTAGTGGTGACACCTGTTTTGTGAAGATTTTCTCAAATTTGTGCAGATTTGAACGAAAAACTTCGCGAAACGTTTGGGAGTTTGTGGCGGCTCGTGGTGGCTCCGCTGCTAAAGATTTTTCTGGGTTTTGTACACCAAAGTCCTTAGAAGATTTCTGTGGGTTGATTTCTTTGTGAAATCTTGTCAGAAACTTTAGAAATCCAAAATGGAGTCCGCACACATTGTTGGATTTGTTGCCACCTTGGTCTACTTTGGCGGGGGCCATTCTGACAACGCTTGACAACCCAGGCAGGGAGTGGTTCCAGAGTAACCACTAAGTATCTCTGTTGTCCTCAAGAAGTCGGTGACACAGTTGAACAAGAAGCTTTCCTTCGTCGGTCTAGGATGGGAGACTAAAAGCATTGCTGGACTTGTTGTCATCTTGGTCTACATTGATGGTGGCCGTTCTGACAACATTTGACAATCTAGGCAGGGAGTGATTCCAGAGTAATCACTGAGTGTCTCTGCTGTTTACAAAGGAGTTGGTGACACAGTAGAACAAGAAGATTCCCTTCGTCGGTCTAGGACTTCATTCACAGTCTAGTGTCATAGTTTCCGAGGTCTAGTGTAATTTTTTTCTTTCTGACAGCATGATACATTTATGGGCTTTGTCATTTCTGATTTTTCAAATGAGTACGTCACCCTTTGAAAATATGGCACTTTTAACTTTTTTACAGGTGTTTTTTTTTTGTTTTGTCTGCTAGCTTCTATGGATCTCTATATAAAGCCACTCAGGACATGCACTAACTCGTACAAACGTAATCTCTAATAACAGAATACTCTATAGTAACATAATACTCTGTATGGAGAAACCATGCCCACCCTTTTTTTATTTTATTTTATTTTATTTTTTAATTAATTTATTTTCTATTATTTGATTTTTTTTTTTTTTTTTTTTTTAGTTCACAGGTATCATGATGCTCTTTTTTAAGGATTCGAAAATTGGTGAAGAACCAGCCTTGTTTATTTATAAGAAGAAAGATGACAAGGATGCGAAGCCTACGACCTTGATTGTTCGTCCGCCCACAATTGGAAAATTTTCAGAGAAATGGGGTCGTAACTCTTATCCTTTCAATTTGCCGAAATGGTCACAGGTTGTTCCTTCTAATGGCGGCTCTAACTTGGAAACAACTATCCTTCTTGCCTCGCATCACAAAAATGTTGCTAAGTCAAAACCGTACAACACTTTGGGACGAGAGATAATTGCCAAACATGCGGATTGGGATTTTTCCTTTAACGTGAATGGAGGATCTTCTTACTTCTTCCTTTATTGGGATTGGCTAGAAGATGTGCTCAGCCGGTGTAAACAGCTCCTTGATGTGACCCACCTCTACAGTGCGGTCTTTGCTTCCTTATTCACATATGATTATGATGAAAACCTCATGAAAGCATTTTGTGAGTGTTGGAGTCCGTCCACTAATACCCTCCATACCTCCGTTGGGGAAATTTCCATCACACCATGGGATCTTTCCATTCTCGGTGGACTTCCTTGTACCGGTGCATTTTATGATGAAGTAGTACCCAATGCGCAAGAGCTAGATGGAATCAATGACCAAGGACGACCCTATCTGCCGTACAGCTGTCGCTACCTCTTCCTGGCGTATCATCATCTTCAAAATCGGTTGAAGAAACAAGGGAAAGTAAGTGTTCGTGACTGGATCACTTTTTGGTATAGAGGAAATAGCAAGTATTCGGCTCCTAGAAAACCAGCGAGACGGACAACCATTCCCAAGTATAGTCAGAATCCCTCGGGTGAGATAAAGGAGCATGGGCCATGGCTTGATAAAGAACACGGGGTCTTTGTGGATCTTCAAGTTGAAGGTGATTTAAAGGAGGAGACTTATTTATCGGCGCTTCTTTCCTGTTGGCTGTGCATATTTGTCTTCCCTATCAAGGATCAGAACAGCATCCGTCCTGGTACTTTCAAAATTGCTAGTTCCATAGCTAATGGTCGTTCATTTGGCCTTGCTTCCCCAGTATTGGCTAGCATTTATCGTGGGCTTAATACCATTTCTTCCTCTTCTACCCCGAGCAAGTCCGGAGCTAGCTTTGCCATCCATTATGTTTATGCCTGGGTAGGTCATTTCTTCCGAAGCAATCGCCTCACCCATGATAAACCATCTGATGCTTTGATGACTAAATATTCTGGTGTGGGCTATGTCTCTCCATTCAACAAATTCTCTGCACGCAAGCATATACGAAACGCCACCAACTTTCTTTGGCATTGAACTGCTTTCAAGAAAAACTATGACCAAACTTTTATTGACAATAATCATTTATCCATTCAGAAGTTCGACTACTTTATAAGCCTTCGCTCGGGGTACTTGTCACTTCGATGTGAAGACCAACATATTGTAGAAGCATACAGTCCTCACAGATTCAGTCGGCGCTTTGGATTTCATCAAGACATCCCAGGTGATTTGAAGGAAGAAATTCATACCGGTTCTTTAAAAGACCTCTACCAATTCTATCAATCCTTCACTTGCTGCAACACAGATTCTAAGATATTCATTCCAGCTTTTGCCACAGACTTTGGAAGTCGAGTCAGACATAGCTACAAACAATGGTGGGAAAGGGTTTGCGGAAATGATTTTACCAAAGGAACAGACCTCCTAGCTGACATCGCCTCCTTCCCTGTTAAGCCACTAACATCCAACAAGCCTCAAAAGGGAAAGAGGGAACTACAAGACCCATACATTCCACAGCCTTTGTCAGAGTTTGCACGACGTCGTCTTGAAGATGATAGTCATTCAAAAGCCTCATCTCGACATATCGAAGTCACCTGCAGTCAAGGCACCAAAGGTCTATTTGTTGTACCAGTTAAGGATGCCAGTAAGATTTCTGAGGAGGAGGTGGGTAACGACCTGGGCTATAATTGGAAACAATCGAAGAGTCCAATGGAGGGTGTTGATGTGGAGATTTCTATTAATCATGCACAGCTTCTTTCAAATAGCGAGTCTTCTATTTCAAAGCCATCTGCGAAGAGTTCGGATCTCGAGAGGTGTGAATTTGCTGATGTTGGTACGTCATCCCAATTTCCGATTGAGACAGAAAGGGCACCTCTACCATCCCTACAACCAGTTAAACCTCCGGAAGTCTCTGTGTTTCAAGCCAAGGCACATATTTCTTCTGTGCGTAGGAAAGGGGCTTCTATGCTAGGAGATGTTCTTCTAAACAGGCTTTCAAATCTTTCCGTAGACACCATCCTCCCAAAAGCTGAAGTACAAGAGATTTATAGTGGGGTTGAAAGTCTTGGAGTGGACCCTCAACACTTGCGCGAGAATGTTGACAAATATTGCGAGGGTATTGTAGACTATTTGAAGATGAAGGAATTTCTGAACCAACGACCAAGTTCTGTCATCTTGTCTCAACGCCAGGCTGAAGTTGAATCCCTCTTTTCTGAAGCATCACAGAAGAAAGCGTTTTTGAAGACTGAACTTGATGCTGTTAGATTGAGGATGGTTGACTTGAAAACTGAGCTTGTCCAGTTAGAGCAATTATTGTCTCAAATTAAAACTCATCAAGTTGAACAAGACGATGTTGTGCAAGACTTAGAAGAACAACTTGAAGAAGTCAAATCTACCCCCGCTCTTGAAGACCAGGATATGGAGGCTTTAGAGAAGATACGAGCCCTTCTGGAAGATAATCGTTCTAGCTTGAAAGATTTGAAATGGATGTCGTAATTTCTTTTGTTTTAATTTCCTTCATATATGTCAACATGCTTTCCTCTTGTACTATATTTCTTTCGTTAATCAATAAAGAAGACTTTATTTTCTGTTCCTTCATCAATTTTTTTTTTTTTTTGAGACTGAACTTAGCAAAGGATACTAAGTTGCCTACGTACCCTTGAGAGGGATCAAGTCATCACGTAGTTCAAAAGATTTTTGTTTTTTTTTTTTTTTAGTGTTTTTTTTTTTTGCAAAAAAAAAAGGTGCGCAGTGTGTAAAGTGGGTATCACCACTGATCGAACCCGAGACCTCGGCCTCAAGGGAGAAATGGGTGTCCAATTGCTACGCCACACTCGCAATTGTTGACATGGAGTGGGATTAATTTCTCCTTATTGGTACACTTTCAAGTATAGAAGCATTTGAGGAACTTCCCATTGATGGGGCCGATCCTTGCACCATCATTATCAATCAACTTGTGAGCTTGGTTAGTGTTTTCCCCCTGCTTGAGAGTCGGAAGTACATCATAAGCAACGGTCACATGGTTTGACCCGACAACTTCATTGAAGTCTAGATCAATCTTGTTTTCTTTGGCAAAAAAGGAGGGCTCACGTGTGTAATCCTCGCCCTACGCCCCACGATATTTCATGGGTACCAATTGCGCATAGTGGGTATCACCACTAATCGAACCTGAGACCTCGGCCTCAAGGGCGACATAGGCATCCAACCACTACGCCACACTCGCAAATGGTGCCATAAAGGGGGATTAATTTTTCTTTATTTGTACGCTTTCAAAGGTAATGGAAAAACATCATGTACCCTTGCAGCGTTATGGTGGGAAGTTTAAGCTCTTACCGAGGAGCAATCCTCGATTTTCAAGCATAGAAGCGTTTGAGGAACTTCCCATTGATGGGGCCGATCCTTACACCATCATTATCAATCAACTTGTAAGCTCCATTGGTGTAGACTTCTTGCACAACATAAGGTCCATCCCATTTTGAAGTGAACTTATTGCCTGTACGATGAGTTGTGATGATAGGTCTTCGAACGGCGAGGACTAAGTCACCAACTTGGAATGATCGTGGTTTGACTCTTTTATTGAATGCGCTTGAAAGACGAGCTTGATAGCATTCAAGGCGTTGTTGGGCCTCGAGCCTTTTTTCATCAAGTGCCTCTAATTCTTGCAACCTGAGCTTGGCATTTTCTTCTCCAGTCAATCCTTCTTGAATGGCAATCTGTAATGATGGGATTTGGCGTTCTAAAGGAAGGACGGCTTCAACTCCGTAGACAAGAGAATATGGCGTTGCTTGAGTAGGCGTTCGAAATGTTGTTCGATATGCCCATAATGCTTCTCCGATTCTTTCATGCCAGTCTCGCTTTGTCTTGGATACCACTTTTTTCAACAAACTGCCAAGTGTTTTGTTAAACGCTTCAGCTAGTCCATTTGCCGGGGCATTGTACATGGAGGAGTTGTATTGTTTAAATTCAAACTTCTCACATAGCTCTGTCATCAGCCTATTGTAGAATGGTTTGCCATTATCAGTTATGATATACCGAGGGACACCATACCGATAGATCAAGTGAGTTCGAATGAAATTGACCACCGTTTCTTTCTTCACTTCCCTAAGGGGTACAGCTTCCGCCCATTTCGAGAAGTAGTCAGTTGCGGCCAAGATGTACAAGTGGCCACCGGATGACTTTGGTAATGGCCCTATTGCATCAAGCCCCCATGCATCAAAAGGCCAAGAAGCTACGGTTGGGTGTAGAGGTTCTGGCGGTTGATGGATGAAGTTTGCGTGATACTGACAAGCTTCGCACTTCTTAGCGCATTCCATAGAATCTTGCACCATTGTAGGCCAATAGTAACCCATTCTTTTGATCCTATAATGTAACTTAGGACCTGACTGATGTGCGCCGCATATTCCAGAATGAGCCTCCTCTAAGGCTTGTTTAGCCTCCTCCTCTCCTAAGCAACGGAGAAACAATCCATCAAATGAACGGCGGAAGAGAGTGTCTTTATAGTAAATGAATCGAGCAGCCCTCCGCCGAATTTCAGTCTTGTGGCGTTTATCATCCGGGAGTCTTCCATGTTGAAGGTATTCAATGATCACTTGTCGCCAATCTTCTTTTTCGACAAGGCATACAGAAATGATGTTGGCTTGCTCTTCTTCTTCTTCTTCAACCACGAGAGGTACCACCCACCTTTGGGAAATAGCGACCTTGGTTGTCTCTTCTTGGGATAATGCTAAGGCAGTAGCCAAATTAGCTAAAGCATCGGCCTGTCTATTCTCCTTCCTCGGTATATGCTCCAATGTGATGGCTTCAAAATTTGCTAGCAATTTCTTCGCATGTTTGCAATAGGGGATGAGGTCTTCTTTCTTGACGTCATATTGCTCCAAGATTTGGTTGATAACTAATTTGGAGTCTCCCAATATCTCAAGTTGCGATATGCCCATCTCAATAGCCATCTCTAGACCAATGATCAATGCTTGATATTCGGCCACGTTGTTAGAGCAGAGTTCGCTTAATGAGAACGAGTAAAGAAGTATATGCCGTTGTGGAGAAACAAACACTACACCTGCCCCCGCTCCTTCTTGACGTGCAGCCCCATCGAAAAACATCACCCATGGTGGCATTACTTCAATGTAAAACACATCTTCATCTGGGAAATCATCAGAGAACTCCCAATCAGACGGAACTGGGTGATCAGCTAAGAAATCTGCCAATACTTGTCCTTTGACAGCTTTTTGTGGAACGTATGCAAGGTCATATTGCTGAAGCAAGACTACCCATCGAGCTATTCGACCCGAAATCACTGGCCTGGAGAGGACATATTTGATTGGGTCTGCCTTTGCTATCAAACGGACCATATATGCTTGCATGTAGTGCTCCAGTTTGTCTATGACAAAGAAAAGAGCGAGACACATCTTTTCAATAGGAGAATAATTTAATTCAGCCCCATTGAGAGTTCGACTTAGATAATAAAGGGCTCTTTCTTTCCCCTCTTTATTTTCTTGCGCCATAAGAGCACCTAGAGACCTTTCTTGGGTTGCAATATACAGCACCAAAGGCTTTCCTGGGATAGGAGCACCTAAAACTGGAGGATTAAGTAAGTATCTTTTGATGCATGCAAAAGCATTGCTGCAAGCCTCATCCCATTCAAAGTGCACATCCTTTTTCATCAATCTATTGAAAGGTTGACATCGACCAGCCAAATTCGAGATAAATCGTCGTATGTAGGCCAGTTTTCCCTGCAAGCCTCTAAGTTCTCGTAAATTCTTGGGCTCTGGCATTTTCTGGATTGCTTCAATTTTGGACTGGTCAATTTCAATACCGCGGTGCCTCACAATGAAACCAAGAAATTTTCCAGATGTTACGCCAAAAGCGCATTTGCGGGGGTTCATCTTAAACTGATACTTTCTTAAGCGGGTGAACACGGATCGTAGATCTGCCAGATGGTCTTCCCTCTTTTTTGTTTTAACCACCAAATCATCGACATAACACTCCACGTATTTATGAAGTACATTATCAAAGATTTTCTGCATGGCCCGTTGATAAGTAGCACCAGCATTCTTTAGTCCAAAAGGCATCACTTTGTAACAGTAAATTCCCTTAGGGGTACGGAAAGCTGTAAGCTGCTCATCCTTAGGATTCATCCGAATTTGGTTGTAACCCGAAGATCCATCCATGAAAGATAAAGCTTCATGACCGGTAGTGGCATCAACCATGACCTCAGTGATGGGTAATGGAAAATCATCTTTGGGACATGCATTGTTCAAATCACGGAAGTCAACGCACACTCGGATTTGTCCATTCTTCTTCTTGACAGGGACGATGTTAGCAATCCATTCCGGTACTGCACTTCACGAATGAAGCCTGCTTCAATGAGCTTATTGACCTCGGTTTCTATTTGAGGGATAAGCTCTGGCCGAAAGCGTCTTTGAGCTTGTTTGACTGGGCGCACGCCTTTCTTTACTGCCAAATGGTGTAGAGCAATACTTGGATTGAGCCCAGGCATTTCCTTGTAAGTCCAAGCGAACACATCTTTGTACTCTACTAGGAGTTTGAGGTATCCTTCTTCTTCTTTAGGGGTAAGAAGCACACTGATGAAAGTTGGCCGGGGTTCTTCAACAGTTCCTAAATTGATCTCTTTAAGTTCATCAACTGTAGCTTGTCCTCCATCTTCCAAGGCTGGAGGAGCTTCATCGACCTCTTCATTGGTTGCTTCAGCATCTGACAGTGTACCCTCTTCTATTGTAATATGAAACGAGGGTGATACCTCTTCAATTTCCTCATCATGGACGGGTGACTGACTTGTATGTACAATCGTTCGTCTTTTGACTTTGAGCGATCCTTCAATGTTGATCTCCAAGGTAAAGTTACGTTTCATGCGTGAAGGAATGCTACTGCGGATCTCATCATTGGCTTTCTTCTCCCCTTGAACGTCAAAGTTTATTGAACTCTGAGAATGACTATCAATAGGCCTTTTCGTTGCCCCCAGTCGATCAAAGACTGATTTACAAGCAAGAGTGTCCCGATTTGGTGTTAAACAAGTTGTATTTAACCTGTCGAACACTGTGATTCGTGATGACGAGGCCTCGATTCGATCAAACACTGAGACATGGGGTGAAGAATGGTCTTTTCTTTGATTTGAACTTTCGCCGACCTCCACCGTTATGTATTGAGAACTCGAAGGATCGCTTCTTTTCTTGATCCATATCTGAGCTGGTTGTTCGGGAGTATAACCTAGTCCGGTCTTTGGGATAGGAATTTTATGCCCTTCAAGCCGCATTTTCCTTTGTGTTCTGCTAAGGCCATGCATCTTTTCTCCGGTGGCTTCTGGAATTAGCTTCCTTAAGTCTTCTTGTTTTGAGAAATCGTAGCCTGCTTTGGCTAACATCCTATATGCCTTTGGGTCGAACCATTCTTTCGTCCGCTCACTTGGTAGAATACCATGCTCTATCGGACTTTGCGAAGACCTCACGAATCCATTTAACGGCTTCGAGGGCAAAGGATTTGTGGATGAAGTTAAAGGCATGACATGATTTTCTTTCAATATGGCTACATCCTTCATCGTGAGCTTTGCAGGTCTCGACATGTCTTTTGTAGGTTGAAGGCATTCCGCGAATGGTGATTGTCCATTCTTGCGATGTGATAATGGTATATACCGGAGGAATGGTTCTGGACCTTTCTTTGGGGAAGAGATGTCCTTTTTGGCGATGAATTTAACATGCTCCTTTTCATCTTGTTTACCTTTCATAGACGGGATCTCAACTGGAAGAACCTCATTAGAAATGTCTTCTTTTGCATAAAATTTTGCATCAGCAAAATGAGCTTCGGTTTCTGCAAAAGGCTTTAAATTGGCATCGACCTTTTTTATTCCATTTTGAAAGAACTTGAAGCATTGATGCAAGGTTGATGGCACTATTCCATTTTCATGGATCCAAGGACGTCCTAACAACATGTTGTAGGTCGTCTTAGTGTCAATGACGTGGAACAAGACGTTGCTTTTCAATTCTCCAATGGATAATTCTAGGTGGATTAGGCCGATTGCACGTTGTCCTCCTTGATTAAAACCTTGGATGACCAAACGACTGTGTGATAATTCTTCCATAGTAAAACCCAGTCGTTTCATGGTCATTTTTGGAAGTATGTTAACGGCTAAACCTCCATCAACAAGGATACGCTCGATCCTTTGTTTACGAGCATAACCAGAGACATAGAGTGGGCGATTGTGGGGCTTATAGCCTAACAATAGATCCTCATCAGTGAAAGTCAAATCTGGAGAGCATGCGTAACATCCCTGTGTTTGTTGAAGCGTATTGGTATGAGGGGCGTATATCTCTGGCTCCTCAAGAGCTCGGGTGAGCACTTCTTTTGGTGATGTGGAGGATTGCAAGGGTTCAACTTCATCGACCTGAGATTGGAGTTCCTCCAAAGATGATAAGGTCTCTTTTGGATCATCATGGTCAACGTCCTCCTTTTCGTCCTGGATTTCACAACGAGAAACTGTGTGGACAGCCTCGGCTGAGTTATTTTGAAAGAATTTTCTGGGGAAGAATTCTTCCAATGTGATGAGATTTCGAGATTTTTGGGTTTGTGCTGAATCTTCATATACTTTTGTTCCCAGTCTCCTTTGCCTCTTATCACTCATTCTTTTTGACCAAGGCTGAATCTGGTTTTGTGCTCTTTTGGACTCTTGGGTGATCAAATGAAGAGGGAATGCTCGTTTCTTCTTCCATCTCTTGCGAACAACCATTGTCCAACCCTCTTCCTCGTCCGTCGTTGACCTTTTATCATCGTTTGAATTATAATGAGGTGCTTTTTGTGAGAGCTGAACTTGAACCGGTTCTAGAGAACCAAAATGGATGAGCGTGGTATTTGCCCCTTGCTTAGTATTTGGAGACAGGGAACTAGGTAACTCACAAGAAAACGTGACCCGGTTTGACTGAGCAACATCATTAAAATCCAAGTCGATTTTCCTTTCCTTGGCTAGCTTCATGATGAGTTCTTTAAGAACAAAGCATTTTTGGATTGGATGACTTATGATGCGATGATACCTACAATAGTTCAGGTCATCAACTTTTCTCATCTCTTCCGGTCGTTTGCATTCTGGCAATTCAATTAATTTCAACTTGAGCAGTTGTTCTAGCATTTCAGGCATATCGGCATCTAGGAAAGGATAGACCTTTTGTTCCCATTCCTTAAGTGATGAGCGACGCGTCTCACGTTGTTGACCTCCTTCAGGCCTCTTTTCATTGGTCTTCACATTTTTTGTTGAAATTTTGATTGGGGCAGGATTGACATTCATTGAGTCTTTGATATTACTTTTTGCATTCCTGTCATTTTTCCTTATTTCCCGTCTTTCTTTCCTTTCTTCAGGTACGGGAGGTTTCGTATTTCCATGGCTAGAAATACTTAATTCCATGTCATGCGCACAAGTTGCCAACTCTTCAAATGTTCGAGGCTTTACTCCTTGAAGGATGTAAAGGAGTCCCCTATGCATGCCTTGGATGCACATCTCTATAGCAGATATTTTAGTAAGTCTATCTTTGCAGTCTAGACTCAAAGAACGCCACCAATTGATATAATCAACGACGGGCTCATCCTTCCACTGTTTAGTATTGGTAAGCTCCATCATGCTTACTATGCGTCGTGTGCTGTAGAATCGATTGAGAAACTCCCTTTCAAGTTGTTCCCAGCTATCGATTGATTCAGGCTCTAAGTCTGTATACCAATCAAAGGCATTCCCTTTTAGTGAACGGACAAACTGCTTTACAAAGAGGCCTCCTTGAGTCCCTGCATTCTCGCAAGTTTCCACAAAGTGAGCAATGTGTTGCTTAGGGTTTCCTTTGCCATCAAATTGCAAGAACTTAGGAGGTTGATACCCATTTGGCATTCTCATGTTATCAATGCGCTTTGTATAGGGTTTGGAATATATGAGAGAACTTGTGGAAGAACCTCCATATTGTGCTCGAATGGTATTTGTAATCATATCCTGCAGTTGTTGGACAGATATTGAGGCCATTGAGGTGGAATGTCCATGTTGAGAAGTGCCTTCACCTCCTTTTCCTTTATCACCCTTGGCGTTTTCTCCTTTGAAGGTAAAGCCAGGTGGCTGCTCAGGGCCAAGACTTGATTCACCCGAATCTTGTACCTCCAGCTTATTCATTAGGGTTGCAATTTTGACATCCTTTTCTTCAAGTGCCTTTGTGAGAAGGATGACCCTTTGTTCCATTTCAGCCATCTTTTCTTCCATCGTAGAGGTATTAGTCATCATTACTGGCATGACCTCTATAGATGACGGGGAAAATGATGAAACAGGATGAGTCAATGGTACTTCACTCCTTAAGTTTCTCATCACGGGTGAAGAGTTGATAGAAAAGGTCTTTGTTGGGGATGATTCATTACTGGTCTCCAAATCTTTCAAGGCAGATGAATCTTTAGTGGTAGCTTTCCTATTTGCAAGAAAGTCCAGAGAGGTGACAGCAGGAGATTGGCTTTCTTGGGTTGGTTGAGGTTGGAGTCGATCCAGAGCTTTGGACCGACTGCGAGTGATTGGGCCGACATACTCATCAGCACTGGGATCATCAACCACTGACTTTCGGACATTCTTGCTAGAGGCCATTGAAGCTAGTAGCAAAATGATGTCGGATTTCTTTTCTTTTGAAGGAGGAAGAGATGAGAGGCAGAGAGGTCCCACCGGGCGTGCCAGAATTTGTAAGCGACTAAATTTCTAGTTTGAAATTAATCAAACAAGTAAAATAGTTTCACAAATGCGAATTTTGTATTGATGATTGTGTGGTACAATTCTCTGGAATTACAAAAGAGTGATCCTCTGATTCGATCTCCTTGCAAAACTTATTGATTAGATTTATGGTAATGTGGATTTGACTTGAACACAAAATATCCTTCAATTTGGTTGAGGGATGGATTGAAGATTACTAAAACGGAATTACAATGGATCTCTGGCTATGAGCTTGTTTAGAAATCCTTTGTTCTTCGCGTTCTTCGTGTTCTTCGTGCGTTCTTTGTCTTTGAAAGTTTGTGGTGGAAGTTCTTCGGAGCTTTAGAGGCTTGAATCCGTTGAGCTTCAATGATTTATGATTTGTTGATGTTTTCGGACACTTTTGGCTTGATTCCCGTGAACTTTAGGATCTAGGCAGATGATCTGGATGATTCTGCTTCGAATGTTCTTCGATTTTTGGGGTTGAAGTTCTTGAAGTTCTTGAAGGCTTTGAGGCTTGATCTTCACAGAGCCTTTTTTACTTCTCAATTCTGGTCCTTCTAAATGTCTCAGGAAGGCTTCTATTTATAGGAGTTTTGGGGTGGTGAGCGATACGTGGCGGAACTTGATTGGTGACACATGTCACAGCCTGATTGGTCCGCTTGTGTCATCGCTTACACGTGCTGGACTGCTTGAGTCATCGCTTACACGTGCGAGGCTGCTTGAGTCATCGCTTACACGTGCGAGGCTGCTTGAGTCATCGCTTACACGTGTGCTGATGCGTGATTGGTTCTTGCATGACACTTGGCAAATTTCTGTTGGCTTCTGAATAGTGATAGCAAAACCTAGTAGCAATACATGGTGCTCTGTAATTGGCTGTATTTTGTGGACTTGGTAATGTGACGTGTCAGCTTGCGATAGGTCGGGAATTTTCCCTCTCTACACTCTCCTTGGCTAAAATCTAGTGGTGATTGAACTTAGTGAAAAGTGGTAAGGATTAAGAATCAACAGGGTACCTATTGGCACTAAAGCAAGCAAATTAAATTTGGTGTTTTCTTATTACCTTTTATTGTTTCTGAGTTGGGCCCTACTTATTGAAGGGTAATTTAGGCCCACATATGAGAGGGGGTGTTAGACCTATGGTTAAATGATTAAATTTAACATTTCTTAATAGTTTAAGCTTTTCGGAGTGGGTTTCAGTTAACTCAACTAGTAAAGTCTCTGATGGTTGAATAAGAGATCTGAGGTTCAATCTCCACTTAGCTCAATTGGTAAAGTCTCTGATGGTTGAATAAGAGATCTGAGGTTCAATCTCCACTTACGCCAAAAACGGTTTGGTGTCTTAGTCTAATGATAAAGAACTATCATCAGAAACGGACGACATAGGTTAAAACTCTCTAAAAAAAAAAAAAAAAAAGCTTTTCAGAGAATTGGTAATTTATCACAAACAAACACAGAAAATGGATACAAATGATAAATTAGTTTAAACTTTCCGCATTATAAATGAATCTTTCAAGTGGCAAACAATGATTATAAAAATGGGAAAATTTTTCTTTATGAAAACAAGAGAAAGAGAGGAAAAATAAAAAAGTACAAACTTATTACAAGGAAAAAAGTACTTATAATAGCAACATATGTCGCATAAAGCAAAGGGTAGAGGTCATTACCTATAAAAAAGCAGAAAGCCCCGACCCGACATTCATCAATTTTGAGTGAATAATGAAGAGTGCCCTGCCCAACAAGCACCTACTCTTATCAAAATGAAAAGTGTGACTTTACTAAACAAGCAAGAAAAGCCCTTTACTAAGAAAATAGATAGGACTTTTCTCGCTTGTTCGCATACTTTTGCGCATTAATAGAATAATTAATAGCATTTACAAGTGTCGCAGCTTGAAAGTTACTGTTTCAAACATTCTTTGACAAAACTAAACTATCATCATGATCATCCTCAGCTCTAGGAGGTCCCTTAAGCATCTTGATGGCCACTTTATATGTACCTTTACATTGAAATGTATAATTGAGAGGTTCATTTATGTTAGATTGTAAATTTTATATTGAAAGACAAAAACAAACAAACATTTTATTCACAAATACAAATAATATTGTTAGTCATTCATGCTATTCTTACTCTTTTTTGGAATTTTTTTTTTTAAGCTGAAATTCCTTTTAAAAAATCATTTTTTGAGGAAGCAAAACCCAAATCTTGAAAAGGAAGAAAATGAACAAATCCAAATCAAATATATATCTACCAATATATAAATAAATAAGTGACATTGGTTCTAAATTAAATTAAAAAAAAAAAAAAAAAAAAAAGCCAAATTATTGGCATTAGGGTATAGCAGAGCAGCAGAAAGTAAAACCTAGAAACTAAGGGCCTGTTTGGGTAACAAGTTTTCATCACTCAATTTTCGTCACTCAATTTCCATCACTCATCACTCATCACTCATAACTCATAACTCATCACTCATCACTCATCACTCATTTTTTCACACTCATTTGGCAACATCACTTTTATTTTCATCACTCAATTTTTCACACTATTCATGGGTCCCACACCTGTCAGCCAGTACAGTAGTTTTTTATTTATTTATTTATTTATTTTTTATTAATACCCAACTCACCGAAGCTTTAAAAAAAAAAAAAAAAAAAAACCCGAACAGCCAACCCAGGAAAAGAAAAAGAAAAAGAAAAAAAAAAAAAAAAAAAAGAACAACGCCAACCCAGAAAAGAAAAAAAAAAAGAACAACGCCAACCCAGAAGAAAAAAAAAAAAAAAAAAAAAAAACAGCCAACGCCAACCCAGAAAAAAAAAAAAAAAAAAAAAAAAAAAAAAAAAAAAAAAAAAAGAAGTCAAAAGGTGGTCAAAAGTTGCGGCTGTGGGTCCCTCATGTGTGTTTATTTACGAAAATACCATTGAGTTATGAGTTATGGAAACTGAAAACAGCCTTTTATTGTTTTCAGTTTCCATAACTCATAACTCAAAAATCAGAGAATTGAGTGATGGAAACAGAGTTATGGAAACAGAGTTATCGTTTGGCCAAACAACCTTTTTACTATGGGTCCCACCATTTTTGAGTTATGAGTTATGGAAACAGAGAATTGAGTTATCAAAAAACTCAATCCAAACGGCCCCTAAATCACCAACAGCGTACATCTCCCACTGCGTGAAATAGTTGTTGACCACGTGTATATTCCCGTTCATACACCGAACATACGCTGCACCAGCACCTCACTGAAGTGAATCAATGCAATGGTGACCTGCATTTCCGAATTTAATGTGTTATAGACCCAAGGTGACAAGGGCGTGCACAATATGAGGATAATGTAAATGATGATGACATGCAAGGAAAATCAGGATAATGATGGAAATGGAAGAATGGGGAATAGAAAATGGTGGACATAGAAAGGAAAAGGTGAAATGATTAAAAACTTTTTGTTTGAAAGAAAAGAAAATTAAACATAGAAAATAGTATTTGTATAAATTGATACACGCTCCTGTGGACCTGTTGCATAAAAAAAAACATTTTATAAAAAAAAATACCTAATGTTTAGACAAAAAGAAGAAGAAATTAACACGAAGGAAGGAGAGGGGCATATGATTCTTTCTTGGACTTGAAACAGAGGGAGCAAAAAGTCAAAGATGTGTAAAACTGGAAATCAATGAGCACCCTGTTCTTATATGTCTATTGTTGAATTAGATTCCCACCCGCCCTTGACAATATTGGCACTTTAGTTTATATTCATCTCTAGCTTAGTTACCATGAGCATTCTTATCAAATGTTTCAAATGCTAAATATGCTATTTTTTAACACCTGATTCTAAAAAAGCACACTACATTAAGGGTGCTATACTTAAAAGTGTTAACATCTTAGCTATAGTAGAATGTCATCTTTGACATCCTACTGTAGCTGAAATCTTTTAAAAAAAAAATTATTATCACTTCAATTAAAAAAAGAATCTCTCTAATGGGAATGCTCTAACCATGATGAATAAAAAATGAATAAAAAAATAATATTTAAATGAAGTGGTAAAAAAAATAGAAGCTTTGATGTTGAATGTATTGTAAAGTAATATATTAAATGTTATAAAGTGATTTTTTTAGTTGCTAAATGCTAAAATTTTTAAAACTCTCGATGGAAATGCTTATTTGTGAGAAATTTGGTAGTCATAAAGAATATGGTACAGCCAAAGTGAGAAAACTATAAAATAAATTTTCTTCTCAATTAACTATAGTATTCTCTTGAGAGCCTGGGAACAAATTCCTTCATAGAGCGTAGGATGGAATGTGGAGATGAGATTTTTTGCATAATGTACATTTCTCTCAGTTGTCTATAAGCCTGGATCAAGTCATCAAACTACAAAAATGTCAAAAATCTGGCTCCCATTTGAATTTGTGATAAGGTGTTGGATTGTGTGGTCAAATAGCCCACAATATGGATGTTGAACTGTGTAGATAAATAACCCACAATGTGTATGTGTGTAATTCTCAAAAGAAATTACCTTACACAATATTGTATATGAGATGATTATTATTAATAAAATTTGTTGAATAATGGAATTGCATGTTTGGGCCATGATTGGCTGTGTGGGGTTTGACATGGTCAAATATGTAGTTGAGATTTCTCAGGGATAATGAGTTGTGAATCGGGGCAATGAGCGGTAGATAAGAAATCGGATTTTAACGTTTAAATAAACGTTAGAGACTTTAACGTTCATATCCTAATTTGTAGGAACTGAAATAAACATTGGCAACTTTTGTGGGTCTTTAAATATCCCACTTGAGATCTCTAAATAAGATAACCACACAAAAATCCTGTAGAGTGAAAAACCCACTGCAACCCAAAATGGAATATACGTTTCAGATATTTACTCTCTTAGTGTTTTAGTTGAATAAGAGTTCTATTTCAATTTTGCTTCATTGGTATTAGAGCTTTTGAAGCAAGTCTACTTTCCTAGTAAAGTTGTGCAACTCTTTTTTTTTTATTGGGTGGGACTCTTGCTACATGGTGGAAGGCAATTCAAATTACTCCAACATACAAAGGATTTCTTCATTTTAACGTGAAAGCTTGGCTGAGCTAAAAAGGGAGTGTTGGAGCAAACATCAGTGCAGATTTGGTACACACAAATTTATTTTTTGGGTTTCTCCATCACGGTCAGTTTTCTAAACTAAAATCCTTTTAATTCTTATTGATTGATCATGACTAGTAAAGTTGTAAGTCAAGAATTAAGCAAAACTGAAAAATTAAATGGGGCTAATCATTCTATTTGGAAACGTCGTATCCGTCACATACTCTTTCAAGACAAGGTTGAGTCTGTTATTGATATCGGCATTCCAACTCCACCACTTGAAAATTCTAATGCTGCTACAAAAAGAATGTATGAAAAACATATAGAAGATGATAAAATTGCTAGAAATATTTTACTTACATTCATGGAACCTGACATTGAAATTCTTTTTGAATCACTATGGTGAATAACAAATCTATACCCCTTAGAATTTTCAGGATATCCAATAAATGTACCTTTGATAGTTTTACTATCTAACTTACTTCTTAAATGTGATGGGATTAATATATGAGCTGACGAACCCCAAACCTTTAAATTTTGTCTATTGGGTTTTCTTCCAGTCCATAATTCATGTGGTGTTCTATTATGAATTTTTGTAGGAACTAGATTAAGCAAGAACATAGCAGTTACAATAGGTTCTCCCCAAAAAATAGAACCTAATGAAGAAATAGATACAAGAGATCCCAATAAATTAGTAGAATTATTTGAAATTTCTAAGGAGAAGGAAGTGGTTAATAATGAATATGCTATTGTTACTAATAGTGAAAATCCTCATGATACACTTAGTAGGATTCAAAGAGAAAGAAATCCCCCTACTAAATTAAAAGATTATTTCACTTTTATAAGTGAAGGGGATGTTGAAGATCCTTTAACAATTGAAGAAGCTTTGTCTACCCCAAATTCATTGAAATGGAAAGAAGCTATTAAGGAAGAATTAGATTCAATAATTAAAAATGATGTGTGGGAATTAGTGGAATTGCCTAAAAATAGGAAAGCAATTGGTAATAAATGGATATTAAAGAGAAAGTTTAAGTGTGATGGTAGTATTGAAAAATATAAAACTAGATTAGTGGCAAAAGGATTCACACAAAAACCTAGTATAGACTATGAGGAAACATATTCTCCTGTTGCTAAATTCACTTCCATTAGAATTTTAATGTCCATTGTTGCTGCCTTAGATTTAGAATTATATCAAATGGATGTTAAAACTGCATTTCTAAATGGAGACCTAAAGGAAGAAACTTTTATGCAACAATCTGATGGTTATAAAGTTAAGGGTCAAGAAAATAAAGTGTATAAGCTTAAGAAATCATTGTATGGTTTGAAACAAGCATCAAGACAATGGTATTACACTTTTCATAATGCAATTGTCAAATTTGGTTTTAGAGCTAATGATTATGATCATTGTGTATATCATTGGAATAGTGGGAGTGATTTTATAATTTTATCTTTGTATGTTGATGATATTTTGATTGCTGGTAATTATGTTGAATCTATATCTATACTACTATTTAAGGAGCTTCTCCTGTTTGGATTCCTCATTTTTTATGCCTAAAATATCCTCATCATACCCACTTACAAGTTTACAACTAACGGTGATAAATATGTAAATTAAAACTCCTACACTTTAAGACTCACAAACTCACGTACGCTTTGCAATTTCTATCTCACTTTCTATCTCTCATTCTTCTTCAGATTGAAGACATTTAGTTTAGCTCTACATCCTCCTTTCTTTTTCTTAAGATTAAAGACATTTACTGTCAGAGGCTCCAACAAATTTTCAGGTTTTATCTTTTGCAAGTTCCTTTTTGTTTTCTTTTCGTTTTCTTTTCTTTTCTTTATGATTGACTTTCTTTGAGTTCTACTTTTTTTTTTTTTTTTTTTTTTTTATGTATCACGTTAACTCTCTTTCTTTTTTTTCTTTTTCTTTTATTTTTAAAATGAAATTCTTAAATTCTTTTTCTTCAAATTAAAGACATTTATTATCAGAGGCTCCAACAAATTTTCAGGTTCTATCTTTTGCAAGTTCCTCTTTGTTTTCTTTTCTTTTGTTTATGATTGACTTTCTTTGAGTTCTACTTTTTTATTTTTTATTTTAATATGTATCACGTTAACTCTCTCTCTCTCTCTTTTCTTTTTCTTTTTCTTTTTTTTTAAATGTAATTTTGAAATGAATGGTTTCTTCATATACTCTACCACTATACTTCTTAATGAATTGTCATTTCATGTTGTAGGCATTGTGATCCAAAGACAGGGTTGTCTTATGCTACAAAAGAAGCATTCAAAATCATTCGTGAACAGTTAAACAATATGGCTTCTCTACCTCCTTTAGTAGCCTTTGTTTACATTTTATTTAAAAAATTTGAATTGAAATAAAAATAGTTACCACAATACTCCCTGATTAATGATCAAAATATAAATGATCAATTACTATTTCCTTCTCCTTCCTCACTTTTTTTTTCCTTCTTTGTATTTTTTTTCTTTTTAAGAAAGTTTTTTTTACCATCATTGTATATGTTTTTGGCGTTAAATATATATTTTTTTTTTCTTTAGGTATGTAGCAACCTCACAAATGCCAACCTCTCAATTTTGATTTTCATTGACAATTCATTATGGATCCGAGAAAGTAGAGCCACCAATCACATGGTTAGATCTCCATTAGTTATTTATTTAAATAGTTGATGATGTGGTGATAAGATTTTAAAGAGTCCATGATAGAGTTAAATTCTAAAAAATCTTTATCTTTATTTTGAACAATTTTAATAGGATTTTCAGGAAAAATAATCTCATCAAAATTTAAATCAAATACAAACTCTAACAAACTTATGCTATTATATTTAATAACACGCACGCTAACTTTGGTTTGTTGATTAAAGTTTTTTTTTTTTTTTTTTTTTTTAACTTGGTTTAACCCTAATTCTTTTATCTCTCTCAGGTTCACGTACACACAAATTTTTTGGATTTCATTGAGAATTCATTGGAATGGAATATTAGAAAAGTTCAGGTGAGAGATTTTACAAGAATTATTATATGTATTAAACCACAAATAAAGTGGTTGTTATCTAAGAAATTACTGTAAAAAAATTTCTTTTGTAATAGAAACTATATTTATCATTTGTATAATTCTATGTCAAATTCAATTTAAATTTTTTTCCATATGTATTAATTTACAACTTCATAAAAAATGTTACGTACCTTTTTCTTAGTTTTAAAGGTTGTTGATGTTGTTGATATATTTGAAATTTAAACTATTTTTGACTTTTGTTATGGATGTGTAGTAAGTGGCTAACTTTTAGGACTAAAAAGCTAAATTTTTGGATTAAACCAAAATTGATAAATGTTATTAAATTTTTTTAAAAAATAAAAACAACACCAAAAGAAACGTGTATCTCCTGCCATAAAATTTGAAATTTAAGCTTCTATTTACTTATGTTATGGATGTGTAGTAAATGCTAAATTTTAGGATTAAAAAACTACATTTTAGGATTAGATAAAAGATGATAACTGCCATACATAAAATTTGAAAAAAAAGAACAACATCAACAACACCAAAAAAAAAGTGGATGTGTAGTTACTAAATTTTGGGATCTTTCTAGGAGCATTTCCTTTAACAAAAAAACTTATTAATTTACTTACGTACCTTATAAAAATGCAATATAAGTATTGATAATCATAGTTTGTCAATTTTAAACTCATTGGATACTCAGCTATTGTAAAAATTAGTAGAAGCATCCAAATCCCAATCCAAAAATGCAAGCCATGTATCAGGTGGTTGGGTAGTTTTTAAACATGGGATAGAAAGTGTGATTTTTTTTTTAAAATAGTACATGGATAGAACATGGGATTTTTTTAAACGTGTAATTTTTCTTTTTTAGATAAACTTTTAAATAAGGAGAGGTTCACACCAATTCCCCACCTTAATCTTTTTTTTGATACACCACCTTAATCTTTTAAATTTCCCTAAAATTTAACCTTTCATTTTCTTTCAAAATCAAATAGGTTAGTGCCTAAATATAAGGATATGGATGGAGAAGTTATAGTAGTGGTTTTATAGTAGGAGTCTTTTTTTTTTCCAAAATATGGAAGAGAATTAAAAGAAAAAAAAAAAAAAAAAAAAAAAAGAGGAAAATGTGAATTTGGGTTTAAAAAAAAAAAAGGGTGGTCGGGTAGTTTTTAAATGTGGGATAGAAAGTGGGATTTTTTTAAATAGTACATGGATAGAACATGGGATTTTTTTTTAAACGTGTAGTTTTTCTTTTTTTGATAAACTTTTAAATAAGGATAGGGTCACACCAATTCCCCACCTTAATCTTTTAAATTTCCCTAAAATTTAGCCTTTTATTTTTTTTTCAAAATTAGATATGTTAGTGCCTAAATATAAGGATGTGGATGGAGAAGTTATAGTAGTGGTTTTATAGTAAGAGTCTTCTTCTTTTTTCTTTTTCTTCTTTTTTTCAAAATATGGAAGAGATTTAAAAGAAGAAAAAAAGAAGAAAAGAAGAAGAAGAGGAAAACGTGAATTTGGATGCTGTTCCTACTGCTATGAACTTAAACTACATTTAGTGTACTTTTGTTCAATAAAAAATTTAGAAGAACAGCATTGACGAATTAAAATAAAAGTTCATTATTATTCCTATTGGGTTTTTGTTAAACCACCTTTAATAATACAAAAATATGGAAGAGATTTAAAAGAATACTAGCCTCTGAGCACGCGCGAGGCTCTTCTATTTTTTGGGTAAGGGTTAATTTAGAACATTTATTATAATTTTGGGATTACTATATTTTCCAATCACAAAAAAAAAAAAAAAAAAAAAAAAAAAAAAAAAAAACTAAGTGTGTGATGAGTATTATGTGTGGAGAAATAATTTTTCATCACAACCCTAGATTTTTTTGTGATTGGAAAATGTAGTAATCCCAAATTATAATAAATGCTCTAAATTAACCCTTACCCAAAAAATAGAAAATCCTCTGAGCGCGTGCTCAAAGGCTAGTGTGAAGTTAAAGATTTTCTAATATCCCAATTTGAAATGAAAGATTTGGGTGAAGCTTCCTATGTGTTAGGAATACAAATTATTAGAGAAAGAAAATCAAGAATACTTCAATTATCTCAAGAACAATACATTGATAAAATTTTAAAAAGATTTTATATGGATAGTTCAAATCCAATTGATACTCCTATCCATAAACAAGTCAAATTGTCTAAGAAAATGTGTCCTATAAATGATGAAGAGAAAAGAAAAATGGAGCATAGACCTTATGCTCAAGTTGTTGGTAGCATAATGTATGTTATGCTATGTACTAGACCTGACCTAAGCTTTGCTATAAGCCTTGTGAGTAGATTTCAAAGTAATCTAGGTGAGGCCCATTGGGTAGCTGTTAAAAGAATTTTAAGATATATTAAAGGTACAAAAAGTCAAAAAATGACTTATAGTGGGAAACATTTGAAAGTTATTGGATATTTAGATTCTAATTTCTCTGGTGACAAGATGAAATCACATCAGGTTATGTATTCCTCCTTGGAGGAGGAGCTATTTCCTGGTGTAGTAAAAAACGAAGTTATGTAGCTAAAAGCACTATGAAAGCAGAATATATAGCATGTAGTAGTGCTATATCAGAAGCTGTTTGGATAAAAGAATTTCTTAAAAGCTTAAATATAAAAGAAATGTCAGATGAGCCTATAGAAGTTATGTGTGATAACCAAGCTGCAATATGCACCATTAAAAGTGGTGAGCTTGGTACAAGAGGTAAACATATTGAACGTCATTATTATTATATTTTTGATGTGGTACTGAAAAATGAAATTCTTGTAGAATATGCATCATCAAAGGAGATGGTGGCGGATCCGTTGACAAAGGAAGCTGCTGCAGAGAGTTTCAAGGGACATATCCGTACTATGGGAGTTATTAAATAATTATTGTACATCTCAAATTATTTGGCCAAGTGGGAGATGTTGAATTGTGTGGCCAAATAGCCCACAATATGGATGTTGAACTGTATAGTTAAATAACCCACAATGTGTATGTGTGTAATTCTCAAAAGAAATTACTTTACACAATATTGTATATGAGATGATTATTATTAATAAAATTGTTTAAATAATTGAATTGCATGTTTTGGTCATGATTGGCTGTGTGGGGTTTGACATAGTCAAATACAGTTGAGATTTCTCAGGGATAATGAGTTGTGAATCGGGGCAATGAGATGGATAAGAGATCGGATTTTAACGTTTAAATAAACGCTAGAGACTTTAACGTTCATATCCTAATTTGTAGGAACTGAAATAAACGTTGGCAACTTTTGTGGGTCTTTAAATATCCCACTTGAGATCTTAACAACACAAAAGTCTTGTAGAGTGAAAAACCCACTGCAACCCAAGCACTATTTCACTCTTATATCTCCATTTGAATATATGTTTCAGACATTTACTCTCTTAGTGTTTTAGTTGAATAAGAGTTCTATTTCAATTTGAGTTCTATTTCAATTCTGCTTCATAAGGCACATTTCCTGATCCGTCTCAATCAAAGAATATTCATGAATTTTGCTCTATAATTTCAAATCTTAGGTGCTCGGTGCTCACCATTCCATTCCTTTGTTGACCTTTCTTCCACAACCTAGTGTAAAAATAAGGATCAGGACAAAGTGACCAACTACAAAAAAAGCGACTTCTGCGGCAGGGAGTAACGTGGAAATTTTTGTTCACAACAAATTGTAGAAATTTTGAAAATTCAAAGAACAGCCACTTGCTTGAGTCAATGAATGACCTTTCTATGCTATAGACTTATAGTCTTCGCTCATCATATTGGGTTTAACTTTAATACGCTGGCTAAGAGCTCTAAGAACAGAAAGCAATGGATATCTTTGCTTTTGTGTTTTTGAGTTCCAGTTTATTTCTTTTCTACTTTGTATTTTCGGATGCTGCTGACAGAATTACCCAATCCCAATCCCTCAGTGACGGCACAAACTTGGTCTCCAAAAATGGAGGCTTTGTCCTGGGGTTCTTCAGTACAGGAAATTCCACTAACCGTTACTTGGGAATTTGGTACAACAATATCCCAGTTAGAACGGTTGTTTGGGTAGCAAACCGGCGCAATCCAATCACAGACTCGTCTGGCGTGTTGAAGTTAAACAGTTCAGGTAGTCTTCTTCTTCTCAGCCAGAATAAGACTATTATTTGGTTGGCGAATTCCACAAAAGAGGCAGGGAGTCCAGTTGTTGAGCTTTTAGATTCAGGAAATCTAGTATTAAGAGAAGAGAATGAAGAAAACCCAGAAAGTTATTTGTGGCAAAGCTTTGACTATCCTTCTGATACATGGCTACCGGGGATGAAGCTTGGATGGGACTTAAGGACTGGTCTAGAAAGGCGCCTAACTGCATGGAAGAGTCCAGATGATCCATCGCCTGCAGAACTGAGTTGTGGGATTGAACTTCATAATTACCCTGAGATAGTCATGAAAAACGGCTCCAAGAAGTACGGCCGGACTGGCCCGTGGAATGGCATTGGCTTTAGTGGTGCACTATCGTTAAAGGCCAACCCAGTCTATAACTTCACTTTTGTCTCCAACAAGGATGAGGTATACTTCATATACCAAACGACTAGAGATTCTGTAATCACAAGAGCAGTTTTGAACCAAACTTTGTACTTGTTCGAGCGCAACATGTGGGTCGAAGCAGATAAAAAATGGATCACGTACATTTCTACACCAGAAGACAAATGTGACAGTTATAATTTATGTGGAGCTTATGGTAACTGTATCATTGGTGAGTCACCTATCTGCCAGTGTATAGAAGGATTTAAGCCTAAGTCAACAGAAAGATGGAACCCAGACAACTGGGCTAAGGGATGTGTACGCACTACAGAATTGAGCTGCGAGGATAAAGATAAAATTGGGTTTGTTAAATTTGTTGGGCTCAAGTTGCCAGATACCACGTATTCTTGGGTGAACAGAAGTATGAATCTTAACGAATGCAGAGTCAAATGTTTGAACAACTGTTCTTGTATGGCTTATTCCAACTCTGACATTAGAGATGGAGGACATGGCTGCGTCATCTGGTATGGAGATCTAATTGATATTAGACAGGTTGCAGCTGGCGGGCAGGATGTATATATTCGAATGCCTGCTTCGAAGAAAGGTATTGGCCTATTGTCTTCGTTGCTCTGTAATTCGTATTTTGAAATGCCTTCGTTTTTTTTTTTTTTTTTTCAGTTACAATTGAATTTCGAAAGTAAGAGATTTTACGAATTAAATTAGTTGGAACCCACCAATCAATTTTTGTTGTACCATCTGCTCTAAAAAAAAAAAAAAATTGTTGTACCATCAAATTTTCCATTGGTTTTATGGCATTAAAGTCTGCTGCATCTAAAATATTTTAGCTTTTCTATTGCTAAGTCAGCCAGGAAAACGTGAAAGACAAGCAAAAGATGAAGGTGATAGTTGTAGTTGCCATTGCCATTGCCGTAGTTTTTGGGGTGCTCTTGATTGCCTACTGCATTTGCAAAAGAAAAAACTTGAGAGGTAATATTACTTTCTTTGACCCACTTTGGAAAAAAATATCATGGTAAAGTAGAAAAATTGCGTTGGCTCTTGATTGCTTTTGAGCAAATCAAACATGTCACTAGTCCAGGATTGTGTTTGGTTGTCAAGTTAAAAAAAATACAAGAAAATTTGGGATTCCTACAATTTTTTTCTATCTTAAAAATTGAGATATTAAAAATTTTTTTTGTGTTTTTTTTTTTTTCAAATCAAATGTTGACGAGACAATTTTTTAATGTCAATAACCACTAACGCCATTTTTTGACTTATCAATTACCACTCACCACATTATTAGTTTGTAAAAAAAAATTTGTAAGATTGCTTATAATTTTTTTTTTTTATTATTCAGCAGCATTAACGTGCAACCTATTCACTCTATGTGCCACGTAGACAATTTTTATTACTAAGATAACGGTAGGGACTAATTGAGCACAAGTTAAAAATGTAGGAATTAAAATAGGAGCTCCAAAAATGTAGTAACCAAAATGTGTGTAAAAGTGTGTAGCACACTAGTACTAACATTATATCAAAATAACACAAATTTTAAGAGTTGAAGATGATGTCCTTTTGGGGGCATAAGGTGTCAAGTCCTTAGTTGAAATACTCCGCTTGAGGTTTGAAATGAAAGATTTCAACTTACCGATTGATTTAAAACTACCACTACGCTATAAAGGTTAAAATCATAAAATGTAATTTAAACTGTTTCTTGTCATTATTCGAGTAGCATAGTGAAGAGACCATCCATCTGGTGATGGTTAAAATGGCTTATGATCAATTTATAGTTTAGGCTGGACTAACGTGCAATCAATCCAAACTAATCAGTTGGAGTTGCCATATTCTAGTTTCTTATGTATAATGTGAAACACATCTTGCTTTTATCAGAGAAAATGAAGAATAAATGGATAATAGACCAGAATATTGATGGCCAAAATGAAGACCTAGAGCTCCCACTCTTCAGCCTAGCTGCCATAGCTATTGCCACTAACAAATTTTCAAGCAATAACAAGCTTGGTGAAGGTGGCTTTGGACTTGTATATAAGGTAACTCTAATAGACCAATTTATACCATATTCAACATCAATATAATCTATTTACAAATGTGAGTTTTCAGGGTATAGTAGCAGGTGGACAAGAAATTGCTGTGAAAAGGCTTTCACGAAATTCTAGACAAGGATTGAGTGAGTTTAAAAATGAAGTTATGTCAATCGCCAAATTACAACATCGAAATCTTGTTAGACTTTTGGGCTATTGCATTGAAGGAGAGGAGAAAATGTTAATTTATGAATACATGCCCAATGGAAGCTTGGACTCCTTCATTTTTGGTGAGAACTTCTCAGAACTTTATAATTTTTTCCAAACTTCATGAAGATTCTTTTATTTTTGTTTAAAGAAATTTCAATTTCTTGTTTCATTATTCAAGTTTAGTATTAACATGAACAATAAACTTGACAGATCAAATGAGATCTAATATTTTAGGTTGGTCTATGCGCTTCAACATTATTTGTGGGATCGCTCGCGGGCTTCTCTATCTTCATGAAGACTCTAGATTGAGGATTATACATAGAGATCTAAAAGCAAGTAACATTTTACTTGATAGTAAGATGAACCCAAAAATTTCTGACTTTGGCATGGCTAGGTCCTTTGGTGGAGATCAAACTGAAGGAAATACAAACAGAGTGGTGGGAACTTAGTAAGTATTCTTTAGGCAAAGTTACACTATTAGTCTCTTAAGTTTATCCTGTGAATACAATTGGCATCTTAAGTTTCAAGTGAGCACTATTGGTCCCCCAAGTTTAAAAAATGAGTGTTGTTAGTCAATTTTGTTAATCGTAGTTAGTACTATTGCCTATGTGGCTAACTGAAAAATAATGTGACATCCTTAACTAAGTTGCTCCAATAAAAAGCAACCACTTCAATTAAAAAACTATAAAACTCCAACACCAGAAATAATAGAGCAATATTTTTCTTTCTCTATTCACTTTAGAGTCTCTGGAGTGCCATGGGTTGTACCTTCCTTTTGACTTGTGTCCATGTCGATTCCTTCTTGCGAAGGCGAGGTATGCAATACTCTATCTCCCTAAAGTGATTTGAACCCAAATCCAACGCTAGCTCGAGAGTATGCAAACGTCTTTAAGAAATAGATGGAGGAGTTGCCGCCTAATTGTAGGTTAAGGAACCAAAGAATGACTTCATGAAGGTCTACCTACTAGACTAAGTCGTGAATTAGGGTACATGATGGAAGAGGTGGAACACCTCAAGCCTTCCAAGTCATAGTTGGCCGTCATAAATTGTTACTAAATCTGAGATTAAATAGAATTCATATAAGAGCACTAGCATCAAGTGTGCCCAAATATTTGGCATTTGGCACACCAACACCAGAAAACCTATTACATGAGGTGTTCTAAATGCCAAATAATTTGGTATGGGTGAACAGCAGTACGGTCATAAATGCTATAATGGAATTTTTTTTTAATTTTTTTCTCTCCTCTCCTTTCTTTCTTCTTTCATTTTTCTTCTCTAGACTGGTCTCTCTCTTCTCTATCACTCTTTCTTTTCTTTCTCTCTCTCCTCTCACATATCTCTCTCTCTCTCTCTCTCTCTCTCTCTCTCTCTCTCTCTCTCTCTCTCAGCCTCATCACCCAGCTACTTCATCTGGCCACACCGGCGGCATCGCCTCGCCAAGCCAACGGCCTTGCTGGTCTCAAATCGCCACACCAATGACCTTGCCTCACCCACCTCGTCACGCCATGCCGCCAAATGTCTCCTTGATCTACGAGTTAGGATTTTTTTGGGATTTGTTTGTGTTTTTGGGATGGGTTTTGAGAAGTGAATTTCTTAAGTTGTTGGTTGTTTGTGGTGGTGGTTTTTTTCGGTTGTTGCTGTGGGTTTTTTTTGGTGGTTGCATTGATTTTAATTTGGTGTGGTGGTTGGCAGTGGGTTTGGATTAATGGGTTCCAATTATTCAAGTGATTTTGCTAGAGAAATTTTTAGGCTCTAAGGTTTCAATGGGACATCTAACCAACCAGTTGATTAGGCTGGTTAACCCGAAATCTCACCAAAATGGAAAAATAGTAAAACGGGGCTTACTGTCCCATATTGGCGTACGTTGGTAAATTGGTGCATACGCCACCAATTCTTGGCATACGCCACTCTAAGCAGATTTTCAAATTGGGATAGAAAAAGAGTTTTGGGTTAGGACCTGCGTATTTTATAGTCACAAATTAGGCTTGTATGTTGTTGGGCTTCATATATGATGTTGATCATTTTCGTAGTGGTTAAGTTCTTCGTCATTGGGGTTGGGGTTCTTGGGTAAAGGCCGAAATGAAATGTGGTGTCTACAGAGTCTCCCAATCATCTCCACTATCATCCTCCACTGCACCCAAACCCACACATCCTAACCTTCGTCGATCATGGCCATCAAAATTCATGATGGATATCCACCTCTTTCACCCTTTGCCATAGTTGAACCTATGGGTTTAGTTATAGAGTCATCAAGGAGACCAACCACATCCTCACTGAGATATGCTCCGACTTTAACCTCCTGACGCAATCAACAAACTCAATTCCTTCTTCAACCCAAACAAGACCTTCTCACTTGGTCCAAAGAGCTCCATAGGTCTAGGAATGGTGAAGGGTCAAAGGTTGATGATGGAGAGAAGGTTGTGATTTATTTGGGATAGAGGAGGGAAAGATATGGGGATGAATGACATAGAAAAGAGATTGTTTCATTTTTTTTTTTTTTTTTTTTTTTTTTTACAGATATGGATTTGACTTGAATTTTTAATTGATTTGCCTTATTTTGGTTGGTCCAAGTCTGTAAAAAGATGTCACGTCACTATTGCGTTACTTGCATAGGCGATAACACTAATAGTAGTTGACTAAAAGACTAACACTGCTCATTTTGAAACATGAGAGACCAGTAATGTACATTTAAAACATGAGGGACCAATTCCTATTACAAGGTAAAATTCAAGGTCCAATAGTGTAATTTTGCCTATTTCTAACATGTTTTGTTATTGAAAAATTTTCTAATCAAAGATTTCCATTCTTACAGTGGTTATATGGCACCCGAATACGCCATTGATGGCCTATTTTCAGTAAAATCTGATGTCTTTAGTTTTGGAATATTATTGTTGGAGATAATATGTGGAAAGAAAAATCGAGGGTCTTTCCATCCAGAATATAGTCTAAACCTTGTTGGACATGTGAGTTCTTAAAAGATTTGACACTTTTTTCTTTTCTTTTTCTTTATTTATTTTTTATACATATTATGATACAATCAATGAAAAGAAAATTTCAAATGTTTTAGGCATGGAAATCATGGAAAGAAGGAAGGACTTTGGAGCTAATTGATACTTGTTTAAAGGACTCTTGCATCCTATCGGAGCTTGAACGTTGCCTCCATATTAGTTTCTTATGTTTGCAACAACATCATGAGGATAGGCCTAACATGTCATTTGTGGTTATGATGTTGCATAGTGAGAGTTCACTACAAGAACCCAAAGAGCCAGGTTTCTATGTGGGAAAAAAATCACCTTCGTCAAGCAAGAACCAATCATCCTCAACCAATGAAATTACTATTACCTTGTTAGATGGTCGATAGTCAAGCGTCATATCAATTTGATTATATTACATATTTTGTGATTAATATTTTTCATTTGTACATTTTGCAAATTGTACACACTTATATTCTCCAAGAATGTGACATGAGTCTTATTTGAACCTTAAAGACCTAAAATGGCTTCTTCAATATTTAAGAGGTTTGAGACTACTGATAATCCATTTAACCAACTTTTTTAAAGAAGAAAGAAGTAATTTGATTGAGACTTCAAGTTGTCATTTAAAAATCTCTCCCCCTTAAAGTGGCTGGCTAAATCTAGTGGTAAAGGAGCTTTGTGAAAAATGATAAGGATTAAGAAATCAACAGGTTACCTATTGGCACTTAAGCAAGCAAATTAAATTTGGTGTTTTCCTAGTACCTTTTATTGTTTCTGAGCTCCATTTATTGAAGGGGGAATTTAGGCCCACATATGAGAGAGAGTGTTAGACCTATAGTTAAATGATTAAATTCACCATTTCTTAATAGTTTAAGCTTTTCAGAGAATTGGTAATTTATCACAAACAAACACAGAGAAGAGATACAAATGATAAATTAGTTTAAACTTTCCACATTATAAATGAATCTTTCAAGTGACAAGCAATGATTATAGAAATGGGTAAATTTTTCTTTATGAAAACAAGAGAAAGAGTGGGTAAATAAAAAGATTACAAACTTATTACAGGGAAAAAAGTACTTATAATAGCAACATATTTCGCATAAAGCAAAGGCTAGAGGGCATTACCTGCAATAGCATTTACAAGTGTCGCACTTGAAAGTTACTGTTTCCAACATTCTTTAACAAAACTAAACTATCTTCGTGATCATCCTCAGCTCTAGGAGGTCTCTTAAGCATCTTGATGGGAACTATATATCTACCTTTACATTGAAAATTTGAAATGTATAATTGAAAGGTTCATTTGTGTTAGATTGTAAATTTTATTTTGAAAGACAAAAACAAACAAACATTTTATTCACAAATACAAATAATATTGTTAGTCATTCATGCTATTCTTACTCTTTTTTGGATTTTTTTTTTTTTTAAGCTGAAATTCCATAAGAAAATAAATCATTTTTTGAGGAAGAAAAACCCAAATCTTGAAAAGGAAGAAAATGAACAGATCCAAATCAAATATATATCTACCAATATATAAATAAATAAGTGACATTGATTCTAAAATTTTTTTTAAAAAATGGAAATACACTGAAAACCAAAAAAAAATTATTTGCGTTAGGTTATAGCAGAGCAGTAGAAAGTAAAACCCACAAACTAAATCACCAACAACTTACATCTCCCACTGCACGAAATAGTTGTTGACCACGTGTATATTCTCGTTCACGCACCGAACATACGTTACACCAGCACCTCACCGAAGTGAATCAATGCAATGGTGACCTGCATTCCCGAATTTAACGTATTATAGACCCAAGGTGACAAGGGCATGCACAATATGAGAATAATGTAAATGATGATGACATGCAAGGAAAATCAATATAAGGATGGGAATGGAAGAATGGGGGAATAGAAAATGTTGGACATAGAAAGGATTTTATTTTTCTTTATGTGAATTTGGTTGGACGTGAAAAAGGTGAAATGATAGAAAAACTTTTTGTTTGATAGAAAAGAAAATTAAACATAGAAAATGGTATTTGTATGAATTGATATACACTCCTGTTACATAAAAATAAAATAAAATATTATTTTATATAGAAGATACCTAATGTTTAGACAAAAAGAAAGAAGAAATTAACGCGAAGGGAGGAGAGGGGCATATGGTTCTTTCTTAAACTTGAAACAGAGGGAGCAAAAAGTCAGAGATGTGTAAAACTGGAAATCAATGAGCACCCTTTTCTTATATGTCTATTGTTGAATAAGATTCCCACCCGCCCTTGACAATATTGGCACTTTAGTTTATATTCATCTCTAGCTTAGTTACCATTACTTGTGGGAAATTTGGTAGTCATAAAGAGTATGGTACAGCCAAGGGAGTTTAGTTTCTTATTACTTTTATTGTTTCTGAGTTGGGCCCCACTTATTGAGGTGGGAGTTTAGGCCCACATACTAGGAGTGTTAGACCCATAGTTAAATGATTAAATTCACTATTTTTTAATAGTTTAAATTTTTTGGAAAATTGGTAATTTAACAGAAATAAACACAGAATAAGGATACAAATGATAAATTAGTTTAAACTTTCCACATTATAAATGAATCTTTCAAGTGACAAGGAATGATTATAGAAATGGGAAATTTTCTGTTCATGAAAACAAGAGAGAGAGGGAAAATAAAAAGATTACAAACTTATTTAAGGGAAAAAAAGTACTTATAATAGCAACATATTTTACATAAAGCAAAGTGTAGAGGCCATTACCTGCAATAGCATTTACAAGTGTCGCAACTTGGAAGCTACTGTTTCCAACATTCTTCGACAAAACTAAACCATCTTCGTGATCATCCTCAGCTCTAGTAGGTCCCTTAAGCATCTTGATGGGCATTATATATCTACCTTTACATTGAAATGTATAATTGAGAGGTTCATTTGAGTTAGATTGTAAGTTTTATTTTGAAAGACAAAAACAAACAAACATTTTATTTACAAATACAACTGATATTGTTAGTCATTCATGTTATTCACTAATTCAAACACGCAAGTTCCTACTGTGAAATCACAATAACGTTAACATTTTATTCACACAAAAAAAGCTATCTTGACTCCTAAAATGACTTTTTTCTATATGAAAAGAAAAGGTTACATAAACCCACTTAAGATATTAAGTTTGGTGAATTTTGGCATTAGAAAGTTAGCTTAGCACTAGTATTAGGTGTGTAAAATGCCAAATATTTGGTATTTGGCACACCAAATACCAAAAAACCTCTCACATGAAGTGTTTTAAATGCCAAACAATTTGGCATAGATGAACAGTATCCTTACAAATTTGGAATGATACAAACACAAATGCTATAAAAAAAATTTTAATTTTTTTCTCTCTCCTCTCTCTAATTTTCTTTCTTCTCTCTCTTTCTTTTTTCTTTCTCTCAAATCGCCTCTCTCTCTCTCTCTCTCTCCTCTCTTTCTTCCCTCCTGTCACTCTCACTCTCTCTTTCTTCTTGTCTTCTTTTTCTTCCCTTTCTCTCTTTGGGTGTCCCTCCCACGACAGAGAAGGCGACCCCCAACCCACAACAAAGACCCACCACAATAGCAACCGCAACCTCATCTCTCTCTTTTAATTTCTATTTTGTTGGAGGATTTGGGTTTTTTTTTTTTTTTTTTCAATTTTTGGATTTGAAATTGGTTGGAGAATTCCCGTGATTGTGGCTATCGGTTTGTGGTGGTTGACTTGTTGTTGGTAACCATGGGTTTGTTGTGGGTATTTGGTTGAATTTGGTTGTGTTTGTTTTAGTTGTAGAGGATTTGGTGGTTGTGGCGGTGGTTGTTGGTTCTTGGTTGGTGGCCACTGCCATTGGATTGTGTTTTGTATATTAGATGAGTTTTGTGTTAATACATTATTAATGTATTATATATATATATATATATATATATAATTTTAATATATCGAATTGAAAAATAGAATATACGACATAGGGTATATTGTAAAATAATGTGTTAAAATAATAAAATATGTTTTTTGATGTATTAATGACCAACTTTTTGCAACAGCTGATGTTGACAGTCACCACTACCAAATTCCAAAGGTATTATAAAGAAAGATTTTTTTTTATTTTTGAGTTTTTCCCATGTGGGCTCCACTGCAAGTAGAAAGTTTCTTTGAAGTGTGAAAGCCTCCAATACAGTAATTTGAAGAACCCAATAGTAGAGAGAGAGAGAGAGAGAGAATGAAAAGTAAAAGAAAAATAAGACCCAATTGGCGCACCGTGAGTGTTGCTTGAATCCGCTTTTCCGGGCTTGTTTGCAGCTTGAAATTCTGCAAGAACTAATACCATAACTGCCGCAGTAATTTATAACCAAGCTCATCTGCAATAAGAAAACCGACTAAATTTAAAGCTATGTTTGACTTTTAGCTCAGGTATGGTTAATGAGAAAAAGTTAAAACAAGACCCAAAAGAGAGAAAATATAAAGGAATTTGCGAGTGAGATAATCTTCTTAAACACTTTTTATAACGGAATTTTCATTTCATTGATACTCGGTTTTCTGGGCAATCAAACAAAGTACAAAGGAATTGGCAGAGAGAGAGAGAGAGAGAGAGAGAGAGAGAACTTTTAGTTTGGGAGGGTTTTGTTAAGAGCGAAAATGAGCCGTAAAATTTTATTTAAGAGCTCCTTCCGCTATCATCCCGTGTTCTCAAACTAACTTCGATAATCTGTTCACTGTTTATTGTCAGGAGTTATATAAAAATCACCTGCATTTGTATGCTTGGCACTCCAAAATTATCTCTTAAAGTTAGGCAGATTCCAAAAGACTTGAAACGCCTGTCGACATTTCTTTTTAATCTCTGCGCACAATTCTTACAAGTCATCTTGACGGAAAAATGTACCCTGCACCGGGTATATATTTCCTCTCTCCCACAACTGGTGGGTTCCACTAAGGAGTGGGACCCACCAAAAGTGAGAGAGGAGAAGCATATACCTGCATAGTGGGACCCACCAAAAGTGAGAGAGTGGGACCCACCAAAAGTGAGAGAGGAGAAGCATATACCCAATGCAGGGTATAACTTCTCCATCTCGATGGTTGGAGAGTTGCGATACTTGAACGCTTTAATAATGGTCCCCACTACACAATATTTTTATTTTTTGGTTTCTTTTGTTGTAAATAGAGGATTTTTTTTTTTTTTCCCTAATAAAAGCCAACTAATTTAAAGGAATCTCCTGTCGAAGGGAGATCTTCCCCTTTTTGCAAAAATTGTGTTTATCACACTTTTAAAAAGAAAAAAAAAATAGTGTTTATTATACACACCCTGTTGCACATCTTTACACACGTGAAAACAAGTGATGATTTTAGTTATTCTAGGATGACAAATTTTACCCAGGGCTGGCCCTAGGCCTAGGCCATTTAGGCCATGGCCTAAGGCCCCCTAACATAAGAAGGCCCCCAAATATGGGGGGTAATTTTTTTTTTAATAAAATAAAACATGTGAATTAAGTGTATATTTTATCCCAATCTTAAGAAGGCCTAAAATATTAGAGTTATGCTAGTATATTACAAATTCTATTATATAGGTCTTACAAATTGACATGTCACCAACGAAGTAATTCAATACTCATTTATTCTTTTGTTGAAGTGCTACCTCATTGACACATCAATTTGTAAGCTTTTTGTAGTAAAATTTGTAATAAATTTAGCATTTTCTCCACAAAAAAAAAAAAAAAAATAATAATAATAATAATAATAAAAATACAACACAGTCACCATTAAGTGTATGAAAATTGCTAAAGCTAATACAAATTTTAGGAAAACAAATTTGTAAACTGATGTGACAAGAATATAATCGGTGTTACTTAAATAATATAATAAAATGAATGTTTAAATAACTTTTCTTTTATTGGTGATATGCCAATTTGTAAAATCTATGTAGTAATTATCATTAGCTCACTTTGAGTGAATTAGTCATATTAATAAGTAAGAATTAATAATGGATTTGAAATTAAATAAAAATAAATAAATATTATTTAAGTGATATTTAAATGTAAAAAGGCTCCTATAAAATTCTCGCCTTAGGCCTCAAACAATCTTGGGCCAGCCCTGATTTTACCATACTCTTTTCCACAACTCTTATGTATGTGATTGTGGGAAAGAGTGTGAAAGAGTCTAGTCCTAGAATTATTGAAGGTTGTCACATTGGTTGACCTCATGGTACATGAGTTAAGGCACCATCTATGGTCGGTCCACAACTCCTTGGAATCCAAAACTAACGATGCCAAAATAAGAAGAAAAACACTATTAGAATTGATAAAATTTTAGTACAAAATCAACTTCCAATATGACACTCTTGTAACCTAATTGTCAACTTATGTGAAGAGACCAAGTCTGAAGACTGATGATCCATAACTCTGTTTGTGTATTTTTTTGATGCTCAAATGATAAGGGTGAATCCCGTGATCCAATATGCCACCAATGCTTTCCCAAGATTATCACCCACACTACCATCCGTATTTAGCTTGACAAAGAGAGGACCCAAAGGGTTCCGTCCAAAAAAAGAAGATAAATTAAACCAACCTTCCTTGAGGTTTTTCCGAAATGACAGTCCACCCAAACAAACCGTGTCATGATATAATACTGTCCGCTCAAGATTTGTTTAAATGCAACAATTAAATCCTCAACAATTTTTAAGAAATAAAAATTACTAACATAATACAATTTTTTTTTTTAAATCTTATTTATTATAAATACCTCAAGGAAGAGAATGTTAATACTCATGTATAAATCTTAAAATTAAAAGAGGAGAGTGTCATTTCATCCACAGTTTGGGTAAGAATCTTTTTTTAATGAAATATTTCTTTACTGAAATGTAATTTAACTTATTTAATGAGTCTAGTGAATTGTTTAAACAAGGGTTTAGCTTACTTCTTGTACTTTTTTTTAAAGGATTTTCCTTTTATTTTAAATATACAATGGCAAGTGATAGTGGACTTAATCTCCACCTTTTATTTAGTTAGTGGATGATGTGACAGTCTCTCATTAAAACAAAAGAAGATTCCTTTTAAAAAAAGGCTGGAAGTAAGCCAAACCCTTTAAACAATACACTATGATAGTTTTATCAATCCCCACATAATTAGTTAGATAAGATTCCTCCAAGATAATTTAGAGGAATGTTCCAAAAAAAAAAATTAGAGGAAAACTTTATACTTCTAAAAAATATTTTCCAATAAATGCAAACTGTTCGAATGGCAAGTAAATCTAATCTAACCTTAACCCCTCTCCCCAACTTCTCACAAGGGTACTAAAAATGGCACACCCTAGCTACATGGCCTACCACATCGATTTTTTTTTTTTTTTTTTAGAATTTCAACATATGGTATCCACTCCTAATGATAGTTATTTATCATTAGACTAAGACACCAATAAGTTTTTGGCGTATGCAGAGATTGAACACCAGATCTCTTATACAACCATCAAAAACTTTACTAGTTAAGCTAACTGGAACCCACCCTACCACATCAATCTTGATTGTGTATATATAATTTAAATATGTTTAGTTAAATTACTAATATAGTTGTTCGGCTATTGAGTATTGAGTAAAGTCAATTCGGTGCCTTTTACTATTAACTATGTTAATTTATTAAATTAAGCCAATTTCATCTTTGGATTTTTGCTCTATTTAAATATTAACAAAACTAAAAGTTCAAATTGACTTAGTTTTTGCAGTAACACTTCACGTAGCATATGTTCTTTTTAATTTTATTAAAATTTAATTGAAGACAAATTGCAAAGATGAAATTGACTTGATTTTGAAAGTTAAGGGACGAAATTGATATATTTAGTGTGTGTTTGGCTCCAGTTTAAAAAGTCAACTTATTTTACTATTCAACTTATTTTTTCTACTATTTATGAGCCCCACTGCACTTTTTGGTATTATTCATGAGTTCCATTGTACTATTTTAACTAACTTTTACCTTTATTTACAGTATTTTTAGCAAAAAGTTTTCAATTTCAGCAAAGTAAACAGATCACAAACAGACCCTTAATACTTGGAATGATTAAATTAACTAATAGTTGATGGACCAAAATAAGCTTTACCCTATAATTGGAAGACCATATTAACATTTTAGTTTAATTATTTTTTACAAATTCCTATTTATAACTTAATTGTTTTCAATACATATTCTATTACAATCCCCTAAACATTTATCTCTCTTTTTCTCTCAACACTTTTATCATTATCCCTCTCCTCTTTGATTCCATCTCATCAATGACAAAATCGACAAAATCACCTCCATAAAGATGGTAAAATATACCTCAATTTACTCATGTCACAAGCTACACTACCTATAACTAAACCCTACCCCATTGTCATCCCTATTCTCACTTTAATTCTCTTTAACCACCAATAGCTACACTCACAGTTATCTTAGGATAACCTCTCTTCTAAAAAGAATTGTGCAACTAACACCTAAAATTATTGTCAGCATAGTAATCAAAATATTTGTATCATGTATTCTAAGATAAATAAATACTTCATAAAATTTATAAAAAAATAAAAGATATACATATATAAATTGGAATTTATCATAAACTTATATAATGTTTAATTAATAACTAATTGGAAAAATATATCATTTATGTAACGACCCCACCCCAACTATGTAGATATTGTCCACTTTAGGACCCATATCCCTCACGGTTTTGTTCTTCCCCCCAAAAGTACCCAACAGTGGAGGAAAAAGCCTCTTACAAAAGAGCTCAACAAAATGCTGCCAAGTTATAACTTCTCCAGAGCACTAATCGAATTGGTGGCTCCTACTTGATGTTACACTATATTGGTTAAGCCACCAATGGCTTCAATAATAGCTTGAAGATTACTAGTTGCCTCAGCATTCGATCGACAATTCCAATGTTCCTCCTTGGTGGAGCCATCTTTCTAAGAAATACAACAAGGTATCATAAGTACAAATTTTAAATATCCTTGAAGGACAAAACCAAACACACAAATAGTACAACAATCATACCTACACGCTCCAGAAAAGCACTATGAAAGGTCAAATAATTCTAACACTAAAATTTCCTTATGATCACACTCTTGTTCCAAAATAATAATCTCAAGATTTAACCTCTAAGTCTTGCAAAAGGGGAGTCTTACAAAAGGGGGGTCTTGCAATCCATGGAATCTCACATCACCTATGGAAGCACATGACGATGTGCTTATAAGAAGTGATCTCCCTTAAATGTGTAGAAGCCTTTTCCCCATTGCTATGTGCTTTAGGGGGAAAACAAAACCGTGAGGGGTATGAGCCTCAAAGCGAATAATATCTACATAGTTGGAGTGGGGTCATTACAACTTACACAATAAAATTTAAAAAAAGTAACTAAATATTATATCTATATTCAAATCGCTCAAACTCAAAACTCAAAAATGATAAATACATGACATATGAGCTAAAATAAAATTTTAGCTCTCATCATATTCATCATCATACCTAATCAACTTCATCTCCATAGTTTGAGTCAATATCATCATCATCTTGCTAAATCATATCATCATCGACTTCTTCTTCTTCATAATCATCTCCAGCATTTACTATCTCCTCATATTATTCTATTTCAATAACTTTTTCTTTAATTTTTTTATCTTGGCATTCAATTTTCTTGGACCAATAAAAAAATTAAAAATAAATAAAATAAAAGTTACAGTTTTATTTATTTAATACTTTATTTATAGCATAGAAAAGAAATTTGCAAACATTTGTAAGAAATAAATCATGAATAAAGAGGGGGGGGGGGGGGGGGGGGGGGCCTTGGGGTAGTGGAGAGACTAAGGGGGGAAAAAGTGAAGTGTCAAATAGATGGTTCAAATTTCGTAGGGATAAAAAGTAGGGGAAAAAATTTATAGACATGTTTTTATCCCTGGACTCAACCAAATAGCCTAAGGAGACATTTGGTTTGCTATGATGTGTCATTAATGTGATGCATATTACGGAGATGAGACATTAAGGTGTTTGTTTAATTTTACCATAATCTAAAATTACAAAATATGTCACGACATCTTAATCTCATTACCTTCCTAAACAATGTAATACTGTATTCTTGACTTGAGATTACATTAATATAATATTACAATAATGTAACATTATGGTGTATTGTAACATCAAGCAAATCAAACTCTCCATAAGGATTTTGTGTTAAAAACAAGTTCAACAACCTGTTGGCCAGAAGTTAAAGCAATTTTTTTAGCAAAAACTCAATTTAAACCCAATGCCTATGTATTGTTTGATACATACAATTCACATGATACAATATGATTCATACAATATGTAATTTTTTGTACTATTCATGAGCATGGCCAATACATTGGAGGGAAAGAAAAACTTGGTCACCTCCAAACTCTTACTCTTTTTTCTTCTTAGCAGATATTATTAAGAGACCTTCCACAAACACAACAAAATTTCACAACACCTTTCAATTTTCCTATCACCTCAAACATGGATCATTATTATAAATAAATTGCATGTTGTGGTTGACCCAGGTATGAGGTAGCGTGCAAATTAGGAGATGTGAAATTGTTGTGACTCTTTTATTATCAAAGCACAAGACTGAGGTCACAAAACAAGAAACACCAACACCAAACAAATCTAAATTACAAAGAAATCATACTGGGGGAGACCCATAGATGACAATCTGCTTGCTGGGAACACCCTTTCAGCCACAAAACTAAAAGTGAATCCAATTGCCCTTAAAAACCCACCACCCAGTTTTCAGAACTATTCCTAATGACACTACCGCACCAGCTTGTCTGGGTTTACTCAAGGAGGAGCCATCCATATCAAGGTTATGCTACTCTTCATAGGATTTCTCACATTTAACAAGCTTTTCAGATTGGGGGAAAATCAGAGGGCTCTTGGTGGCCACAGACAAAAAATTCTACTGCTTTATAAAAACAGAACTCAAGAACTCTTACACCTTTTGCGGCCAAGTGAAGGTATAGGAAGCATGCCCCTACCACAATTGTCATCCAATGGGGCAGCTAGTTCTCATAAGCAAACAGACTTCAAAAAAAATTTTAATGCATAGTGTAGTATAACGGAAAATAAAATTTTCCCAAATCCAAATGAAGATAAAGAAGTAGAGGCATCAGCTTTTGTGCCTATAATTGACACCCCAAAAACCAGAATTTTTTTTTCCAAATAACCTTAAATATCAAAAAATTTAGTTAGTTGTCACATTTCAAAACAATGCGGCAAACTAGCATCTCAAGTGTCTAAAACTCGAGTTCCAAGATAAAATTCAAGTTACTAATTCTCGATTTGTAAGTGGCCGCATCTGATGTGGAAAAATATCCACGTGGAACTCGAGTTTCACCATTTTATTTTCCTTCTTCTTCCTCGCGTTCTTCAAACCTAGCGTTCTGCATTCCTTCTTCTTCCTCGCATTCTTCAGACCTAGCATTCTTCTTCGTGCAGATCTGAAGGTCCAATCGTCCAATCGGAGCTCCAGCGTTCTTCGTTCTTCCTCTATTCATCGTTCCTCTTTAGATCTGTTCTTCGTCTCTGCTCTTCATCAGATCGTTCTTCATGTTCTTCTTCAGGTCTGCATTCAATCGTCCAATCGGAGCTCCAATGTTCTTCATTCTTCGTTCTTCGTTCTTCCTCTGTTCATCGTTCTTCATCATTGTTCTTGTTCTTTGTCAAATTCAAGTACCAAAATCGAGTCTCAAAGACTCGGTTTTGCTTTTTAGAACTCAAGTCTATAAGACTCGAGATCTATCTGGCATCATATTTCCAACTCATCAAATGGGAATCGAGTCTTTAACCCTCGAGTTTTAGACTGAAATTGAGTCTATGAAACTCGAGATGCTAGTTTGCAATTTTCTTCCAACCGCATGTTAACTTATAATATACTTTCTCCTCACTATGCTAGTCTGCAAATTCCCTCTAAGTTCAATGCCTCACACCTTTGCTCTTAGAAAAGCCGTTGTCCTCAAAATTCCTCCATCTAAAGGTGAAAACAATTTCTTCCATCTACAAGGGGCCTTCATTACAAACTACACAGTCCTACAGCAATATATGAATCACAAATAAATGTGATCTCTGAAGGAAGACGCTGGTTCAATTCATCCAGCTGTTCATGACATTCTCAACATACAAAGCTTTTTAGGAATAGTATAATCATTTTGCTCCTAGGGAGCTGATTTTTTCATGAACCTCTTTCAACATCCAAAAAATGGCTCCAATTAGATATAGATGCTGACCTGAAGAACTTGAGTAATAGATCATATCCTAAATCCACAAAATTCTGAATCTTGATGGCAATTGCAAAATGAAATGCAATTCTATTAAATGTGTGTTAACATATTAACCAGTCCATGTTCTCTAATTTTTAGGGAGCTACATACAAGTAAACAGAAAATAAGTTACAAGGCGTTGCCAGTTCCAGTTTTAGCTGAAAAACAGACAAATTGGCATTGGGATAGGAGAGATGAAACAGAAACTAATTTCAATCTCACTTACTGATCATCTCCACAATCAATTATCACCTTAACCACACTCATTGACCACTGCCATCAATACTAAAGAATGCTCTGTTTATACAACATATAAAGTTCCACAAAGTACATTTTGTTAACAGACCTCATAATAGTTTTCTATGCTGACTGGAAATCAATTCAATCAAATTCAATCATGTCAAATTAAAATCTCATAGTAAGTGGAATGGAAAAGTAGAGAAGGAGAAACTTTGGCATACCTGACCTTGATACAAAAGAACTGAAAGAGAATGTAGTACCAATTACTTAATGCAATGTTAGTAATGAGTAGCCTGAAACCCATTGCACATAACAAGCCAGTGATTTTGTGTTTGTCGACAATAACATGCCACTAACAGACTGAAATAAATTGTAAGGAAAAAGATATATAAATGAGTACTGATGCTAAAATGAGGATAGTACCATAAAGATAAATCTTATTATTATTTTCCTGTTAGGATGAATTATTTCTTGATAAGGCTTGTTCAAGTATGATACCAACCAGAGGAAGGAATTACGAAACTCCCAAACAATGGCTTAGGCAACCAAGTTTATAAATGACATGTTTGTAAACCTGTGGCTTACCTTCCAGCATAATGTTTATGGCCACCATGGTGAGAAGTCCTTATTTATCGATCACAGCAGAATTCAACAAGATCCTCTGTTTAATGCCATTTCTAGCTTTTGCTGAGTCCATGCCCTGTAACATGAATATCACCACAATTCATAGGAGGATTCATAGCTGACCCAAAAATTAGTCGAGGATCCACAGCCGATCCCAAAATTTTGGGACTAAGGTGTTGTTGTTGTTGTTCATAGGAGAATCATCTATCCGGTTCCCTTTGAGTCTTACAAGACTAGATATAAGCAGCCAAAGAGCAGAAGTCAAAATATAATATATTATGAGTACAATACCTATAAAGAAAAAAGTAATACTATGATGACAATAATTCTTCAAATTACTATCTAAAAGACAAAAAAAGTTAAAATATAATAATATTATGAGGACAATAATTCTTCAAATTACTATCAGAAAGATAAAGAAAGGCATAGAAGAAAAAGAAAAAGAGAGAGAAACTATCACCAAAAGAAATGTTGGTTATATATATAGCAAATATTATGTCTACACATTAAAATTGGAAGATAAATGTTACTTTCAAATGCTTTAGAAAGAAAATAACACATGTTTGCTCAAGTTATAACACATGTTTGCTCAAGTCTAGCTTGTAATTTTGAAATTAACAATTTAAGGCTTCAAAGAAAGTAAAGACCAAAGGTAAAAAATTACAAATAAATTGCATATACCACCACAAATCAAGATTTGGAGTGAAAAGTCTCTTCTTTATATTATCTTCAGATATTTCATTGAGCCAAACACAGGCTATAAGCACATTTTTCCAAAATGCTAAAAGGGAATCATACTTTTCATCAAGGATGTGGACATCTGATTTTAGTAATGAAAATGAGACTGTTCTAAGAAAAATAGTCTGAGGTCTGAACAGTTCAAAAACTTTGATATATTTTGCAGTCAAAAGAATATCAATATGTTAAGGTGGTAGAAATTGTACTTAGTCTTGAAGTCAATGTTTACCCAGTTGTGTCTACAAACAAAATAAGCTAATTTCTTCACAGATTAATAAAATTACACAAAACTCCAAAAAATTATAGATGTGCTGTGTAATTCGCTAAAAGAATTCATATCAACTTGTGGAAAAATTCCAATCTATTTTAGCATAAAAACCTACTTTTTCTATTCTACATACTCAATTTTCAAAACAACTTACATCAAATTTTCTATTTTACCCTAAATTTCATTAAAATATCAATTTTCTTGATTTTTAAAAATTGTTTCTCTTTCTTCACACAAAAATATCATCATCCAGTCTCTTCCTTTCCTCAAGATACATAAAGAAAGAATAAAAAAACTAAATGCAAAATAAATAGTGCTAGTATAAATTACATGGCAATTGTAGCAACTATGTATTTTTACACAACTTTGCATGGCCTAATGTGGGTAAATTTTGGGTTTAATTGGCTAAAATGAGGTACTTTTTCTATTATACAAGCACTAATACGAGTACTCTTAAGTGGTAAGGTAGAGGAGGGCAAGAAATGAGCCTTCCAAGTAACAAGAACATAATTACAGCTTCACAGACTATATCTATATTACAAATAAGGTCCAATTACAATTGGAAGAGGCTACTCCCGACACAGCCCCTTGGAGAGAAGGGGGGGGGGGGGGGGGGGGGGGGGGTGGTGTGGGGGAAGCTGGGAGGGTTAGAGCCTATCAAGAGGAAATGTCTTTGTTGGTACATATTCATGAAAAGAAATTTTGAAACCAAATAATACTTTTTAAGTTTTAACTAAACCAGAGCCTTGACTTTTTCTTTACTTAGCCTTTTCTTTATGATGGAGTTGACCAACCAGAAGGAGCACAAGGGATATGGCTTTTGCACCAATGTAACTCAAACAGCAGGATTTTTTTTTTCTTTAATAAGTAACTCAAAGAGCAGGAATACCTGACCAATTGGCACAAAATCAGGTGTTAGCTCACCCTTGAAACGAAATACTTCTTTTTAGAAAATAATAATAATAATAATCACATACCAAACCATTTAACTGTCAACTATTAGGGCAAGTCTTGAAATTCTCAGTTTCCTGGCAAAGCCTTCAAGACAACAGCAGCTAATTTAGCTGTTAAGAAGAGACAAATTCAAGTTATTATAATATGCAGGGAAGACAACCAATAAATATGGTAACAGACCACTAGGAATTTTTGTGTAACATACCACTATGGATTTTTACTGCACTACATGTTTATACTTTTTCCATATAATTATGTGCAAGACTATGGGTTTAGATATGTATTGATTTTGTTTGTTCATTTTTTCTTTAATTCTTAACCTTTTGATAATATCCAAATGATACTAGAGGACCACAATTATTAAAATGAGTTCTTGTAAAACTGAAGCAAGGAGAAGCATCGAGCGATTCGAGCCAGAGGAAAAAAAAGAAGAAGAAGGAGCATGGAGGGCAGCAAGCACAGTGCTAAAGGGTAGGTGCAAGGACTGGGCAGTCAAAAAGTTGGAACATGGAAGGGAGAGCAGTTTGGGACTGCTCTTTAACTTTTAGACTAATTAAAAGATGAAACAAGGGGGAAATACTTCTGCAAAATCTCACCATTTAAAAATCCAAAAGATCTGTTACTATATTTAAAATTTTTAAAAATATATATAATATAAATGTGCATTACAAATTAGATATATCTTAGTCAAGAATAAAAGACTTAATTGGATGTTGTAGCTCTTCTTGCATTTGATTCTCAACCCAAAAAGAAAAAAAAAAAAAGCTCATGCATTTGAAAAACTATCCAGAATAATGACAAATATAGCAGAGTCTCTAGTCATCTAGAGTACAACTTTTTCAGAAGAAATTTTATTCTATCCTCCAAGTTAATCTTTTTTCTTTTTTCTTTTTTCTTTTTCCTTTTTTGGCATAACTTGAAAATTTTACAACAAAAAAAAAAAAGGAAAAAATGATAGACATAATTGACATATTGAGAAAACAACAAATTGTGTTTTCAACAAGGTCTAAAGAATCGAAGACCAGATCTAACATCATTCCAGCTTTTTCTTTCCAATAAATATCCAATTATTTACTTTGTCTTTTTGTGCATTTGTCTTTTTTATGAGAGAGAGAGAGAGAGAGAGAGAGAGAGTTTCAATTTAGAGTTAGTACTACAAATTCTTTATTACAAACATGGCAACTTGGCAGTGTCATGCTGTGTACTTCACCCACCAATTCCACCAGGATAGGGTAGAGGAAAGGGAGGGGAGACTAATGATGATTTATATAACTCATTGGTAAAAAAAGAGATATATTATGAAAACACCAACATATTTTCAAAAAAGTAAAAAAATATCCATTGACTCATCTGTTTATGTCTAGTCATTCATTCCTTCTATTTCTTTTCAATAAATGTTTGATGCTTTACCAAGTCTTTAATGCTTTTGTCTTTTATAGAGAGAGAGAGAGAGAGAAATGTTACAGTACCAAGTTTTTTACAAAATTTTGGTCACAAAGTGCTTGGCAACTTATGTGGCAATTCATGTTAATCATTTTTAATGTGGTATCCCACTTAGTAATTCCTAAGGCCTCTTAATATCCTTGAGATCCTGGATTCAAAACCTCTAACCAACATCTTAGGGCTAACTCCAAGGAATCCCTTCCTGTAATAACCTACTGTATGTGGGACGGGGGACTACAAACACTCGAGAGAATAGCCATATGCTCGAAGAGCTCTGAATACCCTAATTCTCCGAAAAAATGTGGTAACCCACTTGCACTACTTTCTACAAGCCAAATGCATGGCAATAGGATAGCCTATAACATGCGATGCAACTACTTAGTAAACAAGATTTTGTAAAATGTTTAGGAAAATAGCATTCTCCTTCAATTTATTAAGGAAAGCTATAGTTAGAAGTAACAATATATCTTTCTTTCTTTCTTTTTTTCTTTTTCTTATTTGATTGGTATATCTTTCTTTTAGGGAAATGGCTTTGGAGATTCGGGCTAGAAAGGGATGCTCTCTGGCGTCAAGTGATAGAGGTAAAATATGGTTGTGATCGGGGTGGTTGGTGTTCTAGCTCTTCCTCTAGTCCTTATGGTGTCAGCTTGTGGAAAAATATTAGCAGGGGGTGGCACTCTTTATCTCGGTTTTTTATGTTTGAGATTGGTGATGGTTCAAAAGTGCAGTTTTGGCTTGATCGTTGGTGTGGGTCTTCCTCTCTCGCTGTCCGCTTTCCCGATTTATATAGGATAAGCAGTAGCAAAGAGGCAAGTGTGGCGGATCTTATGAGATTCTCCAATGGAGTCCTCCATTGGGAGATTCAGTTTTGTAGGGAGGTGCATAATCGTGAATTGGAAGCTTTCAGGAGCTTCATCAACTCCATTTATAGCACTCCTGTAAGGGGAATTGAGGAGGATAAGAGACTTTGGCTGCCTTGTAAGAGTAAGGGGTTCACGGTTAGTTCCTACTATCATCTTCTTGTTGGTCATAGTGAGCATTTTTTCCCTTGGAAAAATATTTGGAAGCAGAAGATCCCCTCTAGAGTGGCTTTTTTTGTCTGGACCGCAGCCTTGGGGAAATGTTTGACTATTGACAATCTTAGGAAAAGAAAGATTTGCATTCTGGATTGGTGTTATATGTGCAAGCGTAGTAGTGAAAGCGTTGACCATCTTTTCCTTCATTGCCCGGTTGCCTCGGAGTTATGGAATATGGTTTTTGGTTTATTTGGAGTGTGTTGGATCATGCCCTCGTCTGTTGTTGGTCTCTTTGCTTGTTGGCAAGGTCACTTTGGTCGCCTCCGCAATGGAGCCATTTGGAAGATCATTCCTCTTTGCTTGATGTGGTGTATTTGGAAGGAGAGGAATAGTAGATGTTTTGAAGACTCTGAGCGTGCTTTGCCTGACCTCAAGCTTCTTTTCTTCCGAACCTTACTTGAATGGTTCTCTGTGTGGAGAAACCATCCTCTTTCTATTTTGGATTTACTTGACCTTTGTAATTTTCATTCTTGACTTGCTCCCCCTTGTATACTTCCTGTGTGCTTGGGTGTATCTTTTTTTCTATCAATGAATTCTTATTACTTATCAAAAAAAAAAAAAAGTAACAATCTTAATCATAGAAAAATTCTAAATACTAAAACGCAAGACTTCTCAACATTGATAATGTATATATATTGGCACCAAAAAGCTTCTCGGGTCTTCAGATAGGACATTGTACTAAAACCATAAGCACATCAGAGTGCTACCTGCACATGTTACTTGGAAGAAAAGGTAGCAAGCCGTAGTAGAGTTAACGGATTGTATGAGTTACCTTAGCCCCAAGCCATACCTTTTAATGATATTGGAAAATAGAAATTTAATTAAATAAGTCTCAAACTAATAATTAATACACGCAATCAACTTGCTTTCTTGGTTTAAAGAAGTTATCTGAGTATGCATTTATATGCATATAAATAAATATTCCAACAACCCAACAGCGCCTTAAACTGTGTAAGTGCTTTTTCTTTGCCTTCAAGAGTCATGTCCATAAGGTTTGAATTTAAACATTAGGCTGACTATTTACCTAAATATAACTAACATCCTTTTACCCAACTATGTAAAAGATAATACAACAAACAGTCAAACACAACTTAGGTGTTGCTACATACATTTATATGTCATTGTAAGTTCTTGTTTATTCCATTGGAAGGATAAAATGAAGCGGTTGACAAAATTTCTGAGAAACTCTACGTGCTGGGAACTAGAATTTTGGGAGAATTGAGTTGATTACTCCATTGAGCTTTTCGCTAAGGTGTCAAGAATACAATAAGAAGCGGGGATAGTAATTTAAGCACTGGGTGATTTCATCCATCTGCTTATGGCTAATCATGGCAATGAAACCTTCCTGCTTTGCCTCTTTCATACATCATTGATCTCTTCAAGACTTTCATTTGGGACACGTAATAACATAAAATATCTTTGCAATGAAGAACTTCAAATGGACAAACACTTTATTAGGCACATAAGGGTAAGATTGTTGACCACTTCACTTCCATCTTTTGGGCTAGAATAGTCAACTGGCTTTGAATTGATCTGGTTATATGCCTTTCTCATTTATGAGCTACTGTATAAAATATCATATGAAAAATAGAAAGGAAACAATTAAATTGAAATTAGGGCTTCTTACTATATTGACATAAAATTATTTATTTTTGGATTTTTGATAATATGGTAATCAACTAATTATTATATTGACATAAAATTATTATTTTTGGATTTTTGATAATATAGTAATCAACTAATTATTCAGAGAACAAATATGTTTTAAGATCTACTGCAGATTTCTTTTTTCCACACAGACACACACACACACACATATATATATAAGTGACACTACTAGATGATTTTGTACCAAGTACTTAGTAACAATGTTCCAAAATCTGTGTCAAAAAATAATAATAATAATAATTAAAAAAAAAAAAAAAAAAAAACAATGTTCCAAAATCTGAAAATTTTCTGAGAACTTTACTCTCTTCAATTTTCATACTTCCTCACGTTTTTGCTTCTTTAGCCATGATGTCAATAATTTCATAAACCTATACACAATACAACACTAAGAAAAATAGATTGGATTTAATGGCAGTTTGAGATTAAGAACACAAATGAATAAAGAGGGAGTGGTTATTTTGAAGTAAAGTCTTTTTATTCAATCTTATCTGACAAAGGTAATCACCGCTTCCCTTGAAAAGAATTTGGAAGGTGAAAGCTCCTACTAAGGTAGTTTTTCACTTGGATAGCGACAAAGGGGAGGATTCTAACTTTGGATAATTTGAGGAAGAGAAAAAATCGTGGTGTTAACAGGTGTTGTATTTGTAAAAATGATTGGGAATTGGTGGACCACCTGCTCATTCATTGTCCTTTTGCCTCTGATTTATGGTCCTTTGTATTTAGTTTGTATGGTATCTGCTGGGTTATGCCTAAGCAAGTGGTTGAGTTGCTTGCTTGTTGGCTTAGACGTGTTGGGCGACATAGACCGGTATACATTTGGGGTGTTATTCTGCAGTTTATTATGCAGAAAATATAGAGAGAATGGAACAGCAGAATCTTTGATGGGGAGGAGTGTTCTATCATCGAGTTGAAGCAAATTTTCTTCTGTCTTTATTTGAATGGAGGACTGCTTTGAGTGGTCTTGGCATACCCTCTGTTTTAGATTTCTTAGATTTATGTAATTTTGGGTAGACTTTTGCTTTCCTTGTACACTTCCTATGTACCAAGGAATTTGCTATTTCCTTTTTCTTTTCTTTTTTTCCATATTTTCAATAAAGTATTTATTTACCGATCAAAATAAATAAAAAATAACGATCACCAAGAGGGAAGTAGTAATGGCCAGATGTATAGTGAGAGCAGAGATAAAATACCGGTAGTCCAAAAAAGCTTAAGCTAATACGAAATAGTGAATCTAATCACCTTACAACATTTTTGGGTTAGGGGATCATTTCAATTTATCGGTTCTAGTTTTCGATGACCCAATTTTTCAATTGGCATCCCTAGTCCAAGGTTTTTACAAATCAACTTAAGGTTCCATGACAAAAGAACCCCTAAATTTCAAAATCTCCCAAACAGTAATCACAGCATTGTGAGGAGCATTATATAGCATATCAGTAACCTGAACATAATACGTAAACAACTTTGCTAGGATTTTGAGATCATGCTATAAGATTATGCTTTTCAATGCAAGAATGAAGTATCCAGTTGAGTTGCAACTATTGTAGATTATATTTTACTTCACCACATCTATTCAAATTACTACCATTTCAAAAAGAAATATATAAATGCAACTTTATATATGGAAACAATTTGGGGAACTACATATAAGTTTATGTTACTTTGTAAGTTTTGCAAGCATGACAAATAAAATTATAGTAAATAGGGCCTAAGAGAGACAGAAGGCATCAGAGACACACTGACACTCTTGGTTGACTGAGTACAGAATCTGCACAAATAGCTTCAAGAGCATCCAAAGAAAGCACAAAGTTCACACCAGTCTTGGATGATAATATCTTGCTTTGGAATATTGGCTTGAAATCTGGAAAGGAGCAAAAACAATTTGGATGACGTAATAATTTTTAATAGAAAATTTTAAATCAATGGAATTAAATTATAGATAGACATAATATTAAATATATCTGTACAAAATGTTGAATACTCAGAGAAGCCATTTACCCAGTGTGTTCTGAGACTCAAAACTCTATCCAGTTGTTGATGGTTGTTCCTGCAGATGAAAAGATATCACATATCCCCACTCCACTATAGCTCACTCATTAGATAAGAACTAAGAAGCAAAATGAATATGACAGTGTCAAGCACATATAAAGGCAATTGATTAAAAGACTAAAAACAGAGTAACAGGCAGTAAAATTCATGAACCTATTACTTAATTTCTACTTCCCCAGAGGTTGGAGTGACACCCAAAGTGCGGACTGAGCAATACAGCTTGTTGCGTTTTCTATATGCCAAAGAAATTATTGCTGCATATAATCCCTGAAAGAACAATATGAAGACCCCCCGGAATTTGAGTTTTGTCAAGTCCAGTGCAAGCTTAAAGAGTGCCCATTAGAGAAATAGAGAGATGATAACCCTTGTGTTGTATGGGTGGTACTCGTCTAAAAGGGTCTAGAGGATTCTAGTGATGATGTGTCTCTACCAATTGTCCTACCAGTTGTCCTACCAGTTGTCTTCAAGAATATGCCCTGTCCTATTGTAAGAGGGCTGTGAACTAAGATTTTTCCAGCTCCTCATTCTTGTAAACATTATTCCTTCAACATGGTATCAAAGCATCTTTTAAATAACGCAAGACACGGCAAATAGCTTCGTAGTGAGTTTGATGAGGAGCATCCGTATACTGACTAACCCCACCAACTGTACAAGTAATATCAGGATGAGTAACAGTAAGGTAAATCAACTTCCTAACCAACCATCACCAACATTGGGAAAAAGATCACTTTTCCTGCCATCAAGTTCAACAATAGAGTTCACAAGAGTATCAACAGGTCGAGCAACCAAGAGACCAGTCTCAGATAGGAGATCAAGCATGTATTTCCTTTGAGACAAAGAGATGACTTGAGAAGAAAGAGCAATTTCAATCCCCAAAAAAATAACAAAAAAGTATCAAGGTCCTTTGTAAGAATTGTTGACCCAAATAACTTTTTCAATTAGCAGTACCGTTGGGGTCACTGCCTGAGATAATAATATCATCTACAATTCTACATAAAAAATCAAGACAATAATGACAATGGTGGAGTGATGAATAAAGGAAAAATGATCAAGAGTATAACGTTTACCCAAGTACAACAACATTGAACCGATCAAACAATGCAGGATGAGATTGCTTTAGGCTGTACAAGGCCTCTTGCAAGCAACACATAAGGTGTTCACTACAGGCAATAATATATCCCAAGGCTGAACCATATACACTTCCTCCTTAAGTCTTCCTATTATGAAGACATTCTTTATACCAAGGCATTATGTAGGAGCCATTTAGAGTCTATATGTTCCAAGCTAGATTTGTGTGACATATATGCTCCACCTTGAAGGGGAGTGTTAAAGACTTAGAGAGATGATATTATGGGCTGTACTCTTGTGTTGTATGGGTGGTACTCTTCTAGAAGGGTCTATAAGAATCTAGTGATGATTTTTCCCTACCAGATGTGTCCTTCAAGCATACTCGCTATCCTAATGAAACCACCTTTTAATATTTAAGCAATGAATGGTAAGAGGGCTGTGAACTAACATTTTCCCCGAATCCTCATTCTTAAAAATATTATTCCTTTAACAGTGCCCAAAGCAAGCTAGGCATGTTGCTATTTTTACAGCCTTGGGGATTTTGAACAAGATTTCACATCATTGTGAGAGCTATCAATGCAATATTGTCTGATATAAAAATTTTCAGAGAGAAACTGAATCACTCTCATTCTTCCCTTTGCCTTTCTCTCTCTACTTCTTAATTCTCTTATTTTGTTTTAAAAAACAGAAACTAAATTATACCATGAAGCTTCTCCAGTTTTACTAGTTTACTGCCACAAATGGCAGGGAGTCAAATAACCAACAGTAACCAAAATCCTTTTTTTTCCTTTTAATTTTCTTTCATTTTTACTTTTTTTTTTTTTTTATAAGTAAGAATGATATATATATATATATATATATATATATATATATATATATATATATATACACGAAAGCCTGCTCTATGCATGAAGAACATAGAGCAAGCCTAGAAAGCACAAGAAAAAGAGGACAGAGAGCAAACACAATAGAGAACCAAACAATACAAAAATTACAGCAGAGAAAGGGAGCAAAGAAAAGAAGGGAGGGAATCACTAGACGTGAGTCCCCAAGCCCGAGACCAATCAAAAAGAGTCCCACTAAAAGAAGCAAGCATCTGATCACCGGAACTATCCAAATCCTCAAAAGTCCTCCGATTCCGTTCGTTCCAAATACACCAAAGGATGCACAACGGGACTAAGTTCCAAATTTGAGACGAATGCTTCCCCAGCCAATTCCACCAACCAAAAAGCAAGTCTGGAATTGATCTAGATATAACCCAAGACAAGCCAAAAGTTATAAACGCAAAGTTCCATAATCGATTTGCCATCTCGCAGTGAAGAAGTAAGTGATCTACCGTCTCTCCACAATGACGGCACATAATGCACCAATCCACAAACTCCAATCTCCTCATTCTCAATCTCAAGTTATCTCCCGTAAGAATCTTATTCCAAGCTACACACCAAACAAAAAAAGAAACTTGCCTAGGGGCCTTAACTCTCCAAATAGCTTTCCAGGGAAAGACAGTTGAGGGAGAATCCCTTAATTTGTTATAATACGATCGGGTGTCAAAAACCCTATTAGACTTCAATTTCTATCTCATCCGGTCTCCAGCCTCCATAGGAGGAGTATTGGCTCCCAAAATACGAAGAAAAAGCAGCCCTTCATCCATCTCCCAATCATTAAAATCTCTAATAAAACGAACATTCCAACTTCTCCTCTCCTCCACCCCCTGCCTTAGCAGAGAAGCTTCAACAGAAACCTCCTTATCAAAGGCGATACCATACAACCTTGGAAAGGCCAATTGAAAAGGATGATCCCCATACCACCCATTCTGCCAAAACCTCACTCTATTCCCCAACCCAACAACAAACTGACAATTTTTGCTGAAATCCTCCCAACCCATGCGAATACCTCTCCATCCCAAACATATCGGAGTCTAACAAAATCATGCAATTTACGTAATTGCAGACAATCTACTAAATGCATAGCCAAAAATACATTTCATCTTTACAAAGATCAATTTTACTTTACCTAGCCCTAAGGAAAATCGTGAGGGTTCCTTCTAATTTGATAGAATTTGAACATTATTTTAATTTTTGGAGAACTAATGTGACAACAATATGTTGTACCCAGAAAAGGGAATGAACCAGAGGCAAGGAAAGAATTCAAACTCCTGCTCTGTTACCAAATTAGTGAGTAGAGAAATAAAGAAAAAATATGAAATGGAGGAGCCAAATTTCTGATACAATCCCTAGTCCCTATATTCCACATATGTTGGAGAGTTTGTTACAAGGAATGGAGAATAATCTTTACAATCCAGCTGGTGTACAGACCTCATCAGTGACACCTCACAACTTGGGATATTCTAGACTCTTTTAGAAGAGTACCATACACTGTACTAGAACAACACATTATTACTACTCATAGCATATTAGTTCTCTATCACTAATTGCCAATGTGCTCTAGCTCTATACTACATCCCTCATGCATACTTACCACATAAGAATGAACAGGAAACTGTTGGGGAGAAAGTTTTCAAAGGAGGAGATCATTCTGGTATTGAAGGAGATCGAGGGTAATAAAGCACTAGGCCTAGATGGTTTCATAATGGCATTTTTTCAGAAGTGTTGAAGGGTGGTGGAAGGGGACGTTTTGGCTTTCTTTTCTGACTTCCACAGACACAGTGTTTTTAAAAAATCACTTAATGCCTCTTTCCCTGCCTTAATCCCAAAGAAGCACAATGCTATGAATATGAGGGACTTCCGGCTTATTAGCCTATTAGGTAGTTTGTAGAAGCTGTTGGCCAAAGTTTTGGCTAATAGATTGCAGGAGGTCTTGGAAAATCTCATTTCTGAATCTCAAAATTCTTTTGTTTGGTGAACGGCAAATTTTGGATTCAATTCTTATTGCTAATGAGTGCTTAGATAGCAAATTGAAGAGAACTATAGTAAACTGGATATAGAAAAGGCTTATGATCATGTGAGTTGGGACACTTTTTATTTGTTGGAAAGGATGGGTTTCTAGGAGAGATGGAGGAGCGGGATGAAGTTGTGTATCCACTGCTCGATTTTCTGTTCTGGATAATGGTTCTCTTGCTGGATTTTTTGGTAGCTCTCATGATTTGAGACAAGGAGATCCTTTGTCGCATCTCTTATTTCTGTTGGTCATGGAAGTGTTGAGTAGACTATTGAAGAAAACTAAGGAGGGAGGTTTCATTCCTGGCTTTCATGTGGGGGGTGAGTATTTCACATCTTTTGTTTGCAGATGATTTCATCCTATTTTGTGATGCTTCTAGAGAGCAGTTGGTATAAAACAGGCTGGTTTTAATCTGTTTTGAAGCTCTTACTAGCTTGAAAGGTAACAAGGGAAAACATGAATTAGTACCTGTTGGGGATGCAAGTAATTTGGCTGCACTGGCTAATATTCTCTGCTGCAACATTTGGCAGTTTTCCAATGACATATTTGGGAATGCCTTTAGGTGCACACTATAAGGAAATCTCGGTTTGGAATCCTATTTTGGAGAAGGTGGAACGGAAATTGTTGGGCTGGAAGAGACTTTATCTGTCTAAGGGGGGTAGACTTACAGTATTAAAGTCCAATCACTCAAGCCCTCCGCCTACTTTCTATCATTATGCACCATTCTTAAGTCTGCGGCTGATAGATTAGAAAGGATTCAAAGAAATTTCTTATGGGGATCTTCGGAGGAGGAGTTTAGATATTCCTTGGTGGCTTGGGATAAGGTTTGCTCAATCATTGAGACAGGGTTTAGGGATTAGGAGGTTTGTGAATTTGAACAAAGCTTTGCTTGGTATGTGGTTATGGCGGTTTGGGCATGAAGTTTCCCATTTGTGGCAGCAAATGATCATCTCTAAATATGGGGAGGATGGGGGGGTTGGTGTATGAAAGTTGGTAGAGGAACTCATGGGTGTAGCTTATGGCAGAATATACAGGCAGGTTGGGATAGATTCTCTTTGCAAGTGGCTTTCCTTGTTGAAGAGGGCAACCGTATACGGTTTTGGCATGACTGTTGAGCTAGGGACCTCTTTCTAAAATTACTATTCCCTGATCTCTTAGCGTTCAATGGAGAAGGATGTTTTTATTTTGATGTATTGTTCTCTCAACCAAATGGAGAGGCAAGGAGTTGGAACCGGAGGTTTTACAGCAGGAGCCTAGGTGGGGAGGAGGGGGTGGATAAGATGAGATGGTATCTATTAAGATTTATGAAGTAATGGGAATTTTAAGTAGGTCACTTCAAGGGGACCTAGGCCTCCATTGACAGAGAATGAGAAGAAAGACCAAGAATTAGAGAGAGAGAGAGAGATAGTCAATCCAAATGTTATTTCTTAATGAATGAACAATAGCCATCTACAATCATCTTATACATCCAGTAAATGTAACTACCTCTAACTAACTAACCAACTCCATCTAACTGACACTAACTAACTTGTGTTATGCACTACCTCACCATAACACTCTGCACACACACACACACCCACTTGCACACTCACATGCATACCCTTGCACAAATACACGCATTCCCCTGCACAAATACACGCATTCCCCTGACACTTGTACCAATAGATGCCTAACATTACCCCCTCCCATTTAAAACACCTTGACCACAAGGTGAGGAAATGAAATCTGAAGTTGGTGCAAAGACTCCCAAGTGGCATCATCTGAGGAACAGCCAGACCATTGAACCAAAACTTCAGTTATGTCTCAAGATCTCAATGTTCTGGACCTGGTTTGCAGCACTCTAATAGGTTCAATGAACATCTGACCTTCTGCATCCACAAGTGGCAGAGTAGGAAGAGGGTGAACCTGCTGACCAAGCTTCAATTTCAAGCATGACACACGAAAAACAGGATGGAGTTTGGCTTCAAGAGGCAAATCCAGCTTGTATGATACTATCCCAACCTTCTGCAGCACTTGAAAAGGGCCAAAATACCTAGGTGACAGCTTCCACTTCCACTTCCCCTTATAGGCTAAAGTTCTCTATCTAGAGGGCTGCAACCTCAAATAGACCCAATCACCAACCTTAAAGGACCTGTCCTGTTTGTGCTTATCAGCCTGGACCTTCATCCTTTCCTGAGCAACAGCCAAATTACTTCTAAGAGCAGCTAGGACAGCTTCCCTTTGACACAACAGAGAATCAAGAGCATCCACCTTAGTAGTACCAAGCACATAGGATTGTAATTTAGGAGGTGGAAATCCATACAAAGCTTCAAAGGGGGTTAACTTCAAGCTAGTGTGGAAATTAGAGTTAAACCAAAACTCGGCTAAAGGCAACCACTCAGCCCATTTGTGAGGCCTGTCACTAGTAAAAGCCCTCAAATATTGCTTCAAACTTTTGTTAAAAATTTCTGTTTGACCATCAGTTTGAGGATGGTAAGCTATTAACATAGCCAAATTAGTACCCTGCAACCTAAATAACTCAAACCAAAACAAAGAAGTGAATGTGGCATCCCTATCACTCACAATAAAGGCTGGCATATCATGCAATTTGAAGATATATTGCATATACAAGGAGACAACCTTAGCAGTAGAGTAAGGATGAGAAATAGGCACAAAATGGACATATTTTGTTAATCTATCTACCACAACCAAAATTACCTCAAATCCTTGGGACTTAGGTAGACCTTCAATAAAATCCAAGCTAACATCTATCCAAGGAGTAGTAAGAATCTCCAAAGGTTAAAGCAGACCAGCTGGAGTAGAAGTCTCAGATTTGATTCTCTGGCATACATCACACTCCCTTACAAAAGCTTTGATATCTGCCTTCATCCCTTGCCAAAAAAATTTTCTCTTAGCCCTCTGATAAGACTTAAGCAAGCCTAAGTGGCCAGCCACAGGGCTACTGTGAACTAGCAGCAAAACCTGAGACTTAAAAGGCACTGAGAACCCAAAAAGAACCTGCCCTTGTAGAAAACTAAGTTATTTTGCCAAGTGAAACCAATAGGAGAGGTACCAGCTTGAATGGACTAAATGAGTTGCTGCATAGATTGGTCTTGAGAATAGCTATCTCTAAGAATTTTCAACCAAGTGGGATCAGGAACTGAAAGTAGCAGTAGATAGCTAGCTTTGGAAGACTCATTTTGCTGACATAACTCAGGAACATAAACAGATCTCCTTGAAAGAGCATCTACAACTTTGTTTTCAACACCCTTCTTATATTCAACCACAAAGGCATATCCCAGCAACTTGGCAAGCCATTTCTGTTGAGCTAGAGTGGCAATTCTTTGCTCCAACAAGAACTTCAAACTCTGGTGGTCTGTTCTCACAATGAAATGCCTGCCCAACAAATAAGGTCTCCATTTCTTGACAGCAGTAGCGAAGGCAAGCAGCTCAGTTTCATAAGTAGACAAATGAAGATGTTTTCCCTTCAAAGCTTGACTGTGGTAGGCAATGGGCCCCTGGTCTTGCATCAAAACAGCCCCTAACCCAAACCCTGACGCATCACACTCAATGATAAAAGGTTTTGAGAAATCAGGAAGAGCTAAGACTGGAGGTTGAGCTACTGCAGCTTTAAGTTTATTGAAAGCAATAAGAGCAGTGTCAGACCAATGAAACCCATCTTTCTTGAGGAGGTTAGTTAAGGGCTGAGCAATAGCCCCATAAACTTGAATAAAATTTCTATAGTACCCCGTGAGACCCAAAAATCCTCTTAGAGCTTTAGCATTTTGGGAAACTGGCCATTGCTGCATAGCCAAAGTTTTCTTAGGATCAACCTTTACCCCTTCCCCAAATATAATATGACCTAAATATTCAACTTCAGCACAACCAAACACACATTTAGACTTCTTAGCATATAATTGATGAGACTGCAGAACCTCCAACACAGTTTTCAAGTGAGAAAGATGATCAGAAAAATTGGAATTGAATACCAAAATATCATCAAAGAAAACCAATACAAATTTCCTCAAGTAATGTATAAAAATTGCATTCATAAGAACTTGAAATGTAGAGGGAGCATTGATCAAGCCAAATGGCATCACAAGGAACTCATAGTGACCCTCATGAGTCCTAAAGGTAGTTTTAGAAATATCTTCAGGTTTCATACAAATTTGATGATATCCTGACCTTAAATCCAACTTAGAAAAAATGGTGGAACCTGCAAGTTCATCTAGTAACTCATCCACCACAGGAATTAGAAATTTATCCTTGATGGTGGCCTTATTAAGTGCTCTATAGTCAATGCACATCCTCCAACTTCCATCAGCTTTTCTAACCAATAAAACAGGTGAGGAAAAATGGTTTTGGTTAGGCTGAATAAAACCAAGGTCTAGTAACTCATGGACAATTTTTTCAATCTCTGACTTTTGGAAATAGGGGTACCTGTAGGGTCTTTCACAGACTAGTGGTGTGCCATCCTTAAGTACAATTTGATGCTCATGCCCTCGGATTGGAGGTAATCCTATAGGAACTTCAAACACTTTGGAAAACTGATCTAGCAAGTCAGACAAGGCAACAAGTAACAGGGGCTAATCATCAGAACCAACATTGTTGACAGCTGCAATTTGGAGAACCAAACCCTTCTTTTCAGAACTAGAAAACAACTTGTCAATCTCTAAAAAGGTTGAAGGTGACATGTGCAAGCGTTACAAGAACACTTCTTTACCCAAGTAACAAAACCTCATGGTCAATAGCTTGAAATCACAGATAATTTCACCCAATGTACACAGCCACTGAGTGCCAAGGACCACTGCACACCCCCCAAATGCAACACATTGAAATCCTCTACAAACTTATACCCTTGGATAAGGACTATAACTCCATGACAAACCCCCAATGTTTTGATAATGCTTCCATCAGCCACCTTAACTTCTAAAACTTGAGAAGTATCAAGTGGTAATTTTAGAGTAGGCAGCTCAACAGCATCCAAAAAATTATGTGTGCTCCTAGAGTCAATGAGAGACACCATCTCATGATTCCTTATCATCCCCTTCACCCTCATAGTCTGAGCAGATGGATTGCCCACCAAAGCATACAAGGAAATTTCAGCAGATGAACCTATACTTTCAAATAATTGCACACCCTCTTAAGATCCCAACACCACCTTATCTTCCTCTAACTCCACCAATTGGACACCAGACTTAGGCTCAGCTTCCCCATCCCAACTCTCCAGTAAAAACAGTTTTGCCCCTTTACATTTATGACCTAAATGCCATTTCTCATCACAGTTATAACACAGTCCTTGTTTTCTTCTCTCCTCCATTTGAGCATTAGTTTGCTTATGCAATTGAAGCATAAACTTTGAATCAGTTTTGCCCTCTAACTTAGGTAATCCCAAGATAGAAGGTTTACTAACATCTAATACAGGTTGGAATGTCTTCTTACAACTCATTAAGATTTCTTCTTGAATCTTAGCTAACCCAAAAGCATCATTAAGGGACTTAGGAACTAACATCCTTACTGGCAATCTAATTTCATCCTTTAAACCACTCAAAAAGCAACTCAATTTCTGGGATTCAAATAACCCCTTAATTCTATTAGAGAGAATTTCGAAGTTACCTTTGTATGATACCACAGTAGTAGTTTGTTTAAGCCTAGTGAGTGCTTCCATCGGATCATCATAGGCCATGGTACCAAAACAAGTTTGTATAGCTCTGATGAAGACCTCCCAGCTAGCAAAGCCACCTGCTTGTTCAGCATCTTGAACCAAATCAGAGCCTCCCCATCATGGTGATATGAAGCCATGATCACCTTTTGATGCTCAGGGGTGTTATGGTATGAAAAGAATTGATTGGTTTTATAAACCCAGCAAGTTGGATCTTCACCTTGGAACCGAGGGAATTCTAATTTCAGATTCTTGATGGAACTCACTGATGAAGATTCTAAATTGTTAGCATTTCCAATTTGAAGAGCTCATGACCCATTGATGGGGGAATGGAGACGCTTCTCCTCATTTCTGCTATTCTCTGCATAAATGAGTTGATGGTTTGTAATTGTTTCTAAATTTATTGTAATGTTTGTTCATGGCAGTTGAGGACCTTAGACATAGTTGCAATCTTCTCAAAATTCTGCGAATTAGAACGTGTTTCAGTCATGGTGGTGAATTGGGATCAATCTAGCTCTGATACCAATGTTAAGATTTATGCAGTAATGGGAATTTTGAGTAAGTCACTTCAAGGGGACCTAGGCCTCTATTGATAGAGAATGAGAAGAAAGACCAAGAATTAGAGAGAGAGAGAGAGATAGTCAATCCAAATGTTATTTCTTAATGAATGAACAATAGCCATCTGCAATCATCTTATACATCCAGTAAATGTAACTGCCTCTAACTAACTAATCAGCTCTATCTAACTGACACTAACTAACTTTTGTTATGCACTACCTCACCATAACACTCTATGCACACACACGCACACACACACGCACCCACTTGCACACTCACACGCATACCCTTGCACAAATACACACATACCCCTGCACAAACACACACATTCCCCTGCACAGATACATACATACACTTGTACCAATAGATGCCTAACAGTATCTCAAGGGGAATGGAATTTTTGTAACCCGGTTTTTTTACAGGGAGATTTAGGGTGCTACTACTGTCCCTTTTCCTTGAAAAGGCATTTGGTCTATGAAGGTTCCCAAGAAGGTGTTCTTTTTGTGGACAACAACATTGGGAAAGATTCTTACTTTGGATAACCTCACAAAGAGAGGTTTTTCATTGGTTAATTGGTGTTGTATGTGCCGAAGTAATGCGGAAATGGTGGATCACCTTTTAATCCATTGTGACACTGTGCATATGCTTTGTGGGGAGATGTTTTTTAGATGTTTGGAATTCAGTGGGTTATGCCAGGGAATGTTGCTTCTTCTGATAAGTAAATAATTTCATTGAGAGTACAAATAAAAAACAAGGCACACAGGCAATGTGCTAAAGAATCAGCAGAAAATATAAACTAACTAGCAGAGAAGTACAAAAATCAATTAAATCATGCAAAGAATCCAAAGTAAAAACACCTGAAGCATTTTCCCGCTTAAACAGAGTCTAAAAGAAAGAAAGCATCAAATCATGAATTGATCTTTCATTCCCTTCAAAGGTACACACGTTCCTTTCTCTCCAAATACCCCACATGAGGCAATGAGGGATCATACTCCAAATCACCGTACTCCTGTTTCTATTGAACTTACCAGACTAGCTAGCTAGAAGCTCCATAACACCACGTGCATGACCCAATGAACCCCAAATAGTGAACATGCCATATTCCACAACTCTCGAGCTATAGGGTAGTGTATGAGTAAGTGATCAATAGTCTCCCCATTCAGCTTACACATACAGCACCAATGTACCACAACCACTTGCCGCCTCCTCAAATTATCAACAGTCAAAATTTTCCCCAACGACACAGTCCAAAATGAAGAAACTAACCTAGAGAAATTGATTTGGTAAACATGACTCAGATATTTGGAACATGGTACTGGCTTGTTTGATGTGACTTATCTGGAAGGAGCATAATAAATGTACTTTTGAAGACATGTAGATCTCCTTGGATCAATTGAAAACTTTGCTTGCTTGTACTCTTTTTGATTGGTCACAGATTTGGGGTTTCACACATTGTTCTTCTATTTTAACGTTTCAAGTTTCTCTTAGATTTTCCTTTAAAGCTTCTGTACTTTTTTGACATTCTGTGCTCATCATCGCAAACATAAAGTATATTTTATTTTTAATAAAATTGCATTACTTATCAAAAAAATATATAAATAAATAAACTGGCCACCAAAACGTAAATTTGATTTTCAATAAAATTGCATTACATACTTCATCCAGCACTATATTCTATTTCATTAACTACAATATGCATGAATGGGGCAATCTAGCAATACGTTTGATCTCATATATTAATTAACAAAATTAGGTCATTTAGCATGTAGTACCTTCAGAGGCGGTTTAACAGTCTTTTTCGTTGCAATGAGAAACTTTCCTTCTGGTTCTATCCGATGAAATGTTACTGAAAAGGAAAAACAAAAACAAAAACAAAAAAGCACCAATTCTAGTTATATTTGACTTTGAGTATAGCTCATTTGCTACATGCATAGGAAGTAAATAAATAAACCCCACACTGCTTAGCACAATGATAAACAAATAACTACACCTCTCACAAACATTGCAGGCAACATGCCCAGCTTAGAGATAGAAAAATATCCAGGAAAATAAATAGAGGTAAAAATATAAGTTTAGCCATGAACTGTGTTAGATTCCAATTTGGTCCTTGAACTATCAATTGGTTCAGCTAGACCTTGAAATTTCAAAAACACCTCAAAGTTACCATTACACTACCTTATTGTTAATATTCAAATGACAATTGCTAATGTGGTAAAAGTTTTTTCTACGCATCCTTATAATGCTTATATGGCACATCAAGCCACATGCCGGTCTTAGTGTCGTACACAATCAGAACATATGGAGATAAATTAAGGTTTATGGAAAAGGAACTTGAAACTGAAATCATAGAGAAAATAATTTATGTAATTTTAAAGGATTAAAAGCAATAGAAAAGTCAAGGTGTTTAAATAGGCATACAAGTTACTACTTGATGGTGATTATTAAGTAGCCTACACCAAAGTTAATAAGAAAGTGACAAAAGAATCAATCAACCAATTGTTCCAAAAGTAAAAAAGAAAAAGAAAATAGGCCCTCACTCAATGCATACTTATCATAATTCAGAAATAAAAATGAAAAACAAAAAAAGATTGGCCAAATTATCTCCGATTTAATTCCTTTACCTTTGTCACCTGCTTGCCACTGCATTAAGGTCATGTATTCTTTAAGCCCTTCTAGAACGTACATCTTGCTGTTACAATTTACCCAAAAACGAAGGTTAAATTCCCATTCCTTTCTCTGTGTATCTTGGAATACAATGGGGAATCCATGTGCCTCTGTAACCTTTGGAAAATAAGCCTGTTTCATTGTGAGTGTCAATAAACACAAAAAAAATAAAAATAAAAATAAAAAAATAATCCAAAGACAGATATGTAAATATAGTCAAGCCCTTTTCTGATGAGATCTTAAAGCCCCCAACTGATCATTGACCTAGCAGCTTCATTTCAAAGCAACACTTAAAGGGATTCTCCCACCCACCACTGTGAGAAGGGTTTTGATTTACAAAAAAGAAACTTTATCTTCTTAGTATTTGCAATTATCATCATCATCATCATAATAATAATAATAATAATAATATATGCGATTGCAGCAGCAAAGAAAGTGTAAACAATGATGCAATAATAGTTCTCAATGCATTATATCATGCATAATTTTTAGAATGAATCCCAAGGAAATTCACAAAGTCCTTAAGCTTTGTTGGACAGCACCTTTTATAAGGCAGTTGGAGCCATGCACATTATAAAATTTTAGCACATTGCCAGACTAACGAGAGTTATTATTAAATTTAAATCTTAAATTGGGAAGGATATGGACTTACCTCTGCACTTTTCTTTGGTATCACCAGGCGAGCCATTTTGGGATCAGCATCACTAGGAGTCAAAAATTTCTCAAATAAAGGAACGACAGCGGAGTTTAAGCTTAGATATGGTCAAGGACTGACACATAATAACTATGGCCATCTTATTGACATCTGAAAGTAGTGCCACTTCTACAACTATGAATTACAATATATCTGATAATTTCTTCCACTGAACATCTAAGAAACCAAGATGAAAAATTATAGGATACGGTCTGAAGATTTCCTGAACCTCATCATCACTTTCTTCAGACAAGTTTTGAGAATATGAACAGGTTTTTCCAGAGGAATCCCCTTCAGATGTTTCACTGTCTATTAGAGTTTCACAAGATGTATCTCCTTCATTTGATGAATCTGTGCTGAACTGTTCTGTAAAGTGAGCTGGAGAATCTTGTTTTTGTGATGGAGAGATACGTACAAGCGGTTTAACATTTGTCTCCTGAGGTAATTCATGACACACTGGAGAACCAAGTGATGCAGTTGGATCTTCCCCACAGTCAATTCCTGCAACAGACGTAGCCAGGCTATGCTAAACACAGTAATCACTCCTCCCATTCCACATGATCAATCATTTTACTTACAACAGCAGACAAGTCATCACTTTGTTTAGTTAAGAAGAAAATAAAGGAGGAAGATTTATAAATTATCCATTGTCTAGTTCAGTAAGGAAAGTTTTAATTGTTTTAATTCGGGCCCATCACGTCTGGTTGAATTTGAAGTACTGAAAATAATAAAGTAGATTCTAACTGGTATCTTGCCTTTTTTTTTCCCGATAAAATTTTCCTCTTCTTTCCTTGCATAAGGAGGAAAACAAATTTTCTATTTTTTCCTACACGATGTTTTAATTCAAGAACTATAGGAGCAATATTATTTAATATATCTCGTAAAACAAAAGTTTAATGATGACTGACATTGAACATGTGAATCTTATATCCCATAGTTAGGGAAGATGGATAATCACCAGTCACGACTTTGTCAGAGGGATCCCCCAATTTCTGCTTCTGCAAAATCTCAGGAGTAGCATTAAAGGATGGCTCTTGATTTGGGGCCTGAGATGGTTCTTGACTTGAGGCCTGAGTTGGGTCTTGATTTGGGGCCTGAAAAAGAATAGGTTTGATGTAAAATTGTAGATCACTAACTTTTGAGACTGAGGAAAAGAGTAAGCAAACTGCTGGACAGAATACATCCAAGAATAACCTACTAGAACTTCAAAGGTAGTGGTTACAGCAATGGTGGAATCATAGATAACAGTCCATGGAAATCATAATTGCAAACTGTTAAATTACCAATTCTCCTAAAAGCTCCTGCTCTAATACCATGTCAAATTACCAATTATCCCAAAAGCTTAAGCTTTTAAGAGAAAAAAAATTTAATCATTTAACCACATATTTCTAACACCAACATTTTCCATTCATACTTAAATGAACACCAGTCACTTAGGTTTTCTGTGCATCCTTGCTGCTCCACTCCCCTTGCTGAAAGTACTCATTAACAGGGCTTTAGAGAGTCTATTATATTATGCACTTTCGCTTTTATCTAAAACCAAAAGGAAAAACAATATATAATTGAAGAAGGAAGGAATAAAAGAGAAGCTCCTGGGGAAAAAGGGACGAAGTATAAGGTATAGCATCTAAATGTAATGGATTTCAGGTGAATCCACAGAACTTACCTCAGCAAAGAAAATGCATTAAGATATAGTATCTGAATTACCGACCCAATCTAAACAAAATGTACAGAAGACTAAGCAAGGACTTTTTCAAACTGAAACATTGAGCACTTAACAGATGCTTCCAATAGAGGGCTAAAACCTAGCTTGAAAGTATGTGAACCAGACATGGTTAACAATTCACAAAAACTTGATGTTTAAGTAGCCCATACTGAATTTGTTCTTAGAATTCATGTAGCATGTAAAATCTCTTACTTTTATATCCAGGATGTGAAAGAACAGATAATTAATTTGACTGATATTTGAATTTTGTGAATATGTCTGCAATGCTAAAACAACTCTCAGTGTATCATTGGTATCCTTTGTCAGCGTACACACAATGTTATGCCTACCGAATACAATGCATAGCATATGGAACGACAACTTTTAACAAACACTTGATCATCTGAAGCGGAGCACTATAAGGAAGCCTAAGCATCCATAGTTTGATTATGTGAACTTTTATCAAACACTTTATCATCCATAGTTGATATATCTGCAGTTTTGTGCATTGAACTTGAGTATTTTCTTATATTAAGTCTTTTAATTTTTATGTCATAAGTCATGTGACATAGGACACATGTTCTTGTGGTGGGTTTAGGATTAGGAGAAGATGTGGATCTAGTATTTTGAATTGTTGAAGAAGATAGGGATTTTGACATTTGTTTGTTTTATAATGAATTGAGAGGCTCCTTCTCCGTCATTTTCCCTTGGGAAGGTATTTGGAAAGTTAAGGCTCCTCGGCGAGTTTCTTTTCTTATTTGAACTGCAGTTTGGGATAAGATTCTTACAGGTGATAATTTGAGGCGTAGTGTTTTTGATTTTGTTGACTGGTATGTTATGTGTCGTTGTTATGGGGAGACAGTGGATCATCTACTACTTCATTGAGAGAAGGCCCATCAGTTGTGGAGCTTTGCTTTTAAATCTTTTGGGGTTTCGTGGTTTTTACCAAGAATGGTGTCAGATATTCTCTTCGATTGGTGGAATTGATTGGGGAAGCACTCGTCAAGTATTTGGAATTTAGTTCCATTGTACTTAATGTGGTGTATGTGGAAGGAGCGTAATCAGCAGACTTTGAGGACATGGATGGATCGAGTGACCAGCTGCTTGCTTTTTTAAGTGGTTCTTTGCTTGACCGGTCTCAAGCTTAGGGACTGGCATCTAGTTATTCTTATCCCCTTGTTCCTTAGTTCTCTCTCTGTTTGTAATTAATTTCTTCTTTGTTCTTTTTTCTTTTCATTGTACTTTTTTGGATTGCATTGTGCTCTTTGCATAAGGTAGCTTGTTATATATACATATTTCTTACTTATCAAAAACAAAATTGTTAAAGAAAGGGTCATGGGTTGTGATAGGACTAAAAAGGTAATTTGATGACTATTTGGTAGAATAAAGTATGAAGGTTTTAGGATTTTGATAGGAAAAAAAGGGGCTTGCTTTAGGGTTCTAAGGAAAAAGAAAAAGAAAGAATTTTATTGTGTTTAAACGGTACCAAAAGAAAGAGAAGAAGAGAATGAGAGATAACATCGCATGAAGGCCAACAAACCACAATTCTCAAAACACTCGATATTTTCATTAACCAACTTCATCTCGTCTTTGAGTACTAAGCACAAATATATATATATATATATATATATATATATATAAAAGCACTCTTTTCTTGTACTACTAGTGTAACACCCCAAGTTATAAAATAAAAAAATAAAAAAATGATGTGGTCAGATTTGTAGAGACCCATGTGACCCCCACCTACCCCTTATTTCCCCACCACACATTCACAAATATCTCCTTCCCTCTGTAACCTGCCATCTCTCCCTTTCACCTTATTCTCTTTTCTTTTTCATTTTCACACAAATAAAAACACTTCTCTCTTACACTCCCTCACTTTCCCACCAACACCCCACTCCTCACCACCTCCACCATCTTTTCCGGAAGTTTACCGGAAAACCCCATAGTAATAAGCCAAGGTTCACACATCTATATTATTTGAGGTAAAAATTCCTAATATTTTTGGTGGGTTTTACACTTTTTCTTGAGGTTCTTTTTATCTAAGCTTTGATAATGATATTCATGTGATTTATGAGCTTTGGAAATGATATTCATGTGTTTAAATATATGGGTTTTGTATTGGTGGAATTATTTGATGAGTGGCTTTATGGTTTTTACAATGGTTGCTATCTAAGGCTTATTTATGGTGGAAATTTAGGGGTTTTGAGTTATATCATGTGATAGTAAATCTAATTTTTCCATTGCGATTGGGTTTATTTGGAGCTAGTTAAAGATTTAAATTGTGTCTTTTGGAGGATATTAAGATTTCGGTGTCATGGGTATCTTGACGATGTTATATAAATCTTGTGGAAACTACTTATAAAGTGTTGAGATTTTGATGTTAGAGATAATGCCTTGAATGATTTAAGTCTATAAATTGGAGTCTATGCCTTGTAAATTAAATTGTTGAGAAACTTTGGAAGTGGAATACATTATTTGTGAGGTTAAATACTAGGCTTGCCTAAATAATTGCTTATTTGGAAATTCCTAATTTGTAACTAGATACAATTTCAAGTTTTATGCTTATTGTGATAGGTTTGCTTGATATTATTTAGGTTCTAGCCAATCTCCTTTGGAGCTTGGAAAAGTAGGTTTTTTGCGGGTTGCAAGGTAAGCAGCTTGTTAATGGGATTTTTGGAAAATAACCATATAACATAAATGTTGTTTTTGGGTTAAACACATTTTGGAAAATAATTCTTGAAACTATGTTTCCTAAAAAGAGTTGTGTTGTGACCCTACTATATATGATTATATATGAAAAGCACATCATGTTTAGTATTTGCATATGGGGAAATGCATGAATATTTGGCATAGAAAAAGAAAGTATCTTTGAATTCATTTGATAGTGGATTTCATGGATTTATGGTATTATTTGGAAATACTAAAGATGTTTTGTCTTAAATTGTATTATTTGGGAAATTGATACAAAATATTTTTGACAAGAAATGGTTTTAAGGACTTTGAGAATATTGTGAATATTTGGTTATTGAAATATCTTATGAAACTACTTGGAAGTAAATTATATATTTTGAATACATTTAACTTGTGAGCTTTTGATTTAGTTTTGTCCTTGTGCTATGATATTGGTGATTACCCCCTTTTTGTGATGACGTCTTTGTGATGTGTGATTAACCCCGTCTTTGTGACATGTGATTACCCCGTCTTCGTGACAACAAGCCAAGTTGGAGGCTCCCACTTTGCATGAAACGGGTTAATCCTTGAGTGTGTGGATGAGGCTACTACCCATTGGGCCAAAAGACCACATGCAAAAGAGGTACTGTGTGACACGTCATTCCCTGCTACCCATGGGGAGAAAAGGTAAATCCTTGAGTGTGTGGGTAAGGCTAGGCAGGACCAAGAGACCATATGCAAAAGAGGTACTACATGGCGCGTTATCCCCTGCTACCCATGGGGGGATAGGTAAATCCTTGAAAGTGTGGGTGAGGCTAGGTAGGACCAATAGACCACATGCAAAAAGAGGTACATATCATGCTAGTGTGTTTGGGTTCCGACCTATTTGTGGCGGTATGATGTCTTTGTGACATTTCCATCTTTATGGCACCTTGGGTGAGGTTTTTGGTTTTGAAATAATATTGGATATTTTCTAGCTCACAACAAATAATATGTAGTTTTATAGTTATTTTGGGAAGCTTGATACTAAATTATTTCTATCATTCTTGACATGTTGTTAATGAAATTTATTTTGCATAATTTAAATAGAGATTCCCAAATTATAGCATGTTTTGTAAAATGATTATTATCATGAAACTTGCATTTCCCTAATTATGCTACTTACTAGGCTTTAACTCATCCCACCCTCTAACAGTTTTTCAGATTAATTAGTTATACCTTCGATATGGAGCTTACTTCATTGGTGATGATTGGAGTGCTACGTTAAATTTGGAGACTTCTGCTATAAATTGTTGGTGACTTGATCTTGCTATGTTCAACGAGGCCTTAATTAATTTTATTAGAGGTTGGTCGCTTGAGGTTTGTTAGCCTTAGGCATGGTAGGCCTAGAATCGATGTTAAGGTTCCTTATTCTTGGTAAGATTGTGAGTTTGTGTAATCCAATTAGAGTTTTGCAATATATTCATGTATTATGCGGAGGCACATGATTTTTTATTATTGTCCATAAATGTGTTATAGAGCTCTAACTTGTAATGTGGAGATTTTAGTATGGTTATATATTCTTATCCTATGGAAAAGGAAAGAAAAATCTCCTAATTCAAAGAAAATTAAACCCACAATATTCAGGATCTCATTGAAAATTTCAGACTCAACTAAACTACCAAAATACCCATAATATGCAAAAATTGCTGAAATTATAGATTTTTCACTAAATATAAAATTAATCATAACTTATTAAACAAAAAGCAAAATAAAAAAATTGTTTTTAACACTAAGACACATATAACTAGAATTTTAAAAGCCACGTGACTTTTACTTCATTTGGAATTCACATGTGAGCCCCCATAAAATAAGTCTTGAATTGGTAAATTTACATAGTAACAAATTAATCTTCTATGGTTGCATCATTCACCCCAATTGGGAAAAGAGTTGCCCTTAAGTTTTAGGTTATTTTAGGTGATCGTTTTTGTTTTCTATTTTCAAAAACTAGTTTCTGGGAATATAAAGAAAAAACAATTTTCTTGTTTTTGAAATCAAAAACATGATTGATTAGTTGAAATTAAAAAGATAGTTTTTGAAAAAAAAAATAGAAAATACTAAAATATATTGTCACTAGAATTTAAACTCTAATGCTAACTCATTAAATGAGACAATTCATTAAATTAAATGCATGTTTTCATTGACTTTTGAAAATTAAAAACTGAAAACAGCATTTTGCATGTTTTCAATTTCCTTCACAAATTGAGTTTTGAGAACAGTTTTTGTTTTCTGTCCATTTTGGGTTGCCAAATAAGTTTTTTAGTCTCAAAAATAGAATTTTTTTTTTTTTTGAAAATAGAAAATAAAGGGAAAAACAGTTACCAAACATACCCTCAAAGTTTTCAAGTATAAGAACCTTTGAACTTGAAACTTTTTTGTTTTGATAAGTAATATTATTTATTCAAAAGAAGATTACTTCATGTTCATGATGATGAACAAAGTATCTTAAAAAATTCTAAATAATCATACACGAAAATGAAGTGAGTCTTGGAACTCAAAAATGGAACTACAAGGAGTAAAACCCCATGCACGAGACAAATCAAACAAGGTACAAATCAACAAGGACTTCAATTGATCAAGGGGTTGCTCAATATAACAACTTTTTTTCCTTCCACACTATCCACATCAAACATAATGGAATAAGATTCCAAATATTTGAATAGTGCTTCGGTGCTTCCCAAACCAATTCCTACATCCAAATAATAGATCTAATACTACCAATGGCATCATCCACTGAGCCCCAAATAGCTTAAATACTTCACCCCACAAAACATAAGCAATATCACAATGGAGCAATAAATGATCCACCGTTTTCCCATTACACTAACACATACAAAACCAACCAACTAAGAAGAAACCCCCGTTTAGAAGATTGTCATTAATAAGAATCTTACCCCAAGCTGCTATCGACACAAAGAACACCCTCTTGGGGGCTTGACACCAAATAATCTTCCAAGGGAATGAATTAACATTGATACCACAAGTAGCCTTGTAATAAGAGAACATCAAACTTACCACTCCCATTCACCCCCACCCCCCTAGCCTTGTAAATAAGTTATAGAAAGGAATTCACTGACCCCAACTCCAATCATGAAACTCAATGAAAACACACATTCCAAAGTAAGATGGAAAGTGTGATCTTTATCAAAGTCTCCTACCCTTGGACAGGTCTAATCTCTTCCAACCATATAATTTCCTTTCCATCTTTTCTAAAATAGGCTTCCTCACTGAGATTGACTTAAAGTGTGACCCCAAAGGCATTCCTAAATAATTCATCAACAAGCTTCCTAATCTAAAACATAATATATCCAACAATGAAGCAATGGTATCCACCTCACCTATTGGGACCACTTGACTTTTACCCAAGTTAACTTTCAAACTTGTAATAGCTTCAAAGCAAATCAACACCATCCTAATATACAAAACTTGCTCCCTAGTTTCATCAAAAAATAGAATGGTATAATCAGCAAATAATAGATGTGAGATACTTAACCCCTTAGTTGTATTAGCCCCCTCTCAAAATCTGCAAATGAAACTTCCCTCCTCAGTATTCTTTAACATCCTACTCAACACCTCCATGACCAGGATAAATATAAATGGTTATAGAGGATACGTGTCAAAAGCGGGTTAACTCGTGTAACCCGCAATAGACACGTTTAACACGCCAATTTATTTGTGTTAACCTGAAATGACCCACTTAACACAACCGGTTTAACTCGTATAACAAATAAATATTTATTTTATTTTAGACTTGTCAAATACCTTTTATATCCAACATATATAAGGATTTCATTGAGGCCGACACTGTTGAGGCATTCATTTGCACTAGAGATTGGCAGTATGGAGAGAAAGGTAATCTTATTTGTTTCATTAGTCATTATTACTCTTATATTATTATTATTATTTAGTTCTTGTAAAACTGTTGAGGCATGATCATATTTTGTAACTAATAATACTTTCTTTCTTTTTCTTTTTTTGGGCATAAAACTTGCACAAATAAAATTGGATGAGCTTGTGGAAGATATTATGAATTTGGACATCAACAAAGAATTTATGGATGATAATTGTAGTCACAGTCAGATTAGTCCACTGTTTACTCCAATTCTTTCAATATTGGTACTTAGCATTTGGCAAGTTCCAAGGATATTATATTTTTGTTGAACTATGTTATTTTATTTTTGTTAAATTATGTTATTTTGAATTTGGGTTGAAGTGTATGCACTTCTTTTGGAGTGTAAAGAACTTAATTCTAGATGAATGTTATATTTTTGGTGAACTATATTATTTTAAATGTGGATTGAAGACTTGAAGTGTATGCATTGTTTTTGAGATATAAAAAAAATTATTTCTAAATGAATGTTATATTTAATATTATATAGTTTGAATGGGTTGTGTTACATTCATGTTAACCTAACACGACTCGTTTATTAAGCATGTCAAATGGGTTGGGTCAGGTCAACCCGCCTTATTAACAGATAGAGTTAGGGTTGAAGGATAATGACACAATTATTAAATGAGTCGGGTTAGGGTTGACCCATTTAGTCGAATACCCCTACCTTGACAATACACAAACCCGACACGCTAACCCGAATTGACTCCCCTACTTCCTAGTCACATTAATACTATTCATGTTTTCAATGTAATCCACTTAACTCCATACCATTGAGAATCTACAAGCTAGGGTGTCACTAACTCTAGGGTGAGTTCTCCTTGACCTGGAGGGACTAATGCAAAGCATATGGAAGAGGACTTTCTACAAACACTTGGTCATCCAAAGATGAACAATAAAAGAAAGTCTAGACGTCCAGAAGTTTGATTATGATCAATCTTGGTTGATTTTTTGTTACTATTTTGTGTCTTGAACTTAAGTATTTTCTTATGTTAAGTCTTTTAATTTTAAATAATAACTAATAAGTCATATGACCACTAATAGGCAAGGTTTTTAAGATGATCCACACAAAAAAGGAAACTCTATAAGGAGCCTTAGCCTTTCATATTGCTTTCCAAGGAAAAGATAGAAGATGAACCCCGTAAGATCTCACAATGGAATGCACATTACTCAGTTTCCATCTCAACCGATCTTCCCCCTAATGGGAACATGAAATTCTAGCAAATGGAGGAATGAAGCCACCACATGAATATCCTAATCATTAAAATTTCTCATGAATCACACACTCCAACTCTTCCTCCCACCCTCCTCCAGTATCTCCTACAAAGATTCCACAGAAGCATCCTTATCCATGGCAGTTTCAAAATCAGCCACTCACCCACAAATGTACTTTGAGGTGTAAAGATAAGTTTATCTAGGATCCATTTCAATCTATTGGCCAGAAGCCCAGAACCTCTACCAAAATTTTATAAACACTTCCAATCAAGCTGGGTCTAAAATCACGTATATTAATAGCATTTGTCTTTTTAGGGATTAACCTTATAAATGAAGCATTAAGGGCTTTTCAAATTCAACCACCCTCCAACAATGCTGAAAAAAAAAAACCAAGGTGAACGCATCAGTGCAGGAGATTTGTCACCCTAAAAATTTCTTCACTACCTGTGTAATCTCCTCCTCAAATGTCCTCTCAAGCATATTGCATTCATCTTCCCCAATATTGGCAAAATTAAGCCCATCAACCTTCGGCCTCTATCCTTCTGTTTCTTGGCATAAAGACTCATAAAACTGAACCACCTAATTCCTCACCTCCTCATCCTCTTCATAAACTAATCCATCTACCTCCATCACCCCCATTGATTATATCTTCTACGTGAATTAGCTATTTTGTGAACATATTTAGTATTCTTATCTCCCTCTTTCAACCAGGTAGCTCTTGATTTGTGTCTCCAAGTTATCTCTCCTAAGGCAATAAGACAATCCAATTCAGCTTTTACCTCCTCTCTTTTTTGTCTCTCCTCCGAGACAATCCAATTGAGTACATCACCCAAATCCAGGTATCCATGATTCCTAGCTGGCTCTCTAATTTCAATTCTTACTCTCTTTTTCTCACATTCATATTCAGAATAGCATCACTAAAACATCAAGATATATATTAATATCATCAAGCAATAACTCTCATTTGGAGTTCCATCAAGGGAATGATACTACTATAAGAATAAAGTTACACTTAAGAGGCATTTACTTCAATAAATACCCTCTCTTTTCTTTTTCTTTTTCTTTTTCTTTTTCTTTTTCTTTTGGATGAGTGTAATAGTAATCTCTCTCTCTCTCTTTTCTTTTCTTTCTTTAATGAATTCTATCATTTATCAAACCCAAAAAAAAGAAAAAAAAAAGAAAGGTGTTCAAGCTATAAGATATGACGAGAGCCACATAATTGATTCTTACCACATTGGAATTCTTAAAGCATTTTATGCAGCAAACTCCACCAAGATCCAACACCGTATAGACATGGAACGACATGATACATCCACAGTGAACCATCTAAGCAAGAAAGGCGTTATAATAGTGTATTAGTTAATAATAATAACAAGAGAGAAATTAATAGATACATTAAGAAATAAGTACCCTATGTGAGATTTTCCTCAAAAAAAAATTTTATTTTTAAAGAAGGTAGTATAGTTCCACCACTACATAGCCAAGCAAATCTGCAAATTTTCAGCTCACCTTTCCACAAGTAGCACAATCCCTCCATCCATCAGCATCTAAATGAAAAATGTCACAGAATTTTCCCTCCTCATAAGCAGAACTAGATTTGCAAAGGATTAAATCAGTATTTAAATAAACTATGGAGAAGAATCAGATGATTAATCATAATTGTAATCCGCTTGAAGTTTTAACATAACCTAAGAGGCACAGCTAAAAATAAATTAAGGAGTGATTTATAATCAAATAACAACTATTTTTACTTGTAGATGTTTTGTAAACTTATTCATGTCCATTCTGGACTTTTAGCCACTCATTCCACTGTAAGGACTTCACGTGAATACAAAGACCTGAATTCAAACTTAAATTCCATTTCTGGAACATTTTTATTCTAGACAGTAAATATTTAGGAAATTTTTTTTAAATAAGTAATAAACTTCATTAATAGAGAAGAGACTAATACATAGAGACAAAGCACACAGGACATGCACTGAGGTAAGAATGAAAACAAACAGAACTAAGAAATATAGGAATCAAATTCATCAAGCAAGTCAGCAAGTCAGACAAAGAAGTAAAATAGAAAAGACCAGATGCATTTGTTCTCCCTAAGCAAATTCTGAAATAAAGATAGCTTCAAGTCTTGAATTGATCTTTAGTTCCTCCAAAAATCAGCATTCCTCTCCCACCAAATACCCCACATAAAACAATAAAGGGACCATATTCCAAATCACCCCATTTCTATGCTTGCTAAATTTGTCAGGCCAGCTAGCTAGAAGCTCCACAACATCCTTAGGCATAACCCAAAGAACCCCAGAAAATGTTGTTAAATTACAAATTCTCCCAAAAGCTTAAAAATTTGGTAAATTTAATCATTTAATCACATACTTCTAACATTCCCCCTCACATGTGGGCTCAAACTCCCTTTTAATAGGTGAGACCTAACATGTGGGATTTTAAATGGAAGGTAAAGTGGAGGAGTCAAGAATCGAACTTAAGACCTTCTGCTCTAATACCATGTTAAATTACTGATTCTCCCAAAAGTTTAAACTATTGAGATATGGTAAATTTAATCATTTAACCACATACTTCTAACAAGTGCAAACACCATGTTCCACAACTCTCTAGCTATAAGGCAATGCAAGAGTAAATGCTTAGTAGTCTCCCCACCCCTCCTACACATACAACACCAATTAATAACAACAAGTTGACGCTTCCTTTCACATACAACACCAATTAATAACAACAAGTTGACGCTTCTCAAATTCTCGTTAGTAAAAATTCTATCCAACACGGCCAACCATATGAAGAAATTAATCTTTGAAGGAAATTTTGAATTTTACACCGTCCTCCAAGGGAAAGACATTTGAGAAGGGGATTGTAGCACTTTATACTAAGAGTGAACATCAAAAATCCCCCAAGAAGGTTTTCGGCACAACTCATCAATCCCTTCCCCTTTCTAGACTCCATAATACAGTAAATCCATAAAGGAGGCAACAGACTCTAACTCCCAGTCTTGACCTGAACGAATAAAATTGACATTACAATGGTAGGTCTCCCCTGAGAAAGAAATTAGCTCTGCCACTGATACATCTCTTTCTCAAGCAATGCCATACATCTCTGGGAAATTCTCCTTTAAATATTTACAAACACTTTTTAGACAATGATTCAAATGTAATGACTTGAATCATAATACTATGGGATAATATAGAAAGGGATAGGTTTATTATGCACTGTTTCCATAAAAATATATTAGATTACTTAGAATCTCCTTTAATTATTGTTCTTTTTTACGGATAAATTTCAGATTCATCATTGCAATCCCTTAACCACATTTTATTCTAAGTTCCATTCTTTGTAAAAACACTTTATTTAATTATATACTACATAGTGCAAGACCAAGAGAGTTTAACAGTTTCTATGTCCAAGAACTTGGATGTCAAATCCTTGAGAGACAGAGAGTAATTAGAATGAGAACTTCAATAAATACACAGACCTGCATCTAACCCACATAAAAGAGCATACGATAAACATACTCAACATAGCGTCAACTACATCAATCAAGCAACATATTTTCTTGTTGATAAATAATATTAAAAAATCTTAGAAAAGAAAGGAACAAGTACAAAAGGGGAGAACACTAAATCCCCTTAATAAAATGCATCAATTAAGTATATTTTTCAATAAGTTTCCAGCTCTTCTAAGTTTTTTAAATATTTCATGATGATTAAATATGCTTTAATGTCTATACATTTGTCACAACAATCAAGAACATTCAAACTATTAGTATCTACTCTATGCCAACATAGTAAATTTGATACTGTACCATAATTGTCAATATGAAAGCAGTAAAAACTCAATCTAATTATAGATGTATATTATTAATTCATGATGTAAGGACTATAATAATCAATAACGATGCATACTAACATTTCAACAAAATCCAATAATTCACCATTACTTTCAATCTGAAAGCAATAAACACTTCGATTAATACATGAATAATGATGAAACCATAATATGAGAACTTTGATTGTTTTAAAAAATAATAGAAACATATTAAAATTTCAAAATAGTTCAATACATTACCACAAATGCATTTCAAAAGCAGTAATCAATTAATTCAATAATTGATGCATTAATTAGGAAATGATGCAAGAACTTCGATTCTACAACAAGACTAACTAAACATGCCTGTATAGCAATCTAACTGTGAAGCCAGGACTTCAATCCAAATGGCAACAAACTATATTGAGAGAACTATTGGTCCAAAGAAACTGCTGTTAAAATTTATGGTGATGTCTTAAAAAGGAAGTTCTTTTAAATTAAATGCATGCCAACATGAGAAACCTAGGCATCATAATAAATTGAATGTCAATAATGTGGGCATGAAGCTACATCACACTTTTGTTGAAGAAATACTATGCCAGGTCTTCCCCACAGAGATTTCAAAATTGAGGACACATCTATGAAGAGACAACTAATTTTTAATTATAACATTCAACTTTCTTTTAATTATTGTTATTGCACAAGCATACCCTGATATCAATTTTAGGTATATATTCTAGACATATCACTCAAAAAACTGGCATCTAGCACTGAGCTGACACCACCCTTAAGTAATATTTGGCTGGCACATTATTTTTGGCCACCTTTGATGCCAGATTGAATTTGAAAGACAGTGACCATCATAAAATTGGAGTACAATAATTGAATTTAAATAAATCTATGATGTCTTATCAAAAAAATACATCTATGATGTTCAACATATAATTAGGATTACTAACCTTTAATTATCTAGCAATATGTCGATTTTTGAACTACGAATTATGATTTTTTTTTCCTTACAAGAATTAAAAATAAAAATAAAAAATGAAATCTTTCCCTCTCTGACTCCTGTTCTAAATTTAAGCATAAAGTATATCATCTGGACATTAGAAAGAAACGACAACATACCAAAAGCCTAAGAAATGGAGACATTGTCATGCCTACTAAGCTCAGCTTCCCCTTGACCCCAAACACCCCTCCCACATGTGCGGAAGGAAAAAGAAAAAAAAAAAAAAAAATCTTACATTCCTATATTATTCCTTGGGGAAAAATCAAAAGAATATTGGATAATGATCAAACAACATGTATTATTTGTAATTTTGCAAAGCTCTGTTGACATGACAGATCAACCAATTCATTATTATTGTTAATTGATTAATTTCATTTAGTTAGATTTTATCTATGAGAACATTAAAATGGGATACCATCAACTTTTTCAAACCTAGGATGACAAGCTTAAATGTCAATCCTACTTCAACATCAAGAAATTTAAAAGATAAAGATAATAAAATACCTCCTCGTTGAAGTTAAAATAAGTTGCTTTTTTAGGGGTGAAGGTCAAAGTGAAGCCATGTAAATCCAATATACATTTCCAAAAGAAGTAGCACTGCTTAAAAAGGGAAACTAGTTGCAGTTTTCAATATGACTACCTTGTGATGACTTCACATAATTCTACCTTCATGTCATTAGCGACTTTGGCTAAAGTTCTGGCCATGGAATGGCCATTGGCCCTTGTAGACTTTGTAAACCATAACAATGTCATAATAAGGGCTAGGAAAAAACATATGGCCAATCCCATAGAATAATTGGCATCGCATAATTGGCAACGTGTACAAGACTCAATAATGAATCCATAGTTGCATGGAGGAATGGTGAGAACTAGTTATTCTAGCTTCGTGAAAGCAAGTTTGCAACATAGAATTTAAATGAATATATTTTTCTACAATTAGCTCCTCCTCGGAAAATAATACTCTCTCCAAACTATTACAGCAGATGTAAGTTACCCAAGGAATAAGGACCATATTGACTTTACATCATTCTCAATTTGGCTGGTTGTTGCATTGATTAATAATGGCAATTTTAACAAACGTGCCTCAAAATTTTTAATTTTTGTACTAGCCTTGCTATTTACCTGAATCCTATAATTATTTTATAAGATTCTAATAGATTCTTGTTTCTGTATATCATTCCTCTTTTGTTGTAGATAAATATAATTTATATATGATTAATAATATTTCTTTGATTACCTATCAAAAAAAATAATTTATATATGTTCAAAAATATCATAAAAGCATTCCAAATCAAAAAAATTGTTTCTTTAAGTATTAATATCACCAAAAAAAAAAAAAAAAAAAAAAAAAAAAACAATGCAAAAATTAGGGCCAAAGATGTTGGTGACAAGATCAGAAGCTATTTTAGGTAAAATAGTGAAAATTTTTAAATGCCTTTTTTTAAGGAAGATAAATTCTAGTTTCAATTTGGTTGCATATAAATTTTTTAATCCAATTTGCAATCAAGTGCCCTCCGCCAAAGCAATGTGATCTGGGCTTAAGTCCAAGAATCAGCCTCTCCAAAAATAAAAGATAAGGTTGTAAACCAACCACCTCTCCAAGACCACGCAAAAGCAAGAGTATTGTGCACTAATATCAAAAGTACTTACATTCATGCTCATCAGGGTTTCCTTTTTTGTTTGTTAGAGTGGATGAGTGAGGGGGCATGGATTGTCACATGTACTTCCTCAATTAGATTTTTTGTTCTATTCAATTGTTGTTCAACTAGTCTTTTTTTGGTGGTTCAAAAGGTCACAAACAAGGAGATCATTTATCACTTTTCTTCATTCGGGTCATGGATGCATTATGTAGAATAATTTCAAGAGCGTCAAAGGATCAACTGCTTTATGATTTTTAAATGGAGATTCAAGCTCATGGTGCATAGATTTTCACATGCTTTTCATAGATGATTCCTAATTCTTTATGATACTGATATGGAATAACTATCTCCCTCGCAATTCTTCTTTGACTAGAGTAATTAAGTTTGAAGATTAATGTGCGTTATGAAAAGGTCTTATAGTTGAGAGGTTTGAGGGATACCCCAGTGGTTCCAACACCTCTTATGGTGATTAGGCACAAGGGTTTGAAATCTTTGAACCCCACCAACCTCCCCCCCCCCCCCCCCCTCTCCCGTTTGCCTATCAAAAATAGTCAAATAACCACAAAAAAGGTCCTAGTTGAGTTGAGAAATTTTGGCAACTAGCAGCAATGTAAGATGTAGAGTGGATTCTCTCCCATGTCCAATATCGTATCACCATTAAAATTGTTGTTGGGGCTAGCACTAGCTCAAGATTTTTTACTATAAGTAATAATAAATGTCATTAACCACACTAATTTATTGCTCTAAATGTGGAATCTGGTATTTTTCTTGTTTGGGGTTCAATGGGTGGTGTCAAGATCAAAGTTTGCACCCTTGGCATGTTGGAAAAGACAATTTGGCAAACAAGAGATACCGAAGTTTGGAAGGCAATTCCTCTATGCTTGATGTGGTGCATCTAGAGAGAAAGGAATGCTCCATGTTGGAGGGATTAGAGTATTCTGTAAAGAAGTTGAAGCATTTGGTCCCAAGGACTCTATATGAATGGATGAAGGCTCTGAATCCACGATCTTCTTGAGTACCAAAAATGGCTCAAGATTCTTTTTAGAAAAAGATGTGGACAATGTCTAGGTAGCCAAAAGTAGCTAACCCAGTGTTTGGATGAAGGTTACAACCATCATCCCCTCACCTCTCCTTCCATATCCCTCTATCCAAAACAAACCCTTAATCAGTCCAAAGGAGGGAATTAACCTTGTAAAAAGGTACACATTTTAGACTTTTGACTTTGTCTATTAAAACAAAAACCATTATTATTTCTTAATATTCTCAAAGCTATTACTTCAACTTGAGTACATTTATTGTTCATTAGCTATATGAAATATGTGTCTAAAAGAGAATGTTCCAATAAATCCTTCATGAAAACAATATGTACGTGTTGCACTCGTGTTGTGCCTTTCACATAATTCAAAGAATTATGTTAACTTTTCCTTCTAATAAAGACATATGATGTTATTATGAGCTGAAGCTCTAAAACCACCCACAAATTAGCCTCCAAATAATCTTTAGATGAGTCACTACCATTGAAGTCTTTTGAGAACTTTAAAGCCTTTATTCATAAGCAACTCTATTGCTTAACAAGATGTTGCTTCCATACCATTGAAGTCTTCTGAGAACTTTAAAGCCTTCATTCATAAGCAACTCTATTCCTTAAAATGATGTTGCTTCCAGGAGCTAGCAATTTGATTAAATAATCTTAATCTTCAAATGGTTAATTAATTAGGATTGAAGTTTAGTTAAGTTGAGATGCATCATAATCTCTGTACGCCAATTACAGGCGAAAGTGTTGAGGAATATAATGAGCAATGACATGTATTATTTAAAGTATTTTCTTAAGTAGTATTATTTGTAGGATTGATTGTAATTGAAGCATATAATAAGCACAGTTGATAATGATCGAATGACATTACTTCTTCGGCTTAGATACAATGCAAAATGGATCATGTTCTATTGTTGATCAATCTCTCTCTGAGACAGTGCCTAGATCATTACGCCTTTTGTGCAGGTAAGAACTTACCTAACAAGGAATTTCGCTAATGTAGCACAATTATAGTTACGGTCGTTGTTCACCAAGACTTCAATCATCAACTCCTCTATCATCAAGTCACCAACTTGAAGATTTATTGCAATGATTTAATTAGCCCTATTAATTGAAGTCATTAGTAGAGCTAATTGAAGATTAATTGCTTGATCCATGGGATGGATTTCATAATAAACTCTTTGAACCAAATTCTATGCTCAATATTCCTATTGTATTTTCATTACCCTATAAATACTACTAAAGCAATCTAAGTTAAATCAATAGAGAAGATGACCCTCAGGTCATGTTGTGGAAAAATAGCATTGCCCAAACCAAATTGGATGGAGTTCTTCTCTTCAACTAAACTTATCTTACATTTCTTGAAGTCTATAGTTGATTCTTACATCCAAGAAGATCCATTTAGCCTTTATTATCCAAAAAACAAAATATAAGCTCCTATTGTCTCTTGTCTCTTTCAGTCATACATAATCCCTTCTCTATTTGAAGCATTAAGATATAACATAATTGAAAATTTGGAATAGAGAAGATGAAGAAATATGATGAAAGTTTTCAACAACCCCACTAATAATTGAAATGAAAAAATTGGAATTAAGTGTTGCCAGCAACAAATATGACAACAAAGCTTTACTCCCCTTCCTTTCTATTCTTCTTTGAAATGATAATAGACTTATATCACCCTTGCTTCTATTGTTTCATTTCATCTTCTTTCAAACTTCTTGAAAGCTCCAAATCCATTTTGTTGTCACTATGACAACTAGAAAAGACAAGTAGAAAAGGCGCTACATCTTCTTTCAAACTTCTTGAAAGCTCCAAATCCTTTTCTTTTTGCCACCATGACAACAAGAAAAGACAAGTAGAAAAGGCGCTACAACAAAAGCAGTAGCAAAGACTTCTTGCCCCTTTCTTCTTCATCTTATTCTAATAATGAAAAAAAGATGACATCAACAAATGTAGAGCATAATCTAAATTTCCCCAAACCAAGACCCTATCATTAGCTCCATGAGGATGATTAATCTATTGAGCAATAAACTAAAGACAACATAGATTACAATACAAAGAAAGAGATGAAACTCAAGAAAACCACAACATTTGTCAAGCAATATGCCATTTGGTAGAAGGAACAAAAGAATGGAATATGTACATATCTTAAAAGACTGAATACAAAATGAAATTGAGATCAATGAAAACATAAAATAATATAACATTATCAAAATGTCAAACTAGATCAAATTAATTATAAATTATAAGATACAGACATAACTGGAAACAAATTAATGAGATAAATCTTTTTGTTTTTTTGGTATATCAACAAGAAAAGATTCAATAAATATCACTCATTCTATTTCATATTCTCCTTTTTTGTAAAAAGAGTAATTTTATTCGGGAGAGGAGAGACTTCAAATACACAATGTGTGCTTTTAAAACACTCCTAAAATATTACAATCTAAGGATCTGTTTGGGATCCGCTTATTTTGTTGAAACTGAAATTTTTTTTGTTAAAAGTACTGTAAATAAAGGTAAAAATTAACTAAAATAGTATAGTGAGACACATAAATAATACAAAAAAGTGCAGTGGGGTTCATAAATAGTAGCAAAAATAAACTGAATAGTAAAATAAGCTAGCTTTTTAATCTGAAGCCAAACGCACACTAAGTTTCAAGAAATTCTAGAAAAGAGGATGAAGGATTGCTTGCTACCCCTAGATAGTCATTCAATCGTACAAAGACCTTAACAAAGTTTGTTTAAATACATTATCAGGAACTTGACACCATCAAAAGCAAACCCTCATAGATCGATACTCAACTCCTCCAATCCTATTGCATGTTAGAAAGACAACATTGCCTAATAAATCAAATAAAATACCTAATAGCAAGATATGTTGTTGAGGCTATGACCAATGATTGCATTCTGTTCAAATAATTTGAATAAAAAGGATTTTATGTGTCTCATGTCACCCATGTCACCAATCAGAACTAATGTTGTTGAGATATACCGACCACAGCCATCGCCATGCTCGATGGCGGTCATCAGTGACATTTCACCATAAACCGACGTTAGTTGGTGCATTAGTCAACAAGGGGTTTTAAAACTGCCACACCCCCCCCCCCCCCCCCCGCCCCTCTCTCACCCCCAAATTTTTCCCCTTCTTGCTCCATCTCACCTGCAAAAGGCCAAAGCCCCCACATCCTCGCCACCTATCCATCTCGTATCCTTTGACTCCTCCCCCAATTGACGCTTTACGAAGTGCATAATTTGCTCGTATCTAAATGACTTCTTCTCTGACAACGACCAAGAAGAACAAGTCATTTGCCTTCACCGATGACCTCAATGGCTGTCTCTCATAGGCCTCCCCTTGCCCCTCCATTTTGGCTCCTTCGCTGATGAGTGATGACCTCCCAATCCCACAGTGAGTTTCTTTGCTGCTTAAGTTTGATTGATTTGCTGTGTCTGACATGCTTGTGAATGAGGTCCGACAAAAACAACTTTGCCAACCCAGCTCAGCTTCCCCCTCTCCCTCCCACCAGTGCAGTTCGGTCCCATTATTGTGAAGCCAACAAGGACAGTCAAGCGCAAAAATCCCCCCAAAACCCGGCCCCACGTCTAATTAACCGCCTTACAAGGGCCAGAAGACAATAATGTATAGTCTCTGCTCCCTATTATAGCGCCAGAGACACTCACTCACTCACACAAGTGAGTGAGTGACTGAGCCGGTTAATGCCATCACATCACATGGTGGCATATAACAAAAAACAGTTCAAACATCCAATAAACAATTACAAAATCATCAAAACTAGTAAAATCAAAGCACCACAAATGAATTATATGTATAAAAGGCAAAATAGCGTAACATAGAAAGAAATATCCATCCAAACAAAATTACCATACAAACACTAAACATTCAAAATGAGAAACATGCATTTATGGAAACAATAGAGAGTAATGAAAATACGAGAATAGTGCTCACCCGCAACGAATGCATAGGCCAGCGTAGCCACCAGCGCGAAGCTTCCAGCCTTTCTTGAACTCGGAGGTCTCCTGCCTGCAATGGAAGCAGAGTAATGGCGAAGAAGACGAGGACGCAGACGGAGGAGAAGCAGGAGCAGCCATTGCACAAAGGAAGCTCATCTACAATGCCACAGAGAGAACGAAAACGAAAGTGAAAGCGAAAGCGAAAGCGATAGTGAAAGAGACAGTGAAAGTGAAGGCAGAGAGAGATATATATACATATATATGACACTGACAACGAAGGGGATTCGGAGTGGTACTCTACTGTGTGATTGCCCGGACCAATGTGTGAATTCCATTTGGGGGATTAGGGTTTTGGGACCGTTGGATTTGGAGAAATTTGGAAATATGGTTTGGTAGGTTTTGAACCTTTTTGAGAAGCAAAAAAGGAAGGACTGACGTTTAGTCCTCTTCCTCGTTCAAACAGGTGGAGTCTTTCAGTTTCATTTCTCAACGGCCCTCAAATTCTGCTCTCACTCTCCTATCGTCGCGTTCACTGCACGCTCCATTAAGAAACAGTCCCCAAATAATAATATTCTTTTAAAAATTTTAAGTAAAATTCAAAATTTGAAACTGCATATGTAATATCTAAACACACTCAAATTTTAAGTGAGTAATTTGCAATTTAGCCTAAAATATAATAGAAACCTTATATTTGCTTTAGTGAAAATGCAATAAACAAGTTACTAGAATTTTGAAAGGAAAATGCTAGAACAACAAACTATTTTGCAAAAAAATTTACGAACTATTAATGTGGTGAGTGATTTTTGGTAAGGAAAAAAAGTTATTTAAGTGGTGAGCAGTGATGAGAACTAGAAAAAATTTACCACAAGTTTTTGTAATTTTTAAGTTGAATTATTGTATGGCATGTGGTTTAATTTTAGAAAAGTGTTATGTACATAACATCTTCACACCACTTTCATAACAAATCTTAATTAGTAAGTTATTACAAGTTCTTAATTTGAATCTATCACTGAAATTACTTTCTTGTCCACTAGTAACAGTAAATAACAACTTACCACATAAGATTTATTGTAAAAGTGTTGTAAAAATGTCCCTGTGAAAATGTTGTACAGACAGTATTCCTCTTAATATTATGTTCAATTACAACTATAATAAATGATGTCATAATGTTGTGACATTATTATTAAAAACTATTGTGATTCTCTTACCTGTCCATGTTTGGAAAGGTAATAATGTTTTGTTTTTCAATTTAATGTTCCTTAATGAGAGAGTAAATGCATTCAAATGTCTTAAATCTAGTCAAATTGTGTTTGAATTGGCACCCAAATTTGGCATGTGAGTCACTTGTTTGTCCTTACATGCATGAAGAACAAGTCACTAGCATGGCTGCCAACTCATGATAACAGATGAATTTGTAGCAAGTGGTCATTATTCAAATTCCTAAATGCATACAGAGCAAATTAATTGAAATGCATATTTAAATGGACTGTAGAGAACTAACAATCCTCTCCTAAGAAGCATAGACACTTCATTTGAGGTGCTATACTCATGTTGAACATGTGTAAGACACTTGACACTTTTCAGACACTTTTGCAAGAATGTCCTAGTTGTCATTTTTTTTTTTAAATGCAGGACACAACCAGAACATGAGAATAAGAGAAATACCTTTTCACAAAACAAAGATGACATTCATGCTTGAATTATAATATTGCATTTGAAAATTAATAAATATCTTTATCCTTGATTTGTATTCTAATTTTTGAGCATCCTTTAATAGTAATGAATTTACTTTATTATCAATTATTACTCTTAATTTGATAAAAATGATTAATAATATATAGAAATAAAATATTTATTATTTTTCTTAAATTAATATATGTTTAATATTATATGAAACTAAATGCTTAACCATATATAAAAAAATATTTAATAACTAATTAATATACATATTTTCATCTTACATGTATCCTACTTTTTCAAAAATTGTCATGTCGTCATACCATATCCGTACTCATACCCGTATCGTATTTGTTTAGGTACTTCCTAGATTATCTCATTATCAAATATATGCATCCTCTCCTTCATAGTGTGTGGACCCCATAATTATATGAGACCTACACTCTATAAGAGAAAGGCGATACATATATCCAATATATGAAATATCACAACAGCTAGTGTGGAGAGTTAAGGACAAAACAAATATGTAACTTCAAGTTGTGAGTGCTTGAATAAAAATAAAAATAAATAAGCATGCTAACAAATTTTAGTGAACTTTAGGGTCATTCATTTTTTACCAACCGGGAAAAATATTGAGTCATCAAACATGGATTGGACATTGACCAAGTGTGTAAATTGGATCTATGGTTTAACTAGTGGGTCAATGGCTTAACTAGTGGATCACTACTTAAATCGTAATATCAAATAAAAAAAACCATTTTTATAAAACTAAAAAGTAATTAAGTAAAGATAAAAATAAGTTTGAGAAATTATAAAATAAATATATAGTTTTAAAGAAAAGAAATGACTGCTTATATTACTAAATAAGATCATGTCTCAGAAACTAACCACAATGGTTTCACAAATAATAGCACAATAGAAACATAAAAGGATAAGCTACAGAATGCAGCTAAATCTTCACTAAACAAAATCTTATTATATGGTATGCATGGATCGAAATATGTTACGTTTGGGATTTTTTTAACCCCACCTAACCTTCTTGGGGAGAAAAAAATTCAACCAAACTATAAAAAAATAAAATAAAATAAAATTGTAGCTTTAAAAAAAAACAACCTAACCTAACTTGTAGAGGTAGGTTCCAGTTAGCTCAACTGGTAAAATCTCTGATGGTTGAATAAAAGATCTAGGGTTCAATCACCACTTATATCAAAAACCGATTGGTATCTTGGTCTTATGATAAAGAGTCATCATTAGGAGCATACTTCATAAGTTGAAACTCTATTTTTTTTAAAAATAAAAAATAAAAAATAAATAAATAAATAAAAACCTAACTTGTAGAGATTGAGATGAGTCATAAGGTTTAGGCAATTTGTCATGCCTAATTTTTTTTCAAATGGTTTTCAATCAACCATTTGAGCACATTATTCAATAAAATTAATAAAATTTACACAATTAGGTCTAATATTCCAATTTTATCAAAATCAAGTTTCTAAATATTAAAATAAATGAAACTAACAAATTTAAAATACATATTTTTTAAACTATTAAGACTATGTGTTAGGTCAGGTTACTCAAGCTAACAATTTAGCCAACCCAAACCCTAATTGAAGCCATAAAAATAAAAATAAAAAACCAACACCGCAAGAAAAACCTACTCGAGACATCAAGTTCGATTGGGTCTAATTGGAATTATAAAATAAAATAAAATAAGCCACTGTTATATTGGTTATCTTGGATAGTACATGATGAGTTAAAAATTTATGATCGTCATAAATCTAAGATCGTCATTAACCAAGAGAAGACATTACACATTTATTACACTCATTGATGACAAAGAGTAACGGACAAAGCAACAGTCACAGAGTGAGCTGTGAATTTCAGACAAAGATTTTGTAATGTACTAGCCGTTGAGCATAAATACAACAATTTATTGCCCATTAATGAGGCACGCAACTATAAAAAGAAAAGGTAACAGAAGTTAAAGATACACACAAATACTCTACGAAAATCACTCTCCAGAGAAAAGCTAACGTCACATTGGCGTGTTACTCTTCCACCTAGTTCATTTTTGCAGGTTCTCCTCCAACAAAGATGACCCCAATCACAGCTTCATCCATCCACTACGATGAGGAGCTCAACTGCTGATTTTTTGCATCATTAGTTTGGTGTCATTTGTGGTAAACGCTAATCATTCAAGCCATTTTTCCCAGTGACAAAAGAGTTCCTCAAAGTACGAGATGGAATCAGAAATCGCACAACAGCAACAAATCCAAGCCCTCCTGGCTAATGTGGAAGAGTTTACTCGCCAGAATGAAGAGCTGCGAAAGACAATGGAATCCCAAAACGCAGAACGTTGGCAAACAAGTAAAGACCAGAATGAAGAAGAGTCAAATTCTCAAGCCAACAAGCGAAACAGGATCTTAAGAGAAGATTCCTCCAGGATGGAGAATGAGCTTCGCAACATGAGGAAGGAGATGGACGAGTTAAAAAGTGCCATGAAGGACAAAAGCGGAGAGAATTTGGATGGGATGATTTGAAGGACGAACTCACCATTCACTACTAAAGTATTGAACCATCCCCTCCCACCGAAATTCTATCTCCCACAATTGGAGTCGTATGACAATTCCAAGGATCCCTTGGATCACATTGAATCATTCAAGACATTGATGCTGTTGTAGATGACCCCAGACGAGGTGATGTGCAGGGCATTCCCAACAACACTGAAAGGAGCAGCCAGAGTATGGTTCAGCAAGATACCCCTAGGAACTATTGCAGATTTTGAATAACTCAGCAAGGGTTTTGTTCGTCATTTCATTGGGGGACAAAGACACAAGAAGCCAACCAGTCATCTTCTCAACATTCAACAAGCAGAAGGAGAATCACTAAGACAGTACGTGACCCGATTCATTAAGGAGCTACTACAAGTAGACGAAACTGAAGATCAAGTCATCCTAACAACTTTCCAAGCAGGGTTGCTACTTGGGGATTTTTTTCTTCTCAATCACCAAAAGCCCACCAAAAACGGTTGCGAAATTGCTCCAAAAAGCTCAGAAGTACACAAATGCAAAAGACGTGATGCTTGCAAAAGAAATGAAAGGAAAAAGGAAGAGAGACAAAGGAACAAGCAGCAATCACAATAAGAAGAAAGAGACACAAAGTATTGGGCAAACCATAGGGAAAAAGAAGGAACTTCCAGATAGGAAGCCAAAGTTCGCTAACTTTACTCCTCTAATAATGCCAATTAAGCAAGTCCTAATGCAGATAAGGGTCGATCCCTCCCTGCAATGACCAAAACTAATCAGTACTTTGATAGAAAAAAGAGACAAGAACAAGTATTGTAGGTTCCATCAGAACCATGGGCATCGTACCAATGAGTGTAGACATTTGAAAGATCAAGTGGAGACTTTAATCTAGCAAGGAAAGTTACAGAAGTATGTCAGGAAAACGGAGCCCTACAGATACCAACGGAAGAATGATAAAGACAGAAATCAAGAGGCAAAAGATAGTAAACCTCCTGTAGGAGAGATAAAGACGATTTCAGGAGGATTAACGGCAGGAAGAATGTTGAAGTCCCTGAAAAAAACCCATGAAAGAGAAATAAATAGTGTCTATTCACGGCTCCCTCCAATGAAGATGCCAAGGAATGATGAACCTGACATCGTTTTCTCAGGGAGAAACGGCCACGGCATTAGGCAACCCTATGACGATCCGCTAGTAATCATGCTCAGAGTAGAAGAATTCAACATCCACCGAGTACTCATTAACAACGGGAGCTCAGCAAATATCATCTACTTACCTGCATTTTAGCAAATGAAATTGGACAAGGGAAGGATCAAGCCTTTCAGTTCTCCTCTGGTGAGCTTCACTGGGAATAGAATCGTCCTTAGAGGCATCATCACTCTAATTGTAATTGCAAGCACTTACCCAACGTAGGTTACCAAGGAAATTGATTTCCTCATAATTGACTGCCTTTCAACATATAACATCATCTTGGGAGGACCTACACTCAACAGGCTAAGAGCAACGTCGTCAACATATTACTTAAAGGTGAAATTTCCAACAGCCTATGAAGTGAGAGAAATTAGAGGAGATCAAGTTCTGGCAAGAAAGTGCTACCAAGCTACCTTAGCATCTAGAGAGAACCACATATAGGTGATCAATGAACTAGAGACCATCTCGAACCATCAGAAACACCACAAGAAGTTAAGATCGTTCTAGGAGATTTGACAAAGGTATTGAAAATAGGATTAGCACTCCCAACTCTGGAGAAAGAGAAGATGGTTTCCTTCTTAAGGGCAAACCAAGATGTTTTCGTCTGGAAACATGAGGATATGCCTAGAATTGATAGGAAGATCATACAGCATTGTCTCAACATCAACTCAGAATACAAACCTGTGCAGCAGAAGCAGAGAATATTTGCACCAATGCACAACAAAGTAGTAACTGAAGAAGTAGAGAAGCTACTAGAAGCTGGTTTCATCAGGGAAGTCTTCTACCCAGATTGGCTAATAAACGTAGTAATAGTAAAAAAAAGGAATGGCAAATAGAGGATATGTGTTGATTTCACAGACCTAGACAAAGCCTACCCAAAGGATAGCTTCCCATTGCCAAGGATTAATCAATTGGTAGACCCAACTACTGGACACAAGCTTTCAAGTTTCATGGATGCATTTTCTGGATACAACCAGATCCTTATGAACGAAGAAGATCAAAAGAAGACCTCGTTCGTCACCAGCCAGGGGTTGTACTGCTACAAAGTTATGCCTTTTGGATTGAAGAACGCGGGAGCCACATACCAAAGATTGGTGACCTGCATGTTCTCTCACCAAATTGGAAGAAATGTGAAAGTATACGTAGACGTAAACGATATGCTGGTGAAAAGTAAGGACGAAGCCAACCACTTGGACGATCTGAAAGAAAATTTCAGCACACTACGTAAGTACAATATGAAATTAAACCCTGCAAAGTGTATTTTTGTTGTTGCTTTAGAGAAATTCTTGGGATTCATGGTGTCCCATCGAGGCATAGAGGCAAATCCAAACAAAATGAAGGCAATAATCAAGGTCAAATCACCAAAAATAGTGAAGGAGGTTTAGAGCCTGATAGGAAAGGTCAGCTCTAAACAGATTCATCTCAAGGGCAACGGATAAGTGCATGCCATTCTTCAAGGTATTGAAAAAGGTCTTTCAATGGACTGATGAATGTGAAGAAGCCCTTACAAACTTAAAAGAGTACTTGACGAAGCCACCATTACTAAGTCCTTCGGTGATTGGAGAGAAGTTGTACCTCTACTTAGCAGTGTCTAACACCGCAATGAGTTCAACACTGATCAGAGAAGAAGAAAATGTCCAGAAGCCAGTCTACTATACCAGCCAGGCATTTCAAGAAGCAGAGGCAAATTACCCAAAGATGGAAAAGATAGCTTTCGCATTGATGGTTGCTTCCAAAAAACTCCCTCCTTACTTCCAAGCACACTTTATCGTCATCATGATAGACTGGCCAATAAGAAAGACAATGAACAAGATAGATGCAACAGGACGACTCATTCCATGGGCAATTGAACTAAGCCAATTCGACATCGAATATCGGCCTCGAGCAACAATCAAAGCCCAAGTACTAGCAGACTTCATCGTAGAATTCACTTACCCTTACAAGGAAGAAGAACTCCCCCTGGAAATATGGATGGTCCAAATAGATGGGTCTACCACGAAAAAAGTAGGAGGGGCAGGAGTAGTGCTCATATCTCCAAAAGGAGAAATATTGAAGTATGTAGTTAGACTACAATTCTCAGTAACAAATAACGAGGTAGAGTATGAAGCATTACTAATAGGACTAAGCCTAGCAAAAGCTTTCGAAGCAAAGAATCTCATCATCTAAGCTGATTCGCAGCTGATAATTGGACAGGTGAAGGGAGATTATGAAGCCAAAGAAGAGAGGATGCAGAAGTACCTAAGGATCCTTCAACAACTCTCGCAGCACTTTGACAGACTAGACTTTGTGCAAATCCCTCAGGCCAAAAATGCAAAAGCTGACTTCCTAGCAAGATTGGCCTCGTCAAACGACTACAACGCGACCGTCGAACTATGTGTAGAGATAAAGGGGCAACCAAGCATAGAATGTAAGTAGGTTCTGAAGATAAAAGAACAAGACAGGTGGATGACTCCCATCATCCGTTATTTGAAGGAAGGATGGCTCCCAAAGGATAAAACAGAAGCAAGGAAGACACAGATCTGATCAGCTCGCTTCGTCATTATTGACGATGTACTGTACAGACGAGGTTATTCACTCCCATACTTAAGATGTGCCAGCTCAGAAGAAGTAGATTATGTGTTTCGCGAGATACACGAGGGAATTTGTGGAAATCATGCTAGGGCAAGGTCTTTAGCAGGAAAAGCACTCAGAGCAGGATATTACTGGCTGACTTTGCGAAAGGATGCCCATTACCTCGTCAAAGCATGCGATAAGTGCCAACGCTTCACAACTGTCCAGATAAGCCTAGGAGAGACGATGACACCCATATTCTCACCATAGCCCTTCGCCCAATGGGGGATTGACATTATGGGCCCATTCCCTTTAAGGAAGAAGCAACTCTGATTTTTGATCGTTGCGATTGATTACTTTACAAAATAAGTAGAAGCAGAACCAGTGACAACGATAGTAGGGGCTAAAGTCACAAGCTTTGTATGGAAAAATATCATCTATAGGTTTGGAGTCCCACATGTCATAAAATCTGATAATGGAAAGTAATTCAACAATCCCAAGTTTTGAAAATTTTGCCAAGACTTAGGAGTCAAGAACCAAGAATCTTCTCCAAGACCCCTCAGGCCAACGGTCAGATAGAAGTGACAAACAGAAGCTTGCTCAAAATTATTAAAACTCGGCTTGAGGGAGTAAAGAAGGCATGGCCTGAAGAACTACCAAACGTCCTTTGGGCATATAGGACGACCACAAGAGTTCCAACAGGAGAAACGCCATTCAGACTGACAATTGGCACTGAGGCCATCATACCAGTGGAAATGGGACAGACGAGCCTCCAAGTCAAAACTTAAGAATGTCAGAAGAACTAGCAGGAGCTTAACAGCAACTTAGATCTGATTGATGAAGTCAAAGAGGAGGCCATGAAGTGAATGGCCAAACACAAGGAAGCAATGGCCAAATTCTACAACAGAAAGGTCAAGCTAAGAAGGTTCAACACAGGAGACCTTGTCCTCAGGAAGATATCACAAGCAACAAAGGACCCATCCCAAGGAAAACTAGGACCAGCCTAAGAAGGCCCTTACGAATTAATTCGTCACTCTAGAAAAGGCTCTTACTACCTAAAGTCTTTAAACGGCCAAGAATTGCCTCGACCATGGAACATAGAACATTTGAAGAAATACTACCAATGAGGAATCATTTATGTTTCAAGTTCCGTAATCTTCATATCAGTATGTATAACGGTTATTACTTTCGTCATTCATAGATCAATAATACATGAAAGCATTATCCATGTGTATTTATCAATGATTATCCATGAGTTATTTATCAACAAAAACATGTGCAACACTCAGGAGTTATTCTTGGGAGACTTCCCAAGGATCTTCGTCGTTAAAATTTCAAATCAAAAGCTGTTCATACACAGACAACGACGTCATAGCCATCAAAGTTGTTAATACACAACTACCAAAGTCGACTAAATCAAAAGTTGTTCAAACACAACTAATATCGTCATTAAAACATGACTTAACAAAAAAGCTGTTCAAACACAGCTAAACATAAAAAGTTGTTCAAGCAAAACTAACATCGTCATTCAAACATGGCTTAATAAAAAAGCTGTACAAACACAGCTAAACATAAAATAAATAAATAAATTAAATTAAACACAATTAAAATCATCATTCAAACATGACTCAATAAAAAAGCTGTTCAAACACAGCTAAACATAAAAAGTTGTTCAAACAGGGGCAGTGCCACCTTATGACTAGGGTGGACCAGGGTGGACCAGGACCACTTTGACCTAGAAAAAAAAATTATACATAATAATTTAAAATTTTATATTTATCTACCTTTAAAAAAAAATTTGGGAACACCCTAAATTTTTTTTATGCCAATAAAATTAAATTTTGGTCCATAATTTGAGCAACTTAACAATATATTAGGGTCTTTCAAGTAAAAGAAACCACATGCTTTTATATTCTTTTAAGCTTATACTATGGCTTTACTTTTAGTTTTTTTTTTTTTTTTTTTTTTTGAGAAACCGGAAAGAAACTTATCATTAAACATGCATGAAAATCCTGTCCGCAGATACAAGCTCTGTTACATTACAGTGAATTTCCTCTAACCATACTTGTGGTTCATACAAATTTTTCGCTAGCTTAGCGAGTTTGTCTGCAACTTTGTTCCCCTGGCGCTTGGTGTGAGTGAAGGTGGCTGACCTGAATGTTGATGCTAGGGAGCATGAATCTTCAATAATGTGTCCAAATGCTGTCGTACAAGGTTGATCTGCTGTGAGAAGTTTAAAGACAACCTCTGAATCGCCTTCGAAAACCACATCCTGCAGCCCAAGTTCATTTGCGAAGACGATGGATTTTCTGCAAGCCAATGCTTCCAAAGCTGCTACAGTTGGAGGCAGATGGATTCGTTCCGATAACGCCGCAATGACTAAACCCTCTGAATCACGTACAACCACGCCCAGACCAGCAGCCGCGATGTCCTGAAAAGTGGCGCCATCAAAATTAACCTTATACACAGAGGGCGACGGTGGCAGCCAGTGAGTTGGGTGATGCACCGTTAACTGTGTTCTGGGATCTTCTTGGACGGAATGAAACTCGTTTAAGCGCTCCACAGCGCCTCTGTAAATTTTCTCAATTGGCAGAGAAGGTGAGCCCAGCCTCCTTGCATTTCGATCATGCCAAATGCTCCACCCAATAAAGGCAAATAACTCAGCGAAGTGTGGATTTTTCTGGGCAAGGATTCCTTGCAGCAGGTCATGGAAGCTAGCAAAATGGACGTTCAAGAACTCTCTGCATTTTTCCAGCTCCCACCAAACTTGTTTGATCATTTGGCAGCCCCATATTGCGTGGATTCCATCTTCAGTATCACCTCTACAACGATCACAAATTGTGTCTTGAATGATATTTCTCTTCTGCAAATTCTTTTTTGTTGGAAGGGAGTCGTTTGCCGCGCGCCACAAGAAGTGACGGATTTTATTAGGCACGTTCAGCGACCAAAGCTCCTGCCAGAATGGCTTCTGGGCCGCTGAGTATGATATGCCAGGGACCGCTGCCTCTGCTGCCTGTAACAGTAGTCGGTATGCTGACTTAGTGGTGTAAAAACCATTCGCTGTTTCAGCCCATATCAACCTGTCCTCTTTGCCATTGAAACTCAACGGTAGACTAAGGATTGCTTCAGCTTCATGTGGCAGAAATTCCTCACGTATCCGATCCTCCATCCAGCATCTATTTTCCTCATCAATAAGGGCACAGACTCGAGTGTTGTTTGGGAAATTTTTCTGTGGAGACACCACCCGGCTAGAGAACAAATCAGGTAGCCATTTGTCCCCACGGATCCTGACTGATTGTCCATCTCCAATTCTCCATTTTGACCCCATCCTCACCACCCCTCGTGCTTTTAGAATGCTTTGCCAAGCATATGACCCATTCTCCTTTACCCCCTCATCTAGAATTGAACAATTGGGGAAATATTTGGCTTTAAACACCTTGTAGAAGAGAGAGTCTTTGTTATGGATCAATCTCCAAACTTGCTTGCCTAGCATAGCAATATTGAAGAGTTCAATATCCTTGAATCCCAACCCTCCGTGACTCTTTGACTTGCATAATTTTTTCCATCCCACCCAATGAATTTTTCGTGCTTCCCCCTTATAACCCCACCAAAATTTCCGAATTAGGGATTCAATATCCTTACAAAGACTTTTTGGGATTTTGAAGCATCCCATGGTGAAAGTGGGCATAGCTTGAAGGACCGCTTTTATTAACACTTCTCTCCCGCCTTGTGATAGTAATCTTTCTTTCCACCCTTGCATCTTATGCCAAATCCTCTCCCTAATGTAGCCAAAACTTTGTTTTTTTCCTCTCCCCACAAAAGAGGGTAAACCGAGATATTTTTCGTAATTAGTAGTAGCTGCCACTCCTAGCAAAGTCTTTATTTCCTCTTGCACATGTGGATCCGTATTGGGACTAAAGAAGAGTTGAGTTTTTTCTCGGTTTATTTGTTGCCCTGATGCTTCTTCATACTGTTTCAGAATCTCCATGATAGAACTCGCCTCTTGTGAGTTTGCCCTACAAAAGAGCAAACTATCATCGGCAAAGAACAAGTGTGAAACTTTTGGACCCGTACTACAAAGGGAGACTCCTTTGATTGTGCCTGAAATTTCAGCTTGTTGAATAAGTGAATGTAACCCTTCTGCACACAAGAGAAACAAATAAGGTGACAGTGGATCTCCTTGACGGAGTCCCCTATTAGGAGTGAAATTACCATGGGGTTCACCATTTACCAACACAGAGAAGGAGACAGATCGAATGCAAGAACTAACAAGTGTGATCCACCTATTATCAAAGCCCAATTTTTCCATTACTTTTTCTAAGAATGCCCATTCCACTCTGTCATATGCTTTGCTCATATCGAGCTTAATGGCCATGAATCCAGATTTCCCTTTTGTTTTTGTCTTAAGGTGATGAAGGGTTTCAAAGGCTACAAGGATGTTGTCTGATATAAGTCTATCTGACATGAATGCACTTTGGGATTCTGACACCAATTTGGGGAGAAGTTTTTTTAAGCGATTGGCTATGGTTTTAGAGACAATTTTATATAATACATTGCAAAGACTTATTGGCCTAAAATCAGTGGCTTTTTCTGGAGATTTTATTTTTGGAATGAGTGATATGTAAGTATGGTTGAGACTAGCAGGCATGTTACCCGAATTTAGTATTGCTAGAGAAGCATCAATGACATCATGACCAATAAAATTCCAACAAGACTTGTAGAAAATGGGGGACATACCATCCGGACCTGGGGCAGTTAGGGGCTTCATTTGCTTCAAAGCAAATTCAACTTCATTTGCGGTAAATTCTCTTGTAAGGTCTGCATTCATGGCTGGAGTGACCTTTGAATCAATACCTTGGAGAATTTGATCAAAGTTCGAGGGCATAGTGGAAGCAAAAATCTGCTTGAAATATTCAACCATAGCCTCACCAATTTGTTTTTCATCTGTCACCACCGATCCATCGTTCATGTTCAATTTGGAAATAAAGTTCCTCTTGTTCCTTTGAGTTGCTCGGCTATGAAAATAACTTGTGTTCATGTCCCCACTTTTCAACCAATCAACCCTTGATCTCTGGTGCCACAGGCATTCTTCTTTCACCATGAGTTCATACACTTCACTTCTAAGATCACGAATCTGATCATGATGATCCCCGGCCATAGACATAGCCTCAGCTTGTGCTAGTTGTTTCTTTTTTTGGTTTAGCAATCGACGGATATTGCCAAAAGAAGTTCTACTCCATGTTTGCAGACTTGATCTGCAGGCATCTACCTTTCGGATTAGTTTGTCAACTGGTTCCCCCATGGTTCTGTCACTCCACGCTTTTTTGATAACACCTTCACATCTTTCATCCTTTAACCACACCGCCTCAAAACGAAAAGGCCTGGATTTCTTGTAAAATCTAACATTTTCATCGTCAGAACATAACCATAAGGGACAATGGTCAGATAAAGTACCTGGAATGTGATGAACACGAACTGTGGGAAACAATTGTGACCATGACGGTGTTGCCACCCCTCTATCCAAACGAATCCAAGTTACTTCTCCATCAAATTGGTTATTGCACCAAGTGAATGGTAAACCAACGAACCCCAAATCACGGAATCCACAAAAATCCAAAGCATCTCTAAATGCTTTCATCTGAGTTTCTGGTCTGTGAGCACCACCCTTCTTTTCTTCTGCTTTGGTGATCTCATTGAAATCCCCTACACATATCCATGGTAGATCCATTTTTAGACAAAGGTGTTTAAGTAGTGCCCAAGAATGTTCCCGGTTGGCTGTTATTGGATTCCCATAGAAACCCGTGAACCGCCAGGCGTCATCCATTCCTGGGTTAACTACTGCATCAATGTAGGTTGGTGTTGAGTCTAGAACTTTAAGATCAATCCCCGCTTTCCAGTAAAGTGCCAATCCTCCTCCTGTGTTTATCCGAGACTGAATAAAAACATTCTCCAAGTGAAGCTTTGAACAGAGATTTTTAAGATAGTGGTCTTTAGATCTTGTTTCCATCAGAAAGAGAATGGATGGAGCATATTTTTTCACCAAATCGGTGAGTTCAAGAACTGCCCGTGATTGCCCCAAACCACGGCAGTTCCAACTGAGGCAATTCATTGTGCTTGGCGGGGCTGTTCAACAGCCTCCACCACTTCAAGATTATCATCCATGACATTGTGAATACCCCGATGACGTTTGCTATGGAAATCTGAGGAAAACTCCTTCTCTGAAAGTTCACGTTTTCTACCAGAGAGATGCTCATTGTCCACACCTTGGCTGCCTGTTGCTGCACGTTTTTTCCTTGTCCAGGTTGGTAGAACCCGAAGCGTGGTAGTGGAAAGAGTTGCCCTGCTTGTGTCACGTGCTTCACTAGATTTTGGTTGCACTAGGACAGAATTCGTGGCACGTGCAGTTACCTTATTAGCATTTAATTCAGACACATTCCCGTTTTCAAACTGATCTATAGCCGAGTCAATCTCCTTTAATTTTGCATTGAAATCCTGGAATTTAGTGTGGCCAACGGGCTGAGAGGTAATTGGGGCATTAATTGTATTTGAATGATATTCAAACAGTTTTGGATCAAGTTCAGCAACGGCGTGAACACTCATTCCTTGTAGGTCTGATCCCATAATATTAGCCGCTCCAAATAAATGTGCCCAATGATTCCTGTCATTATTAGCTTCCCTATTTGGTTCGGATTCACTGATTTCTTCAATTCTTTTCCCGTTATGGCTCCCTTTGTCTGCCGTTTCTGCCCTATTGATTTCCTCATCTTTATTTGGACTTAATGAAGAATAATTGTCCACATTAATAGCCCCTTCATTGCAAACCGTTACATTATTTGATAGCTCCGGTGATGTTCCTCTGCCAGAAACAGAATTCCGGCCTGCATCTCCGCCCTCTGATACACCTGAACTCCCTTTCTTCTTTGCGGCATAGAACCCAGGAACTACCAGTGAGCTTTTCCTTGCAGCGACAAACGGTGGGGCTCTCAAATGAGGTCCAAACTCACGTTGCTCAGGTGTAAGTGTGCCCTCACTATCAATCCATAAGTCACAATCTCTGTCGTCGTGTGTCAGTCGCCCGCACCAGTAGCATAGATTTGGCAACCTCTCGTACTTGAAGGCGACCCACACCTGCTTTCCTCCTCCTCCAATGGATATCAACCTTCCTCGGCACAGAGGCATGGAGAGATCAATAAGAGCTTGCATACGAATGAAGTGACCGCCATCATAAAATTTTGGTTCCGTTGGTACAAGAACCTCTCCCAACACACTACCAATTTTTTTCGCTGCTTCAATTGTCATATATTTAATTGGGAGCCCGTGAATCTGAACCCACAGTTTTGTCTTCTCAAACTTTATATCATGCATTGGGACCTCTTTCTCATATCGGCTCATTATCACCAAGTGTTTATCAAAACTCCATGGTTCTCCTTCCAGAATCCTATCAACATCTTCCTTTTTCTCAAAAGTGAAAAGAATCTTGTGATCTCCGAAACTCTGCATCTTAAAACCATCTCTAGTTCTCCACAGTGGAGTAAAAGTCTTCGCAATTACCTCCATGCTAATTGCTCGCTTAGTGAGAAACTTTGCAGCAATGGAAAAGGTCTCACAACTGTCACCGTCAAGTAAGCAGCAACCCGGTCCCTCTTTATCTGAAAGAGTGAGCTTATTCCATGATTGAGTCAAGTCATCCATCCTCACAACCACTAAGAGTGTTTCCCAAAATCCCCGGAAAAAAAACCCCACAAGCCTAGAAATAACAGTGTTATTCCAGGAACCTAACTCACCTTCGTTGAAGGGACACACTAATTCTACTGTGTAAAGAAGTTAGATATGAAACCCACTAAGCTCAAAGTGTTATTGTACGACTACTTTTCCTTAAAAACATTATAATATATATTATACAACTAATTGCTCAAAGTCATGTAAATTTATCTCTTTTTCATTGTACAACTACTTTTCTTTTTTCTTTTTCTGATAATTTTGATTAGAAAAAAAATAGTAGTTTTAGTTAATTAAGTTAATAAACTTAAAAAGTTACTTAATTTTTATATAAAATCAATTAATTCATTATATATATAAAATAAACCTTTTATTTTTGTGATTATAATTAAACATGTGATTGTCCATTCTAAGGAAATTTGATTAAATTTACACGAAAAGTGTTACTAAATATTATGTTTTTACAGTTTGCTATCATATTATTAGTAATAAACTTATTATATTTTTATTTATATAATTTAAAATTTTATTAATTATATTATTTATGACGTCACTGGTTCGACCAACGATCGGATCTCAGTCCGACTAAAAAACCAGTAACTAATCCCTTTTCTGGTTCTTTCACCATACTGGTTTCTAAAACCATGGAAAACCCCCCCCCAAAAAAATTTTGAATGAAAATCTGGAAAAAAAGAATTATAATAAAACCACTAACGAGGCCTAAACCAAATGCCAATAAAAAAGCCCAGTACAAGATCAATCTCATCTCAAACTAAGACTATCACTACTCCAACACCAACACAATTACATTTTTAATTCAACAAATATTAAAAAAAAAAAATCCTCACTTCCTCAGTGCCTCGCGGATTCACAAGTCATTAAAAAATTTAAACTAAAACTAAATCAAACCTAAATGCTAAAAGGAAATAAGAAACTTACTTACTCTCTCCAGCCATCGCCGTCCATCCCTGTTCAGCAACACTAACAACAACCACAACTGAACTCCACAAGCTTTATGTTGTAAAACTTTATGTATTTGCGTGTTTTTTTATTGTTGTTGTTATTGCCAATATATAAACTTTTCTTTTTATTAGATTATGTAATTTATGCTTCTTGAGGAACACCCTAGAAAAAATTCCTGGAGCCGCCACTGTGTTCAAACCCAACTAACATCGTCATTAAAACATGACTCAACAAAAAAACTGTTCAAACACAGCTAAACATAAAAATTAAGTTGTTCAAACACAACTAACATCGTCATTCAAACATGACTCAATAAAAAAGTTGTACAAACACAGCTAAACATAAAAAGTTGTTTAAACACAACTAACATCTTCATTCAAACATGACTCAATAAAAAAACTGTTTAAACACAGCTAAAAATAATAAGTTGTTTAAACACAACTAACACCGTCATTCAAATATGACTCAATAAGAAAAGCTGTTCAAACACAAGCTAAATGTAAAAATTTGTTTAAACACAACTAAAAATCGTCATAATTCAATTGTCCAAACGCAGCCAAGTCATTACCATCGTCATTTAAACATGATTCAATGAAAGGTTGTCCAAACACAACCACGCATGAAAAGTTGTTTAACATAACTAAAGCATGAAGGTACCCAAAAACCTTCATCATCTGAACACAGCAAAGATCTACTTATAAAAAAATTTTCATGTTAGCAATTCATAAATTTACTTATCATTATCAAAAGGAAAATGCATGCCTAAAACACACGAGCCCAAAGAAATTGTTTAGATAAGCTGCTCAAAACAATGAGCCCATAAAAGACATTGTTTTCGTCTTACACAAAAAAAAATAAATAAATAGAAAAAAAAAAAGTAAATTACTGTTCATCAAGAGTGGGATCTGCAGGAGTTATTAGCGCGACCTTACCTCAGCTACGGTTGTGGCTTCTTCCATCACATTCTCAGATGTAGATTCGGAAGGACGATCGAAGAAGAGCTTCTTCTCAACGTCACCCATAACAAGACTAGAAAGGTCTAAATTTGGGTGATGCTTCGTTATCCATTTCCTGAAAAGCTCGAAGCCCTCCACATAATACTCACATAATTCGTCTGAGTAAGCATCGGAGTCCTTGAACTCTTGCACCACCATCGCCCTAGCTTTTTGCAACTTAAGCTGCAGATCTCCCATTCGTTTATCCTTCAACTTACAAAAATCTTTCTCCACTTGAAGACTCTTCTCCAAGGCCGCCATGTATTCATTGTCATTCTCATCCTCGACAGCAAGGATGGAAACCTTGTTCTTTAGCGTCTCATTCTCAGCAGAAAAGGATTTGATCATAGGCTCAACTGTGGACACCTTCTTCTCCAAGTCTAGAAGCTTCCCATAAATGAACAAGGATTCCCCCAAAGCCTACACATAATCTCTCTTAGCAAAAAAAAAAAAAAGAGAGAGAAAAAGCAATCTACGTTACCAACGTATACCTGCATAAGCTTCTAACGGTGAAACGACATCACTTCACTAGACGACTTCGCCATTAAAGAACTTAGGTCATCCACAAAGAGCGCCTCATGAGCCTTTAGGGCCGCAACATCAGCATCGTCCCAGAAAGAGGGGAGAAAAGACTTGCCAGCAACCTTCTTCTTCTTCTTAGTCTCATCCCCAGCAGAAGTAATAACCTCTAGAGACAAGGTAGGGGAGGCAGGACGCTTAGCAAGTGAATGGGCAGAGGGAGGAGTCACTATAGGATCTTCCTTGGAAATGTTGCCTTCCTTCGAACGCTTCCTTGAAAAGAGGCCACCGATTAGGCCACCTTTTGCCTTCTTCTCTTGAGCTTCGGCCAACTTTTGTTTACTAAATTTGGTCGTCATTCCTGAAAGGAAGGAGAAAGTAAAGTAAAAAAAAAAAAGGAACAACGATTGGGGAGAGAAGATGGAACACTCACTATTTTTCACAACTTCAAGATTTCTCTGGACCTTACTTGACAGTTCTGAACCCAAAAAATGAAGGAATAGACATTGGGGAGAGACGAGCTCGTCAAAATCATTAACAGTCTCCAAATATTCCTTTACCTTTTCAACACGACAATGATATCTCTTCTTCAGACGAGGGCGTTGAGGAACTGCAAAAAACAAGTATGTCACATACCACCGTCATTCACAAAGAATAAAACAAAAAGACGAGAAAGACGCACCAAACACAGGGGTCCCCAACTACGAAAAAATTTGCGGGCTTCGTCCAGGCCCTCACTAGGGATGAACTCCCAACCATTGCCAAAGACAAAAATGAAATTTGATTTCCAATTTCGGAGAGACGACAGATAGTCAAATATTAACCTGGAAGCCCTATCCCACGACTTAAACTCATAGTAGCCGGGGTCCTTAGACTTTCTCATATGATAAAAATGAAGGAATTCGTCAAGAGTTGGGCACTAACTGTGCTGGAGCAAGATGCAAGTATGCACAAAGTTCCCTAACAAAAGGGTGAACGGGAAGATGAAGACCACTAGTAAAGTCTGCCTCGTAGAAACAGACTTCATTAGCATAAGAGTGACAGGCCCTATCCTCATCACTCGGAATCCTAATCCGAATTAGGAAAATGAAACCTAACCCTAATCTACTTCTCATATTTTTCTAAGAGGGCGCATGGGATGTTCCAAGCTTTATAAGGAATGGAAGGGGAAGTAACCTCGGGAATCACGCGATTATCAGACGAGGATAACCCCGTCTCCAACTCACTAGACCTAACCTCCCCAAACATTTTCAATAACATGGCTACCCTAGCAAAATGAGAAACCAAAGGAAATAAAGTAGAAAGGACAAACCTATACAGATAGTCCTCCCCCACAAAGAAACTAACCCACTTAAGGCACTCTCCCTCGACAACCACAAGTAAACAACCTAAGCGAGCAAAAAGAAAAGCTACTAAGGGACAATCGACCCTGACAAAAGAATAACCTACCATGGAAGAATAGGAAAAGAGAAGGGAGCACGAAGAACTTACCAGGAAATGCAAAACTGAAAAAGAAAGCTTGAAGGAGAGACAAACCCTAAAATGCCAATTGAACAAGGAAGGAGTACTAAGAAAAAGGAACAGGAGGAAAAAATGCGAGATAAATGGCCAAAACGTGCGCGGGAAAACCGAAAAAAATTTGCACGTCAAACGCATCCTAACCGTACACATGGCACTCAACGAGTTAAACATCAACTTGTCATAAATGCACCATACACGGAATACGAAGTGTCAGACGGATATGTTTTCATCTCATCTAATAGATGAAAATTCAAACAAGGGGGTAATTGATGAGTCAGAAATTTATGATCGTCATTAATCTGAGATTGTCATTAACCAAGAGAAGACGTTACGCATTTATTACGCTCATTGATGACAAAGAGTAATGGATGAAGCAACGTTCACAGAGTGAGTTGTGAACAGACAAAGATTTTGTAACGCACTAGCCGTTGAGCATAAATGCAACAATTCATTGCCCATTAATGAGGCACACAACTATAAAAAGAAAAGGCAACAAAAGTTAAAGATACACACAAATACTATACGAAAATCACTCTCCAGTCTATTTCCCTCTAAAAACTTTCTCCCTTACTAATTTAAGCATTGGAGGCGGTTTGGCTAACGCCACACCAGCGTGTTACTCTTCCACCCAGTTAATTTTTGTAGGTTCTCCTTCAACAAAGATGACCCCAATCATGGCTTCATCCATCCACTACGATGAGGAACTCAACTGCTTTTTTTTTTTGCATCATCAATACAAATTTTTAATTTATGTTGGAAAGCCTCCATAAAATTTGGTGGCTCATCTTTTAATGCCTAATTGACGTTATCATCAAATACTTCAAAGTACAATAGAATCATAATTTTGACACTTTTTTTTTAGAGATTTTTTGTCACATTCTTTTAAGAGAGTTTTAATCTATGACGTCCACTCCTAATAATAACTCTTTATCATTAGATTAAGACACCAATTGGTTTTTGGTTTAGGTGGGAATTGAATCTCAGATCTCTTATTCAACCATCAAAGACTTTACCAATTAAGTTAACTGAAACCCACATAATTTTGACACTTAAAAAGTAATTTTAACATAAATTTATTAAAAATATATTCAAAATTTGGATTTTGAAAGTAATGGATATAGAATAGATCGTTGGAGTGTAGATGTTCTAATCTAATTTGAAGTTACCAATGAGATGTTCGAGTGTAGATGTTCTAATCTAATTTGAAGTTACCAATTAGATGTTCCAATCTAGTTTTGGCCCTTTTCACGTAAGTGATTAATGGTCAAGTATGAAAAATCAATAAATACATAATACCATTACCATGAGGCTAGGCATATGGGTTTCTTACCAAAAATATATATAGCCTTGCCATAAAATACCTATATCAACTGGTAAAATATTTAATAATTGAATAAGAGATTTGAGACTCAATCTTTGCCTATACCAAAAATCAATTGATGTCTTGGTTTGACAATAAAGAATTATTATTAGGAGCAGACGTCATATGTTGAAATTCTCTCTCAAAAAACCACACACTTTCTAAAAAATGTAAAAACTACACTATCCCACAAGGTTTGGCAAGGCAATATATATATATATATATATATATATATATATATATATATATAGGGACGGACGTGGGGCCCATAAGGACCTGGGCCCCTTTGGCCCAAAGGAAAAAAATTGTTTTACTTTTTATATTTTTCATTTTTGTAGTTAGGCCCTTTCTTCCAAAACCTTAAGCTCTCTCCTCTCCAATCAGCTTAGCTAGCCTAGTCCAACTAGCAACTATCCAACCCAAAAACTTAACAAAAACAATAAAAGCATTCATAATAGTAATTGTATTTTAGCAAAAAAACTATTTACCACCAAAAAACCATGTTCTATTGGAGAAGTTAAAACTAAATGTTTTGCAACTACAATAAATTGGTACAAATACTAGTTGACTATGGTAATTTGTTAAAAATAAAATGAAATATTTTATTAAAATTCTCTTTCTTCCTTCAATTAAAAAACTCAAATTATCTCTCTTCCTTTATTATTTTTGTAAGGGCGGTTTTTGGGGCCCAGGCCCAGCAAGTAGGCGATTCTGGCCCAAAAGACCCTCAACAATGAATTTGTAGAGAGTGGGTCATAGAACTAGGTCTTGACAGAGTAAACGTAATTATTAGTAAGCCATGCAACAATTTGAACGTAGGAATATTCCATTAAGTTTCATGGGATTACAGTCCGTTGGGCTGTATAAGTGCTTCTTATGCTCTGTTTATAGAATTCCTTTCTCTCTTTCTCTCCTCCTTCCTTTTTCTATCAGTTTTCTGATCCCCTAGTCATGGGGATTTTCTTCTCTTATATAGCATCCTTCAATTGATAATGGCCTTACACTTGTTAACCATCTGGGCCTCTACTTGAGTGCCTGTCCCATAGGACATCCCCCTTCTTTTTCTGTGAGTTGCACTGGCCAAGATAATACTATTCTCCTGTCCTCTCTACATTAATGCGGCTAGAAAAGTAGATTCTCTGCATTTAATGCGGCAGTTGTGGTTGCCCCCTGAATGTCTAACATTTTCCTTCTACTTGGGACGATTTCTCACCGTGTACAGGGCATGCGTTGGACTCCCATTTGGTGCGTCCGAGGAGACACTTCTCCTCAGACGCCCCTTAAACAAGCCCGGCCCAACAGGATTGGGCTGAAAGTCTTCCGGCCATGTCTTCACTTCCTGTTATGGCTGGGCTCCGCACGGGTCCCAAGGCCCACTGCTGACTGATGAATTTTTTACCCCCACAATAGCCCCTTAAAATTCCGGCTCTTTCTCCTTGGTCCGAGGAGGAGAGGCTGGATTTTGATACCTACTGGACAGTTCATTGTGGATTCCTACTTCACCCGTGCGGGGGTGTGCCCTCACGTGCCTCATTAATGCTGAAGGCATTTAATGACCCGGGGGGAATTAACTGCGACTTTTTGGAGTTTTATGCTCTTTCAATCCAACGGTTGGAGACCAGATCAACGGTGGACAATTTTTTATTTGCTCTAGGCGGGAGTATGTCTGCCCAACTCCCTCTGAGTATATAAGGTTTTAAAGGCGTTCATTCCTCACTTTTGACGAACACTCCAGTACTCAAAACATCTCAGTGCCTTCTCCTTCAGCACGCTCTTACCTTCGCCGTCATTCTCTTGAAGATTCCGTCGAGTTTCTTACCCGTAAGTGTGCACTTCTTCTTCGTTACTCTTCTTTAGGCAAACTGCCTTCGCATTGTCTAGGATTAGGGGGGATGGGTAGGCTTGAAAAAATGGTAGACTCTTCGGTCGGTATGGCGGGCTTCAGGGCGAAGTATCGTATTCCACCGGAGGTAGGTTTAGAGTATTGCCACCAGGAGGAAATTTTGTTCAAGAGGAGGACAAGGGAGGTCGCAATTCCAATGATAGCCTTCGTGGAAGGAGGAATGACGATTCCAATGGGGAGAATAACTAGGGACTACCTGCGTGGTCATAGATTGGCCCCCCACCAATGCACCGCGAACCTATTCCGGATCTTGGGGTGCACAGACGCCTTAAACGACCAGATGAACCTCGGCCTTTCATGGCACAACGTGGTTCATCTCTATGAATGCCATAAGCTTGGCGACTCATACTACTTAAAGTCTAGGACCGACGAAGTGAGGTTGATATCCTGCCTTCCCAAGTCCAGCAAAGGCTTGAAGGACGACCATTTGATCGTCTCCGGACCATGGCACGACGGCATTCACTGTCCGACTAGGGCAGGAACGCCAGGTGGGGTGTCATAGAACTAGATTCCATGGAGAGGACCTTAGTTTTGAGCTCTCCGAGCTCTCCCCCCCCCCCCCCTTTTTTTTTTTTTAAATTATTGGTTTGGTTGCATGCCTCCTCGGACTAACATAACCCTTTTTACGATCTTTGCAGACAAGGAGCGAACATCCCCTCAGCTGAGCTTGGTCAACGTCCCGGCCCTAAATTACCTCCTGAGATTTGAGATTTTCGTAAGCAAGGACGGACAATTACGGTCGACTCCTTTGATTTTGGACTTTGTTCCCCTTACTCGATCCTTGGTGGACGCCAGTCAAGCTATAAGGGCTGGCAGTCCAAGATTGGCACGTATTGACGTATCCATACCAGGGTTTCTTGCTTCGACAGACTTACCTCCCGTTCAGCTGCCTGCCCAGCGCGCCCTTCCCGCAGCGGTTGTCCCGGAGAAGGAGGCTGGTTCTTCGCATTCATCCTTAGAGGAACAAATAGACCAGTTCCAATTTGCCGAGAAGGGAGAGGTGTCGGCCAGGGTAGTAGAGCTTTCGGACTCCGACACAGATTTAGACCGTGCCTCAGCAGCTCCTGACCCTGGTTTAGTCATCGCACAAGTTGATACCAGCCAAGAGATTGAGGAAGAAGGAATGGACTTGAAACCAAGGTCTGGCCTCAGGGGCCTTCTATCCAACAGGAACAAGGGGCAATCCTCTAAGGACGTCCCGAAGGAACAAACTGCCCCTAAGGCTCCTACTCCTCCTCTACCTCTCACATCGGATGCGGCGCTACAGCCTATGCCCAATTTAAGGCGAAAAAGGCCTGTAGAAGAACCGGAGGAGGGAGAGGTTGGCCGCGAAAAGGCCCGGCCTCAGAAGAAGGGCAAGGAGACTAAAGAGCCCCGAGAGAAGAGGACTAGGTCTGTCGATAGCCGAGATGAGGCGGCCATTCGGAGGGAACAACGAACATGGTCGCCGCGGCTTGAATTAGACGGCGCTCCGATCTCCTGGGATGCGACCCTGTGGGAATCCCAACGAGGGCAGGCATCATTCTTGGCTGAGGCCTTGCAGCAGCCACTTCTCTTGCCTCGTGATATGGAGGGTCTTAGAAATACTCGGCAACCACACCTCTTCATGTCATTGAAGAGGGACATGGCCATGGTAAATGGAATCTTCTATCTCGTTCTCATATTATGTAGCCTCTTATCATCATGTTTTAACAAGGTCTTTATTTCCTTTTGGGCGCAGGTCACTCAACAAATTTATATTGTCGAGGAATGGGCCAAGAAGGCTCGTGAGGACTTGCATAGGGAGGCTCAGTCCCGCTCTGCTGCCGAGTTGACCGCTGATGATCTCAAACAGGATTTTGATCACCTGAATAATGAAATAAAGGAGGTGAAGAAAGCTCATGCGAGCGCGGACGCTGGCCTTAAGAATGTCACAAAGCAGGCTAACGATCTGCGCATACAGCTCCGCCAATCTGAGGAAAAACTTACGACGGAGTAGCAGGCGGTTTCAACGCTCAAGGCTGAGCTCGCAAGAACCAAGGAGGAGGCCCGTTTGGCCAGGAAGGCTGCAGAGAAGGTTGTGGCAGCCTCATATGATCATGGAGTCCGTGATACTGAGGTCAGGCTGACCGAGGAAGTGGCCACCATTTGTAGGGATTACATCACCATGTCCTGGGGTGTAGCCCTGGATCGGGCAGCTGTCCCGGCAGACTCCGATCTCAGGAAGGCTGAGAACATCTTTTTCCCGGAGGACATACGTGAGATTCCTGACGAAGTTGCCTCCGAAGAGCCTCTTCCAACGGACTCCTCCATTCCCGAAGCTGGGGGTACGGAGCAGGCCGCGCAGGGCAAGTTGCCCGAGGACAGCCTTTGTATTAGTAAGATCATTGCACAGGTCAAGGAGACTGCCCCGAGGACCCAAGCAGCAGATGATCAACCCACTCCTACTCAGGGCTCTTAGGAAAGTAGCGTAGGATTTTATTTGTTTTACCTTTTGTATTTTGTTTTGTTTTGCCTTACTAATGTTTGTAAACAGAACCGTTTTTGGGTTTTAATGATAAAGGTTATTTCCCTTCAAATATCATTGTTTTCTTCTCTTTTGTTTTCATCATGAATGAACGTCTATTATGTCACTAACTATTGAAAACCAAGCATAAGTGAATGAATACGTGAAAAGAACGATAGTTAATAATTAGGCGAAATGGCTGCGAATTTAATTTTCCCTCAAATCCTTGGTCCGGGGAGCCAGGCAGGACTTGGGTTCTGTTTAGCACTTAGTGAGAATCCTTTCACGGTTAATTTTCTCCAAGTCTGTGGTCCGAGGAGTCAGGCAGGACTTGGGTTCTGTTTAACACTTAGCGAGAATGGCTTAATGGTTAATTTTCCCCAAGTCTGTGGTCCGAGGAGCCAGGCAGGACTTGGGTTCTGTTTAACACTTAGCTAGAATGGCTTAACGGTTAATTTTCCCCAAGTCTGTGGTCCGAGGAGCCAGGCATGACTTGGGTTCTGTTTAACACCTAGTGAGAATGACTAAGCGGTTAATTTTCTCCAAGTCTGTGGTCCGAGGAGCCAGACAGGACTTGGGTTCTGTTTAACACCTAGTAAGAATGACTAAGCGGTTAATTTCCCCCAAGTCTGTGGTCCGAAGAGCCAGACAGAACTTAGGTTCTGTTTAACACGTAGTGAGAATGACTAAGCGGTTAATTTCCCCCAAGTTTGTGGTCCGAAGAGCCAGGCAAGACTTGAGTTCTGTTTAACACCTAGTGAGAACGACTAAGCGGTTAATTTCCCCCAAGTCTGTGGTCCGAAGAGCCAGGCAGGACTTGGGTTCTGTTTAACACCTAGTGAGAATGACTAAGCAGTTAATTTCCCCCAAGTCTGTGGTATGAGGAGTCAGGCAGGACTTGGGTTCTGTTTAACACCTAGTGAGAATGACTAAGCGGTTAATTTCCCCCAAGTCTGTGGTACGAGGAGCTAGGCAGGACTTGGGTTCTGTTTAACACGTAGTGAGAATGACTACGCGGTTAATTTCCCCCAAGTCTATGGTTCGAAGAGCCAGGCAGGACTTGGGTTCTGTTTAACACCTAGTGAGAATGACTAAGCGGTTAATTTCCCCCAAGTCTGTGGTCCGAAGAGCCAGGCAGGACTTGGGTTCTGTTTAACACTTAGATTAAGTGGCTGCGCAATAATACGGCATCAAGAATTATATCTTTCATTAATAACAGTACTTTTTCAGGTTGTTTACATTCCAAGGGCGTGGCACTACATGTTCATCCAAGTCTTCCAAAAGGTAGGCTCCTATGCCGACTACGGAAGTGATACGGTATGGTTCCTCCCAGTTTGGTCCGAGCTTTCCCCATGCAGGGTTCCTCGCGGTGCCCAGGACCTTCTTCAATACCAGATCCCCTGGCGCCAATGGTCTGGATTTTACCTTGGCGTCGTAACTTTGCTTGAGCTTCTGCTGATAGTAAGCCAAATGGACCATCGCGGCTTCCCTTCTTTCGTCGATAAGGTCCAAGCTCTTTTCCAAAAGTTTGTCATTGGCAGTGGGGCAGAAGGCGGTAGTCCTCTGTGTTGGGCAGTTCACTTCCAGTGGAATGACAGCCTCGGCTCCATAGGTCATTGAAAAAGGGGTTTTCCCTGTGGACCTTCGAGGTGTGGTGCGGTATGTCCACAAGACATGGGCTAGCTCCTCAACCCATCTTCCTTTCGCGTTATCTAGTCTCTTTTTCAATCCATTCACTATGGTTTTATTGACGGCTTCTACCTGTCCATTACCCTGTGGGTAAGCTGGTGTGGAGTACCGGTTAACAATTCCCAGCTCACTGCAGTACCTTCTGAAGGCTTTGCTGTCAAACTATAGCCCGTTGTCCGACACCAGGGTGTGTGGGATGCTGAACCTGGTGACAATATTTTTCCAAAGAAACTTCTTGACATCAACGTCCCTAATGTTTGCCAGCGCCTCAGCTTCCACCCATTTGGTGAAGTAGTCGGTGCCGACGAGAAGAAATTTCCTGTTTCCTGTTGCCTTGGGGAACAGACCAAGTATGTCTAGGCCCCATTGCGCAAATGGCCAGGGACTGGACAATGGGTTCAGCCCCCGTGTGACTTCCGCAAATTCCTTCGTGTAACTCTTCCATGATGAGTTCAGTAGCCTCTGGGTGCACACATAGTAAATACGGCCCCGAGAACGAGCGTCTGTAAAGCTTGGAGTCCTCAGACAACCAGAATCGAGTAGCTTTTCTCCTGATTTTGTCAGCCTCAACCTTATCATCTGGCAAGGTGTCGTGCTTTAAGTACAGCACTAGAGGATCCATCCAGCTCGGTCCTGTCCTGATGTTATGTACTCCAATCCCGTTGGCCTTCTCCGTTAATGGACGGATGAGCTCTTCTACCAAAATGACTCGAGGAAGGGGCTGAGTCGAGGAGGTAGCCAACGTCGCAAGAGAATCAGCATGAGTGTTCCCACTTCTGGGTACGTGCGTCAAGCGGAAGTGATGAAAATGGGTCTGTAGGTGCTTAACTCGAACCAGATACTCTTGCATTCTTTCGTCCTTTGCCTCCATGTCTCCATTTGCCCGTCCCACAATGAGTCTCGAATCCGAGAACATGTCCACGGATTTCCCCCCCATTTTCCGGATCATCCACATTCCCTCCAATAGCGCCTCATATTCGGTTTCGTTATTCGTGGCTGAAAATCCGAGTCTCAATGACTTCTCTATGGTTATCCCTTCAGGTGAGAGGAGGACAAGTCCTACCCCTAAGCCCCTTTGATTCGCTGCGCCATCAATGTATGCTTTCCACCAAGTGTGTCCATGTGGAGAAACTGTGCTGATCATCTTCTCATCAACCCCTAGTAATACCGACACTTCTTTTCCTTCTAGTGTGGGCTCCGCAAATTTTGCCACTAGGTCGACGAGGATCTGCCCTTTTACAACGGTGCGAGGCATGTATCTAATGTCGAAAGCGCCCAGAATCGTTCCCCATTTTGCAATTCTGCTTGTGTAATCAACGCTGCGCAAGATGGACTTTAAGGGGAGTTGAGTTAACACTACTACAGTGTGTGCTTGAAAGTAGTGGGGAAGCTTTCGTGTGGCCTGTATGATGGCCAAGATAGCCTTTTCGAGGGGAAGATAACGGGTTTCTGCCTCCTGCAGTGATTTGCTAACGTAATAGACTGGTCGCTGTGTGCCGTTGTCTTCTCGGATTAGCACCAAGCTTACTGCATGTGGGGCTACTGCGATGTAGACAAACAAAACCTCGTCGGCATCGGGACTGGACATAATCGGTGGTTGGGCGAGGTATTCCTTTAGCTTTTGGAAAGCTATAGCACTCCTCATTCCACTCAAATCCTTTTCACTTGTGTAATAGGAGAAAAAATGGCCTGCATCTGTCTGCTGAGCGCGAGATGAAACGGTTTAAAGCAACTATCATACCGGTAAGCTTCTGGACGTCTTTAGGGTTCCGAGGAGGCTGCAAGCTATGGATGGCTCTTATTTGGTCAGGGTTAACCTCTATGCCTCTGTGAGTCACCATATAACCCAAGAATTTTCCTGATCCCACTCCAAATGAACATTTGGTTGCGTTCAGTCGTAGCTTGTACTTTCTCAGTATTTGAAAAACGTTGCCGAGGTCTTCAATATGGTCGGGAACCAACTTGCTTTTAACCACCATGTCATCTATGTACACTTCAACGCTTTTACCCATCTGCTGTTCAAACATCCTGGTCATCATCCTTTGATAGGTTGACCCGGCATTCTTCAGGCCAAAGGGCATCACCTTATAATGATAATTCCCAACTGGGGTGACAAAAGCAGTCTTCTCCTAGTCTTCGGCAACCAAGGGTATCTGGTGGTAGCCCTAAAAGGCGTCTAGAAAACTCATTCTAGGGTTTCCGACAGTTGAATCTACCAACCGGTCTATCCGGGGCATAGGGAAGGGATCTTTTGGGCACGCCTTGTTTAGGTCTGTGAAGTCTACGCAGACCTGCCATTTCCCGCTCTTCTTCCTTACCACGACCGTGTTGGCTAACCACTCGGGATAGAAGACCTCTTTGATAGCCCCTGCTTTCTTCAATCTTGCGACCTCTTCTCTCACAACGTCGGTATGTTCTTTCGACAGTCGTCGAGGAGCCTGCCTCTTAGGTGTTATAGCCGGATTCACATTAAGGTGGTGGCAGATGAAATCTGGGTCGACCTCGGGGGCCTCATAGGGGTCCCAAGCAAACACATCTACATTCTGTCGGAGAAAAGCAATCAGTGCTGACTTCTCCTGGGGTGGTAATTCTGAACCAATTTGAAAAAACCTCTCAGGGTCTGATCCGAAGAGTACTTTCTCCAGCTCCTCACAGTTCACCTCCATGGCCGGTCTTCCACTACCCGTAGTTGGGACCGGGGTCATTGATTGCTATAAGCCGTTCTCGGCTGAAGTGGAAGGTTCGCTATTCGACCGTCGTGAGATTGTCGACACCATGCATTGTCTAGCCATTCCCTGGTTCCCTATTATTTCTTTGATTTGACCTCCTGATGGATACTTCACTTTTTGGTGCAAGGTTGACGGCACAGCCCCTAGTGCATGAAGCCATGGCCGGGCCACGATAACTGTGTAGGGGGAGTATGCATCTACGACAATGAAGTTCACTTCTACCACGTCTGAGTCTGTTTGCACAGGCAGCCTAATCATGCCTTTCGGGATGACGATTTTTCCTTCAAAGCTGACCAGGGGGGAATCGTATGGCGACAGGTCTTCCTGATTCAAGTTCAGCCCCTTATACAAATCAGGGTACATTACCTCCACGGCGCTGCCTTGATCAACTAACACCCTTTTCACGTCATAACCTCCTATTCTGAGCGTGACGACTAGGGCATCGTCGTGGGGTTGAATAGTTCCTTACTTGTCTTCCTCCGTGAACCCGATTAATGGCGTGGCATTCACTCTGGCTCTCTTGGATTCCCTGTCGTCTGGCTCAGTTGGGAAACTGCTCACTGACATTACCTTGAAGGGGGCAGAGCCTGTCCTTCCAAGTGCGGCGAGAATGACATTAATTGTGCCAATGGGTGGCCTCATCGTACTTTGTCTGGTTTCATTGTTCGATGGTTCCTGCCATCCTTCAGGGCGATGCAGCAGATGTCTCAGCTTCCCTTCTCGGACGAGCCGATCTAAATGGTTCTTCAGGTTCCTGCAATCATCAGTGGTGTGACCTGGCTCTTGATGGTACGCGCAATACAGGTTCTAATTGCGCTTCAAAGGATCACCAGCCATCTTGTTCGGCCACTAAAAGAAAGGTTCATACTTCACCTTCTCTAGGATTTTGTGAAGCGGTTCTCGGAACACAGCATAGACTGCCTGAGCCCCAGTAGATCCGGGTTGCTCTATATAGTCTCTTCTCGGTCTGTTACTGTTGTTAAATCGTTTCGACCTGAAGTCCCTCCTCTCTTGAGGGACGACCTTCGCTTTACCCTTCCCCATCTGCTGGTCCTCCTCGACCCTTTTGTACTTGTTAATTCTGTCCATGAGTTGGCGCACGCTGGTGACTAGCTTTCCAGTGAGGGACTTTCTTAAGCCATGTTCTGTCAGCAAGCCCCTTTTGAATGTACTAATGGCGACGTCATCATAATTCCCTTCTATCTCGTTATACATTTCCTAGTACCTATCCGAGTAGGCCTTTAGCGTCTCTCCTTCCCGCATGGACAAGGATAGGAGGGAGTCGAGGGGCCGAGGGACTCTAGTGCTGGTGATGAAACGGGAACCAAAAGCCTGCGTCAGCTGTTTAAAGGAATCTATGGAATTCGGCTGGAGGGCATCAAACCATCTCATCGCCATGGGTCCCAAGCTAGATGAAAATACCTTACACATTAACGCCTCATCCCTGGAGTGGACGGCCATCCTCTGATTGAATTGGCTTACATGCTCTAGTGGGTCAGTCCGACCATTGTATATGGCAAACGTTGGTTGATGGAACCGCCGAGGAAGCACTGCCCTCTCTATTCTACGCGTGAACGGCGACTAGGAGATGCGATCCAGGGCCTTGCTCATGGCATTGTTGGCCAGGCCTTGGTAAGATGGGCTTCTGTGGCTGTGTTTGCGAGGCCTCTCTTCCTCGTAGGAAAAGGTCTCGCTCGGAGGGGTTCTTGATCTTCGCCGGTATTCGTTATCCTCGTCACTGCTAGTGCCCGAGCCGGGTGAAGGACGTTTCTGCTGTGCTTGGTGCAGCTTTTTCTTCAAATCATCAATCTCTTGTTGTAGAGCCTTTCGATCGTTTTGCTTATGGGATGCATGATCCTTCCCTTTTGAGCGGCTTTTACTCGTGTGAGAGGTATTCACGCTACCCACTCGTTGATTATCTTGGTCCTTCTCTCGTTGATTATCTTGGTCCTTCTCTCGTTCGATATTTAAAAAATTGTCCTGCCGTTGAGAATCTGCACGTCCGGTTTGGCGCGGGCCTAATCCTTCCATTTCTTACTGTTTCACTTGTCGAGACACAAATTCTTCCCACAGACGGCGCCAATTGTAAGGGCGGTTTTTGGGGCCTAGGCCCAGCAAGTAGGTGATTCTGGCCCAAAAGACCCTCAACAATGAATTTGTAGAGAGTGGGTCATAGAACTAGGTCTTGACAAAGTAAACGTAATTATTAGTAAGCCATGCAACAATTTGAACATAGGAATATTCCATTAAGTTTCATGGGATTACAGTCCGTGGGGCTGTATGAGTGCTTCTTATACTCTGTTTACAGAATTCCTTTCTCTCTTTCTCTCCTCCTTCCTTTTTCTATAAGTTTTCCGATCCCCTAGTCATGGGGATTTTCTTCTCTTATATAGCATCCTTCAATTGATAATGACCTTACACTTGTTAACCATCTGGGCCTCTACTTGAGTGCCTGTCCCATAGGACATCCCCCTTCTTTTTCTGTGAGTTGCACTGGCCAAGATAATACTATTCTCCTGTCCTCTCTACATTAATGCGGCTGGAAAAGTAGCTTCCTTGCATTTAATGCGGCAGTTGTGGTTGCCCCCTGAACGTCTAACATTTTCCTTCTACTTGGGACGATTTCTCATCGCGTACAAGGCGTGCGTTGGACTCCCATTTGGTGCGTCCGAGGAGACACTCCTCCTCGGACGCCCCTTAAACAAGCCCAGCCCAACAAGATTGGGCTGAAAGTCTTCCGGCCATGTCTTCACTTCCTGTTATGGCTGGGCTCCGCACGGGTCCCAAGGCCCACTGTTGACTGATGAATTTTACCCCCACAATTTTAATGAGTTGTTTAAATTATTTTTAAATAAGGTGGTAAAAGAAATAGAACATTTGATATTGAGTGTATTGTAAAGTGAGGTAGTAAAATAAATAAAGTAGATTTTTGAGGTGCGAAATTTTTAGCACCACTACTATGAATGCTCTAAATTCTACAAAAAAAAAAAAAAAAAAAAAAAAGCCTCAACCAATCTAGTATTTAAAAACAATATATATATATATATATATATATTGTCTTTGTTGGTAGATGATTACATCTTAATGTATTAAAAAACAATGATTTTATGTATTTATAATTTGTTAATACTATATGGATGCTTATTTAGAGTTTTTTTTTTTTTTTTTTGTGCTTATACATCAATCCCTTCTGAAAGTTCAAAAACGTGTACAAAACACCTTTGAACGTTTAGACCCCCAAAAACAACTTAACCAACTCAAGCAATATGTCAAACAACTAGTGTGCGGAAACTTAACACATGCTATAATATGAAATTGGTTAAACAACTATCTAAGCCATAACAAAATAAAACCACAGCAGATAATGTAAAGGCAGAGATAGAGAGGAAGGAAGATGCAAACACACAGACAACACCCGATGTGTTATCGAAGAGGAAACCGAAGACCTCGGCGAAAAACCTCTCCGCCGCCCTCCAAGCGGTAATCAATCCACTAGAAAATACAGTTGGGATACAAGGACAGCAATAGACCCTCCAAACCTAATCTACCCAGTGCACCTAAGCCCTCCAAGCTTCTTGCTCTAACGAGGTTGCGCCGAACCTTTTTCTTTTCTAGCTTTCCGGATTCCGCTACTACACCGTAGCATCAACCAATGAAGATTGGCTCCTTCCTAACTGCTTCCCAGAACTCCAAACGACTGTCTCACAGAGATGATAATTGTGAGAACCAGGTTTGGTATAATGCCTCTCAAGGATTTGACAATGGAGAGGAAGAGAGTGAGGGAATTTGATGAGACTCTAAGGTAGAGATTGTGGGTGAAACAATCTGGTTTTTCTTTAGGGTTTCTCTCTCAAAATTCTCTCTGGAAGCTCTCTTTCAATCGTGGGTTAAAAGAGTATTTATACTGGAGTGAAGAGGAATGCGAAACGTCAGGTTTTTCCAAAACAGGGGTGGCTCGCGGCTTGACCTCGCGGCTTGACTAAGTCGCGAGTTCCAGTCGCGAGTTAACCGTATGGCCAGTTGTCCTGTTTTGTCCTGTAGTGCTCCAGCTAGCATGACTGTTCATCTTTCAGCATGCTTGGCACGTGTGCATCTTCTGGCGGGTTGAAGCCGCGAGTCCACCCGCGAGTCCCAGCCGCGACATTCTGTTTTCTTGCACACTCTTGAGCAAACTTCACTCTATCTCACTCACTACCCTTACAACAATCCCACCTAAATACAGGGTTACTAAATGCTGAATTACAAGCAAATTTGGCACGGAATAAAGCCAATTAGATGGTTGAATAAATTCAACCTTACAATCTCCCCCTTTGGCTATTCCGTGACAAAACCCTAAAACAGACTCTAGACTTAACATGTGAGTTGGGAACAGTTGATCAAAACTCACTCACACCTAATTCTAGAAGCTGTGAAGCACTTGAATCATATGAACATAAACTCCTGAAACACAACAATACACCATGATCATTGTAAGCAGAAAATTATAAATGCATATGAAACAGGCAATATTAGATCAAGCAAAGATGGAGTTAATAAACAAACCATGGCTTGATCAACCAAGTGAACACCACAAGGTAGTGATCACAGTGTTCATTCACACTTGGAATGAACACAAGGACATACAAGTTAACAAGCACAAAGCAAGACACTTGTATGTTCAACACTCAACCAATGCATAGCTCACATGGCATATGCATCTAGGAACAATCCTACAAGGGCACAAGAGTGACAGTACATAAACCAAAATGTAGAACATTTAGATTAAGGTACTGATTTCAACATAGCATAAAGGCTGCACTTAAGCATGGTACATACCATAAAGCCTACAAACTATGCATAAACCATAAACCCTAAAAGCTTACAAAAGCATATGGGTACAAACCACATTATATTGAATAAAAACTTAAACAATATAAACTAAAAGTGCATAAAGTTTCTCCCCTTCAAAGTGATGAGAAGCTGTGATGCTCTTGGAACATATATACTTGTAACCTGAAACACTTGCACAAAACACATTAGACCCTCAAGGTAAAGCAAGTAATAAAGAACAAGTATAATATAACAAGTATAGAAATGGCTAAAATGATCACATAGCAAAGCAAATGATCATCTGAACATGCATTCAATGAAGCATAATAGCATAGGGATATATGCATGTCCAAAGCACAAACATGATGCAATGAGAACAACAAAGCATAACTCAAAGCACCATAAAGCCAACAAGAAAACAAATAAAACAAGGTTTTCTAGTTAACACAATGTCTTCTCCCCCTTGGTATATGCATCTCCCCTATGGAATATTTCTCCCCCTACAAATGTGCATGAGAAATAGAATTTCTCCCCCTAAGGATGTGCACAAGAGTCATATAAAAATGACAAAATACTCCGAAACATTCTCTAGAGTATACTCTCCCCCTTTTTGTCAGGAATAGACAAAGGGTCAAGAAAAAAAAACGAGGGCAAGAGATGAAGGTATGAACAATGCTAATGATGCATGATGGATGTGAGATGAATGAGAAAATGAAGCTCAAACCTAAGACATAGTAACATGCTACAAAGCATAAGGTAAGCATGACATGCTAGGATGAAACAGCAAGGTCAAGACCAATGCATGACAAGGGTAGTAAAGGTGTGTGCAAGAGGTGGCTAAGTGCAATGCATGATCAATGCATGAAAAATGCACATGAGGGGCAAAGTGTGTTAAAATACACAACCAATGAACCAAGCATGTTCCTAATGAGGAAACATGAGAAACCCCAAATTTTGGTACTCATCGGAGTCCAAACAAGCGAGAAAATGTCTAAGAAGCATTTTATCAAACACCTAGCATGCACACTATAAACAAAAATGTGAAACAATGCATGAACATCATGAAAACCACCCTTAATACATGTTCTTACTGCCACAAGGGGCCAACATCCAATGCATATCAACAAAAGAAACCAATCCCATGAAGAAAATTGACAAAAAATAAGTTTTCCCAACCCCTATGATGAAAATTCCAACCAAGAGCACAAAACTCTCCAAAACATAATCTAAGGATCAAAATCAATGAAAAGAGTTTAAAATTACCTTAGAGATGTTAATGGATTGAAAAACCATTCAAATTGGTTGGGTTTTGATGTAAAAATATTGAAAGAGGGGTTTTAGAGAGGATGGGAGAGGTTTAAAACAAGTTTCCCACGAAAAAGCTCTTTAAAAAGCTGATTCTGGGCGACTCGCGACTGGCGAGTCGCGAGCCAAGTCGCGAGTGAGCCGCGAAACCTCTTTGTTTGAACTCGCGGCTTAGACTCGCGGCTTGCAAGCCGCCAAACCGACCAGCCAAAACTGGCAGCTTGCTGGCAGCTCACGCAAGTAGCCAAAATGAGTGGCCAAAAAATCTGACACTTGTTTTTCAAACCAGAACATGTTTAAACATTGAAAAACAAAGTAAGCACTAAACATAAACTCAAAGAGTGATAAAAATCACTTCCAAAAACATATAAAATGATCAAAAATCTTTTTGGATTGAACCATATATGATTGAGCACACACACATCACATTTAGACAAGTACAATCTAACAAATGAATAAGACATTCATTGAACATTAGGCATGTGTGTTGTGTGTGTGTATCAAATGTGGAATAGTCCTTAGTCTAGAGTGAAGCTTCAATGATCAATTCAATCAAGTCATACACAACTAGAGCTAAGTCAAGTGGTCTATCTCAATTATAGAAATGAACATATATGACCTCCCACAAGAAAATGATTACATATGATGAAGCTTTTCATTTGGCTTCTTACAATTCATATCATTTGATCATTTTGAATCAATACAACTCATTTTGAGCAATACATCTCATTTTTGAGATTGATGTCTGAAATTTTTGATATTTCACTTTGAAGAACAAGCCTTTGGCTTTTTGGGCATCATACATTTTCATATAAGTCGCTTTCCCTTTTTCCTAGTCGAATACTAGTATGTGCGACGGTTTTTGCAGCTCATTATCTCTTTTCATTTTGAGATTTACATTTATTGAGCTCTTTAAGCAATAAAAATAAAAGAGTGGGAAGAGATATAAGCACAAGTCTACGCATGTATCAAAACCAACATGACTATTGACAAATCATTCATGACAAGCTTGAAGATCGATTTACAACAATCACACAAAGATGTCAAGATTTTTCCCACAAAGATATAAGTGCAAAAACTAACAAGCTAAGCTCGTAAATGCACAAAGCCATTTGTACAAAGGTACAAGGCCAAACTCACATGTGATATGTGCTCAAACATATACGATCAAACTTTTTGAATTTTTCACTTTTTATGTGGTTTTGGATTTTTACTCACACAAAATAGAAACATAAAAGTAAGATCAAAAACAAAACAATGCATACAAATAAATGCAAAATGCACAAAATGCATGAAGATATGACATTTAATGCATGAAGGGTCCTACAAAGATCGAAAGAATTAGATCAAGGACCAAAAGAGCAAAAGCTCAACCATAGGAACCCTTCCTCATCCAAACGGAACGATTGTTTGGAATGAGTGTCTCAAGAGAAGCGAGACGAGAGTTGGAAGAATGAGAACCGGAGATGCACATAGTCAAGGAGTTAAGAGCATTAAACATTTTCTTTAACAACATGCTATTATCACTAAAATCCGGTTTATCCTTTTTAGCACAACTTCCAAGAAACTCAAGTTTCTCTTTTCTTTTGATTCTCTTAAGAGCTTGAAACTTAGAGCAATGAGGTCTTAGATGACCAAAGGCACCACAATGGTGACAAAAAATGTGTTTAGGTCCACTAGGCTTTTTGGGAATGGATCTAGCAACATGGTTTTGTTCCCTCTTCAACTTATGACATTGAGGTCTTATATGACCAATCACACCACAATGGTGGCAAGTTGGAACAAACTTAGATCCATCCAAAGCCTTAGGTTGAGACCTAAACGAAGGTTTTGACTTAACAGCCTTTCTCTCCACCTTTTGATTTCTTTTATGTGGAGGAATGTACACCGATTTGTCCTTTAAGGTAGAACACACACTAGGCACAAAATCGGGTACCACAACATGATTGCAACAAACATTATCATCCTTTTTAACAATAGGTTCAGCAATCAAACACTTGGCATGCATCTTAAGAGATTCATTTTCACATTTAAGATCATCAACAAGTTTGTTAGACAAAACAAGTTTAGCATCCAAGTCCATATTCAAACATTCAAACTCTTTCAGCTTTTCAAGAGAAATTTCAGCAAGTTTTTTATATTTCTCAACCAATTTGTTGGATTCATTGAGCTTAGCAATCAAATCATCCTTTTCACAAAATAACTTGCTCAAATTCTTTTGAAACTTCTTAGCATTTTTCTTGAAGAGTTTGTCAACAACACCCATAGATTCAAATAACATGTCATCACACTTATGAGGATTAACACTCATAGAGGCATTTTCACAAACACGTGGCATGTTACATTCATCACCAACCAAATCATGCAAAGAGTCATACAAAGCACAATCCATGGCAAATAAACACAAGGGGTCAAGGATCACACTTAGGTATTTAAACCACAACAAGTGTACCCGCTCTGATACCAATTGAAAGTTCAAAAACGTGTACAAAACACCTTTGAACGTTTAGACCCCCAAAAACAACTTAACCAACTCAAGCAATATGTCAAACAACTAGTGTGCGGAAACTTAACACATGCTATAATATGAAATTGGTTAAACAACTATCTAAGCCATAACAAAATAAAACCACAGCAGATAATGTAAAGGCAGAGATAGAGAGGAAGGAAGATGCAAACACACAGACAACACCCGATGTGTTATCGAAGAGGAAACCGAAGACCTCGGCGAAAAACCTCTCCGCCGCCCTCCAAGCGGTAATCAATCCACTAGAAAATACAGTTGGGATACAAGGACAGCAATAGACCCTCCAAGCCTAATCTACCCAGTGCACCTAAGCCCTCCAAGCTTCTTGCTCTAACGAGGTTGCGCCGAACCTTTTTCTTTTCTAGCTTTCCGGATTCCGCTACTACACCGTAGCATCAACCAATGAAGATTGGCTCCTTCCTAACTGCTTCCCAGAACTCCAAACGACTGTCTCACAGAGATGATAATTGTGAGAACCAGGTTTGGTATAATGCCTCTCAAGGATTTGACAATGGAGAGGAAGAGAGTGAGGGAATTTGATGAGACTCTAAGGTAAAGATTGTGGGTGAAACAATCTGGTTTTTCTTTAGGGTTTCTCTCTCAAAATTCTCTCTGGAAGCTCTCTTTCAATCGTGGGTTAAAAGAGTATTTATACTGGAGTGAAGAGGAATGCGAAACGTCAGGTTTTTCCAAAACAGGGGTGGCTCGCGGCTTGACCTCGCGGCTTGACTAAGTCGCGAGTTCCAGTCGCGAGTTAACCGTATGGCCAGTTGTCCTGTTTTGTCCTGTAGTGCTCCAGCTAGCATGACTGTTCATCTTCCAGCATGCTTGGCACGTGTGCATCTTCTGGCGGGTTGAAGCCGCGAGTCCACCCGCGAGTCCCAGCCGCGACACTCTGTTTTCTTGCACACTCTTGAGCAAACTTCACTCTATCTCACTCACTACCCTTACAACAATCCCACCTAAATACAGGGTTACTAAATGCTGAATTACAAGCAAATTTGGCACGGAATAAAGCCAATTAGATGGTTGAATAAATTCAACCTTACACCTTCTAGCTTGAAATTATGGTTCTCTCTCTCTCTCTCTCTCTCTCTCTCTCTCTCTCTCTCTATATATATATATATATATATATATATCATTAGTGTACTCATTTTAAGAGAGATGAAATTGTGGAAAATGGACATTGTTCAAATACCTAATTACATAAAGTGCAAAATAAAAGAAATTTTTACTTAAATGGAGTGTAAAAAAACTAATAATTATCACATGTATCGAATACTATACACCCTTTCTATTATAATGTAAACTTCATAATTATGTTAGACATGCACACAATGAGAGAAAAGTGATACATATATATAATGAATGAAATATCACAAGGGCTAGGAAGGAGAATTAGAGCCAAGGAAAATATTTAATTTCAATTTGTGAGTGTTTAAATAAAAACAAACTTTTAAGGCTGCTATCAAATTTTAGGAAACTTTGGGGGTAATTTTTTTTTTTTTTTTGATTAACTAAGCAAAATATCAAGTTATTGAATTTGGATCATACGTTGACCAAGTGTGGAAGTGGGGTAGCTGGTTTAATCAATTGGCCACTAATCAAACAGCAGGATCAAATAAAAAAATTAAATTATTTTTGTAAAATTTAAAAAAAAAAAAACTAAGTAAATATAAAAATATGTTTGACATCCATAAAACAAATATGTAATTTGAAAAAAAAAAAAAAAAACACTTGCCTATAATACTAAATAAATTTAAGTCTCAAAAACTATTTACATAATAATAATTTAAAATCAAGGCCTCACAAGTAATATCACTAGAAAAAATAAAAGGATGTGCCATATAAATGCAACCAAACCTTTGCTGAATAAAAATTTATTATAGGGGTGTCAATGAATCGAAGTGGGTAGGGTTAGGGATATTTTTCAACCACACCCAAAATAGGCATGAGAGTCATCTATTTGTCCTTACATGCATGAAGAACAAGTCACTTGGCATCCAAACTTGGTCCATAACATGCATGGCTGCCAACTTATGTTAAGAGATGAATTTGTGACAAATGTTCATTGTTCAAATTCCTAATTATATGCAGAGAATATTAATAAAAATATTATTTGAATGAAGTTTGGAGAATTAACAATTATCTCATGTATTAAATATGTACATTTTTTCCTTCTTAGTGTGTAGAACTTATAATTGTATAAGACCTATACTCTATGAGAGAGAGGTGATGCATACATTTGATGAATGATATAGGGAAAATTGGAAATTACACCCCTAAGGTTTAAGGGTGATTGGATTTTACACCCTAAAGTTTCAGAATTTGAATTTTACCCCCTAAAGTTTGGTGATGTTTGGATTTTACACCCTAATATTTTAGAATTTAGATTTTACACCCTAAAACTTCAGAATTTAGAAGTGTAAAATCCAAACAACCCTGCACTTTAGGGGATAAAATCCGAATTCTGAAACGTTAGGGTGTAAAATCCGAATTCTGAAACTTCAGACTGTAAAATTCGATCAACCCTAAACTTTAAAGGTATAATTTGCAATTTACCCAATGAAATATCATAAGGCTGGGGAGGAGAGGTAGAGCCAAAACAAAGATGTATCATTCCATTTTTTACCAATTGATAAAAATATCGGATCATTAAACTTGGATTGATGTTGACCTAGTGTGGAATTTGAATCATTGGTTTAACTAGTGGGTCATTACTTAAATCATAAAACCAAATAAAAAATAAAATTATTTTTTCAAAACTATAAAAATTAAGTAACCATAAAAATAAGTCTTAGAAATCATAAAATAAGTATGTAATTTGAAAGGAAAGGAAAAAAAAGAAGAAGAAAAAATTGCCAATATTACTAAATAAAATTAAGTCTCTAAAACTAACCTTGTAAATATAATTAAAAATCAAGGTTTCATAAGTAATAGGGAAAAAATAAAACATAAAATGGATAAACCACAAAAATGCAGCCAAATATTTGCTTAGAAAGATCTTATTATAGGGTATGCATGGATAGAAATAGGTTAGGTTTGGGATATTTATTAATCCCATATAAAAATATATTTGAGAATCCATAAAACAAATATGTTATTTGCAAGAAAAAAAAAAAAAAAAAAAAAAAAAAAAAAAAAAAAAAGACTTTTCTATGACTCTATATTACTAAATAAATTTAAGTCTCAAAACCTATTTACGTAAATATAATTCAAAATCTAGATCTCACAAGTAATATCACTAGAAAAATTAAGAGGATATGTCATAGAAATGCAACCAAACCTTTGCTAGATAAAATTTTACTACATGGGTATCCATGGATCGAAGTGGGTTAGGTTAGGGATATTCTTCAACCACGCTAAGTCTATTTTATCTAAGATATATTGTCAATTGTGTTTGAATTGGCACTCAAAATTGGCATGAGAGTCACCTGCTTGTCCTTATATGCATGAAGAATGAGTCACTTGGCATTAAAACTTCGTCCATGACATGCATGGTTGCCAACTCATGTTAAGAGATGAATTTGTGGCAAATGGTCATTGTCCTTGGTTCACCCAGTCAATGGCTCAGCTCAGCCCAAATTCAAACGGTCCAAAATGATGCCGAAATCATGCTAAAAGTGTCTCTTTCGATACATTATGCTTGAGTTATTACGATGACTGCAGTGGATGTTAAACTCCTCAAGGACATTTTTTGGAGTTCATTTGGAAACCAGCCGAAGATTATTTCGGTGTTTTCCGTTCAAGATGTTAATGATGATGCCAGTGGATTCAAGTTTCTTCGGGACAGTTTGGAATTCATTTCAAGGCTTGTTCGTCTAATGTCAAGCCTATTCATTGTCAAAAGCCTGTTTCTGACCCATGGAATTGCGCAAAATCCATACTAGAGCAATATTATTTCGCGTGATTCGGTCAGTGATTGCAAGTTTGACTAGCCGAAGCTAGAATCCATGTTGGGATATTTTCTTAAGATGGTTTTGGCAAATATGGGGTCGGGTTATCATGAAGAGGTTTTCCGATGCTCAAAACTGCATAAAATCCATACTGAGGTAGTTTTATTTTATGCGGTTCCTCTAGTTCATTTTAAAGTCAATTGATTTTATCAAGACCTATCGATAAATCTATAAAGGTACAGTATGATCCAGAATGCGTATTGGACGCCTTTATGCAATGTCTAATACAAAATGCAAGTAGATGCAAGACTAATAGACAATCATGGCCACAGGGATGCAACAGTTTATAAATGGGGAATGAATGGTGCAACGTACCCATAATACGCATGAAGTGCTACACAAGCTGATAAACATGCATCCGAGGCCATAAATAGGCGATGTCCAAAATATACAGTGTGGCTCACGATAGGGCAATAAAATACATACATATCAGGCCCATGGAAAGACAATGTCCAGAATATAATACATATTTGCCCACTATGGGGCAATGCTTGGAACATATAACCTATGAAGCACAGGTGCGTTTTCGGATTCGGGTGCGGGTGCGGGTGTGGGTGCGAAACTCGGCAATTTTTGAAAAAGTAGGATGCGGGTGCGGTGATTAAAAAATTATTAAAAATATTTTTATTTATAATTTCTATATATTACTAAGCATACTTTTTCATATAATTGTAAATATATACCAATTTAAGAGATGATATACAAAATACAAACCACAAGTTTATTTTTATTATTTTTTTTACATATATTTTGGCCATGATTTCAGCCAATTTTGGCAGATTTCGGAAGATATCAGCCGCTTTCAATAAATTTCGGCCGGTTTCGGCTGGTTTCGGCCAGAATTAGTGCCGAATCGGCCGGTTTCGTCTAATTTCTGCTGGAATCAAAGCCAAATCGGCCGGAATCAACGCGAATCGGCTTGAATTTGTGCATGTCGGCGTGAATCAAAAAAAAAAAAAAAAAAGGGCTAATCAGCATGCCGAAGAAGCATCACCGTGTCGCCGCAAGTCTGGTGCGGGTGCGGCACCCATTTTGCCACATCGGTGCTTCAAAGCATATAACAATACCTAATGCCCATGCACAACTATGGAAAATCAAAGTCATTGGTGAAACTTTTTGCATTATCTATGTTTCCATCGGCAGCATGGCTGGAAGAAGGAACTGATGGATCAACTAAAGGGCTTGGTACCCATCTTGGGGCTGGATATGGGGCCCATACAGAAGCCTGATCCATTGTCCACCTTGGATCTCGGGGCCATTCGGGAACCTAATCCAACATCCATCCTAGAGCTAGACCTCGTACCCAACCTAAAACTGGAACCAATCCCCGTCTTGGAACAAGACCTGGTGGCATAGGAATATAGTCTGGCATCTATCCCTGAGCCAGAGGGTCAAAACTCGGGAAAACAGGCTCAAGAGGGATTGGAATCCCATGCACTCTGAGCTCACAAACTAGAAAGGTAATGTAGGTCCTAAGCACGGTTGATTGTGCCAGGAAACGAAGTCTATCTTCCTCTATTGCAGCTTGAATTCCGTCGCGCTTTCTTCACCAGTACTCTCTTTCACGAGCCAGTGCTCCAACAATCTCCTCTTGAATAGCCCTATCTATAGCTGTAGCATCCCCCTTAGCTGCGACCAAACGATCCTGTAACTCGACAATCTATGATCTCAAGGTAGTCACCTTCTCTCCCGCTCTACCTGGGCACTCATCAGTGATAAGTCTAGTAAATGTCCTCCTAAACCAAGCAGCATAGTCCAAATCATTCTTAACATAGCTCGATAAATCTCCTGTTTTATATGCTAGATCGAAAGGTATAACCTGAGAACTTGTTAAGGAGGGAGGTGGATCCACTGGCACCTGGAAAACATGCATAACCTGGTGGTATGTCCTCTCAGGCAAGAAAAACTCCCAACTTTCTAAAGACCAAAACCAACGTTGCACCCGAGATATAGCAAAGGCTAGGAATGGCAACGTGCCCAGGTCTCTTAATGCCCGAACCTGCCCTGAAGGCCAGTACCTGTTACCCGAATCCGGCCTATTTAATAAACAGGTTTTTTCTATGCCTACCCCCTCAAGAGCCACGGGTCCTGTTTTGCCATGCCAGATTTGGGCCCAATCCATAACCCAAATCATGGCCCAATAAAAAAAAGATTGAATGGAAGCATATACTGTGGCCCAAAAAGGGAAAAAATCATTTTTACGTAGATGCAAGCCCTATAACGTCCATATTCAAGCCCATATAACGCAGCCCAAATGCCAAATCAATCCAAATCTTAGGACCATTACAAACCTATTAATCATAAATCAATAAATCATCTGTTAATTATAAATCTATAAATCTATAAATCATAGCTAATATCATAAATCAATACCTAGCTAAGATCACCATTTAATCATAAATCAATAAATCATAGCTAAAATCACCTACTAAACATAAAAATAAAATAAATCCAACAAGTCCAAGAAATAAGTATGACAAGTCCAACAAGTCCAAGAAATTAAAAAGCTACAAAATAAATCCCACAAGTTTAGGATAATTACAAACCAACAAGTTAGTCCAACAAGCCTAAGAAATTAAAAAGCTACTAAATTAATACAACAAGTTTAATCCTCCGCAGCTATGACACAACTCCCATCCTCTTCACTAAGCTCCCCATCATCAAGAATTGATTGAAGTATACCGTTTTTATGTAGGCCTTACTTGCAAGAAACACTTAATAGTCATAGATTATTGACAAACTAGCATGTAGTCCGTGCTTACGCACGGAAATATTAACAATTGTGATGATAAGATGTTTATCTTAGTAGATTCAATTTCCACATTGAGCATTATGAATGGAAGTAACTTAATATCAACATTTAAAAATCAAATTGGACACATAGCACAAAATTAAACTACAATTAGAAATTAATTTGATTCAATTTGAATTCTAAAATTGAACTTCAACTTAATATAATATATATGATTATATTTTTGTCACTTTTAACAAATTAACAAAATCTTAATCCAGACACACTAAAAACTATTAAAAAATAAGAACTAATCATTGAGCTTGGAATCTTCTTGGAGGCGCCAATGAAGCGCTAATGTATGAGAGTGTGAAGCAAGGAAGAGTGGGATTGAACATTGTGTTTGAACCCGGCCTTGCTTTAAAAAATCCGTAAGGAGGAGGAGAGGGCAGTGTGTGGATCTAGTTGGTAGAGGTTGAGAGAGGAGGAGACATGGGATGAAGATATGGAATTAGGAGGAGATGATGTTTTACTTTTATAGTCTTTCTCGTTGGACTCCTTGGTTCTGGTTGTGGGATTAGAAGAGCTCCAGACTCTATTGAGATCACCCATAAAAGTGTGCAGGTGAGATGTTCTTGCTTAGGTCAATGAGTATTATTATTGTGGTTTTCTTGGCTTCCGTGTTAAATGTTAATGCATCATTTATTTGGGCACAAAAATTAGAAAATTTAGATAAGATACATGACACAAAATTGGAGTCCAATTTATAATCTCCATGAAAGTGTGCAGGTAAGATGTTTTTGCTTAGGCCAATGAGCATTATTATTGTGGTTTTATTGGTTTCCGTGTTAAATGTTAATGCATCATTTATTTGGGCACAAAAATTAGAAAATTTAGATAAGATACATGACACAAAATTGAAGTCAAATTTATAATCTAATTAAATTTTTTTTTGAGTTTTGGTTAGGACAAGTGGCGCAAAATTGAGAATCCAATTGAAATCTAATTGGATTTTCTCTCTGCTTCACTTATTATTATATATATAGATAAGGCCAAAAATATTTGAAACATTGCACTAGACATAAAAATTTGTCAAACAAGATTTATTCTCGATGGTAATCTAATCAATTAAAAACCAGTATAATTATATTAACATACATCATTCAAACATTCAATATAGTTGCTCTAGAATCTACTATCACAAAAATTCCATCATTGCTGCATCTTCACACCTCACCATATGATTTCAAAGAAACAGATTGCAATTTTCACACATACCTTTTTTATGTTAACACATCACTCCCATAATATTAGATTATTTTCTCACAACTATCGGCAAACTCAAAAATGAAACATGTCATTTTATGGGATTTAATATCAAGAAAATCAAGTTCATGCTTTTACCCATAAATTCCACTTTTGATACCAAACTTTAAAACCCTGATTATATTTATATCACACAAATACAACATAATTTCATATTTCCCTTTCAAAATAAAAACCACAATACAAAAATTCTAAATAATTTTCAAGATGAAATAATAAATAAAAAAATTAAAACCCTAAATAATATTGCATTTGATAATAAGAAAAACATTAACACAATAGGAAAACCAAGTAATTTTAGCAAATTAGATATTATTTTTCTGATTTCCAACCACAAGCATAACTACACAAGTTCACAATACAAAATCCTAAATATTTTTTCAATAAGAGAGAAACGAAACCAGAAAAAAAAAAAAAAAAAAAGTTAAAAGATAAAGGATAAAGGGAAATAACCAAGTCAGGGTGGGACAGGGGGAGGAGCAATGCGTGGCATCGACGATGAGAAGGAGTAGGGCTAATTCGACGGCTGAGATTAAAAGTGAGAGTGAGAGTGAGAATGCGACTGTGTGAGTGTGAAGAGTGAGGGAGAGGTAGATAAAGAAGTGAGATTATGGTTTGAGAGAAAATAAGATATTTAAACCAGGAACTTGGGGTTTTTAAAAAAAAATTATATATGTATATATATACACACATTAGGAACTTAGGGTTTTTTTAAAAAAAATTGAATATTAATATATATACAGATCAGGTTCGAATCAGGTATGCCTAATACTTGGACCCCACCCGAACCCACTTTGGATTTTTTAATGAAAACCCAAACCCGACCCTAATGTTTAACGGGTCAGATAAAACCCGACCCATTAGGGTCGGGTACATTTTGCCATCCCTAGCATAGGTCTCTATTACGTCTAGTCAACAATATATTACTCTATCATAATGCTTATGGCGTATGTCACTCTCTCTAACACAATCTAAAGCAACTCTAATGGAGCCTAGCTTAATCAAGGTAGCCTTGGTAATGATGCAAGTAGACCATACCATCTCTCGAGGAAAGGCATCAACTGACAAAGATTGATATTGCGGCCTCAAAGAAGGGATGTACTCATAAGCCCTATAGGACAAGATCTGCCAAAAACCCAAGGAGCTATTAGACTCCCCCCCGTGCAAAGCACCGCATCCCATAAATGAAGGAGCCATATGTCAAGGCCCCCCAATCAAAGTCCCTAATGGAAGATACTACTCTAACAGCCGCAACAAGCTTAAGCTTTATCTCAGACTTGTTATCGCCCAAGAAACAAGATCCAATGAAGTATAAGAAGAATCTCCTAGGGGCTGCATCATCAGGATCCACCTCCCATTATATGGTCGACCCCAAGACATCCACTCGGCTCCTCAGGCCTTGAGCAGTTTCTAAAAAAAGTCTCTTCCACTCAACAGGAAGGGGATAAACTAAACCATAAAGGTAGCAAGCCTCTGCCTCACTCACGTACTCATCTGGAATAGGATTGCCCCCGAACCGAATGCCCAAGATAGCAGTCCAATCAATTGGAAGAACAACATACTCTCCACAACTAAAATGAAAAGTGCATGTCTCTGCATGGTACCGCTCTAATGGAGCCCAGAACAATCCAATTCTCATATCACATGTCTTGATACTCAGAAAAGGGCCAAAGCCTAGCTCCACTAGAAAGGCATGGTAGCGTGCATGGACTAGACATCTAGTCCTCCTAGCTCACCGCAAAACTTAGGCCGTGAGCCCAAGCCACTGTTCCTCCTCAGAGGATCCTACATTTGAAAGAAAAAAAAAAAAAAAAGATTTGTTATTAGTAAACTTATGAGCAAGAATGCACAATTTGATAATGTAAAGGAAATTGTACCTCGCCCCTACGCTCCCTAGCCAAAATAATCTCCTGGTCACCATGAGAGGAGCCCTCTCAAGAGGGATCAGGTCTCACTGTTGGGGCCTTCCTGCAATCACTGCTACTCCTAGTCCAAACCATATCCTGCGAACAAGTATTTGGAATCAATCATCAAAGTCCAGATTAAATAGAGAAGCAAGCAAAATAGGCAAGTATGTTAAATCTTACTACAACAAGTGCATATCATACATCTTCATATGCCTCAAGCATATCTTTTGCTAAAACATTTTCTAAGAGTTATTTGATTGTGATCGTTTAATTCTTTTCCTTAAGAGTTGATTCGACCATGATTGTTTTTTGGTTTGAAATTATCTTTTTTTTGAAAACCTCTTTTGAGCTTCATGAGATTCAATTAGTGTCATGCCAGACTATCTCTCTTCTCCAAGATTTGATTCAGCCATGACCGTTTAATCCATCAAAACTTGATCATTTAGTTCTACTCTCGAGATTACTCAATGACGATCGATAATTCTCATCTTTTAGGGCTTGATTCGAACATGATCGTTTAACTTGTGTGTAGCGGATTTGATCGTCATGCTCGCCTTTCAAGAATTATCTAACTGCAGTCCATAATTATTTCCAATTGATTCAATCATGTTCGTTTAATCTAACCTCCGAGAATTATCTAATGACGATTGCTAATTCTCATCTCTAGCATTTGATTCGGCTATAACCATTTTTAATCCTACCTCTCTCCTTTTTAGGATTTGATTTGACCATGATCATTTAATCCTGTCCTTTGTCCCCCAAGATTTTGATTCAGCTATAACCATTTAATCCTATCCATCTCTTTTTTAGGATATGATTCGACCATGATTGTTTAATATATTTTCGTTGTCTCCCAGGATTTTGATTCAACTGTGACTGTTTAATCCTATCTTTTTTCTCTCAAGATTTGATTTTCATCGTGATCATTTAATCCTACTCATCAACTATTTTTAATCTTCTTTCTTTTTAAACCCTTTCGTCTTAAAATGTTTCCCTTTGAAATAAAGTGTGTTAAAGATATATTAGCCCATTAGTATAAGCCCAAGCCTAATTCTACTTTGTGTACAAGTCAAGTCTCCTACTTGTATTAGAAGTCTATTAGTCTAGGGTTTAGTCTACTATATATACACATGTTATGATTCATTGTAATACAGGATTTGTACTACACTCTAATATATTATTAATGTAGCCCTTTAGGGTTTCCTCCGTGGATGTAGGCCGTTAGGCTGAACCACGTAATCCTTGTGTGTTACTATGTTTTATACTTTATGCTTTCACTTCTGCATCTATACTAGCATATTCAACATGGTGTATCAATGATAATATTTAACATGGTATCAGAGCCACCTTCTTGTGGCCATGGTTTTCTGTCCTTGCGGTATTTTTAAGAGCAATCTTTGTCTTCCTCGGTGTTTTTTTTTTCGCTGCGTTCATCTTCTTTGGCTTCCTACTGCTGCCGTCAAAACTCTCCAGTATAGTCAAGCCACTGTTAGAAGTCGCATCAACACTGCAAGATTATTGCCTTCCTCAAATTACCGTCACAGAGCCAAACTTCATTCAAGAGACCTTCTCAACCTTATCAAATCTCAAGATTTCATCAAGCTTCCATCTTGAGTTTGAGAGGGGGTGTTAAAGATATATTAGCCCATTAGCATAAGCCCAAACCTAATTCTACTTTGTGTACAAGTCAAGTCTCCTACTTGTACTAGAAGTCTATTAATCTAGGATTTAGTCTACTATATATACACATGTTATGATTCATTGTAATACAGGATTTGTACTACACTCTAATATATTATTAATGTAGCCCTTTAGGGTTTCCTCCGTGGATGTAGACCGTTAGGCTGAACCACGTAATCCTCGTGTGTTACTGTGTTTTATACTTTATGCTTTCACTTCTGCATCTATACTAGCATATTCAATATGGTGTATCAATGCTAATATTTAACAAAGTGTATATAATATATGTGTGTGTACAAAAGTATTTTCCACATCATTTTAGATAAAGCAAAAATAATAATAATAAAACAACAACAACAAGGGAAAAAAATATTATTTTGGTCTCTATATCTTGAGGTAAATTAATCTAGTCCTTACATTTTGGTAACAGTCACTTTGGTCACTGTTATTGTATGTTTTTAGACCCTTTAAAACACAACCAGATTAACCTATTTAATTAGCCAAGTGATTAACTTAGATAAATTATGCAGATCTAGGTTAATACAGATAAATCATATCATTGAAACAGTGCTGAATATAAGGGGGTGTTTGGTAGAGGAGTTTGAGTAATGTTGTTTGAGCATTTTTGATATATGTGTAGGTGAAAAAGTATGTGGAAATGTGTGTAAGTGTGTTTGAAATGCTCAAAAGATTGTTCAAAATAGGATATCAAACGGGTCCTAAATAACACAACGATATGATAACCCAGGAAAATCAAACCAATAAAAAACCTGGGGAGGATTTAACCTAACTATCCTTAAGGTAAATCAAATCTACTATGAAAGAATTGAAGTTTACACAATAGCGACTTAGACCACTAACATCCTATTGCTACCTCAAGTAAGAAACTTACTACCACAACCACGTGACAGCTCCGAGTCCACGAACTACTTCATTCTTGGATTCACAACAAGTACAAGCACTCCTGCTTGTGTATCTTTAAGCTCTTGAAACAGCAACTGAATTGATCACCAAGCTCTCGACATCAATCTTGAGATTGGAAACCTTAAGTATGTATGAAAGTAAACACCTCTAGATCTCACAAGAGATTTACACACATAACATAAAAAGCAACCTCAAAACGTGGCTAGGGTTTTTCCTTTTATACTTAAAGCAAAACATAAAACCCTACACCTCAAACGAGCTTGGGCTGAGTTGGAAAATTTTGCAGAAAAATAATCTACACGAACTTCGATCGATCGAGTCTAATTCTCGATCAATCGAGCCAGGCAGATTTACACAGTAAATCCTGCAGTACACTCAATTCCAATTTTACACATAAACATACTTTGAGCAAGTCTAAAACAAATCTAAAACAAGACTAAAGTCTTGATCATGGTTTGCCAACATTACAAATTGAAGTTCTAATACATTTAAACCTAAAGTCTTAGAACCCAACAAACTCCCCCTTTGGCAATCCGTGACAAAACACAAACTAAACAAAATGCTCAAAGTTTACAAAAAACAGCCCATTACAATAACATTGCCCATCAAACAGATCCAACCTAACTACTATCTATCAGTTGCAATTGTAAACAGCAGCACGACTGAATCAACTTGTATATTTCTGTAACACTTAACAAACACATAAACACATGTGTGGAAAATACAAGTAAAATAAAATAAATTCTTGATTTCACATAAGCATAAACTACAAGACATATATCATGAATAACCTCATAAATATAAATCAATAATCAATGAAGCACAATGTAAAATAATTAACGTAAATAAACACATCACATTATCTCCCTCTATCATAAACAACTTAAATAAAACAAAATACATCATGAGCAAAAAAAAAAAAAAAAAAATACATGATGAAGCACCTAGATACAATCTAAAGCTCCACAGCTCCAAAAAAAAAAAATCTCCCTCTATCAACAAAATCTCCTCTACATATGTACTCCCCCTTTTTGTGACGAATTGCCAAAGGACACTCACTCATCATCAAAAGGAGGTGGTGGAGGTTATCAGCGAAAACTCTCCAAATCTGCTCTCAAGGACCGAAGCTCATCAAGCATGTCCACCAAAAGCTAACCATGAGCCGCCTGAACGGTTATGACAGTCTCCAACATACGACAAATGCTCAAATCATCTGAAATAGAAGGTGGAGGAATAACAGCTGCAGTAGTCGAATCAACATAAGCATCGGCAGCTAGATCACCGAAGTAGAAGGAGGATGAGGAGGAGGAGGTGCACCAAAAGAGGAAGAATCCACTTTAGGGCGTTTAAAGCTAGCTCGCATCTGAGCAACCCTCTACCTAAGAAAGGTGGCACCTATAGGAGCTATAATATGAACAGGCTCAGATGCTAGAAACTCCTCTAAATCCAAATGCAAAAGAATCTGATGAATAAAAACCGGAAAGAAAAGAGCATAAGCAGTAGAACTACTCCTATGAACCTCAATCAAAGAACGAATGAAAAGATGAGGAAAGCTCATAGGAGCATCCGTGACAAGCGCATACAAAAATGCACATCTCTCCAAAGGAATGGTGTGCAGATAAGAGATAGGCCAAATCGAATGGCAAGAAATCCGAAAGAAAAGATAGTGAATCTCGGTCAACTCGTGAGAGATGATCCGAGGATCAGAACCCCATTGGATAGAAGTACCAGTAATAAATGACATAATGTCATCTAAGGGAGGAGACTCATCGTAAGGATAAATAGGATGCTGGACCAGTGGCACCCCAAGAGCATCAGCCACTACTAAAGGAGTAATGATGTACTCATCACCCCGTATCTAATTTCTCACCAGAGTGTTGGAATCATAGGAGTGGACAGAAAGGTTCGACTAAAACTCTCTAATCAAGGTAGCCGGAGGAGGATGTGAAATGTCCAACAAAGGAAGCCAACCCCTACGCTCAAAGTTTCTCCGAATCTCACCATCTAACTCATCTAACACTACCTTCCGCTCAGCCCATACAGTCCTACGAATGTTCAGCTTCTCATAAGTTTCCTGATTTTTCTCACTTAGAAACCTCTCATTATCAAAGGTGGGGACAGAAGAAGAAGAGGATTTCCTATTAGCTCTAGTCTTCCTAGACATAATGCTAAGGATCAAAAGGACAGAAAAAAAAAAAAAAAAAAAAAAAAAACAAAAACAAAAACACAAAAACCAAGGGCAGATTGCAAGTTAGCACAGAAATATAGAAAATAACAATCAATATGATGCATGAACAATATCAACACATGATGCATGCTCTAATGCAGTGAGAATAAGTTCAATTTTACTTTGAAATCACAAAATTGGCTTGAGCATAGAGTTTATATCAAAAATCCAAATTTTGAAAACCCACTTTCAAAAAACCCAACAAATTGATCAATTGATCATTACACAAGATAGATAACATAAAATAATGATCAAATTAATCAATCTAACAAGCCAGTTTCATCAAATTAAGCTTAATAGAACAAAATCCCCAAATCAGGTAGTTTCAAGCCCTAGAAAAATTCAATTTTTCCCAAATCAACAAATTGATCAAATTAATTCATAAAAACCAGTTGTATATCATCCCACAACAAAAACCCATTGATCAATTTCCAAAGAAAATATTGAAAACATCGAAAACCCCAAATTTCCTTAGGTTCGAAAATCTCCCTTAAATGCATGAACAATGAAAATAAATGAAAAAGGAGGGGCAAAAGGGTCTTATCGGCTTTAGAAGACAAAAACCTTGCAAAAAAATTGAGTTTGAATCCTTGACCGATCGAAGAGAGAGAGACAGAGTTTTTGAAAAAGTATGAATAGTGTTTATCACGTGAAACCTCAAGATTAAAAATAAATAAAATAAAATAAAATAAAAACTCTCTATGTGATTTTCGATCAATCGAAAATTACATTCAATCGATCCAGCATCAATCGATTACCGATCGAATCGGACAAATTCAAACCAATATTTTAATCGCAATTTCGATTGGTTGAAAAACACCCCCGATCGATCGAAAATATGGGAAAAAAAATTTTGAAAAACAAAGCATTTTAATGCAGAAACTTTGAAAAGCACAATATTTTATGGATAAAATGCATGAGTATAAGATGAAATGCTTTTCAAAAACACTTGTATTGAACCCAGATCTCCCAAAAATGAGATGTCAAACAATTTTCCTTAAATTCTTCAAACTTCAAACACATTTTGCATTAAACTCAAGGAAGTTTCAATCTTGGATGGCCAAAACAAAATCACACACAATAATCATGTACAAAGTTTAGCAAAGAGTAACTTGTGTAGTGTGTGCAACTAGCAAAAACTTGAGATACATGTGAGGTGATATGTGAATAGTAATCAAGCATAATTTCTACAAAATTCATCACATAAATTTGAAAGAGACTATCACCTAAAAAGTTACATCATATAACTTCGACATCTCCTATAAAACAAGCTTACAATCATGTAAGTTTCTTGATTTGCCTCATAATATACATACCAATTTTATTTGATCAGAAACTTATTAATAATAGCCAGGATAATGTACACACCAATTTTATTTGATTGAATTCATTATAGTCCAATAATGTACACACTAATTTTATTATTTAAACCGAGGCTACACCTTATATTCTTTTTGTGCATGTGCTACACTTTATCGAGTACTTAAATCATATGATATGCACTAAGGTGTTCATGATTGGCTATTAAACAGTGGTGAGATAGTTATTTATGTTTTTCTCAATAAGATCAAGTTCGACAATCAAAGGCATGTGACTTCAAGATCAAGACAAAGTAATCAAAAACTATAAACATCTTCCCACACAACATGCACTACAAAGCTCAAACTAGTAAAGTGCAATAAATAAGCTCATCAAAGCTAAACAAGGTACATAAACATGTTATGCAAAGATATAATTGGCCAACCTTGATTTTAAAACCAAGAAAAATACTGCAAAACACATTTTACTTCCCTAATCCTTTTTTTTTTTTTTTTTTTGAAAAGAAATAACAAAAACAACCTAGAATGAAATGCATGAATGTTATGCAATGCAAATCCTAGAAAAAAAAAAGAGAACAAAAACAACAAAAAAGAATGGTCACAAAAAGTAGAGCGATGAAGCATAAAGACCATGAAAGCCAAAGATGATCAGGGATACGGAATCACACCAATTACTTGACGAGGTGTCTCAAACTTATTTCTATCAAGAGGTTTGGTGAAGATGTCAGTATTCTGACATTCAGTAGGGATATACTTAAGAGACACAATCTTTCTTTCAACAAGATCCCTAATAAAATGATATTTAATCTCTATGTGTTTCGTCTTAGAGTGTTGAATAGGGTTCTTAGAGATATCAATAGCACTAGAATTATCACAATAAACAACCATGGTGTCTTGTGTTGTCCCATAATCACTCAAAAGTTTTTTCATCCAAAGAAGCTGTGAACAACAACTTCCAACAGCAATATATTCTACTTCTGCAGTAGACAGAGAGACAGAATTTTGCTTTTTACTCATCCAAGCAACAAGATTGGCTCCTACATAAAAGCACCCACCAGTTGTGCTTTTTCTATCATTGGCATTGCCAACCTAATCAGAATCAGAAAATCCAGCAAGAGACAGATTTGACTCTTTGCTATAAAACAATCTATAATCACAAGTTCTACCAACATATTTTATGATTCTTTTAACAGCATTCAAATGTGAAACCTTAGGATTAGATTGAAACCTAGAACATACAACAACACTAAAAGCAATATCAGGCCGACTAGCAGTTAAATACAAAAGACACTCAATCATGCATCTATATAATGTAACATCAACAGACTCACCCGATGGATCATTGGTTAATTTTGCATTTGCAGTCATTGGTGTTCTAGCATGTTCAGCCTTGTCAAGTCCAAATCTCTTGACTAGATTTCTAGCATACTTTGCTTGGTTGATGTAGATTCCTGAGTTTATTTGCTTCACTTGCAATCCCAAGAAATAAGTTAGTTCACCAACCATACTTATTTTGAACATTGTCTTCATTTCATCTGTAAAAGATTGAGCAAGAGAATCATTAGTAGCGCCAAAAACAATATCATCAACATAAATTTGAGCTACAACAAAATAATTTTTATCCTTTCGTATGAAGAGAATAATTTCTGCAAATCCCCTTTTGAATCCATGCTTAGTGAGATATGCAGTCAACCTATCATACCAAGCCCTAAGAGCTTGTTTCAAACCATAAAGAGCTCTCTTCAACTTGTAGACATCATCCGATCTGTGAGGATCAACAAAATCCTTTGGTTGTTCAACATATACCTCTTCTTGCAACATTCCATTCAAGAAAGCACTCTTGACATCCATTTGATACAACTTGAAATTCAGATGACTTGCTTGGGCCAAAAGTATCCTAATGGATTCCATTCTTGCTACCGGTGCAAAAGTCTCATCAAAATCAATCCCTTCCACTTGTGTGTACCCTTGAGCAACAAGTTTTGATTTATTTCTAATAATTGTACCATGTTCATCTGACTTGTTCTTAAAAATCCACTTAGTTCCAATCACATTTACTCCATTTGGTCCAGGAACTAATTCCCACACATCATTCCAAACAAATTGATGAAGTTCTTTATGCATGGAATTAACCCAATCAACATCTTGAAGTGCTTCATCCACCTTTTTCGGTTCAAATTGGGATAGATAGCATGACTGAGTAATTACATTCAAGGCTTTGGATCTCAATATCATGTTATCTTTTAGACTACCCAATATATCTGTGACAGGGTGATTCAACTTAACTTTAGAAGATGGACCTTTGACCAGAGATGTAGAGGTACCTTTCTGTTATGATGGAGGACTAAGCTCACTTTGTTCTTGTTGAGTTTCATGAACTGGTGTGGATGGTTTTGAACTTGATGGTACTGAAACTGTATCATTCAACAACAACAGCTCTTCCTCACCATGCTTCCCCCACATAATCATCGGGAAGTGAATCATCAACTTCCATAATCTTTTCTTGAACTGGAGAATTGTTTTTTGAATGACTTTTAGAACTTAATTCATCATTGATCACAACATTGGAAGACTCCATAACTGTTTTGGTTCTCAGATTGTACACTTTATATGCTCTACTAGTGGAGGAGTATCCTAGAAAGTATTCATTGTCATTCTTTGCATCAAACTTTTCTAGGTTTTCTTTATCACATAGAATGTAACAGTCACTGCCAAATATCTGAAAATATTTAACAACAGGCTTCTTTCCTCTCCAAAGTTCATAGGGAGTTTGCTTGGAATCAGGTCTGAAATACACTCGATTGAGTGTATGGCAAGCAGTGTTAACTACTTCTTCTCAGAAGGATTTGGGCATCTTTTTATTGTGTAGCATAAAATGTGTCATCTCTTGAACAACCCTATTATTCTGTTCCACTATTCCATTCTGTTGTGGTGTCTTGGGTGATGAGAACTCTTGATATGTGCCTTGATCATTGTAGAAGGTAGCCAGCTTTGTGTTTTCAAATTCTCTTCCATGATCACTTCTGATTATGGCTATAACAATACCTTTCTCAACTTGCAATTTCTTGCACAAATATATCATCTTCTCAGGAGCCTCAGCTTTATCTCTCAAAAGCACAACCCATGTATATCTAGTAAAATCATCTACAACAACTAGAATATACTTCTTTCCACCTAAACTCTGAACTCTGGCAGGACCCATGAGATCAATGTGCAACAACTCAAGAGGTCTGGAAGTTTGAACTTCAGTTACAGACAGATGCTTGGACTTCACTTGTTTACCCATCTGATATGGTCCACATATGCACTTTTCTATCTTCTCAAACTTGGGCAAACCAATAACTGCATCACACTTGGAAATTTTCTCTAATTGCTTGTGACTTACATGTCCCAACCGTTGATGCCATAAGTCAACTTAATTGATCTTTTCACTAAAACACTTGTTGCTTATACTCTGTGTTATACCATAACAGTTGTTAGCTGTCCTTACATCAATACACATACAGTCACCTCCTCCATCAAGTATCTCACATTCATACTTAGTGAAGAGAACATTCAGTCCATTATCACAAATCTAACTGATGCTGAGTAAGTTAGCTTTCAACCCATCTACATACCAAACATCTTCAAAAACCGGCAACCCTGGAATGTCCACAATTTCGATGCCTCTGATCACAAATTTGCTTTCATCTCCAAACATGACTGTCCCAATCTTTCCTTCAAAGAGTGTCTTGAATAAAGCTTTATTTCCTATCATATGCCTGGAACAACCACTATCCAAATACCAAAGATAAGAATCACGTGCCTTTAAGGCGGTTAAAGCAGTAAAACATAAATAATTCTCATCACATGTAATTATACCAAGATGTTCAAGGAAAGATTTAACAAAAGCAACAAAAGACAAAAACAAGTAGACAAGATGGCATATTAGCAATAAGATCTTCCAAGAATTCATGACAACAGGGGTCAAGGATCAACTCTTAGATCAAATTATCTAAACACTAGAGCTAACCCGCTCTGATACCACTTGTACGTTTTTAGACCCCTTAAAACACAGCCAAATTAACCTAGTTAATTAGTCAAGTGATTAACTTAGGTAAATTATGCAGATTTAGGTTAACACAGATAAATCATATCATTGAAACAGTGCGGAATATAAATAGCACAATGATATGATAACTTAGGAAAACCAAACCGGTAAAAAACCTGAGAAGGATTTAACCTAGCTATCCTCAAGGTAAAACAAATCCACTATGAAAGAATTGAAGTTTACACAATAGCGACTTAGACCACTAACATCCTATTACTATCTCGAGTAGGAAACTTACTACCAAGATCATGTGACAGCTCCGAGTTCACAGACTACTTCTTTCTTGGATTCACAGCAAGTATAAGCACTCTCGCTTGTGTATCTTTAAGCTCTTGAAACAACAACTGAATTGATCACCAAGCTCTCGACATCAATCTTGAAATTGGAAACCTTAAGTGTGTATGAAGGAAAACACTTCTAAATCTCACAAAAAATCCACATACACAACATAAAGAGCAACCTCAAAACATGGTTAGGGTTTTTCCTTTTATACTTAAGGCAAAACATAAAACCCTACACGTCAAATGGGCTTGGGCTTGGGCTTGAGCTGAGTTGGAAAATTCTACAGAAAAACAATCTGCACGAGCTTCAATCGATCGAGTCTAATTCTCGATTGATTGAGCCAGGAAAATTTACACGGTAAATCCTGCAGTACACTCGATTCTAACTTTACACATAAACATACTTTGAGCAAGTCTAAAAAAAGTCTAAAACAAGACTAAACGTTTTGATCATGGTTTGCCAACATTACAATTGAAGTTCTAATACTGTTTGTTTTTAGACCCCTTAAAAACACAATCGGATTAACCTAGTAAATTAGCCAAGTGATTACTTAGTCCAAATTTCAGATCTAGGTTAACACAATCATATAATCATATCAATGTAAAATGCTGAATATAAAAAAACACAAAGATATGATGACCCAGGAAACCACACCGGTAAAAACCTAGGGAGGATTTAACCTAACTATCCTCAAGGTAAACCTGAATCCACTATGAAAGAATTGAAGTTTTACAATAGCAACTTAGACCACTAACATCCTATTGCTACCCACCAGTAGAAAACTTACTGACATGACCACGTGCAAGCTCCGAGACCACGAACTCCTTCTTTCTTGGATTCTCCAGCAAGTACAAGCACTCCCGCTTGTATATCTTTAAGCTTTTATTACAGCAACTGAATCGATCACCAAGTTCTTGACATAATCTTGAATCTTGGAAACCCTAAATATGTGTGAAGGCAACCACCTCTTGATCTTACAAAAGATTCACACACACAGCATAAGGAGCAACCGCAAAACATGGCTAAGGTTTTTTCTTTTATACTTAGACAAAACATAAAATCCTACACATCAAACGGGCTTGGGCTGAGTTGGAAAATTCTGCAAAAAAACATTATGCCCGAGTTTCGATCAATCAAGTCTAATTCTCAATCGATCGAGCCAGACAGAATTGCACAATAAATTCTGCAGTAACTCGATTCCAACTTTACATAAAACGCATACACTTTGAGCAAGTCTAAACAAGACTAAAACCTGCTTTGATCATGGTTTACCAACAATACAAATTAGAGTTCTAATACATTAGTTTCTAATCCTTAGAACCTAACAAATACATTTAAACCTAAAGTCTTAGAATCCAACAGTTATTTTTAACTTGCAATTGATCGTGTATGTCTAATGCTAACTTGTCTAAATTTAACTTATCTAAATTTTAGGGCCCGTTTGGATTGAAGGGAGAGGAAGGGGGAGTGGAGGGGAGCAGATCCACCACTGCTGATCCCAAATTACGACCATCGATCCCAATTAGCACCACCACTAACCCAAATCCATCACCACCAAACTTGAATTAGCACCACACTACTGAAACTAGATCCATCACCAACAAATCCGAAAATCATATTTCAACCACAAACTCAGACATATTTTGAACCATTAAACAACCCAAACCCTTACCCCATCACAGATCGAAGAAAAAGAGACTGAATGGGTGAGTCCAAGTCACTAACGGTGTTTAAACAACGAAAAATGTTGTTTAAACACCATAACATGCATTTCTACACACTTTTTCATTTATACATATTTCCACAAAACTTAAACAATGTTACTAGAAATCTCTTACCGAATAGGCCCTAAATTTTGTAAAACCCAAACAGAGAGAGCACCCGAAGAAATTAGGATGAGAGAGAGAAATGGCATGGAGCTCTATTGGGATGCTGTGTTTCTCCTTCCCTTTCATTTCCAAACAAAACACAAACCCACAAAACCAATTCTAATGGAAATTGTTATACTTTAATAGATACAAGGGATGGGAGCACGTGGTGGGTTTGGGAGCTGTGTTCATGTATCAGCTCATCAAATGTAAAATAACCCAGATCTCTATTTCAAGCTTCTTCTTTTTCTTTTCTTTTTTTGTGTTTTTCATGTACTAATCGTTTTGGTGCTGGTGGTTTGCCTTTTTTTAATTTGAGTTTTTCCTAATTTTTTTTTTTTTTTTATTTAGATGGTGATATGGCATTTTATTAAATGTCATTTTTTTTAATATTACTTTATATGGCACATAAGCTTCAAGTGTGCCACGCCGTGAACATTTTTCGTTAGAACACTAGCATTGGAGGGTATCAACACCCCCAGTTGCTATTTTACATTCAAAACCTCAAAATTGTTGCTCCATCTGGGTATGGATTCTTAAAAAATTTTAGAACTTGTGAACAGTTGGTTCTTATATATAGAACCAACTATTCACTTAGATGTAAAAAAATACCATTATTTTAATTGAGAAATATGAAGAAAGGAAAAAGAAATGAAAGAGAAGAGAGAGAAACATGATTTTTTATATTATTTGATGTTGTAATTTATATTATTTTAATGAGTTGTATATAAAAATAGAAACTGGGATGTTAGGTGAATTGTAAAATGAGATGGTGAAATAAATAAAATAGGTTTTGAAGTTGTAAAATAAAACTTTTTTGGAATCCCGGATGGGAATATTCTTAGTGGGTTAATAGTAAGAATCAAATTGACTGCAAGTTAAAAATAATAAAGACTAAATTGACTGTTACCAAAATGTAGAGACAAAATTGACTATAACCCTAAAACATAAGAACTAGAATAATATTTTTTCAAAAAAAAAAAAACAACAACAACAAAAATAATCATAAACAATAGCAGTGTTTTTCACGCATCTTTTCCTATATTTGTTTATACTTACATATATGTAGATAAATACGAAGTAATAAAAAGGAATTTGGAACGAGTTCCTACCTCGAAATTGTGGAATGAGACTATGGAGCAGAAAGTTGAATCCCCACTAATCGAAGACACACTACACTCCGGAGCAAAAAATTGAATCCCCACTGGTCGAAAAAATGCTACACGCAATCAAATCATCATCAGAAAAATTCAAACTAATCTAATCAGCCAGATCATTGTCAAAAAAGAATTTTTCTGAATGAAAATGCAGAAAATGAGAAGATAATTGCCAAAATGAAGTGGAAAATGCATTTTAAAGGTGAAATGCGAATTTTGAGATTTGGCGCATACTTAATGTGCGTTTAAATGTTGTTTATTTTGCTGAAAATTGAAAACTAAAAACAATAAAAAAATAATAATAATTTTTGCAACACTGTTCACTCTTTTAACACTATAGCTTTGCCTACTTGCACTGTTCATATCCCATGAACCTTGCAAGAGGTGCTGGTCAAGAAAAAAAAAAAAAAAAAAGGGCTGATGCAAACGTGAACGTGGAACGGGCAATCCAAACGGTGCTTTAGTGTGCACCGAAATCTCACTTGGTCAAAGGTTGACCAATTTGATGGGTAAACCCCTAAACACACACACACACACACACACACAAAAATAAAAGGGAAACTTTTTTTTTTTTAATATATATAGAAAATGGCAAGGAGATTTTATTTGGTGTAAAAATACACTAGTTTAAAGAGAGAGGCCTCGAAACTGCACACCCAAAAAAAAAAAAGACCGGATATTAAAGGTGAAGATTGTGCATGTAGCGCTAAATTTTTAAAAGAACAACTATTTTGGCTAGGGGTGGCAAAATTTGACATGACCCATGAACCCGATACGACTAACCCATTTATAAATATGCCATAAGTTGAGGCTAATCAGGTTCGGGTCAAATTTGGATTGACACAGTTGACCCATCTAATAAACGAGTCGTGTTTGTGTTCAACATGTAAACCAGTCTGACCCATTTGAATCGTTTAGCTTATAAAATATTCAAATTTGTTATTATTGCTTAATTTTTTGTTCTAATTATATGTTTATTACTATATTTATGGTTGTAATTGTATTTTAATTTTAGATATATATGGAAATTGATAGTAGGTTATTCAGATCAGGTATAACATATTAGTCAAATAAGTTATTAAATGGGTCATTTGTATTGACCTTTACATGATTTGTTAATTAAATGAGTTAAACATGTCTTGTTAGGTCGACTTGTTTAATAAACGAGTCAGGTTAGGATTGAGGATTCTTGACACATTTACTAAACAGGTCAGGTTCAAGTCAACCCATATAGTCGAGTACTCATAGCTCGACACAATACGAACCTGACCCCCATGAATATGAATTGCCACCCCTACTTTGGCTTCCTAATTCAACCAAGATACTTGATCCAGTCACAATGGACTTGTTCAGAGACAACCAAGTCTTCTCTAGCAACCCAATTTTTATCGGTGTAAGACCAGTATTGAGCCATGGGTAGTGCAGTTTTTACTTGAAATTTGGGATAACAAAATGCGAAATCACGTTCTTTATCCAATACCTCTTATTGCAATCAAGATATTAAATAAATAAGGGATAACTGTTAACATTGTATTTTCTCTGCCATTTGCATACCGGACTTCGGAAATTTCAAAAAATTCGTTTTCTCACTAAGAATCGTGGGAAAATCTAAATCATCATGTTTTATCTCGTTTGGATATTGGAGCATTCAAAGTGCCAATTCAAGTCAAATGACCAAAATACTCCCGATTCACCAAGAGTTGACCAAAAATCCAAATTAGTTAAAACTTCACCCAAATTACACTTTCTATGTTTTCATATCAAATCCAAGGTTTTTTTGGACTTTTCGTCAACTTTGACCAAATTTGACCTAAGTTGACTTTTTGGTGGCGATCGAGAAGTGACTTTTAATCCAACCGTCTGATCAAGATAAATCCAAGGTCGTTGCGAAGAATATAAAATTCCCTTTAAAACAACTACTCACAAGTCAAAATCAGAGTTAAAATGGTTCAAATATCATAAAAATACTCAAAATAGTGTCAAACACGTCAGTCCGCTTCTAAGGCCCACAACATTTTGGTCCGTGGTTTGATTTTCAAAAGCTCAGATGATCAAGAAACTAACATCTGTATTTTTCTAATTCCTGTGGAATTCGGTCAATCAAAGTTCGAGAAGACTTCCAGACAGGAGCCCAAAGTTGAAAACTAAAAAAGCACGCGAACTGAGAAATGGCGCAAGAGAGAAAGGAGCACTCAGAAAATTCTAAGTATATATTTTGATTCTCGAATTCTCCATCATTATTCTTGTTTGACTACTACAGAAGTTATAGACATACATATGCTAGGAGTCTTAATTGATAAGGTGTAAGACTTCCTTGATAATCCCTATCAATATGAACTCCAAATTAAAATCAAACTCTAGAACTCCCATATTTCTGATAGCCTATGGCCTATGTGCGCGCTCCATAGCTCATGGGTCGAGTAAAACTGACCTAGTTACTAGCACAATAGAATGCATGTGAAGGTCAAGTGACACCACAACATTTCATGCACAAACGTATAATCTGCAATCTTGTAAACATGTTGGTGAAATGAGAGCAGTTTGGTCATTCAACAAGTCAAAATCACTGCTAGTGTAGCTACCATGATGTAGTATGATTTAACTGGCAATTCGAATAGAGATGATTTCTTAGCATGCATCTTCCTCTCAAAAGTCTCACTATTCCTTTATGTACTAACGATACTGAAATTGATATTTCAATCAGTTAGTCCAGAATCCAGCAAAAGCTATCAAGTAATAGACTCTAAAGCTAAGAGCCAAAAATAAAATCTATATTAATTACCCTGTTGTAAAGGAAATAATAACAAAACTGATGCAGAGATTACATAATGGATTTGATGATTCTATGAAATTTCTATGATGTTATGGTCATGTAGATTGGAAGCCTCAGTTCCTTAGTCATACAACATTTTGGCAGATTGTGTTTTCAACTTTTTTCCTTCATGCTTTAAAGTTTTCTCAACACACTTCTCATTTTTAGATATAGCTTTTGCAATGGCTTTCATCTTTCGAGCATTCTTTGCTCTCTTCATTGGTCTTCCCTTCACCTTTCTGTTTAGAAAAGAGTCCCATGATTAGAGGAGAAATAAAGGATTCAAATAGCAATCACATATGAAACCAAAGGCAAGCAAGGAAAAGAATTAGAAACATTTGTCAATAAGTAGGTGAATGAATTTGTCGTCAACAGATTTTAATATTACCTTTATTTCTTATATAAATAAAAGAAAACATTTTGAATCCATACATCCATTAAAAAAAATAGTAATCAGACAGAGCACACACAAACATACAAATAAATAAAAGTCTAACAATTCAGGGCAAAAAATCATACCCATTTAAATGCTCATAAACTATATCATGCCAGAATAAAGGAAAGGTAACCCATGCATTTAAAATGTAAGATTAATATCCCACAAAGGTCAGAGATAGAAAACAACAGAGTTGCTACAGAAGAAAGCACACCTCCAGAATAGTCAGGATTCCTACTCCCCAACTTCAAAGGTGCCATATAATGAAGCAAAAATAACCCTAACACCAGAACTGGTTTTGGTTTGGAACTCTAAAAAATGGTCCCAACTCCCAATACACAGGGCATCAAAAGTCGTCCAAGTCATAACCAATCCAAGAAGTAAGCCACCATATGCTGTTAGACAAAGAATAAAAACTTAACAGAAACATTTTTTTATCCTATTCTCACATGGAAAAATTTGAAAGGCTCTAGAGATCAGCCTCTTCAATTAGGATTCATCCTCATCAAACTTCACAAATCTGAAGAAGCAAAACTAAGTGTTCAAGTTACCAAGTGATTCAGTGGGTTACACACCTCTTATCTCCAGAATTAGTGATTCAGAGGGTTACGCCTTGGGAGTGTGCCTAATTTGCTAGCTTATCAGCAAGGTCGGTTTGGTCAACACTGCAGCATAGGCATCTAGAATGTGATTTCTATGTGCCTCATGTGATGCATTTGGAGAGAAAGAATGCTTGGAGCTTTGAAGGACATGAAAAATCAATTTTAAAGCTGGAATTTAGCTTCTTTGGATCCATATATGACTGGAAATCAGCTTCAAGATGGCACTCTCTCTCTCTCTAATTTACTAAAGTTGATTGATCTTTGTAATTTTCATTAAGAAATATTGGTGTACCGTGTGTCTCATGTATACTTTCCATATACATGACTTGCACCCCTTTGCGCTTTTTAATTAATTATTTTCTCATTAAAGAAAGTTACACGCATCCGATGGGTCATGAACCCATAACCTTACCCTCTACCTTGCTCCTTTTTATTTTTTAAGTCAGCCTCTACCTTGCTCTTGCAAAAGGAAGAGGTGTCATTGATCTAAAACTCATTGTCTGTTGCAGATCTACACTTTCTTGACAACCCAGAAATTACCACCAATCTTTCACCTTTTACAAATATTTTATACAACAAGTTTTTAAACCTCAGACGCCTCCATATCCAAAAGTATGAAAACATTCAAGCATAATAAACAAATGCTTGTCAGCAAACTGAAAAGACATAACTATAGCATACTCCATGCATATCTCTCAAACATGTAAAGACATTATGACCTGGATATGGTGGTACATTCCTTATTACTGGACCATAAAAACATAGACTGACAGAAATGTCAACCAAGACCCATCTTTCTCTGCCCAAATTCTGATTGAAAAACCAGAATAAATTATCTAATGTTTCACCATATAATTAGTTAGAGCTCCTCTGCCTTGTATTGTTGACCGAAAATTAGAAACTATCAGCTGAGCAGTTAAGATTGAACTCAATAATAGTCTAGGATTACATGAAAAGATAAGAAGCTTTAACTGATATATACATACCCGTGTGTGTCAGTTTTTCATTGGTCAATTGGTAAGTTACACACACACACACACACACACGTATATATGTAAAAAGTTTTATTAGAAAAATAAGGAACACCTAGTACACAAGATGTCTACTAGATGTATATCACATCTAAGATTTAAGAGTACAATTATTATCAAGAAACTCTAAAAAAGTTCAAGAAAGAGAAACTTCCCAAGGCTGATAACGATTCAAATAGAGTTCTCAACAATAAGTTACACACATATGATGAGTGCTGAATTCATGACCTACCCCTTATCTCATTCTCTTTTTTTTTTTTGATAAATTTTTTGTGTGTATACAAAAGGCAGGGACGTAATCAACGCAAGATGATGACTCGCGCTTACTAGGAATTCCTTGTTGAACCCCTTATCTCATTCTTACTAGGAAGGAAGAACATATTGAACTAGAGCTCATTGGCACAGTTCCATTATATATATAACAAGCTTTCTATTTTCTCAGCAATAAGTTGCACACATATTATGAGCGTCGAATTCATGACCTGCCCAATATCTCATTCTTACTGGGAAGGAAGAACAATTTGAACTAGAGCTCATAACAAGGTTTCTATCATAACCCATCACTCTTAAATTACTTGCTAGTTGCTACAATTGGGGAAACAAAAATTCAAGATGCTAGTAGAATGGTACATATAAATATAATCCAAAAAAAAAAAAAAAAAGTTATAAATATAAAAAGGGTTTAAGACTAAATTACAATAAACCATCTAAAATTGTCAGACAACATAAATAGAACACAACACATACACAAATATAAAACACACATAAACATAGTACAAAGGATATTTCACAAATTTTCATTTTCCAATACTTACTTTACGTGAGCAGCAGAGGCTGAGATCTTAGCAACAGATTCTGACGTGTCCATTGCTGCAAAAAAAAAAAAAAAAAAAGTTTAAATTTTACTTCAGCAATAAAACTAAAATAGTATAACATAAATTAAAATTTCAAAAAAAAAAAAAAAAATTCGATGCTGGGAGTACCTTGAGGGATATCTGAAACGTTAACTTCGGTGGTGTCCATTGAATCGGCAGCGTTTCGCTTCTTCTTGTTCCTGTTCTTCGCCATTGTTCAGAGATCTGTCGAGGGTTTTTTTTTTTTTTTTTGGGTTACGAAGTTTAGGCAAAAACCCTAGCTTAATGAAAGGTCCGCAATGGGCTGAGCCCACCTTAGTACTTGCTGGGTTCTTAATTTAGAGCCCGGCCCGTTGTATATTTCATATAAATCCAAACCTAAATGTATTTTAATTTTAATTTTGGGCTGGGCTTAAGAGTTTGAAAGCCCAGGAAAAATAAGAGAGAAATGCAGAGGTAAAAAATGTTGGGGATCGTAATGTGTTTTGTTTACCAAAAACCCAAAAAAAAAAAAAAAAAAAAAAAAAAAATGAGAGAGAAAGACAATGTACAACTTTATTTTGGCTGATAATTATCAAAAAATATACCTAACATGAATTGAAGGGTCGGTTTTTGGTACAACCAATTAGCTGTGTAAGGTACTAAGGTCATCAATTGAACTGTTGAAGTGTCGATTTTTTTTAATGTAGTAAATATATGAAAAAAAAAGTTTTGATGAAAAGGTATTGAAAAAATGGTCATTCAACATTTCTACTAACACACTTTTTTTTTTAATGTACCATACCTACTCAGTTTTAATCTTTCATTTGTTATAATAAAATAAATATTAAATAAGACAGTATCTTCTTATATTAACAACTAAGATTAAGTAGGTACAATAGAATTATCATTGAAAAAAAAAAAATATATATATATATATATATATACACACATATTATTTAAATTTAAGGTCTACCTTCTAAGTTCAAATCACCATGACAAATTGTAAATTTTAAGGTAGGTGGTTCAATTTGGTCAATTTCTCCACTAAAAAAAATGAAGGGAAGAAAAGAAAACATTGATTCAATTGGTTTTTTTTTTTATTGAATATCTAATATAATAGAAATATATGAAATTGAAAATCCAACCATGGGTTTCAGTTCAACGATTAATAATTTCTTTGTTGTACACAGACTGTTTTACGAAATTTTACACATAATCTAAAAAATAACTAAAACTTTGATTTAAATTCACGATTTTCAGCTTGAAAATCGTATTTTTAAGTTATTGACTTATTGTTTTAATTGTTTTTTAGGTTGTATGTAAAATTGTATAAAACAGTTTATGTAACACAGTCCTTGCTAGTGAGCCGTAGCATGTACAAAACAGGCATTAATTTAACACGTCCTTCGCAATGGTTCCAACTGTGACCAAATCCCAGTGATATTAAAACTGGGCCATTTGCTATTTATAGTCACTCATAGAAACATAGCCCTCACACAATCTTGTTGGGGTGTCATAAATGATGTATATATCCACCAATACTATTTATGGTTTCAAGATAATTAATTTTGCATGCCTTAACGGCATGTGATTTAGGCTTTTAGCAAGTAACATTATTAATGGCCAGGCCAGATCGTGTGTCCCATCATCATAGAAATTATTGCTATGCAAAAACAGCGGCTACTTCCAACGTTTATTGGGGTTTTTCTTGTTGGCAATAACCGGCTAGGTATTTTTCATGGCCCCCATAGTTTGTTAGGTGTCACACATTCTGGCAAAGTTTTGATCTCAATTGGGCTCAGTCTTTTCGAATTCAAATGATTTATGATCAATTATGTGTTGACTACAAAGTTAATTGAGATTATTACACAAAGAAGAATGTTGGATACAGTAATCTAAAGTGGTTTCACAGTGGGCTCCATGACCAAGTGTGAAGCATTATCAAGCAACTATAGCATATTGGCCTTAATAGTTGTGAGAGTTGTAACTTTGCTGATTGATAGAGCAGGCTTGTTTTAAAGGGGAGCGCAATATAATATGTGGACCATTTGTCCATTTGCATAAAGAAACTACATTTTGGGTTTCTTTGGAAATGGGGATTGAACTTTGTTCTCGTTCATACCCTCTTTTCTTTGGCGGGCCCTGCTTGTCCTTGTATACAGTGCACGTTTCTGTTATGTCACACATCAAATATGTTCCTATCAGTAGAAATAATGGAAATAAATAGAAAATACTAACCACTGCGGGATGTAGCTTGATAGTAAAAGTTTTAGGATCGCTTCACTTGATAAGCGGTTTGAGCGACAATTCTAACAAGATCCATGTGATACACGTAGTATTATTTATTACCATCACGTAGTGTGAAGTCGATAAATCCACACAAGAAACCTATTTTTCATTTAGCAAAAAAAGAAAAGAAATAAATACTGAATTACCAGCTTATTATTATTATTATATCTTTCTTTCTTTTTCTTGTTTCTGCCATATCCTTGACTTGATTTTTACTCAAGCAGGATAAGAGAACTGAGAAGCCTAACTTTAGAGACTCATCACTTTTAAGACCAACTGACACTATCATTCCATTATACTCAGAAAAGCCAGTACATTGTCAGAAACTTCATCCTCCTTAATGATGTTCAATGATTGTAAGGTATCTTGGCACATGACAAAGGAAAAGAAGTGTTAATCTAAATTATCTAATTGCATTTACACATGCCCTGGTGTGAAAATAGTCCCCAGTCTTTACTTGCTTTTTGTGGCTAGCTAGGATTTCTAGTTCAATCAAAAACCTTAACTAGCATCTAGCAAGTAACAACTTTTACTAAAGCATGAATCCTAAATACCACAGATTGTTTACCAAATTGAATTGATGTGAATTTAGGGTGATTGGTATTGCATGAAAGGGCGTTTAGTCAAACAATTGGTGGGAAATTAAATAATAATATTAATAAAAACTCTCACATGAAGTAATTATTGGACCCCTTTTGGAAGGGGCATGATTACTTTTGTGTAATATTTTCTAAGGCTTTGTGTAACTGCCGAGAATATTGGTAAACTGGTTGTGATATTCCAGACAAAGCTTCTGGTGCATTGCCATTTGCCATGGGGTCCATTTGGAATACATGTTCATGAATTGGTCACTTTTCTCTAAAATGTTGCTAATCCAGAGGTTTTATCGTGCATGGCACTATTAGATTAGATTTATCACCTGCTAGATTGATTCATGAGGTTGATGCCCAAGACTTGGCGAGAATATCCAGTTTTTGGAACTAACACAGTTCATCGATTAAGTAAAAAGGTTTTTATAAAATAAAAAAAGTCATCATTTTTATTATTTTTCTTAGATTTCATACCCCTAATTATTGATTTTCTAATAGGCAGAGCAGAAACTTTGCAGAAAAGGCAAATTACCAATGAGCGCTGTTAGGAGAAATATTGTTTATGTAAAGGTCATACATGATTCTTCAATTACATATACGAATGATCAGTGTGCTATATACAGTTAAAAAAAAAAAAAAAAAAAAATTAGAAAGATTCAGTGTGCTAAAGTATAGTTCATTTCTAGTTTTTTGTAACTTTGTTACTAATGGACTATGGAGTATGGAGTACAGTTTGAACTATTCGACTCCCTATAATTAAAGGGTTCTACTTCTTTTCTTTTCTTTTTGTGTAACAGTAAAATTATGTCTAAACCCAACAGAACAGCTTTGAATGGTATAAATTACGTCAACATTTTCATTTAATTGGTGGCCTAAGTAAAGTCATGTATTATCTAAAATTTTAGATAGCCATGCCTAAAGTTAGATAGCACAGTGTTCAATTCATGGAAAGGTGAAGATGAGTTTTCATCCTATAAAGTTATTTATACCATTCGAAAAGATAAAACATATCTATGATAACGTGTTAGAAAAGGACAATGCATAACTTTGATTTCAAGATAAAGTGTATGGGAGTGTATATAAAATTAATAATAATAATATTAGAGAGAATTCAAAAAAAAAAAAAAAAATCAATGTGGCTTAACCTCAGAGATTTACATTGATCACTGAAAGCTATTGATGAAATCTTTACTATTAAGCTCCATATTACATTTATAGTAGGTTAAATCATATTATACCAAACCAAATTCTAATACTTGCATTTCAAGCAGTATTATAATTAATTTGTTTGCACTTCAATTAAAATTAAATACAATGAGAAGTTAAAAGTGTTACTTTCACAACATTTTCATAACACTTTCATAACAAATCCCGGTTGGCAAATTGCTACAAGTTTTTAATTTGAATCTATCACTAAAATTATTTTTTTACCCACTAGTAAAAGCATGTAACAATCTGCCACATAAATTTGTTATGAAAATATTGTAAACATAACATATCTCGGATACAATTAACCGAAATTAAAATTATATTATAACAAACTCGGCCTTCAATGGGATTGGTTCTTGATATCCTTCAGACCATTTAATTTTATTCTGAAAAGGTATTGCTTCATTAAATGTGTGGATGAGGGTGAGGCGGAATCTAATATATGACAATGACTTTGTTTATTCAATTTATATTTTAATTAATGTATTTTTTTATCTATTTTATTATACATTTAATTTTTAAAAATCTCAATTTCTTAGGTATACTAGTATAATTACAACTGTAACTTTATAAGATATACTTTCTAAACAAAATAAATTAATAAAAGTAATCTTTTGTGGAATTCTTGTCTCTTTTTTTCTCTTCTTTTTTTGGGTTAAAGACCAATTGACCTATGACTTCACAATAAAAATGTAGTCTTTATTGTATATAGAATTACGATCATTGCTACAACTTTTATTAAATGATGAAAAGGGAAAAGAGAGAAGGTTCTCGCGCATTCTAAATCCTAATCCTTATCAGAGACCATAGCACTAGTCACTGTTATCCAGAATATTATTCTAACCATGCAATCATACTAAGCATTTGTTATGCAAGTATGCAACCAAACCATGCGGGGTCACAATATCTTCTTTTTGCTGAACAAAAAATATAATGGGGTCACAATATCACAGCAACCAAAAGATGTTTTAGCAATGAAATTGGGAAAAAAACAGAGAAAAAGACCAAGCATTAAGTTCCAATGCCCCCGGGGATTAGGTGGGTTTTGCTCATTCAGACCAACCAGAGAAAAAAGTGGCTTTTCTTGTTGCTTCTGATTTGTTACAAGTTACAACTTGCTAAGGAAACAAAAAAATTCTCACAATTATTGTAACAACTCATCTTACAGCAAGCTATGAATAGTAGAGGTCAAATGGTGAGTTTACACCTTAACCATTCATAGCTCTCACATGACGAGTTGTAACAAAAATTGTGAAATTTTTTGTGTTATTACATTGCTCTTGATTTATTCATCTGCCGCCCTCCTTTTCCACCCTAATCATGGGGGGGCCACATTACCGTTATGATAATTTTCCTTCAATTAATTTATTAAAATTCTTGATTTGTGATTGAAGTTATTCAAATTACCGAATTATCCTTACCTGAAAACATACTAATAATTCAAACTTGGTCATCATTTCTCTATTTGAAAAGTGTTGTGCGAGTGAAATTTTCGTTATAGTTGGCCACCTGGCCTCATTTAGTATTCTCTTTACCTTCTTTTTCATCCAAAGAATGCTATTCTTTAGTATTTTTTATTCAATATATATCTATATTTTAATTTTCCACAACTACTTAAGTAGCTTGTTGTGGTATTGTAACATAATAAAAGTAGCGTCAATTATGAACATATATAAAAATTATATTACTTTAATCATATTTTCATCACCTTAACAAGTTGATCAAAAGTCAAAAAAAAAAAAAGGAAAAAAAAAAGACCATGATTAAAAATTAAAATATTTGTAGCGTATGGTGCAGGTAACAATGTGAAATATTTGTGTGTATCAAACACCTATAAAAAATGCAGTTGATGTTGAAGTCTAGAAGATATATAATATTCACAAAGTGCTTTATACACGCACACCACACCAAATAGATGACTGCCGATGATTGCTGCCATAGAAGCAAATTAATTAATGTTTTGTAAATAATTAACCACTACTGCCCTTTTGTTCAATCGTGTGTTGGAACCAGCATCTTCTTGAGCTTAAAGGTGGCTAACTAAATCAAGTATTCGAACTGATATATTCATCAAACTAATGGCCTGTTTGGATGAAGAGGGGGAAGGAGGGGAGTAGAGTAGTGTTGGTTAAAAAGAAGCTAATTTTGTATTAAATCTACTATATTTTACTTTACTCTACTCTCTCTCCCTCTCTCTCAATCCAAACTGACCATAAAAGACAAAACTTGAACTTAGACTTTAGAATACACCTAAACTTAAACTTTTCAAACTCACACAGAAATTTAAATATGATGACATTGACTTAATACCAAATGTTTTCAAAAACAAACTGTGAAATGAGCAGTCTAATATGCAGTTTACATCGAATGGAGGAGTGGAGGAGGACTTGTGTAAGGTCAAAAGCGGTTTAGTGATAAAGTCAAATCGAATTGGTGGTGGTGGAGTAGTAATTATCATTTTTTTTTTTTTAGTAAACAGTAGTACTTATTAGAACACACACGAAAATAATAATAATAATAATAATAATAGTGGTTTAAACCGAGTTTATAATACATTACATAACCAGAAGTACAATTACAAAATGGCATAACCTTTGTAGTTGTAGACTGAGGTTATAAACAGCAGACACTAGACACACACAACCAATGTGGGATAAGCATCCATATTTTTTTTTTTTGGTAAACAGTAATATTTATTAGAACACACACGAAAATAATAATAATAGTGTTCTAAACCGAATTTATAATATATTACATAAAAATAATAATAATAATGTTTTAAACCGAGTTTATAATATATTACATAACCAGAGTACAACTACAAAAAGGGTCTAACCTTTGTAGCTGTAGACTGAGGTTATAAACAGCGGACACTAAACACACACAACCAATGTGGGGATAAACATCCTTTTTTTTTTTTTGAGTAAACAGTAATACTTATTAGAACACACATGAAAATAATTATAATAGTGTTTTAAAATCGGGTTTATAATACATTACATAACTAGAGTACAACTTCAAAAAATTAACCTTTATAGTTGAGGTTATAAACAGCAGACACTAGACTCACACAACCAATGTGGGATAAACATCCCTAATAATTATCATTTGATTGATACATAATGTTATAAAAAATTCTAGGACTAACATAAAAATATAAATATAAATACAATTTTTGTCACATTTATATATGTTTTATGTGATAGATTGTGAGTGTTGAGTCCATTTAAAAGTGATATACAGTCAATTATAATTTGTCACGTAAGAGCGTTATGAATAAAATTGTGTTGATTTATGAGACAGTAGGTTACTTCCTATGTTTTCCTTCAAATGATTTATAGGATTTAGATTAAATGCAATTTAAATTTATCAGTTAATTTTTAAAGTTTAGTGTACAACACATAACTAAAACTAGTCTAATCCGCCAAGCCAAAACAACCAAAATTTTCAATTGACACACCGTTTTTGGAGTTTTGTAGGTCAACGATGGTTTGTAATTTTTCCAACCGCCAATGGTCGTTTGGTTGAAATTTGCTCCCTCAACCCACTCAATCCGATCTGCACACAATCCTACTTTGAGGTCTATTTCCAAATTCCAAATGACCTCAATTTGTTCTTTGATAGTGGGCTCTTTGTGGCAAGCTTTGACGAGGAGAACCTCTTCTAGTCTCTAGACCTACATGGACCTCGAGAAGCTCTGATCCAAACCCGATTGCCACAAACTCAGCACCCAAACTTGACAATGCGAGTGAAGAAGGAAAAGGAGATCAAAGCTTAAGAATGAGACAACGACATAGCAATTTTGTGGATGGGCTTCCTTCGGCTCGTGGACAATGGAGAATGGGGGAGACGATATTACGGGCAATGAAAGGAGTCAAGTTAGGCAACAATGGAGACCGTGTTGAGGGGAGGGGGCTGTCCAGATGTAGGTTTTGTGACTTTTTTTTTTTTTTTTTTTTTTTTTTACTGTTGAGCTTTCATAAAACATTTTCTACTCATGCAAAGTGAAACAAAAATTTCCACTAAAAATGCGAAGTTTTCTATTGATTAAGCCCGTTAAGGTCCTCATTTTCGTTGACTTTATTATTGTTTTTTTATTAAATACCAAAAAACTTAGAAATTTCCGTAAAAAAATAGAAGAAGAAAGAGTTACGAAGGGGGAGGGGGCACAAACAGAATAGAAAACCATAATAATAATTAGTAATAACAACAACAGCAATAAAAATAAAAATAAAATAAAAAGTCAAAAAAAGATTGTTGAAAATGAATCTATTCAAATTTCAAAGCACAAGACGATAGTGGAATGATAATTTGAGGTTGTCACGTTACGTTAGCTCCTTTGGGTTTTTTTTTTTTTTTGATAGGTTTTGGGTTTTTTTTTTTTGTTTTGGCTGAAGGTTGTCACGTTCGCTCGGTTTATTTGTCATGTAATAATAATGCATTAATAGTTAATACTACTAAAGACACGTATGCAGGATTTAAGACATAGGCTGCGATTGGTTCGATATAAATTGAATTTCGAGTGTAAAATGAATGCAAGAAAAAATTGATGCAGATCGGTTAAGGGAGAATAAAATATTTTAATATTTTATGTTGTTTTATTATTCCCAGTGGAATTAGGATTTATTTGCTTTTATAAGTTCAATTAAAATTTTTTTCCTCATTGAATTAGGATTTTAATTGTTTTTCTTTTTCTAGTTAAATTGCTTTTCCTTTCTCAAATAGAAGTAGGTTTATTATTTCTTTTCCTAAAAGGAGTAGGAGAAATTATGCTCCTATAAATACTCTTTAAAGAGAGGTTGATTATGTTATGCGTTGATTAATAAAAGTTTGTTCGAAATGTTTTCTCTATTATTTTGCCTACTAGCCTAGTGTTCTTGTCGAACTTAGGTTTCGTGGAAGAGTTGTAATAATTGTGTATTTTAAATTCTACTTCTACACGCCTACACTGCATCAAAAATGAATTCACGTAAGGAAATTAGAATCCAGGTGTTTGGGTGTGCAATGGAAAATAGTCCGGAAAACGATTTCCAGTGTTTGGTAACATTCTGAAAATGCTATTTTCTTACAAACTTTTCACATTTTCTCAACCATTTTCTCATCTTCCAAACAAATTTTATATCAGAAAATCCACCACCACCCACACACCACCACCCACAGAAAATCCACTACTATCCACACAAAACCCACCACCACACAACACAAAAACCACCAAAACACCACCACCCACACCACCACAACAACAACAAAAAAATCAGAGATCAAAGAGAGAAAGATTGAGAGATTGAGGGAAAGAGAGATCGGTCTTCAGCGGTGGCGACGATCTTTAGCAGTGGCAACGAGATCGGTTTTGGGTGGGTCGAGATTGATATGGGTCTTGGGTGGATCGGGTATTGTAAAGGGTGGGTTTGAGAGAAGTGTTTTGGTGGCGACGTGGGAGTGACGGATCGGAGATGTTAGAGGTGAGATGGGCTTCGCCAACGTGAGGGAGAGTTTTGCCTTGGTGTATCAAGTACATGCAGAGCTCAACGTGGGCGGAGGTGAGGTTAAGTGGATCGGGTACGGCGGCACTGCTCGTCGGAGTGTAGGGGACCTTGGACCGACGTCTACGTGTGGGGTGGAGCTACGTCTCTCTTGTTGGTGCGTGGGGTGGAGCTAAGGGGAGATGGGTTTCGGACCCCTGTGCTCTCTCTCTCTCTCTCTCTCTCTCTCTCTCTCTCTCTCTCTCTCTCTCTCTCTCTCTCTCTCTCTCTCTCTCTCTCTCTCTCTGTTTGTGAGTCCTGGAAATCATTTGAAGGTAAAATGAGGGTGTAATTGATTTTATGGCTAAAGTGGGTGATTTTACAGCCAAAGCAGAAATGATTTTCCGTTAACCGTATTTTTCGTAGCTGCCAAACACATACAAGGGTGTAAAATAATTTCCTGAAAGTGTTTTCAGGCGAAACAAATGCAACCGTAAACACCTAGTATTAACTCAATTAGGGGAAATTATTGTGTACTTCTAGAGTACCATAAATGTATACTCTCTCCTCTCACATGAATGGTGGGTCCCACTAATTAAATTCATGATGGGACTCATCATTCATGTGAAAGGGGACTATGCATTTATAGTACTTCGAGAGTACCTAATAATTTTCTCTCAAGTGGATGGATGTCATTTATAACATTTGTCTTGCTATCGCTAATCTAATAATGTAATGAACTAGGGGTGTTCGTGATGCGGTGCGATTTTAGGCCATTTTTAGCACCGCACTTTGCGGTGCGGTTTAGCTAAAATTATAATCGCACCGCACCTTATTTTTGTTGTCACATATGTGATGCGGTGCGGTGCGGTGTGGTGCAGTTTAGAGTTTAACCAAAATCATAATCGCACTGCACCTCATTTTGCAGTCACATGTGTAGTGCTATATATAAGATGAGATTTGAAATTGGTATATTTTTCAAATTTTGGGCATTTCCTACCCATCCCAAAACTAAATTTTCCATTTTTTGTTTTGGCCAAGTTTTAAATTATTTAGCTAATTTTTCTTTATTTTGGGTTGGCTTTTCTAGTCAACATTTGTTATGGTTATCAAACTTTTTTTTTTTTTTAAACTAGGGTTATTAAACTATTAATAATATATTTAATATTAAAAATAAATAAATATATTAATATATAGAGAGGGTGTGGTGCGGTGTGGTTTGTGCGGTTTTTTTTATTATAAAACAGCAAATTGCGTTACACCATGCGATGCGGTGTATTGTTACATGCGATGCGGTGTATTGTTACTTGCGGTCCGGTGCAGTTATGCTATTTTGAGGGCAGTTTTGGTGCGGTTTTTGCGGTTTGTGCAGTTTATACAGTTTGGTGAACACCCAGGATGTAATCTATGAAAAAGTGTTACATTGACAATATTTTCATAAAAACTTTTAAGTGGTAATTAAGTTGTTGGTTTTAATTTGAATGTATCATTGAAATTAATTTTTTGCTTATTAGTAACAATGTGCCACTTAAAATTTGTTATCAAAATGTTGTGAAAATGTTGTACATATAATATTTCTCATAACGAACTAAAAAAGATCAAGGAGAAAAAAAGCTATTATGTGAACATATCATCCTTATAGAATAAAATTTGCATAACTTGAGGTTGTCACATAAACCATATTAAATAGCAGGTGTCAAGAGTCTAGTATTATCTCTAAAATTCAAATTTCTCATTCTTCAATTATCAAACTTTTTTTAATACAAATTTAAATATGAGTTTTAATGTTTTATCATATGAATAAGTAAAGTAACACAAAATTTCAAAATTTTGATAACTTAACTAGCACTTCTTAGTGTATTCATCGAAAACATTGAATTTCAAATCCCCCGACTATTGATTTATGGAAAAAAAAAAACAAAATATTAAAAATATTTTTTACAATTGTTAAGATGATATATTGTGATTAATAATTAATAATTAATAAAGTAATATCAACAACAAATTTAGATGAAAATGATGTTCTACTGATCAAAACTTGCCAGTTACCACCTTAACAAATTTTTTATTAAAAAAAAATTATGTTCTCTCTCTCTTTATGTGTGTGTATATATATATATATATATATATATATTTTTTTTTTGTTATAGGCCTCTCCTCTCTTTTTTACTTATTTATGGGAATTATGTCCTCTTTGATCATATAGTCATCATACTTGTACGATATTTAGGGGAAAACATCCTTAAGTAGTATTCTAAATCTTCTTATAATTTAAATTAATAGCAAACTTTACAATATATATATATAATTTGTACTTGTATTTTATACCTATGAAAGCCCCTTTCATTTGATCATAATTGGAATGAATTCACTTAGATTATCATAACCATTGAACATGATTCCACACTCATAACTGTTCTATAGGTCCATCATCATAGTCAGTGGCGGAGCTAGGATTTTAGGTTAGGGGGGGCGAGATCAAAAGTCAAGATTGGAGTAAAATTAAATTGAAAATGTATTAATTGATATTAATAACAAAATAAATAAACAACTATATGCAAATGTAATTGTCGTCCACAATTACAATTTGGGTTTGTAAAAAAACTTGTTCTTGAGACTAAAAAATGTTGGTAAAGAAAGAAAAATTTGTTATATGAAACAAAGGTGTTATGAGTAGTTCTAGATCACAAATTATTTCACAATTTTTTTGTCAAAACCCTGACATGAGAAACTATGAGTGGTTAACCAATACTAACACATAAACCCACCATTTTTTTTTTTCAACAATCACACTTTGCCATATAACAATTATGACAAGAAGTTGGAAAAAAATTTATGTTCCTCGACTTTTTCAAGATGCTTTAGTGACTAGAGAGTGAAGGTAAATATTTTTTTTTCTCATAATTCTATTCAGGAAAATAGTGGTGGAGAAGTAGGCTGTACAAATGGTTTTATTTTATTATAATATTATTTAAGGTGGGACCCATTATTCTTCTAAAATAATTGCAGTGGGCCGTGGGAATGTGAAATGGGGGTTTTCTTGTGAAACTAATACACAGTATTATATTTATGTAAAAAAGCTGATTATCCTTGTGTATACTAATAATTATTACTTGTACTATATACAATACTAGTACTTAAGAATTTTGGGGGCGTCAGAGGGGGCATTTGCCCCCCCCCCCCCCCCCCCCCCCTCGCCCCCCCTTCCCTCCGCCCCTGATCATAGTCACAGCCTCAGAGGACAATCATATACTGGAGTTAAAACCTTATTGACTCCTTTTAATTTTTTAATTACCAAGAGGACCACCATCACCTTATATACAATATAATTTTTTTATTGGAATTTTTTTTTAGAAACAAACTAATTGTTAAATACACACACATAATTATTAGAATTTTTCAAGAGAATATATATGGTATAATTTTGAACCAGTTTTTTTTTTTTAACTTAAATATTTACTAAATTAAAAATAATTTAAACCAATTGTACATTCAAGAGTTAAGTCCTTTTTGAGTGTGTACCATATTTAAACACTTTTTGATGTGTGGGTTATAGTTGTTGAATAATATATTTAGAATTAAATCTTGATTATACAAAATGAATAAAAAGCTCACGGTTTTAAAAATTGGAACGGTCAAAGAACTGGAAAAGATATCAGTTCCCGATTCTGATTAGTTTTTTTTGTTGGTTTTCCTGATTTTGATCAACCCTGAAACTGGCTAGTCCTATATGGCTTTTAAAATATTGAAAAATTTCTTAATGTCTTCTTATAAAAAAGAATAATCACTCATCTTGTCCCATTTTGTTAGTATTGTTTAAGAAATTATACTCTTTAAGGGAACATTATTTAATGGTTTTTCAAGTTAAAAATATAAAAAATTTCAAAACTTTTTTTTTTTTTAAAGAATTCTACTCTCATTAATTTAGTCTATAATAAAAGAATGTTATGACTTTTTTAACTAAAGTCAGGAGTAATTTAGCAAATTTATCTATTTACATTTCTTTTCTTTTCTTTTAGAGATAGTTTCGATAAGAGATTTTATCAGTTGAGCTAACTTGAACTCATTTTTTATTTATATTATTATTTAAGGGGTTTCTCCTGTTTGGATTCCTCATTTTGGATGCCCAAAGTACCCTCATCCTATTCCCTTACAAGTTTTAAACCAACGAGAATAAATATGTAAAAAAAAACTGCCAACTATTGTCCTAAATTTTAGTTGTTCAAAAAGAAAACTACCAATTGTTTAGCATGTTGAATTTAAGATAATTGTGAATTACTATCTTAACTCCCACAAACAAAAATGCCCTAAAAAAAAGGAGCCCACTCTCCCGGACATAAACACAAATTCAATGAATAGTGCACTCTCCTAATTCTTCAATTTTCTTCTAAAAAAAAAAAGAAGAAGAAGAAGAAGATAGATCTTCACTTTTGACAAAAATTTCCTCATTCTCTCTCATGTTGGCCGTCCTTATTATTTCCTCTTCATTAGATTAATGGCCACTACAATGATGGTGAGTGTTTTGATCCAATTTTTTTCTACATATTTTTTAGACATTGTATATTGGCATTGCTGTTTTTGGGATTTTTGCATAACAAGAGATCAATGTGACGAGAGTATGTTATATTTTGTCAAATTTCTCAACAATGGTGGGTCTCTTATCCTATTAACACATATATCTCCTTTGCGCATTCAGTTCATTGGTGAGGTGTTGGCTGTGTAACTATGACTCTATTGTTTGGAATTGTTTGATAGTTGTCCTAATTGTTACTACGTTTTTTGATGCAACCACGCAGAACACGCTTGATGATACATCAAGTAGGGAATTACCAGGGCTACTAAGGTAAGTTACTACTTATTGTATGAATTGGCCTTATTTACAATGTTGTTTGACGTTGAATGTTATGCCTACTTGATGGTAAAATAATATTATTTGTGAATTTGGAATCTTTTTCTTTTTTTTTGTCTTCTTTTTTTTTTTTGTTAAATGAAAAGCATCCAAGATCCACGTTTGTTTTTGTTTGGATGTTGTTTTCGGTGTTGTTTTTTTTAATTTAATTTTATTTAAAATCTCCTTGCTGCTATTCTGCTTCTTCTACTCACGGCCATACAAACTCTATGGCCTGTAAAGTTCATATTAGATGTGGATCACTTTATCTTTTCTTTTCAGTTGTTACCCTTTTGAATAAGAGGTTAACTTATGATCATCCCTAACATTAGGAAGTCTTTTGAGTGTGTTAGTGTTGGAATTGGATCAGATAAGCATAGTGCTTATCTATATCCGTTTAATTGTATGGTGCCTGGGATTTTCGGGTTGGTAAAGGAGAGGAGGGATTTTTTGTTTTGTGTTAGTGAAGATGTAAAAAGGAAGGATTTTTGGGGTTCTATTTTGAAAGCTTGCTATGAGGTTACCTAAGGAACAGTATCTAAGTACTGTACCTAAGTCTTACTCTTCAATTTAAGCCTCACATGAAGTGATTGTTATCTAAGAAATTGTTGTAAAAAAATTTATTTGTAACATAAATTATATTTATCATTTGTATAATTCTATGTAAAATTCAATTTACATTTTTTTATAGTAATTATTAATTTACTACTCCATAAAAAATGTTACGTACCTTGTCTCAGTTTTAAGGGTAGCTGATATCTTTGAAATTTAAACTATTTTTAACTTTTTTATGGATGTGCAATAAGTGACTAACTATTAGGATTAAAACACTACATTTTAGGATTAAAATTGATCCATTTACCATAAAAGAAATATATTTGAAATTTAAACTCTTTTTAACTTTTGTTATGGATGTGTAGTAAGTGGATAACTTTTAGGATTAAAACAGTACATGTAGTTATCCACAAATGTGTATTATTTTTAAACTTTGAATTTGAAAAAAAAAAGGGTGGTCGAGTAGTGTTTTCTGGATAGAATGTGGGATTTTTAAAAAAATAGTTTAATTCAAAATTTTTAAACATGTACTTTTTCTTTTTTAACTTTTTATTATGGATGTGTACTACATTACTAAATTTTAGGATTAAATCACTACATTTTATGATTAAATTCAACTTGATCACTGTCATAAATAAATACTGATGAGTATTATGTGTGATGAAATAATTTTTCATCACACTCCTAGATTTTTTTGTAATTAAAAAATGTAGTAATTTCAAATTATAATAAATGTTCTAAATTAACCTTTACCCAAAAAATAGAAGAGCCTCTGAGCACGTGCATGAGCGTGTGCTCAGAGGCTAGTTATCTATTAAAATTTTGAACATAAATATATTTTGGAACATTCGAAAAATAACATAGAGAATCGAAAATTTAATAAAAGAATTTTATGACTTTTTAACTAAAGTCAACACTAATCTAGCAAATTTATCTACTAACTTTTTTTGGTTTAGAGATAGTTTCGATAAAATATTTTACTAATTGAGCTAACTGAAACTCATTTTTATCTATTAACTTTTTAAAAATAACTATATTTTGGGACATTCCAAAAATAAAATAAAGAACAAAAATTTAGGACATACAAAATATTATTGAATTCTGATTCCAATCTTATCTATAGAACACCCTATAATGCAAATAATTTTTTTCATTACCTATTCATACAAAACTCCCTTAATAAAAAGGGTGCTATTGCAATTGGTTGCCAATAATTCAAAGTTCCCTCCAATATTACAATGTCACGTTTAACAAATTTTGACTTTGATATAATTTTTTGTATATGTCACAATCTTTATTCTTAAAGGTCATTTTCATTAAAAAAAAAATTAAAATTTCAAAGCACTTTTGTCCGCATAAACAAAATTAAAAAGAAGAGGCGCTCAGGCATAGCCCCACGGTGACAGAACACATTTTCCTTATCCTTTAATTCTTCGAACGTTGATTGAAACAGGGCTGTTATGATTTATGACTTAGTGCCATTTATTTTATTTTATTTGTCCGACATCCGAAAATATTAATAGTAAATATTACCCTTAGACTATACTATATTTACATATGTGCCACTGAGGCATAAAAGGCATAATTAAGAACTTATTATATCCAATGTATTTATGTATTTATTTACTGGGAGGGACCACATTACCCTCCTATATGTGGTGCTTGGATTTTCATCTTCTTGTGCTTAGATATAAATGAAAAATTGCAGTATATTAAATTTTTTTTTTTACGAAATTATAATTTATTTTACATAGGTAATAAGGATATTGATTTTTTTTAAGTATTATGGATATTTTTTAAGCAAAACAAAATATATCAAATACTTTTTAACTTCTTGTATTAATATTTTTTATTTAAAACATTTTTTCTTTAAATATTCACAATTACTAATTAAAACATTTACTTTTTAATGGATAATATAATTAATTCACTTAATCTTCTTGTGATATAATTAATTTCACATAGTCACTTAGAAAAAATTTCAAGTATGATTTTATCAATTTAAATTTTGAAAATTTTGCTTTTGAAAAACATTGTACAAATATTGTTAGTCAAATTATGTTAGTGATACATGCATATGGAAAAGAATCTAATTATATAATCAAGGATTGTTATATTACATGTTTGAATGTCATTGTAATTATTTTCATTTTCATTGTCATTTTCTATTATTTCATTGTCTTCTAAGTGTGTGTTTGGGTTGGACTTAAGTTGCGTTGCGTTGCGTTTCTGGTTTTTTTTTTTTTTTTTTTTTTTTTTTTTTTCACGCGTTTTGTTTTGGAGTAATGCGGTTACTGTTCATTGAACAGTAACCGCAAATATTGACTTCCTGCAGTGAACAGTGTATATATGCACTGTTCACGGACCCACAAATTACACTTTTTATCAACTTTTTCATTAAAAATGGGTCCCACAGCACTATTCACACATTTAAAAATTATTTTGCTACAGTGTTTTCAGTTTTAAGTTTTCAGTTTCAGCAAAATAAGTTCTATCCAAACAGACCCTAAATCTTTTTTATGATTTCTTTTTTGTTCATTTGTGAAAATTTTATCTAAAAAATATGTTATATTTTCTATATTTCTTGCTAATAACAAAATCATCAAGCATTTATGTTTGATATTCAATTAATTATTATTATCTCTCTCTCTCTCTCTCTAAATTTTTCATATGTAGATTTATTTTTATATAATAAATATATAATTCAAAAATATTTTCAATTAAAAGAAACACTTTTTACAAAAAAAAAAAAATAATAATAATATATATATATATATATATATATATATATATATATATATATATAATAGGATAGGAATGCAACAAAAGTTAAACCATAGAAAAATGCAGTCTAATTTGTGAAGGAAAATATTGCAATTTCACTTAACAATAGAATCACCCAATAACCTTAACATGCTTAAGCAAAGATGGATTCAACATATAACTTGATGAATCAATTCTAACTAAACCAAAATGAATTTCACATAAGATTTATATATATATATATATATATATATATATTTAGGTGTAAAATTTAACAAAAAATAGATTTGTTTTATTAAAAAAAAAAAGATTTTCCTTTGCTAGTGGAAAAATTTTTTAAATCTAAGTGTGCATTTGGGAAGCACGTTTTGCGCTTCCCAAGTCCACATTTTGCGTTTTTTTTTTTTTTTTTTTAAAGCTGTGATTGTTGACTTTTCTCCCGTGACAGGACCCATAAACTTCACTTTCTAGCAATTTTTTCATAAAAATGGGTTCCACGGTACTATTCACACATTTAAAAATTATTTTGCTACAGTGTTTTTAGTTTTCAGCTGTATCCAAACGGACCATAATTTTCAATTTTGATTTGGTGTCATGTGTGTTTGCATGAGAGAGAGAGAGAGAGAGAGACTTTGGTGTCTAGCCATGTAAGAGATTTCATGGCCAAAATGTTTTTTTTTTTTTAGATCAAAGATAGAAAGCTTTATTGAGATAGCAAATATTACAAGCTGGACTATATAGCATACACAGTGGACCCCGACAAGTAAAACACAGGTCAATGAAACAAAGGCCACGAGTAAAACATACAACAGTGAAACGGCACACTAGAACAGAGTATACTCAAGTTGTTTGTGCTGCCATGAGGTGCTGGTAATCTGTTAGGAGACCCGACGCAACATCGTAGATGTGCCTTGGCTGAAGTTGAGTCCTTTCGAAGTAGAATTTGTTTTGTGCATTCCATAGAGCCCACACGATAACTGCCCAAGTCTTATGGTCTTGCTGGTTCAGTCTAGTTACCATAGTCCAAAACAATTTGAAGAAGTCTGATACATTGTTCGAACACTTTTGAATTAGTCTACTTGCCATGGACCAGACATTCCTAACAAAAGGGCACTCCCACAACACAGGGGGTCTCTAAGTGTTGGTGGCAAATTTGGCATCGCGTTTCGACCTTCACTTTACGGAGCTGCAAGTTGTCTTTTGTGGGTAGGATGTTTGAACAAGCCCTCCACAGAAGGGTCCAGACCTTAGGGGGCACATTCAATTTCCATACCTTCTTCCAAAGTTCGCCATGTTGCCATGCTTGTGAGTGCTCACCTTGTGCTTGATTTTTGAGTCCAAGAGCACTTTTATAGGCTGTCTTCATTGTGAAGTTTTGGGTGCTATTTTCCTTCCATACTAATTCATCACTGGAATTCAAATTGTTCAAGGGTACTGCCAGGATCTCTTGTAGAGTTGATGGAGCAAACAAGGCTTGAATTTTTTCACGGTCCCACTGTTTGGTTTCTTCATCGATGAGGTCCCTAACAAAGAGTCGATTTGGAGGAGAGCCCAGAAAGATAGGATCATGAGCTAACCATTTATGGGCAGCCACCTCAGTGTGGCGCCCATCCCCAACCCACCATCTAGTGCCCTTCCGGATAATTTCTCTAGCCATGAGTAAACTTCGCCACACATACGATGGATTACTCCCAAGTTCAGCCTCCATGAAAGAGAAATTCGGAAAGTATCGAGCTTTGTACACCTTATAAAATAGTGAATAAGTGTGTTTTATCAATCTCCAAGCTTGTTTAGTTAGCATAGCTAAGTTGAGAGCATGGATATCTCTAAAACTCATTCCTAGATTTGTTTTTGGGCTACAAAGTTTATTCCAATTGATCCAATGAATTTTTTTATCATTCTTTGTCTGCCCCCACCAATATTTTGCAAAGGTTGAATTAATACCGTCACACAAGGTCATTGGGATTTTGAAAATGCCCATTGTATACGTAGGAATTGCTTGAGCCACTATTTTAATCAGTATCTCCCGTCCTGCTTTTGAGATATACTTCTCCTTCCACCTTAGCACCCGCTTTGTAATTTTTTCCTTTAGCCCCTGAAGGTATGTACCTTGGATTTGCCAATCACCATGGGTAACCCAAGATATTTTTCACAATCAGTCATGACTTGAGCTCCCAATATACCTTGTATTGTATCTCGCACCTCTGCCCTTGTATTTTTACTGAAGAATAGAGATGTTTTATCCCTCTCGACCCGATGCCCTCTCATATTGCTCAAGGATGGTTATTAGCTGCTGGCATTCCTCAATTGATGCTTGGCAAAATAGCAAGCTGTCATTAGCAAATAGCAGGTGAGAAATCTGGACTCCATTCCTACATGATAAGATACCTTGTAATTGCTTCCTCTCCTCCACCCTTCGCAACATGGCTGACATACCCTCTGCACACATTAGAAACAAATAAGGTGATAAATGGTCGACCTATTTAATTCCCCTGGATGGGTTAATGAAGCCCCTAGGCTCTCCATTGATAAGCATGAAGTATGAAGCCGTGGTGACAGTTTCCATTACCAAATATACCCATTGTTCATCCAAGCCCAAGTATAGCATCATTTTTTCAAGGAAGTCTCATTCCACCCTATTATACGCCTTACTTATATCTAGCTTTATTGCCATCTGACCATTTTTCCCCTCCCACGATTTTGCATCCTATGCAACACCTCAAAAGCTACAGTTGTATTATTTATGATCAGTCTATCTGGCATAAAAGCATTCTGAACATCAGATATCATTTTTGGTAAAATAATTTTAAGCTGGTTAGCAAGAACTTTAGAATATATACGTGAAATCACATTGCCCAAACTGATGGGACGGAACTCCAAGAGGTATTGGGGATCATTTTTTTTTTTTTTGGATCAACACAATATAGGTGTAATTCATTTTGTGCAATAGGTGACCCGAATTTAGTACAGACAAAATAGCTTCAATAACATCAAGTCCAACTATATGCCAATATTTTTGGAAGAAGAAAGGGGATATACCATTAGGACCTGGTGACTTTGAAGGATGCATCTGGAAGAGAGCTTGTTTAACCTCACTAGCTGTGTAAGGTTGTAATAAAATATGGTTCATATTAGCTGTAACCCGTCTGTCCATTGAGTCGAGCACAACCTCCATATTTGCATTATCTGTATGTGTCGTTGTAAACAGCGTTTTGAAATAATTATCTGCCACTGCTGCAATCTCATTTTCTTCAGTACACCAGCTACCTACATCGTTGAATACCCCCATAATCTAATTTTTTTTCTTCTTTGTTGACTTGCCATTTGGTGGAAAAATTTTGTATTTTTGTCCCCTACTGGTAACCAAATTGCCCTTGATCGTTGTCTCCAGGCTACTTCCTCCTGGTAACAACCTATTTATTTCTCTTCTAACCATTTTGATCCTTTCCACCTGATCTCCATGATTTTGACGCGTTAAGTCCTCCAATTGCCTATGCTTCTCCTCAATTTTTGCTTTAGTATTTCCAAAAGCAAACTGTGACCAACCCATCAATGAAGTCTTGCAATTTTTAATTTTTTCAAATAGCCTAAACATCGGACTGCCATGAGGATTAGACCGGTTCCAGGCTTTTTGAATGACCCATTCACACTCAGGGTGTGCTGCCCATTTTTCCTCAAACCTATGGGGAATTTTTTTACTACGAACAAAAATATTTGGGCCATGAGTAGTGAGGAATATTGGGTCGTGATCAGAGTAAGAAACCTGAAGGTGTGTGACTCGGTAGTGAGGGAAAAGATCCCTCCATTCAATTGTTGCACAAGCTTAGTCGGACATATGCGTCGTCATGCCGTCCATTATTCCAGGTGAAGATGTTTCCAACATACCTAAGGTCAATCAAGTTACAATGGAGCAGAGTAGTTTTGAAAGCTTGCATAAAGGTATGTGATTTGGGTAATCTACCTTGTTTCTCCTCCGATGATAAAATCTCACTGTAGTCCCCGATACATATCCATGGCATTGAGTATCGAGAGTGGAGATGCCGCAACAAACTCCAAGTTTCATGATGATGAGATCAGTCTGGTTGGCCATAGAAACCTATTATTCTCCAAGGGGGACCCATGGGGCTGAACACAATGGCATCAATGTGATTCTGGGAAAAGGTTTGAACATGCAAGTCGATTTCTTCCTTCCAAAACATTGTCAATCCACCGCTCCTCCCCAAACTAAGAATTGTAAAAACTACTTGATACTGTAGGTCTTCTTTCATATTTCTCATCTCCTCCACCAATTTTTTGGTCTCCATGAGAAACAGAACCTTAGGCGCTTTACCTCTCATAAGATGCGAGAGAATTTTTACTGCTCGAGGGTTCCCAAGCCCCCAGTAGTTCCAACTGAGGATATTCGTTGTGATCGGTGGGGCTGTATCGCAGCCTCCACCATTAGGTATGATGATTTTGTGTTGCCAGCCAAAATCCTAAGCCTTTTTCTGTCAATCTCCTCCATCTCCGAATCTCCCTTAGGTTTGTCATTGTGTGCTCGTTCTTGCTTGCGAAACTCAGTCCAATCAGAGAGTCCAGTACCATATCAATTCGTGTTCTGCGAGTTATTTTTTTCCCCTTCCTCGACTTTACTGAGTCACATGGTGTATAAAACTCCTTAGTTGTCTCACGTGACTCCTTAACAGAGACGTGTGTTTGCTAGTCTTTAACTCCTTATCAGATATTGCTTCAATTATGTAATCAATAGGGACACTAATTAGATCAATCCCAAGAATTTTGGACTTATTGATGTTGCTATTATTCTTCATATCAATGGGATTTAAAGCTACTGTTTCAACATTAATAAGCCTTTCCATTTCAGTTCCTTGATTTTCGTGCTTGTCATGCTGCGCAATAACTTCTAAAATAACTCCCTGGTTTGGTTCTGGCTGTGGCGGACCCCTAGCATGTGTTTTGTCCATTTTGGTTTCGCGTCGGTTGGGTGGACTGGGTGGCTTCCTCCCTGAACTATCAGGCTTCCTCCTGTTTCTTGCTCATAACCATTCCACGTAAGGGAGCTCGCCCCCTTCATGTATTTTCTCCTTTGAACAGTCCTATACCTCATGGCCCAACATGCCACAGTTGTAGCACAGTCTTACGAGTCGCTCATATTTAAAGGTGACCTTAACTTCATCTCCCTCCTGACTGATAATAGGAGCCCCGCGACGAATAGGTTTGGTCAATGAAATTTCAATACGGATCCTTAAGAAACATGCTTGGTCGGATGCAATGGCCTTACAATCCACCTCCACCACATGGCCTAGACCACTCCCAATATCTTGGCCTACTTCTTCATTTATGAGGTCAAATGGTAGTCCCCAAACCTGAACCCAAATTGGTAAGACTAGAAAAGACATTGACCTCGCCGTCATGCCTTTTCCCATCTTATGAGCACCAGAAGCTGATCGTCAAAACTCCACGATCCATTATTCATAACCCATCTCAATTGGCTTTCCATGGTAAACTTAAATTGGATTAAGCCATCTCCAACGTCCACCATCTTCAAATCGTTCCCCATTTTCCACACCGACCGTAAGAACTCCTTCATTTCTCTTTGGTTAAGTGGTTAAGGGGTGAGAAACTTTCCTATAACACTAAGTGAATGTTCTGCAAGTGTCCTAACTCGATGGACTGGTCGGATAGTGATTGCTTCCCCTTCCTCTGACGTGAGTTTTATCCTCTCCATACGTTCTAAAATGTTAACAATTTATCGTGTGGGAGAGTGAATTACAAAATTCAAGGCCTTAAACTATTGGCAGAAGTTAATCATTAATCATGATTTGGGACACTTACAACATTTTATTTTAATAAGCAAGTTAGGATTGCAATTAGATTGGATTTTTTTTAACTCAAAATTTTGGGGCCTTATTATCAAGGGTAAGGGCCTAGCAATTTTATCCAAGGGAAAACCCCATAATTTTGATCATGGATTTTCAAAAATTTCATTGAAAATAAATTTAGAAGTCATAACAGTCAAAATAATATATCATATGCTTAAATCAGACCACCAAATTAAAAGATATAGTTAAATCGATGTATATGCATCCTATGATTAGAACTAGACAAGTGTGATTGTGATTAATTAATTGTGATCGGCCATTTAAATGATTACTTATGATTAAAAATGTGTCCTAATCCATTTATCTAGGCTTAGAACAAGGGTGCACCTGATAAGCATGGGATTGTTTGATTCTAATGGATTAATAATAAAGTTTTTTGTATTTTAATTAATTTTTTTTACAAATAAGTATATATTAAGATTAGATACTTATTAGAGATCCACTAGCATCATTTGAACCTAAAAAGGGTATATTTTGTGTTCCAAAGTTGGATAAAACTATATATAAATAAAACCCGTCAAAATCACAAATAAAATAAAGTCAAAGAGTCAAACCAGCACTCAGGGTCCAACTGCTATTCCTGGCTTTGAGTGCCAATCAAAACTTGCCACTTAAACTTTGAATACAAATCCTTTGTATTATTTGTTGAGTTCTGTAGGGACACGATTTTGGAGCCCAAACCCCTATTTTGTGAGTCTTGGTCCAAAAAGCCTAACACAATGAATTTTTTGTAGAGTATGGATCAAAGAACTAGATTTTAGCAAGTTAAATGGGGTATTGCACGGAATAAAGTAACACATAAACAAGAACAAAAGCCATTATATTGAAAGACCACACCATCTAATAGAGCTAAACACTTAGTTTGTATATACGAATCAATGCAGTGGGGTTCCTTTGCATGCTACAGTTCCCTCTCCTCCTTTTTCCGTCCCTCTCTTATGGGAGCTTTTACACATTATATAGGCATTTTCCGATCATCTAGGCTTTACACTTGTCGATCATCCAAACCTCCACTTGAGCATCTGTCCCATCAGACACCTCTTTTAATTCTTTGTGAGTTGCGGTAGCCAAGGTAGCACTGCTCAGGGGTCTTCTCCACATTAATGCGGCCAGGAAAGTAGCTGTAGTGTATTCAATGTGGCGGTGGCAGCTTTTGCTTAGATATTTTGTGTTTCCTTCCTTTTCACGTATTTAGGGGATGGGCTTTAGTGCTTAGGATGTCCTTTCGCTTCGAATTTTCAGTGTCCGAGGATAAATTCCTCCTCGGACCTGTTTTCTTTGTTTCCAGTGATGTTTAACATGAGTTGCTTAAGCCACGTTAACTCCTCGGATGGGTTGGTGTCCTCGGACGGGTCCAAGGCCCAACCTGTTATTTTAGGCCATAGTCCCCACAAGTTCCATTTTATATTTCACCAATCGTAGTATGCCATGTGTTTATTATTATTATTATTATTTTTTCATTTTAATTTTTTTAATAAATAAAGTCAAATAAATACATGATAAGTTATAATTGGTGGAGTATAGGGGTCCGTTTGGTTGGGAGGATGGAAAATTGAGAGGATAGAAAATAGAGGGAGGATGGAAAAGTAGGAGGATAGAAAAGTTTTTAGTTTTCCTCATTTGTATTTGGTTGAGAGGGTGGAAAAGTGGAAGGATGAAATTTTTTTTGGTTTGGTTGAAAATAAAGTTTGTATAAATTTACCATCATGTCCCTCTTAAATAAAACAAAAAATAATGCATTATACTTTTTTTAAAAATTGTGTATAGATGAAAGTGGACATTTCAAAAAATAGCATAAGAAATTATCCAAAAGTGTTTTCTTAAAAAAATAATAAAAAAATTAAGAAAAAAAGAAAAGAAAAGAAGGAAAAGAAGAACCCACCACCTGACAAAACCAAAGAAAGAAAAAAGAAAAAAGAAAAAACGAAAAGCCAACGTTACAAAGGAAAAGTCGAAGGAAAAAAAGGAAGAAAAAAAAGAGAGCCAGAAACATAAAAAAAGGTGGGGCAGTTTTGTTCAAATATTTTTCCCACTTTTCACTCCAATTTTCTCTCCAATTTGGAGAGATTGTATTTTGAAGGTGGAGGAGAGAAAACTTGTGGGCCTCACCACTTTTCTCTCCCCCTCTTCCTCTCAACCAAACAGTGAAAAATGTCATTTTACACCCTATTTTCCTCTTCTTATTTTTCATTCTTCCTGTTTTCATCCCAACCAAACATACCCTAAAGTCGAACATAAAAAGTGGAATAGATTATTTTATTTGTATTCTTCAAACTCCAAATTTGCCATTTTATGATTTTTTTTTTCTCAATTCATCTTGTGAAGCTTTTTGACTTGATATTCTATATATTTAAGTATTGGGGACTTTGAGTCTCACTCAAACTCATCAACCAAAACCTTTCCTCCTCTATAAATAGGGGGGGTTTACCGTTCAAAGCACACAAATTATTGGAAAACCAAAGAAATCTTTCAGGAACCCTCAATTGCTTGAATTCCCCGCTCTCCAAGGCTTAAAATCATACTAAATAACTACCCGATTTATCCTAAACACAAACATTTAGTGTTAGAATCATCTATCTAACCCTAAGTCAATAGGTAGAATTTTTCAAACTTTTGGTTGTTTAATCTTTATCCTTGCTTCCAAACGGTTAAAATTTTGCTGGTCTCTGATAATATGGACTAAATTAGGATCAAGCATGCTAAATTCTAATTCTAAATTTCAAATGTTTACATGTTCAAAACACTTTTTTTTTTTTTTTTTTCTTTTCAAGAACCTAGATGTCAGTCCAAGTTTAATGAATGACACGTTGATTATTTGTTTGTTATTATTAGTAATACATGTTGGACGATTGGGTGGCATGTCATGGTGATTGTTACCATACTTTAGAAGGTTGATTACATTTGTTGGAGTGGGTGGCTAACACCTTTCTACTTCATAAATTAGTCCTTAATCTTAGATCAATGGTTCTTAGATTAGACTTTATCATATAATTTTCATTTATTTTAATAATGCAACAAGGATATTTAGCCATGTATTTTTCTTAAATTTTACCTAAGTTCAAGTCCATGATATTTTACTTCTTTATTTTTTTTTATATTCAATGAAATGTAAATATATATTTTTAATTAATAATGTGATTTATTTTTTACATTATAGTTTTCTTATTATATTTCTTTCAATTAAAATAAATGGTGGCTCCAAATGTCCAGCCTTCGACCTATGGGGTCAAATATCGTTAATCAAATCTCCATAGTAAGCTCATATTATGTATAATTGTGATTGTTTTTAATTGTATCTGTACATATGTACAAGGCTACACACTAATTATAATAAGGAAAAGAAACATAACGTCATTTTAAATTTATAGTAAATGAGTAGGTTTGATTCATAATTACCATAATCTAATTGTTAAGAGACTTATGGTTCAATAACATTTTTCAAATTTCTCTCATGTGGGGACTTGCGTTTGAATTCCCCCTCTTCTATTTTGTTATAAGAAAAAATAAAACCATAATATAATTGAAGTGATGGTTAATAACTTATTCATTATAAAACTACATTAATCCTTCAATTTGTTAGAAGAATAAATTGATTCCATCTCCAAAAATACAAATTGAAAATGAACTTTTTGAGTAGCGAAGCAATGGTAATAAGTGATAAACACAAAAATCAACATGTCATAATAACTACTAAGCTAAAGGTCATCATTACATTAATTAATTTAATCACCTAATTTCAAGAATAGTTTATACTCCTCATTTCTCATAATATCCTTGCTACCTTCATTGCCTTAAGCTCTCATTCCTTTCTTCAAAGATTAATATAGTACTGCTGCATTGATGTTTAATGCTACATTTCCAACTTTGCAAGACAGATAAATACTTTTCTTGAGAGGAAAAATAAAGACAGATATAGAGTTTAATCTCGAGTTATTCAATTAATTTATCCTATTCTAATCCTTTTCTTGCGGTAAGAAATAACATAACGATTTTAATGCTTCTTCAAACATGAAACATTTATGTAAAATATTATTAACATGTGAAATTATGGAAAATAGAAAACTGTTGTATGTATCACACTATTTTCTTGAATAATGCAAAGCAATAAAGCAGCTCACGCACTTGCCAAAAGAGGCAACAGGTAGAAGATTTTGTTATTTATAGTTTCATACAACCCATCCTCCAGAGGTAGCTTTTGATCATTTTTGATGTAACTGCTATTTGGCTTGTCCGATTTTAATGTTCAAATGAAAAATTTGAATTTTAAAAAAGAAACCGTAAAAATCTGAAGTTCGTTTGGTACATGTGTTTAAAAATTGAAAATTGTTGTTTAAAAACATTTGTGGAAATACGTATGGGTGAAAAAGTGTGTGAAAATACATGTAATATTGTTTAAAAACTGAAAATTGTTGTTTAAAAACACAAACCAAACATCCTATCTCATAGGTTTATAGCTTAGTACTAAAGGTCATGGATTGTGTTATTAACCTTAAAAAAAAGAAATTCAACAAAAGTACAGTTTTATATAATTTAAAAATGATAAAACACAGTATTTTAAGTGCTGTTTCTTAAATTTCAGAACCTAAGACATTGTACCTATACCTAAGTTTTTCCATTTTAAAAATATACATAAGCTATAAGATGAACAAAAACATCTTTAATTTCATCCTACACCTCATCAAAACACGTGTTAATAACAAAAACAAACTGATTGCCCAAAAAAGAAAAGGAGTAGTTTCTCAAAAAGAAGAAGAAGAGAAGGGTACAAAGGGAAATTAGACAAGATTTAGTAAAGAACATACCAAATTAGTAAATATCTGCAAAATCCATGGGTAATCAAAACGACCCAATTTCCAAATTTGCAACAACTCTCAGCTTTTCAGGTCCCAACCCCCAAGTGTCTCTGTGCTACTTCTTCCATCCAGCCCAGCCTCTCAGGTCTAAAAACTCCTCTTACTTGCTTCCAACTTTTTTAAATTTTTTTTATTTTATTACAATTTATATATATATATATATAAAATTCTAACCCCTGTCAGATCCAAACGGTTTTCTCAAGAAACGTATGCTCATGTTCAACCCCACCTACCTGAAACAAAAAAAATTTGAATTTCTTCACGCAACAACAAAAACAGAGCAACGGCAACGAATCCCTCCTCAAAGTAAGTCCCCCACAAAAAAAAATTTGATTTCAAAAAACATAAAAAACAAAACAGTGGCCTTTCTTTGTGTTTTGTGTTTTGTGTTTGTGTTTGTGGTGTTGTTTACAAAAACAACCGCAACAGCTTTGTTTGGCTTTCATTTCTGTTTTCCTTTTCCTCTCTTCACAAGGTTTGTTTCTCTCTCTCTCAACAGCAAACAACCTTAACCTCTCAAAATCACTCTCTCTTTACCTCGTAACTCACGCTTTTTATTTTTATTTTTATTTTTTCATTTTCACTACGCTCCTCTGGATTTTGTTAGCCAAATGCGGTGCCTTTTTTTTATTTGTTTTCTGAAAATTTTTTTAAGAAGTGTTTTCAGAAAACAAGAAAAACAGTTTTTAAAAATTTGCTTTTCGTAGCAATTTTTATTTTTTTATTTTTACGTTGAAATTAGAGCTCTCAGGTATAATTTCTAACGTATCGTTTGGGATTAGGGTTTTTTCCTCCGACGAATGCAGGGATTGGTGTTGAATTTGAGCTTGTGAGAGAGCGGAATTCGGATTCGTGAAAAAAAAAAAATTTGTGAAAATTGGAGAATTCGGCGACGACGAAGATGGCGAGGAGCTCGTTGGAGGAGATGCTGGACTCGCTGCGGCGGAGAGACGAGTCCGATAAGCCGAAGGACATGCCGCCGGCATTGCCGTCTCGGCCGCTGTCGAGAGCTCGGCTTCCGTCGGCTCGCCGCTCTCTGCCGAACAACTTCAAGGTCGGCGACGGCGGCGGCGGCGGCGGCATGGGAGAGTATTCGCCGAGGGCGTTGAATGTGAAGGAGGAAGGGAAGAGGAAAGAGAGCGATTTCGGGACTAAGAGAGGGAGCTTTGGGAGCAAGAAGATGAAGAAAGATCAGAATGCGGAGTCGCCGTACGCTTTGGAGACCGTTGCGGAGGAGGGAGAGGGTGGTAGGAATGCCCGAAAGGAGGTTTCGGGTTCGGATCGTGGCTCCGCCGTGACGTGTGTCTCGCCGCCACCAACGATGAAGTCGAAGGAATTGGATTGGAACGATAACATTGGTTATTTCATCAAAAAGGTAATTGACAATGGTAAAAAAAAAAAAAAAAACTGAGAATGATTTGGAGTGATATTGTAAAATGTTTTAGTTCTGATTGATTATTTCTGATACTGTTAATTTAGTTTGGTAGCTGTGGTAAATGAAGTGGTAAGAGTAGGAGTGATCAATAAAAAGTGATTTAATTTAATTTAATTTTTTAATTTTTTTTTTTGGTTTTTGATTAGTGGGATTTTGTTATTTCATCAAGAAGTTGATCTAGTACTAAACGAGGTTAAGAGTTTTTGGCTGTACAATTAATTTCAAGAATAAGGCTGCTTTTTGTTACTGGGTCTTTTATTAATGGTAAAAGTCAGAAAAAAAATGTGGGGTTTTGTTGTGATTTATGGTGGGTTGGTTGGGCCTTGATGGAAAATACATTTTCATTTTGTCATTTTGTTTTGATGGATTGGTTAGTGCACCTAATGCAAAGGACACTTTCTTTCTAAGGGTATAACCCATTTGATATTCTGGACCAGCGTTGAGTCTGTTCCTTCAATAGGTTGAAAATTTAGCAATGATATCCTTGAATTCTTGTTGTGGTTTAATCTGTAGGATTTCTGAAAATGTGCATTTATGTTGAAAGTAAATTTTCTTTGCAGAAACTTCATGTTTGGTGTCAGCTCCCAAGTGGGCAGTGGGAGTCAGGAACAATACAATCAACTTTAGGGGATGAAGCACTTGTTTCACTCTTTAATGGAAATGTAAGTTTCTTTTTTATTGGTTGATTGAATGATGGAAGTGTAAGTTTCTTAAACTCTTACAGATAAAAAAAAATAGTTTCATAAATTTTTGCCGTTTCTGGAAATCTGTTTTAACCATCTTCTGTACTTTAGTCATTATGTTGTAATTGCACTTATGCTGTGTCATTACTTATTACCATAGGTGATAAAAGTGCTCACAGGAGAACTCATACCTGCAAACCCAGATATATTGGATGGTGTAGAGGATCTTATACAGCTTAGTTATTTGAATGAGCCATCAGTTCTATACAATCTTCGATACAGATATTCTCGGGATATGATTTATGTAAGTATGATATGGTCCTTTTGCTCATGCTTGCCAGTCAGAGTCATCTCTTTTCTCACTCTCCTTTGACAGTTTTTGTGGTTTTCTTTCTGTAGAGTAAAGCCGGTCCAGTTTTAATTGCAGTTAATCCCTTCAAAGTTGTACAAATTTATGGAAACGATTTTGTCACAGCTTATCGACAGAAACTTACAGATGCCCCTCATGTTTACGCCATAGCAGACTCTGCTTATAATGAGATGATGAGAGGTGGAAGAATCCATCTTTTTTTCTTTAATTTGTACTAGAAAAAAATGGTTTCTGAATTGTGCATGTGTAAATTCTATCTGAAGCCTTTTCTTCTTGTTATAATTTTATTTTGCAGATGAAGTAAATCAATCCATAATCATAAGGTTAGAATGTCTTCAATTAAGTTTTCTATTTACTAGGGGCTTGGTTATGGACATTTTCCTTACTGTTTTTTGTTTTTTTTTTTATTATATGTTTTGTTCATCTATTTTGGTCTCGATCTCATTTCAAATATTTCATTTGGTAGTCAGCATACAGAATAATCTTTTAATTGTGTTTCTTGCAGTGGGGAAAGTGGAGCTGGGAAAACTGAGACGGCTAAAATTGCAATGCAATACTTGACTGCTCTTGGTGGTGGCAGTTGTGGGATAGAGTCTGAAATACTTCAGACAAATTATATACTGGAAGCATTTGGGAATGCAAAAACTTCAAGAAATGACAACTCTAGCCGATTTGTGAGTTTCTTTCTTTTCTTCATTGCGGAAGGTTCTCTCAGGTTTATCACGGTTTATAGCTGAAAATTCCTGTTGGGAGATGATTGTTAAGGTTTTGCATTGATAATTAATGACTACCCTCAGTTTTCACAATTTTTAAATAGGAGAAGAGCTATGCAAATTGGTTTAATGGTATAAATATGTTGATTATGTTCTGATTTGTGCAGGGGAAGTTGATTGAGATTCATTTTAGTTCACTGGGGAAGATTTGTGGTGCTAAAATCCAAACTTGTAAGCATGTTTGATATTGAATAATTGTTGTCATGTTATGCTATTTTTGTGATGCATATCAATCGAGTTTACTGACTTAATTTCTGTTATAACCTCATGCTTACAAATGTCAACTTACCGACAATAATTATGGACAGTTCTGTTAGAAAAGGTAACCTGTTGCTCCATCTGAGTTCCTGGAACTTCTATATATATTCATGTTTCACTTCTGAACTTATCACTCTCCTTTGAGCAGTCAAGAGTAGTGCAACTGGTCAATGGCGAGAGGTCATACCATGTCTTTTACCAACTTTGTGCTGGTGCTTCATCAGTTCTTAAAGGTAGGACTTTTCATTTTTAATCATTCCACTCAAGTTTCTTAAAGTTTAATTTCTAGTTTGGCTGATTCACATTCCTTCAGCGTGCTAATTGTTATCCACTCTGACAAATATGGCTATATACATTGTATCGTTCCGGTAAAGGCCCCGAACCTTTTCCTGCTTTTATGTATTGGTTTGTTTATGGGAAATTTAGGGTTTCAGGTCTCTATGAAGTCATTGTATCATAGCCTTTAGCCTGTGTCTGCTTCTACATGTACTCTTGCCATATGACAGTTGGTATTCAGCCTACATGTACTCTTGCCTTATGACAAGCATTATCAAAAAATAAAGCTAGAACCAGCCATTGTGTTCCTCATTCTTCTAATATGCTCATTATTCATTTGAACGACTTTGTAGAGAAGTTTTTCTCTCATACTTGGAATTAATTTATGTTTTTCTTTGCAGAGAAACTGAACCTAAGAATGGCTAGTGAGTACAGGTATCTTAATCACAGTGATTGCTTGGCAATTCATGGTGTTGATGATGCTCGGAAATTTCATATGCTCATGGTAAGTTTACATGTAGTTGTTTTCGTCATTCTGGTTCACATTCCCTATTCCATTTCATTTTGTCTCCTAGTATCCTTATTGTTGTTTTCTTATTTCTCCAGGAAGCCCTAGACATTATTCAAATTAGCCAAGAAGATCAAGAGCACACATTTAGAATGCTTGCTGCAGTATTGTGGCTGGGGAACATATCATTCCAAGTGATTGACAATGAAAACCATGTAGAGGTGTTGGCAGATGAAGGTAAGATTTATGTGTTTGGCTTTGTGACCTTGATGAATGTCTTGCATGTAACGCTGTTTCTATATTGGCAGTGTCAATGGTAATGTTAGTTGTATCCATCAAAAATTATTTCTCTAAGTCCTAAACTGGTATTTTTGAATTGGACCTTTTGAGGTTTAGGAATCACATGGTGATATTTGAGCCGTGATAAGGTGCTTGGTACATATAGATGGAGGGCATAAGATTAATGTGTCAATAGCAGTTCATCAGTCCTCAGCAGAGTATGTTTGTTGCTAGACATGTAAATTTCTTTGGTTGGCTGCTAGAAATGTTGAGAGATCTAGAATCTGTGGTTGAAACCCTAAGAGGTGGTTCAATCAGCTAGGGACCAAGTCTCATGAAGTGGAGGTTACTAGTTTGAATCTCTCCTTCCCCTCCCTCTGGAGCCAAAACTTATAAAAAAAAGAGAATATCTATTATGATTGGAAGCTTAGAAAAAATTATGTTCTTATGCCAGTTAATATGAACAGAATGATTACTGTTTAGATTCCTTGGCTTGGACCTTAATTTTCTGGAGATAGATGTGTCATAGTGTGAGTTGAACTCAAACTTTGGAAAGCGCTAGAAGAAACTTTGATAGAGCAAAAGTAATGCTGCATGGTAGTGTTTTTCTTCCCCTCTCTTTCTTTGTGTCCTCTTTATTAAGATATGAAATATCTGTGTCCAAAAGTCTATGTTATCCCCTCTAAATTGGAAACTCCTGTTGTATTTTTTGTATTTACCTATGGACATTGTTTAGTTTCATTTTATTCGATCTAAAACTTGGTTTAAGCTGTCTGCTTTTTCTGTGTGCTGGCAAACTATACATGTATTCTTTAAAGAATTTCTTATATAAACTTACTTTGAAGTGACTTTTACTCACTTTTCCTTTTGGCAGCTATAACCAATGCTGCTGGGTTGTTGGGTTGCAGTTCCCAGGAACTGATGGTAGCTTTATCTACCCGTAAAATCCAAGCAGGCAAGGATAGTATTGCTAAAAGATTGACATTGCAGCAGGTCTGTTTAGCTCTCACTTAACAAGACTATCCCTCTATTCCAAGCAGATCTGAAATGCACTCTTTTGGGGTTGCATTCTTTTTTTATCTCCATTCTATTATTATAACACAAATCACCTGTTGTGTGACATGTGCCCATTTATTACCTCAAATTCAGGCGATTGATGCAAGAGATGCATTGGCAAAACTTATATATGCAAGCATGTTTGACTGGCTTGTAGAACAAATCAATAAGTCACTTGAAGTGCGCAAACAATGTACTGGGAGATCCATAAGTATCCTTGATATATATGGGTTTGAGTCATTCAAGGTATATGGTTTATGTTCATCTATAATTGATGTTTTTAGTGCAGTATATTCCCATTTGTATTGATGATATCATCTCCTCATTTTCAGAGGAATAGCTTTGAACAATTTTGCATAAATTATGCAAATGAGAGGCTGCAACAGCATTTCAACAGGCATCTATTTAAACTTGAGCAGGAGGTGAGCATATCAAATTATTGTGACTATTTTTCATTAAAAAACAATGCATATTTTAAGAATTCTTCTTTAATACAAAAGAATGAAGGAAGCATGGTAGTGTACACGGAAATTGAATTCATGGGTCAACATGTCTGCTCTCTCTGATGCTTTTTCTTGATTTGAGGGCCTGGTTTAAGACCCACATCTTTTCAATAAATAAATAATAACTTATAAAAAAAAAGTTATTCTTTAATAACATGATGCTTAAAGAATCACAAATGTTTCTTGTCATATATAGTCAACCCTGTTCTCTTAGTGGTGTTTGCTTAACTACAGATCTATCTGGAAGCACAAAGAGATATTTATTTTAAATTAGTTTTATTTAATTTAGGAATTCACTTGCAAATTTATTTTAGGTCTTTGTAGTTAATTAGGCTATTAGCATTATATTTCCTAGAGTCAAGGTTGTATGTGCAAGTGTAATAGTGAATCTATTGACCATCTTTTCCTTCATTGCCCGGTTGCTTCGGAGTTGTGGGATATGGTTTTTGGGTTATTTGGAGTTTGCTGGGTTATGCCATTTTCTGTTGTTGGGCTTTTGGCTTGCTGGCAAGGTCGTTTTGGCCGCCATCGTAATGGAGATATTTGGATGGTTGTTCCTCACTGTTTGATGTGGTGTATTTGGAAGGAGAGAAATAGTAGGTGTTTTGAAGACAATGAGCGTTCCATGCCCGATCTCAAGCTTCTTTTCTTTAGAACCTTACTTGATTGGTTCTCTATGTGGAGAAACCATCAGTTTTCTTCTATTTTGGATTTTCTTGATTTTTGTAATGTTCATTTTTGATTTGTTCTCCCCTGTATACCCCCGGTGTACTTGGGTGTCTTTCTCTTTTTGATATCAATGAATTTTTATTACTTATAAAAAAAAAAGGTTATTTTTGTAATTCAATGTGTGGGAACAGATCAGTTCTGACATCATTTAGAATTAAGTTTCCCTAGTTAATTAGAATTAGGGTTTTCCTGTCAGTGTTGGTAAAAGCGAGTGGCACAATTAAGCGCAAAGGCCTCTTGGAGCCTAGGTGCAAAGCGCAAGCGCGCGCCTGATTGAAGTGAAGTGCACATTTTAAAAAAATAATTTAAAAAAATTGAAAAATTAGTATTAACGAGAAATGTAACAATCAAATGATCATATAAATTAAAATAATTTTTTTTTTATATATAATTCATATAACATTCAGATATGCCCTACTTTTGCAATTTTAACACAAAAATTGCAAGTCAAGTCATTTTTTTTTTTTTTGGATAAGCTAGATATGAGTACTTCCATTTAATATCCTTTGTTAAATCTCCTATATCCATAATGACCTATGACTAATTAGTAATGACTAATTAGTAATATTAGTTAATAATTTAATCACTTAATGATTAACTCTATAAGAATTAGTCTGCTATGTTCAACATCAACCACTAAAGCAACTAAACAATTACCACGTATATTATATCATACGTTTTTTTTTTCATGAATGAGCTTAAGAATATGAGGACATTGCAACATGGTAATTGGTACCAAGGAGCTAGGTGGATTACTGTTTCAAGGAGAAAAAATAAAAATAGAGAAGAATTGGGAGGTTGTGGGTTGGTTTTAGGACAAGTTATACTCTTTTTTTTTTTATAAGTAACACTAAAAATATGCAAAATCAATGGTTTATATCAATAATGTCAAGATCCTATAGTTTTAATTCAGCTTTGAGCTTTTTGAAAAACGCACTTCTTTGAATGAGCCTAGCTTTTGAGGCAAAAAGCGCTGGAGCCTTAGGGCTTTGAGCTTTGAGCTTAAGCGCGCTTTTAACAACACTGTTTTCTATGCCAGTTAGATTTAGAGTTTAGTAGTGTATTTAAGCGTAGTGTTGTACTCCTATGAAGACAGATTTTTTTGAAGATGAATAAAATTTCTCTTGAAATTCTTCAAATGGTTTGGCGCTGACTCCTAGTGGTTTTCTCTTGTTTGGTGTTGATTACTAGGCTATCCATCTTTTATTTTCTGTCCTTCAGTTTCTATTTTTTCTATTGTTGCATCGTTTTGGTTTTGTCTTGCGTCCATTCTTTGAGTGGCTCTCACATACTTAGACTTTGTGAATGACAAGGATGGAAAGGAGACAATGAGTATAAGGGAAGGGAAAGGGGGAAGATATGTAATTTGACTACCATACCCTTCTCCTATATAATATCTTTTATTAGTTGAGGGGTAAAAGTGGGATTTCATACCAAGTAATAGGGGAAGTGAAGCATTCCACCTACTTTTGGGCGGAGTACAAAAGTGGGCATGGGATGGAATCCAACATTCCATTCTACCCGTTTCTTTCCTTTAAGATTCACCCCAAAAGGAGGAATTCCATTATCCCTATCCTCCCCTCCCCTTTAATAAAGGTTAAAAAAAATATGATCTCTAGAGAAGTCCATGATAAATTATTGCACACCCTAAAACACGAATGAAGATTTTTTTGTTTAATCACCCAGCAATTCTGACATTCCATGTGTGCATTAGGATTAGGATGTTTTCACGATATAGACATTTGAAATGAAGTTGACATTGATGTAACATCACGATCAGACTATGATGTGACTTTTACTTCTCAAAATTTAACAATCTCACTGTTTTTCTCTTGGTATAATTACTCCCTAGAAGAATATCCAGCTGTGCACTTAGTATATTGAACCCCTTTTTGTAGATGGAAGGTTCTGTGGGAAATAAAAGTAGAAGGATAGAAAAAGTAGGGAGGAGAGAAAAGTAGGAAGGATGGAGAAATATTAGTTATCCATGATGCGTGTTGATAGAATGGATGGAAAAGTTGAAAGATTGAAAATAACAATAAATTTCCTTTGTATGGTTGAGAAGAAGAATGGAAGGAAGGGAAATGCATTGTAATTTGTATTAAGTTATTGTTATGCCTTATCACATGAGAAATTTTTTTTTCCCATTATTTTTATAGTTCTTGAAGGTTTATTTCAATAACATTTGGACAGGATTTTCCTCCAAAGAAAGTTCCTCCAACCCATTACGTAGGAACTCAAAAGATTATCATGTACTTTTAGTCACATGACCTACGTAATGAGTATGCGGCTTATTTAAATGATCATGTTATATGATACTTGTGGATGGTCTTTGGAACTACTACATAATGGATTGGAGGGGATTCCTGCAACCCATTTCAGAGGAAAGCTTTGTCCATAACATTAATGATGCAATACAGCAACAGTAGATTGCATCTTACTTATCAAAAAAAGAAGAAGGTAGATTGCATCAATAAATGAATTTCAAAAAGCATGCCTCAAATCCATCAGGGAGTGTTATAATATATGTACAATGAGATATGTTTGTTTATTATTATGAATTAATTTATTTATTTATAAAGAAAAATTTCTTTCCATTTGTTTTAGCTTAAAATCTAGCTTATTTTCACTACCAACTTAAGCTCAGCATTTTAGAGCCTCACTTTTCCTAGGGGTAATTGTACTTTACCCAACTTATTATAAAAACAAAATAAGCCAATGAAATAAGTTCGTCCAAACTCAAGCTTGCAATAATTTTACAATGATATCTTCATACATACCCAAAAAAAAAACAATGGTGTAGGCATAAATAATAATGAGAAATTATATAGTAGGGTGAAATAATAAATTTTGATTAGGGGGTAAAATAGTAAATTTTGATTCCCCCCCTTCTTTTATTTTATACCAAACATGTGAAAGCACCCATCTTCTCTCCCTTTTCTTTTTCCTATTTTCCGTCCTCCATAAAATCACCCCAACCAAACAGGCTCAGAGTATCATTTACTTTTCACTTTTCACTGACTACATTTCATTTGTCGGTGACAATAGAGTGTGCATTTTCATTAGTGTTTTGAGGTGGACACTGCAAAAGTGGTGGGGAATGAACAAAGCTAATCATAATTCAACTTTTCTGTTTGTTTTCTTATTCCTTAGAACAAGGATCCTATGCTTTATCCTCAAATAAATTGTAGTTGAGGATTCTAGATGCTGACCATGAGCCCAATTTTAAATTTTAAATAATTAGGCATATGTACTTGAAGACATTCTGCAAAGTGTTGAGGGTTCTGTAGTGTTTCTGGTTAGACCAATTAATTTTGCAATTAGAAGTTCTTGTTTAAATTATCCTTCTTGACGTGCTTTTATTAGATTCCTTTTTGTTGTCTACTGCTTCAAATAAGCCTTCCTAACTAGCCATACGATATAATTTTTATAATGGCAATGTCTCAATTTCCTTGTTTATTTCAGGACTATGAATTGGATGGGGTTGATTGGACAAAAGTTGAGTTCGAAGACAATCAGGAGTGCTTAGATCTCTTTGAGAAGGTATTTCTGGGTTTCACCTTCGTATCATTCATGTGTTACCTTGTAGTCACAAGTTGTTTGGAACATTTTCAAAAATTTCTTTTGATTTGACTTTCTTAGTGTACCTTTTGATATTAAGAGAGTGGGTCCTTACGCCTTCTGGTATATGCCCCCCCCCCCCCCCCCCCCCCCCCCCCCCCCCTCCAACCCCCCCCCCCAACAAAAAAAAAAAAAGATTCTGATTGCCTTCATTTATATACTCTATACTGTATAGATATTTTTTCACTATAGCTTCAAAAAACACTCAGTCTCAGGTGCTGATGATGCGCTTATTATTTCTTCTTGATTTGTTTCTTCAATATGAAACCATTCTATGTATCTTTGTAGGTAAATCATTCACTTTTTATTGTGTGGTGGATTGTGCAGAAACCTTTGGGTCTACTAACTTTGTTAGATGAGGAATCAAATTTCCCTAAGGCCACTGATTTGACATTCGCCTCTAAGCTTAAGCAGCACCTAAATTCTAATTCTTGCTTTAAAGGAGAACGAGGCAGGGCTTTTAGCATACGTCACTATGCTGGCGAGGTTAGTTAATGCTCAGTTTTTGAGGAGGTTACCAATACTGTGTTTTATGATGATTTAACCTGCACTTTCCAAATTCTAATAGTGAAATTTGACTCATATGACTCATTTGAGTGTTGTGCCTATTTTGTGATAGCAGGGGTGAAAGTACTGTGTGTAAAGAAGTTAAATATCTTCTACTTAAAAAGAACTTATATATGAGTGTTTTTGGCGAACCATACAACCATATCTGACACTGGCATGATACTAAATTAGACCAGGCTTTGATTTATTTGAGTTTGTCTAAACCACACAGGAATCATGTTTTAGCTTTCTATGGAAATATGCTGCACTATTTTGAGGATACATAAATAGAATAATTAGAAACAGTTCTACATATTACAAAATAGAACAGATTTGGATTGGCTTAATTTGGTGGTTTATTAATACCCCATGTACTAATAACATGAACAATTACATTGTTACAAAAATGTGCAAGGGAGAATCTCCTTCCATTTTTTTTTTCTTTTCTTTTGCTATTCTCTTCCAAGCAACATCCTTCTCTAATTCTGCAAGTGTTTACATTGCAACATAGTCACCAGGAAAGGCAGAGCTTTCTAAAGCATTCATGCAAGATTGTGAACAAAGAAAGTCATTTTTCACTTCAAAATGTGTTTATTGTTTTTCTAACATTTGGAGTTCTATTAGGTTCTGTATGATACAAATGGCTTCCTGGAAAAGAACAGAGACCTGCTGCCCGCTGATTCCATCCGACTTCTCTCATCATGCAGTTGCCAACCACTACGGTTGTTTTCCTCCAAAATCCCTGACCAGTCCCAGAAACCAGCAAAGTCGTGTCAGATTACTGCATTGGACCCCCCAAAACAGAGTGTTGGTGCAAAGTTTAAGGTAAACATTCTTTTTTCATTCTTTTGAATTGTATGTATGAATAGCTTTAGCGTGCTTAAAATTAGAAGTGGAATTCATGGAATTTATAACAGCAGCATGTGACCATATGAGATGATTTAGGAATTATACTCTGTTTTGATATTACAGTATTTTTAGAAGTATGAAAAATACAAAATTTGTGGTACTATAAGTCAGCTGGAGTTCCTGTTGCAAAATCTCAAGGAATCTTGTGGGTTATTGTAGGGCCAACTGTTCAAACTTATGCAACAGCTTGAGAATACCACACCTCACTTCATTCGCTGCATAAAGCCAAATAGCAAGCAGCTTCCTGGCATATATGAAGAGGACCTTGTCATGCAACAGCTCAGGTGTTGTGGAGTTTTGGAGGTTGTTAGGATCTCAAGATCTGGATATCCTACTAGAATGGCGCATCAACAGTTTGCTGGAAGGTTGTGGGTTTAAACCTCCCTTCGTTCTTTAATGGTTCTTTATAATTTTTTTTTCTTAAACATATGCTTAATTCTTCTATTTTGCTGTTATATTTAGGTATGGGTTCCTACTTTCAGAGACCAATGCATCTCAGGATCCATTAAGTATGTCTGTTGCAGTGCTAAAGCAATTTAATGTCCTCCCTGAAATGTACCAAGTTGGTTATACCAAAGTGTATCTCAGAACAGGGCAGGTAATTTCCTCCATATATATGTGTGTGTCCTCTCTCTGTCCTATGTTGTTGATCCTCTGTTCCAATTTGTGATTTCCGAAAATTCTGGTCCTCTTTGAAAAGTCAATAAGCATAAGATTGATGAATTTCCTAATTTACCCTTTATTTGAAAAGTTAATATCCCTTTTTCATTAGTTTTATTTGAGTTTAAATTAAGGAAGGTACTTTTGGAAACTTATTTCATTTTATTTGAAAGACAGTGTATTAATTGATAAGCCCTTAAAAGAGTAGGATTTTCAAAATAGGACTGCAATATGGGGTAAAAGGCGTGCGTGTGTGTATATATATTAAGGTGTAGCTTTTGGAACAATTGGTAATTTAACATGGTATCAGAGCAGGAGATCCTGAGTTCGATCCCTAGCTTTACTCTACCTCCTATTTAAAATGTTAAATTCCCACTTGTTGGCCCCCCACTTATTAAGGGGAAGTTTAGGCCCATAAGTGAGGGGGAGTGTTAGACTTATGGTTAAGTGATTAAATTCACCATTTCCTAACAGCTTAAGCTTTTAGGACAATCGATAATTCAACAGTCTGCATTCTGCATAAACCTTGAAGCAAAACTCTAGATTGATTCAACTTTGTGGTTGTAATCAATAAGGTTTCTTTTCTTTGTTCTGAGTGAAAATAATTAGACTAAATTGGAGTTTTGATTTGTATCTGACACTAGCAAGCATCTTCGATGCTGCCTTTCCCAAAAGAAAAAGAAAGGGGGGTGGGGGAGTTGGAAAAGTCAATAAGCATAAGATTGATGAATTTCCTAATTTAGCCTTTATTTGAAAAGTTAATATCCCATTTTCATTAGTTTTATTTGAGTTTAAATTAAGGAGGGTACTGTTGGAAACTTATTTCATTTTATTTGAAAGACAGTGTATTAACTGATAAGCCCTTAAAAGAGTAGGATTTTCAAAATAGGACCGCAATATGGGGTAAAAGGCGTGCGTGCGTGTGTATAAGGTGTCTGCATTCTGCATAAACCTTGAAGCAAAACTCTAGATTGATTCAACTTTGTGGTTGTAATCAATAAGGTTTCTTTTCTCTGTCCCGAGTGAAAATAATTAGACTGAATTGGAGTTTTGATTTGTATCTGACACTAGCAAGCATCTCCGATGCTGCCTTTCTCAAAAGAAAAAGAAAGGGGGGTGGGGGAGTTGGGAAGACTTTCCTACAAAATTGCAAGAGAAAGCCATCTTCGCGCTTTGTCTATGAATATCAAGAACCATTCATTGAAACTCATAATTGCCATGGCCCATAAAGAGAGGTGATTTATGGGACAACTTACGACTGCTTCTGCTAACTAATGTCAGTCTGAATTATTGACTGTACCTTTTCTACAGAAATAATCAACAATCCCTATCATCCTATCAGTTAAAATCAAATGAACCATAAAATTGCAAATCAAGCCCCAAAAGCTTTTTTAAGTTGTCTTATGATGGTATGGACTGATTTTTATGTTTTCTACTTAGAAATTCATAAAATAATAAACAAAAAATGTGAAACAGTGCCCAAAAATTCTGGATTAGTTAGAACAGTCTACAATAAGAGGTGAACCGTAGAGTTTATATTCTTAATGTTTTGTATGTCTGAAAATAATTAAGCACTGTACAATGCTCATTCATCGCTACTAAAACTTGCCTTCTACCGGCAGTACTTGTGCTTCTGGTTCCATTGTTGTTGCCCCAATATTCAGCTGGCTTTATGGGGTCCCTGACTGTAAGGATGTCCATGAGAAGAAGGAAGATTAGAAGGAAAAGGCTAGAGTAGGAAAAGAAAAAAGTATTGGGTTGTTGGGGCATGGCCATTGCTGTGTTACTTGAAGCATGACTATGGAATGAAACCAATTTTAACATTTGACTGAAAGGGTAATCCGTCAAGTGAAATGAATATCTGTACCCTGGAACAGTTTTAACTTTTATCTTTCCATTTGAATGAGATTATTTTATCTAATAAAAAAGTGACTTATTCTAATATAATATTTACCTGATGCTGTTATTTCTTAATGGTTTTTAGATTGGTGCGCTGGAGAATATAAGAAAACAAGCTCTGCAAGGCATACTTGGTTTTCAGAAATGCTTCCGTGGTCACCAGGCTCGTCGTTTATTCCATGAACTCAAGGAAGGAGTGACAACATTACAATCATGTAATGCATGCGTTTCTTTACCTTTAAATGTTTCAATTGAAAGCAATTGTTTGCTCCTATAATCTTGTTCATGTTAAATTTATTCTGCACCTGTTTGGACTCTCTTCAGGGCCTTGTGGTTTTCTAGGCCTTATTACAGATATTTTTTCTGTAAAGTGCCTAAAATTCTTGAATTTGTTTCTTGAAGTCTGAATTGGTTTCAGGGATTCCTTTGATATTTTTGGATCTTTAGCTGCTTTTTTGCCCCGTACCTTCTTTTAATTAGAACTTTTGATTAAACTAATGGAACCAATGCAGTTGTTCGTGGTGAAAATGCCAGAAGGAAGTATAATATAATGATAACGTGTTCCACATCTAGTGCTCCTGAAACACTTGATGAATTGCATGCGGCTGTGCATTTACAATCTGGTAAAACTTATTTCGTTCATTTCTTTTGTGGCGGTTCAATTGCATACAGTTTTCTTATTGTTCATTTTCAACAATCATAGTAATACGAGGATGGCTGGTTCGGAGGCATGTCAATGGTATGCGTAATTTGAGGAAGGTACATCCTGAGAAAGCAAAATCCAGACGGAGGTCAAGCAGAAATATTTCAGAAGTTAAGGTACTCTTTTGTGAAGCACTTATCAGCTAAGATTTTTTACTCCTGTTCTTCTTTCCTTCTAGTAAAATGATGTCTGTAGCTACTATATCCACAGGTATAGCCAAGTGAACTCTTTCATCTATTTTAGTCCTTTAACTGTTATTTGTAGGTTGTAGAATATACATATATTTTTCATTTTAAGAGGTGTTTTCGTTTTTTATCACTTTCATCAGACCATGAAGTTTTGCTGGACATTTGGAACTGCAAGATTCCCATTATCTGGAATCTTTTCAATTTCTTGAAGCTGAATTTAGAAATTAGATTTAGTTTTCCCTTGATTCCCTTGAAGTGTGTTTTCTGAAAAAGCAAAACCAAGTTTATTGCCAATGAGTTTTGGCTCAATTGATACTTTGTCCACGCATAAGAATGGGGTGTAGGGTGCTAGTGAGCTCTAGCTCAGATAGTACTTCTTTTCCTATAATAATGGGTGGAGGATGAGGCCCTGGGTTCAAGACCAACTAGGTGTGTGTAACCTTGGCAGATTAGGGTAGATGAGAAGAGAGAAGACTGAAAGAGAAGACAAAATAGTAAAAGGTTTAGGGCTTACTTATTTAGTCCCTTCATTTTAGCATTTATTTATTTTAGAGTGATATTTTATTTTATGATTACATGAATACACAAGTTAAAACAGGGATAACAGGCCAATTATAAAACAGCCACAATCACTGACGCTAGTACTCCCTCTCATGAGCTAACAACCTTGTAAGGTGTCACTAGGCTAAGCATCTGAGAGAACATGAGGTGTGAAAATAAGTCTCAAATAAAATGACAGTCAATCTTGATATTTTTGGTGTGTTCATGAGGGACTAGTTTGTTAGCAACAAAGATAGTGGTGTGATGATCTCAATACATCTCCATAAAAATAGGAATAGTAAACACTTGGAGAAAATGAACTCAAAACATTTCTGAAACAGTATGAGGCTATGAGCCATAGCTCTATAGTCAACTTCAACATAGAGCAAGCAATGATATTATGATTTTTACTACACCAAGTAATTAGATTACTTCTAATAAAGGTACAATAGCTATAAGTACACCACCTATCAGAGTGACTACCATCCCAGTTAGTATCACTGAAACCAGTAATTGACAGGGAAAAGGAAGGCCTGTAAGAAATAATGTAAGATATGGCAAACAAACTCAATGAGAAGGAACATGCATATATTGATCAACCACACCAATGACATAAGTGATCTCAAGATCAACATCGGTGAATAGTTCACCATGCTCACCATCAAATTTAACAGTGGAGTTCATAGGAATATCAACAGGATGAGCACCTAAGAGCCTAGTTTCAGACAATAGATCAAGCACATATTTCTTTTGAGAGAGAAGGATATGAGTAATGGTATGATAAATCAACTTCCCAATTAGCTGTTGGAATCTGCCAACATCAGCAAACTGTTCACCCAAGAGCCCATAGGACTTTCACAGTAGAATCCATAGGAGTTTCAACAATACGAGAGTACCTAAGAGCCAGTTTCAGACAAAAGATCTAGAACATTTTTTCTTTTGATAGAGAGAGGCCCTAAAAAGAACATGCAACTTTAATTCCAAGGAAATAGTGAAGAGCACCCAGGTCTTTTGTATTCAGCTGTTGACCCAAATATCGTTTCAATTTAGCAATACAGATGCAGTCACTTTCAAAAATGAGAATATTGTCCACATAAAGAATCAAGACAGGTGCTGGTGGAAAATTGTGGTATACAAGAACAATATAATCAAAGGTAAAACATTGGAAACTGTACCCAAACACAACGAAACTAAATCTATCAAATTAGACATGAGGTGAACACTTCAAAGTTTCAAACCATACAAAAACTTTGACAGGTGACATACAAGGTTTTCACTATTGGCTACAACATATCCTGGCAGTTGATCCATGTACACCTCTTTTTGAAAATCTCCATCAAGGAAGGCATTCTTGATACCAAGCTGGTATAAAGGCTAAGAACAACTAATAGCAACAGAAAGCAAAATTCGAACATGATTGAGATGAGCAACATGATAGAATTTCTATATAATTAACACCATAAGTTGGTGTGTACCCTTTGGCAACAACCTTGCCTTAAGATGGTTAATAGAACCATCAAGAAGATACTTAACAGTCTAAAGCCAATGACAACCTATGGTTTGTTTCTTGGAAGAGTAGTATGCTATCAGGTTTGATTCTTCTGAAGAACACTCATTTCCTCATCCCATAGCATGTTTTCACCCAAATGAAGATAGTATCACCTTATAAGTGGGACACAATTGTAGGATACAAATGGAGTAATTGGGTTTAAGTTCAAGAACATTTACCTTGGCGTAAAGCAATAGGTGGGTCATTAGTGTTTGGAGTAGAGAAGAAAGTAGGAACCTTTGACAAGGAGGATGGAAGTATCAGAGTTATAAGAAACAATGTGCATGTCTTGAGATCTTTGATAAACTTACACTTTAGGATTAGATAAGGATACCAGAAGATTAGGAGAGGGTATTGAAGAATCCCCCCCATGACTGAAGATGAGATCAATAGAAAAATTCTAACCTAACGAAGAAAATAAGGTGGTGGATTCAGAAAATGTAACATCAACAACCACATAGTAGTGTTGGGAGTCAGAATTATGACAATGATAACCCTTATGAGCATGAGAGTATCCAAGAAAAACACACTTGCAAGGGGAAAGTTTATCCTGGCTATCCAAGCACAAGGAGTGAGCGGAAAGGGTGAGTGATTAGGATCTAAAAGAGAAAATATAGACTTATGACTCAAAACAATAAGAAGGTATATGAGTAATGAAATTCCATGTAGTGAGGACAACATCACCTAAAAAATGTTTGGGTACTTGCGTAGTGAATAATAAGGTGCAGGTAACGTCTAATAAATAGCGATGAGTTTGTTCAGCAACACGATTTTGTTGAGAGGTGTGTGCACAACTAGTTTGATGGATAAGACCACGATTATCACAAACGGAATTTATAACAAGTTGCGTATATTCTAAGGCATTATTAGAGTGAAGAATTTTAATGCACCTATTAAATTGAACAAAGATCTCAATATAGAATTTAGAAACAATATGAGGTAACTTAGATCTTTTCTTCATAAAAAATTACCACTTTATACAAGATTAATCATAGAAAAATATCACAAAATTACGAAATCCATTTAAAGTAGGAGTGCGTGACAGATACCATATGTCCATGTGGATTGCCTAAAAACTAAGGGAAATTATTGTGTACTTTCGGAGTACCATAAATACGTACTCTTTCCTCTCATCTGAATGGTAGGTCTCACTAATTAAATTCACGGTGGGACTCAGCATTTATGTGAGAGGGGGGAGTACGCATTTATGGTACTCCGGGAGTACTTAATAATTTTCCAATAACTAAGACGGACAACTATGACTACTACTAAAAAAAATTATGATGATGTTTTGCTAATTGGCACTTTTCACATTCAAGGTTAGACACGACTCAATGAAAGAATTGCAGATTTTAGTTTTGGTGTAGGACCTGTAGGTGAAAGGCAAAATTTTATTTATTTATTTTTTTTTGATAAGTAAAAGGCAAAATATAGAAGAACAAAATAGAAACCCTAGGCTTCACCACCTTAGGGTGCTTGGCATCACCACCAAACATAGAACACAAATGAATCAAAATCATCTATCCCACTCTCCCTATCCCATTCCATGCTCCACAAATCAAAATATGCCACTTGTCCACTAATTCCTAATTTTTTGTTATTTTATTTGACTTACCTAAAATAAATTTTAAAAAGAAAAAAAAAAAAAAATCCAATCCATTTGCAACCCCACCCCTAACCACCAATCTCAGCCCAACACCACTAACATGAGTTCGTCGGCATCATCAACTCCAGTCACAACCACCAAGTTGAGGTAGATCTGAAGTTGATTTGAACGCCCATGACCACCATTGTCATACGGTGACACCACTAGCAAGGAACCACCACCATGGTTTCTTATTCTGCTCTTCCGCTACTCAACTCCTCCAAAATTAAAAAGGTTTACAGATAATATATTTCTTAAGAAAGATTAAAATATAGTTGGAAATGTCAACTATTCAAATCAAAATTAAGAAGAATAAGGGGTCTAGGACTACCACCACCATGTTCTATTTAAAGAATCAAAACCTTTTTAAAGTTGTGTTCAGGTTGTGCTCCTTAGGGACGTTAATGGCAAGAAAACATGGAGTAGATAGAGGCAGTGGCTGTGGTCTAGGAATAATGAAAAGTCAGCAGTGATGTTGTTCGTGGCCATAACTGGAGTTGATGGCGAGGAACTCATGTCAGTGGGGGTGGGCGAACGTTGGTTGTCACAGTGGGGATGATTATGTGTTGGTTTATTTTTTATTAAAAAAATTATTTTAAGTAAGTCAAATAAAATAGTATAAAATTAGGAATCGGTGGACAAGTGGCATAAATTGATTTGGGGAGCATAGAGGGAGACAGAAAAAGTGAGATAGAAGATTTGGACTCCTTTTAATAGGCTCCAGATTACAATCAATAATAAATGCAAAATTATTTCCTTAATCATAATAAGGAGAAATAATCTGAAAGTCAACTTGTACAAAAAGAGAAATAATCTGAAAATATTAAAATAAAAGGTTAGTAGTAGTACATTCCCCATATGGAAACTGAGAATAAAAATCTCTGCCTATGCTCTGGTGTCCGCAATAATTTTTTCCAAAGATGAGTGACCCAAACGAAAATGCCACTAGAGAGGAGACACAACAACACTCATAGCTGAAAAAGTGAGGGAGAACGAGCCATCAGGATCCAGATAATTCAGGCCATCCTTCCCATGCTCCAAACCAATCATCTTCTTGGACTTGATTTTGTGAACGACACATGAAGTAGGATCAAAAGTTATAGAACAGTGTAAAGATTTAGTCAATTGACTAGTAGAGAGCAAATTAAAGGGAAAGTCAGGGACATAGTGACTAGATGCTAAAGATAATGACTTGGTGGGGTGAATAACACGTTTTCCAAAAATAGGTTGAGGAAAGCCATCAGTTAAAATTATATTGTGTCTTAAAGGATGCAAATTGGAAAATATAAATAATATACCAGATAGCTGTTTCTTAGTATCGAAGTCAATGACTCAGGACAGAGAAGATTGGGCTACACAGGTAACATTACCTGAATTACCTGTTGTACAATGGAAGAAGGTAGGGCAATAATTAATTTCTGAATGAGCTAGCTAGGTTGATAAGTGAGTGCATCACGAGAACCTGTATTAGGAGTTGTATGTCCATATGTCCAGTTGGAATAGAAGTAGACCGTGACTGTGTAGCATTATCGAGGACAAGATGCACAGAAATCAACCTTCTGTGTTTCGCCTAACAATAAGATTTAGTAAGATTGGTTCAATGACAATCATTACACTTGTTGTTACCATGTCCACCATTACGACCGTTGCCAAAAAAAAAAAACCACCAAAGGAACTACGGCCTCCATGGAAGCCATGACATTTACTACTATAAACTAGAGCAGAATATTCTAAAGTGGAGTCAATAGAGCCTCAGGCTAAGGATGAGTGCAATAAGGGAGAATAAGCATTGGTAGCTAAAGGTATGGTTTCACTAGCAAGAATCTGATTTTGAAACCTAGTAGATCAGAATCTAAACTAGATAGTAAGATAGCAATCACAAATTTCTCCCAATGTCGTTTTTGTTGCTCCAAGTTTGGAGTGAAGGGTTGATGCTATAGTAATTAGTTTCATCAATTGTTACTTATTAAAGAAAAAGAAAATTAATTTCATAAATTCTGGAGGGTATGGTAGTTCTAAGAAAATTATTTTCCAAACTACTGAATTTTTTTTTTTTTTTTTCTCATATATCTCATAAATCCAAGAAAACATTACTTTGATGTGATAAAAGATTTTGCATTAGAGTCTCAAATTTCCTTGGAAGAGTTACAAAATTCAACTGTGGTAGCAATCTGGGGTTCCATATTATGTGACATCCATCCTATAACAACAGAATCCTCACTCATCCAATTCTCATAAGTCCTGTATTTTTTGGCGGATTATCTGCAAATATTCAAATATTTTAATTTTTGTTTCCCATGTAGAAAAACTTTCAGTGTGCCCAATTTATAGTTTAAATATCTTAATTTCTTGGAGGTAATTGATTTAGGCACATCATCCTTTGGCAAGGAATGTTTTACCTGGTACATTACTATAGACTTTTCTTCGGGCATACCAAATACAACGAATCAAGAACACAATCCAACAAACCAGCCAAACTTCTTAAACCCAAGGAAGATAGAAATCTAAAAAATTGGATCACAATCACAGACCTAAACCAGAATACTCAATAGTTGTAGCAATCAGCCAGTACTTAACTTGTAGAGTGAAAACCGGCAATGTTACTTTGGGAAACACACTCCCACAGCAGGCCAAGAACCCGAGATTCATAAACCAAAGTGAAAACCACACCAAGGTAATAAACAACCAACAGTTAAAGTACTTCTACAGGCTATTCGGCCTTTATGGAGAGGATCCCAATCCCTAAAACATTAAAGAGTCTGCAAAATTGTTGATAGATAGAGAGGGTTGCATATTTGAAAATAGAAAAGAAAATAAACTCATATAAGATGGCTTCAAAGAATCACCACAATAATCAAGTGAGAGAGATGAGTCGGTCCATGTAGTCACTGGACATGGTTGACAGTACTGATGTCATCGAATCGGTGCTGACATCAGTATGGCTCTGTTATCTGACAATTTAGCGTCTTCTAGGATTGGATCGGTTGCTCTAATACCAAATTGAGTTGTAAACTTTGGAAGATTAGGGTTAGATGAGAATAGGGAGAAAAAGGTTTAGGGTTTAATCATTTTATGATTTTATCCCTTGACCACAGCGTATTTTATATTAGAGTGAGTGATAGATATATCATGATTACAAGAATACCCTTAAGCTAATACAAGGATAACAAGCCAATTATAAAATAACAACACAACTAGTAATTCTTAAGTACTCCCGGAGCACGGAGAATGATACTCCCTCTTTTCATATTTATGGTAGGATCCACTCATTAAATTTATAGCGGGGTCCATAAATGTGAGAGAAGGAAGTACCATTTATCCATGCTTTAGGGGTAGCTAAGAATTTTCCCCACATAACCACGTCCCTAATGTTTTTTTAATTATTATTATTTTTTTTATGTAAGCTTTGGTCCTTAGGGCTGGGAAAGGGGAGATTTGAACTCGCACCCTGTGTATCACATTCATTCTATGATAAATGGCACACTGCGTTACTTTGGTTTGCATTGACAAACCGTATCCTTGGCAAATGGGACTTTGTATAATGTATAACATGTTTCATATAAGTTGAATTACACAAGATACAAAGAAGCAACTGCAACAAATACTTATTTATTCCTTTTAATCTACATGCCTTTTGAAATTACAAAAATACAAGACAAAGTATGTTCTGTTTTTACTATTTGTCTGTAATGTTTGTCAACTGGGATGATTATAAAAGTCACTATTCTTGGCTGCACAGGATATACCACAAGAGCAGGCTCAGGTTCTGCCTTCAGCTTTGGCAGAGCTTCAAATGCGGGTTCTCAAAGCAGAAGCTACTTTGCAACAAAAGGAAGAGGAAAACACTGCACTGCGGGAGCAGCTACAACAGTTTGAGACAAGGTGGTCAGATTATGAGGAGAAGATGAAATCAATGGAGGATACGTGGCAAAAGCAGATGGTGTCTTTGCAAGTGAGTTTGCATGTTCATACATACATTCAAATCAATTACAAAAGATATACATATATAATATATTATTGGGGTACCGCCGCCCATGTTAGGTGAGTTGGTACTTCCCCAAGCCTTAAAGGCTTGAGGGGTTCATGGACCCAGGTTTGAGTGGTTCCGGGGTCGGGGTGGGGGGGTGGGGGGGGGGGGGGGGGGTTATACTGTTGATTGTCAAAATATATATATATTGGGGTTAACAAAGACAAAAAAGGGGCTGGAAGACAGTCAAAGATATTTTGGGAAAAATTGCAATTTGGATGGTAATAAATAAAGTCATTGTACTCAGATGCTAGGGTTTTAATGATAATTAAAATGCAGATGAGTCTGGCTGCTGCCAGGAAGAGCCTAGCTGCTGAAAATGCCCCAGTTCCACCTCGAAAACGCAATGCTTCTTCACCGCCTCAGAATTATGAGTCTGAGGATAACATGTCCATAGGATCTCGAACTCCTGGTGAAAGCACACCAATAAAATTATCAGGTACAATTCATGATGTTGGAGCAGGGAACAACACTAATGGTTCTTTGGATGTAGTCAGCAACCTGGTTAAGGAATTTGAGCAGCAGAGACAAACTTTTGATGATGAAGCCAAAGCTATAGTTGAGGTCAAATCAGGGCAGTCAGCTTCTACTGTAAATCCAGATGATGAACTTCGGAGACTTAAATTCAGGTTTGAGATGTGGAAAAAAGAATACAAAGTTAGGTTACGGGAGACGAAGACAAAGCTTCATAAACTTGGGCATCCAGAAGGTCGTCGGAAATGGTGGGGAAAGAGAAGCTTAAGAGCATCATAGTACTCTCATTTTAGATCATCTCTGGTGAAGTATGGACAGATGGAGGTATCTCACAAAATGATGTCAAAATACTGCCTATTTGCCTTTCCAGGAGCTGTCTTTGTTTGTATTTACAGCCAAAATATGGGTATTCCCATGGTGTGAAGCAGTCAAGGAAGAGTGTATATGTGCCAATTTTTGATACTCGGCAGATGTGTTCATAAGCTTGTGCATAGTCAAATAGGAATTTTTTGAGAGACTTCAGCCAGTAAGCCTTTCTTATTGAGTAGTTTAGTGTATTTGTGTATAGTCTATTGTCATTGATGTAATTTGACAATATTTTCTACTTAGAAATGAAGATATGGAAGGAAAGTGTTCATATTGCCTATCCTTGTGCACGAATTGCTTGTGGTCAGCTCTTTGAGTATCGATGTGTAAATATATACATATATTATCTTTATAGTGCAATCTATCTTCTTCTTCTTCTCCTCTCTCTCTCTCTCTCTCTGTAGTATTTAGCAAAAAGCGGAAAGTGCTTTTGGAATGGTCTTGAAACTGTAATAAATTTTTTGGTCCATTCAAACTTAATTGGGTCCTTGGCATTATGATTTCTCTTAGCCAATATATGAATAACCTTCATTTTGCGTCATCGTATTAAGGAATACCATTTTTTTCAGTTTGTTTAACTAGAGAAGACCAGCACTACCCGAAAATTACTAGCATTTCACACAAATGGAAAATTTGAAGTCTAAAAAAGACAGTAACTACACAAGGACTTCAATTGTATTTCATTCTCATGGAACAAGATCATGGCTCTGAAGCTCAATTTAAGATCCGGGCACAAACTTGGTGGCATAGACCCATGCATTGTTAGCAACAGGGTTGTCAAGATGGTCCAAGAGGTTCTCCAGAGGCCCCTTGCCGGTGACAATAGCCTGGACAAAGAAACCAAACATGGAGAACATGGCTAGCCGGCCATTCTTGATCTCCTTGACCTTTAGCTCAGCAAATGTGACAGGGTCATCAGCAAGGCCAAGAGGGTCAAAGTATTGGCCACCGGGATAGAGGTCGTTACCCTCTCCAACTCCAGGAAGGCCGTTGATGCGGAATCCCTCAACTAGACCCATGAGGATGACTTGGAAACCTAGCACTGCTAGGATGCTTTGGGCATGAACAAGGTTGGGGTTGCCCAAGTAGTCAAGACCACCTTCTGAGAAGATCTGAGCTCCAGCTTTGAACCATACTGGTTCTTTGAAGTCCACCTTAACCCATTTCTCAAGTACTTCTGGGGTGATGCAGCCCAGTGCTCCAAGCATAGCCCAACGGCCGTGGATCACCTAAATTTTGCACAACAGTGCAGCAATATCATCACCACCATATTTTAGCTGCTAGCTATAAGAACTTTATCCTAGTACTAGTGAGTACAGATTGCAAAGAACAACCATAAATTCAAGGATTTTCTGGTTATTGTACAAATTAATACTTCAATGAAAAGACAATAATTTCAGCCATAAAAAATCTAGGAAAAGAATATTGACTAACAATTCATGCTTCACATTTTTTTTTCAGCAGAAAGCCATATATGACACACTCAAGTCTTCTTGTAAATAAATTAGAGCCATCCCAAAGGATTCCTCCCTATAATTATCCGACGTGTGTGAGACGAAGACTAGACTCACCCTGGGATTAGTCAAGTGTTCTAAGTGCTACATGACAAGGAAAAATAAATAAATAAATAAATAAAAGGTATAGATTACCTCAAGCGCCCTGTTCCTGGCAAAGGCTTCGGGGTCAGCTGATAAGCCAGCAGTGTCCCATCCATAATCACCAGGAAATTCTCCTCTCAGGTATGATGGAGTCTGAGCTGAGAAGGGTCCCAAGTACTTCACTCTGTCTGGTCCATACCACAATTCATTCCCCTATTCATGTCACAAACAAAAACCAATTATGTTAGCCCCTCCACCAACATAAAATTTGAGAAAGTGAGAGAGACAAAAAGAGAGAGATCAGATGGGAAAGTACCATGGTGTATTTCCCAGTTCCCATAGGTACAACGTCTCTAAGAGAGTTGACATTGGTTCCCCTATTTTGGCCTAGAAATGGGGTTGGCTTGAGAACAGTTCTAGAACTAGCAGTTGCTGCCATTAGCGTTGATGCCATGACTTCCAAGCTTTCAGTTGTTTCAGTTGAGAGTTGAAACTCAATTGGAATTGTCGCCTAGAACTGTGTAGACAATTAAGGAGCCTGACTGTAATATTATGTATAGGGAATAAGGACAATCAAAGAGATGGGTGGTTATGAATGCAAGAGTGGGAAATTGTGGTGAGGAATGTGAGCTTTGAATCAACCAATCAGAAGTCTTCAAAAGATATTGACTCATATCTTTCTATCCACATTTTATCTAGTCCACGGGCCACCATACAGAGACTTCTTTCAAGGGAAAACATTGTGTCCAGTACATATGATAGGTATTTTATATCACATATATGATGGATCAAATTAATGGTGGATGTGACCGGATTTTAACAGTATGTTTAAGGATGCAACTTTTTTTTTTTTCTTTTCACAACTGGTATTACGATTTTTATAATTGATGTATAATAAAAGTGACTTCAGTGATTGAATAAAGTGAGAATGATGCTATATTAAATACAACAAATCATGTTAATAGTAGTGAAAAAAATTGCGATCCTTGCATTACTTGGATTTTAATGACTGTCAGGGCACGATGTATATATATAGTTGGTTAGACCCCGCCTAGCATGGCAAGATGAAATCAATATAATTAATAACACACGAGAATTATCAACTAATATATTTAAATCAATGGGGCTCTAATGGAGTTTGTAGGGTCTCGATTTACAGTCTAAACCCAAAACGTACGAGATATTGGCCCAATAAGCCTAATACAATAAATTTGTAGAGAGTGGGTCGAAGAACTAGGCCCTAATGAGTTGAACAATGGCTAGTACTGAATTGAAGGGTAATCAAACACAAAATAAGAGATTCTGATATCAATAGACTTTCAGTCCGAGGATGTCACACTTGTATATATTGATCACAATTGAATACAAAGACAATTTAGATTGCTACAGTCTTGTTTCTTTCTCTGCTCCCTCGCTTTTCTCAGGGAGGGTCTCTCACATTATATATCTCATTTTGGAACATCTTGATTCTACACTTGTTGATCATCTGAGCTTCCACTTGAGTACCTATCCCATCAGATACCCTCTCTGGCTTTCTGTGAGTTGTGGTAGCCAAGGTAATACTGTTCAGAGGTCTTCTCCACATAAATGCGGCTAGAAATTAGCTGTCATGCATTTAATGCGGTGACAGCAGCTTTCCCCTAGATATTTTTGGGCTTCATTCCTTCTTGTATGTTCATGAAGCATGTTCCTACCGTTGCAGCTTCTTGGAGGGTCATTCTACTTGTTGGAATACATATTTGAGCTGCACACACCACATTCGAGGAGTAACTCCTCCTCGGACTACTTCTCATTCGTTCCTTACTTATGAGACTTTAAATTGAGACCCTAAATGACTATTTGCCCCTCCTCGGACTATTCAGCGTCCTCGGACAAAAGCCCAAGGCCCAACATATTATTTTGGGCCTTTATCCCTACAGAGTTAATTAAAGTAAGTTAAATGTTTAAAAGTGCTAAGAGTTTTGTAACTCAATTGCTATTTTATAGTGTTTCTAATAGAAATGTCCATAATTCTTTTTTTTTTTTTTGAGGGAAAGATGTCCATAATTCAAATCCTCATTTCCCAGCTATCAAATTTTACAAAAAATAATAAAGGTTCAAAAGTGATTCATTTAATTTTATTCCTAATATGAAAAAAGTTTGAGCTCATTATTAACTAAATTATTAGTCATACTTGATTTGTTTTGTATTGTTTTGTTTTTTAACAAGTAAGTTTGACCTTGTTCATGAATCATTTAATTAACTTATATTTTTCTCATAACAAAAAATCATGAAAAAATTGTTTTACCTCTTCAAAAAATTTTGCTAATATAATAATTAGAGTACAATTAAAATCATATTATTTGAACTAATTTGATAGAATGATTTTATTTATGAACTTATAAGTTATAACAATTTGAATTTATATTGGATTTTTCATAATAAATGGTTAAAAATAATGATTTGATATCTTATAAATTTATTAATAAGTTTAGACAATCTAATTTTAAGCATGCACATGCAATTCGACTAATTAGTTTCTTATTATTATTTTTATAAAGATCTTCATTTCAATCTAATTTTAGACAATCTTATTATTAGTTTCTTATTAAGCATGCACATGATATCTTATAAAGATGCTTAAAAAACAAAAAACCAAAACAAAGTTCAAACCAAATGCGTACTTGAAGGGGAAAAAAAGTAAGAGTAAAAGTGCAGTTCACCAATTGAATAAACCAAAAATACTTTTTTTTTTTAAATAGAACAAACCTAAAATACTATTTATAAGCCTATTGGCTCTTTTGATATAGTTAATAGAGTTAATAGAAATAGAAATATATTAAAGAAAAAGCTGGAATTGGGTTGTTTTGTTTTGTTTTTGGTTTTTTTTCCAGGGTGTGTTTTATGGAGTATGAGTCTATGACCTCTCTTCCTCCATTCTTAATTTGAAGCTTTGCTTTGAATTGCCTTCCTCATCTTTTCTCTATAAAAGTGGCCTGATTGGGAAAGATGATTAGCAGTTTCGATCATTCAAACGACGGCGTACAGTGCAATTTCATATTTTCATTTCATAGTAGCATTATTAACAGCAAGAAGATTGCAAAAATAATAGATGTGGTGTGTGTGAGAGCAAAATTTCAAAGCAGCATGAATGAAACGACAACGTAAAGAGTAAAAATATTGCAAAAATCAAAATAATGCGGTGAGCGTGGATCGAACACGCGACCTTCAGATCTTCAGTCTGACGCTCTCCCAACTGAGCTATCCCCGCTATGCTACATTCTGCCGTTTTTATATATTTAATATTATTAACTTGAGTATGACATCCACAATTCGGATGCCAAGTCAGGGAGCCAAAGAACGGAAATTCCACTTTTGGGCTGTCCATAGCTCACCTTTTGCCATTTCTCCTGAAAATCTGAAACAACAAAAGGAACAAAACAATAGTAAGGGGATTACTGAAGAGTGGAAGAGATTCTTACAAAGCCAAAATTACAAATAGTTGATACTATAATTTTCTCTCCCCCCCCCACCCCCAAATTTTTTAAAAACACTCTAAAAATAAGTAAAATTAGAACTCACTCAATTTTTTTAAAGGCCTAGCCCAGTAGTAGCCCCTCCAAGAACAAAGCTTTGGCCCCCACCTCCAACACGTCATCCAAATTTGGCTTCCAAAATTCCAATTCTACACTTGTTTTGTCATTTTCCATTTCTTAACATCTCATATTTTTGTTTCAAAAAAAGAAAAAGAAAAAAAAAGAGAGGCATTTTTGTAAATAAAAAAAATTATAAACAAATCTATATTCCACGAGAATGTCTGCCTTTTGTAGCTCCACTTTATATATGTTTTTTATTCTTTTTTTTTCCTCAATAATATTAGTACCACATATTTTTACATATATTTTGTCACAATTGTCTCATGTGTTAGATTGTGAATGGTAAAGAGAAAATGGTGATCCATGTGATAATAATAGACAGCTAATCATAGTCTGCCGCATAGAATAATTGTGAGAACAAACAGCTAATCATAATATGCCATATATGACAATTGTGGAAAAATATGTGGTACATCATTATTTTTCTTAGAAAATATTCTTTTTCTTTTTCTCAATTCTCAGTACAGTTTCTTCTCTTCCCTAACATTACTTCTTTTTTTCTACTTCATCCTTTTTTTTTTTCCTCTCTTTCAAAGTGCACTCTCTGTAACTTCGCATCTCATCTTTCTCATCTTAATTTTATTTTTATTTTATTGTCCTTCTCTAACCTTTTCATCCTGCTTCTTCTTCTTCTTCTTTATTTATTTATTTATTTACACTCATCATTTTCTGACACCCTCAATCCCCCTCCTTTGTAAATCCACCACTTTTCTTTAGTATTCATCATCAACAAACCCTACTTTTTATTTGGCTTAGAATCAATATGATGATAGTTTTACCTCGACTCTCTCAAACACAAATTTTTAGTTCCACCCCTGATTACAAAGCACACTGGGTTGCCTCAACCAAGAAAATATTAGCAAAACTTGGGGGTGGGGAGGAGGGAACTTTTAAGGGACCCTTAAGCTAGAGTGTGAGTAGGGTGGTTAGCTTCCTTGTGCACCCAACTAAAGGAGATCTCTTCAAAATCATTCACAGTCAACTTTACAGCCTCTAGAAAATTCAAAAGCCTCCAAGAAAGTCACCTTTAATAGGTTATCATCATTACTTCTCAGACCCACTTCTCATCAATTTGCGAAATTTATGCATTCAAGCATACCAATATGGCAAAGAACAAACAACTTATACAAGTATACATTCATAGAAAAAAAAAAAAAAAAAAAAAAAAACAAGTATACAACTTTAACTACCATGTGGGTGTTAAGATTGAATGTAACGACCCAAGTAAAATGTCAATCACATTTGCAACTATACCCTAAAATATCTATTTAAATTGTAATTGGAGGTCTTTGTAAAAATTTATAAACCTAAGATTCGCCTAGTAAGCACTTAATATGGGATTCAATACATGTCTATTCAAGACAAACTCAAACAATCTAAAATCTAATTAAATCCACATAATTTGGGGTATCACATTGAATCTTAAGAATCTTCTTCCTCAAACCAAAAAAGAAAAGAAAAAAACAAAACAAAACAAACATTGGGATAATATTTGAATTAGAACACTCACATTGAGTTCTCCAAATCATTTTTTAGCCGGTTGGCACTATAGTTGGAAATTACCACCAAAAAAAAAAAAAAAAAAAACCCCTTGCATCAAGTTTTCTGTCATTGTTAAAAATTTTACCCAAAAAATTACCGAACACTGTAATTTTTGTATAGTCTTTTCTCTGTGTGTGTTGGTTGGTTGTATGTGCGGTTGTGGGTATGATTTTATAGTGCAGGCTAGATTATCAAATAGTTTCTAAACAGTGTTAAATTATATTATTCCTATCAAAAAAAAATATTATTATTATTTTTTTAAGAATAAAATTAATATTATTAAAATAAGGATAAAATACTATTTTGGTCTCTAAACTTAACCAAAAATTTGCTTTTCATCTCTAAACTTTAAAAATTCTTTTTTCATCATCACACTTTGTATATAGTTTTTTTTTTTAATAATAGTTTAGAGACAAAGTAGGGATAAAAAAGAACTTTTTGTTTCAATAGTTTAAAGATGAAAAGCAAACTGTTGATAAAATTTAAAGATGAAAAGTAAAAAAATGTCAGTAGTTTAGGAACAAAAAAAAAAAAAAAAAAACTTTTCAATTTTTTTGGGACTAAAAATAAACATTTTAAAGTTTAGGAATGAAAAATAAACTTTTGGTAAAATTTAAGTATCAAAAAAATAATTTATCCTTAAAATAATATATATTTTTTTAAACTTGGCATGTTGTAGCCTTAAAGCACGCGCTCACGCGCGCGTGCTCAGAGGAGTGAGAGTAGTCCCATCTCCTTCCAACATTTTGAATTCCTCCAACGGTCATATTGTTTTGAGGCCGAACACGCAATCCCAACCGTCCATCATATAAAAAAACCACACTCGCAAGTCGCAAGTCACAACCTTTAAAAACATAATAAAAAAGTCCACAAATCGAACAGTCCTCAATATGAGAACAAAAACGTCGTCGTATTCCAGCCTCAACCTCCAATCTCATTTTCTCGGTTTTTGTTTCCAACAGTGTAACTGTAAACCCAAGCCCAAAACCATTAGAAGGAAATGAAGGACATTACAGAGCCTCTCAGGCATTTCATCAAACACATAAATCTCTAACGTCGCAAGCCGGATATTCATATCCAAAATCTTTTCTTTATGTCACAGAAAGTAGAGGGAAACACAAAAATGGCTCTCAAAAAGGCCAATGATCACTGGTCTTTTCTGGTACTCTTTTTCTTTCTTTTCTCCTTTAAAGCTTTATTAATGGTTGTTGAATCTGCTTTCTTGATATTATTCTCTGGTACTCTTTTTTTGTATTCCTTTAGTGGGTTTTGAATGTTTTATTGATTACCAAAATGGGATTCTTTAGTTTGATCAATTGGCTTTGTTTATTAAAATTTGGTTCTTGATTTTAATCTTGGTTTTGTGTATTTTAACATGGGCCTGTCATTTTTAATATCTGGGTCTGGTTTGAAATTATCAGTTTCTAAGATTTGTGGGTAAAGGTCATGAGGTTCTTGAATTTAATTTCTTGGTACTATGACTTTTATGTGGGCTTTGTGTGAACTTGTTTGATTACACTTGTGTCTGGATTGAAATATTGAAAATGAGTTCTCTTTGTTGTTTATTCATTTTTCATTTCTTGAATTCTAGTTCTCTATCTATATGCGTCTGGAAATTATATTTCGATTGATTTGACCACGTTTGTATGGTGAGAAATTGTAGAAAAAGAAATTAAATTGAAGTTTCAAAACTGTAATTTTTCTGTCATTTTGATCCATAAGGATGCAGACTCCATAAGATCAAAGATATATGTCATTTCATTATTTTTTGTCACCTTATGTTCTATTTGGATCATGAAAAGAATAAGCATAGAAAGTGTAAAAATTTATCTAAGACCCAATTTCTTAAGCAATAGCAATTTCCTTTGCTTTCTAATTCCTCTTTTTGAGATCCAACTGGAATCTTTTATGAGAGGGCCAATATCTTCTGTTCATTTTTCCTTTCCACTGTGACATAGTCATTTTGGTTAGTTCTGAGACTGTCATCACATGTCTGTGCTTGATTACCACTCACAATTGTTTTGTGCTTGGGTGATTATTGTACAGGAAGAAATTGAGGCACCTATGTGGGTTGATCTCACTCTAGAAGATAACTCTAACCACCAAGACATGTGAGCTTTATATCATTGCTTTAAGGATTCCATATTTCTTTCTAGTAGTTTATGATCAAATTTAAATTATGATACCAATCATAGTATTCTTCTTGTTACTTTGCAGCAATGATGAGTGGTTCCACACAAGCCACCAGTATGTGTCATCTTGGTTTGCTGCATTCAATTGTTTCCGCAGTCCTGCTAAATTGACTTTGGAATGTAGTTGAAAGTTAGAATTCTTACCATTAAATTGAATTAATTTTCAGGTTCCACCAGTGTTCTTCTCGCCAGTTAAAATCTGCATTTTCTCGTTGCGGTGAGGTTATTATGACCTCAGACTTTGACTTACAGGGATCAACTTCCCCAAAACTTCCACCGTCAGTCTCAAGGTCAAGAGGCAAAAAGTACAGAAGCAAGAAATGGAGAGTAGAAAATCGTGAGTTCTTATTAAAGAAGCCGCATCCTGTCAAGGTTTTAAGTGAGAAATCTTCTTGGGTGGATTCCGGATCTAGTGAGGAAATAAAACCCAAATCAGGCTTAATAAATTCAAAGGGAAATTCCAGGTCGAAATCAAGTTTGGTCTGTGAAAGCGGTCTTACTGGAAATGCCATACTGAGTTGCTCTAAACCTGTGTTCACTTGTGGGAATCCAGCAAGTAGGTCATGTTCTATTGGAAACAAGGCTTCTAATAGCAATACATCAAGCACCATTACATCTCAGAGCAGTCTGCAGCAAGAGCAGTCATGTTCGAAGGGAAACAAGGCTTCTAAAAGCAATACGACAAGCACCATTACATCTCAGAGCAGTCAGCAACAGGAGCAGAAGCACATGGAGGTATCAACTCAATCATTTAGTCAAAGTGGTTTTTTGTCAGAATTGAGGATTAGTCTTAGGAAAAGCTGTGTCACTAGACAAGCATCAAGGGTGGAGATGAATAATGATAAATGTATGTCAAGAGGCCGAAAATCCTCATCTGGTGGCAAGTCCAGTGTGGGCTCATCATCAAACCCTTGTTATGAGGTTAAATGCTCAACATTTACATCAAGATGTCCCAAAGAAATAACCCCAGATAGCAGAAATGCAACAAGAATGACTACTGCAGCAAAGAACAAAATGAAAACTCTTAGTATATCTAAGGAATCAACTATTAAAATTGAAGAAGGGAGCTCCAATTCTAGAAGGGGAACTAGAATCAGTGTTGTAAAGCCAACTCGTCAAGAAGCTGCAAAACCAAAGGTGAGAAGGTGTCCAAATTTGAGACACTTGATAATTTGTGATGAAGTACACATCCAATTTTATAGGTACAATTATACACCAACAATTGGTTTTGTTGAGAAGTGTCCTCAATATAGAGATTGTTTGTCAAATATATCTGGATAACTGCGCAATGGGTACATGCATCTCAAATAAACCCACCCACCACCCACCACATCAAATTATGAGTACGTGCATGCACGTGGGTGGAATCTCCACTAAGATCTTTGCAATTTATTTATGGCATCCCATTTTATGTGGTGGGAGATTTACGATTTAAAAATTCTGTTTTTGTCATCAAGAATATGAATTATAGTGATTCTTTCAGGTTCAAAAGAAAACTCTACAAGCAAGATCTTTGCTGCCAATTAGAGTTAATGAACAACAAATGTTGTCTACTGCTGCAATAAAATCTAAGGAGAAAATGAGAGCAGGCAGGTTTAACAGGTTGTCAGGTGCTGGTAAAGAGAATGCTACAGGGAGAATGACTGCAAGCCAGAAATGCAGTGGAAATGGCATTTCTGCTGGGGTCATGGTAAGGGGTCAGAAAGGGACGAAACAGAGTGCTTCACAAAAGGGTGGAACAGGATTGGTGGGTTCAAAGGTACAGGTCTTAATTTTCTGTTGTTCAGGCTGATATTTGATTTTATCTTCTCTAAGAATCCTGTATTTTGCTCTTTTGTTCAGATCTTTAATATTAGTTGCAAAATGCACTCTTTTCAATTTTTATTAAGTTTAAAGCAAATATAGAACCTATTTTATCCCTCCAAAGAATTATTCTGTATGTGAGATAACTGCATTTATATAGAGCTTACACAAATACCCGATAGGGTGGTTCTACATTTAGACAACTTGATTAAGATAAAATTAACTCAAAATTAGCAAGTTTTGTTCCTAAATGTCTTCATTGGAGTTCTCATCCTCTACTTCGTAAAGTCATTCATGCATGTGACATACACTGATGTTAGAAATTATTTTTCCACTTACTCCTTATTCAAAGAATTACTTCAGCTTCTATTTGATTGCTCTTGTGCATGGGGTCTTACAAATAACAACAGTTATGGAGAGTTTATAGAATCACATCTATTTTGTGCATTGTTTTTGCATTCTTTAAAGTTACAAGGTGCTCATCATTTTGAGGTAACCTATTTTATAAGGAAATTTTAATTAGCTTAAAAAAAAAAACTAAAAACTAAAAAGACTTAACATTCTAGATTTGACTGGCCAACATATTGTTTCCTTTCCTTCCCACTCTCATCTTATAAGCAGGATTGAATAGCATAACAACCAGTTTGGGTTGGCTGGTTGGAAGGGTAAATATTGTTTCCTGCAGGCTGCAACTCTCTTTATTGTCTCTATTTGTTATGATTAACATGAGACTGTAGGCTTTGAAGCACTATGCTGTGTAAAATTCAGTTCTTCTTTTGATGTAGCATTCTTATTCACTTTAGTAATAGAAAATACCTTGTTTGGTATAGCTACTATCCACAAAAGAAATTTTGCTTGCCTTTATTGTTGGTAATGCAATGAAATATGTTAGTTGTTTTATTCAGGTAAGTGCATAAATTTGTTTAGTTATACTCACCATCCAGCGTCTGTAAAGTTATGTTTACCATAAAAATTCCTATATTCTGAACATGGTGTCCCCCCAATCATTTTAGCATAGTATCAAGAAACAACAGGTTATTTGTTAATTTTTTTGGTGGCAGTATGTACATTTTTCACATTTTTCACTTGAAATTTGATTTTTATAACTTCTTTTGAGCAGGAAAAAAACACTGATCGATGTGAAGTGAATGTCACCAGGAGGGTCTACCTTCGATGAGAGAGCAGTTCAGCACACAGCATTGTATATAGTAAAAACCTAACATCTCCCTTACCCCCACAGGGAACATGGTTGTATATAGCAAAACAACAGAGTTTTTCCCCTCCCTTTGCCTTGGATTTGGATGGTAAAATTTTGATTCTTTTGACTTTGAACTTCAATGACAATGTCTCTGATCTAGAGGATTCCCCAGTGCTTTTGTGAATGCTTTACATTATTTGTCATACATTACTTGGCTTTTGTATGCAGAATTTTAGTTTTCTGATTCTATTCCTTTTGATTGTCATATTCATGCCTGAGCCCACTGATTGACTTGAATACATTTAGATCCGAAAGAAATGGTATTTCTATTCGTTACAAATTATGATTAAGGAAGCTGGGTTCAGCTTGGTTTATGTCATTTTCTACCCACTTGTTAGGATGCATTGCAATAAATGCATTTCACATATCATTATCATATACTATATATTAAACATAAAACTTAGAAGCCGTGATTGCACCAAGTGGATATCCTCTTTAATTGCCAAGTGGTTATACCAAATTATAACAATTTTTAGATAGAAACAACAACTTAATTGTTGATATTAACTAGAAGTTGGGTTAGACGCAGTGTTTGGGCTATCCTACTTTATTGTCACATATATTGCTTTTAATTATAGTTTTACTGCTTATTTATTCTTATTATTATTATTTTTAATTGTTGTTATCAACCTTTTTTTAGTTCTTATCAACACAGTAGTAGAATGCCACATGCCTCTTTCGTGATTGCCTTGAAGTTAAATTTGACACAGCCCTGTCCCTTTGAAGTTCAGTGACAACTCCACCTCCAAGCTTAAGTTCAAAATAGTTTTAAGTGTACAAACTCCAATGCTTCCTTTACTGTCAATTATACCATCATTTATTAGAATCATATTGAAAAGTCTAGAGGCATAAATTTTCGTTGCGGATGACAATGGAGCAGATTCATATATGTACACAAGCAAAGTCTTTTGCTGCCCACCATACAAACAGGTTCCAATTGTTCTTAACAACTTTATGTTTGTGAATACACCAATTTTTATTTATTTTTTCTTTTGGGACAGAAATATTAAGAAACAGATCACGCATGAGATAATTATAGAGTGTTTCTGCACCCATCAACATCAACGATACCGATCACGCTTTACTTTTGCATTAATCGAATCAAAACAAATCCCTCACATTTCCAAATTCTCTTTAAATGCTTCAGTTCAAGATTAATATTGGTATAGTTCTGTTATAATTCAAACTAAAAGTATAGAGTTTTATCCTTCTCCAGCTATAATAATTTTCTCTCCTTCAACAGTACGTTCAAATTTTTTTTCCCTTTTCGTTTGTATTATGAATTATGAATTTTAATTTCTCTAATAAAAATTTTAACAGTATTTTATTTTATTTTTAGTTTGCGGTTTTTTTTTTTTTTTTTTAAATATATTGTGGAAGCAAGAAATTAATCCAGGTTTAATTACTTGCCTATAATCACAATTAATTTCTATTATGGGTTCAATATAATCCACAGTGGAAAATTTGAATAAGAACTAAACAACTCTTTGCTCTTGAAATTGTGTCAAGGATTTTATTCATATATTTTTTCTGTTACATTACTCACTATGTGTTTCACTCATCTCTTTCTTTTCTTCTAGCTCTCGAAAAACTTTTAAAAAAACTGTCATTATCTATTTGTCTCTTTCTCTTTAATACTCTCCCTTCTTCTCCTTTTTTATCTTTATCCTTTGCTTGGTTCTCTTCATTATCTTCTCCACCATGTGCAGGGACGGACTTAGGATTTTAAGCTAGCGGGGTTAGTAGGGGCCGGAGTATAAAGAAAAAAAAAAAAAAAAAACTTCAAATAGGCATCCATATAGTATTTAAAAATTATAAATACAAAAAATCGTTATTTTTAAATACATTAAGATGCAATCATCTACCAATAAAGATAAAAACAAAAACAAAATAGTGTTTTTTTTTTTTTTAACACTAGGCTAGCTAGGATTTTTTATTTTTCTTTTGTTGAAGTTAGAGCATTCACAATGGTGGTGCTAAAAATTTTAGCTTTTAGCACCTCAAAAAACTATTTTATCTATTTTATCACCTCAATTTATAATACACACAATATCAAATGTTCTATTTTTTTCTCACTTTATTCAAAATAATATAACCAACTCATTAAGATAATAAAGGAAGAGAGAAAATTTAAGTTTTTTAATTGAACAAAGAGATATAATCTTAATAAAATATTGTATTTTATTTTTAACAACTTGCTATAGTCAACTAGTATTTATACCAGTTTATTGTAGTTGCAAAAAATTTACCTTTAGCTTCTCCTATAAAACATGATTTTTTTGGTTCTTTGGTGGTAAAATAGTGTTTTTGCTGAAATACAATCACCATTGTGAATGTTTTTATTGTTTTTGTTAAGTTTTTGGGTTGAATAGTTGCTTTTTGGGTTAGACTAGCTAGGTTGATTGGGAAAAAGGGGGCCTAAGGTTTTGGAAGGGGGCCCAACTACAAAAATAAAATATATAATAACTATATAAAAAAAAAATTGGACCCAGGGCTCGGGCCCCCACTTGGGTCCATCCTTGATCATGTGCTATAGCAGGTGTCCCATCAAACTCTTCTTTTTCTCAAGGTTATGATGAATAAAGACTTTTGGGAGCTTGTCTTATTCTGATAAGTTATTTGTTGCATTATTGTGACTATATTAGGTGGTTTGTTATGGATTTATCAAGAAGATCCAGAGAACACCCTCGGATATCACGCATACCTCGGAAAGATTCCTTAGTAGCTCGGAACATGGACTGGTGTGGGTAGTATAGTCAATAGGCTTTTACCTCAAATGACTTTCGTGATTTACTCACTCGAATCAAGGGTGTTGGGTCCTGTTAGGTTGGATTCTGAGGTTGGGGACCTTGGGGAGGTTTCCAATGACTTCTTGTTTTACCTTTGGTCCATACTTTGGGATATGTGCCCTTGTAAGGAGGCTCCATAACTCGGAAGGACACATTCTGGGCCCATTCTAATCTAAAGCCCAATGCTTATTTGGGTTTTATGTGCCACCTCCCTACATATATATTTTTAGGAAACAAAAACAAATATTAAGACTGCATAATAGTATTTTTATTTATGGTAGATTTTTTCTTTACCCTTAAATTCATTGTTTGTTTGGAGGCTGTAGTTTTTTTTTTTTTTTTTTTTTTGATACCCAATAAACATCATTCATTCATTAAAAGAAAGATAGTAAAGACAAAGTCTATAAAGATAAGTCTGGCCTTAGCCTATAGTAATGGACTGGGAAGCAAGTAATGATATGGGCCAAGTACAAAATATCTGCAATAACTTCCCTAGGGACAAAGATAAGAGTAATGACTAGGCCTTGCTACTGAAGATGGTCCAACTCTGATATGAAGGTTTGCTCAAGCCAACTTGGGTTCCTCCTCTGATTGCAAATCTGTGCAAGCCTCTTGGTATTGCAAAGAATTAGCATTTTCAAGAATCCTAGCTTCTTGGACTTGAAAATAGCCTCTTTCATAGCTTCCTGAGATGACTGATAAGATGATTTCCCTCCATTGCTCTCCCCGCCCTTCAGAATAATAGCACCATCCATTGTTTTCACCTCAAAAGCCCAGCCACTCCTTTTAGTTTTCCTATTTCTGAAAGCTGTTACCTTGATGATGACTTGCCATCCTTGGTTAGTCGGCATCTGGTGTAGGAATGGCAACGGGTCGGGTTCAGGCCGGGGATTTCTATATTTGAACCCCACCCGCAGGCTTACTACTGTAACCTGAACCCGGCTCGTTTAATAAACGGGTTTTTTTTCCCACCCCAAACTAGCCTCGTCGAGCCCTTGCAGGCTTGTTGCTCATGCCTAGCCTAGCCCAGCCCAAAATCAGAAACAAAAATTTTGATTTATGATTTTTCGGCCCAAAATTACAAACACAATCACAAACATAAACATAGAAATCGCAAACACTGATTTCAGATCTATGATTTTCCCTTTCAAAATCACAAACCAAACACAAATTTCAAATTCTAAAGTGGTGGGCCTTGCTTATAGTGTTGGGCTACTTCCTGTTGCATTAGGCCCAAGTTTTCTGGATAAGGGAGTTGGGACCGGTCCAATTGCAACACAATTTGGTCCGGCTTGTGTGCAAACTATGCCTTGTATGCCAGGAACATATTTACGGCAGACAGAGCTGTTTCAAATAAGTTGTGGTAGATAGACATTGTAATAATAACAAAAATAAAATATCCTGGCTACTTAACAGAAAATGACCAAATGATCCCTATTCAAGAAACATAATCATAGTAATAATAATCACTTTTGCAAAAAAGAACAAAGGGAACAAATGGTAATATATATGGATTAATCAAAAGAGAGAGAGAAGTCAGATTAAATCTGGTCCGCAGCAGTAAAACCAGAAAGGAAAGAACGTTTCTTCTCAACGCAATTAATCTCCCAAGAAAGTCTTGCCGTGGAAATTAACTACCTTGAGGGAAACGGACCTGAACGGTCGATGCACAAAGGGCTCCTTTCGGTTTAACAGAGAGCAGGATTTCGTGAGGGAGAGAGGGAATCAATCTATTGGTGCATGCCTGTCATTCTAACTCTCTATCTATTTTCTTTTTGGTTTTTCTCTTTTCTTTCTTTCCCTCACACTCGTTTCTTTTAGCATCCTAGTCTACCTTTTCGAATTCCTATTTCTCAGTTATGGTTCCCGTTGTTGTTGTCCCCCCCCCCCCCCCCTTTTGTTCACGGCCAGGGTCTCTTTTTAAAGTGCTTGCCGTAATCAGATTTTATTATTTTAGCCCTTAACTTCTTTTGTCTGGTCTGGGTGTACTTGCCTACCACCACTGGTCCGTCTGTGTGCCACCCTCCCATCACCAGACAAAGAAGGGTATTTTGTTTGTTTGTCTGCAGTGGCACCCTTTCCTGCTACGGTCTGGGTTCTTTCTCTCTCCCTATCCCTCATGGCATGAACTTAGTGGTTCCAACTCAGCTTGCTTCTTTCGGGTAGTATGTCATCCCAGCAAGACACTTCCCCCAAAAGAGCCTGAGCAGGAACCTCAAAAATAGATTTTTCCCTTCTCCCTACCACCAAACCATGCCCTCTTTCCTCTGATCCACAACCTCACCATGCCCTATATTGGCTGGGTACAGGCTGGTGGTGCCTGGGCTTTGTGCGTGCCTCCCTTCCATGTGTGTCTAAAATCTGCCCGCTGCTCATTTGCCTGTCGTGGTTTGGAGGCTTGCCTTCATAGTCTGCCGTCCGTTTTCTTTGACCTTTTATGTGAGCTGCTTTTTGATTTCCCGCTCCTCTTAGGAGCTGGGCTTTATTTGATACTGGGCCTTACATTTCTTTCGGCCCATTTCTTGATTGCCCTCATTTCCTGTCATATTATTCTGTCATTTCTGCTGTAATGACTCAATCCTGGTGGGCCTCTTTAGACCAGCCGTTTACCCTTTCCCCCAGTGGCTTGGCATGACCATTGGTTTTCCTACTTATGGGTTCTTGTGTCCCTTTTGTTTTTTCTCTTGGGCATCCTTGGCCCATTTTCTCTCTTTGAGCTTCCTTGGCCCTTTTACCAACTTCATTGGGCTTCCCTAGCCCAATTACCTTATTCTCATCCTTGGGGTTTATGGGCCTGCCATTAACCCCTTACTTTCTTTGTTTGCATTACTTTGGGTATAATGTGGCCATTTCTCACTTTTCTATATCATATACTGCCCATGAGTATGCTATTTCTCTCTTTCCGGGCTCCTTTAAGCCCACTTGCCTCTTCAAGGCTCATTTGTTTATTTCGTGGGCCTGTGATCCATTATTCCTGCCGCTTGGGCCTAATGGTTTTTCCATCTGTTTGCCAATCCTTTGCTGCTCTTGTCGTTGAGCTTTCTTCTTTCTACTTGGATTCTAAAAAATGACCCTTAACACAGATATATGATTTTCATTTTTCCCTTTCAGAAATCATAAACAGAAACACAAACTCACATGATTGAGGTGAAATGAACCCAAAAAAAGAAAGAAGAAAAAAGAAAAAAAAATGGAGAACAAGGTGGAGTGAGGCCGTGTCACGCTTGTGGGCATGGGCGAGGAAGATGAGAGGGGTAGAGGACTGTGCGACAGTGTGAGATTGGCGACGGCGAGGATGAAATGGAGTTGAGAGAGTAGATAACTTGGGATCGGTGACACTAACAGAGCTTGGGATGACGGCAAGAGTTGGACTGGCGGTGAGAGAGTTGGCCAAAGGTGAGATTGTGATTTGTGAGTGAGAGAGTGAGATTGTGTGAGTGAGATTGAAGAGAATAGAGATGAGAGAGGACAGCTGTGTGAGCTGAAATGAAATGAGGATGAGGAATATAAATTTTAGGGTTTATAACAATATATATATATATATATATATATATATGAGGTTATTTGAGGAATTATCAATTATATATATAACTGGGTCGGGTTGGGTCCAGGTTTGGGCCAAATTTTTGTAAAAACCCAGACCTGACCCGGATCTGGCTTAGGTTTTTTTGTTTTAAAACCCAAACCCGACCTTATTCTTTATCGAACCAGGTAAAACCCAGCTCATTAGGGTCGGGCCGGGCCGAGTACTCGTGGTTCGGGCAGAAATTGCCATCCCTAATCTGGTGAAGGTGATTTAAAAATTTGGGATGCTGAGGTTGATCTTTTTGGAATGCTTTCCGGTACCTACAAGCAAGAGATTGAGCTGTTGGCATAACTTTCATTGGGTTTAGGGATTTACCCTGATGAAGAACCTTATTTCGATGATTCCAAATAGCCCACAAAATAGTGCAAAGGGATTGAAGGAAAAATATTCTATCATTGTTCCTAATGGCATTATGCAGAATGGAAGATGTCAACCAGAAATCAATCGAGTTATGGACTAAATCTAAGGTTCTAACTTCTAAGTTGGAGCCATGCCAAATAGCTCTTGCAAAAAGGCAGTGCAAGAACAAGTGGTCTATTGATTCTTCCTCTTTATTACACATAAGGCAAAGGTTAGAAATTCTCATACCCTTTGTATTTAGTATCTCAAAAACAGGTAGGCTTCCATGTAAGATTTTCCAAATAAAAGTCAAAATTTTATAAGGGAGTTTCACTTTCTAGAGGAGCTTCCACACTTCATGGGGTAACACATGGCTTCTTTCTTCTTGTCTTTGATGAAGCATTGAGTAAGCTTTGTAGACCCTATAATCTCCTAAGTTTGAGTGTCTCCATAGGAGCTTGTCTTCCAAGCGAGTGGTTCTAGGAAGAGGGATTTGTAGGATTTCCTTGTTGGTGTGAGGCTGATATAATTTCCTGATTAAAGTATGATTCCAAGTTCTTGAGTTTTGATTGATGAGATCTGCCACTGTACCATCCAGAAGGTTGTTTCTTATTAGATTATGATTTGAGCATTTAAACCAATCTGGATGAGTAAGGGGAATTTGATCACCATCTCCAATCACCTAACGACCCTTTTTCAAGGAGGCTAGACTTGGATTAGCCACATTTCTCCAGATCCATAAGTGTTGAGGTTTAGTCTTGTGTTCTTTTAGGGTGGTCCTAGGGAAATATTTAGCTTTGTATGTTTTAGCAAGAAGGGAATTTGGAGATTGCTGTAATCTCTAATATTGTTTAGCTAAAAAAGCTTGGTTGATAGTCCTAAATTTTTTCAGGCCTAGTCCCCCTCTACTTCTTGGTTGGCAAATTGTGTCCCACTTAATTAGGTGGAGTTTCTATTTCCAACCTCATATCCCCACCCAAAGGATCTAGCTATAGCACCAAGTTTATTACATGCTACTTCAGGAACTTTGAAGCAAGAAAAAGTGTACAAAGGCATTGCTTGAAGCACAGAAGATATCAAAGTAGTTCTACCAACCTAAGATAAAAGCTTAGCCTTCCAACCTTGAAGTTTTCCTCGAACTTTATTTATAATGTCCTGAAAATCAGCCATCCTCTTGCCTCTTAGTTTGAAGTTTATACTTAGATACTTGCTGGGGTTAAGAACAAGGTTAACTTGAAGAGAGAGTGCAAGGGCCTCCTTTACCTCTTGGGGAGTGTTTGGAGAACAAAACAAGTCAAATTTATCAAAATTGATACATTGACCAAACACTGCACAATACCAAAGAATAGTATTCTTTAGGTTAGTTGGTGTTGTCTTGTCAATTTTGAAGAAGAAGGAGTCATCAGCAAAGAGAAGGTGAGTGAAGGGTCCATTTCTGCCTATTGTGATTCCTTTGATCTTCTTTTGACTCTCATACTTGGATAGGGCAATGGATAAAATATTAGCATAGAAAAGAAAGAGATAAGGAGAGATAGGGTCTCCTTGACTTAGACCTCTAGAAGGAGTGAAGGTTTTAGTTAGGCTGCCATTGATAAGTAAAGAATATTGAACAGAAGTCACACATTCCATAATCCAATCAATCTATTTATCACTAAAGTTCATGGAAAGGAGAAAAACCTTAAGAAAATTCCGGTTGACTCTATCATAAGCCTTGGACATGTCAATTTTCAAAGCACCATATCCTATCTTATGATGTTTCTTTTTCCTTAGCATATCAAAGATCTCATGTGCCAAGAGAATGTTGCCTGTAATGTTCCTACCTTGAATAAAAGCCTTTTGGTAAGGAGTAATAAGAGTATCCATAAAGTGTTTAAGCCAAGTTACCAAAAATTTTGAAATGATTTTGTAGGTGACATCACAAAGACTGATGGACCTAAAGTGAGCTACCTCTTTTGGGGTTTTGATTTTAGGAATGAGAGAAATATAGGTCTGGTTGAGAGATTTTAGAAGAGTACTAGAGTGGAAAAAAGTATGGACATAATTAAAAATGTATTGCCTTACAATGCTCCAAAGTTCTTCATAGAAAAAGGCTAGTATGCCATTTGGACTAGGGGATTTTTGGGGCCCTAGTTGAAAAGCTACCATTTCAATCTCCTTATTAGACACTGGCCTATCTAGATCAATTCTCTGGATAGAATCAAGCTTAAGAACTTCAAGGTTTTCCAATTCTTTCATTAGTTCTTGTACTGATCTTGTACTTGTTTCACTATATTGTTTTTTGAAATGATCCATCATGTAATATTCAATATCTTCTAACTCCTTTAATTGGCTCCCATCATCTGTTCTAATTTGTAATATCCTATTCCTAGCTCTCCTTTGCTTGACTAGAGTTTGGAAGAATGTTGTGTTTCTGTCTCCCTAGATAATCCAAGTACTCCTAGCCTTTTGAGCCCACATAATTTCTTCCTTCATCATCAGATTTTCAATATCTTCCCTAAGCACTTTTTCCACTCTGATATCCTGAATAGTCTTGATTGAATCCTATAAATCTTGCAAGGTCTTCTGTTTATCTCTTATCTCTTTGTCCACTTTTCCAAATACATTTTTATGCAACTATAAAACTCCTTCCTAACATTCTTTAGCTTTTGGTAAAGTTGAAAAGCTTTGGATCCTTGAGAGTAAATACTCCAAGCATTTTGGACCAGAGTTTTACACCCTTCATGAGTTAACCACATTTTTTCAAATCTGAAGGGTCTCTTCCTAAAGGGTTGTTGAACCTTAAAATCTAGGATAATAGGACCATGATTTGATCTTAGGATAGGAAGGTTCCTTAGAGCATAGTGTGGATTTGAAATGATCCAATCTACTGTGGCAAAGGCTCTATCTAGCCTTTCCATGACAAAGGATTCATCTCTATGACCATTCATCCAGGTAAAGTGTAGCCCTTTTGCTTGAAGATCACAAAGACCCAAATCAAATAGAGTTTGTCTAAAAGCCTTTGCACCTTCTATTTTCCTATGACTAAAACCAAATTTATCTTCCTGAGATAAGATCTGGTTGAAGTCCCCTATACATACACAGTGTTTGTGAACTAAATTCCTAATATTCCTTAATTCACTCCACACTTCCTCCCTTTTAGCATGATTTGGATGTCCATACACAAAAGAAATGGATAAAGGGGTACCTTTCTTGTTAATGAGATCCGCATGCAGAAGATGTTTTGAGCTGTACAAAATGCTTAAGTTTTGACTCCTCATCCATCCTAGCAGCAGACCACCACTCATGCCTTCTTGATGGACCTCCTAGCCATGCCAAAAACTACATTTCTCGAAAATTGTGACTCCTTTTTCTTTTGCTAGCTTTGTTTTAAAAATATAATATCTAGCTTATACTCCTGGGCCTTTTTTTAACATTGTTGAATTGCAAAAGGGGTGCCCAGCCCTCTATAGTTCCAACTTAAGACCCTTATGGCTGCGAGGGAAGCTGTTGTAGGCTAGCTTCCCTAAGCCCTTCAGCTTTCTCAACATCAAAAGATGTCCTATGGTCAGATACATCAGAAACATCTTGGAAGTGGTTGCCTTCCCTTTCAAAAGAAACCACATAGCAACTTCTGTTTAATGTTTCTCCCAAACTTTCCTATTTTCTTCCTGATTCTTTTCCTTGAGCTCAGTCTTGATGTGTCTCCAGCTAATGTGTCCCCACCTTCATTACACCTGAATGTTCAATTAGTGTATAAAACACTATGAACGTTTAGACCTCCAATAAACAAATTACCAATTCAAGCTTAATATCAAACAATTAATATGCGGAATATGAACATAAGCTTAATACAAAATTGATAAACAATATAAACCAAATAAAAACACATCCACAACAGAAATTAAATGGCAAAGATTAAGGGAAGAGAGATGCAAACACAAGGACAACACAACGATGTGTTATCGAAGAGAAAACCGAAGCCCTCGGTGTAAAACCTTTCCGCCGCCCTCCAAGCGGTAAATAATCCACTAAAGAATGTAGTTGGGATACATGAACAACAAAAGACCCTCCAAGCCTAATCTACCCAGTGTACCTAAGCCCTCCAAGCTCCTACTCCAACGAGGTTACGCAGAACTTATTTCTTCTTTAGCTTACCGGATTTCGCTACTTGACCATAGCATCAACCAATATGAAATTGGTCCCTTCTTAACTGCTTCCTAAAGCACCAAATGGCCTTCTCACAGATATGGGTATGGTGAGAAAATGTTTTGGTAACGTACCTCTCAAGGATGTAACAATGGAGAGGAAGAGAGTAGAGGAATTTGAAGAGTCTCTATGTGAAGATTGTGGATGAATCAATCTTGTTTTTCTCTAGGGTTTTTCTCTCAAAATTCTCTCTGGAAACTCTCTATATTTCGTGGGTATAAGGGTCTATATATAGTGGGGTGAGAAAGGAATGCGAAGAGTCAGTTTTTCCCAAACAGGGTGGTCTGGCGACTTGGCCTCGCGATTGGACTGAGTCGCGAGCTAACGGCTTGGCCAGCCTGGGACTTTTGTCCTGTAATGCAACAGCTGACATGACTCTTCAGCTCCCCTACATGCTTCTCACGTGTGACAGCTTTGGCGGCTTGCTAGTCACGAGTCAGCCGCGAGTATCTGCATCCTTGCACAATCTTGAGCATTTCTTCACACTCTCTCACTCACTACCCTTACATGATTCCCACCCAAATACAGGGTTACTAATTGTTAAAGTACAAGCAAATTTGGCACGGAATAAAGCCAACAAGATGGTTGATAAAATTCAACCTTACAACACCAAAAGTCTGATGTCAAAATTAAGGGAGGTTGGTTTATATCGGATAAGGAAGGGCCAGGTCCTAGAGTAAGTAGCTTAAAGGGGTCTAGATGTCTTTCATTTGTTTCTTCACTGTTAAATTGAGTAGTATCTAATGGGTTAGGTTGAACAGGCCCATTGTGCTCTTCTTGAGGATTAATCAGTCTAGGCCCATCACATGAGTCTCCCAATTCAAATCTGAATCTCCCTCTATTAACTCTTTGTACCAACGACTCTATGTAGGAGTTAGGGGACTCAGGTATACCACCCTTATCCCATCCCTGGCATTGGACTTCAGGTCTATCTTCATTCAAGCTATCTAGGTTGGACATGATTGCTGTGGTATCACTTTCAGTATCCGAAGCTTCAAAGTGTGGCCTGGTACACTGACCAATAGTTATAAAAGGTCCACTACCTTCAATCAAGGTCCATTGAAGGTTTAACTCCTAAGGTGGTTGCCATGTTGGCTTTGATGAGAAAGAGGCATTATGATTTCTGTTAAAAATTTTAAAAGACACTTCACTATTTATTTAGTTTTTTTTTTTAATTTATTTTATTTATTTATTTTATTTTTATTTTTTTATAATGTATATATTTGGTTTTGAAAACAACTTTTTTTTTTTTTTTTTGAAACCGTTTCTGAGAACAACTTTAATTTACATGATATTGTGTAAATTTAAATTATATTTTATTATTTTATTTTTACTATTTATTTTATATTAGTTCCCTCATATCTCCAAATTATCTTTAAATGTTTCAATTCAAGATTAACATAGGTACTGTTCTGTTATTATTCGAGTTAAAGGTATAGTGGATTTTTATCCTTTTACGATTATACTCATTTTTCTCTCCTACAACAGTTCGTTCAATTTTTATTTTTATTATTTTTTTCATTTGCATTATGAATTATCAAATTCTAATTGCTCTTATCAAAATTTTAACAGTATTTTATTTTACTTTTAATTCACGATAAATATATATATATATATATTTAAAAAAAAAAAAAACAGATATTAAGACTGCATAGTGCATATTAATCAAAAAATATTCTGCTTGCCTATATCTTTCTAAGTAAATAAACTAATAGTATTTTATATACGGTATATTTTTCTTTACCCCAAACTCTTTGTTTTGATGTTGTAGTTTAAATTACTAACATAATTTACTTTAAGGCTTTGTTTGGGAATTCATAAGAGAATGAAATGGAATGAAATAGAATGATTATAAGGGAATGGAAAGTATTTAAGTAAGAGAAATGAATAGAAAAGAATGGAATGAAATAGAATTAAGTAACCTTGATTGGATGTTTTAAAATAAAGGAATGAAAATGAATGGAATGTAAGTAATCTTGTTTGGGAGTAACATAAAGGGATTGGAATGAAATCATTTTATGACAATATTACTATTAGACCCCTATTTTAAAATAAATGGTTGAATATATAGGAATATTTTAGGAGTTTTAGTAAAAATTCATTAAATCTAATTTCATTCCCTCCCATTCCTCCCAATTTTGGGAGGAATGTAAATTTGAGGTTTTAAGGGAATAGAGAGGAATGAGTGTTCCCTCTTACCCATTCCATTCTCTCCCACTTAAACTCCCAAACAAGGGAATGGACTTTCCATTCCCTTCATTAAAACTCCCAAACAAGGGAATGGAAGAATATTCGAAAATTATTCTTTTCATTCATTTCCATTCCATTCCATTCCCTTCTCCCAAATGAGACCTAAGTGAAGCTTTATTACCAAAAATTAATATTTATATATAAAAGCAGAGACATCATGATGGAGAGTATGAGGTCTTGCCATGTGGTGCTCTAATTTTATATCTAACCTTTTTAACCTCTTTTCACTAACTTTTCTTTTTACTGTTACCAAAAAAATCACGTTAACTTCTTTTTACTATCATCTAAAAGATGACCTGTTGTTGAAAATTTGACCAAATTAGATCAAACCTTATGAATAGCCAAGCCCACTTATTCCCTTACATATTATGACCCAAGCATGATCCTTTCCCACGTGTGGATGAAAGCCAAGACCCCAACCCACTTACAAACTCTCTTTCTCCTCCCCCACATGTAGATGAAACCTGAAAGCGAAGACCCTAATTCACTTAGAAGCTCTCTTCCTTCGTACAAGCTTCCCTTCAAACTACACACACTCTTCAACTTCTTTGCAAACAACGGTTTGCAGTCCAAATTCAATGATCCCATCTAACCAAACCAATGTTCCTACTCATTTTTCAAGTTTAATTCAGCCCTTCTGTGTAAACTAATAGAGATGTATGGTCAAGGAAGATATACAATTACTCTAAAATAATTATTAAAAAAATGTATAGTCTAACCGTGACAATCCCACCACTCTATTTTCTCTTCCTCTTCCAAAACCTCTCTCTCTCTCTCTCTCTCTCTCTCTCTCTCTCTCTCTCTCTCTCTCTCTCATATTTTGAGTGGTATATTAGGATTCCCCAAATTGAAGACAATATTCAATCTTAAAAAATGGGTTACACATTAGAAGGATTGTCTTCTAAGATAATGAGTGCTTCTCTTGTTGCGTTAAAAAAGATGTCACATGATATGCGATATGGCATAGTCACCAATAGTCATATTGCATTCAACTATATTCATATTAAATTTTGAGTTGTCTGCGATGCTATGGTACTAGATCCATCATGAGGATAAAGATGATCATAAGATGTTGACAAACAATTGAAATACTGTGGTCATATATTTTGATAGCATTTGTCCCTTTTGAAAATGTAAACAATTTATGAGATTCTAGCCACAAATAATTTGGTATCCCATATGGTAGAAACTAGAGAGGACTATAAAAACTTTTAGTTAGATGCATACTTTTTTTTTTTTTAAGTCTTCCTGTAGTATTTATTGTTTCAGTTTGAGATCAACATGCTTTTAGGCAAAGTTTTCCTGTACATCGCATGGATTTTTGACTAATTTTAAGGCGAAAAACACATTTTGGTCCCTACATTTTCAACCGATTTCCGTTTTAGTCCCTAAATTTTTTTTTTTTACCGCTTTTAGTCCCTGCCGTTACATCAAAAACGGATATTGCAGACGTGGCAAACGGTAAAGTTAAATAATAATAAACTAATATCCACGTGGCCTAAATTAATAATAAAAAATATTTTTTAATGCCACATCAGCATCTAAATTAAAAAAATTAATTTATTAATTTTAACTAAATAAAAAAAATTAAAAACAGAATTAAAAACTAAAAATCTTATGAATTGAGATCTAAGTGTGCCTTGAACAAGAACAACAAGAACACAAATCCAGATCCAATAACACAAACCCAGAAATTATTTAAAAAAAAAAGAAAAAAATCCATTTCTGATGTAAAACTTATTAATTTAGGCCACGTGGATATTAGTTTATTATTATTTAACTTTACCGTTTGCCACGTCTGCAATATCCGTTTCTGATGTAACGGCAGGGACTAAAATGGAAGCGTTTCTCAGGAGAGGGACTAAAAGCGGTAAAAAAAAACTTTGGGACTAAAACGAAAATCGGCTGAAAATGTAGGGACCAAAATGTATTTTTCACCTAATTTTAATAAAGAGATTAACTTCTGTTAGAGCTGGCGCAAAAGTTTACGCCACCAATAAATAAATGCCACGTCATCACTTTGCTAAAAAATCAATACATAGAACACACAATCATAACTCAATTACAACCTGTTTGGATAAGCGTTTGCACCACGCAAACGCACGTTTTTGAATCAAAAAGCAAAATTTCCATCTTTTGGCATTGCGATTTTTTAGCGATTGCGTTTTCAAAAATGCCAAATTTGGTGTTTTGGAAATGAAATACAGTTGAACTTTTTCAAAACCGCAATTTTAAAAACTCATCACAATCCAAATTTGAAGGGTGTCAATACCTAAAATATCTTCAAAATTTTGCTTAATGACAAAATTATTGTTTAATGACAACTTGTACCTGCTACTTCTCATTGTTCTCTATGCAAGTTGCAGAACAACATCACAGCAAATCTCCAATGGTAGCTATTGACACACTGGGTAGAGGCTTCTAGACCTAGTGTACCCAAATCGCATGTAGCATTATATATTGGAAGTAGAAAGAAGACGCACTGGCAGAGCCTCAATTGCACCATCTGCAAGCTCAATCACCACAAATAGAGAACGCCATTGCTGCAAGCTCTTTCTTTCTCCCTCTCCCGTTAATTTTTCACTACGTTATTTGTGATTTGGGTTTCAACTTTTCAACTCTATTTTGTTTTTGTGGTTTAGAATAGATGGTAGGCCTGATTTGGGAAAGTTATATTATTATTGAGTGGTGAACAGCTATAGTGGTGAGGTGACTGTATTGGTGAACAGCAATAGCGGTGGGGTAACTATAATCTGACTATAGTGGTGAGGTGACTGTATGAGTGTACTTTGGTGTTAGAGTTGTGTCTTATTTTGGTAATTTACGCTCAAACAATAATTTTAGACAAATATAGATCAATTGCTTAGTTGACAATAGAAAACTTCTTTCTCAATGTTCTCATAAGTTTTGCCAAACAAGAATACAAGACAGACCTGAAGAGCTAAACGCCTAAACCTCAAATCTCATTTCCTCCTCTCCACTTAGCACCGGAGCTCCATACGCCGCCACACTTATCATTTCTGGAGCTAGGGCCGCCGCACCGAACCTCAAGGTTTGTTATTTCCCCAAATTTTGGATTTCGAAATTTTAAAGGGTTTGAGTTATTTTTTAGATATCAATCACTTGATTTGGTAAGGGTTTTGTTGATTTGGTATGGATTTTGCTAGATTTTGGTATTTTCACGGGTTTTGATTGAATTCTTAAGTGGTAGGTTCAAACCCTAAAAAAAATCTGATTGTTTTTTTTTTTTTTTCCCCAGCTAGCCTGGGTTCTTATGATTTTTATTTCTGCTGTGCTTCCTTTTTAAGTTATGAAATTTTTTTGACGTTTTCTATGTATTGTGGATCCCCTGTATTGCTCTGCCCGTTGTTCTTTTGAAAGGATTCATCTAGGGTTGATTTGGATACTGTTTATTTGGATCAAAATTGAAAATTGAAAACAATTAAAAAAAAATAAAAAAGTTATTGTTCACGCATTTGGCACTGTTCATAAGCCTAAAATCACTATTTATGGACAATGAAAAGTGCCAGACGCGCGTCCAAAAAAAAAAAAAAGAGGGCAAAAAAGGCAACGCAAGAAACGCAATACCCAAACGCCACCTTAGTTGGTAGAATTGTTCTTTATAGCTATATAGGTTGATTAAGCCAATCAAGGTGTGTGACCATTCAAAGATAAGTGTAAAAGGTATTGAGGCCAAAACTCAAAACCTGCAAAACATGGGTTTCTGCACAATATTTATGGACTAGTAGAACCTATAGTTTTATGTCACTTTTAGTCCACTGAATCACAACCCCAACAATCAACAAAAGCCAAACCATCAATAGGACTGTACTGAAGAGTACACATTATTGTAATTGAGAGGGCTGTAAGTATTTTATTTAAGTAGAATAATTAAAATATAGGAAAGATTCGGCCTATATTCTTAGTTCATTAGCCCCATCATATCAGGACAACCAGTTGGGTTTATCACAGCTGGCCTCGCATGTTGGCTTGCTGGGAGTCTTTCAGTAAACTCAGTCCTGCTTCCAGAATTTGCTATAATGGCATCTGCATTGGCAGATCTATGTTAGGGCTAGGGAGCAAAATTCTAATAAAATATTGTGTGTGTGTGTGTGTATTAAGTATGTATAATTTTTTTTTTTCAAAATTTTGATGGACAAATACTTTTAACAGTTACCAAAAATTTATCATATCCAAATTGATGTATTTGCTCTGTTTAACTTTCTTTTGGATCAAATTTTCCAAAGTCTGCATACTATATCCCAAGTATCCTATATTATCTTGGATTAACCATTGGTTGATTTCATATGTATGTCACTTTAATTAAGAAAAAGTGGTTCTAGCTGAGTTAATTTGAATTTGAGTTTTAATTCAATCTAAATTAGATGTTTGTAATTAGATGTAAGTCCATTACTAAACCCACTTTTGTTTATTAACTTGAGTTATTTCTTTATGCTAGTTTGCAATAGGGAAGACTGAAGTTGGAGTAGTTATTAGTGTTGCTGGAAAGGACTGTTGATAGGACGCACTGAAAGCATTGTCATTGATTATGAACATGAAAGAGTTGTATGATACTATAATCTATCCTGGACAGATATTTCCTACCCTTTACCACATTGAAGTTATACATGGTTCTAATTAGAAGAATAGAGAGTATTGTAATGTAAAATTAATTTCAAAATTTCAAAATCTCGATCAAGATTTAAATTCTCTAGCAAAATTTAGTTTTGCTCAAGCGATTTAAGTTCCGCTCCAGCAAAGGACAAGCAAACTTTCTGTAAAGACCTTGCTTGAGTGAGGGATAAGTGAGACTTTTAGTCTGAATTTTTTTTTCTATTATTGAAGAATTTACTCAGGTAAGAAGGGTCGTTCGCTCAAGAAACAATTGCAAAAAAAAAAAAAAAAAAAAAAAAAAGTGTTTACTAGAAAATTTTGTAGAAAAACAAGAGAGCCTTAGCAACATTTTAGAGTGTTTGTTTCAACATAAGTGACCTTTAAAATGTGTATTTTCTTAGGCAATGAAGGTATAAGTCACCTTTCAAATGTGTTTATTATTATTATTATTATTATTACAACTCTTCATTGCTTATAAATAAACAACCATATTTAGGGGGGGGTCAAATTTTGCTTTCCATATAATGAAATTCACAAAATACTCCAATTTTGTTATTTGTAGAATCTTGATTAGTTGTATTTAGGAGATGGTTAGCTTGCAAACCCATTAGCAAACTTATTTGATTGGGGACAGTTATGAACATGCACATAATCCAAATATCATACAATAGACCCTTTACAAAGTTTAAATTCTATCACACACATTCAAAGAGGTGAGGGAAAAAATATAGCAACATATTTTAGAATATAAAGATCAAACCTTTCATTTACTTTTACTTTTGTAAACAGATGAGAAGGCAATCTGAAACCTTGCATTCTTTCAAAGATTCACACGATCCAAACAAATCACAGCTGTACAGGATGCAACCAGACCTCAACTTCTATCTAAACTTGATACAAAGTTCTATATTATTTAACCAGAAAGTTATGAACTTTCAATCAAGAAAATCTCAATCAATCCTTTTTTCTTTTTTTTAATAAATTCTTGATTTGTTAGGCATCATGTTAAATCCCCTACATGTATGTACAGAGAGATAGACTTGACATTAAAAAAGACACTGGCTAGGCTCTAAGATTTTTTCAGTTCAAGGGATTGAGAAAGGACCCCTCTAGCATTGTTAAAATCAGAAACAGCTACTCCTCTCATTGAAGTTTTAATGTTTAGATCGATATGACATTCATTTGAAGCTACAAAAATGCAAGCCCCATGATCATGACAGCACAACTGTTCTCTGAACTACAGAAAAAATCACTTGTAGACAATGAATGATATAGATTGAAATCATTATATGCAGATGTTTAACAAAAACCAAGTGTTGCACACCCCAAATCGAATCCATTACATCCAGAGAACAAAATAATAAAATCAAAATGGCCTGTACACAATCAAAACAATGATAAGACAAGTTCATGAACAACACATGGCTGCTTCTATTCACAGCATCCCTTTTCCAATTTATTTTAAAAACAATACACTAACACAACATCTTGTAAAGGTCTTCTGATCAGTGTAGTCATTTGCATTTCCCCCAAAGCAACTCGGATATTAAGATCATACGTTTCCAAGTCAAGTAAATCAATCTTGTTTGCTCCCTTAATACCAGCAATTCCCATGACCTATTAATGCAGAGGAGAAGATGTGAGCAAAAGAATTTCACAACACCCTTAAATTAACACACACAAAATCAGTGCTATTGCTATTAGTATTGGGAAAAAAATAGGACAATGAACCATTTACAAGTTTGAGAAAATCAAGGAATTACAAACACAACTCACACAAACCTAGGAGATTTGAACTCATGACTTCACCTTCTAAACCTTATATATGGGGTGGGAGAAGGTGTTATCGGATCACAACACACTGAGCATATTATGAGATGCCAACGACAATGATAATGTTACACAGTGAATTAGACATGCCAGAGATATATCATATCTGAAACAATGAATAAATTATAGGTATTTGCCAAAAAACAGTTCTAATAAATTTAGCCAAGATCCTTGTAACTCAATTAGTGACTCCTAGTATTCCTAAAGGTGACGTCCAAAGTTCAAGTCTCCCTCCCCCAACTATTGAATTATAAAAAAAAAAAAAAAAAAAAAAAAAAAAAATTAAGTAACTAGGAATAATTCAGTGATAAACTGGCATCTTATGAATTCAAGAGGCGATTACAGTGGAAGACAACAATGTAGCTATTCAACATGTGAAAAGAAAAACCATTTGTACACTAATCAGTTCAACAGTTTCTCACCCATATTTTTCCTGTTTTTGATTCAACACCCAAAGCCTATTATGAATTTACAAGGAAGCGTGAGTTCAAACATCATTCATATGGGTGAAAAAGGTTTCATTTGAAAAGTTTAGATGGATAGATAAGCTGTCAACAACAAAATTAATAATAGTGACAGAAAAAAGATTGAACCACAAGCTAAAGTTAGCACCATTTACTAAAAGATTTAGAAAATGAAGTACTAGAACATATATTCTCCATCTGATGTTGTCAACTTGTCATATTTTTCAACTCCACATAAAGAATAATTCAACTAACTAAATTATTCCTTCCAAAAGAACAACGGGCAGAGCAATACAGGAGATCCAAATACATAGAAAGCCTAAAAAAAATTTCATAACTCAAAAAAGAAGCACACAAAAATCATGATTTTGAGCCGAAATAAAAATCATAAGAACCCAGGCTAGTTGGGAAAAAAAACAATCATATTTTTTTTAGGGTTTGAACCTATCACTTAAGAATTCAATCAAAACCAATTCAATCAAAACCCGTGAAAATACCAAAATCCATACCAAATCAACAAAACCCATACCAAATCAAGTGATTGATATCTAAAAAAAACCCAAACCCATTAAAATTTTGAAATCCAAAATTTGGGGAAATAACAAATCATAAAAGAACACACCTTGAGGTTCGGTGCAGCGGCCCCAGCTCTAGAAATGACAAGTGTGGTGGCGTATGGAACTCCGATGCTAAGAGGAGAGGAGGAAATGAGATTTGGGGTTTAGGCATTTAGCTCTTCAAGTTTGTCGGGCATTTCAGGGTAATTAACCCTCATTTTCAAACATTATAATTAGTAGGTCATGTCTTCAAACTATATTTTTTACTATCGTCTCGAGTCTTTAAGACTCGATTTAGTGCCTATAAATCGAGTTTTTGAGACTCGATTTACATGGGTTGATCACGTCTGATGTGATATTTTTTTCCACGTGGCGTCTACATGGAAATCGAGTCTTAGAGACTCGATTTATAACCCATTTTATAATTACATACCCAGAAGACGCAGAAACAGCAAAAACACAGAAAGAAAGAAAGAAAGAGAGAGAGAGAGAGAGAGAGAAGAAGAAGAAGAAGAAGAAGAAATGGAGATGCAAGCTGTTGCCGACCCACGCCGACCCAAGCCGTGCTGCCTAAGCTGCGCGACCTAGGCCGTGCTACCTAGGGTCATGCTTGCCCAGGCCGCGTTGCCTCCTATCTGATCTGGGTCTCTAGATCTTTCTCTCTCTAATCTGATTGTGCTAGATTGCGTTTCTTGGATTTCTTAATTTTTTTTTTTTTTGGTATTTCTGGGAATGGCTGAGAGACTTGAGACTTAAATTTTTTTTTTTTTTGGTTTATAAATTGAGTCTTAGAGACTCGATTTCCATGTAGACGCCACGTGGAAAAAAATACCACATCAGACGTGATCAACCCATGGAAATCGAGTATTTGAGACTCGATTTATAGGCCAAAATCGAGTCTTAAAAACTCGAGATGCTAGTAAAAAATATAGTTTGAAAACGTAGCCTACTAATTATAATGTTTGAAAATCAGGGTTAATTTCCATTTTTCTCCGATCTGTCGTGTATTCGTTTTTGTGGATTGTCAGGTGTAATTGAGTTATGATTGTGTGTTCTAATGTGTATTGATTTTTCAACAAAGTGATGACGTGGCATTTATTCATTGGTGGCGTAAGACCTCACTTTTGCGCCATCTCCTGACCGAAGTTAATCTCTTTAATAAATTGAAATGCTACTCTAATTAAAACTCAATTGTTGAAAATTTTAAAAGACGCTTCACGGTTTATTTTTAATTATTTTTTTTTATCTATTATGATACTTTGTTTCTGAAAACAAGTTTATTTTATATGACATACATTTATGATATAAATTCTAAGTGTATGTGTCTAAAACTCTTTCATAAGAACTTCAACCTTAACCCTCACTCCCTACACCCTACAAACATTTATACTTGTAAAATTGACCATTATGCCAAGAACATGCGATGGTAATTTATTTTATAGTAAATCCTTCGCATTTCCAAATTCTCTTTAAATGTTAAAAATTTAAATAAAATACAACATAAATAATACGCCAGAGAGAATTGGGCTTGCTCTGTGTGGGCTTCTAGAAAGTATAGGCATCAACAAAAGTAAAAAGAGAAATTATTACTCTAGATCATAGTAGGAGTAAGCAGCTTTGCATTAGTGCGCCTGAATGGCACAAGGTTACCTTCTAACTTCACAATGAATACTAGTAAACTCACGTGACACAGAAAACAGAGTGTAAAGATGCCTTGGGAGTATGATTCTCCATTGCATAACTTCTATTAACGTAAAGGCATGCTGCTAGAAATTGATATTTTTGGAAGATCGAAAAAATAAAGATATGAGTTAGCATGTTCTTTGGTTCTTTCATGTGAATAAATTAGTATTAACCCCTATACAGAAAATCTGGCTATTTGAATTAATTGTAAAATGCAAGCAAGTGATTCAGAAAATTAAGCAGATTGGCCAAGCTGAATCTTGTGAGTGATAGGATTTTCCAAATGGAATTTGATCCATAAGTCAATTTCAACTTACTCAGACCAGATTCCCAATTAAAAAGTTCTCATGCTGTCTCCAAATACATTTGATAAGTAACCTTGCTCTAACTACATATTTTTCTCTCATTTCACAATTTTTGCTCTCAATCCAAAGAAACCCTGCACTCTACTTCAATTATTCCAAAAAAAAAAAAACAGATTCAGTACTGTCTCATTTTACAAATAATATCCCTTAGCATCATTTACTATACAAGCTCAAAATTGTACAGAGACAAACCAAGCCAGTGGGCATAATAAGCGTAAGCTAGAAATCAGATCATATGTGTACCAGCATATCATTGCGGTTCATAACAGGAAGACGAATAAACACTTCAATTGAAGACATTGAACTAACTGCTGCCACTGCTCTGAAATATTTAGCTCATCCTACAATTCTTCATGAGATTGATCAGAAGAAGACTTCCACAAAAGTGTGAACAATACCAAACATTCCGATAACCAGTATCTCATGAAGTAATACCAAACCTTGTTAATTGTTACCTTCTTAAAGCACCATAATTTCTTGTCACCTACAAACAAGGAGGAGCAATCAGATCCAACCATGTAATTTCAAGGATGGAGAAAAGCCACATAATTATAAGAGATGAATGAATAAGAATGTGGTAAAATAACCAGTGGACTAATTGACATTTCTGAAAAGTCCTGGTAAATGAGAGCTGAGCAATGTGTCATTGGACTTTTTATTCGCAGGTTTAAAAATTCTCCTATAACATATGTTGCCGAATGACAGTGGGCTATTGAAATGATATCATAAGGTGGATCCAGATCCCGTGTATTGCACGGGATTATGGATGGTCAAGATGAAAAGTTCAGCCCTCCAATCAGATAATTTAACCTTTTACCTTCTCTGATAGGATGGCTCATCTCAAGTCTCAACCATTTAATGGGTATTGCATCCCGTGCAATATCCTAGATATTGCATTGGATCCTTGACCAAAATACTAAACGAGAGCACACATTCCGATCATCTAATGTCAAGGGAGAATTCATAATTTTTATTTTATTTTATTATAGCTAGAAGATTTTCAACCTCAAAAGCAGAAAGCAGCATTCAAATTGCACACTGTTGGATATATATTCAGTTAAAAATCTTGCAAATAAAAGAGACTACCAAAAAGAAAAAGTAAAACCAACCCGAGGTTGAGACTTATTTAATCTCTTCACTGCATCATCATCGTCATCGTCATCATCTTTGCTCATGAGCATTCTTTGAATCGTAGTATTATCTGATTTCCTTCCCCGCTTAGAGGATTGTGCAGAACCTCTACCTCTTCCTCTGGGTGCAGCCCTTTTACGTCCTTTCCCTTGTATACTTGCAGCATCATTTTCCTGGGAAAAAAATGACAGTTTAAATCTAAACAATGTGTATATTGAGAAAGTATATGCGTCTCAATTCTAAAAAGTATAACCAATATGTCAAATTATAGAGACCTCGTGTGCATTTGGGAAGGAATTATAAATTAAAATTATTTCACTATTCAGCTTATTTTTGCTACTATTCATGAGTCTCGCTGCACTTTTTGACACTATTCATGGGTCCTACTGTATTATTTCAACTAACTTTTACCTTTATCTACAGTCCTTTCAGCAATAATTTTTCAGTTTCAGCAAAATAAACGGTATCCAAACACACCCCTCATATAATTAATTTCAGAATGTAGATAAGAAAAGCAATTTGAAAGATATGCATTTAAGATCAATATTTGTAATAGATAAATGTACTGCTGACATAAATGTATCAAGTCAACAAATAAAGAATCCATACACTGTCATCAACTTCTTCAATTCCATATTTCCCAGCTTCTTCACTCGAAGCAGAATCCACATTATCCTCGTCATCAGCAATACTTTGGACTGCAGCTGTTGCAGCAACTGATGCAGATCTGCAATTGTAATCTTACTTAAGATGCTACACTGGCAACATGAAAGTCTAATGTTTTTAATGAAATATATATCAGAAGGTGCAGCAGATGTCTAGTTGCATACATTCAATAATTCACTCTTTTCGATACACTTCATACATTCCTTTCTAATAAAAGTGGCTAGGTAAGAAACTGCCTCTTTTAGACATTATTCTAACCCCCCCTGTTCTCTAATTCAAATCTTTAGAAGAGTCTCTTTCAAAATCTTAACTATGATGTGCTTTTGGATGATTCTCCTTTATGCTAGTCGTTTCCCATTGTCCAGGCTTAGGATTCACCTCATGCTCATCAACTTTAATGAAGAGAATGTGGAAGTGACACAAAGAAAAGCAAGTCGGATAAATTAGACGGGATCAACTGCTTGCAATTTTAACACTTGAATATAAAGGAATTTCCATCTTTGTTTCCTTTCTTGCTTTCCCCATCTAACTTATTGACAATATTTGTGGGTGACACAACACCTTCATGAGAGAGAAAGAGAGAGTAGTATAGCTTAATATTAAGGGGAGAAATTAAAGGTTGGGTTGTGGAGAAGGCATCAGTTGCCAATTCGCCACTATGTTAGATCCTAGACCAATTTTTCTCATCTCTTACAGTGATTGACATCCCCCAAGCTTCACTTCTTTTAAATAAAATATCGAATATAGTTAATCTCTGATGCCAACATTTTTTTTATAAGTTTTGGCCCCAAAGGGAGGAGGGGGAACAGGAGATTCAAACTAGTAACCTCCACTTCATGAGGCATTGTCCCCAACCGATTGTCTCTGATGCCAACATTTCAATTACCAAACAAAAGCCAGGCATCTTGCATTTGAACAGCCTCACTAGGAAAGAGTATAGCAATAACACATGCCATTAATACTTAGAAGTTAGAACATATTACCTGCATATTCACCTATCCTTAAGTGTAATTAGACAAAAAACTTGCAGCTGGGTGTATGAGATTGTACCTAGTGCACAAAACTCCCACTTTTTGCGGGGTTTGAGAGAGGTCTTGGTAGGAATCTTACCCCCAATTTTTTTTTTTTTTTTTGAAGAGGTTGATTCCTGGATTCAAACTTGCGACCTATTGCTTTGGGTGGGAAGACATTAGCCATCGCACCAAAACTCTACCTCTGCAGCTTAGCGTACAAGGGTTTTTGAATTTCGAGTTACTTTGTTGGCATGAGGATATTCCTTAACTTCTAATAAATTAGCATTCATATTATCAAAATTTAGGTCCACTAGTAACCTTTCAGAACGGCGGAACCCTAAAGATGCATCAAGAGTTGTCTGCTTCAAGTTACTGGCACCTCTGCCCCTACCCCTTCCTCTTGTTGAAGTTTTACTTTTACCAAGTTCAGTTGCATCACGAGACGACCTAGATGAACCTCTCCGACCTCTGGTAGTAGACTTTGAGCCAGATAACTGGGTTGTGTCTTCATCATCACTAAAAGAAACTGCACTTCCAAGTCCGGCAGTACTTCTGCTTCTGGATTCCTACATGAAATTGAAAACACAAGCTTAGAATGGAGAGAATGGATGCAAATATACAACCACACACCCCCCCGGAAAAGAGAAAGAAAGAAGAACGGCCTAAAGAGCTTCCAGCATGGAATTAACAAAGTCAACGAAGTGGACTGTAATAAGAGTTACCCCAAGAGACTGAGAAGTGGACGTGAATTGTGCGGTTTCTTTAGGGCGTGCAGACCTTTCCTTGACGCGTTCCTACACAAAAAGATAAATATGGTTATAAGCAATATGAAATTTTGCATGATGGTCAAGCTATTTAGAAAGTGACCCTCCTTACATGCCCTTGTGATTCCTGAACAGCACCCATGTGAAAGAAGAAAAATATTGTTTCGACAACATACATAAAATGAATGCATTTTTATTCTGACCCATATGTACCAACTGTAGCTGTAACAATAGTTGATTTATTGCCAAAAGGTTTCATGGGGCTTGATAAATTATCAATGTCCCAAAAGCTTAAACCATTAGGAAATGGAGAATTCAGTCGTTTAACCTATTATTCTAACACTTCCCCTCATGTGTGGGTCCATACTCCCCCTTAATAAATGAGGTCCAACATGTGGGGTTTTTAATTTTTTAAATGGGAGCTAGACTGGTGACTGATTTGAACTCAAGACCACTTGCTCTGATACATGATAGACTACTAATTATCCCAAAATTTTAAACTATTAAAATATGGAGGATTTAATCATTTAACCATTATTCTAATAGGGCCTAATGTGGCTGCTAAGCCTTTAACAATAGCCACTCCATTAGCCCCAAAGTCAGCAATGCTCTCCAAAAAAATCGATGGAATCAGGTAGGTGATATTTTGACTAATATATATATATTATTTGACCTTTAATGTAATGATAAATTTTAAATATAATAAACTTAATATTCTTGCCTCCAAGCACTCTCCAACTTTAAGAATTAAGTCTTCCTCTTCAAACTTTAGAGTATCTGCATCCTTGGCAATTTTGTTCTGTGGAGTAGAAAGTAATTGGAAAATTAGTTTAAAAAAAAAAAGAAGCAAAAACAATAAACGCTATCATTTGTATATTGATAAATTGATAAATCAAAAATTAACCTTAATTCTAAAAGACTCCCTTACGCGTAGGCTCAGACTTCTCAATAAGGGGGCCCACAATGTGGCATTTTAACATTTAAATGGAGGAGAACAAAGACTAGGTTCAAACTTAAGACTGCTTGCTATGATATTATGATAAACAACACTTGTCCCAAAAACTTAAGCTAATAACAAATGATGAATTTAATCACTTAACATATATGATATAAAAACTCAAGATTATATTTGATATTCTTAAAAGCGATTATGATATCAACACAAGATTATATTTGATATTCTTAAAAGCGATTATGATATCAACACAAGATTATATTTGATATTCTTAATAGCGATTATGATATCAACACAAGATTATATTTGGTACTTACACGTGTTTCTTCAAGATTGTAGCGCAAACAAGAATAGAAAGCCATTTTGTCATCCTTGTTAACAAAATTTTGTAATGCAACGGCCAAATCATTGACCGGAAGGATTTCCATTTTCTGCACAATCATAAATTACCATGAGGCCTAGACTTGTAACAAAATAAAACCTACCATACAACACATAAATATTTCTATTGTCATTTCCAGTTTTGTTATGCAAGTTCCATTTAGCCTACTGGCCCAAAGAGAAGATTAAATATTTTAATAGAGCTTTTGTCTGTTGAAGATGTAACCCATGGTTATAGCATATAATTGGAATACATGCCTATGCGGCTATGCTTCAGTAAAATTCAGTTGAGATTTCAAGAAATTTAATATATTATGTATGCAAACCATAGGCAATGAAAAAGGAAAATAAAATTTGATGGCTCAGATACCAGATTATTTTCAGCAACTAAAGCTTCTATATTCTGCTGATTTAATTCTTCTGGGCGAAACCGTTCAGAATCATCAATTTTAGCTACATCCAAAAAGAACTAAAATTATACCATTTCCAAGATAATAACTTTGGACAATTACATAAATGTAAAAAAGGAAATGCAAAGCAGGTACAAAATATCTCAGACGGAAATTTAACACAATTTAAAGCTTCAACAGATTTTGTGTTAAGATAATGCCATCAGAATCAGAACCCTAGTCACCAAGTAAAGTTAAAAAGTGTATAAATCAACTATGTAGCCTGGAGCAGTTTAAGGACTACATTGGAAAGGAACCCTAATCTCATTTGAGTCAAACTTCTTACATTCAAAAGGAAGCCAGCCGCAGGAAGCACAGAGAGAATTCCATACAACTTGACCAATTTGCATTACTAATCTCCCTTCAAATTTGTGAACGTGCACAGTTACTCATTATATTAAAAATAATTTGGGAAAAAGGCACTTTCCCTCCTTTATGTTTGGGGTAGTTCACAATTCCCCTCCTAGTGTTGAAATGAACCAATTTCCCCTTCCATGTTTGGAAAATGAGCAAATACCCCCAATTTGTTACATTCTCAGTTAAATTCAATGAAATCTTTTGAAGAAAGTATTAGTCGTACACCACAAGGAGGATTGCATTGTTTTTTCTTGGAGTGGAGAGTATTTGCTCATTTCCCAAACATAGTGGTTGGTTTCAAAGGGGGTGAATTGTGAACTAACCCCAATGGATGAAGAGATAGTGGAGCATTTGTTGTTGCATTGCTCTATGGCTAGAGAATTGTGGGATATGGGTTTCACCATTTTTGAAATCCAATGGGTGATGCCAAGAAGGGTTGTTGCTTTACTTCATTATTGGCAAGGCCACTTTGGGTGGCATTGGAGTGTTGAAATATGGAAGGCTATTCCACCTTGCTTGATGTGGTGTATTTGGAACGAAAGAAATGCAAGAAGCTTTGAAGGGTGTGAGCAGAACATTTTAAAGCTAAAAGGACTTTTTATGAAGTCCCTCCTTGAATGGATGACAGCTTCTGGGATGTTTTCCTTTTCTAGTTTATCCAAGTTTATTGATTTTTGCAACTATAGATCTTAGCTTGTTGAGTTGATAGTATACTGCCAGTGTACTTTTTAAATTTTTTAATAAAATTTTTATTGCCTATAAAAAAATAGAGGGGGAAAGTACTTTTTCCCCAACTATTTTTTAAACATACACACACATACATGCACATGTGCTCACACACAAAGTTTCGTAGGACAGGACTAATAGGCTCTGATACCAAATCTTATGCAAGATGCCAGGATCTTTAGGAATTTAGCACTACAATTAGGTCTCTTATGGGATGTTGGTTGGATTTGATGTAAAGGGTTTTAGGGCTAATTAGGTATGAAAAAAAATTAGATCTTGACGGCTTCAATGCTACTGAAATTAGGAACCAAGGTTGCACAGTTTTCTGGATGCAGGAACACTATTACCATGAGAAATTCCTAATTATCAGATATTTACACAAGAGATGGTTAAATCCAACCCCCTCCACACCCCCCCCCCCCCCCCAAAAAAAAAAAAAATCTTCTAAGAAACCATAAATAAATAACTATGCTTCAATAGTTTGAACATTTTACACAAAGTGCGAAAAATTTCTGACAGATTAATTTAATGGGAAATTGATTCACGGAATATCAAGTGAAGGTTTTGACATCATAAAAAATAAACTATATCTGGGTAAAAGACTACTGTTGAAATTCTCATTTAGCATAGGATTAGTTCATGAAAGTTTATCAAATGCGGTAAAACCTGGACTCACTTTACACTGTCGCAGCCATGTTGCTACAAACTGATGTGGGAAAGTTTATGGGTAGCTGGACAACAGTGGAACCATTTGGAAGACAATCAAATCCAAAACTTCAACTAAGTCCATGAAACATGTGATTTTTTAATCCCAAAGTGGAACAATTTTTTATTTATTTTTTGGATAAGTAATAAGAATAGTATTAATCATGAAGAAAAAACGAATAAAGCAAATACAAGGTGTTCATGATGGTGAACACAAGAAAAAGCAACAAACAACAACAAAGATAGAAAAAGCAACTTCAGGGACAATTCTAAGGGAAGTAAGAAACTCAATGATGGAAGAACAATTTGAAGAACCCCAACACCTAGACCAATCAAAAAGTGTACTTTGGCATAGAGCTTGTAACTAAACAAGTGAATTCTCTTTAGCCTCAAAAGAGCGCCGATTTCTTTCCATTCAAACAACCCACATCAAACAGCTAGGAACCATATTTCATATATCCAAAGTAAATTTCCCCAGCCAATAACTCCAATAAAACACCAAACTCTCCACAGAACCTGGCATGACCCACTGGATCCCGAATACTTGTAACATTTGATCCCACAAAGAGTAAGCTATAGGACAATGTAGGAGAAGATAATCCACAGATTTCTCATTACAGCAGCACATACGGCACTGATTTGCCAAAGAGAGACCTCGGAGCATCAGATTATCCAAGGTAAGTATCCGACCATGAGTTGCTGTCCACATGAAGAAAGCCACCCTTTTAGAAACCTTAACTTTCCAAATACCCTTTTAGACCAGTTATTGTCCTTTGTTTTGCTGGCTATTATCCTTGCCATTTTTTATCTTATCACTTGTCATCACTATCACCCATTTTCTTTATGAGTCAATGAAATCAAAGGTTTGAAGATGAACTAGGACTTTGTAATTTATGGAGGATGTCAATGGATTCTTGTTAGTCATGTTGTTACTTTGGAGGGGTAACAATTTGAGGCTCTGGGGGGGACATTTGTAGTGTAGTAGGCTTGTTCTCATTGATCTCTTTGGATCTGGAAGTAATGCTGGAAAGTATTGTGTTTGAAGTGAGCTCAAGTGATGGGTGGCCCTGGCTTTACCTAGGTTAAGATAGTGCACCTAAAATTGCATTGATATATATACCCGCAGCATGTTTTGTGTCGATCTCACACCATAACAACATATTGTGGTACCATACCTACAACTATAATTCAAAATAATATTTAGACCTCCAAAACAAGACAAATCAAAACATATCCTAGAAATGCATAAAATATAGATGAATTTACATGAAACTTGATAAACTACGTTGTCCCAAAGCTTAAAGTGTTAAGAAATGATGAATTTAATCATTTATCCACTATTCTAACAAAACCAAAGTGTCAAGAGTGGGTAAATAACAACTTTTACATAGATGATTTGAATTACCTTCACTGCGACCCTTTCTTGAAGCCTTTGAGAAGATAAGAATGTCTTGGGGATTTGCGACCTAACAAAACTTAAGAATTAATACTCTCAAATATGTTGCTCAAGATAAATCAGCATTAGTACACTGATCTATGATGACTGGTGATTGAAGGTACCTTCCCCACATACTTTTGCCCAAATCTTTGAGGATTTATTGTCATAAACCCAGAGTAATCTACCTGCCAAATCAACCACAAAAATTATAATGCCACAATGAGGCTAATAAAACATTTTGCTATGCAAAAAACACCCATTATCATCCACAAAAGGACTGTAATGGAATTTAGACACGGAAATTAATTAAAAGATTTAAAATCATTAAAAACATGCTAGTTAAATTATATGTGTGTGTGCGCGCGCATGTAGAGTTAGGATCAAGTTAAATTTCAAGTGTAACTTTAAGTAATGTTACATTGCATAATAAATTTTTATTGGATTAATAATTTGAAAATCCCACCATTAGATTACATGCTCTCTATATTGAATGTTCTAAACATGCATGCCAAATTTTGTGTCAATCAAATGTTATTTATTATTCGATCCATGAAATCATCTTTTATGCATGATTTTAAAATACAGAAACTTGAAACTTAAAAATTTGATAGATAATATAGTTATTGATCTTTGGTCATTTTGGAATTTTGCAAACATAGAAGATATAAGAAGAAAATATAATCCAATGGTGGATTTGTCCAATTCACATCCACTAAAAAATATTAAGTAGTGTAATATTACTTAAAGTTACGCCAAGTGTAATTTGAACTCAATTGATATATGGCAATGAGACTAGCTAAACGGCCAAAGTATAGTGGAAGTGGATGTATATCTATCAAGGATGTGAAGATGGATGACTAACTGAAAAAATTAAGATTAAGAATCATTGATGGAGATGGTTGGCCAATAACTGCTGAAGAGTAACATAAGCATAGGCACAAAAGTGCTAATTGATTTGATTTGAAAATGAAAGGATAGAAGACACAAAAACCAAAAGTAGAGGCAATGAGAGAAGACACATAGCCAAGTAGTCAATAGAAAATATGGCTCTAAATAAACCTCAATGGCAAAACAAGGATTCATGAATCCCACCATAAAGTGGGAGTCAAGGCTTCTATTAAACATGATAGTAGAAACACTTCAACACTTCAAATCAGGACAATGACACATGCAGGTTGCAATTGTTCCATAGGTGAAGAATGGGAATTGCATTTTTTTTTTTTTTTTTTGGCAAGAGGAAAAAGTGATGTTCAGATGCGTCAATTACCTTTAATGGTGCTATCATTTAAAAATAGACGCAGAAAATACCTTTATTCGGACCAATGGAAGTTTGAGCTCTGATCTGTTACTAGCCTTTTTACTAGATTTCTCAATTAAATTCCTGACCTGAATAAAGTCAAAATCTAATAAAAATCTTCATAAACAAATAGCACCTTGCAACCCCAAAAAAAAAAAAAAAAAAAAGGACAGGAAAATTGAAAAGGTATAAATCAATTGCTAATATGAGGAACTAATAAATACCACTTTGTCCAAGTGTTCGAGAATTGAGTTCTGATCATTGGGATCAATGTCAGGTTCATCCTTCAATATGATCTGCATTACAAAGATTTGGGTAATTACTAAAATTACTACATATATGAAAAAAATGACACTGACTTACCTCTGTATACTCAAAAGGTCTCACTGTTGTTAAAGGTATCTTAGTTGGACGATACTGGTTCCCCTGTATCATAATTCATCAATATCAAAAAGGCATTAGGATTTAAAAATAAGTGATAGAAACTGCTTGTCAAAAATATATTTGAAGTTTTGTCCATGGACAACCTTAATTTCTAAAAGAAGCACATGCTTCGGCTTTGATTCTCCATCAATTAGTGATGTTGCAACTGAAGAACCTGGTTGTGTAATGTGAAACCCCATCCCAGGAACTTCCTGTGGAAATCAAAATCCACATTGAATTCATTCAGACACAACGAGAGAGAGAGAGAGAGAGAGAGAGCAACTACGGGGAAAAGGCTATCCATTCTGCAGTACCTGAGGGTCCACAAGACATTCATGTTCATGTCCCCACACAATGAAGTCAAGGAATCGTGGTAAAAAATGCTCATTTATTGCGTTTTTAGGGTTGGTCTTTACTCTGCAAACCACATTAGGAGAAGATCAATATTCACATATAATGAAGACCGAGAGTATTATAATATAGACCATGTAAGTGTTCAAAGGCTGAAGAGTTCAACAAAAGCAACCATTTTTTACAATACATGCTCTCCAAAAAAACACACAGACACCTGTTCTGATGAAGAACTAGAATGTTGAACCAATCTGACACTTGACACCCTTCTTGAGCTTCAGGCCGCATCCATTGTACAGCATGTGGTGTCTGCACAAAAAAATTGTAAACCAACAATTATCTCAGCATACTTGAAGTCACCAATCAAAAGATGGAATGAAAAAATGTGTTGTATAAAGTACCTGAAACATTCTATTTAGCCGTTCATCTCTAATGTTTCCAAGACCATAGAGAGCTACAGCTGTTGAACCCTACAATTTGTTAGGAGTTATTAGTTGCACAACAAAGAGACTTATCTACCAAGTCTGATGCTAATAAAATACACTGACAAACCTTTCTGATAAGAATAGGGTGAAGAGCAATTTGACCAACACCAGAACCCCCAAGAACCATTTTCCCAAAATAGTTAACAAGATTGCAGGCTGAGAGAATGTCCACCGCAGAAAGGTTGTCCTGTCACAGTCACACATAAGGAACACAATTTCATGGTTTGAAGAACTGAAGAAAACACAGTCTAGGAAGATTGATCCATGTATATAATTATCAACCAAATTGAAGGGCAGAAAGCAATGCAGCTAGGTACGAATTATTAGTTTTCCTTGATGCATTTAGACAAAACTGAAGAACTGAAGTAAACACAGTCTAGGAAGATTGATTCATGTATATATTTATCAAACAAAATGAAGGGCAGAAAGAAAATTTCTTCGCGGCTAGGTGAGAAACATAAGTTTTTTCTTGATGCATTTAGAAAATACTGCCAGCAATAGAAAGTGCAGCTCCATCAGTGTTCATTTCAACTGCCAACATGCTGTAATTAATTATTTCAAGTTAAAACAAGTAAACAACAAATCCAAGGCCTAACTGAGGTATTAAGAAGCCCCTGCCCCTACTATTTGGCTTTTGAATATGCCACACCTCAGTGTGCCAGAGCCAGATCTTCAGTTAAGCCATAAGTTATCCGAACTGAAGTAAGAATGAAGGAAGCTGTCTGACTGCTTTCTTGATCCGGTCAACCCATTTCAGGATGGCAAGCTCATATTATGTTTCTCCTAGAGATAACAAATGGGGTTAGGAAAATCCACCAAATCAGGGTTCCTCACTCTATTTTCAAGAACAGTAGATATTTCTCTGCATGATCTCTAATCTTCCCACCAAAGGTATTGTGGATGAAACAAAAAAATGCAAGTCCTTGGAGACATTGGCATGTAATTGATGCAATTTTCATGGGAAACCATTCGCAAATTTGAAATCTCTCTTTGTGTCTCCCTTTTCTTTATTTTTCATACCCTTAAAAGAAGGACACCTCCTGTTGTGGTTCAAATTAAAATACTTTTTTTTTTTGTTCTGTACTGATAATATTTGAACTTAAGACCTAGCCTAACCCCATACTATACCTTCACCACCTAAGCCATGGCCAAAGGACAAACTTATTTGTGGGGAACTTGAACCCTGGCCTTTGGTTCTACCCTTACTAGCTACTATAATTGAACTTTACCAGAAAGCTAGCCTATATTTGCAACAGATTAAGGTTGTGCTTAAAACAAAAGGGATGTTAAAAATCATATAAAAAAATCTGGTGAAAACTGCCTTATTAGTATTTGTGCTTATAACATACAAAATAGAAAATAACCTAAAGCATTTTACCATAACATCCATACCACTCCAGCAGGGTCATCATGATTTCCATGAATACTGAATACTGGCAGGCCAACATTGAAGTGGGGATCTTCATAATTTACATGACCAAATCTGTTAAAAGTATCACATTGTTATGAAGTGAAGGGTGCATTTCAAAGCAGATTCTTAAATAAGAAAGTAATAATAATGCTTCTGACATAGACGCACATGCAACAAATACAACAAATACATAATATTTGTATTGTGTACAATCCTCCCTGCGTGTGCATACAGAACATGAGTTTACTATGATTAACTTCACATGGGAAAGGATTAGCTAGAGATTTTAAACAAACACAACTCTAAGGGACAACAATTTTTTTTGTTTTTTTATATAAGGAAAAGTTTTATTAAAATGCAGAAAAAGGAAGATTATCATACAAAGAGAATCTGATGCCCCTGGGGAAGAGGGGGGGGGGGGGGGTGTCAGTTAGACTTGCAACATTTTCACAGGTAGCATGATTATACTCCTAAACTTAACTGTACAGTGAGGCTTGTTACTTACATGGCAGGAACGTATTTAAGAAGCTAGATGTGAACATAGACATGAAGCTAGCAACCATAAGTCAAACATAATACACACAAAGCGAGAACCAAAAAAAAGAAAAGAAACTCAACAATTTTTATTGAGTGTTAAGCAAGTGCACATTATGTCATTACGTATTTGGGAAATTCACAGTCTGGTCACTAACGACTTGGAACTGCACTGGCTGATTATTGAGGCAATGACGTCGGAGAATCTCAATGGCCTTGACTAATGTTGTCCTTGAGGGCTTATTCTCATGAAAAAGATCACCTCCAAGGAGTAAGAAATCAACCTGATAGCAGATAGGCATCAGTGAGTAGTCTCTGATATGTACAGATAAATACTAAGTTATATACTTGGCTACGACAATATCCCAGGAAGAGAAATGATTTCCACCAAGCCAAGCTCTCTGATACAGATCTTTTATTCAAATTTAGACTTGAAAATGAAAGGAATTTATCATCTACCAGAAAATTTAAAAAAACTTGTACAAGAGCAAAAGTGAAAGAGCAATGTTTCAAAATTTCCTGGAATAAATTGAAGAGTGGCTAAATAATAAAGTTGGCTTTGGAAAGATGAGCAACATAGACAAATATTAGTAGGAGCAGGCCCTTCTGCTAAAGATAACAGGTACCAGCTTTTGGAAGAATTTACAAATTAGTCTGCATAAAATACACAAAGAGGAGGTTCACTCCATATGAAGAAAGAATATTAGAAATACCCTCTGCCCCCTCCTTATTGGGTTGATAACTGATAAGTCATTCATTTTCAAGAAAAAGGTGATAATAGGCCATAACCTGCTACCTGCTTTTGCTCTGCTATTGAGCATATCTCCTCAAATGCCTGGAAAGAATCATGTCGCCGTATTTCATCCTTCTCCATGTATCCCAGATGACAATCTGTAGCAACAAGTACCCGAAGTGTATTGCTGATCTCCTCCCTGAATCAGATTAAAAGGGTCCAACTGAATAAGATTTTCACTTCAGCTATGTTAAATGATAACTACAAGGCTAGCTGCTAGCAAGGTTCTCATTATTGGACAAGACAACACATGAATGGGTATATAATGTATGCCAAAGGGACATACTGTTACAGACCTACTCACCAAGTGCATCCAATAAAACAAAAAGAACTTCCTCCATTAGAAGTTCCAAAGGGAACTTCTATGTAAGTAAGTTTGACGAATAATGCAACATGAATGATGTTCTCACTTGTGGTAATTGATTCTAAGTGGCTATTCTATACTGGGTAATGAAGAAATTGTTAATCTTAACTCAGGCTGAAACAGGTGAAATCACAGGGCTACTGCACTGCAGGTACACGCAAAGAATGTACCATAATAAAAGGACACTTCATTTCACCACATATAAAGAAGAAGAAAGACCAGGGACCCTATATTTTATAAGAGAGTAGTTGACGTATTAAAAACAAGATAAAATTGTCACACTAATGAACATCAAAGGTTGTGAAGTATCAAATTACAAACCCAAATTCCAAATACAATAGTAGTAAATTGAAATGGAATTCTTGAATCATAATTCTAGTGAGAAAATACTTTCGGCAACATTATAAATCAAGTTGTCTGAATATACAACAAAATGAGCAACACCTGATGCTCTGGAAAATAGGCATTCTTCAACTGTTCAACTCCTTTTCAACATACACTCCGTTTACAAGATCCAGTAGAATGTGATTTAATCATCAAAATTGATAGCACATAATATATACAAGCACAAATCAGAAACTATCTTTTTAAACTAAGAAATTTTTAGGACCACTAAAGAAATTATTGCAGAAATTGGAACATAGAGCACACCTCCTAATGCAAGGAAAAAATTGCTTTAAAATTCTCACTTCATCATTTATGACTGTATTAACAGAACAGATATATAATGGTCTTACACTTATACATTTACAAAAGAAAAATTCATCACAAACTCACAATGGCCATCACAAATTCACCACATTATGCTCTGATTGGTTGCAAAAACAATGTTTCATAAGACAAATTGACAAATTTTCCACTAATACTTGACTTTTTCTATTTTATACATAATTTAGGAAACCAGATAACAAAAATCTCCTTCAGACATAGCCTAGCACAACAATTTGGCTTAATTTAATGTGTTTTTCAAAAAATTTGGAAGACCCATCAAAATATACAACAATTTACATACAACAATAATTGTAAATCGCTAAAAAGCCTTCTTTTTAAACAGTATTTCTCAGTAAAAATACAAAGTAGAAGAAAAAACAAGTTTTACCTGGACAAGTCTCCCATGGTGAATGATTAGCACCGCTTCAAACCCAAAATTTCAGTAACACTATGTAAAATGATAGAGCTACACAGTAAGAGGGAGAGAGCAATTTGAATTAGTATAATGAAGTAGCCTCAAAATTTGGAAGTAGTTTAACACTAAAAAAATCCAAATCGAAACCCTAAAAAACGCAGGAATCACTCGAAGAACTTATATAACGTCAAAATCCGATCAGGGTAAAAAATTTAAAATTAAATTTTAAAAATGGAATAAAAAATAAGAAAAAAAATGTAAAACCCTAGAATAGGGTTTATCGGCATAAGAATTATGAAATTACCCGGAAAAAAAAAAAAAGAAAAAAGAAAAAAAGTGAGGGGTTATTGTGAGAGTGACAATTGTAGGCACCGCACCGTTTTTAGGTTGCTTAGAAATTGTAATGGAAATGAGAACTCAGAATCTTACAGAAGAAGATTCAACAACTCAGAAAACCAAGTTTTCTTTTCTTTTTTCCTGTATTTTCTCGGAGCCAAACCGGGAGTAAGGTTTTAGAGGCGAAGGACGTACATTGATACGAGTTGCCTCAGTGAGTTCGGGAGAGAAGGGAACGCCAAAAGCTGGCGCGGAATTTTAAAAGAGCAGACTATAATAGAAGAAAACGCAAGCGAAATGGAACACACTCGTTTCGGTCGTTTGTGGGATTTTGGACACTCCGTTTCGAGTGAGTTGGCAAAATCTCGACCTTATATTTTTTTTCATTTTGGAATCGTGACCTTCAAAATGATACTTTTGCCGCATCACATTCTTCACTCTACAAAAATAATTGTTTGTAAGGTGCGAGAAGGGACAAGGATAAGAGTGGGTTCAAGGGCGGAGCTATAGCATGGCTTGGGGGGTCAATGCCCCCAAAATTTTAAAAAATTATTTTATATTATGTATAAGTATTAAAACTTTAATACTTATAGAAGCTGGCCCCTCAAAAAAAAAAAAAAACTTTAAATATTTAGCTACAAAAAATAAAAGCTAGCCCCTCCAAATGTTTGAGTTAGTCCAATAATGCTCTTAAAAACCAATAGAATTTGTCAATTGGTCTAGTAGTTATAGAGACAAGGTAATTTTTGTTTTCTCTAATTCATTTTTTTTGTACATATTTAATATCAAATTAAATAGCTTTTGTATACTCATTAGAGTTTAAAAGATGATAAGTTCCCCTAAAAAATTATCTTGCGAAAATATATATTTGAGAGTTGTTAATTTTATATACAATATATTTATAAATTATGACCTACTCTAGTATAAAAATATTAATGTTTATATGTATGTATATACATTTACGTATATGTAGGATAGTTTATCTTGACTTGAAACTAATATATTAATACCAAAATTTGGCCTCCCCCAACAAAAAATCCTAGCTCCGCCCCTGTCAAGGTTCAAGTTTCTAAGAAGAAGTTTTACATACCTATACACTTAAACTAGTCGCTAACCTGTGCGATGCACGGGAAAACTATTGAAAATAAGATTTTAAAAAGAAAATTTTATTAATTTTAGTTTATATCGAATATTTTTTTTATGGTAGTTTAAAATATTATTTCAAATCTTCATTTCATTTTATTTTTGTTGGAATAACTTATATAATTAAATGAAATGCTTATAAATAAGACATGACGTTAATAATGTACCATATATAGTTAGCGATTATTCAAGATATCATTCAAATATGACAATTTTTTTTGTTTTAAAAAAGAACAATATTAATGCATTGAAACGCAAAATACTATATTGTCCAATAGATATTACAACTTTAAAACTAAAACATGAGTAGTGATTTTTAATGGACTGGGGTAATAGCACAACTTTTAATAGAAAAAAAAAATATGATTTAAATTTTTTTTGGAGTAACACTATAGTAAAAATGCCGAAAGGAAGCAAGAAATTTCACTGAAAAATTCTACAAATACATTTGGGTTTTTTTTTTTTTTTTTCATTGAGCAGGTACATTATTGTTTAGTATAGTCTTAATACATGGGGGATGCTCCTCCATCCAATATATCATTGTCTAGCAAACCCAGCCAGTTCTTTGCTTCAAATGCTATCTTCTCTGTTGGTCCGTTTGTTCAAGGAAAGCCACAAGAGAAAAAAATATTCCTAATAGAAGAACCAACTACCAAGTAGTCTAACATCATTAAGGATGTGGCTAATGCTCAAATTTGTAGGTCCAACTGACTTTACTTCATCTACTGAACTTTTCACATTCTACCTCTACTCCATAAAGCCCCAAATCCACAAAGGCCATGTACACCCTTCAACAGGCTATCTAGACTGATTATTTCTCTAAGCTTCCATATATTCCACAGCAAGTTTACAGGTTGTTTGCACCAAATCCACTACTAACTTCAAAGTTTCATCTACATGCCTTTGGTTTCGATTTGACATAATAGCCAACCTCCACCGCAACTAATACAATCAACTGGATTGGTTAAAACAATATATCAAATACTGGGAATATAAAAATACAAAACTTGGTATTATGTATATGATACCGTTGAAAGATTTAAATATCATTGCAGGCTTCCTGAATTCCACCCATCACAAAAGCCACGGCTTACATCAAATTGGCCTTTGAAATCTTGATCTCCTTTATCCCTGGAACCTGGAAAATCAAATTTCTAGACTAATTGAAAATTTGTAAATATTTCCAACTATCATCAAACAATGAAATTATTATATCTTTTCAAGAACAAAAAGGAAAACAAAGACCAAACGTTCTATGTAGCAAATTTGAAACCTATCACCAAGAAAAAGAATTAAACCTATTGGAAATTCATTAATTGGTACCAATGCAAGTAATTAGTTCGCTAAAAGGCTCATATTAATAACCAAAAAATAAAAAAACCATCTGAAATATAAGATCAAAGTTAAATCAAGATGATTAAATACCAAAACTTCCTCCTGCTAAGGCGAAACATTTAGCCATAGCAACCTAAAACACCAAAAGTAGATCACCCATATGAACAATTGAAGTGGAGAGAAAGAGCAATATATAGAAAATAATAACAGAGTAAGTAGGTCTTCAATTGAAAGTGAATACTCAAAAACTAAACACAATAATTTTATGAAACATACTGTGCCTTTTCTATGACTTAATTTTGTCATGATATATCCCTCCTTAAAATAGACAATATTCAATGTTGTCCACCATTCAAATTTGACTAATTTGACTAATTTAAATTTCAAAGTGCTATATCCAACCAAGAACCATAAATAAAAATTAGAGGGAGAAAGGCCAGTTTAAGTGCAGAAAAAATAAAGTCCTCCAAAAAAATTCGAACTCATGTCAATAGCAAGCATAACCTCCCAAAATTTTGGGCTCTTTTTTTTTAGCAAAAAAAATATCCATTTTCAATGCACTTCTCAAATGATTGGCTCAATCTAAAATACAAATATAATGTACAATAATAAGCTTATAAATTGAGGACAGCTCCCACTGTTCAATTTGAAGATTCAACTTAAATCAATCAATTGGTAGGACAACCCAAGAAAAATCAAAGAATTAACACTACTTGTTTTATGACTTTGAGGAAAGAAAATATATTGATGAGTAGATAATGGTGACGATGAGAGAATAAAACTTTATAAGGAGAATAAAACTTTATAAGAAAAAAATAATATGAATAAATTACTTGTGTATGCTTTGAAGAAGAAAAATAGAATGAAATATATTAATAAAAATAATATATAAATTTTATTATTGATGCAACGATTTCTCTAATGTTAAAGTGAAAAAATAATATTCACTCTCACAACTCAAAACGTTTACTTAATATATTATATCATCCATACCATCCAGCCACCACTTTCATTCCGGGTGATCATCTCTAACCACCCTCTGAAATTTTGTGGTTGCCTATGTTTCTTGCCCAACACAAAATTCTGCACCCCACCATTAAACAAAACTTCACAACTTCGCAGATAATTCTTGTCACATTTAGAGATCTCAAACCAACCATTTTCATTGTAGAAACCAAAATACACACTCAATAGTTCCACCACTATAAACTATACAACAAACTGAGCTATAGCAAATCTTGGTAACACAAAATCTCATAAAGGATTTAAAAGTATATTCCAAGAGGAAAAAAACAACAAATTTTTAATACAAATAGTTAGAGTCTACCTTTTAATTTGGAGTATGTAAATGTTTTCTTAAAGAATATAATCATATGAAACTTGAAAGCAAGTTCAAAGAATAGGTGTAGTACATAAAAGCCAGTCATTCATTTAAGTTGGAGAAAAAAAATCCATTCTGGTTCAATTGAAAAGGCATTAAAAAAAATGACAATCATGTTTTTACATCACACAAAAAATGACATTGAGAAATAAGGCCAACAAATACATCTCACCCTGATTAAATCAACAACACAGCATCACATTCCCTACTTATCTTCCTCCTTACCACTCTCCATGTATTATGACTTCTAGAACAACAACAAAAAATCACTTACAAATTTTATCAAACAGCTTGTGTACGTGTAAGAAAAACAACACTTAATGAAAAGAGAGAATTTTAAAAAGAAAAGAGAGTACCATGTTGCAGCAACACCAGCATCAATATAACCAAGGCCTGTGCAAGCTCCTTTGTGCCTAAAAATTGAAAACATAACTCCAAATTAAAAGGTACTATGACACCTCATAAACAGGCAAGTTTGGTTATGAATTTAAAAGATTAAAAATCTATAATATGCCTTTTGATTTTGCATAATGATAAAGGTATTCGTTAAAGCTTGCTATTTGTTAAGTCTCTCTCAACCCTCTCTCTGAATCTTTGCCTCAAATTTATAATATCTAATACCATGCCCATCTTGCATAATCATATATAAATGAGTTATATAACTCTCAAACAACTATACTAACCAACCCCGACCTTCAAAAAAAATTCCAACAGAATCCAAAATAGTGGCAGCCCCAACATAACATTTCGTAGGCTATCATATAAGACAACCCAGAGATTATAATAATTTATAAAAAGGGAAAACCAATGTAAATGAAGACGACAATAACACTATATATCAAACCATAGCCTTTCGTAAATTGTTGTAGCTGAATTCTTTTAAACAGAGAACAAAAGGCATATTACAAATGAATCTGAGAACAAACACCTGAGCATTCCAAACTTGTTCAAGAAATACCACAAATGAATTGGCAAAGAAGAATCAAAGAACAAACACCTGAGCATTCTATCAAACACATGTTCAACAATCTCAAACAACTATACTAACCAACCCCAACCTTCAAAAAAAATTCCCACGGAATCCAAATAGTGGCAACCCCAACATAACATTCCATAGGTTATCATATAATAAGACCCAGAGGTTATAATAATTTATAAAAAGGGAAAACCAATGTAAATGAAGATGACAGTAACACTATATATAAAACCAAAACAAACCCAAAATTGAAATCAAATAGAAGAATCCCAGGAAACAAAAATCCAATAAAAATTGCATAACCAAAAAAAGGGAAAAAGAAAATCCAAACAAATGTAAAATGAAGATGAGAAAAACACTATATATCAACTAAAACAAACCCAGAAATAAAACCAAATAGAAGAATCCCAAGAAACCAAAAATCCAATAAAAATTGCATACAAAAAAAAAGGGAAAAAGAAAATCTAATTACAAAAATTTCATGATTCTTCTTTGCCATAGATTTGAAAAACAAAGGAAGAAGAAGAAAACGTAGAAATCTGCAAAGAAAAAAAAAAAAAAAACTTATATCCAAAGCAACCCACAACCATAAACCAACAAAAAGTCCATGAAAACAAAAACAAAAAAACTTAAATCCAGAGCAACCCAGAGCCACAAACTAACAAAATTCCATGAACAATTGAAGCGGATAGAACATGATAGGCTGGATTGAGTGACGATGGAGAGGCAAAGAGAAATCGATGCAGTGGCGGCGGTAGGATCTGAGTTTTGGGGTGCAAAAAAACATTTAAAACTCCATCATAAAACAATCAAAAATGAAACCCTAAATCATATATTAACAACCAAAATTATAGAACAAAATAAAAAATTTACCACTAATGTTTGCGGAGAGAATCTGGTTTGAAAAAAAAAAAAAAAAAAAAAAAAAAAAAAAACAAAGTATTAAGGATGAAACCCAGATTGTGCGAAGGGTGTTTGGTTCAGTTGAATCCACCATTAGATGAGAACGAAGAGACAGAGGAGGAATCGTCGAATGGTTAGGAAGGAAGAGACGTTGTGAGAAGAGAGAGTTATAGAAGGAAAATAGAGATGTTGTGGGTTAGACGTGAAGACTGAAGACTGAAGAGGGAGTTGTATACTTGTATTAGGGTTCTAAATTGATAATAATAAAACGTTAAAAAGAATTTTTTTTTTTTTTTAAGTGACGTAAAAGCTGAAGGAGGAGTTGTATTATTGTATATGGATAGGGAGTTAAATTGATAAATTCTAATATAATAAAACATTAAATAGAATTTAAAAAAGAAAAAGAAAAAGTGACTTGGAAAATTGTGGAGCTAGCAGAAGTTTCGGTTATATATATATATATATATATATAGATTAGACAAGAATAGAATTTCTATATTGTATTAAAAAAAAAATGACGCTTTTTATTTCACTTTGAAATCAAAATCTCACACCCCTCCTATCAAAAAAAAAAATTCTTACACCCCTAAACATGCACAACATCGGACAAACATAAATTATGATTTGTTTTTTCCTAATTAGATGTTTGTATGGTAATCAACAATTTAAGGAATGGCAAATCCTAGAAGAGACATGATTTTCATACGACTCTTTAACTAACTTTCACAATTTTTATAAATACCTTTTTCAGATCTTAAATTCTATGTTTTTTTAATGTATTTTTAACCATGAAAGTAATGACTAATGAAGTGTATAGTGCCCACATAAAAGAGTCAACCTTAGGTGGATGAAGTGACGTTTTTCAAACCACAGATAAAAAAAGTTAAAATGGCCAAAATTTGTCTTTATTTTTTATTATTTATTTTTTTTGAGAATCCAATCTATAATGTCATTATTAAATCAAGAAAGAGGTATATCTACCAATACAAAAGAGTTGATATCTGGTGGAACATACTCCATCCAGATGGTTGAATCAAAACTAAATATAGCCTTTTTTGCTAAAGCATCAGCTACAGAATTTCCATTCCTATAGTTATGAGAAAAACCATATCTTCTTAAGGAATTGACATAGAACATAGTGTCTTTTAAGAGATGACCATAAGCAGATTGAAACATATCACCTTTTTGAAAGGATTTGATGATAGTTTCCGAGTCTCCTTCCAAAATGGACTCATGGAGACCTACTTCGTTGACAAAAATGGTAGCACGCCTTGCTGCTAGTATCTCTAAACAGGTAACTGAAGGAGGTTGTGGGATTTTATCAGAGAGAGCCGCGATGATTTCGCCTGCATGGTTATGTATTACCACACCCAAGCCTCCCTTGTCTATGAACATGGCCCCATCAAAATTTGTTTTAAAACTATTGAAATCTGGAGGCTTCCACTTCGCTACATTTGCGTGAGACTGCTTCTTTGGGAGCTTGCTGACCGGTTGCTAATGGAGTGTCAGGTACCTTTTTGCTTCAAATGCTACTCGGTTTAGAGGGAGAGCTTCCTCATTCAGCCTGAGTTTGTTCCGCCTAGACCATAGGAACCAAGCAATGGTGATAAAGCATCCCATACCTGCCGAAGAGAGGCACAATTTCAGAGAGCATGGAGGACAGATTCGGATTGGGTTTTGCATTGTTGGCATGAGTTTTCTGCTATAATTTTTCAATGCATTGAATTTTCTTGCGTTGGCAGCGCATTTGAACAAGCTTTCCATGTGAAATGCTTGATTTTTCCAGGTACATCAGCTTTCCACAATTGCTTCCAAAAGTCATGAGTCTTGTCTGAGTTTGAGGTTGAAGCCACTTCTTTGTTTTCTTCTGCACACAGCCACTTATACCCCGTGCTTACTGAATAGGAACCATCTCTGCTCCTTGGCCAATATAGGATGTCAAGTTGATTGATAAGTACCAGTGGAATGGACTTTATTTGCTTTGCTTCAAAAGGCAAGAAATTATTGTCGATGGTGTGGGAGTTCCATCCATGTGTGTGTGGGTCAATTAAGGCCGAGACAGTTGCTGATCTAAGTGCAGGTGATGGGGGTTACCACTCGACCTTGTGACTCCCCAGGCAGCCAATTTGATCCATAAATCTTGATTTGAGAACCATCTCCAACTCTCCACTTAGCACCCATTAGGATGAGCTTTCTTGCATGTAAAATGCTTCTCCATACAAATGACCCAAATTTCACTTTTGCTTCAAACACACTACTATTAGGAAAAAATTTGGCTTTGAACACTTTATAGAAAAGTGAATTTATGTCATGCACTAGCCTCCACACTTGTTTGGCTAGCATAGCTTCATTGAACTTGCAAAGATCTTTGAACCCCATGCCTCCCTCCACCTTAGGCTTACATAAAGTCTCCTATTTTTTCCAATGTATTTTTCTCTGGTCACCCCTTTCCCCCCACCAAAATTCACGGATCACCACTTCAATGTCTCTACAAAGACCAACCGGTAAGCGAAAGCAATTCATTGCAAATGTGGGGATTGCTTGCACCACTACTTTAAGGAGGACTTCCTTGCTGGCTTGTGACAATAATTTTTCTTTCCACCCTTGGATTTTTCTCCACACCCTCTCCTTGATGAAATTCAGGCTGGCACTTATGTTTCTTCCCACCACTACTGGAAGGCCTAAATATTTTTCATATTCCTTAATCTCCAGGACTCCAAGAAAATTTTTTATGTCATTTTTTGTTGTCACAAGCACAACTTTGCTAAAGAAAAGAGTGGTTTGTTGATACGTTGCCCGGAAGCTTTCTCATATAGGTCTAAAATTCCTTGGATGGCTCTTATATCACTTATCTGGGCATGACAAAATAGCAGACTATCATTAGCAAAAAATAAGTGGGAGATTTTTGGACCATATCAGCAAAAGAAGTATCCCCTAATTTTGTCTTCATGCACAGCTTGTTGGATGAGAGAATTTAGACCTTCGGAGCAAATCAAAAAGAGATACGGTGACAAAGGGTCGCCTTGTCTGAGGCCTTTTGAAGGGACAATGTTCCCTTTTGGTTCGTCATTCACCAGGATGGAATAAGTGACCGTGCTGATGCATTCAGAAATCAGATTCACCCATCTTCCATTGAAGCCCATTTTTTCCATCAATTGTAAGAGGAAAGGCCACTCCACTCTATCAAAAGCCTTGCTTATATCAAGTTTGGGCACCATAGGGCCAATTTTTCCTAATTTCCTTGTTTTCATATGGTGAAGTGTCTCAAAAGCAACTGATATATTATCTGAAATCGCTTTGTTAGATTGGAAAGCACTTTGAGATTCAGATATAATATCAGGTAATATGACTTTTAAACGATTTGCTAAGACTTTTGAAATAGGCCGAATTTCAATTACATGTTCAGGACTTTTCACTTTTGGAATAAGAGTGAGATAAGTGTGGTTTATACCTGTTGGAATATGAGCTAAGTTGAGGCAAGAGAGCACGGCGGTAGCAACATCACTTCCAATATCCTTCCAATAGTGTTGGAAAAAAATTGGGGGCATCCCATGAGGACCTGGGGCTTTTAGCAGTGCCATTTGAGATAAAGCTAAGTCTACCTCTTCCCTTGTAAACTCTCATCCAAGGAGGGTGTTCATCTCTTCGGTAACACTCCGCTGGACTTGCTGCAATATTGAGTCAATTTCACAAGGATTTGACATAGTGAATAAGCCCGTGTAATATTCTACCAATAGGGCAGCAACTTTCTCATCCCTATAGCACATCTCCCCACTTGAATTTCGAAGACCAAGAATGTTATTACGGCGAAATCTATGAGAAGCTCGACTGTGGAAATAGCTAGTATTTTTATCCCCTGATTTTAACCAGTGAGATTGAGACCTTTGATGCCAAAGTTTTTCCTCCGCCACCAACAATCCATTTATATCGTGTTTCGGTTGTTGAACCTGGACAAAATTTTTATCCTGTGCCGCTACCCTATCTGCTTATTTCAGTTGCCTTTTCTTCTCCGCTATTTGTCTTGTGATATTGCCAAAATTTTGCTTACTTCAACGTTGCAAACTTGATTGACATTTGTTTTCTAGCAACATTTGTCATAGGAAAAGACCCAAAGTTTTGCCTCTAAGTCGTGTGGACTGTTTCATGACAACCTTCATCATCCAGCCAAACCTGTTCAAATCTCCAAGGGCGTTGCTTGCTGCTTGGGATGCCCATGGGGTGAATTATGATGGGTTTGTGATCTGAGGTACCATACTCAAGAGTAAGCACCTTTGATGCCGAAAATAGGTTCAACCAATCTTGTGTAACTACTGCCCTGTCAAGCCGTTCCCAAATTGTATTGCCATTCTGATAGTGCTTGTACCAAGTGTACTTATTTCCCATGTATCCCATGTCAGTGAATCCACACTCGTCAAGAATGTCTCTAAAGTCCTGCATTTGCCCATTTGGTCGAGGTCTGCCACCTAATTTTTCATGAGATTTTAGAATCTCATTAAAGTCACCAGCACATATCCAAGGAAGGGATGATTTTTGATGAAGCCATCGCAATTTATTCCATGACTCCTATGGTTTTACATCTCCGGGAAGTCGTAAAAACCTGTAAACCTCTAGCTATTTTCCCTTCCTTTGTTTATGATGACATCAATGTAGTTCAGAGAGGAATTTTCCACCGATAATTCGACATCTTTTTTCCAGAACAAAGCAAGTCCCCCGCCTCTCGTAACTCGGGAAACTCCAAAAGTATCTCTAAATTTATTACGTAATTCAAGTAGCCTAGCTTCATCCAGCCATGTTTCGGCTAAGAACACAATTGTGGGATCTTGTGCTTGGACTATGTCACCGAGCTCCTGAATTGTTTGTGGGTTTCCAAGCCCATGACAATTCCAACAAAGTAGACCCATTGTTCATGGCGGGGCTAGGATGCAACCACCGCCAATCCAAATTCAGATTCATGGGAAAGCACTCTTTTTTTTGTTTGGTTGATCTAGATCATCTTTTGTTATGAAGGAGCGTTTGTGTGGGAGAGTATTTGGTTGAGGTAGGTTTTTTTCTTGTGGTGGTCGTGGGATTCTTTTCTAGGTTTTTGGGACGTTACTAGGGGTACACGGGTTGGCATCAGGGTTAGGGAAGGAGGCGTGGTGGGTCACGTGATCACTAGAGTTCAATGGTTGACTAGAGTCCACGTTTTACTCTACTACTGTTGCCCTAGTATCTGCGGCAATTACTCCATGATTATTGCATTTATGGCTATCAAACATCATTAACTCCTGATCAATTTCAAGCAACATATCAGTAAATGATTTTCCCAATCCATTTGTAACGTTATTCCCCCTTAATGTAGAAACGTTTTGGGTGTCATTAATGCTGATATGAGGTGTCGTTTGTGTTGTGGTAGAATTTTGAGTTACCAAAGTAGGGTCTGTCGGAGTTTTTTTTGCTTTCAGGCCTCTCTCTTTTTTTAGGGCTTCATAGTATCTAGGAGCTTTTATCACTGTCTTCCAAGGCATGACAAAAGGGGAAGCTCAAATCCATGGCCCATATTCCCTATCTTCAGGAGACAAGGAGCCATTGCTTTCAATCCATCTGTTACAGTCTTTATCAACATGGTCCAAGCAGCCACACCAATAACAGAGGATTGGTAATCTTTCATATTTGAAGTTAACCCAGCCTGTTACACCATTCTCTAGAGATATTTTCCTCCTGCGGCATAGAGGGATAGTGACGTCCACCATAGTTTTTACTCGAAAGTAATGACCTCCATCCATCTCAGAGAGTTTTGTTTCCTTACACACTTCACCCACTGTAGTGTAGAGCTCCTCGACAACTCCCCTGTTTAAGAAGGGTAATGGGATATCATGTACCTGAACCCACATTGGAACTTTGTTGAAGTTAAGTTCTGTAAAGTTGTGATTTACAAATATGTATTTTGCTGGCTTTTATTCCGTGTCAAATTTGATTGTAAGTTTATTCAATCTTTTGTACCCTGTATTTATTGTGGGATTTGATTGTAAGGTTTGTGTGATAGAGAGAGAATGTGTGAAGACTCAAGCAATTGAAGCCAGAAGATTTCTCACGGGTAGCTCGCGACTAAGTATCTTGCGAAGTGAAGTATGTGTCTTGCACATGACTGGAATGCGAATAGTCAATACAGATGAAGACAGTTGTGTTTCGCAAGTAGCTCGCGGGTAAGGCCTAACCGCGAGACACCTGCAAAACATTTTGTTCTGCCAGACTGTACTATCTGATACACACTTTCTGTATCCACACTATTTATACCCTCATTACCCACAAATGTTAAAGAGTGCTTTTGAGAGAAAACCCTAGCCAATTACCTTGAGAGTTAGAGATTATCATACCCATATATCTCTACACATAAGCTTGTGGATTTCTTCAACTCCTACCTTTCCATTTCCATACCATTGAAAGGTTGATAGCCCAAACACTTACCACACCCTTTCAGAGTGTCAAGTGAGGTTTTGGTGTTGCTGGGAAGTATTGGAAGAAGCCAAGGATGGCAGATGCAACATAGAGCTTGTTGCGGGATCCGGAGAGCTAGACAAGACACAATTCCGAGAAGCCTTGTTGGAGTAGGAGCTTGGAGGGCTTAGGTACAACGGGTAGATTAGGCTTAGAGGGTATCTTACTAACCCATGTATCCCAACTGATTGTCTAGTGGATCGATTATCGCTTGGAGGGCGGCGGAGAGGTTTTTCGCCGAGTTCTTCGGTTTCCTCTTCTATAACACATCGGAGTGTTATCTGTGTTTGCATTCTTCTTCCCTACTCTTTTACATTTCTTTTTACTACTATGTTTATATGAATATGTGTTTGAGTAGCTTGTTTGTTTATCCGCTCGCATTTACACTATTCTACACTTAGAATTAAATTAGTGTAAAATCTATCGAGTCGTAACTTTGATTTGGGGGTCTAAACAGTTCTTGTGTTCTAACACATTTTCGAGCTTTCAAGTTCACTAATTGGGGTTGCATTGTGATAGCGACATAGAACGACCAAGTGCTTATCAAAGCTCCAAGGTTGGAGTGATAATATCTTTTTTGCCTCTTCTTTATTGTCAAAAACAAAGAGGAGGATATGGCTTCCTACTATACGAACCTCAAAGCCATTTTTGGAGCGCCACAATGGGTTAAAGTTCCGAATGACTGCTTCTGTATTGAGTGCCCGCTTTGTGAAAAATTTTGCAGCCAAAATTGTTTCACCAGTAGATCTGTCTTTTGTCAATTTAAGTGTACCATCCTTTCTTTCATTCAGGGACAGGTTACTCCAATGTTTCGTTATCCCTTCCATAGGTTGAAGACACTCGTGTTTCCCAAAATCCCAAAGAAAAAACCCAATAAAACCCTACGATAAACTGTGTTTATCTAGGGACAAACAGCCTTACTTGAAGGGACAATAGGTTCTACAATGAAAGAGAAGCTTTGGAGATTCCAAAACTTTTCTTACTAGAAAGAAACTTTTATTTCTTTATACTCTAGATTATAAAGGGAAGGTTTTTATTTTATTTTATTTTTTTAATTGAGTTTAAATTCTATCATATATTTAGAGCCCCACTAGAATCTTACTATAGTTGGAAAATATTGCATAAAATAATTTACTCTTATGATTCTATAAACAATAACAACAGACAAAACAAAAATTTTTAATGCATAAAATAATTAAGAATAATTAAATACTATTTATAGACCATACGATTATAGAATGATTAATGCAAAACTAATCCATGCTAGTTTTTGATAACATCTCTTTAAGACAACTTTTGTCCCACACTATTTCCTTAGTGGTGTTTGAGACTCATGAATATTTGCCTCCCAAGATGCAATGATCAACAACACACAGAAAAAACACTACAATTTCCATGCACAACGCTCAAAATTGTGTCTCTCTCTTTCTCTTTGATGACCATGCATGAAGGCAGAAATTTGACTAAAAAATGAAATGAGGGATTTTTTTTTATAGACACACTTGCACCAATTCATAAAATGTGCAACAGTGAACAAACATATTGTTTCATTGCATTCAGATAGCAAGAATAAGCATACACAAATTTTTTTTTTTAGTTAATACTGGATGGAGTGGACCTAGCCCACACACATTCACATGCACTTGCATGTCAACCTAACCCGGCTCGCCTTGACTTAGAGCACTCACAACAGTGGTGCTAAATAACTATATTGCTATTTTTTAGCATCATTGATCACAAAAGTAGAGCTACAACAGTGGAGCTATAGCCAAATTTTTTTGCTTCTCAGTTACAGTGCACATCTAAATATAGATGTGCACTGTAGCTTAATGGTAAAAAAAAAAAAAAAAATTATTTTATTTTGTGTTCACACTATGGTTAGAATATTTTAATTTTTTTTTTCTTTCTCCTCCTTCCCCATTTCTACCCGTTGCTCCTCTCTCCCCTTAGTTGGTCCTCACACTCTTCATTTCTTCCCATTGCAAGCTTCAATTCCTCCACTCATCGCCGACCCAAGCCCCTGCCTAGCGCCGACAACGCTGATTGATCTTTTTGTTCTCCGCCCTTATCTCTCTGCTATCTCATTTTTCCTCTACTCTGTCTCTCAATCTTTCTCCATCTCAAATACCAAGACCCATGATCGCTAGTGCTGGGTTTTGATTTTGTCGCCGTGATTAACAAAACAGCGTTGTCACCGTGACTGGGTTTTATGTTGATGGGTTCTATTTTTATTTTGATGAATGGGTTTTGATTTTGTTGATAGTTGATGAATGGGGTTTGTTGATGGTTGATGAATGGTGGCTGGGTTTCTCTGGTTTTGTGGTGGCTTTTGGCTAATTTGATGGTTGATGATGGGTTCTATTTTTATTTTGATGAATGGGTTTTGATTTTGTTGATGGTTGATGAATGGGGTTTGTTGATGATTGATGAATGGTGGCTGAGTTTCTCTTGTTGATGAATGGTGGTGGTGGTGGTGGTGGTGGGTGTGGTTATGGCTGTGGCTGATGGTAGAGGTGGTTGTGGTTGGTGCTGTGGATGTTTTTTGGGAGTGGGATATATTATTTTATTGTAGGGGATATATTATTTTATTGTGATGTTTATATTATTTTATTGTGTTGAAAACTAAAATAGATTCACTGTTGCATGTGTGTAGGTAAAATAGATAAAGTAACTTTTGGTAGAGCTAAAAAATTAAATTTTTAGCTCCACTGCTGTGGATGCTCTTAATAAGAGCAACACGCACATACATGGGTGGAAGAACCATTGGCTAGGTCATTTTCCTTCCACTAAGTGTGAGTTTGGATAGCGGCAGGAGTGGTGTTTTGCGCGTTTGCCTTTTTTTGGTTGGGTCCCGTGCACTATTCATGGGACCCACAAATACGAAATTCAGCAAATTTTTCTTTAAAATTGGATCCCACGTTACTATTCACATATTTAAAAATTATTTTGCTACAATATTTACAGCAATAAGTTTTCAGTTTTCAGCAATAAGCGATATTCAACTAGACCCTAAAGTAGAGTGTCCAGCCCAAAAACCAACTTATAAATCCATCCAAAGTTATTTCCTACGTGAGACATAAGAATTTTGCCACTTTAAATTATGGGACAATTGATCACATGACGTTAATATCCTCACAAAAAAGAACACATTCCAACTTGAACTTGCCTAAAAGGATTTGTGGACTCCATTTTAATTTAGGCTTAAAAATAACCACTTAAACACTTGCTAAACTTTAACAACTACATGATATTTCTTTAAATGGTAAAATAGAAAGCTTTATAAATTTCATATTTAGGAAGAAGAAAATTACATGTTACCCCCTAAACTATATCCCTTTTAAACTTATCCCCCTAAACTATGATAATACACACTTATCTCCTTAAACTACTACTCATGTAACACTTTCTACCTTATCCCATGGGTAATAATTTAGAGAAGTAAATGTATATTCTCATAATTTAGGAGGATAAGTGTAAAAAGAATATATTTTAAGGGGGTAAAGTGCGCATTTTTATAATTTAGAGGTAAGTGTAAAAGGATATATTTAGGGGGTAAAGCGTAATTTCCATTAAAAAAAATTGAAGAACAAAAAGAAATCATATTTTGTTAAAACTTTTTTTTGTGCATTACATGGGTTACCTATTAGCTTCTACATATATATCTGTTTTGTATTAGATTGAGTAGCAGCGTTGATGAACTTTTGAGTCTTTACATGAAATAATCGCGAACAAATGAGCGTAGCAATTATAATTTTTTTTATATAATAATAACGACCATCGCAATTATAATTAGTATAACTCTTCTAGTAAAAAGATTACTACCCTAGCTCTCCCCAAATTTCAAGGTCTAGTTTATACGCATGCGACATAACAAATAGGATAGAAGCAACTGCTAAATATTCTGAACATTGATTGATGATTCTATTTTAGTTAAATGAATTATGACCATGAGTCCATTATTTCCTATTCCTAGAAACTAAATTTGTTAAAACAATTGAAGGGAAGATGTCAATGTAGGAAATTTCTGTCTGAGTTATTAGAAAAAGAAAATGGGAAGGAAGAGAGGGGGAGAGGACTTGTTAATATACGGTTGTGATAGGTGATCACGTCATAATATATTGCATCTTTACATATGCAATAGCCCCACTTAGTGAATTGTGTTGCTTCAAAAATGTGTTGTTTTGGTAGAGAGAATTGGTTTTTGGGTAATGTTATAATTCTTGGATAATATGTGTGCGTTTGGATTGCGTTGGGGATGAAAATTTTTTGCGTTTTTCTGAAAAAATGGTGGGTCCCACAGTACTGTTCATGCACTTTTTGGTACTATTCATGGGCCCCACTGTACTATTTTAACTATTTTTTACCTTTATCTACAGTACTTTTAGTAATAAGTTTTCAGTTTTAATAAAATAAGAGGTATTAAAAATCACCCTATATATCTGTTTATTAACCTATAAGTCTATTACTAGGTGTGGGGGAAAAAAGGGTGTGAATAATGGCTAGGGATGTGCATGGGTCGGGTTGGGTCGGGTTAAGGAGATTTTTTGACCCAACCCACCATGGTGGGTTAAAAAAAATTCAACTCAATCCAACCCATCACATAAGTCCAACTCAACCCAACCCAACTCACATGGGTCGGGTTGAACCCATGGGTTGGAATTTTATTTATTTATTTCTATTACTATTAAATTGAGCAGATATCACACTTGCCACCTGAGTTTATAAACAAAATATAAGGAGAGGGCCAGACAAAGACAAACCTACAAAGCAAGATAGAGAGAAAAGGACACAGCAAGTCGGCAAGAGAAAATATTGTAGAGTAAGAAATAGACCTGTAAGTTGAGACAAAGCAAAAACGTTTAAAAATTAGCCAAAAGAAAACTAAGAAATCAATAAAGTAAAAGCTAAACATTGATCAACCACGACAAGAGAGATAAGCAAATAGAGTGAGAGTGAGGAGAGAGAGAAGCCAGAAAAAGAGAAATAGAGAAAGAGAAAGAAACCCAAGTACCTGCACCTAACATCGGAAGAGAGGACCACTAGAGTAAGAAAGAGGCCTATGGTTGAGACAACGCAAAATCATTTAAAAATCAGTAAAAAGAAAATTAAGAAATCAACAAAGCAAAAAATAAATATTGATCCACCACAGTAAAAGAGATAAACAAATAGAGTGAGTGAGAGAGAGAAAATATTGAGAAACTTTACCTAACACCAGAAGAGAGAGCTACCACCGGAAAGATAGAACCACCGCCGAGAAGGTGATGATAGTTGATGGACAGTAGTGGCTCAATAGAGGGAGAGAGGGTTAGGGTTCAAAAGAGAATGAAGTAGGAGAGGGGAGAGGGGAGTGGGAGGTGGTACATTAAGAGAAAAGGTTCTAGGGTTTGTGTGAACTAATTGGTTTTTATATAGGATAGAAAGAGCTAGTTATTTTTTAAAAAATTATTAATTATATAATATATTTAAATATATGGGTGGGTTAGATCGGGTTTGGCGAGTTTGGAATTTTATGACCTGAACCCAACCAGACCTACTATTGAAAGAAAAATCTGTAACCCAACCCAACCCACCAAACCCTAAAAACTGACCCAAACTGACCCAACCCAGCAAGTTGGTTTGGATCGGGTTGGTTTTGGCGGGTTGGCTGCACACCCCTAATAATAGCTTATAAATACAGGAACTCTGATTTGAATTTGAACACAATAAAACCTCTTTATAGGCACAAGGCTTAACTTCTATGATCACCACTCGGATGAGACTGCCATCCAAAAGAGAGTAATAGGATTTAGATGTCTAAGGACAATTTTCTCTCTTAAAACAAGCAATAGATTTTATTAAAGTTATTGAGCGATTTGAATGAGAGAGAAAAGAAAATCGAAGGAAATATTTTACGTAGTTTGGCCAAATGGTCTATGTCCATAGGGAAAGTTTTTGATGACTACATCTTTCCTATTTGACTTCTTTTACTTTTTACAATGAATCCACTATAGAGTTTATTAATAATGCTACCACACATTTTTACAAACACTACTATCATATATTGTAGATTGTGAGTGGTGAAGAAAAAATGGTGGGTCCATATGATTATGACAAACAACCAATCATAATTTGTATAGTAGAGTTTGTGTGGTACAAGCATAGACTAACCTTAGGCTTAGGCTTAGTTTGTTTATTTTAATAATACACGGGCGTGCAGTAGGTTTGCGCCATAAAAAATGGTTTTTTTTTTTTGGTAAGTGTTTGGGTTGCTATGTTTGAGCCAAAATAAAAGTGGGATCCACACATCCTTTGAGGTGGGTTTGAGTTGGAATGTGTACTCCTCCATGAAGAGATTAATGTCATGAGGTCACTTGCCCCAACTGTTAAGAAGTAAATGAAAATTTGGTTCCTAAACTGCCTATTTGAACACAATTTAAATGGTAAATACCTGAAAGTTGAAACCCATGTAGCAAAGGAAAGAGAGAATTTGTGGCTTTATATGCCAATGTGTTGGACAGTGGATTAGTCCTTAGGAGATAGACGTCTAAGAAACTCAAAGCTCCAGCATGAGGGGCAAAATATGTCTTAACTCTTAAGACATAGTGTCAAACATTAGTCTTGATTATAGTTTAATCATTCAACATTCATTTTGTCTGTAAGTTTTATTTGTTAAATTTTAAGGATGGCATATAGGTGTAATCCTTTTTTTTTTTTAAATTATTTTTATTAGAATGGTGCATGCGACCATATTTGTAATTTTTTCTACCATAATGAGTAGTTAATGTTATTTGTGATTGTATTGGCCCGGGTGGGGGGTTAGGTTGGCGTGAGCGTGAGGTGTGAGCAGGGTCTTGTTTTTGATGAGCAGTGTCTTGTTTGTCCAATATTAACTATTATTTTGTATTATGTCTCTGTTTACTTTGTGTATCCAGAACATAATGTAACAGTGTGTCTATTCGCCCTTACACTAGTTAGAATTAGTGCAAATTTGTCGGAGAAAATGGGCAAATGCCCATTTCAAAAAAAAAATCCAGCATTTTGCCCCATTTTCCAAATTAATTAAGGAAATACCCTTCTTTTGAAACTCGATTTTCTCAAAATCAAGTTATAAAAAAAAAAAAATCTGGAGCCCTATAGTGGCGTTTTAAGGAGTCTATAGTGACGATTTAAAGATCTATAGTGGCGTTTTTTAACTCGATCTCCATAAAGTCGAGTTACATGCAATTTTTTTTTCTTTTTTTTTACCTATAACTCGATTTCATAGAAATCGAGTTACAAAACACCACTATAGGTCCTTAAAACGTCACTATAGGCTCCTTAAAAACGCCATTATAGGGTTTAACTCAATTTTGAGAAAATTGAGTTTCAAAAGAGGGGCATTTCCCTAATTAGTTTGGGAAAGAGGGCAAAATGCTGGATTGTTTTTTTAAAAAGGGCAAAGGCCAATTTTTTCCCAAATTTGTCTATAAATTGGAAGTCACTCATTTCATGCAGTCAAGTTTTGCACTCATTTTCAAGTATAATAGTCTCAATTGAGAGAGAGAGTTTTATTCGCTATAAGCGGAGAATAATGTGTTTCTTTTGTGTTTTTGTTGATCATTGTATCCTAAGAGATAGAAGTCCAAGATACTGAAAGCACAATATCAAGGGTGAAATTTGTTTCAAGGACATATTGTCAAATACTTTACCAGATTTGTAATTATAATTATACATTCGTTTGGTCCATATGTTTAGATTCATTTATTCACATCAAATCAATTTATTGTTCTTGTTTTAAAAATCACAAAAGTAAAATTATTTTATATATTATATTTAAAATCTAATATTTCTAACAATTTTAACTTAGATATTTTAAAGGGTCGCATGTAGATGTAAAATCTTTATTTATTTATAAGGCGCATGCATATATATATATATATATATAGATTGTGTGTGGGGATGAGGATCAAAGGTAGTTAATGGAGGCAGCAAGAGTAGGTCCGAGGAGAGGAACTATGCGGAGAGGACTTGTTTAACTAGTAAGGAGTTCCAGATGATGCTGTTGATGACGATGCCATGGGTTCCTACTTGACCTCGGGAAGGCCGAGAATCTGGAATGAAGGAAACATGGTGCAATCCCCTAGGAGACAAAGGTAACTAGGTTCTGAACAAGGAAGAGAAGAAAAAGGAAGGACAAGGTAGCTATCCTCTCTGCATTAAATATATTGCAACCACTTACTTGGTCGCATTAATGGGGAAGTGACTATGAATAGTGGCCACACAGCTGAAAACTTCAGTGTATAGGCTTGCTAGTGAGGCCTTGATGGGACAAGTATCAAGAAAGTGAAATCCTAACCCTCCAAATGTAGAGTCCAAATGCATTCTGGCTAACTATATAAAGCCAAGAAACATCTGAATCAAAAAGAGGACGGAGAAAAGGAAACAAGAGAGAAAGAGAGAGTGGAAAGAGAGGTGAACTGACCAACTGTAAAACCCCTCCTCAGACTAACCCAAGGATAAACACTTAATCAATATAGGGCTTTTCTTTCTTTCTTCAGTTTGAAATCCACATACTATAAACTGATCCGTTCATTACTTACTGTGTTGGAGTCGGGTACTAAAAATGGCGATCTTGCTTTCCACCTCTAGAAATATGTTGTATGTGCAAAAATAACACATCAGCATCCACGTGTTTCTTTTTAGCTGTCCATTTTTGCCCGTCACAGATTGTATGATTAAATTTGGGGAGAGTTCATGATAAGGTGATTTTATAATTTTTCTACCATAAGGACTAACGAGTAGCTACCTTTATTTTTGATTATATTGATCCAAGTCGGGTTTGTTGGGAATGAGCGCGGGTGTGGGTTCTTGTGACTGTGAGTAGGGCCTCGTCTGTTTAGTATTAATTATCTTTTAATTTTGTGTATGTTGCGCAACCAAAACATAACGTAACACCTTCTCAAAAAAAAAAAAAGAAGTAACAATGTGTCTATTCTCTATTGCACTTGTTTTAAACTGGTGCAATTTTGTCTGTGAATAAGAAGTCCCTCGTTTCATTCAGCAAGTTTTGCATTCTCATTTTTATGTATAAGAGTCTCTAGAGAGGGAGAGGGACGGTTTCATTCTCTGTGCACGAGGATTTATGTATTTCTTTTGTGTTGTTGATTATTGTATTCTAAGGGATAGACATCCAATATACTCAAAGCACCACTATTTGGAGCAAAATTTGTCTTAAGGATATATTGTCAAATACTTGCCTAGATCAAATTTGCATTAATCATTCTACATTTGCCTCGTCCATGAGTGTTATATTTTTTAGTTTTATTTATTTACACTAAATCAATTTAGGCAAAAATACTATTTTGGTTTCTATTTTTTTTGGTTCACTATTAATTTGGTCTCTACATTTTGGTAGTAGTCATTTTAGTCCCTAATATCATATTTGAAGCTTGCAAGTTCAAAATAGCAAGGACTAAATTAACTACTATCAAAATATAAAGACCAAACTAATAGTGACCCCAATATAAAGACCAGAATGGTATTTTCACCATAAATTTATTCTTTTTATTTACAACATCATAAAAGTAAATTATTTTATGTATTATACCTAACAGTTTGAATCTTTTAGGCCATTATATTTGTAACATATTTAAGTTATATATTTGTTTTTTTTTTTTTTTTTTTTTTTTTTTTTTTTTTTGAGAAGAACTTATATATTTGTTTTAAGGGTAGCATGTAGATGTTAGATTTTTTATTATTTTTTATATGGCGCATGCATGTATCTAGACCATTTGATTAAATTTGGGAAGAGCTCATGGTAAGGTGATTTTATATAATATTAGTAATTTTTCTACTATAAAGTATAAAGAGTAGTTAATGTTATTTGTGATTGTATTGGTTTACTTTTACATTATGTTAAGTTGAGATGTAATCTCATCAAAAAAAAGTTGAGATGTAAAGTTCCCCGGCCAGCCCCCAACGGCCCAATAAAAAGTTGTGCCCCCATCAACATCTTCACAAGACAATAACTATTTTAATAAATTTAATTTCTAACACTGGGAAATAGTGGATTAATTTAAAGAAAACAGAAAGTGTGGGGTCAAAGAATTTGACAACCCCGGCCCACTTTATAATGAGCCCAAGACCCATGCTGAGGAGGGAGAAATGGCCGAGGACGGACAAAGAAAGCCCAAATAGCCTAGAAACGTTGCTGAGGATGATCCTGCTCTCGGCATCCCAAACCCCAAGAGGAAAGAACAGCACGTCGGCAAAGGCAGCCTCCTAGAGCGCCCCCAAGAGAAGGACAAGTACAGTAGGATACCTATGGACGTATGGTGTAGGAACAATTCAAGGGGAAACTGTCACCTCCGCATTGAATGCACCCAACTAACGTTCTGGCCGCATTAATGAGGAAATAACCCTTGAACAGTGCGGTCTTGGTTGCCGCAACTCACAGAGGGTTTGGGAAGGTGGCTGATAGGACGAGCACTCAAGTAATGACCTGCATGATCAGTAGGTGGAGGGCCAAGATCGATTGGAAAGAAGTATATAATGTGAGAGATCCTCCAAGAATGAGGGATCAGAAAAAAGGGAGTAGGAGGAGAGAAAAAGGAGAAGATGGTAGCAATTTGCATGATCTTGGAAACCTCTGTAACCTAGTACTGAAGGAAGAAGAAGAAGAAGAACACTAAGTTCCTCGGACGAAGCGCTCAAGGACAAAATTTCATACTTTAACCCATATCCTTGTTACTCAGTTCATATATAATCGTGTTTAGTTGTTGTAGCCTAGACTAAGACCTAGTTCTTAAACCCATTCTCTACAAATTTATTGTATTGGGCTAGTTGGGATTGAGACCATTCATCCAACAGTAGAAGTGCTCGAACCCAGTCCCTACAATTGGCGCCGTCTGTGGGAAGAATTTATGTGTTAGTAAGGGCAACAATTAGGCATGGTAGGATTAGGCCCTTATCAAGCAGGCTCCTATCAGCCCGAACCAGCCAAATTCCAACAATAGGGTAACTTTCCTAACCCCAAACGTGATTGAAATGAAGAGAATGGAAGATGACAAAATAACAACTGGGCCCCACAACTAGAAGAAGTTAGGAGCCATATGTCTTAAAAACAAAACGATAAGCGGGCCATGCAGTGAGAGATAGACAATTTGAAGAGAAAACTGCACCATGCACAGCAAAGGTGATCTTGTTCTAGGCTTGACATGCCCTTCGATGATGAAAGTGACGATGACTATAGACAAAGATCGAGGACTCCCCTAAGTGAGACATTTTCTCATGAAGAAGAGCACTACTAGAGGCGTAGGCACAGAAGCCCATCTCCTAGGGGCTTGGGAAATGATGCCATGAGTAGGGCATTGGATCAACTCTCCAAGTCGCCTTTCACGCATCATATAGAAGGGGCCATACTTCCTCAACGGTTCCAGCAGCCAACCTTCGCCATTTATAACGGTAAAATAGACCTTGTGGAGTATGTGAGCCAGTTCAACCAAAGGATGACCGTCCATTCTAAAAACGAGGCGCTAATATGCAAGGTTTTCCCATCTAGCTTGGGACTAGTGGCGATGAGGTGGTTTAATGGCCTAAAGATGAATTCCATAGATTCGTATAGGCAGCTGACCCAAGCTTTTGGCTCTTGCTTCATTACAAACAGCAGAGCTCCTTGGCCTTTGAGTGCTTTGTTGTCGCTATTCATGCATGATGGAGAAACCTTAAAGGCCTATTCGGATAGATATTAGGAGACGTACAATAAAATGGAAGATAATTTTGACAATGTCGCCATTATCACCTTCAAAAATAGTCTCCTAGCCGATCACGGCTTAAGGAAGTCTCTGACCGGCAAGCCCTCCACCAGTATGCGCCAACTGATGGATCAGATCGATAAGTATAAATGGGTGGAGGAAGACCAGTTGCAGGGTAGAGGAAAAGAGAAGGTTATCCTTCAGGAGAGGAGGGATTTCAGGTCGGATCGGTATAACAACAACCGCCCGAGGAGAGATTTCATAGGGCAACCCGGGACAACTAACACACAGATTGTCAATACTGTATTCCAAGAACCAGTACATCAGGTGTTGGAGAAAATCAAGAACGAGCCATACTTTAGGTGGCCGAATAAGATGGCGGGAGAGTCCTCGAGGTGCGATCAGAACTTTTATTGCCAATACCACCAGGACCACTAACATACCATGGAGAACTGCAGGAATCTCTGGAACTACCTGGACCAGCTAGTTTGGGAAGGAAAGCTAAAGCACCTTCTACACCATTCCAGTGGTCATCAGGGCCAGGCCCATCAAGAAGCCAGGGGGGATGTTGCCCTAAGGCCACCCGTAGGGACGATCAACGTAATCATGGCCGCACCAGGAAGAACAGGCACGCACCCTTCACGATTGTTATCGATGGCTTAACTGCCTACTGAGGAGTCCCAACCAAGGCCGAAGAGGGCCAGAATGAACTTTCGTCCCATCTTGAGTTTTTCAGAAGAGGACAAGATTAGAACCATCCAGCCCCACAACGATGCGCTATTGGTCACTCTTAGAATCGGGGACTACGATGTGAAAAGAGTGATGGTGGATGGCGGCAGTGCGGCCGATGTTATGTACCCTGACCTCAACAAGGGGCTAGGATTAAAACCAGAAGATTTGATGCCCTATAACTCTTCTCTGATGAGCTTTGACGAGAAGCTTGTCCTTCCAAAGGACATGATTAGGCTGCCCATTCAGACCGGCCCAGAGATAGTAGAGGTGAACTTTATCCTGGTGGACACTTACTCTCCCTATACAGCCATCGTCGGAAGGCCCTGGCTCCATACCTTAGGGGCTGTTGCCTCCTCGTTGCATCAGAAGGTGAAATTCCCGTTAGGGGACCAAGTTCTTGAAATCCGTGGTTGCTAATCCACGGTAAGGTAGTGTGTGGTGGCTGCCGTCTCACATCGGCTCGATGCGAAATCCTTGGCCTCCACTGAAAGAATTTATAGCAATCAAAGGCCCCGGTTTCGCCCCTTGACACAACTGATGGGGAGGCGAAATGCGAAGATCTATAGAAGGTGGTTATTGGCGGTGACCCGGAGAAATTCTTTCGGGTAGGGGCTCAGCTGCCCCTTTAGGAGAAGGTGGAGCTGATTGGGTTTCTCAAAAGAAATATTGATACATTTGCATGGGATGCCTACGATGCTTCTGGGATTGACCCAGCCTTCATCTGTCATCATCTCAATGTCAACCCGACCATTACTCCTAAGAAGCAACCACCCCGTCGCCCGTCAAGAGAGCATGCCGATGCAATTAGGGATGAAGTGGCGAAGTTTAAGCGTGCTGGGGCTATCAAAGAGGTCTTTTACCCCGAATGGTTGGCCAACACTGTGGTGGTCAAGAAGAAAAGTGAGAAATGACGGGTTTGTGTGGACTTCACGGACCTAAATAGGGCGTGCCTAAAAGACCCGTTCCTTATGTCTCGGATAGACCAGCTGGTGGATGCGATAGCAGGCCATCCTCGGATGAGCTTCTTAGATGCCTTTCAAGGCTATCATTAAATACCACTAGCGCTGAAGGATTAGGAGAAAACAGCCTTCGTGACACCAACTAGGAACTACCACTACAAGGTAATGCCGTTCGGTTTGAAGAACACAGGATCCACTTATCAACGGATGATGACAAGAATGTTCAAGCCACAGTTGGGTAAGAGCATCGAAATCTATGTTGACGATATGGTGGTGAAGAGTAAAGTGGTGTCCGAGCATTTAGGGGACCTCGGCAGCACCTTTGGCGTCTTAAGGAAGCATAAGCTGCGCCTGAACGCTTCCAAATGTTCATTTGGCGTGGGATCAGGCAAGTTTTTGGGCTACATGGTTACCTACAGGGGAATTGAGGTTAACCTCGACCAAATTAAGGTTATAAATGATCTAAAACCACCGCAAAATGCAAAGGAGGTCCAAAAGCTTACTGGAATGATCGTAGCCCTCAATTGATTCATTTCCAGGTCGGCGGATAGATGTAGACCGTTCTATCTCTTGATCAACAAGTGGAAAGGGTTTGAGTGGTCCGAGGATTGTATTGTGGTCATCCAGCAACTCAAGGAGTACCTATCTCGGCCACCTATCATGTTCAGTCCAGAGGCCGATGAAGTTCTGTACGCATATATTACTGTGGCACCCTATGCTGTGAGCTTGTGCTAATACAGGATGACAATGACCTTCAAAAGCCAGTCTATTACGTGAGCAAGTCGTTGCATGAAGCTGAGGTCAGATACCTACCCCTGGAGAAGGCCATACTGGCTGTGGTCCACGCTACGCGAAAGCTTCCCCATTATTTCCAAGCCCACACAATGGTTGTTCTAACCCAACTACCCTTGAAGTCTGTACTTTGAACCGTTGATTACACTGGAAGGATTTCCATATGGAGCACAATTCTGGGAGCTTTTGACATCAAATACATGCCTCGGACCTCTATAAAGGGCCAGGTCCTGGCTGACTTGGTGGATGAATTTGCTGAACCACTAGTAGAAATAGTAGCAAAGGAGCGGAACATGGATGGAAAATCGGTTGGAGTAATCTTTACGCTAGGACCCCTATGTTGGAAGGTGTACGTTGATGGCGCAGCAAATCAAAGGGGGTCCGGAGTGGGGCTAGTCCTAATATCTCCTGAGAAAACTATCATAGAGAAATCCCTGAGACTTGGGTTCTCGGCCACGAATAACGAAGCCGAGTATGAGGCTTTGTTACAAGGAATTGCCTTGGTGCAGAAAATGAGAGGAAAAACAGTGGAGATGTTCTCGAACTTGAGACTAGTAGTGGGCCAGGTAAAGGGAGAATTAGAGGCCAGAGACGCAAGGATGCTGAAAGTTCAAAAACGTGTACAAAAACACTTTTGAACGTTTAGACCCCCAAAAACCAATTTAATCAACACACGCAATATGTTAAACAATAGTGTGCGGAAACTTAACATATGCTATAACATGGTATTGATTAAACAACTATCTAAGCCACAACAAAATAAACCACAGCAGATAATGTAAAGGCAGAGATAGAGAGGAAGGAAGATGCAAACACAGCGATAACACCAGATATGTTATCGAAGAGGAAACCGAAGACCTCGGCGAAAAACCTCTCCGCCGCCCTCCAAGCGGTAATCAATCCACTAGAAAATACAGTTGGGATACAAGGACAGCAATAGACCCTCCAAGCCTAATCTACCCAATGCACCTAAGCCCTCCAAGCTTCTTGCTCCAACGAGGTTGCGCCGAACCTTTTTCTTTTCTAGCTTTCCGGATTCCGCTACTTCACCGTAGCATCAACCAATAAAGATTGGCTCCTTCCTAACTGCTTCCCAGAACTCCAAACGACTGTCTCACAGAGATGATAATGGTGAGAACCAGGTTTGGTATAAAGGCCTCTCAAGGATTTGACAATGGAGAGGAAGAGAGTGAGGGATTTTGATGAGACTCTAAGGTAGAGATTGTGGGTAAAACAATCTGGTTTTTCTTTAGGGTTTCTCTCTCAAAATTCTCTCTGGAAGCTCTCTTTCAATCGTGGGTTAAAAGGGTATTTATACTGAAGAGGAGTGGAATGCGAAACGTCAGGTTTTTCCAAAACAGGGGTGGCTCGCGGCTTGACCTCGCGGCTTGACTAAGTCGCGAGTTCCAGTCGCGAGTTAACCGTATGGCCAGTTGTCCTGTTTTGTCCTGTAGTGCTCCAGCTAGCATGACTGTTCATCTTCCAGCATGCTTGGCACGTGTGCAGATTCTGGCGGGTTGAAGCCGCGAGTCCAGTCGCGAGTCCCAGCCGCGACTCTCTGTTTTCTTGCACACTCTTGAGCAATCTTCACACTATCTCACTCACTACCCTTACAACAATCCCACCTAAATACAGGGTTACTAAATGCTGAATTACAAGCAAATTTGGCACGGAATAAAGCCAATTAGATGGTTGAATAAATTCAACCTTACAATCTCCCCCTTTGGCTATTCCGTGACAAAACCCTAAAACAGACTCTAGACTTAACATGTGAGTTGGGAACAGTTGATCAAAACTCACTCACACCTAATTCTAGAAGCTGTGAAGCACTTGAATCATATGAACATAAACTCCTGAAACACAACAATACACCATGATCATTGTAAGCAGAAAATTATTAATGCATATGAAACAGGCAAAAAGAGATCAAGCATAAGATGGAGTTAATGAACAAACCATGGCTTGATCAACCAAGTGAACACCACAAGGTAGTGATCACAGTGTTCATTCACACTTGGAATGAACACAAAGACATACAAGTTAACAAGCACGAGGCAAGACACTTGTATGCTCAACACTCAACCAATGCATAGCACACAAGGCATATGCATCTAGGAACAATCCTACAAGGGCACAAGAGTGACAGTACATAAACCACAATGCTGAACATTTAGATTTAAAATACTGATTTCACATAGCATAAAGGCTGCACTTAAGCATGGTACATACCACAAGGCCTACAAACTATGCATAAAACATAAACCCTCAAAGCTTACAAAAGCATATGGGTACAAACTTACAAATACCTGAATAACATCAACAAACATATATAAAAGTTTATCCAAGAGTATATGAGGAAAGTTAGAAACAGTTATACACCAAAACACAGTGTATCAAAACCAAAATAACCATTAGTTTAGAAGATGAGACGAAAGCAAAAATATGTGTGTGTGTGTGCTCCCCCTATCACTATGCACACTTCCCTTTGAACTTTTTCTCCCCCTTACTGAATGCTCTCCCCCTTTTTGTCACGAATAGCTAAAGACTCTCATCCAACTTCCGTTGAATCTCATCTAGCTGAGTCTCCATAGTCTCGAGGCGCATTTGGACATGGTTGTTTGTGGAATAGAGAAGTGCCACAAGCTCATCAACTCGTTTCTGAATATGCTCAAGAACACTGCCAACTCTGTCAGAATGAGAAGCAGTTTGTGCTTGCGGAATACCAGCCTGTGAAGCTTCAGGAACAGCACGAGATGTAGAGGTGGTATGTGCAGGTGTCTCTGAGTCAGGGGCAAATGAAGGACCCGGAGAGATGTGAGCATGTCTTGGTGATTTGGAGGAGTGACTTCTGCTTGCTTGAAGAGTGAACAAAGAAATGGGACGTTGACGAGTCAACATTTTACCATCTGCAGGAGGAGTAATGCCTGCATTAAGGATGAGCTTCATGACGAGACTGCAAAATGGAATGATTCCTCGAGCTGTAGATCGACAAGCGGTCTTCCTCAGGTTGTAGTAGATGTGAGCACATATATCAATGGGGGCTCCGGTAATGAGATCACACAGAAATATAGCTCTCCCAAGATTGATGAATGTAGTGTTGGACAATGGGTAGAGGTTGGTGAACATGATCAACTTCAGTGTGGTCAACTCAGGTGCAAACTTTGCGGTGCTGATGGAAGTTCCTGCACTAGACACCTCATGATCGTGTCCTAGGATTTGTAGAATTTCCCCAACCTCTGGATTTCGTTCATCATAGGGAGTTAAGTTCACATTCTGAGGTCTGGTGATGCCGAGAAGATCTGCGATGGAGTCTGGGGTAACACTAAACTCTGTTCCTCTGACCCAGAAAATGAGGATAGGTCCAAGATCAGATGCATTGGAGAAGCATTCCTTGACCAGCTCATCCATTGGATCATCAAAGTTTTCGAACAAGTTTGCCCAGTCTCGTTTCTCAAAGATTCGAGGGATGAAAGTAGTCCCTAAGGTGTTGAACTCTACGACCCGCTCCACTATAGTTGTTGACTTGTCAAACACATTTGAGTAGGCGTGTGAGTTTAGGGGAACTCTGAATCTATCCTCATTGGGATCTTGAGATGCTTGAGATGAAAGACGAGTCCTTTTAGCAACTGGGGTTGCTGGTTCGTCAGAAACAATGTCTTTACCCCTGGATGATCGACGAGACATCTGCAAGAGAGCAGACCAACAGAAAAGAACCAAGCAACAATACCCCACAAAAGATTGTCAACAAGATTCAGTATAAACAATATTTCAATATAAAAACCCAGACTGAATATAGTGCAGACCCAAACAATCCTTCCAATAAACCACAGAAGCACAAATCAATACGTGCATCAAACTTGGTGAAAGTGCACCAAGACAAAGAGAGACGCAACAACTGTCATTGAGACAGGTTAACATGACCATGATATGTAATAACAAACAGCATATGAATATTTAGAACAGATAACAAACATCACTCCAACAGAGACATGAACATGGGGAAAATATTTCAATCATGAAGAAACCTTAACATCCACACATCAATATTCAGACAAGAGTAATGAGTAAGTCACATGAACACCAAACCCATTTCAGAAAAGATTCTCAGATTCAAAAATCAGCAAAAATTCAGAACAATGAAAAACACATTGACTGCTCAGCATGAAAACGGGTGAGAACAATATCAAAAACAGGATACTCCAAACCCATTACACATAGAGATAAGAATAACGAACACAATACCAGTCCAAACAGTAACAGAAATATGCAGGAAAAAGAAACTGAGATTGAAAAATCAAAAACCATACCTTTTCTTGATGATTTGGAGAAGAAATGAAGTACCAAAAGGGTTTGAGAAATGGATTCACGAAGAGGTTTGGGAGAAAACAGCAGTTTTTAAGAGAAGGTGAACAGTTACAAAAGTTCGAGGGAAAACTGAAAGAGGTTTAAAAACTGCTCCTGTTTCTGCAAAACACGCGATTTTCGCGACTGGATCAAGTCGCCACACAGTCGCCAGCTCAAGCCGCCAAAGCACACAAGAGGAAAATTTTGAAAAATTTTTCTAAGTGTTTTTCGCGACTGGAAGGTCTACCCGCGAGTGAGTCGCGAGCTGAGCCGCGAAAATCTCTGAGTGAATCTCGCGACTGGACCTTCCACTTGCGAACAAGTCGCCAAAACTGACCAGCGAAGATGCGACTGAAACTCGCGACTTGACACACCCGCGACTGAGCCGCCAAAACAGGGCAAAACTGTATTTTTGAAATTTTCAGATTTTTCAGCAAAATACTTTCCAAAAACACCTAATACACTCAAAAATCTTTTTGTGCTTGAATTAACAAAGATTGAGTATGTGAAAACACATTTTATCAAGTACAATCACACAAATGAATATGGCATTTATCAAACATAAACTTGTGTGTTGTGTGTGGATATCAACAATGAAATAGTCCTTTGTCTAATGTGAAGCTTCAATGATCAATTCAACCAAGGCATACACAATTAGCACTAGATCATGTGACCAATCTCAATTATAGAAATATGAATATATGACTTCCCACACAACTTGATAACATAACTTGGAGCCTTTCATTTGACTCCACTTTCAGCCATAACATTTGATCTTTTGAGGCAATCATCTCTCATTGTGAGAGGGATATATAACATTTTTCTTAGAAGAATAGGCCTTTGGCCTTTTTGAAAGAAATTTCACTTTAAATATAAAGTCGCTTACCCTTTTTCCTAGTCAAATACTAGAATGTGCGACAGGCTTTTGCAGCTCAATATCTCTTTTCATTTGGAGATTTACATTTAGTGAGCTCTTTTTAGCAAAAAAAAATAAAAAATGGGAAGAGATATAGACACAAGTCTATGCATGTTTCAAGATCAACATAACCATTCACCAATCATTCATGACAAGTTTGAAGATCTATTTACAACAATCACATAGATTTCAAGATTTTTCCCATAGTGATATGAGTGCATGAAAACAAGTAATGTTCGAAAATGCACAAAGCCATTAGCACAAAGGTACACGGCAAAACGAGTTTTAAGACAAAAACTCAACAAAGTCAATCAAGCCCTTTTGATTTTCAAATGTTTATGTAATTTTTGGATTTTTGACTTAAGAAACAAAAAGAATGATAAAACACAATTAAGAAATATCCACAAACAAACAACCAAAAACAAACACAACAAGCATACCAAACAAACATATTCACAAAGCATAGGAAGTATTAATGCATGGACATGTTGTAATGCTTATGCATGAGTACCCCTTTTCACCCACACGTCACTTGCGTTTGGGGTGATTTCCTTAAAGGATTGGGTACGGGAGTTAGGGCTTTCAAACCTTCGTGAGAAGCTTTCCAAGCAGTTGGTGAATGCACCAATCATCTTCATCACGTTCATCATTCCGGGATCTCCGTTTTGCTCTCTAGGTTGATCCCCTGCCCAAGTTCTCCTATCAACTCTTGGTCCTCCTGACCTTTGAGGAGTAGCACTGTTCATTGCCCTCAGCTTTTGGCAATTTGGTCGAGTGTGCCCTTGAAGTCCACAGTAATGGCACACATACGTTCCTCTAGGACCTCTTTGTGGTCGTGGACGTGACTTGGCACGAGACTCGGACCTGCCCATAGACTGATTCCGATGATTCAGCATCCGTTGGTCCACCACATTCTTCTTTTTCTCCACCTCGAGGTTCACACTCGTAGAGTCAGCTACAACTGGATCTTTGGACTTCACAAACTTCACTTCTTTGGTGATATTTCCAGTTGAGCTACTTCCTCCGGTATATCCCAGTCCGGATTTGTCTGAGAAGCTCTTTTGAGATGATATAACATCATCAAGCTTCTTGGTGGTGACCCTCTCTATTTTTGCATTTGCTTGAACAACCTCACTTTCAAGAAATCTAACTTTAGTGTAAGCTTCGGAGAGCTCACCATTCAAAGTTTCAATCTCGCATTTGGCCTCCCTATATCGGATTAGGAGACTTTTGTAGTCCTCCTCAGCCTTCTTCATCTTTCTTACAGCAGCCTTGGCCACCCTTGTGTATTCACCAGATTTCTCCAAAAGTGAGTTGTAATTTTCTTGAAGAGTAGCTGTGCTTTCTTCTTCTTCAGCTTCCGATTCTTCAACAATTCCTAGTGAGTCATCCTCACTATGTTCTCCAAGTTCTTGAACAAGCAAATTTAATTCATCCGAAGACTCAACATGAGCAATAGTCATGAAAGCTGAATAGTTCCCTTCTCCATCACAGCTCTCTTCAGATTCTGAGTCGGATGAGTCTGAATCACTCAAGGTCGTGGCATACACCTTGCCTTTTGATTTCAAATAATTAGGGCATTCCCTCTTGAAGTGTCCATGCCCGTTGCATTCAAAACAAGTAACACCTTGTGTGGATTGAGATTCTTTTCCATCTTTCCTCTTGAAATCCCTCTTCTCCCTTCCAGAATTTTGGAAATTTCTCTTATCATCAAATTTTCCATTGTTTTTGAATTTCAAAAACTTCTTGAAATTTTTAACAAGATAGGCTACATCCTTGTCCACCATATCTTCTCCCGAAGAGCCTTGATCTTCCACCTTTTCATTAACAGTCTTTAGAGCAATGGATTTACCCTTCCGTTGATTTGGCAGCGACATTTCATAGGTTTGTAGAGAACCAACCAGCTCTTGAACCTTGATGTCGTCAAGATCCTTGCTCTCTTCAATGGCTGTTACTTTGGCACGGAAGCTTTCCGGCAATGATCGAAGGATCTTCCTTACAATCTTGGAATCCTCCATCTTCTCCCCCAAGTTAAACTTGCTGACAACTACTTCATTTAACTTCCCATAGAACGAGTCGAAAGACTCATCCTCACTCATCTTGAGCTCCTCAAACCGAGTGGTCAGCATTTGTAACTTGGTATCTTTCACCTTCTTCGTGCCTTCATAAGTTGTTTCCAGAATCTCCCATGCATCTTTGGCAATAATAATGTGAGAAATCCTGTGAAATTCATCTGGAGACACACCACAGAAAATAGCATTTAGTGCTTTACTGTTAGCATTAGATGCAGTAAGTGCTGCCTTATCCCATGTGGATTTGGCTGCTTCAGGTTTGGTCCAACCTATCTCAACAGCATCCCACACGGATTCATCAATAGAGCATAAAAAGGCTCTCATACGAACCTTCCAAAATGCATAGTTACTTCCATCAAAATATGGAGGTGCATTAAGGGATTGAGACCTATCCATCTCAAAAAGAAAAGGAGTCAAGGATCACACAATGGTAATAAAACCAAACAGATGTGTACCCGCTCTGATACCAATTGAAAGTTCAAAAACGTGTACAAAAACACTTTTGAACGTTTAGACCCCCAAAAACCAATTTAATCAACACACGCAATATGTTAAACAATAGTGTGCGGAAACTTAACATATGCTATAACATGGTATTGATTAAACAACTATCTAAGCCACAACAAAATAAACCACAGCAGATAATGTAAAGGCAGAGATAGAGAGGAAGGAAGATGCAAACACAGCGATAACACCAGATATGTTATCGAAGAGGAAACCGAAGACCTCGGCGAAAAACCTCTCCGCCGCCCTCCAAGCGGTAATCAATCCACTAGAAAATACAGTTGGGATACAAGGACAGCAATAGACCCTCCAAGCCTAATCTACCCAATGCACCTAAGCCCTCCAAGCTTCTTGCTCCAACGAGGTTGCGCCGAACCTTTTTCTTTTCTAGCTTTCCGGATTCCGCTACTTCACCGTAGCATCAACCAATAAAGATTGGCTCCTTCCTAACTGCTTCCCAGAACTCCAAACGACTGTCTCACAGAGATGATAATGGTGAGAACCAGGTTTGGTATAAAGGCCTCTCAAGGATTTGACAATGGAGAGGAAGAGAGTGAGGGATTTTGATGAGACTCTAAGGTAGAGATTGTGGGTAAAACAATCTGGTTTTTCTTTAGGGTTTCTCTCTCAAAATTCTCTCTGGAAGCTCTCTTTCAATCGTGGGTTAAAAGGGTATTTATACTGAAGAGGAGTGGAATGCGAAACGTCAGGTTTTTCCAAAACAGGGGTGGCTCGCGGCTTGACCTCGCGGCTTGACTAAGTCGCGAGTTCCAGTCACGAGTTAACCGTATGGCCAGTTGTCCTGTTTTGTCCTGTAGTGCTCCAGCTAGCATGACTGTTCATCTTCCAGCATGCTTGGCACGTGTGCAGATTCTGGCGGGTTGAAGCCGCGAGTCCAGTCGCGAGTCCCAGCCGCGACTCTCTGTTTTCTTGCACACTCTTGAGCAATCTTCACACTATCTCACTCACTACCCTTACAACAATCCCACCTAAATACAGGGTTACTAAATGCTGAATTACAAGCAAATTTGGCACGGAATAAAGCCAATTAGATGGTTGAATAAATTCAACCTTACAGATGCAAGAGTACTTAAGTTAGGTCAAACGCTTGCAGTTAGGCTTCGATCTTTTCAGCTTGTCGCACATCTCCAGAAGTGGAAACACTCATGCAAATTCACTGGCCACGCTTGCCACCTCCTCGATAGGGGGTTTGCCTCGAATTATTCTTATCGAGCATCTGGATAGAGCGAATGAAGTAGCCAAAGGCATGGTCCATATCCATGAGGTTAGAGTGGGTCCTAGCTGGATGGACCCTATGGTGAGGTTCCTCAAAGATGATATCTTGCCCGAGGAAAAGTCGGAGGCTGAAAAGATATGAAGAAAAGCTCCTCAGTTCTGGTTGTCCGAGTACCACAAATTGTACAAGTGCTCGTATTTCGGGCCATATTTATTGTGCGTCCACCCTGAGGCATTAGAACTATTGCTTGAAGAGCTGCACAAAAGGATCTACGGGAGTCACATAGGAGGAAGGTCTCTGTCACACCGAGCCATTACCCAGGGATATTAGTGGTCAGCATTGCAGAAGGAAGCCCTGGAATATGTTAAAAAGTGTGACCAGTGCCAAAGGTTCACCCCGAATATCCATCAGCCAAGCGGGATCCTCAACCCTTTGTCTAGTCCATGGCCGTTCGCCTAGTGGGGCCTGGATATTGTAGGCCCTTTCCCAAAGGCAACAGGAAATAAGAGATATCTATTGGTCGGCACAGATTATTTCACCAAATGGGTCGAAGTTGAGCCCTTAGCAAACATTAGAGATGTGGATGCTAAGAAATTCATCTGGAGAAACATTGTTACACGATTCGGGGTCCCTCGCACCCTCATTTCAGATAATGGACTCCAATTTGATAGTAAGGCCTTTAGAAGATACTGCTGCAAGCTGGGGATCACTAATAGGTACTCAACTCCAGCTTATCCTCAAGGAAATGAGCAAGCCGAGGCTGTCAATAAGGTCATAGTCAATGGGCTCAAGAAGAGACTGGATGATGCCAATGGGAGATGGGTAGAAGAGCTGCCGCACGTCTTATAGACTTATCGGACTACGCCCTGGCGGTTAATAGCGGAGACACCTTTTGCCATAACCTATGGGGCCAAGGCAGTTATCCCTCTAGAGGCAAACTTCCCAACGCTGAGGACAAACTCCTTCACCCTGGACAGTAATGATGAACTACTAGGGAAGAACCTAGATCTGATTGACGAACGAAGAGAAAAGGAAATGATCCAGTTGGCCTATTACCACCAGAAGCTCAAACAGGGATATGATGCTAATGTGAAGCTTAGACCGTTAGCACCAGGAGACTTAGTATTGAGAAAAGTTGTGGGTGCTGCCAAGAATCCATCCTGGGGAAAGCTTGGACCTAATTGGGAAGGACCATACCGAATTACTTCAGTAGCAGGAATAGGAGCATACTACCTAGAAGACTTAGATGAAAAAACTGTACCTCGTCCATGGAATGTAAATAACCTGAGAAGGTATTATTATTAATAGAAGCATTTCTCTAGTTCAAATTTTAAGTCTATCATGATTATATGTCTTGCATTCTGGCAACTTTCTAAGTACTAGACAGAACCAAGGTCTTGCATGGTCTTCGAACTCAAGCCTATGGGGAAACTAGCTACTTCAAGAAAAATCTAAGTACTAAACATAACCAAGGTCTTGCATGGTCCTCGGACTCAAGCCTATGGGGAAACTAGCTACTTCAAGAAAAATCTAAGTACTAGACAGAACCAAGGTCTTGCATGGTCCTCGGACTCAAACCTATAGGGAAACTAGCTACTTCAAGAAAAATCTAAGTACTAGACAGAACCAAGGTCTTGCATGGTCCTCGGACTCAAACCTATGGGGAAATTAGCTACTTCAAAAAAAATCTATGTACTAGACAGAACCAAGGTCTTGCATGGTCCTCGGACTCAAACCTACGGGGAAACTAGCTACTTCAAGATCCGTAAAAGTTGTGGATATGGCCTAAGTACGCGCTCAGTACCTCGGATCATAGACTCGGTCCCTGCCCCCTGAAAATGTGGGCAGACACAAACTAAGCGTCCCCTTAATGCCGGTGAGTTAGAACTTAAAGTTTTAATTTCAGTTTCGATACATACCCCCGGCAGCAATAGTGTATATATAGAACTTAAAGTTTAATTTGGTAGAATCATTTCTTTCAATTTAAAGTTCACCTTCTCTCTTTGTCAAGCAATTCGTGGACGGATGGTAATGTTTTATTACCAATTGCTTAGTTCAATTTTTTGATAATTGGGATTGTAAAGCTGCTTAGGATAACCAATTCACGAGGCACAAGATTCACAACAATAACAAATAACAATAAACACATAATGTAAAAAAAATGGGGGGGGGGGGGGAAGAAAGGAATTTCACACATGTAGTCAAAAAAATTTAATTACAACAATTCTGAGGTCCTTAAAAAAAAAAAAAAAAAAAAAAAAAAAAGACTAAAATTGGAGCTAATACAAAAATTGGCTGGGTCCCCTACTTCTTCAACTTTAGTTTGGCCCCTTCCTTGGGGGGCTGAGCAGGATTGGCCTCAGGACCCTTGGAGACATCAGTCGGGGGAATGGTCTGAAGGGGTTGAACCAAGAGCGCTGGCTCCTCGGCATGAGAGGCTTGAGCACCGATTGTAGACTTGGCAGCCTCTTGGGGCGCTTTAGGATTCATACTTCCATATGTTTCTGTCGCCCCAGGAAGCTCGCCCCCCTCGGCTGGCTTGTTAGGAGTGGATACGGCCAAAGCAGACTCAGGCCAAGCAGTCTCAACCTCCTCTGGAGCACTCACAGTCTCGGAGCTGGCAGGGGCAGTCTCACGAATGGCCGGAGGGTAGTATACCTTCTCTACCTTCCACAAGTCAGATGAAGCCTCAACCCCAGCTTGTTTGAGGGCTTCATTCCAGACTTGGGAGTAGTAGAGCCTGCATACTCCAGGGATTTGAGCCTTGAAAGTGGCCTGGGTTTCATCCACCCCCAAGTCATAAGCCTCCTCCTCGGCTTTTTCCTTGGAGCTCTCGGCCTCCGTCCTGGCAAATTTAGCCTCTGTCTTAGCCCTCAGAGCTTCGTCCCTAGCCTACTCCACAACATTTTTGGCCCCCTCTGCCTCAGCCATTTTTTTCTTTAGATCAATGATTTGCTCATTAGCAATCCTCAACTGATCTTCAGTTTCAAGAAGGCGCTTTTTCTGGCTCTCGGCCTGTCTTTGGGCGTTGGCTAGGCCTGATTCGGCGCTGTCCCTGGCTTTGGTCATCTCCTTCAGCTCCTTCCTGGCCTTAGCGAGGTCAGCCTCGGAGTTTTTGAGGGTCCACGCAACGTCCACGCACTTATCACGCTCAAGTTCCACGGACTTGCTCTACTCCTTGGCGTCCTCTTCCAGCCTATAGGTGGCTTGGACAGCCTGCCAATCGAAATAAGGACATGATAAGTTGGAAATCAAGGAACAAAAATCAACAGAGTCACAAGTGTTAGAAGCCTTACCATGCCCAAATACCTCTTGATGCTGAGGAAGACCTCTTGCCTCCTCAGATTCCCCAACGCGACCATATTAGTAGGGAGCAGCAGGGTCCTCTCCAACGCGTTGGCCACATAAGTGCCTTTGCCGCCCCGGAAGTCTCTTAGGGAAGCGTTGTCCATCAGCGGCTCCCCATGAAGCATTGGGGTAGGAAGCCAAGCCTAGGGCGCAGGTTGAGTGTCGACCTTTTTTCTCTGGCCTTAATGCCCAATCTTCAATTGTTTTGAAGCTCGTGGGGCTTCGTCTTCCTTTTGAGAGGAGCGAGATTTCCCCCCGTCCATGGGCTCCTTGCCTTTGGCAGCCCTCTTCTTTTTTTGGATCGGTGGGCTCGGGCCGAGGAGGCAGAGTCAATTAGTGGGGAGGAAGAAGTCCAGATTGTGGCGATGGTGGCTGTGATTGGGTGGAAGACGACTTGGTCTAGGCAGACTAAGGCTGGGGCGAAGGAGGAGGAGGAGGCTTGGATTATGACTTCCCCGGCGCGTCCTTCCCCGGTTGGTCCTTAAAAAGGTCAAACAGGTTGGTCGCAAGTTTCCTCTTAAAGCCCATTTCTGCCTGAGAAGATGTCCCCACTGACAAGAGATCCGCCTCGGACAAATCGGGATCGCCCAAGTCACCAGAAGGATCCTCGAATGGACTAACTTGGTCCAACACACCAAATTCTTCCTCGGACAGACCCAAATCACCCTTGGCCTCCGATGCTTGGTGGGATGAAGAAGAGCCTGCCAACGGGATGCCTTCTGGGATAGGAGATCCTTCAAGGATCAAAAATCCGTGCTCTACTACAGCAATTTTCTAAAGCCGAGGATCGTTAGCTCTGATCACGTGCTTCAGGGCGATGAATGATTTTTGGATAGGATTGTACTCTAGGATCTTGTGAGTGGCCCTAACTTGGTTGTCAGCTTCGTTTACAAAACCGTCGCCTTGAGAATGGTCTTTAAATCTCCTCGGTTGATCAGGTGAAAGTGCCGTTCAAAGGCGTGCGGATCTGCAAAAAGAAAACACATTCACATTAGAAACCAAACGATGCAAATTATAATGGCACAAAATATTAGCCCTCTCCTACTCTTTCTACCCCACTTGTCTCCCCTTCCTCTGTTAGGCAATGAAGGCCATCGTGCCACTCCCTGGACACAATGAAGAAGTCCTTATTCAACCCTTTGCTGGTCTCGGGAAGGCATTGAATAAGCCGAACCTTATCATCCCTCGTCTTCATATAGTAGGATTTACCCTTCAGGTTTTGGAGATTGTAGCACCAATTTACGTCGTGGTGGGTTAACCTCAATCCCATTTTCTCTTTTAGAGCATCCACACAACGCAGGATCCTAAACATGTTGGCAGCGTATTGGGTGGGAGCTAGCCGGAAATGCCAAAGGTAATCCCTCATCACTGGCTCCATAGGGATTCTCACACCACCTTCTATAAATGCAATTAGGGGAATCACCACTTCGCCCTTATTTCTCCTAAAATGCCACTCTCCTTCCTCACAATATCTCAGACCTACATTAGGGGGTATCCTATAATCGGCGAGGAATTTTTCCATCGCCTCTTCGGTCTCAACCAACTTTTTTAATTTACTCATCCCTAGAAACGGCTAGAAAGACTCAGGGAAAGACGAAGGAAGGAGAGGAGTAAGAGGAAAAGAAACTTAGAAAAGAGAAAACGCAAGTTAGGGAGAGAAGAAAACTTACAGAAATGAGGAAAAGCTTCTCGGACAGGTTTTTTATGCTGGAAAGAGACTTGAGTTTGGCTGGAAGTTTGACTGAACTCAGGATATGTGTGCAAGAACTCTTAAGTGCGAAGGTAAAGAGACAAATCAGTTCAAATGGGTATTTATACCTCCCATTAAAAGTAACTATGCGGGTTTTCCCGCCCATAAAGGCAAGTAAATCTCCATTGTTAGATTACCATCGCATCATTGAACGTGGGGAGCACAGAATTGCCAGAATTTAATGAAGACGCATTTCATATACCAAGGCCCCAGGAACATGCCTCAGACAAGCGAAGAGGCTCTGGCATTGATGGAGGACAAGACTTGATAAGCCATAACAAAGGCCCGATGTCACCAAAACCCTCCTCTCTGTCCGAGGAGTCGGACAACAGGATTTTGAAGGGCTATTGTGGGGCCAAAGAATTTGACAACCCGGGCCCACTTTATAATGAGCCCAAGACCCACGCCGAGGAGGGAGAAATGGCCGAGGACGAACAAAGAAAACCCAAAAAGCCTAGAAATGTTGCCGAGGACGATCCTGCTCTCGGCATCCCAAACCCCAGGAGGAAAGAACAGCACACTGACAAAGGCAGCCTCCTAGAGCGCCCCCAGGAGAAGGACAAGTACAGTAGGATACCCATGGGCGTATGGTGTAGGAACAATTCAAGAAGAAACTGTCACCTCCGCATTGAATGCACCCAACTAACGTTCTGGCCGCATTAATGAGGAAATAACCCCTGAACATTGTGGTCTTGGCTGCTGCAACTCACAGAGGGTTTGGAAAGGTGGCTGATGGGACAAGCACTTAAGTAATGACCTGCATGATCAACAAGTGGAGGGCCAAGATTGACTGGAAAGAAGTATATAATGTGAGAGACCCTCCAAGAATGAGGGATCAGAAAAAGGGAGCAAGAGGAAAGAAAAAGGAGAAGACGGTAGCATTTTGCATGATCTTGGAAACCTCTGTAACCTAGTACTGAAGGAAGAAGAAGAAGAATACTAAGTTCCTCAGACGAAGTGCTCGAGGACAAAATTTCATGCTTTAACCCATATCCTTGTTACTCAGTTCATATATAACCGTGTTTAGTTGTTGTAGCCCAGACTAAGACCTAGTTCTTAAACCCATTCTCTACAAATTTATTGTATTGGGCTAGTTGGGCTTGAGACCATTCATCCAACAGTAGAAGTGATCGAACCCAGTCCCTATGGAAAGATATATAAATACTACTCATGGCTATTCTTTCTTTTTGTTTAGTTTCTCTTGTATGTCAAACCACAACAATATTCTTCTTTAAAAAAAAAACCATAACAATATGTCAAAATTGAATTCCTCATAGTCTTATATATTTAATTAATATTTTTAAGCGATTATTCTTTCCTTTATTATTTCAATAGTCCTACTTGCATTATAAAATATAAAATGTTGTATTTTGAAGCTTGTTTACCAATAAAATGAAGAACCTTGACAATTTGAGAGTAGTAGGGAAGCAATAAGGCATGTTAAATTATCAAAAAGATATTATCATTTAAAGAATATATTTGAATGGATACAATGGGGTGGGAGGATTTGAATCATATACGTCTACATTAGAAATATAAAAAAATGTCAATAGTTACAAGGCTCCTGAAAAATTAAAAAAAAAGGTACAAGTGTGTATTTCTACTATGATTTAGCGAATTATGTTATACCATCAGGAAGTAAAACCATGCAAAGAAAATATTGGTGACTTTAATTTCCACTATGTTCTAACATACTTTTTTACGTTAGAACATTATTACAAGTAACTAGTAAAAACGTAATTACTTTGGTACTAAAAAAAGGAATAAAATGCACAAATTATTTTTTATATTTGATTTTTATGATTGATCATCAATACATCGTGTGTTTAGAAGTTTGAAAAAGTTGTAAATGAAGTTAGTACCTTCTAGCAATTTTTTTTTTGGGAGAAATAATACCTTCTAACATTTGAAGTAATTAAACTAGTAAAATATCTTGTTACCGAGTAAGAGATTTGAAATTCAAACCTTGTTTACACAAAAATTGATCAGTATCTTAACCTAATGATAAGAAAAAAGAAAAATAACAATGGAGTGGATGTCATAGGTTGAAATCTTATATATATATATATATATATGTGTGTGTGTGTGTGTGTGTGTATCATTGGGTTGAAGTTACATATTGTGTAACTCTAAACAATATTACACCACCCAATAACTTGCTATTGAATTCATATTTTGAAAATTCCACAATTTGATTAAGTTTTCTATATGTTCTTAATATCCACGCTAATTTTTATACCAATCAAATGTTATTTACTATTCAATTAATAAATTCATATTTTATTAATTATTTTAAAATACAAAAACTTGAATTTAAATAATTGATTGATGGCATGGATATTGATTTTTGATCATCTTGAAATTTTGTAAGTATGAAAAATATACAAAAATAATGTAATCTAACGGTGGATTTGTCAAAATTCGCATCTGATTAAAAAAGTATTGAGTGGTTTAATATTATTTAAAGTTATATTACCTATCCAAACAACATAAACAAATATGCACCATAACGGCACATAGCTCTGTTTTCTAGAGTTACATATAATTTTCCAGCACTTTGAACTCTATTTTTCACTTCCCATTCCAGCAAAAAAGATTTTACCCTGATGAATTTACGCATTACTTTGCTGCCAAATGTGATAAACTGCATACCATAAAGATAGTCTCCAGAGCAATGTTTTGAAGCTTCCACTTTTTAGTCTAGATTCACCCAATAACATGATTGTATCCCATTGGTGCTTTGACATTCTAATCAAGTACCATGACATCAAACATCTCCAAATTCTTCTTGAATATATTGGGTTATATTCAAGTTATCAACTATTGAACCGTTGTTTGTACTCATAAGAAACGTACCAGATAAAATATGGAATTGTCCCAACTATACCAAGAATTATTTGGCTGTTTCAGCCAATATTGATGTTCCAACAGTGAGTTTTAGTTAGCTCAACTGGTAAAGTTTCTGATGGTTGAATAAGAGATTTGGGGTTCAATCCCTGCCTACACCAAAAACTGATTGGTGTTTTGGTTTGATGACAAAGAACAATTTTCAGGAGCAGACGCCATAGGTTAAAACTCTCTCCCAAAAAATGTTCCAACCGGTACAAAAATAAATAATTATAAATTATAAAACATGTTATTTAAGTTAATACATTGAGTCAATATGCTTAAGCTAATAATTTGTTAATTTGGCTCATAAATTGTATGGATTTTAAATTTTAATATGTATGTATGGATAGATTTAAGTTACACTTGGACCTTAGTGCAACTTTAAACAATGTTGCATCACTTAATATTTTTTATTGGATACAAATTTCGACAAATTCACTGTTGGATTACATTTTCTCCTTATACCCTCTATGTTTGAAAATTTTCAAGATAATTGGAGATCAATAACTATCTCATCTATAAATTGTTTAAATTTCAACTTTTTACATTATAAAATTATGCAAAAAAAATGAGTTTATGGATCAAATAGTAAATAACATTATATTGATATAAAGTTTGGTGTGCATGTTAAGAATATAAAAAACATGTAATACAATAGTGAAATCTTCAAAATATTAATCTCACAAAAAGTACTCTAGTGTAATTTTGAAACAGTACATTGGTATTGAAATATATTATTCTTCTTGCCAAATCGGAATGGCTTTAATTGGGACGAAATGATTCCCTTGGTTATATATATACCCTCTATGCTTGAAAATTCTCAAGATAATAGGAGATCAATAATAATCGCATCTATAAAATGTTTAAATTTCAAATTTTTGCATTATAAAATTATGCATAAAAGATAAGTTAATGGATCAAATAGTAAATAACATTTTATTGATATAAAATTTTGTATGGATGTTAAGAACATAAAAAACATTAATCCAATGATGAAAATTTCAAAATATTAATCTCATAAAAAATTCTTAAGTACTGTAATTTTAAAACAATACGCCATTATTAACTGGTATTGAAATATGTTATTCTTCTTGCCAAATTGAAATGGCTTTGGGATGAAATGATTCCCTAGGTTATATCTTCTCTCCATATCTGTGGCTAATGTATTTGGGTTTGTGTTGTTGAGCCAAAGGCAACGCAGTATTGTTAGAAAAAGAGAAGCTAGTGTAGATCTTTGCATCGAGCTTCTGTTGGTGAGAATTGAGAAGTGAGATGTTATGATTCTGGATGAGACGAAGGATTTTCGTCTCTCTCTCTCTCTCTCTCTCTCTCTCTCTCTCTCTCTCTCTCTCTCTCTCTCTCTCTCTCTCTCTCTCTCTCTCTCTCTCTCTCTCTCTCTCTCATATTAGTACATGATCCACATGCGAAGTAATTATCTTATTTCATATTAGTGTAAGTTTGGATTGTGCTTAAAACGTTTTTTAGCGCGTTTGCGTTTTAAACAGTGGGTCCTGTGCACTGTTCACAGGACCCACAAGTATAGAATTCAGCAAAATTTTCATTAAAATTGAGTCTCACAGCACTATTCACATATTTAAAAATTATTTTGTTACAGTATTTTTTGTTTTCAGTAATAAGCGGTATCCAAACAGACCCTTAGTACATGATTCACATTCTAAGTAATTATGAGTCTTATGACGTCAATTTTAGAAGATTTAAGGAGTTTGCTGATAAACAATTGATGGACCTATTCACAAATCGAGTTCATGCCGACAAGCAAATTAATATCTACCTGATTTGCTGATCATTACTTTAACTTTCTTTTTTTTTTTTTTTTTTTTTTTTTTTTTTTTTTTTTTTTTTTTTTTTTTTCGTCTAAATATGTACCTTTTTTTAATTAAAAAAAAAATACTAACCTTCTCTGCACTAAAATGTCTATTACTTCAAAATAATATGAAAGTCTTTCGATATAACCGACCAAAGATTTTTTATGGTACCTTCTTTTTATTTTTTAATTATTTTACTTTGTGTTTTTTGAAATTTGTCGTTAACGAGTAATTATTAGATATTCTTGAAGTAGGATGATGTGATATTCCATTCTCTCACATTAATAGTAGGTCCTATTAATTAAATACATGGTAGTATCCACTATAAATGTAAAAGAAGAGAGCATTATATCATTAATATTAGGTACTCTCAGAGTATCTAATAATTTTCCCTTTTCACATCTAATTTAGTAGGTCATATTAATTTATGTAAATGGTTTATAGGAAAGTATGTAGCAGAACAAAACCCGTATATAGTATATACAAGCCATTTGTAGATATTATTATTATTATTATTATTATTATTTTGGTTAAAGTAGATTTTATTATTATTTAATAATGAAGTGATGTCCTTGTATTTGGTTAAAGACTATTCCACTCTCTATTAATGAGACACTTGAAAATCTATGGTGGATATGGCTATAAACAAGTTGAGTTTTATTAAGTAGTAAGTGTTCAAACTTGGCTTGAACTTGAACCAAGCCTATAAATTATGTTTGAGCCCAAGTTTGTTAAAGATTGTAAAAGATTGAGCTTGACTTGGCTCAACTTGATACGTTAGTCAAGTTGAGCTCGAGCTCAATATCAAGCTTTTGAGCTTGAAATCCAACACAAGTACATTATCAAGCCCATATCAACTTTATTATTAAGCCCATTTTTTGTTTGGAAAAGTAATCCATCTTAGTAAGATATGAATTTAATTATCAAGTTCATATCAATCTTATTACCAAACCCATAAATGAGTCCATGCTCAACTTATTTTGTATCAAGCTCTAATGTTCACAAGCCTGTCTATGAAAAAATGAATTACTTTAGAAGCAATATTTTAATAAAAGTTGGTATTTGGAAAAGAACCTAAACTTTTAATATAGCTTAATACATCAATTGGGTCATTCTCCTCTATTTGTAAAACGTCTATCATTATAAAAAATAATTAAATAAAACATCTATCTAAAAATATGAAACACTTTTCACTTAAGGAGCTTAAGGCTCCGTTTGGGAGTTCATAAGGGAATGGAATGGAATGTAATGGAATTGAATGATCATAAGAGAATGGAAATGAATGAAATGTATTTAAGTAAGGGAAATGAATGGAAAAGAATGGAATAGAATGGAATTAAGTAACCTTGATTGAATGTTTTAAAATAAAGGAATGGAAAGGAATGAAAATAAATGGAATGTAAGTAATCTTGTTTGGAAGCAACATGGAGGGAATGAAATTGAATCATTTTATGACAATATTACTATTAGGCTCTCATTTTAAAATAAAGGGTTGAATATATAGGGGTATTTTGGCAGTTTTAGTAAAAAAAATTATTAAATATAATTTCATTCCCTCTCATTCCTCCCAATTTCGAGGGGAATGAAAATTTGAGGTTTTAAGGGAATAGAGAGGAATGAGTGTTCTCTCTTACCCATCCCATTCCCTTCCACTTAAACTCCCAAATAAGGGAATGGGCTTTTCATTTCCTCCATTAAAACTCTCAAACAAGGAAATTGAAGAATATTCTAAAATTATTCTTTTCATTCCTTTCCATTCCATTCCATCCCCTCCTCCCAAATGAGGCCTAAGCAATTATTTAAGTGGCTCTGTGAAAAGAGTCAATCTTGTGCAAAAAGTATCATGAACTTTGTTTTTTTATTTATATTTTTTTATCATCAAAAAAAGGAGCTCATAGGTGTGGTCATTATTCCTGACCTACTTAAATTGAACTCAAGAATAGTGTGAGACCATCTATACAATAATGAGGTTTGTCATTATTCGAACCCACAACTCATAAGCTCCTAGGTGTGATGGGTGTTGGCAATCCCAATAGTAGGGCCTTGATAGCATACCCGTGGGTTTGATGATGACTTTTAGGGTGAGATATAATGTTCGCGAGAGAAATGGGATGATAGTCCCTCCCCCATCTTATTGATGCGTCACTTATACTAATGGTGCCTGCAATGCTTGTGTGCAGGGATGGACCTAGGCCCCCCTTGGGTCCAATATTATTATTTTTTTATGGGTCCAATTTTTTTTTTTAATTGTTATAATATTTTTCATTTTTGTAGTTAGGTCCCTTTTTCCACAATAAGCCTAATTAGCCTCACCCAAATTGCAACTATCGAACAAAAAAACTTAATAAAAACAGTAAAAATATTCATAATGGTGATTATATTTTAGCAAAAAAAAAAAAAAACTATTTTACTACCAAAGAACCAAAAAATCATGTGTTATTAGAGAAGTTAAAACTAATTTTTTTGCAACTACAGTAAACTGGTATAAATACCAGTTGACTGTAGTTGCAAAAAATTTAGAAGCAAGTTGTTAAAAATAAAATAATATATTTTATTAAGATTATATCTCTTCTTTCAATTAAAAAACTCAAATTCTCTCACTTCTTTTATTATTTTAATGAATTGTTTATATTATTTTAAATGAAATTAAAAAAAAATAGAACATTTGATATTGGGTGTATTATAAAGTGGGGTGGTAAAATAGATAAAATAACTTTTTGAAGTTTTTAGCACCACCAATGTGAATGCTCTAACTTCAACCAAAAAAAAAAAAAAAAAAAAATCCTAGCCAGCCTAGGATTAAAAAAATACATTATTTTGTTTTTGTTTGTCTTTGTTGGTAAATGATTACATCTTAATGTATTTAGAAATAACGATTTTGAGTATTTATAATTTTTTTTAATACTATATAGATGCCTATTTGTAGGGTTTTTTTTTTTTTTTGGTCCTTTCTTTTATACTCTGGTCCCCATTAGCTTAAAATCCTGGGTGCATCCTTGCTTGTGTATAGGGATGAGTGTATGGAGTTGTCACCAATTATTGGATCGAATTTCTTAAAGTGTGATTAGTCACTCGAATTTTTTTTAAATGTTTTCTTCCAAATTTAGTTACACTTAGCCTAAATTAGATAAAAACCATGTCTGGAACTAGAAAACAAATTTGGGGGTTGGGTTAAGTGCAGAGAAGGTGTTAGGCACCTCATGACTCCCAAAGAGTCGGTACCTAATTCTGCTTGTTCCTTGAAAATGTGTGCAACGATATCAACGAAATACTTGTCTAATCTTGAGGGTATATATGTCCCATGATATCATTCATATACATCAAGCATAAATGCATAATACATGCATCTAAATATTAATTTGGAGGAAAATTAAGGCAAAATATATAGGGAACTGTGCAGTTTGGGTTGTGTGATATTCAAAACATGGTTTGCAATTTGTATAATTTGAATTGTTTGTGTATTTATTTATGTTAGAACCTTAGAATTTAAATAGGTGATGTATTTGTCAAGTGTGTTAGAAACTTGTATTTAGTGGCATTACAATTACTGAACATATAAAAATTTGTTTGGGAAGAGATTATTTTCACTGGATTATTAAGCTTAAAATATAAGCTGGACAAAAGTTTAGGTGTGCCTTTAAGGTTAAAAAAGTTGTATTAAAAAGTTACATACATACGCGCGCACACACACACATACACACATTCTTTTTTTCACCAAGTTAGATTTTTTTTTTTTTTTTTTTTTTATTTTTATTTTTATACTTTCATAGTTAAGGAGGGAGATTTGAACCCTAAATATCTCATTTGGAAACACTAAAAAATGCCAACCACTTGACCGTCAAGATCTTGGTTTGGCAAGTGAGATTGATAACTTTTAGGGGGTAATTTACCAAGATAAATGCATGTATAGTATTGCATGTGTAAATAATTGGAATCCACTGTCACGCCAATGAGACGTAAAAGTTTAATTAAACTAGATAAACGAAAGCAAGCATACAGTTCATAAAAAAGAGTGCGTATATTTTATATTAAAGTAAGAGTATAGAATATATTAAGAATAGGATTATGAACAAGTTATACTTTAATAACTCTACCTTAATATTGCACCCCACTTAGTAATTTTTATTTAATATTTTAGATTACACAAAATCCTAATAGACAAGCTAAATTTTGGCTCAATCAAGTGTTATTTGCTATTTAATCAATAAACTCATATTTTGCATATAATTTTACAGTTAAAAAAAATTAAAATCTTAAATATTTTATAATTGAGATAGTTATTGTTATTTCACCATCTTCACATTTTGCAATAATATAAAAAATTATAATCTATCAGGGATTTGTCAAAACACAGGTCTAATAGAAGTTTATTGACTATTGACATAATTTGTAATTTATATAATTCTATATATATAAACTATAAAGTACATAAACAATTATTTTTTTCGTGAATAATGTACATAAAAAAAGTTGCTGGATTTTCTTTTGGGAAAGGAACCAGTTGCTGTTAAGTCCCAGGTAATAAGACAATAAAAAAAGTTGATGTTAATACTTTAATAAGACTCATTTGGCTTTATTATAAGTAGTCTGATGAATCTCCAAAGAGATATTCTCATAAACCTTAATAAACAAAAGTTCATACATTTGATTTGATGTTTACAGATGAACAGAAAAAAAAAAACATTTTGTTAAAGTTTACATAGTCTGGGCTTTAATTCTGATTCTTTTTGTGGATGAAAGCAAAAAAGAATATCATGTTTTCCTGTACAATTATTGCCAATTTGCAAGTTAATAAGTTTTTGAGGATTTATTTTTATTGTTTTTAGGGAGTGGGGGAGGAACAAGTTGTTATTGATGTCGCAGCTTATGCACGCGTAGAAGAGCAGCGATCTTATTCGGGGCCTGTGAAGGCTGTGCTTGTCACAAGCATAGTGGTTCTATCATTGATTTTAAAAAGTGAAAATAATTTGATTTGATAATTGTATGAAAGAATGTTATCTAATTCTTTGATAACTGTACACTGGAAAATGATGAGTAGAAAAAGAAGAAGAGAGAGAGAATGAAGGTTTTATACATAATTATTTTGATATATTGGATGGATAAAGTTTGGTTACATACTTGATTGTAACTAATAATTACAATCCCCATTAAAAAAATTAATTTGACTACATATTTTAAAAATCTAACCATTTGATTGGATGTTCTTAATATTTTTAACATGCATGTCAAACTTCGTATTAATTAGATATTATTTACTATTCGATTCATAAACTTATTTTTTATGCATATATAATTTTAAACTATAAAAATTTGAAATTTAAATATTTTTTTGATGATATAACTATTCATATATGATCTTTTGGAAATTTTGTAAATATGGAGAATATAGTAAGAAAATATAATCCAATTGTGAATTTGTTAAAATTTATATCTAATAAAAAGATATTAAGTGAAGTTATAATTATTGGTTGTAACCAAGTTTGTAACCAAACTTTGTTCATTCGACAATTAATGGAGAGAGAGAGAGAGAGAGAGAGAGAGAGAGAGAGAGAGAGAGAGAGAGAGAGAGAGAGAGAGAGAGAGAGAGAGAGAGAGAGAGAGAGAGAGAGAGAGAGAGAGAGAGAGAGAGAGTAATTTCATGGAACTAGTCATTAGCCGTGTTATACACACAAAAAATTTAATATAATTTTTTCCACTTTTTTATATATTTATTTTCATCTAAATATAAAATTTAATAATTATGGTAGTTATTAAAAGACATTTACTATAATTATTTTTTATATATAATTATATATTTTACTATTTTAAAAAAACATAATTATATAGCGTATCAAGATTCTAATTAATTGTTTAAATATATATAGAATATAATTTAATACGTGCATGTCAAATTTTGTACTAATCAGATATTATTTATTATTTGATTCATAAACTTGTTTTTTTGTATAATTTTAGACTACAAAAATCTGAAATTTAAATATTAGATTGATGACATAGCTATTGATTTTTGAATTTCTGAAAATTTTGCAAGTATGAAAAATATAAGAAGAACATGTTATCTAATGATGGATTTTTCAAAATTCACATTTAATAAAAATTTATTGAGTGGAGTTGTAAGCATTGATTACAACCAAGTTTGTATTCAAACTTTTACCTTAAAAATTATGTATAAAATAAAACAAATATTTTAATAAAATATTGAAAATTGAATAAAAAAATTATCATAAGGATGAAAGGTTGTAAAACTAAATTTATAATAACTCATTTTAAAATTTAAATTTCTTGAAAGTTTTGGTAAAAAGAATTTAATCGGAGATTAATTTTTAAACTTATTGAAAGTTTGGCATTAAAATTTTATTTAGAGAAAGTCATGTTGCTAATTTTAATTTATTCATAGGTGCACAAAGATTACTTTAAATTATGTGGAGAAAACATCGTGGAATACCAAGGTTTTTATATATAAAAAAGTTTTTATTTTTTTTTAAACATGCCTATAAAATTTCATTTAGAGAAAAGTGTGTTACAAAATTTTAATGTGTTCATTAAGTGCACAAACAAAGATTATTGTAAGTAATTATGCGGTAAACTCACATTGTGGAAGACCGGATTTTTGTCAAAACCAAAAATTATTGTAGATTATAAAAATAATTTAAAATTGTTAGGACATATGTGAGAATTGTTAGAAACATATGTGATGTAAATTGGCTAATTTTTTGACAAAACACACTTTACTTGTAATTGGGTAGATCTAGGATGAGTTTAGTACTTTAAGAAACAAGTGTTCAAGTTTAGTATTAAAGCCATGTAAGTCTGACCAAGAAACAAGTGAAGAAGTGCTGTTTATTAAAGCTTGATAGATGTCTTGACAGAATCCTTTCTATCGAGGATTAATGTTGAAGCTCGACAGAAGCTCAATAGAAGCTGTATCTGTCGAGAATTACGGAATTAGAATTTCCAGATCTGATTTCATGTATATCTATGAATATTTATGTAGAGTTTCTTTTCTCACAACTCTAGACATATATAAGGATTATTTTAAGGGCCGTCACATGAGATGCAACTTGATGCAAAGTGATTATACATGCATATTGTGACCGGAGACAATTTGCCTTAGTTCATCATATTCTCTCTAGAAGCTACTATGTCTTTGCGCTAAAGGTTTTGTAACTAAAGAGTTTCTTGATCTCCATTGTTGGATGAACTGAGGAACTTTGCAGCCAACATCTTCCTCAAGTTGGTGGGTTAGTCACGTACTGGGATCCGTGCATCATTGGTTAGTCACGTTATAGGAGCCGTGCATTGAAATGAGATATTGCCGCTACATCACAAGTCTAATTGGGTATTAGAGTAAGGGTTCAACTGTAGGTTGGTATTAGATACTGGGATTCCTTTTACTTGTAACCACTTGTTTTGATAACACTGGATTCTCGGGAGTGATGACCTTAAATTCACCCAGTGGGGTTTTGTCTCGATGGTTTTTCACATTCGTAAACAAATCAAATGTGTCAAATTTATTTTTCATTGCATTTAACTTAGTTGGTGATTTGTTTGTGTAACCACGCTTATTGCATATAATTGAATCTAATTAATTCACTTGGATAATTAATTTATTAATTTACCAAAAGGGGTCAATACATTCTTTTCTTATCAAAAATAAATAATTAAACTCCTTTTAATCTATTATAACCTTTTGCAAAAGAGCTTTAATTAAATAGCATTTTAAATTTTTTTGAAACTTTGATAATCAGTGGTGAAGCTAGGTGTTCGGTTTAGGAAGCAAGATGAAGAGACCAATTGAAAGCAAAATTAATTCAAAAATATTACGAGACATTAATAAAAATAAATATGTTATCGAGTATATACTAAAGTAAAAAAAAAAAAAAATCAACTCAAAAGATTAAATTTAAACATGTAATTGGTTTACTCAAGTAAATTGACAAAATAAATCAATGTAATAAAGATTATAAAAAGTATAATACTAATATACTTGAAATGTTATATACCTCCTCACTACCTTGATTACATTTAAAAAATTATTTAAAATTTAACTTTCTTTCTATATATTGTATTTAAAATTTGAGTTTATAACAAAAACTCAGTTTGAAACTATGAAAGAATCAAGAGATAAAGGAAAAAAGATTAATGGAGGGATGGAGGCACTCACTACAAAAAACGCGTTCCTAAGCTGCGTTTTTAAAAAACGCAGCTACAGCTTTTCCTTTGAGCCGCGTTTTTCAAGAATGCAGCTCCACCCCTGGTCCTATAGCTGCGTTTACTAAACGCGGCTATAGACCAGCGCTGAAGCCGCGTTTTGCCCAGGTGAAGTTGCATTTAGCTCCCTAGGATTGAAGCCCGTTTTTAAAAACACGGCTTGAGTCCCATTTGGGGTGGTTTTTTTTTTTGTAGTATAGCTTGAGCTGCGTTTAATAAACGTAGCTTCAAAGATGCTTTAGAGTTGCATTTAATTAAACGCAGTTGGTTTACAAGTCTGGAGCTGTGTTTAATAAATGCAGCTTAGACATTTATAGAGCTGCGTTTAATTAAATGTAGCTTCTACATGTCTGGAGCTGCATTTCTTTAAACGTGGCTTCAAATTTCAGTATAAATAAAAAAAAAAAAATCCCTCACCGAAACACAATTGAAAAAAACCCTAACTCCACAAAACACTCTTAGACCACTTTGAACGATCTCAAGCTACCTCTCGATCCAACACACTCCCCTCATTCCCTTACTTCCACCCTCTCCAAATCCTCTTCCTCCCTCCACTCTTCCCTCCTCTCCATTCCCTTCTCATCGATCAGTAACACACTCTCTCTCTCTCTCTCTCTCACATACACACACACACACACTTTGCACTGTCTCTATATGCAATAATATATTTAGGGTTTGATTCATTGAATTTGAGTTGGGTTTGTAGGCATTTGTCGATAGAGAAGAATCGATGTCAACAAAGCCTTAGGTCTCTCCCTCTCTCTCTCGAACTCTCAATCTCACTGAAGACACTCTCGCAAGGCCGACTAACAGTAAGTTTTTTAAATTGTTTGTTTTGATTTGTGTTTTAGGGTTCCCATTTTTGGTTTAGGGTTTCAATTTTAGGTTTAGGGTTTCGATTTTCGATCTAGGGTTTCGATTTTGGGTTTAAATGGACTTTTTGAGGGACAAGCTTCATGGGATTTTGGTATTTTGTTGTTTTCTTGTAGGAACAAAACAACCTCTCTCTCAATCTCACTTGGACCTCTCTCAATCTCCCCAATGGTAAGTTTTTAAAATTATGAGGATTATAAGACATAATTATTTTTTAAGACATAAGACATAATTATTTGTCACGAGGATTATAAGACATAATTATTTTTTATTTTTTAAAATTATTCATTAAAAAAAATTATTTTAAGTTAACGCTTTGCTTTGAGTTGAAGTGTTGTGAGATATTTTAAATTATGTTTGTTAGATTAATTTGTTTTGATAAGCTATAAAAAATGCGATGGTTTTGGAAAATTGAACAATAATTGTTTTTAAAGACTTAGCGCAGTGAGTCAATTTTAATAACATTTCTTTCTCTAATATTGCTTTGGCTTCAAAAAAAAAAAAAGAAAAAAGAAAAAAACGATTAGCGGTGGGATGGAGGCATTGGGAATTTAGTGCCATTAGGACATGAGGAATATAGATATAATTATTTATTTGTTATTATTTTAAGCTTGCGCTTTGTTCTCTTGAATAATAAAACAGTGTGGTGGTTTTGGAAAATTGAATTTCAATAATTGTTGTAAAAGACCTATTGTGGTGAGATAATAACATTTCTTTGTCTATTGCTTTGGCTTAAAAAAAAAAAAAAAGGCTATAATGTAAACTACACTCCTAATGAAGTCTTTGAAATTTATACCCTAATGATATAGAATTTAGATTTTACTCCATGAAGTTATATTTTGTTTACATCAATAGCCCCTTCGTCCATATTTTTCATTAAATGTTAGATAAGAGCAATCACATCAAAGGGTGCAAAATTGTGCAAAATACAAAAAGTGGTTAATTTTACACATTTTACTCCAAAAAACACTTACATTAGTATTTGCAAAATTGTGCATATATACAAAAGTACTACAGTAACAGTGCATATATGCACGCACTACAACAAAATGTATTTTTAGCGATGAAATTTAGTGAGAAAATATTTTTCATCACTAAAAGCTAACATATAGTGACAAAATTTAAATTTCGTCACTAATTATAAAAAAAATAAATAACTTTTAGTGACAAAAATACAATTTTGTCGCTAAAAAGTAAGGCGCCAAATAAAAACCTAGGGTGCGAAACTTTTGTGATCTACGGCAATGAAACTATTCGTCACTAAAAATATAATTTTTAGTGACAAAAGGTTTTCGTCGTTGAAAACTTGCTAGGAATATATTTTGTGACGAAATTGGATTCGTCGCCGAAGATACCCTTCAGCGACAAAATCGTTTCACTAAAAGCTTGCTAGAATATTTTTTGTGACGAAATCAAATTCGTTGCAGAAAATAACCTTTAGTGAATGAAAGAACTTGCTGAAATAATTTTAGTGACAAATCCAGTTTTGTCACTAAAATTTGAGTGCACTGTGTTGTGTAATGTTTGAGTGCACTGTGTGGTATAATGTCCCAGCTAATAATAAAAACACATCTTCTTTGCTTCTGTATTATTCTATTCTATATACTAGTTTTAGTTTCTGCCAAATTTGGGAATATATACTTTTTACTTTTTTGTGGTTTGGATGAATAGGTTTTTGATATTCTGTGCTGAATTTGGTGGGTGGGTTTTCGATTTCTTAATTGCATAATTTTTTTTTAAAGCATTATATATGAATAAATCTACAGTAAGTGTAGTAGCTTGAACACAAGTTTGGATAAAGCTTTAATGAAATTTTGTGATGAAGTTATGCTTTTTAGGCTGCAAATATTTGTCTCTATTTTCCGTAGCTCAGATGTTGAGTAATATTTGTTTAATTATTTAATTTTTTTTTCAATACTTTTAAGTATCCTTTATTAATTTCTTCTTTATATATATTGTTATATAAGTCTATCTCATTTTATTTTTATTTTTTATGTGTGTGATTGATTTGGTTTTGTTTATCATTTTTTGTAGCTAATGGTGCGATGCAGAAGAGAGTTGAAGATGCAATGTCCATTGCCACGAGCGTGAGGAGCTTGAAGCTGAGCTTCAAATTTAGCTTTCATTACTTTGAGTTTTTTCTTTATATAATGCCTTGCTTCCTCATGATATTAATTATCATTTTGGTTTGTGAGAGAGTGAGATTTTCTAATTATTTTAATGGTTTTTGATTTGGTTTCTCATTACTTTGGTTAGTATTTTATCTTAGCAATTGAGCAGCATTACATGGTGTGATTACTTTTAATGCATTATTTGAAACTAATTGTATTACATTGCACTTGAAAATGTATATTTGCTTTCTATAACTTATAAATTAAGATTTGTGATTTTAATTCATTGGTGTGACAACTCTTAATGCATTGTTAGAAATGTTTCTTATAACATAGTTAATGTTTTTACTTTACGATTTTAATGTATTATTGTTTTTATATTTGTGCAAATTTCTTATTGGTTGCTTTTAGGGCATTTTCTTTTGGCACTACTTGAAGACATTTGAGGACATCTTCTTTTGGCCCTAATTATATTATGCTAAAGTTTTTGTATTGTTATAAAACATCTTGTGTTATTGTATGTGTTGCAAACAATTTGTATGGATGGATTGAATCAAATACTTGTTTTATTTTTACTTCTAGAATGTATGGATCATTTCCTTATAAATGTGTTGTTGAAATAAATGTGTTATTCAAATGTGAGGTTTTAATGATGTAATGACAGGTTACAAGTTAATATCAAAGACAATTAATATCAAAGATTGGAAAAAAATGAAAACAGAAAATTAGTTTTAGCGACGAATTTTTCCATCTCCAAATATAGCCAAAAAAAAAAAAAAATTGTTTTAGTGATGAAATATCTCGTCGCTAAATGTAGTCGAATTTTTAAAAAAATAGTTTTAGTGACAAAATTTTTCATTGCTATATGTACCCAAATTTTCTTAAAAAATAGTTTTGTAGGGACACGATTTGTTTAACGGCCCAAGGGTAACGTTGGGCTCATGTGTGATGGACCCCAACAATATGATTTGTAGAGAGTGGGCCTGAATGGCATGACATTGGGCACAGGTGGACGATTTGATCATGGCGTCCATAGAAATTCTCATACGGGCGGGCCTTGCTTGACTAGCTAAGCTCCCCAGTGGAGCGCGTTGTAGGACTCTTGTCCTCGGACGCTGTCCAAGGATCCTTGTGTCCTTCCCTCTCTCCACTTTTTTCAGGGAGAGATCCCCCCCCTACTTGCTGTGGAGTTCTTCCTTTTATATCCGCCTTTCTTCTCTTACCGCAAGTTCACGTGTAAGTCTCACCCTTTTTTCGGGGTGCAGACCTGTCCTGTCAACCCATACTCCAGTATGGTTTGGTGTCGCTGGGAAAGTTACAGGGTATGGTCTCAGAGCGTGGACTTGTCAGATACAGTGCTTGGTATTATGATGTTGGTAGCTTTTTCCCTTACCCTGCCCCTGAACTCAGTTTCTCCCTTTCCTAAGATATTTCATGAGGTGCCGAGCAGGAGGTTGTCCTCAGCAATGGCTATTCCTTGGCGTGGGCCGTAGCCCCTAGGCTCCCATGCAGAACGGACCTGGGCCGCGAATTCACTAGGCCCACAATAGCCCCTCAAAATCCTGCTGCCCGACTTTTAATTGGGGATGAGGATTTTGATAATGCTGGGCCCAAATCACGACTCATTCAGATCATGTACTTTTGATATTTGGGCTTTTCCCCTTTGCATAGGAGATTGCATCGGATTAAGAGGCATTTCTGTAGTCTTTGGTCACGCGGTACCCTTTGATGTTCCAGTGTTCGAGGTGTGCTTTCATGAGAATCCTTTAATCTCATGGTTGCAGGTGGCGTTGGAAATTGAGCCGGAGCCATTTTGTCTGTAGCATTCCTTGAGACACTGCGTGAATTAAATGTCACCTCATTATCTTTTTAAATAAATAGGAGAGGAAGTTGCTTTACCTACACACAAATCCTTCAGTTTCCTCCCAAACCATAGTCCCTAAGCCATAATTACAACTCCCATATCCGATGCTATCCTCCCTTAGTATAACATGTTTGAGGCACGGGTTGGGGTGAAGGAACTCCCTCCGCCACAGCGGCGCCGGGTCCTTACGAGATTCAAGGTGGTGTGGTCTGGGCATTGGGGGCACAGATTCAAGAAAACACTCCGTCTTGACGAAGGGAGAAATGGTGTTTCTCCTTCTTTTAGTCAAAATCCGAAGCAGGTTTTGTTCACGCTAGATTTTTGGTGTGTCAGAAGAAAGATTCTCTGCCATCAGCGCCGTCTGCCTTGTCGCAGGCAAATTTTGGTGTAGGCTTCTCAACTTCCGGCTCCCTGCACCTTTTCTTCAACGGTGTAGGCTTCAAGTTGGGTTCCTTGCACCTTTTCTTTAGCTGCGCTAGCCTGAAGCTGGGCTCTCTCTGCACCTTTTCTTCGATGGTGCAGGCCCCACGCTGGGTTCTTTTGCTACCTGAGTTATGGGCATGTAAAAGTATTGAGGAAGAACAAGGTCTTGAAGCAGCAGCCAACCTCTCCTCTGTGCTACCTCCTCGGCTTTATCTTATTCTCTTGTATCTTTCTTTTTGATTATGTAGTTAGCTTTAAAAGCCAACCTCTCGTCTGTACTGCCTCCTTGGCTTTACCTTATTCTCTTGTACCTTTCTTTTCGATTATGTAGTTAGCTTTAGAAGCCAACCTCTCTTCTGTACTGCCTCCTCGGCTTTATCTTATTCTCTTGTACCTTTCTTTTCGATTATGTAGTTAGCTTTGATATAAGCTGATTCCAGCTTTTCATTGTACGCTGTACTATTTCTTTGTTTTAGTAAAAAGGGAAATTTATTTACTTGTTTTGAATACTTTTCTTTTTGCAACACTACTTTGTGAATGGGTGTGTTCCGTGTGTGTTTTTCTTCAATGATACTTAGAATAAGAAACCTTGAAACATAATCCAAATAATTCTAATTTACCGACATTTCCAGGCATAATAATGATAATTCATTGTAAGTTAAACTTAGGAAACTAACCAAGATAGCAGCTGAATATTCTATAATAAGTGCGAGAATACCGTCCGAGAACGATAAACTCTAAATAATTCATCCGAGGAGGTGACTGAGCAGTAGGGAACTCCGATTGTGTTTTAGGCAACATATTGCTCTATATTGCATCGACCTCTTTGGTGCTGAAGATCCGAGAGCAGACTTGAGAATCCTCGCAATTTAGGAATTAACCCAATTGTTGGTGGAGAGTTTTCCTCGAATAGATCCTAAGATCCATGTAATGTAGTTTTTTCCTTGTAAGTAGTTGGTTTCCCCGGAGGCTTGAGTCCGAGGACCATGCAAGGCCTTGGTTCTGTCCAAAACTTGTATTTTCTTGTAAGTAGTTGGTTTCCACAAAGGCTTGAGTCCGAAGACCATACAAGGCCTTGGTTCTGTCCAAAACTTGTATTTTCTTGTAAGTAATTTGTTTCCCCAGAGGCTTGAGTCCGAAGACCATACAAGGCCTTGGTTCTGTCCAAAACTTGTATTTTCTTGTAAGTAATTGGTTTCCCCAGAGGCTTGAGTCCGAAGACCATACAAGGCCTTGGTTCTGTCCAAAACTTGTATTTTCTTGTAAGTAGTTGGTTTCCCCAAAGGCTTGAGTCCGAGGACCATGCAAGGCCTTGGTTCTGTCCAAAACTTGTATTTTCTTTGTAAGTAGTTGGTTTCCCCAGAGGCTTGAGTCCGAGGACCATGCAAGACCTTGGTTCTGTCCAAAACTTGTATTTTCTTGTAAGTAGTTGGTTTCCCCAGAGGTTTGAGTCCGAGGACCATGCAAGGCCTTGGTTCTGTCCAAAACTTGTATTTTCTTGTAAGTAGTTGGTTTCCCTAGAGGCTTGAGTCCAAAGACCATACAAGGCCTTGGTTCTGTCCAAAACTTGTATTTTCTTGTAAGTAGTTAGTTTCCCCAAAGGCTTGAGTCCGAGGACCATGCAAGGCCTTGGTTCTGTCCAAAACTTGTATTTTCTTGTAAGTAGTTGGTTTCCCCAGAGGCTTGAGTCCGAGGACCATGCAAGGCCTTGGTTTTGTCCAAAACTTGTATTTTCTTTGTAAGTAGTTGGTTTCTCCAAAGGCTTGAGTCCGAGGACTATGCAAGGCCTTGGTTCTGTCCAAAACTTGTATTTTCTTTGTAAGTAGTTGGTTTCCCCAGAGGCTTGAGTCCGAGGACCATGCAAGGCCTTGGTTCTGTCCAAAACTTGTATTTTCTTCTAAGTAGTTGGTTTCCCCAGAGGCTTGAGTCCGAGGACCATGCAAGGCCTTGGTTCTGTCCAAAACTTGTATTTTCTTGTAAGTAGTTGGTTTCCCCAGAGGCTTGAGTCCAAAGACCATACAAGGCCTTGGTTCTGTCCAACACTTGTATTTTCTTGTAAGTAGTTGGTTTCCCCAGAGGCTTGAGTTCGAAGACCATACAAGGCCTTGGTTTTGTCCAAAACTTGTATTTTTCTTCATTTATTTATTTTCCGAAGGTTAGCTCCTCGAACAAGGTGGGGGAAGCTCGCTTGATGTTTGAAGCCCCTAGACTTGCCCATACCATTGGCACTGCGAGGCGTAGCCCCTAGTGGGAACTTATGTTGGAACAACAACAATGTGTCACCGGTCGTAAAGGCATCCTCATAGACCCTTGCTCGACAAAAAGTTAACTCCACCGCCGCCTGAGTCAACGCGCAAGCCCTTCCCACAGACGGCGCCAATTGTAGGGACACGATTTGTTTAACGGCCCAACGGTAACGTTGGGCTCGTGTGTGATGGACCCCAACAATATGATTTGTAGAGAGTGAGCTTGAATGGCATGACATTGGGCACAGGTGGACGATTTGATCATGGCGTCCATAGAAATTCTCATACGGGCGGGCCTTGCTTGACTAGCTAAGCTCCCCAGTGGAGCGGGTTGTAGGACTCTTGTCCTCGGACGCTGTCCAAGGATCCTTGTGTCCTTCCCTCTCTCCACTTTTTTCAGGGAGAGATCCCCCCCCCCCTACTTGCTGTGGAGTTCTTCTTTTTATATCCGCCTTTCTTCTCTTACCGCAAGTTCACGTGTAAGTCTCACCCTTTTTTCGGGGTGCAGACCTGTCCTGTCAACCCATACTCCAGTATGGTTTGGTGTCGCTGGGAAAGTTACAGGGTATGGTCTCAGAGCGTGGACTTGTCAGATACAGTGCTTGGTATTATGATGTTGGTAGCTTTTTCCCTTACCCTGCCCTTGAACTCAGTTTCTCCCTTTCCTAAGGTATTTCATGAGGTGCCGAGCAGGAGGTTGTCCTCGGCAATGGCTATTCCTTGGCGTGGGCCGTAGCCCCTGGGCTCCCATGCAGAACGGGCTTGGGCCGCGAATTCACTAGCCCCACAAGTTTTAATGAGGAAATTTTTCATCGCTAAAAATGATTTAATAAAATAAAGAGTTTTTGGTGACAAAAATATTTCGTCCTTGAATGGTGATTTTAGCGAGGAAAACATTTAGTGAAGAAATATTTTCATGGCCAAAAGTTTTTTTTTAAACTAATCGGACCTTTGGCAATGAAATTTTTCGTTGCTAATACTTTTAGTGACAGGGCATTAGCGACGAAATGAATTTTGTTGCTAAAAGTCCTAGGTGATGAAAAACTGAACATTTAGTGATGAGAATTTTCTTCATTGAAAATACATTTTTTTTGTAGTGACGGTTACTGTAGTTTTTCATTTAATATTTTAGTATTAATATCAAAGACTGGAAAAAAATGAAAACAGAAAATTAGTTTTAGCGACGAATTTTTCCATCTCCAAATATAGCAAAAAAAAATTGTTTTAGTGACGAAATATCTCTTCGCTAAATGTAGTCGAATTTTTTAAGAAATAGTTTTAGCGACAAAATTTTTCATTGCTATATGTACCCAAATTTTCTTAAAAAATAGTTTTAATGAGGAAATTTTTCGTTGCTAAAAATGATTTAATAAAATAAAGTGTTTTGGTGACGAAAATATTTTGTCCTTGAATAGTGATTTTAGCAAGGAAAACATTTAGTGAAGAAATATTTTCATCACCAAAAGTTTTTTTTTTTTTAAACTAATCAGACCTTTGGCGATGAAATTTTTCATCGCTAATACTTTTAGTGATAAGGTATTAGTGACGAAACGAATTTCATCGCTAATAGTCCTAGGTGATGAAAAACTGAACATTTAGTGATGAAAATTTTCTTCACTGAAAATACATTTTGTTGTAGTGATGGTTACTATAGTTTTGCATTTAATATTTTAGTATTTTTTTCCTCTCTCCTTCTCTCTGGTCCCTCTCATCTCACCTCACTCTCCTTTTTTCTCATTTGATTAAATCAGAATAGCAAAACCATTAACCCTCTCAGTTCTCTCTTTCTCTCATCTCATAATCTTTCTCTTTCTTCCACCAATCACCACCGCCATTGATCTCTCGCTGCCATTTAATATATACACTACCACCGATTGCTGATCTCCGATCACTCTAATCTCTCGCTGAAACCTCTCCGATCATTGATCGCTTTCCTTTGTTTCTCGTTGTTTGATTAGTGGGTTTCGGGTTGAATGGGGTTGATTTGGCTTTCCTTTGGATTGAATGGGGTTTCGGGTATTTGGGTTGATTTGGCCAGATTGAATGGGTTTTTGGGTATTTGGTTTTCCTTGATGATGGTGGTTGGGTGGGTGATGATGGTGGTTGGGTGTGGATTGATCGTTGGGTAGTGTTGGGTCTGTGAGAGAGAGGGGTAGTGAGTGAGGAAATAATAAAAAAATTGTAAAAGAATGAATATTTTATTAAATAAATTGTAGAATAGATAAATTGATGTGGGTGTTTTGTAAAAATGGGTGTGTAAAATAGAAAGAGTAGTAGTTTTTTTTTTTTTTTTGCAAAATAGACAGAAATTTTGCATTGACTGATGTGGTTGCTCTAAGCTTGTTACTCATGTTTTTTCATTTAATAAAATAAATAATGTCATGGGCATAATGAAAATGACATGACATCATTTTATTGGATGAACTAAACATGCATAACAAGTTTATGTAGCACTTAACAAAAAATATAAAGAGGTGTTGATGCAAACGGAATTTAACTTTGAGGGTTAAAATCCAAATTCTAAAACTTCATGGTATAAAATTCAAAGATCCCAAACTTTGGAGTTCACACTTTATCTAAAAAATAACATTTTTTAAAATACTTGTTTACATGTTGTACTTAATTATCTTTTTGTAAGAAGGGGTAGGCAAAATCTAGATATCCTATTACTAAAGAGAGTATCACTCCCCTTAATGCAGTATACATTGACAATAAAATTTTCTTTACAAGAAAACCATGTTAATAATTTTAATGTATTCATGATGAGTCATGGAACGTAACTAAAATACCGGAAAAAATAGAAAAAAATAAATAGAGTATCCATTTTACGTAACCAGAGAATTTGAAACAAGTAATTTTTATTGTGTAAAATAGTAAATGATATATTGAAAGTCAATTCCTATCTTATTAGCATATGATATGTAGTATAAAAAATAAATAAATAAAAAGATGTCAAAGTCTTTGAATTTTTTCCCCTCCCTCTGGCCTCTACAAGTCAAAGTCTTCTCTTTATTTATACATTTTAATGGTCATAGGATGCCACCTCTCTCTCTCTCTCTCTTACATAGGCACACGACACACGACAAAAACAGTGATACATGCGCACCCATCTATAGTGATCAAACCAAGGAGCTGCGGAAATGTCATTTTCTTGGTGCAATTATAGACCCTGTAATGTAGTTTTATGTCAAACAAATATACACATATATTTGCTGAGCTTGTGCCTTGTGGTACATATATTTGCGGAAATGTCATTTTTCATCCATTTGCTGTAACGTGATTGGTGGCCAAGTCACCATTTTCCCATTAATAATGTACTGGTGCTCCTTATACTTTATCAAAATACAAGGTATATGATGTTTTGGTGCTCCTTATATTTTATCAAAATGCAAGGTTTTAGCTCAAGAGTAGTTAGGGGCTACTATGATAACGCCTAGATGAGGAAGTCACTAATCGCCTCTCCTAATCATTTATATATATATATATATATATATATATGGAGGCTGTTGGTAAATTGTATATATACACTTCATGATCATCCAGTTTCTTTAGGTCACACCAGGCCCCAACTGCGTCAGACTAATCTCTATATGTTATCATCACCATCAACTTCATTTTCGACCATTGCGTGGCCCTTAAAGAATCCCATGAGCCCTGAGCATAGCAACTACGTTTATAGAGAGACTGAAGCTTCAGTGTCATTTGCTCAAGATTACCCTCCATCTCAGCCAAAACTCGAGCCCAATTGTTCCACCATCTCCACTTCAATTGGCAGTAGCCCCACGATGGTTAAGAAGCTTTATCACATTGCTAGCGAGCGTGATCGTCGCAAGAAGATTAATACTTTGTACTCCAGTCTTCATACGCTACTTCCCCCAGCTGATCAAGCGGTATTACTAGTAAATATTTGCTTTCATTTGAATTTCTTTTGAGAAACGAGGATGTTCAAAGCTCTTTGAACACTTCAATTTCTATTGCTTTCATGAGAGTTTCCTAGAGGAAACTAGTTGAAGAAAGAATAGCTCTTAGGCTCTTAGCAGCTACTAGATAGAGAAATTTCTATTGTTGGCCTGTTTTCACTCTCTTGGGTAAAAAAATGGTCAACGACTATTACTTTTTTGCGTTTCCAATTCCGTCCAAATTCAAATCCCTCACTTTTATATATAAAATAAAACTTGCCAATTTGGCCCATAATTCTCACATAAGTAGGTGGGAATTGCTGCTTTTATATATGATAGATGTCTAAAGAGTAATTAGGATTATTGTTAATAATTTATCAGATGTTCTATGCATATGCCTTTTTTTAAGCATCTTTAGTACCCATTTGGTATTGAGTCGTTGACCTAAGAAATAGAAGCTTTAACTGTAGCGCTTTTGTGAAATAGTGCTCATCCTCTTTAGTGTTTTATATATGTATTTGACAAATTATGGTGAATAGCACTTCAAAATCTGAATTTATATAAGTCTACAAACTACAGTTCATATTTGGCATAAGAAATATAATAGAAGTTGAACATGATGTTAATCCTCATAGACATAGTAGCATTTGACGCATTTCCAATCACTATCCTTTCCCATAACAATTCACTTCATTTGCGTTTTTGTTACACGAAAAATTAAGCATTCCAGCTACAGTTTCGCGCATGGTCAAATACATACTAGAACTACAACAACAAGTGGATGAATTGATTCAAAAGAAGGAAGAGCTTATATCAAGGATTTGTAGGCAAGGTGAACAAATTCATCAAGAAAATCAGAGACAAATTGCAAGTCGGAGCTCTTTATCTGCTGTTTCGGCAAGTTGGCTTAATGATAGAGAAGTTATGATTCAGATATCCACATATAATGTTCATAAGAGTCCATTGGCTGAGATCTTGCCTAATTTGGAGAAGGACGGGTTTCTAATATTAAATGCTTCATTTTTTGAGTCCTTTGGAGGAAGGGTGTTTTATAATTTGCATCTCCAGGTATATATGTTTTATATTATCATTAATTTTGCTGTCTTGAAGTAAATTGATGATCATATGAGCATAAAAGGTCTACAGAGAACCATAGACAAAGTACATATAAACAATATGATAACTCCATGATAAAATTGATTTTTAATCATTCATTAATAAATAAGTACTTCAGATTTTACGGCTTTATCAAAATCTAAATACTACATATATATATTAATGATAAATGAAATCTAAACCATTCATTTGTTAATTGATCATTTCAATTTAAAAATGTTGTAGTAGAGTTGCTTTAGAAATCAGTGGTGGAGCCAAGATTTAATTAGTTTCAAGGGGTAAAAATTATTATTATCATTCATGTGCTTTCATACACTTATGGACCTACGTAGAGACACGTGTATACATAGTGCACGTGCGCACGCTCACACACACACACACACACACATATATATATATATATATATATATATAATACTTAAGAGCAATCTAGATAATTAAACGTCACTCATGTGAATTCAAAATAGCATTATTAGAATGTAGAAAACCCATAAAAAATAGCATGCATATTCATTATATTGTGTTTATTTGTAAGGGTTTTGTATATGAATAAGCCATTTTGTTAATTTCTTTATAGACAAAATTCACTTATGATTCTCATGAATTGGTTTTTAGTAATTAGATAAATCTCTAGCATATCTTAACTCTTAAGTCAGTCTTTGCTTAAATTATAACCATTTTAAATCATATAGTAAGTACAATTTCTGCACTCAAACTTTACATAAAGAATTTGAAAAATACACTCATTCTTATGAAAATAATAAATTATTATATTAAAAATTTGAAAACTATTTACATTTTTGAAAGGTAACTCTTTTTTCTCTCTCTTTAACCTTATTTTTCTGTTAAAACTTAATACTTTCTTTCTATATTTTTTTTTTTTATAAATGAATTTTAATACGTATTTTTCATGGTCCATTGAGGATTCAACAGGCGGAAAGGACTTATGCTTTGAAGCGTGAGGTTTTGAGTGAGAAGCTCCTATCATTTTCCGAAAGGGGGGAAGAGATCAACTACGAAAATCTTGGCTCTATATATTTTAATGATGATTTATATTAATGGAACTAGGACAAGCTAGGTGTGTTGGTCTATATATTCAAAGGGACTTTGATAATAGCAAACACTTTATATGCACATGTGCATACCTATCACTGTGAAAGGTAATGGAATCATATGTACATTTTGGAAACATGGAACAAAAGGAAACATGTAGTTAAAGTAAGATGGAACAATCGGAGGAGGGCTGTTTCAGCCTCAATACAGATTGCTTATCTTTGAGCAATCCTTGGCTAGAAAGTGGAGGAGTGATCCATGACCATAGAGACCTATGGATCAAAGGATTTACCCGACTTATATTCTAGCGTCAATGCAGAACTTTGGCCTCTAAGGGTTTGTTTGGATTGAGAGGGAGGGAGGGGGAGTAGAGTAAAGTAGAGTAGAATTGACCCAAAATTAGCTTATTTTTAGCTAACTTTATTCTACTCCCCTCCACTCACCCTCCCTTCCCCCTCAATCCAAACAGACCCTAAGAGATGATTTATTAATGTGTATTAATTTGAACTAGTTGGCAATTGAGATGGAGAGTGGAGACTGATGCAAAAGTAATTTTTGATTGGGTTTTTAATAACTATAGTAGTAATTTACATTATGCAACTCCTTTAATGGATTGCATGAACCTCTTTGGCCAAATTCTTCAAGTGAAGATTAAGCTGACAAACTAGCCAAGAAATTATGCAGCGGGGGGAAAAAAAATCAAGATCTACTTTTATAATGCAAGAACACACTCATTCAAATTAGGGTTTAGAGAATCATACCTTTGGTAGATTTACATTAAAATACAAACCAAGAAACCTTGAATCTATGAAGCATATTAGAAAACCCAACAACTTGATCTCCACTTTAATGATAACACAATTGCCTGAAAGAGTGGGCTCTATTCCTTGTTGAGATTCCAGCCCCTGGTGGTGTACCTCTTGGAGAAACTTGAAATTATGATTTTCTTTCTCCCTTAGTAGTTGGGTATCACTTAGAGAGGAGAGATAATTATTCTCTCTCTCATTTATGGCCAGTTTGGATTGAGGGGGAGGTAAGGAGGGAGAGTAGAGTAGAGTAAAGCTAGCTAGAAATTGGTGACCAGCTAATGGGCTAGCCCATATAAGCTTTAGTCATGTGGCTTGAAGTAGGGCCCAAGGGGGAAAAAAACCACTAGCACTAATGGGTCATGTGACAGAACCAAAGTTATTATTAACTATAATTTATTCCAACATAAAATTATTGTTGCACTCTAAATTTTTATACGATTTCTTAAATCATCCAAAGACTATTGAATAGCATTTAACCCCTCCATGAAATTATCTATAATGAAACAAAGTAAATAGTTATTGTCACTTTGTATATCACTATATTTTAAGTCATTGAGTCCCTAATTTAATTTCTTGATTAATCTTATATTCTTGTGGAATCTAATTCTATTGAATATAAAATTTTATAACTCCTTACTAAAATCGTTAGGCCTAACATTCTAAATAATCAATTCTTATTAAATCTATCCCAATGGGATGTTTTGTGTCTCTTACTAAGATTATGGATTCTATTTTGGGGAACAATGTTCCTAACACACTACATGCGATTATTCAATGCACTGAGGTTTTGACTGTACAACAACTCACTCTGACATACATCAAAGTAACCAACATTTCACACTTGAGTTCACATTCCTTTCAAGATTGAGAGTTAATGCAAATATCAGTCATAAGATTTATTTGTTTAAGTGATAGTAGTTGGTAGAACAAAAAATCTCACAGTGATTAATTTAGTGTATCCCAAACATTTGAGACACACTAGCATATCAATCAGAAGTCTCCACCTCCATAATCAAAACATATTATCATAATTGACATGTTATAGTATTTACTGATGAAATACCCAATTTTATCATTGACTACAAACTAGGATTTATGAGTTTACAAGGAACTTATGATTTAGATCTTCTGTATGCGAATCTCATTTTCAAACCTAAATTCACTTACAATGCATCTCATGGACTACATGTAGTGTCTAAAAAGGTCATGCACAAATAGTCTAAAAAAATAAAACACTTTTATTAATCAAAGAATGTCACACAAATGAGATTTTAGGGCACTACTCCTAACACGAACATCTCTATATTGTTGCTTTATGACAATTTGAGCATGTATTATGAGAGGTTATGTCTTCCTAACTCTACTATTTATATTTAATCTATGAAGCTCCCTCCAAAAAAGAATGTACATATTAGTTATGTTGTACAACTTACTATAGTTGACCTTTATCACCAAGTCGATTGATAATGGAAATGATAAAAAGAACACAAGATTTGTGTAAGTGTTCTATATTGTCACATATTATCTATCACTAACAAAATCTTAACGAGACTTGCATGGTGATGCTTGTTACAAGAACAAAACACACAATATCCACATCCTAAATGCACTAATAGAAATTGATGACAATTGAGAAAAATATATTCTTATGTGTTGTTCTTTACAACACCAATCTAATTACCCGGATTCCCTGCTCTCGCAAGTTTGAGCCCAGTAGATAGGGTGCCACTATGATAATGCTTAGATGGAAAACGTCAACTCAAGTCGTGCCATCTACCCATTTTTTCATTTACCCAAAAAAAAAATGATTATCTAATTACAATGTGTATTGTTGTATTTATAGACATAAGTCCATCCCTTCATGAAAGGTCACAACCCTCCTAATAGTTTTTTTTGGTAAGAAAAAATGGGGGTTAGCTAAGCTACACTGGCCCTCAGGTAGGGCACTCAAGTTAAGACCCGTAGGCCAACCTTTGTGAATGCCCACAAACGAAGAACTGCTGGTAGCGGGACTCAAACCTAGGTAGGTTAGATGAAATGCCCAAGCCTTACCAACTGAACCATCCCCCGCTAGCCTCGTAATAGCTTTGATCTTTGCCAAATGTTATTACTAGTGGTAGCGCTAGCTAGAATTTCACTTTAGCTGCGCAAAATTTAGATTTTACATGCGTATGGATGCACATGTATGTGAACATATACATATCATACTTAAGATTTATTTGAAAAACAATAATTCATTCATGTGAATGCTAAGATATTTGAATACAAGAAAATCCACAATTTAAATGACATATTCATTATATTAGAAAATCAACAATATAAATTCACATGAATAATCCATATTTTTCAAGTCATAATTCTACTTGGAAAGGTTTTTAGCTGTTAGATTCATTGACAACTCAAGTAAATTTTTTGATTAAAAAAAAAAAAAAAGAACTTAAATTTTGGTAGAGCTATATTGGTTTGTTTACTTCAGAATAACATTCCAACTTATTTTTATCTTTAACTAATAATTTTTTAATATGGAAAGGTATTCAGTTGTTAGATATCAACTAGTCGCAAACCTGTGCGATGCACGGAATAGTTTTAAATCAAATGTTAACACATTCACATTTAAACATCTCTCTAATTTCAATTATTGAAAGCTAAATTGACTCTAATATAAGATGAAACATGTAATATTATGAAGTAATATTAAAAATGAGATAAATACAAATATTATGAAGTAATATATTACAATAATCATAATGTGCTCTTACATTTGGTTTAATAAGTATTACAAAAGAACATCACACGGGTATGCTACTATTTTTTTTTTTTTAATTTACACATAAGTCCCAATACCATGTATTTTTGCTATGGCTGTTTTTATTTTTTATTTTCATTTATTTCATGACTTCCACTAAATATTCAATGTATTCATTATATTTAAAAAAACGTTGAAGTAAAGCTATATTCTCAAATAACTAAATAAAAGAGTTTAATTCCTCTATGTTTCAATTTAAAACCAAATTGTGCAAAAAAGCAAAAAAAAATTTCTTTGTTCCAATATGTCTTTAGTACCAAAATCACAAATCCATTACAACCAAATTGTGCATAGAAAATCTTAAAGATTGAAAGACAACTTTAAAGTGTTTTTTGTATCTTCTTCCTTTGTTGCTTTGTAGTAGTCCCTAAATATGCCTTTTTGTTTTTCTTGAGTACAGATGTTGGTGTGAGTTGCACATTACTTTGAACATCAAGTTTTTGAAATTTTGTACAATCACCATCTTCTTTAGTTGATAAGTTGTCGCTACATTCATTTGAAGTATCATTGATGTAAGCCTGACAATAGAACAGGTTGAGGAATGTATTACAACATATACATCTTAAATATCATATTTGTAATTTTGCTAAATTAAAGAATACGTAAATCTGTCATTTTATCAAGCTGAATTGCTTTGTTAGTTTCTTCAAAAGAGTAAAAAAGTTTCTTGATAGCGTAGAATTCCCATCCATACTTGAGATTTTAGTCATTTAGTTGTATTTTTCTTCTTAATTGAAGAAAAATATAGCATTCACATACTAACTTCGGAATTAAAAAAAAAAAAAAAAAAAAAAACCCATAAAAACATGATTATTTGATAAAATACAAATTGTACATAGAAGTAATTAAAACAATGGAAATCTTGAGATGAAACAATTAAACCAAACATAAAACCAAGTTTGAGATAACCAAGAAACTTAAATATGCAATTATATTCCAATTTCAAATTCTTTCTACAAACATATTACCAATAAATATGCATAAACAGTACAGAATAAAGGAAAGATTGGTAAATACCTGACTTTCCTCGTTTTGTAGTTGTATTACCAAATAAGCCAGATATCAAAATGCTAAATCCCTACCTGCAAAATAGTAAAAATCCAATTTTCAGCCAAGAAACATTAATAGAAGAGAAATAATGCCGTGCAGAAAGTTTGAAACAGTGCAGTGTAGTGCAGATTTTAATGAAACAGTGCAGTGTAGTGCAAATTTTTCTTTTTTAATCTCCTTCATATCATGAAACAATTTGATTGTGAGAGCAGGCAGCTTACCCTCATAAAAAAAATGAGAACTCTTCCTATATATGTTATTTTCTTCAAGAATTAAATAGATTAGCATAAAAATTTCAATGATTCTATCTAATGAAAAAACAATCACCTGCATCACCATAGTTGCTGCTGTTAGCTAACTTTAATTCTTTTTTTCCATAGTGACCAGTAATTTATAGAGGCAAAGGAACCCAAGTATTAAAAGCAAAAGCCTAAACTAAGTCCTCTAATTGATTTAAGAATTCCATTTTGTTTTATGTAGTTACTTTCAGTTATAATCTTGTAGCCTTGCAAGTATTTGAATGTATCTTATCTAATAATGTATCTTATCTAATCAGTGTCAGCTGCATCATACCTTGCATGTCCATACGTTCATGTGTAACTACAATATTCAAATCTGAAAAACTAAACAACACTGAAAAACTAACCTCAATGTACTCCACACCAATTTCGCTAAGATTATCAGGAATGTTATTTGATGAAAGCAGGTTGATAACTTCACCTCGCTCAATTTCCACTAAACAAATTCAAACACATGGCTCAGTTTCCACACAAAAAAATTCAAATTGATTATCACCATTTTAATATCTATTTAAAATATTGAAGATTTAACTCACTTCAAAAAATATTATCGTCAAAATACACTACTAAACTCAGTTACAAAGTTCCAAACCTAAGACTTATCTAAGTGTGTGCACAAACTCAATTATAGATACAAAAGAAACACAGCTAAAACAACACATATTAAAATAATAAGCCAACATTTTAGCAAAAAAAAAATAATAATAAGCCAACAGTAAACTGTTGAAGTTACAGAAACCAATAACTGTCACATAAACAGCTGAATAAATCCCTCTAGAATTACAAAACAGCTAACTTCACCATCTGTTGCAAATGCAATTCACTGAGTTACATCTTTGGGAAGTATCAATTTTTCAGAGCATCAAGAGTATCGGGTTATTAGTATTACATTTTATTATTATTATTTTTTTTTTTGGTTTTTTTGTTTTGAGTGTTTGGTTTATTATGTTTTTTTTTTTTTTTTTTTAATGTTGTGCTGACTTTATTATGTTTTTTTTTTTTTTTTTGTTTATATATATATATATATAAATGTTGTGTTGACGTGGAAAATTGTGGGAGGTTCAAAGGCTACGTTTTTATATATATATATATATATATATAACAACTTACGGGAGTAGGTTTTAGCTAGCTCAAAAATCTTTGATGGTTGAATAACAGATTTGGGGTTCAATTTCTACCTCTACCGAAAACTAATTGGTGTCTTGCAAAAACCAATTAGTGTCTTGGTCTGATGATAAATAGTTATTATCAGGAACGGACGACATAGATTGAAACTTTCTTAAAAAAAAAATTACAACTTATGGGAAATTTTGGTAAAGTTATAGTATTGGTTTGTTTATTTTAGATTGGCATGCCAACTTATTTTTATCTCTAACTAATGTATAGATATTTTATTTTTTATTAAAAAAAAAACTTAACTTTTCTAGATACACCTGTACATTTATCCAATTAATTTTTTTAATAAAATAGGCCAATGAAAATAATCTCATCCAAAAGTAAATTGAAAAATTCATTCTATATGAGGAGGGTTTAGTTTAAAACTCACCCAAAACCATTTATTCATATAATAGGGAATGTTATTAACAAAAAAATACATTAAAAATTCACCAATGAAAAGAAAAAGAATCATATAGTATATGCTATAAGTGCCTTAGGGTAAGTTATACTAAACTAATACTAGCATAGCCGCCCCTTGATCCCTTGGCTCCGCCCATGGTTGTAACCCTTTACCATAACTTACCCTCTTTTATCAAGAGTTACACAATTCCACAAAGATTCAAAACTCCATATTTTGGATTGGTTCGAGTCAACTATGGGTATACTCATTGGGTTTAGCCAGGCTTAATATTACTAACATCTTTTACTTGCATGTAACGGGTGGGCAACTATGCTTCTCTCACGTCAATTTATACCATTAATTGTTCATACATGGCAAGTAGGCCGTTGTTTTGGATTTTCAACCTAGAGGGCTTTTTCACAAAATACTTCTTGAGTTAGTCCAATTGATGGGTTATAGTTATACCATAAACAAGTTTCCATTTATGTCCATTGGGCAAGTTGATAAGTAGATTTCCTTGATCATGAAAGGTCCGACCTAGATTTAACCAATTGGGCTTCAATTTTCCTCTTGTATCATGTACTAGAGCAAGGATCGATCCACACACTCTCTCACGCTCAGCTCTATATTGTAGGCTTTCATTTCTCTTAGGTGATAGCCTTGAGTGTGATACAAAGCACAGTCACTGCTCTTATAGGATGTTTAACTGATCATGGCGCTTTCATCAAATGCCAAACTACCTCAAACTAAAGTAAACGTTTGAAGGTGATTATTGTATTTTATATTTTCTTCAATAATTATGTTATTTTAAAAGTTTTTATTTATTTATTAGGAAATAGGAGTGAGACATACCTATATTACGTGTGGAGCCATGCATTGTATCAAATTAGCTTTAGCAAAGTTAATGAGCATAAAATTGGACCTCAAATTTGAACCATAAAAGCCTTCTAGGGAGAGTAATGCCAAATATACAATAATTTTCACAATAGTTTTGTTTTTTTGAGACAAAGGTAAGCGAAATATTATAAAGAAAAACAAAAACTAAAAAAAAACAACACAAGTTCAAGGCAAATCCGAATGGAAAACATCTTCCACATCCTCAGGCAGAGATTCTATCCATACATCAGTATCTGCAAATAAAACTGCTTTTTTAGCTAAACAATGAGCTAACCTATTCCCCTCACGCCGAACATGCTGAAACAAATAGCTCCTCAACGCTCCTCCAATTCGCTTAGATTCATTAATAATGTGACCAAACAAAGTACGGCAGTGACCAAAGCCCTTCAATGCAGCAATAACCCGACTACAATCACCTTCAATAATCACTCGAAACACACTCAACTCTGCAGCAAACATCACCGACCTCCGAGCCGCCAAAGCTTTAGCCATTTCAACAAACTGAATCGAGCCAATATTCTGCCGCAAAGCTCCAATAATCTGCCCATCACAGTCATGAACAACTACACCAACACCTGTTGACCCGGTTTCTGCAAATAAAGTTGTGTCGAAGTTCACTTTGTAATGATCCTGAAGGGGAGGAGACCAACGCACCAGGGACCGACGCACTGGCTCACTCTGCACCTGAGGATTAACTTCCTAAAACTCATCAACTAAGCCTCGAGCTCGCTCACCCAGTTCATGCAACGGCCACACTGACTGGCACTCTCTCAACCTGTTACGGAATTGCCATAGACACCACGCCACAGTAGCAAAAAGTGCAACATGATAACATGAACCATGATTAAATAAAACCTCCAATAGCTCCAAAAATGTCCTGCACTTTGCCTGAACCAGAAACAAAAAACTCGAATCCAACAGCCAAACCGAACGCACCTGATCACAAAGCCACAACGCATGCATCACCGATTCCGAATGATCACCATAGCCATCACAAACATTACCAACAAGGATATGCCGAGCCACCAAATTCTATTTTGTGGGCAAAGAATCCTTTGCAGCACGCCACAAGAAATGTCTAATTTTATGAGGAACTCAGACCTTCCAGATTTTCTTCCACACCGAACCATCACCATTAGGAGCAGAAGAACTTGGCAGCGACTGGTTCTCCTTATCAACAAGCATTCTATATGCACTCCTTACTCCATGCCTTGCTCCAAGGGCTTATAAGGCATGCGTGGGGCGCTTCTCCAACCGATGTAGGACTGCACTCAAAAGTCTTCCCATACTAGGGGTCGAGGACAAAACCATGCGGGCTTGGCTCCCCAAAGCGGACAAAGAGCGTGTGCGGGAAAAAATCCCTATATATTACATGATGAACCGGATGTACCGTACTATAAACGCCTGCGCAGGCATCTCCTATTATAAATTAAGATGATATTCATATGATGCATCACGATTTTTAATGAACGAATTCTAGAGATAGATAAATAGTGGGTGGTCCATAATTTAATGCGTAACACAAAAGTCATAAGATTCGTGTTCTTCCCAAAAAAAAAAAAAAAAAATCAAATAAATTTTCATTCTCAAAAAAAAAAAAAAAAAAAAGGCAAAAGTCAAATAATTTTAAGTAAAGGGAGAGGCAATGTCAACCCCAGAGTTTAAAATTATTAAATACTCCGGGAGTACTATAATTATGTACTCCCTCTCTCTCACATGAATTGTGGGTCCCATTAATTAAATTTATAGTGGGACTTACAATTCGTGCGAGAGGAGAGAGTACGCATTTATGGTATTTCGGGAGTACTCAAGAATTACCCTAACTTGTGACCAATGGCATTAATTTTTTTTAACTCTCCATATCACTCTGCACTTTTGGCATGATAGTTACCTACAAATTCTTGTAACGTGAGAGGATAATGATCAAGTTTAATTATCAGAGCTACATGATGAACCGGATGTAACTAACTATAAACGCCTGCGCAGGCATCTGCTATTATAAATTAAGATGATATTCATATAATGCATCACGATTTTTAATGAACGAATTCTAGAGATAGATAAATAGTGGGTAGTCCATAATTTAATGCGTAACACAAAAGTCATATGATTCGTGTTCTTCCAAAAAAAAAAAAAATCAAATAAATTTTCATTCTCAAAAAAAAAAAAAAAAAAATGGCAAAAGTCAAATAATTTAAGTAAAGGGAGGAGGCAATGTCAACCCTAAGGGGTTGAGGAAAATTATTAAATACTCTGTAAGTACTATAAATGCATACTCCCTCTCTCTTATATAAATTGTGGGTCCTACTAATTAAATTTATGGTAAGACTCACAATTCGTGTAAGAGGGGGGGAGTACGCATTTATGGTATTTCGGAAGTACTCAATAATTACCCTAACTTGTGACCAATGGCATTAATTTTTTTTAACTCTCCATATCACTCTACACATTTGGCATGATAGTTACGTACAAATTCTTGTAACATGAGAGGATAATGATCGAGTTTAATTATCAAAGCATCCACAATGGTTCATGCCATCCCATCCTATTTTAACATCTTAAAAAGTTACTTTATTAATTATACAATACTATTTTACAATATACCCAGCATCTCATCTTTTATTTTACCATACTAAACATTAAAATAATATAAAAATATTTCTCACTTCTCTCTCTGATCTCTCTTTCTCTTACTCTGACAACCACCCACCACCACCACCACCACTATCCAACTTCTTAGTCACACCACCCACCTCTGTTGAGCAAAATCCAGCCAAAATCAAAATTCAAAATCCATAGCAAATCACTCGTCGATCTCAAATCCAAATCAAAATCAAAAATCAAAAATCAAAAATCAAAATCCAAAATCCAAAATCAAAATCAAAATCCAAAATCAAAACCAGAAACCCACCACCAACCCACGCTGCCGTTGCTGTTCCACCTGACCCACGCCCACATTAGTCACAAACCCACCACCGCTAGAAACCCACACAACTCGCCGATCTCCACTGCTAGAAACCCAAATCACTTGCCAATCTCCACCGCTAGAAACCACAAAAAATACCCCAAAAAATACCCAGAAGGGATGAGAGAGAAGAGAGAGGCTTGGTGTGAGAGTTTCAACGATGGAGAGAGAGAGAGAGAGAGAGGGATGAGAGACCGTGGAGAGAGAAAAGCCCGAGATTAAAGGGATTTGGAGATGGGTGGGTGAATCGGCAGCGATGGCGAGAGAAAGAGGGGATGAGAGGGAAGAGAGAGGCTTGGTGTGAGAAAGAGTTTCAACGATGAAGAGAGAGATAGAGATGAGAGATCGTGGAGAGAGAGAGAGAACTGATATTTACGCATAAAATATTAATATCTCTTTTACAATTGAGCTACAGTGTGATTCTACATTTAGAATCACACTGTAGCACAATTGCAATTTTTTTTGCAATAGTTAAACTTTACAAGTTTTGCTGGAGTGGGTCTTTTGGGCCTGAATGGTAAAATAGGCTTACATTTGGCATACAGCCTTTCCGCTGTGGATGCTCTCACTTCTTAATATTTCTAACGAAGAAATTTAAGATTCAAATCTCCTACCCTCTTATAAGTTATAGCTATTGAATTATAAAAATTAAATTAACCACATTTGTTGTTATTTGGGGAACCCTTGTGCAGCAACAGCATTTTTTTTTTTACAGTAAAAAATTAGGATTTTTCTTCAGCCCAAAGCTTCACGACGTGGTTTGAAAAGAAGAAGACCCAATGTACAATATAATGGAACGTTTGTCTTCTGCAAAAGGCTTCCAATTAAATTGGGGCCTGTGTTCCTTCTTGGATCTGTTAGTTGTTGACATCAATTTCATTTCTGCAATGGAAAAGGCCCATGAAACATATGTGTCGACCTACAGCTTGTGTTGGTAATGATAGTTAGAGTCATCGTGATTTCATATAATTAGTTGCTAATCTATGTGATGCACAGAAAAAATATTGATTTTGAAAAAAAATCCAACAATGAGTAAATAGACATTCTGAAAAAAAAAATAATTAATTGAAATTAATCTAAATAAATAATTAATCAACCAAAAATATAGCTTTTAATAAGAAAACAAAAAATCACATGAACCTAAATAAAAAATATTTAAGGTAAAGAATTAAGATTAACCTACTGATACGCAAATACCAAAAACCCCAAAACTTAAAACTTCAAAATTTAAAAAATCCCCAAATTCTACTTTAGAACCAAACCAAATTCAACAAATTTATATATAACATACCTAATAAAAATTTATCATTCCTTAGGTTGGAAGACATAGGTTACATCTTTGATTTTTCTCCAAAAAATTAAAGATGTTTTATCTGCCATGTACAATAAAAAAAAAATAATTAGTAGAAATTTTAATCCAAAAACCAAACCCACGATTATCAACGTGAGTCTCTTTTCTTTCAACGTTAGTCTTTTTTTTTTTTTTTTTTTTTTTGAGTCCTATCATAATTTTTGTTTTTATATAGATTATCAACGTTTGAGTTTGAGTTTAAGTTGGACTTGTTAGAGAGATAGAGTTTCACTCCTTATTAAGTTTTGATAAAATAAAAATAATTTTATTTAAAAAAATGATAATGATGAGTTTGAGTTTAAGTTGGATTTATTAGAGAGATAGAGTTTCACTCCTAGTTAAATTTAAACTAAAAAAAATTATTTAAATAAAATGATAATTTTATTTAAATATTGTGCTGATGTGGAAAATTGTGAGAGTTTCAGAGACTTCGGTTATATATATATATATATATATATATACTAGTTATTGGCTCGTGCATTGCACGGTTTTATGAAAAAACCTATAAAATATATGTATAAATAATTATATATTTTAATAATTATTATAACAAAATAAGTACAAATTTGTTAGTGACTTGAAGTATTGTTAAAAATAATATCAATGATTAAAAAATGTTAGAAGTATTTTTTTTCCTTTGGAAAATTTTTGAATACTTATTTGTACACTATGTTTTTAGAGTATTTTTGTTCTTCTTCGTCATTGTTCTTCGTTAAAATCTTTAGACATAGTATTATAAATATTGGCCACTTTTAAGAGATAGAACTATTTGAAGAATAATAACCTTTAATTTGTTCTAATTGTAGAACCTATCATAATTTTTGCTTCCTGTACATTGCACAATTTTATACATAAATTCATATAATACAAAATTTGTGGGGATCGGCCCAGAATAAAAGGTTGACTGGGCCCTGGGCCCGTCTGAGGACCCGTTCTTCCGAGGAGGCGTCGTGGTCCAGAATCCTTATTTAGGCCCACTGGGGCAAAGAGAACATGTCCGAGGAGAAATTCCTCCTCGAACATTCCAAAATCCGGGTCAAGGGTGCGCCCTAGCTACTGTAGTCCTCCCTCCAAGTACGTAAAAAGAAAGGAAACCCAAAATATCTCAGCAAAGGCTGCCTCCACCACATTAAATGCACCACAACTACTTTCCTGGCCGCATTAATGAAGAGAAGACCCCTCGAACATTCCAAAATCCGGGTCAAGGGTGCGCCCTAGCTACTGTAGTCCTCCCTCCAAGTACGTAAAAAGAAAGGAAACCCAAAATATTTCAGCAAAGGCTGCCTCCACCACATTAAATGCACCACAACTACTTTCCTGGCCGCATTAATGAAGAGAAGACCCCTGAACAGTGCTACCTTGGCCACTGCAACTCACAAAGAATTGATAAGGATGTATGATGGGACAGGTGCTCAAGTAGGGGTTTGGATGATCAACAAGTGTAAAGCCCAGATGATAAGAGATGGCCTATATAATATGTAAAGGTCCCCCAAGAGAGGGGAGAGGAAACAGAGAAAAAGAGAAGAGAAAACACTGTAGAGAAATTTTACTTGCATGAATTTGTGCCCATGAATCAAGTTGGAGACCATATCATTTGAGAAGGATCTCTCTTCACTACTATCTCCTTTTGTTCCTGTTTCTGTATCCCCTAAGCCCATGCAACAAACCATTTAAGCTAACTGGAACCAAGTTCTTTAGCCCATACTCTACAAAAAAATTCATTGTGTGGGACCTTTTGGGTCAAGACCTAACCAACAAGGATCAGGTCAACTAAAATCGTGTCCCTACAAAATTTATTTGAGAAACAAAAAGAAAATGAATAGTTTGAATTGTAAGAGAGACACTACGTGTAAATGAAAAAAAAAAATTTGCAGAGCTCTACATATAGATTACACACCTTTCTTAGGATGCTTGGAATCTTTTATGACAAACTTGGAAAACAAAATCAAGAAAAAAAATTAAATAGAGTAAAAAAAAAAAAAATTTGAACCATATAGATTGGAAAATTGTATATGAGTCTATGACCATTTAATACCAGGCTTTAAAATATATATTTTTTCTATAAAGAGCTATCATTTCCACTTTGATTTTACTACTTTAGTCAAGTAAGTTCCATAATCACAAGGAAAAAAAAAAACCTATTTTATAATGATGGTCCAAAATTTTGCAATTTAAAACCAAAAATATAAAAAGATTAATGAAGAATTTGTTGGGAATAGAAAATTATACTAATAATTAGCAAAAAAATATTAATTAATGTTGCAAACGGATACATAATTCTATGCACACTTTACATAAATAAATGCTGATATTCAAAATAAAAATAAAAAGTACAAAGGGAACAACATGAATAAATCATTCTTGAAAAAAATTATTTCATTTTGTTTGATAAATTATATAAAATAAATCCTATTAACTTAGTTTTAGTGCATTTAAATGATCAAGAAAAATAATGAAGCATATACTTTTGAGCCTAATCACATCTAGCAAAATAATAAAGCATTCAAAATATTGAAAGGCAATTTAAGTTCATATATGCTTGCATGAGATACATACTTGTCCATAGTAGCAATGGAAGCCTCATCTTTGAGATGAAGAATCAATGTAATGCTAATAAAAAATAAAAATAAATAAATAAATAAAAAAAGAGAGAAAGAGAACGTTGTTGATATATATATATAAATGATGCAAAAATTCATATCTAGTTAAACATCTAGATGATGAAAGACAACCTGCAAAAATGACAAATTTAACAAAAAGAAAAACATGGCTAGGTTCTTAGTTATGCTGACAAAATAACAAAATGTATCACAAATAATCAACAAATATTAAGCACTAAATCCAACACTACTTTCACTCTATCATCCTCATCATCATTGGTTACGGAATTAAAAACATTCAATCTCTTAATCAATTTGGCCTTCCTTTCCTCGTATGAAAGCTTCTTCAAGTCGAACCTCTTGTGTTCCTTTGGAGGCTGTTTCTCAGACTTCTTATTTTGATAGTTTTTTTTTTTTTTTTTTTTGGTTTAAAATGTTATCAATGTAAAAATTATCAAATTAATGGAGATATATACTATTTTTTGGCATAGATAAAGATTATCAAATTAATGGAGATATATATGATTTCTTGGGATAGATTTATATTAATCACCTCTTGAAGAATTTGGATTTTGCTTATCCTTAATAATCAAGTTTTGTAACTTGATATTTTGATAAAATAATATTAATTTAATAATAATAATAATTAATAAAATTAAGTTGCAACTTAAGGAAAATAGAAACAACAAAAACGTGGGATGAGATTTAAATTTAGAAATTTTTTAAAATAAACTTTTAATTAGAGTAGAATTAAAATTTTGAAAATTTAGATGATAAATATTATCTAAATTAAATTTTTGCATGTTAAATATTATCCCTTAATTTAAGAAATATATCCTAACAAATAAAAAAATAATGTTAATTAGATAATATATATTATCTAAATTAAATTTTTGTATGTTAAATATTATCCCTTAATTTAAGAAATATATCCTAACAAATAAAAAAAATAATGTTAATCTAATTTTATTTAATGATAAGAATGAACTAAAGTCTTGGTAGTATACTATTCCTTTTTAGTTCTTTAAAAATCTAAAAATTTAATAAAATTTCTGCAATTTGGTGAAGACATGTGACGTAACCACGGCGTCTAAGCCCAACTTTTATTATATATAATTAGTTAAAGGCCCATGCGTTGCACGGTTTTATGATAAAATTTATAGAATATATGTAAAAATTATTATTATATTTTACTAATTATTATAACAAAATAAATAATTCTTATAAATAAATAAATAATTCTTATTAGTTGTATTATAATATTATTTTTAGTTACATGTATCAAACTATTTGCATACGAATTTTGCATTTAATGAATCTACATATGATTGCAAACCTTTCTTAGGATATGCTTGAAATCTTTTATGACAAACCTGGAAAAAAAAAATCAAGAAGAAAATTAAATTGAATTTAAAAAAAAAAAAAAATAGAACCATATAAATTGTAAAGTTGCATATGAGTCTATGACGGCTTTAAAATAAAATTTTAAAAAATAGCTCATTTCAACTTTTATTTTAGTCAAATAAGTTTAGTCAAATAAGTTCGATAATTGCAAAGGAAAAAAAACCCTATTTTATAGTGATGGCTCAAGAGTAAAAATAATCAATGCACAACAAAATTGATATTGGAAGAATGATGACTTTTTAAAGGTTATGAAAATTCAGGAATTAAAGTTCCAAAATTTTACAATTAAAAACAAAAAAAAAAGGATTAATGAAAATTTGTTAGGAATAAAAAATAATACTAATAATTAGAAAAACATATTAATTAATGTTGCAAACCAATACATAATACTATGCATACTTTACATAAATACGTATTAAGTGATAATATTCAAAATACAAATCTAAAAAAAGAAAAGAAAAAGGGAACAACATGAATAAATCCAAATTGAAAAAATAAATTTCATTTTGTTTAAAAAAATTATATAAAAATCCTATTAACTTAATAGTGGTGTATTTAAATGATCCAAAAAAATAATAAAGCATATACTTTTGTGCCTAATCACATCTAGCAAATAATAAAGCATTCAAAATATTGAAAGGCAATTTAAATTCATGTATGCTTGCATGAGATATGTACTTGTCCACCATTGCTGGGAAAAAACACAAAAACAAAGAAGAGAAATACATACCTGTAATACTTTGGATGGTAGGTTTGATAAAAACTTCATGGATTTCACAAACATCAAATTGCCTAAGTAAGAAGAAAAAAAAAACCAAAAAACAAAGGAGAGTTAGATTATTAAACAACATAGAAATTATATAAAAGAATGAGAATTATTAATAATAATGGGGGAGAGAAAAGAAGAAGAAGTTGTTATGCTTAAGAATATATAAGAATACACGGAAAAACAGAATACACATAGAAAATTTTTAGTTGTAAGGAAGTTAGATTTCTAATCACTGTAGGAATTATAAGAGAAGAAGAGTTAATTTAGGATATATGTTTTATCCACAAAATAAAAATGTCATATAGATTGAATGAAAAAAAAAATGTTGACAACAATGACATGAACATAAGTAATAATAAAAAATAATGAAAAGAAAAGAAGAAAAGAAGAAGAAGAAGAAGAAGAAGAAGAAGTAAGTAAATGTGAATGATGCTAATAAGGAAATAGGATAGATTTTTTTTAAAAAAAAAGTTATAATCAGTTTAGAATTTTAAAGTTATATAAAGAAGAAAAAGAAGTAAAACTCAATGTAACTTATTTTTTTAAAGTTATCTAAAGATGATTTATTTACAATTTTTTTTAAAAATATTTCAGGCACTTAATCTGAAAATTTTTAGATAAAAATGTGTCATCTATATCAATTATCGTAGGCCTGGGCCTCAAGTGTATCAATTAGTTAGAACTCTACATGAACGTTAATCATAATTCTATATTAAATTTTAGTGTTTATCCAAAGAATAAAAAAGTAAATGAAGGGATTGGATGAAGAGTTTGGATTGTAATCAAATTAAAGTTTTTAATCAACGTAGAAATTATAGGAGAAGAAGATAACAACAAAAAGAATTTATATTTATTAGCTAGATTGATATTAGATTTTTTTTTTTTTTTTTTTTTAATTCTTACGTGAAGCAGTAATTTTTTTTTTTTTTTTTTTTTGCAGTATTTTTTTTAGAGATGTGGGGGCCTGTCAGTCAACAGGCCCATTAAGGTCAGGATCGTTGGGCCTGTGGCCCATCCGAGGATGCATATCCGTTCGAGGAGGCCAAGTCAAGTCACAAGGCAATTACCGAAGGGGGGTGGTGGTCAATATCATGAAGGTAGAGTTTTGTATTCGTCCGAGGACGCCATACTCCTCGATAGTATATGTCCGAGGACGATCAGGACGCGATCTTGTTGCAACCGGATCTCAGAATTATGTCACCATTGAAGATAGGATAACAGACCAAGGGTAAAAGAGAAAAGACAAAATAAATATCTATAACTACAGCTGCCTCCGCATTAATTACCTCTCAACCAACTCTCTGGCCGCATTAATGTGGAGGTGATACCTGAACAGTAAGGAGGCAGCCTTACAGCTGCCCATAGGAAGTTCCAGGAGGTGCTAGATGGGACAAAAAGAAATCTTCCGAACCCAACCTACACGTGTGTGGTGAGGATGGAACACAAAGGATGGTATATAAACTGAAAGAAGAACGTGCAAAGGGGGATCGAAAACAAAAAAAGAAAGAAAGAAAACATAGACTGAAGAAGAAGAACGTAAAGAGAAAAAGAACTGTATCGATTACCAAAACAAAATGACCGTTGGGCCAGCTCTGGGCCTTCGAGACACGTGAGGGTGAATCTTTTCATTACGAAAAAGTTAACCTAGTTCTTAACTCCCACCCTCTACAAATTATATTGTCTGGGTCTATTTACGTGCGAACCCAGTATCGTTTTGGGTCGTTACAAATTGTGTCCTTACAAGATATAAAAATGAATTAAAGTCCTGATTTTTTGAATTAGAGATAAGAATGAATTAAAATCCTGGTAGTATACTATTCTTTTTTAGTTCTTTAAAAATCTAAAAATTTAATAAAATTGATGTTATTTGGTGAAGCCACTTGGTGCAACCATGGCTTCTAAACCCAACTTTTATTATATAGTATATGATATTATACGATATAATATGATATACTATAGAGTTAAGCCCATGCGTTGCATGGTTTTATGTTAAAACTTGTAGAATATATATAATTATTATAACCAAATAAGTAATTATTATAATGAAATGAATAAATTGCATTGGTATAACAACCATCAAATATAAAATGATAGCACCTTAATACAAAATTATCTTCTAACATACCTGTAGGAACCAAGTATGAGGCTGCTAGGCCTTAAATCACTTGGGCTCACAATTTATTTGTAGTGGGCTTGAGGATTTCCTACTCTGGGTCGTTCTCGGCAGAGAGACTCAAAGCAACACTCAGTTTATACTTTCTCACTTGACTGTTTTCTCTCTGTTTTTCTGAACCCCTCTTCCTTCCAAACTTCTGCTATTTATAGCCAAGGTTAGAGGTGAGATTACGACTTCAGCCTCTGTTAGTGCTATTGACGGTCTAGTATTATCTAATTTAAGTAGATTTTTAGGTGAGAGTAGGGTGCAACAATTATGGCCTTGGAACTTGGTTCTAGCTTAGCTGATAGTGCTCGGTAATGCAGTTTACCGAGCATATCATAATTTACCCGGACACAGTTAATACGCTTGTTCGGGAAAGCATATGCCGAGCACTCATCGGAATTCAAGGCCCAAAATTGGTTTTTGCACTAAGGCAGATACAAGAAGGGCTTAGGACAATGGGGCTGTTCCTGTTGGGCCTGGGCCCAAAGGCCTATATGGGTCTTAGGATCTCGGTGCCGTACAATAGCCCCCCCTTGTTCATACTCGGTTACTGGGAAGAATCAAGGAGTTGGCCGAGCCTTTTGACCTCGGAGACTTTTATGGCCTGGGAATCGTGGTTATGGTTCCTAATTAATGCTCATCTCAAAAGACGCGCCGTTTCACGGCGCCAGGTATAGTTGTCATTATTGCCTGACGCTTCGTGAACCGGAACGACGCGTATACTGGTTACGTTTGGCATCCGCAGGGTCGTTCGTAAATCGTGCCCATTTACTGCTTGATTAAACGCTTCTTTGCCCCCCCCCCCTCTTTCTGACTCTATAAATAGTTCCCCATAGAACATTCTCTCATTTTTCCTCCACCTCTGATATTTCGTGCTTACTCTCTACTGACCAACTCTCTGTGTGCTTACTCTCCTGCCCAGTGTTCTCTTCCTCCTTAGAACCCAAAATAAGTTTTTCTTCCTTTTTCTATTCCTTCAGCTTATTTCTTCAAGTTCCCTTTCATAGCATTTGGGTGTTATAGATGGGTTACTCTTACCTTCTAGAGTCCCCGGATGCCTTAGCCACCTTTAGGAGCACATTTAGTATTCCCGATGACGTGGATGTGGCTTACTGCCACGAGAGTGATATTGCTCTCCACCGAGGGTTTGGTACAGCCTTTTTTCCTCTGATGGCAATCTTAGAAGGCGGGGTTAGGTTCCCCGTGGATCCCCTTTTGACCGATACACTTAGGTATTACGGGTTGTGTCCCGACCAGCTGCCCCCCAACTTTTACCGGGAAGTTAGCTGCGTCAGTAGGTTGAACCATTCTTCAATTTACAGTTAAATTACCATGACATTAACCACATGTATAGACTCTGTGGAAACAAAGCTTCCAACTATTACCTAAAGGCACAAGATAATCGGGTACGGCTGATATCATGCCTGCCTGATTCGAACAGGAACTCCGCCGGGGAGTTCGTTCGGGTGCGCGGCAATTGGTTTGCCGGGGACGTCCTTTGCCCCCTTTCACGGCGTGAAGTGGGTTTGTACCAATCCCTTGATCTAACTATTTTCCTCCGCTTTTCCTTTTCTTTTAATGGAATAAATCTTTATAATCAGATACTGATATGGCACCTGTTCTTTTGCAGACGGCAAAGTGTTAGTTCCGGACATTAGAACCGTCCACGCCAAGGATTTGAACTTCATCCTTCGCTCCGAGATATACGTGCATTGGGACGGACAACTCCGAGCTTTGCACCTGATCCTCGGGGTAGAGCCGGTTTACTCCACGTGGCAGAATTTTAAGCAAGCACTTCTGGTTGACAACCCCCTGCTGTCATACATAGACGTCCGATACGTGAGTTTCCTGCTGCCGACGCTTACAACCGGGGAGGCGAGAGATTTTGGACGGCGTTTCACCTGCTCGGACGAGCTAGCCCCATTGCGAGACGAGTCCGCGGAACGCGTGTCTCGGGGCCTTAGGGAGTTAGCCAACGAAGCTGTCCAACAAGAGGGCCTTGTTCAAGAGCAGCCGCAGCCCAAGAATCCTCCGGCCAAGACTCAGCAACCAGTGGTTGAAGCAGCTGCCCAGTCGATTGAAGCTATCCATCCTGGCGGAAGGATGGTGTTAAGGAAGGTCATGACCATTGACCGTTTCATGCCCGATGCACGGCAACCCAACCAGCCCCCACCTTCTTAGGGTCGGGGCCAGGGGCCTCAGCCTCCACCCTCTTCGCAGGCTGGACGGGCCTGTAAGAAACAGAAGGTAACCGATCAACCCTCCACGGGCCCGGGGGATGCCGTCGTCCAGACTCCTCCCGAACCAACAGGGGGAATCATTATCCGTGAGCCGCCAACCCAGGCTAGTACAGGGGTTGCGTCCTCCTCTCAAGTGGCTCCAACGTGGAAGCCCAAGTTCCTATTGGACGGCAAGCCGCTGCCTTCAACCGCCTGTGTTCGGATGTAGGAGAAGGGCGAGGGCGGCCGTATTGCCCAAACTTTGGCCGAAGGTCTTCTTCTTCCTGAGGACGTGCATGCCTTCGAGGAGGGATCTGAGGAGTCTGTGGGGTGTCGGTTAGAGTGGCACGCCATTGCGGTAATTACTTAGTTTATTTTTCTACATTCACTTCTGTTTATTAACTTTTGTGCTTGCTAGGTTGCCCAACTGGCTCACATAGTCGCCAGTCGGACACGGGATCTCGCTAAGGAAGTTGAGCGCGAAAAGGGAGTGCGGGAGTCAGCGGCCAAAACGGCGAAGGAAAAGCTCAAGGTAGCTGAGTCCGCCGAGAAGAAGGCTGCTGCTGCGGAGAAGAACAGGGCATTGGCCGAAAAGAGGTGTGCGAAGCTCTTGGCCAAGCAGAATGAGACGGAGGTCAAGTTAGCTGAAGCCATCAGCCTCAATACTGCCAACGCCGAGGAGTTAGCCGACCTTAGGGCAGCCCTGGCGGCCGCGGAGCAAAAATGGTATAACGAAGGCTTCGCTGATGCCGAGAGGTCTGTAGAGCCGGTAGTGGCTCAGGCTCAGAACCTAGGCTTTGAGGCCGGGTGGTTCGCCGCTCTCCAAGCACTGGGTGTTCCCGAGGATTCGCACCTGAGAGACCCCGGCCAAATTCCCTTTCTGAGCCCTGTTGCTGCCATCCAGGAACAACATGAAACCCCAGCTACTATTGACGAGGAGGAAATGGCAAGCATGAGGGAGCTGGTAGAACAAATTGACGCTCATGCCGAGCCTGAGGACATGGAAGCCACCAGCATCCCGACTGTGCAGGAGCTTCTCGGTGAAGGCTCGCATTTCCCCCTGACCGACCAGCTAGAAGCGACGGACCCGGCCCGATCCTCCAGCTGATTTTCTTACAGCCCTTTTATGCTTTTACTTGTTTTTATTATATTTCTAATTTAATGGTTTATTTGCCTAAGGCACCGGGATGTGGTGCATGAACAATTACCTTTATTTGTTTGATTGGTAAAATACTTTCCGTTTGACTTTCATTTTAATCCGTTTGAATGAATTTCCGTCTATTTGTATATTTCACGTGGATTATGCCAGTGTTTTGGCCATTTAATGGAATGATACTCCCAAAACCTATTAGCGGTTCCAGTGTTTTTCCTTGGTGGCGATAAGGCTTTCCTCCTGCTCGGTGGATTTAGCTTAACCGAGAGCCAGGCTTCTGTCCTTTGTGTTTTTAGCCATAAGGTCTTAACCTGCTCGGCGATTTTAATCGAGTCGAGTGTCAGGTCTCTGTCCTTAGAGATTTTAGTTGTAAGGTTTCCCTCTGCTTGGCGATTTTAATAGAGTCGAGGGCCAGGTTTCTGTCCTTAGAGATTTTAGTTGTAAGGTTTCCACCTGCTCGGCGATTTTAATCGAGCCGAGGGCCAAGTTTCTGTCCTTAGAGATTCTAGTTGTAAGGTTTCCACCTGCTCGGCGATTTTAATCGAGCCGAGGGCCAGGTTTCTGTCCTTAGAGATTCTAGTTGTAAGGTTTCCACCTGCTCGACGATTTTAATCGAGCCGAGGGCCAGGTTTCTGTCCTTTGAAATATTAGTTATAAGGTTTCCACCTGCTCGGCGATTTTGATTGAGCCGAGGACCAGGTTTCTGTCCTTACAGATATTATTTGCAATTCTCTTGGTGTGCAGTCACGGAACCAAAAACAGCATATACAAATAAGTTCATCATAATCTTGATTTTAGCGAAATACAAGTCCTGGCTTACACGGATGATCATGCGTAGAATTTCTTTAAGTTGTTGGAGTTCCACGGCCGGGGAAGCGACCTCTCGTCGAGGTCTTCCAAGTAGTAGGCCCCTGCGCCCGCGATGGCTGTAACTCTGTATGGTCCTTCCCAAGTTTGAGCAAGCTTCCCTGCAGCTATGTCTCGCATGTTTCCCACAACCTTTCTTAGCACTAGTTCTCCGGCACTGAATTCCCTTCCTTTTACATTTCGGTTGTATCTTTGGGCTAGTTTCTGCTGATATTCGGCGAGCCGTATGGTCGCGGCCTCCCTGCATTCTTCTAGCCAATCCAAACGCTCCATCATCAGGTCGGCGTTCTGGACGGGGTCAAACCCTGCGACCCGTGCGCTGCATAAACTCACCTCGGTTGGTATCACTGCCTCCGCTTCGTACGTCAAAGAAAACGGGGTTTCCCTCGTGGATCTTCTGGGGGTCGTGCGGTAAGCCCACAATACACTGGGTAGCTCTTCCGCCCATCTTCCTTTCGCCCAGTCCAACCTTCTCTTGAGCCCGTTCAAAATAGTCTTGTTCACTGCCTCAGCTTGACCGTTGCTTTGTGGGTAAGCCGAGGTTGAATACTTGTTCCTGATGCCGAGTTCGCTGCAGAAGGTCCGAAAAGCTTTGCTGTCGAACTGTAACCCATTGTCTGTTACAAGCGAATTTGGCACCCCAAACCTTGTGACTATATTTTTCCATACAAACTTTTTCACGTCAGTATCCCGGATATTGGCCAAGGCCTCAGCTTCTGCCCACTTTGTGAAGTAATCTACAGCCACCAATACAAAACGGCGGTTCCCTGTTGCTCGGGGGAATGGTCCGAGGATGTCAAGCCCCCATTGCGCGAACGGCCACGGGCTACTGACGGGATTTAGACGTCCTGCAGGCTGATGGATCAAAGGGGCGTGCTTTTGACACTGTTCGCAGCTCCGAACATATTCAGCGGCATCCTTCTGCATCTGTGGCCACCAAAACCCCTAGGTCATCACTCTGTGTGCTAAAGACCGTCCCCCAACATGTCCGCCGCACACTCCCTCATGTAGCTCGGTCAGAAGCTTTCTGACATTCTCGGGATGTAAGCACAAAAGGTAAGGGCCTGCGAAGGACGTTCGGTACAGATTGCGGTCCGAAGACAGCCAGTACCGGGGAGCCACCCGACGAATCTTGTTGGCCTCGTCTTCATCCTCCGGAACTTTATCCTCGGCTAGGAAATCTATGATCGGGTTCATCCAACACGGATTAGCCACTTCTACCTGCGCAACCTCTACTCTGGCTTGGTCGGGAATACTCTTCACACTGATACTTGGCTCCCTTATAAGTTTTATTGTGACTAGCCGTGGCGTATCCTCGGTAGCCGATGAGGTTAACGTGGCAAGGGAGTCGGCGTGCTTGTTTTGTGATCGAGCTACGTGGGACACCTTTACCGTTCCAAATTGACCGATAATCTGCTTGGTCGCACTTAGATAAGCTTTCATTCGAGAGTCCCGAGCCTCAAAGTCTCTTGTGATCTGATAAACAACCAGTCGAGAGTCCGAATAAATCTCTACATCTTTTGCGCCCAGATACAATACGGCCCTCAAACCCACCAGTAGGGCCTCATACTCGGCTTCATTGTTTGAGGCATTGAATCCCAATCTGAAGGAGTGTTCCAATCGTATGCCCTCAGGGGTGACTATGACAATACCAGCCCCGGCCCCCATAGCATTTGAAGCGCCGTCCACAAATACCTTCCACGGGCGAATTTCTGCACTACAGATTACCTTGCCGTCGTTTTGGGTGTGAATTCTGCGATGAAATCTGCGAGAACCTGTCCCTTCACCGAGCTTCTAGGTCGGTATCTTATGTCAAACGATCCCAACCGAGTCCCCCATTTGGCAATTCGGCCTGTGAAGTCTGATCTCTTTAACAGTGACTGTAATGGATACTCGGTGAGGACGAACACCGTATGAACCTGGAAGTAATGTGGCAACTTCCTCGTGGCGTGCACCAGGGCTAAAACTAACTTCTCCAGGGGCAAGTACCTTGTCTCAGCATCTACCAAGGTTTTGCTTACGTAATACACTGGCATTTGTACTCCTTGGTCCCTTAGTAACACAGCACTTACGGCATGCTCGGTGACCGAGAGGTACATAAACAAATCCTCCCCGGGCTCCAGGGCCGTTAACCTCGAGGCCTTTGCCAAGTATTCCTTCAGCTCTCGAAAAGCCTCATCACATCCTTCGTCCCAACGAAACCCCTTCCACTTCTTCAGAAGTTGATAAAACGGCCGGCAGCGATCGGCAAACTTGGAGATGAATCGGTTCAGGACGGCTAACATTCCAGTGAGCACTTGCACCTCCTTAGGATTGCTTGGTGGTTTGAGGCGGTTCATGGCCTCTATTTGGTCGAGGTTAGCCTCAATTCCCCGAGTAGAGATCAGATAACCCAGGAACTTACCAGCCCCCACTCCGAAAGTGCACTTCTCGGCATTCAGGCGCAATTTGTGCCGCCGTAGTATCTCGAATACTCCCCGGAGGTCTTCCGTATGCTATGACTCTTTTCTGCTTTTTACCACCATGTCGTCAATATAAACTTCAACCGTGCATCCAATTTTTTCTCGGAACATTCTCGTCATCATTCGCTGGTACGTGGCTCCGGTGTTCTTCAATCCAAACGGCATGACCTCGTAGTGATAGTTTGCATTCGGGGATATAAATGCTATCTTTTCTCGGTCCTCGGGCGCCAAGGCAATCTGGTGGTAGCCTTGGAAGGTATCCAGGAAGCTCATCCTCGGGTGCCCATACGTGGCGTCTACTAGTTGATCAATCTTGGGCATTGGGAATGGGTCCTTGGGACACGCCCTGTTCAAGTCTGTGAAGTCCACACAAACTCTCCATTTGCCGTTCTTCTTCTTCACTACGACAGTGTTTGCTAGCCATCTCGGGAAGAATATTTCTTTTATGACTCCGGCCTCCTTCAGCCACTGGACCTCCAGGTTTACTGCATCGACGTGTTCTTTTGATGCTCTTCTCTGTTTCTGCTTCTTCGGGGGAAATGATGGGTCCACGTTGAGTTTGTGGACAATGAACTCGGGATCTACGCCGGGCACTTCATATGGGTTCCACGCGAAAACATCTACATTTTGCAAAAGGAACAACAACATCTTTACCCTTTCCCGGTCATTCATGCTTGTGCTTATATGGAAATACCTGTCAGTATTTGGAAGAATTCTAACCTTCAATACCTCCTCGGCCACATCCGCCTCTGTTTCCCCTTGGGGTCTCTGTAATTGCTATGAAGTTTCTTTCTCGGCCTGCTCAGCTTGTCCGAGCTGTTCATTTTTCCATCTGACCGCGGCGACAAGGCACTACCTCGCCACTTGTTGGTTCCCCCTCACCTCGACAACTCCATACTCAATGGGAAATTTTACTTTTACGTGGAGGGTGGACGGAACAGCCTTCATGGCGTGGATCCACGGCCTCCCCAGGATTGCGGTGTATGGTGAGAATGATTGGACTACTATGAAGGTAACTATAACTCCCTTGCCTTCCATGTCCACCAGGAGAGAGATTTGTCCCTCGGGAATTACGACTCTCTCGTCAAATGAGACTAGCGGTGTGTCATACTTCGCCAAATCCTGGGTCTTTAATCCGAGCCCTTCGAAGAGGTCTGAGTACATAACGTCAGCTCCGCTTCCTTGATCAATCATTACCCTCTTCACCAAGAACCCGCCTATCCGGGCCGTCACCACCAAAGCATCGTCGTGAGGTTGGACCGTTCCTTCCAAATCGTCTTCTCCGAATGAGATGGTCAGCCGTCCAACTTTCTTCTTCTTCTCGGCTGATTCTCCTCCCGTACAAGTCACTGTTAATACCCTTTTTGCTGTTGCTGTTCCTCTTGGTGCAGCATGGATGACTTCAATTACCCCCAGTGGAGGCAGGAGGAGGTTCCTTTTCTGTTGGACGCCCTATCCGGATTCTCGGTCAGTGGAGTCTACTACAAATTCTTTCAGGTACCCTGCCTTTACTAGCTGCCTGAGATGATCTTTTAATACCCGACACTGCTCGGTGGTGTGTCCTTTATCTCTGTGATAGGTGCAGTATAGGTTTTGGTTCCTCCGAGATGGGTCGCCCCCCATTTTGTTTGGCCACCTAAAGAATGACTCGTTTTTTATCCGCTCCAAGATTTTGTGCACGGGCTCTTTAAATGCCACATTAACCCCTTCGATTTACACCTCTGGTTCCTGCATTCTGAAGTCTTTTTTTGGTTTTGTCGGCAAAACGCCTTGCCGAGATCTCCCAATTAATGGAGCTTTCCCCCTGCTCTGCAGCCGGTCGTCCTCCAGGCGTTTGTACTCCTCTATGCGTCTCATCAGTTGCCTCATATCCTCGGGGGGTCTTTTCGTCAACGACTCCCGTAATTCAGAGTCTTCGGGGAGCCCCATCCTGAAGGTGCTTGCCGCAATTTTCTTGTTCCCTCCACCAATCTCGTTGTAGAGTTCCCAGTATCGGCTGGCATAACTCCGAAGGGTTTCCCCGACCCTCATCTTCATGGAAAGTAGCGCGTCAACTGGCTGTTGCACTCGGTTGCATGTCACGAATCTGCTGCCGAACTCTTGAATCAGCTCGGCAAAGCTATGTATGGAGCCTTTTCGTAACCCATTGAACCATCTCAGGGCCATTGAGCCGAGACTAGAGGGGAATACTTTACACATCAATGCATCATTGTTTGCATGCAAAGACTCATGTGGATGTAATGACTGACATGCTCCACGGGGTTTGTCCTCCTCTCATAGGAATTGAATGGCAGTCGCGTGAATCTACTTGGCATAGGGGCCCGTTCAATCTCATCGGAGAATGGAGACCAGGCTGCCATCCGCAAGGCTCGGCTCATGGCGTCCATGGCGGCATTGTGGTGCCGCCGTTCCTCCGGCGATTCTGATCCTCGGTCATCGTATCCATGCGACCGTGAACGGTCCCGTTGATGACGTGGTTCCCGGGAGTGCCGGTGTGACTCTTGAGAGCGTGATTGGTCTCAGAACCGTTGCGTACCAGATCGGCTAGAGCCCTCCTCGCCCCGATTTCTCCTTTGCTGGGGGTTGCGATTCCTTTCTTGGCGCCGACCCCTTGCTTCCAGCTTCAAATCCATTACCAATCTGCGCAACCGCTCCAGCTCTCGGTCTCTATCATCATACTGCCGATGCGCCGAGACGCCTGAGACCGTTCGGTGTGTCTGGGCCGACCCTTCTCCCAATCCGGACCTTTCCTCTCCTCTTGGGTGATCCCTATCCTCCCGCTGTTTCTTCCTTCTCTCCCTCCACGTCGATCCCCGAGAAGATCCTATGGAATTGCTCGGTGCACGCCCTCCTGAACGCTCCTCAAACATTTCCCTTGTTTAAGTCTCAGTCGAACCACAGCTTCGTAGGAGAGCCCCACGGTGGGCGCCAATTGTAGGAACCAAGTATGAGGCTGCTGGGCCTTAAATCACTTGGGCTTATAATTTATTTGTAGTGGGCTTGAGGATTTCCTACTCTGAGTCGTTCTCGGCGGAGAGACTCAAAGCAACACTCAGTTTATACTTTCTCACTTGACTGTTTTCTCTCTGTTTTTCTGAACCCCTCTTCCTTCCAAACTTCTGCTATTTATAGCCAAGGTTAGAGGTGAGATTACGACTTCAGCCTCTGTTAGTGCTATTGACGGTCCAGTATTATCTGATTTAAGTGGATTTTTAGGTGAGAGTGGGGTGCAACAATTATGGCCTTGGAACTTGGTTCCAGCTTAGCTGATAGTGCTCGGTAATGCAGTTTACCGAGCATATCATGATTTACCCGGACACGGTTAATACGCTTGTTTGGGAAAGCATATGCCGAGCACTTATCGGAATTCAAGGCCCAAAATTGGTTTTTGCGCTAAGGCAGATACAAGAAGGGCTTAGGGCAATGGGGCTGTTCCTGTTGGGCCTGGGCCCAAGGGCCTATATGGGTCTTAGGATCTCGATGCCGTACAATACCAATTGTGCTATAATATCATTTGTAGTTAGATGTATCAAACTATTAGCATATGAATTTTATATCTAATGAATCTACAATATAAGTGATTTGTAGTATTGTTAACAATAATATTAATGATTAAAATCTTTAGACAAAGTAACATAAAATTGGCCACTTTTTAAAGATAGAACTATTTGAGGAATAAAACCTTTGTTCTAATTTAAAAAAAAAAAAAAAAAAAAATTGCAAAGTTCTACATCTAGATTACAAACCTTTCTTAGGATGCTTGAAATCTTTTTTGACAAGCCTGAAAAAATAAAAAATAAAATAAATAAACAGGGTTAAAAAAAGAAGAAGAAGAAAAAAAAACGGTACCATATAGATTGCAAAATTGTATGTAAATTTAATAGTCTATCAACTTACATATATATTGGACAACAAAATAATTAAATTGGATCAAACTATTAACATATGAATTAGATCAAACATAAGGATATTACCCCCTCAAAAAAAGAAAAAAAATAAGGAAATTAGCTTAAACAAAAAGCAAATACAATTATTCAAATACATGTGCACTTAGAAGTTCAATGAAAAATTCCCGAGATGGTTTTTCATATAAAAATTGTGGCTGATAAATAAGAAGTAGATAGAGAGAAAGAAATTTACCTGTTAGTACGACAAAGTCATCCTTCTTTGGAACTTAATTCCAGTTGGTGGAATTAAAGTCTTCTTTTATAGGGCTGGCCAAGGAATTTAATTCCCAATGTGTAGTTAAGATTAGTATCTCTAGGAAAAGAGTTTATCTGAAGGAGGAGATAAGCCCAGCTTTTATTATATATAATATAATATAATATGATATGATATGATATGATATAGATATAAATAAGGACTAAAGATGTGATAATTTGTTCTTGGCATTATGGGAATCTGTACATTTTTCATAGCAATTGGTTCTCTACTGCTTTTTGCTTCATCTTCTTGTTTGATGATGTTTCTTGGGATTGAGAGACTCATTCTTGTAAATTTTTCCCATTCATTTTCTTGATGAGGAAAATCTTTTTTCTATTTATGAACCCAATTTTCTATAAAATAAATATTTTTTCTTAAGCTTACCGCACCCTCTCTCTCTCTCTCTCTCAAAATTAATTATTTAATAAATAAAAACTATTTTCTTTTCAACAATTAGCCAAAAAATAAAGAAAAATATGAGCGAAAATTTTTATCTCGGGATGAGCTTTAAATTAGTTCATAGAGGAGGAGGAGCAGAGCTTGTTGTCTTCGTAATTCCTAAAAATTTTGAATATCTACGTAACACATTTTTTGTGTGTTATATTGGTCTAGCATAAATATCTTCATTTTTTTTTGGTGCTAAATGCATAAGCATCTTCATTTACCAATGGTAGCACAAGAAGGATACATGCGAATACAAGTCATTTATATCATTTTTTGTATTATATTTTATATTCTACCAATCACAACTTGTTATGTATTTTTTTTTTTTTTAATTTTAGTTATTTTATAAGGAAAATAAAATAAATACATAGTAAGTTATGACTGGTGGAACATAAATTAGAACACAAAAAATTTGTATTTGATGCATTTAAAGTTGATTGACCTAAACCCAAATGGGTTGACAATGCTATGATATAAGTTAAGTTGGCCAGCCCTAGACCCAATTTTCCCTAACTTTAGATCCACACTGTAACTAATAACTTATATATATATATATATATATATATATATATAAACAAGTTCATGCAAATACTAAAACTCTTTCGTAACACATAAACATCTTTCTATTTTGTTAGTTTTATTAAAGGGCAAGATCATGATTAAAGTTACTGTAGGGGTGATAAGTCCAGTAGTATGTATCTATGTATATATTGGGTCGGGAGCCCAATCTGAAGACATTAAGTAATCTGAGAACGAGTAAAACATTTTCATGGAAGTCCGTGTTAGTGAATGAAAAGGTGAGGTTTGGTCATAAGAGTTCAAGAAGGTGGTCTGAGGATGAATGCATCATCAGCTGAGCAAAGGCGAGGCCCGAAGGTGTGGTCTGCTATCCAGGGCAACGTTCCAGGAGGCTTTGGTGATAAGGACAAGCATCCTGGAAGCACATGATAGAGGAAAGCCATATAATATCTAAGAGAAAGCTGCTACCATTGCATTGAATGCTCTATAGCTAACTCTCTGGCTGCATTAAGGAGGAAGTGATACCTGAACAGTAATTTTCAGCTTTACAGTTGCTCCTCAAAAACTTTAGGAAGATGCTAATGGGACAAAGATCAACATTAACAATCTAATCTACACATGGAGGGTAAAGATGAAAGAAGGAAGATAGTATAAAAATAGAAAGAAGACCTTAAGGGAAAGGGATCAGAAAAAAATAAAATAAAATAAAATGCTGTAGCAACAAGAACTGTGTTTGTAATCAAATTCAAGAGATATATACAAGAACTGCTCTCCTCGGATTGTGCTGAGGATGATTTTATTCAGATAAAACCAGTCTATCTTTACTTTGTTGTCATCTGGATCCATTATAATTGTTACCCAACTCATTAGAACCTACTTTTCTAACCAACTCTCTACAAATTCATTGTATTAGGCTCTTTGAACCTAGATCCTTTTACCTTTTGGGCTTAGGAATCAAATTGTGCCCTTACAATTGGTGCCGTCTATGGGGATTACTTGAGCTTTTTCGAGTTCAATGTCCAACTATGGTGGGTTCGAGGCCAAACCAAGGGAAATCTGTAGGTTCCCAACGTCAGGATCAGTTCCTCAACCTCGAGCGAAGAAGGGTCCGGGAGTTTAGCGTGCATACCACGCACACTGGTGGAAGTTAGTCTTGAGGTGAAAGTCACCTCTCTCAAGAAAAGAATACTAGGATCACGCAACTGGAGATTGATCGTTTGCACAGAAGGTTACGCTGTGAGCAACGTAGAGGAACCCCTTCAAGCTTTGACCCCTCTTCTAACGACGATAGTGATAATAGCTACTGTCCCAGGTCCAGGACTCCTCCCAGTGAGTCCTTTTCGTGTAATTAGGATTGTCATTATAGGTGGAGAAGGGAGAATCCATCTCACTAGGGTCTGAGCAATGACGCTATAGACAGGGCTTTAAATTAAATTTCCAAGTCACCTTTTACCTGTAGGATTGAAAGTGGAAAACTTTCTCGGCGGTTTACTTAGCCAACATTCATCATGTACAATGGCAGAACGGACCTAGTGGAGCATGTTAACCAGTTTAACCAGAGGATAGTCGTTCATTCCAAGAATGAGGCCTTGATGTGCAAAGTGTTCCCATTTAGTCTGGGGCCTGTGATGATGAGGTGGTTCGATGGTTTGAGAGAGGGCTCTATTAGCTCCTTTAAGGAGCTCACCAGGGCATTCGGGTCTCGGTTTGTGACTTGCAATAGAGTTCCTCGGCCTTTAGATTCCCTATTGTTTATGGCCATGCGAGAAGGGGAGACCTTGAAAATGTACTTAGACAGGTACTGAGAGATGTTTAATGAGATCGATGGGGACTTTGATGATGTGGCCATAAGGACTTTCAAGGTTGGCCTACCTACTGAACATGATTTGAGAAAGTCGTTAACCAAGAAGCCTGTAAGGAATGTGCGTCGGCTCATGGACCGCATAGACGAGTATAAGCAGGTTGAGGAGGGCCAACATAAGGGAAAGGAAAGGCGAAGGTTATCCCTCAAGATAAGAGGGATTTCAGGTCGGATAGGTACAACAATAATCTGCCCTGAAGAGATTTTGCTGGGCAATCTGGGCCTACTGCTACTCAGGTGATCAGCACAGTATTTCGAGAGCCAGTGCACCAAGTTTTAGAAAAAATCAAGAATGAGTCATACTTTAAATGGCCAAATAAGATGGGAGGAAACCCTACGAAGCGTAATCAAAGCCTTCATTGCCAGTATCACTAGGAGTGCGGACATACCACGGAAGATTGCAGAATCTTGTGGAATCATCTGGAACAACTGGTCAGAGAAAGGAGGTTAAAGTAGTTTTTACATCAGCTCAGTGGACAAGGGGGCCAATTAGGGTTGGGACCTCGAAGAGATGCTTCTTCAAGACCACTTTTGGGCACAATTAATGTCATCTTCACTACTCCAGGGAGAACTGGTTCCCATCCCTTCAGGGTAATGTTTGTAGCTCGGCCACCTGCCAAGGACCCCAACTCTGAGTCGAAGAGGGCTAGGATGGAAATCCGACCAGTATTGAGTTTCTCAGATGAGGATAAGGTTGGCACCATATAGCCACATGATGATGCCCTAGTGGTCACCCTCAGGATAGGGGGTATGATGTAAGGAGGGTGTTGGTGGATCAGGGCAGTGGGGCAGAGATTATGTACCTTGATTTGTACAAAGGACTAAACCTTAAACTTAAGGATTTGACAGCGTATGATTCATCTTTGTTAGGCTTTGATGGAAAAGTTGTTGTTCCGAAGGGCCAAATTAGACTACCCGTACAGGCAAGTTCAGAAGTAGTGGAAGTGGACTTCATTGTAGTAGATGCTTACTCTCCCTACACTGCCATTGTGGCAAAACCTTGGCTTCATGCCCTGGGGGATGTCTCCTCCACCCTCCACTTGAAAGTGAAATATCTATCCGGGGATCAAATCGAGGAGCTGGTTGGGAGCTAGTTCATGGCCAGCCAATATTGTAGTGGTGAAAAATAAGAGTGGAAAGTGGCAAGTATGTGTGGACTTCATAGATTTGAACAATGCCTATCCAAAAGATCCTTTCCCTATGCCTCGGATAGACCAGCTAGTGGATGCAGCGATGTGTCATCCTCGAATGAGTTTTTTGGATGCCTTCTAAGGATACCTCCAAATACCACTAGTTCTGGATGATCAGGAAAAGACAGCTTTTGTCACTCCTATTGGAAATTACCATTATAAGGTAATGCCCTTTAGATTGAAGAATGCAGGGTCTACTTATCAGAGGGTGATGACCAGGATGTTCGAGCCACAATTAGGTAAAAATATTGAAGTTTATATTGATAATATGGTGGTGAAGAGTAAGGTGGTGTCCGAGCAAGTTGGAGACCTTGGGAATATCTTTGAAATACTGAGGAAACACAAACTGCGTCTCAATGCTTCCAAGTGCTCCTTTGGCATGGGATCTGGAAAATTTATAGGCTATATGGTCACTCATCATGGAATTGAGGTAAACCCTGATCAGGTTAAGGCAATTAGCAGTTTACAGCCACCTTGTAATCCCAAAGAGGTCTAGAAATTAACATGAATGACTGCCACCTTGAATCGGTTTATCTCTTGGTTAACGGATAGGTGCAAACCTTTCTTCCAGTTGCTAAATAAATGGAAAGGGTTTGAGTGGACCGAAGAGTGCGCATTGGCCTTCTAGCAGCTTAAGGAATATCTTTCTTGGCCACCTGTTATGTCTAGGCTTGAGGTGGACGAGGTCTTGTTTGCTTACATTGCTGTGGCTTCCTATGCCGTGAGCTTGGTGTTAATACAGGTTGACAGTGGTATGTATAGGCCAGTTTACTATGTAAGCAAATTGCTGCATGAAGCCGAGGTTTGTCATTTACCATTAGAGAAGGACATTTTGGTAGTAGTACATTCTACCCATAAACTCCCTCACTACTTCCAATCCCACACAGTTGTTGTTTTAACCCAACTTCTGTTTCAATCACTACTTCAGGCACTGATTACACTAGAAGAGTTGTCAAGTGGGGTAGGATCCTAGGGGCTTTTGACATGAAGTATATGCCTCGCACCTCTATCAAGGTCTAGGTCCTCGCAGATTTGGTGGCCGAGTTTGCTGAATCCCCATTAGAAGAAGATATAGAGAAGCAAGATACGGATGGAAAATCAGTTGTCGTTGGTCTCCTTACAAGATCCTTCATTCTAGAAGGTATACATTGATGGTGCAGCGAATCAAAGAGGATCTGGAGTGGGACTAGTTTTAATATCTCCTGAAAAGATCACTATTGAGAAGTCCTTAAGATTGGGTTTCTTGGCCATAAACAATGAGGCTGAATATAAGGCTCTATTGGTAGGGATGACCATGGTTCAAAAAATGGGAGGAAAAGCAGTGAAGATATTCTTTGATTCAAGGTTGGTTATAGGCTAGGTGAAGGTAGATTTGGAGGCCAGGGATGTGAGGATGCAAAAATACTTAAATCAGGTTTTGAGTCTTTTAACTTATTGCACATCCCTAGGAGCGGAAACAACCATGCTGATTCTCTGGCCACTCTTGCAACCTCCTCGGCGCAGAGCTTACCTCGGGTTATCCTTATTAAAAACTTGTGCAAACCTACTGTAATCAAGAAAGTGATGGTCCAAATTCATCAAATTAGAATGGGACCTAGTTGGATGGACTCTATCGTGCTACTCCTTGAGGAGGATATCTTGCCCGAGGGGAAGTCTGAGGCGACAAAGTGCAAAGAAAGGCTCCATAGTTTTGGCTGTCAGAGGATCAAAAATTATACAAGCGCTCTTTTCTGAGCCATATTTTCTATGCATACACCCTGAGGCATCAGAACTACTCTTGGAGGAGTTACATGAAGGGATTTGTGGAAGCTACATAGAAGGCAGATCCTTATCTCACAGAGCCCTCATTCAAGGATATTGGTGGCTGAACATGCAGAAGGTAGCACAAGAGTATGTAAAAAAGTGTGACCAACGCCAAAGATTTGCCCCAAACATTCATCAATTAGGGAGAATCCTTAATCCTCTGTCCAGCCTTTGGCCATTTGCTCAATGGGGCTTGGATATTGTAAGGCCTTTCCCTAAGGTTGCAGGGAACAAGAGATGGCTGCTGGTCGGTATGGATTACTTCACCAAGTGGGTTGAAGTTGAACCACTAGCAAATATCAAGGACGTGGATGCCAAGAGATTTGTTTGGAAAAATATTGTAACTTGGTTTGGGATTCCTCATACCCTCATCTCGGACAATGGCCTTCAATTGATAGCAAAGCCTTCAGGAGGTACTGTTGTGACCTGGGCATTACGAATAGGTATCCACCCTGGCTTATCCACAAGAGAATAGACAGGCCGAGGCTGTCAATAAGGTCATAGTGAATGGACTCAAGAAGAGATTGGATGATGCAGAGGGAAAATGATTGGAAGAGCTGTACACGTCCTTTAGATATACCGGACTACACCTCGTAGGTCAATAAGGGAGACCCCCTTCTCAATGACTTATGGAGTCGAAACTGTGATTCCTTCGGAGATCGGATTCCGAACACTGAGAATGAGTTCTTTCACTCCGGGCAACAATGATGGATTGTTAGAGAAGAGTTTAGATCTAATTGAAGAGCAAAGGAAAAATTCCATGTTTCAATTGGCGTATTATCAACATAAGCTCAAATAAGGGTATGACCCAACGTGAGGTTGAGGCCATTAGCACCTGGAGACTTGGTATTAAGAAAAGTTCTGGGTATCATAAAGAACCTATCATGGGGAAAGTTAGGGCCCAACTAGGAAGGGCCATATCGCATCACCTCAGTGACCGGAATAGGTGCATATTATCTTGAAGATCTAGATGAAAATGTTTTACCACGCCCCTGAAATGTAAATAACCTACGAAGGTATTATTACTAATGAAAGTCTTTTCTGCCATATTCTTGTTTATTACATTATGCTCTATACTTCTTATTATTTATTTGAATATCAAATAGAACTTTAGTCATGTCTGACTCTTCGAACCATATACTTTGGGTAAATTGGTATTTTCATATCATTTTTCTAAGTGTTAAACAGAACATTAGTCATGCCTGGATCCTTGGACCACATGCTTTGGGTAAATTAATACTCCATATTATTTTTCTAAGTGTTAAACAGAACTTTAGTCATGCCTGATTCCTCGAACCATATGCTTTGGGTAAATTAATACTTTATGTCATTTTTCTAAGTATTAAACAGAACCTTAGTCATGCCTGGCTTCTTGGACCACATGCTTTGGGTAAATTAATATTTTATCTCATTTTTCTAAGTGTTAAATAGAACCTTAGTCATGCTTGGCTCCTCGAACCACATGCTTCGGATAAATTAATACTTCATGTCATTTTTCTAAGTCCTAAACAGAACCTTAGTCATGCCTAGCTCCTCGGACCACATGCTTTGGGTAAATTAATACTTCATATTATTTTTCTAAGTGTTAAATATAACCTTAGTTATGCCTAGCTTCTCAGACCACATACTTTGGATAAATTAATACTTCTTATTATTTTTTTAAGTGTTAAACAGAACCTTAGTCATGTCTGGTTTTTCGGACCACATGTTTTGGGTATATTAATACTTCATATCATTTTTCTAAGTGTTAAACAGAACCTTAGTCATACCTAACTTCTCGGACCACATGCTTTGGGTATATTAATATTTTATATCATTTTTCTAAATGTTAAACAAAATCTTAGTTATGCCTGGCTCTTCGGACTATAAATTTTGGGTAAATTAATACTTCCTATTATTTTTCTAAGTGTTAAACAGAATCTTAGTCATGTCTGGCTTTTCGGACCACATGCTTTTGGTATATTAATACTTTATATTATTTTTCTAAGTGTTAAACAGAATCTTAGTCATGCCTGACTTCTCGGACCACATGCTTTGGGTGAATTAATACTTCATATCATTTTTCTAAATGTTAAACAAAACCTTAGTTATGCCTGGCTCTTCGGACTATATACTTTGGGTAAATTAATACTTCCTATTATTTTTCTAAGTGTTAAACAGAATCTTAATCATGTCTGGCTCCTCAGACTACATGTTTTGGGTAAATTAATACTTTTTATTATTCGTTTAAGTATCAAATAGAGCCAGCCGTGCTGAATGGCAGAGACCTTCATGGTAGTAACTTGAGCAAATGGACATTCATGGGCATCACTTAAAGCATTTGTAAATATATCAAGTATATCTATTATCTGTTTGAGAATTGATTGTCCCTCCAGTCCTTTAGACTTACTAATAAGTGGGGGATTAAGTGGAGTCAAACATGTATGGATACTCTACCATTGTGTATGTTTTTGGAGTAAAAGATATACTTTGTTGAGATTTCAAACACATTATCATTTACATAGATAGCTAAGTGAACTGTGTGTCATTTTCATATTGGTTAAGTGTTAAATAAAATAGAAACTATATCAAAACTTGTATGAGTATCACAAGAGTAAAGGAAATGTTCATAATTTTCATTTATTAAAGCCTTAGAAAAAGGCAGATTAGTTACAAAAGATCAGGCTGATTAAAAATCTTGGAAACAGAAATAACATTTTTTTAAAAAAAATTAAGAAAAGACAAGACAACTTAGAGCTTCATTTTTATTACAAGCTTGTCTTTTGGAGTCTTGCCAGGCTGGGTGGAGGCTGCCATAAAGGATGCTGGGCCCTTACCCTTGAGGTCCTCCTTGGTAGGTATAGGGAGAGTTGCCAGCATAATCTCCATGTTGTGGGAGACCTCTTTTTCCTTGGATTGGTCCGTAGGGGTAGCTGGGGGCTAGATGGCATCATGGGCCACCTACTTGGTCACCTCGGCTAGCTTCTCAATAACCTCAGGTAGCTCTGTCTCCTTGGATGGGCTTTGGACGGAAGGAAGAGCTTTGGTTGGGCTTTCCTTGCCAGCATCTGCCTCCTTGGAGGCAGTGTCAGCCTTGGAGCCCGAGGAGCTTGAAGCACGAATGGCTGGAGGGTAGTGCACACTTTCTGCTCTCCTAAGGGCAGGGAGACCTTAACCCCAGCTTGTTTGAGGGTCTCGTTCCACACTTGGAGGCAATAGTACCTACACACCTCTAAGACCTCAGCCTTAAGGGCTTCTTCAATCTTTGCCACTCCCACTTCATACCCATCTTGCTCCGCTTGATCCTTGGCCTTCTCGGCCTCCTCCAGTTTCTTTGACAGAGCTTTAATCTGATCTCTGGCGGCGGCGAGATCGACCTCAACTTGGCGGAGCAGCTTGCACTGGGCTTCAGCCTACTTCTTTGCCCCATCCAAGGCTGCCTCAACACTTTTCCTGTCCCTTTCAGCCTTGATCAGCTTGGTGATTAGCTTTTGGGACTTTTTATCCGCCACCTTAAAGGCCTCCACGGCAGCTATGCGCTTGGCCTTTTCATCCTTCATCATCCTATGAGAGATGTTTACTATTTCCTCGGCCTTGTGCGCAGATTGGATAGCCTTTCAAAGAAAGAAAAAAAAAAAGAAATATGAAGGTTAGAGAAAATAAAAATAAGTATGAATATAAAGAAGAAAAGAAGGGAGAGAGAGAGCAGTTAAGGAACTCACCAAGGCGAGGTCCCTTTTCAAGCTGAGGAAGACCTCGTGCTTCCTCATTGACCTTAAGTCGGCCATATATTCGGGCAGCAGTAAGGCCTGCTCCACGGCATCGGCCACGTATCTGGCCTTCCCTTGCTGGAAATTTCTGATTGAGGCATTAATTGGCAAGGGAGCTTCGTCCAGCACTAGGGTGGCTATCCAGGCGGGGACCCTAACTTGAGAGTCACCTCTCTTATCCGCCAAGGTTTGTGATACCCTGGCTTGCTTAGCTCCCCTCTAGAGCTTGGCCTCCTTAGGGAAGGGGCCCTTCCTTCCTTCCACCACTTCTTGACTCTTTTGATCCCTCTTCCTTTTGTAATCGGTAGGGTTAGATCGGAGAGGTTGAGTAGGTAGAGGGGGAGGAAGTTAACCTGAATAGTCTTTTTTGGCGCCTTGCTCCCTGATTGAGGCTCCATAACCTCCTGAAGACCCGTCTTGGGCTTGCGTTGTATCCCCATGGCTTAAGGAACAGAGGAGTCTCCTTGTATCTGGCTTACTTTGGCAGAAGGCAGGTGACTAAAGTCACTAGTGGAAGCTTCTGGAGATTAAGGTTGATCGCACACCTCAAAATCGTCCTCGAAATCAAAAATTTCAACTACTTTTTCTTCTTCTTCTTCTTTTTCCCCTTTGGTGATTGGCTGTGAGGGGGTCGCTTCGTCCTTGGCCTTGCACTAAAAGATTGGTTCTACTTTCAGCACACCTTGTGGTCTCGGACCTGGGTTGAGAAAGCTAGGCACGACGATGTTGATCAGCTACAGGTGTGGGTCCTTTACCTTTATCACACACTTTGGTGCTTGAAAGCTGGACAAGAGTGGAGTGTAGCCTAGGATTAGGTGTGCCACTCTTAGTTAGCCGTCACTATGAACGAACACCTTGGCTTTAAGGATCTTGTCTAGGCTTTGCTGATTGATAAGGTTGAAGTTCGGAATGGCAGCGTGCTTATCTGCAAAACCATTCGGAAAACAAGGAACATTGTCAGCAAAAAATGGCACAAATTAGAGGAAAAAAATCCAATTGCAAGCATAAACATAGACAAATGGGTACAAAATGTGTCAAGGGAAAAGAGGTGACTTTCAAGTAATAAATCTATACCTAAAACCCCATTTGGATTCCCCTCTCTCGTTAGGCAGGGGAGGCTGTCATGCCACTCCCCTGAAATGATCAAGAAATCCTTGTTCATGCCTTTGTTGGAGTCAGGGAGGCATGAAATGAGCCTAACCTCGAGTACCTAATTTTTAGGTAGTAACCCTGCCATTTTAGGTGGTGGAGGTTATAGACTTAATTGACATAATGGTGGGTAAGGTTTAAGCCCATTTTTTCGTTAAGGGCGTCTATGCTTCCTAAAATCCTAAACATATTCGGGACACATTGGGTGGGAGCTAATCTATGAGCCCTTAGGTAATTCCTAGTAATTGTGCCCATAGAAATCCTCATCCCTCCCTCTAAAAAGGCAATCATAGGGATGACCACTTCTGACTCCTGCCAATTAGTATGCCAGTCCCTTTCCTTATAGTACCTAATGGAGACTTCTGGTGGGATTCTATATTGAGCTTTAAAGCTCTCTATACTCTCTGCGAAGTCTACCAAGTAAGCAAATTTATCCATATTTAAAGGAGGGTTGGGGGTACTAAGATGGTAAAGGGGAAACTAATAAGGCTGAGGAGAAAAGGACATGGAGAAAAGAAAAGTAGAAGGAAAAGTAAATGGAAAGGTTTATAAAGACTTACGCAATGAAGAAAACTCTCCTCAAACTAGCTCTTGTTATTTGTGAGGGCACGAGTGAATTGAATAAGTGCGCAAGTGAAGTAAATGAGTGCAAAAGTGGAGTGAATGGAGCGTTCAAGCGATATTTATATGAGAGAGAGAGAGAGAGAGACGAGTGAGAAAATTCCTGCTCGAGTTCCAATGGAATCCTTAGCCGTTGGATCCGCATCGCATCGTAGAATGTGTGGAACATGGAGCCGCAGAAATTTAATGAATGCACGTCTTAGATGCCGAAGTGTCAAGAGCCTGCATTGGGCAGTTAAAAAGGTACCTGCATAGGCAGAGATGATGCATGATAAGAGCGGGGCAATTGTAGTGACATCGAAATCCTCATTTCTTCCTAAGGAGTCAAAGAGGAGAATTTTGAAGGGCTATTATAGAGGTGATAGGCCCAGTAGTATGTATTTATGTATATATTGGATTGGGGACCCAATCCAAGGACATTAAGTAGTCCAAGGACGGGTAAAATGCTGTCATGGGAGTCCATGTTAGTGAATGAAGAGGTGAGGTTTGGTCATAAGAGCCCAAGAAGGTGGTCTGAGGATGAATGCATCCTCGACTGAGCAAAGCCGAGGTCCGAAGGTGTGGTTTACCATCCAGGGCAACGTTCTAGGAGCCTTTGGTGATAAGGACAAGCATCCTGGAAGCACAGGACAGAGGAAAGCCATATAATATCTAAGAGAAAGCTGATACCACTGTATTGAATGCTCCGTAGCTAATTCTTTGGCCACATTAATGAGGAAGTGATACCTAAACAGTAATTTTCAGCCTTACAGTTGCTCCCCAAAGATTTCAGGAAGGTGTTGATAGACAAGGATCAACACGCAATCTAATCTACACGTGGATGGTAGGATGAAAGAAGGAAGATGGTATAAAACAGAAAGAAGACCTTAAGGGAAAGGGATCGAAAAAAAAAAAAAAATACTGTAGTAATAAGAACTGTGTTTAAATCAAATTCAAGAGATATATACAAGAATTGATCTTCTCGGATTGTGCCGAGGACGATTTTATTTAGATAAAACCAGTCTATCTTTACTTTGTTATCATCTGGATCCATTATAATTGTTACCCAACTCATTAGAGCCTACTTTTCTAACTTAATCTCTACAAATTCATTGTATTGAGTTTTTTGGACCTAAATCATTTTACCTTTTGGGTTTAGGAACCAAATTGTGTCCTTACAGTTACAATGATAAAATGTTTTATTAATGTTATTTTATTTAACAAATTTTATTGGACAAATATTTTAAAATTTTGACTGTTGAATTATACATTTGATTTGTTCTTAATATAAACACCAAAATTCATGTCATATCGTTATTATTTGCTATATAATCAATCCATAAACCCATATCTTTTGTAAATTTTAGAATAGAAAAAATTGAAAATTTAACATTTTATAGAAATTAGATATTTTTTATTTTTTATAATCCTGAATCTTGTAAAAGCATATATGATATATGAAGACAAAGTAATGGATTTGTAAAAAGATTAAAAAGAAAAGAAAAGCATCCATTACAAAGTATAAGAGCCCGTTTGGTTGTAGTTTTTAAAAATTATTGTTTAAAAAGATGTAAAAATTGTGGTTTAAAAAGTGTTGTTGAACAACGTGTTTTTAGTGTGAATAAAACAAAAAAATGTGTTTGGTATCATTGTTTAAACAATGTTTTTCAGTGTTTAAAAAATGTAAAATATGTGTTTGGTATGTATGTTTTGTTTGATAAAAAAAAGCTGACTAACGAATTAAATAATAATTTTTTAATCCGTTTTTTATCCCTTCTTTTCCTTTTCTTCTGTCTTTATCCCTTTCTCTTCAGTCAGTCTTCTCTTCAGTCAGTCTTCACTCAGAGCAGAAAACAAAAAACCCAAACCCACGCCAAAGAAGATCCACGGCTCCGTTCACCGATCAGCCGATCAGCCGACGCCAAACCCACGCACGTCCTCATCTCCATCGACGCCAAAGAAGATTCACGGCTCCGTTCACCGATCGGCGTGGCGAGGTGGGTTTTGATTTTGGGTGGGTTTCGATGGGGTTTCGATCGGCGGAAGAAGATCAGGTGGCTTCCAATGGAGTTTTAATCAACGTGGGTTCTATGGAGATCGGAGTTTTGATCAACGTATATGGAGATCGGGTTTTGATTGCATGGGTTTCGTTCCAATGGGGTTTTGATCGAGTGGGTTCCGACGTTCCGTGGAGATCGAGTTTAGATCGGTGTGGGCTCCATTCCGTTGGAGTTTTGATCGCGTGGGTTCTGTGGAGATTGGATTTTGATCGCGTGGGTACCAAAATAATGGGTTTGTTGGTTTTCTGATTTAATGGGTTTGTTGGTTTATGATTTAATGGCTTTTCCGGTTGGCGTGTGCCATGGTGGTGGTGATTGGTGGTTTGTTGGGGTTCAGTGGCAGTGGCAAGTCCGATCACTTTAAAGATTGGCATGAATTGATGGTGGGTTTTTCTTCGAATTTTTGTTTTGGGATTGTTGTTGTGATTTGCTGGGGTGGCTGGTGGTGTAGCAGTGATTTGGGTCCGTGTTGTGGGTGATTGTTGCTAGGCAAATGACTAGTGAAATGAATGTTGCTAGGCGAAAAAGGTGGTTGTGATATTGATCTGGGTTTGTTCACAGTGAAAATCCAGTGTCAATCCAGGTGAGATGAATTTTGGGCGTGAAGACTGGCGTGAAGACTGAGAAGAGATGAGAGTAGAGAGGAGAGGAGACAAATTTTAGGAAAAAGCTGGTCAGTGGGTCCGGGAACAGTGAAACTTCAGTGGCAATTTTATTACAATAATGCCATCAAAAAACGCTGTTCATTGTTTGAAATATGCCCAGACCATGTTTCAAAAACAGTGTTTCAAACAATGGTTTTTGAGTACTAATTTTCAAACAATCCTATTTCAAGTTGGCAAACCAAACGTGTTGTTCTTAAATTTGGACACTAGTGTTCAGTGTTTAAACACTGAACACTATGTTTTGAGTTGGCAAACCAAACAGGCTCTAAATGCTAGGCTCTAAACAAAAAGGACTCGTCCTTTATCAGCCGCAACTATGTTATAATTCTGTTCCTAGAAAACCAAGCCCAATTATATGTCTACAGGAGAAACCAACCACACGAGTGAACAGATTATAGGCTGATGTTGCCAGAATCAGCCCCATTCGACTTCGTATGCACCGATTGAGTATTAGTATCCATTTGGTTGGGGTAATAGAGGAGAGGGAAATAGTTGAAGTCAATGACTAAATTATCTTCTCCTCCCTCTTCTCTTTTTTTTTTTTTTTTTTTTTTTTTTTTGGGCGCTTTCGTGGACTTGCTATTTGCCATTTTTTGTTTTTGTTTCTGGATTTAACTAGAAGTGAATTTTTTTTTTTTTTTTTCAGGGCATGATTTTCTTTTTTTAATAAATGTGTGATTACTTTTTTTTTTTGGGTGCCATTTTTTGTTTTAATTGTGCATCATTTTTTAACAAGGGCATATTAGTAAATTTATATAAACTTTTTTTTTTTCCATTCCTCAACTTCTCTACTCCTGAGTCCTGACCAAACACAAAGGAAGGAAATTAAAATCTTTTCTATCCTTCTACTTTTCTATCTTTTCAACCAAATAGACTTTTAAAGCTGTCGCTTCATAGGCTCAAGCAGTGAAGGAGCTCTCCACACACCAACATGTGTCAAAAACATGTCGACACACACACTACCATGTGTCATGCCGACCCTAAGTAACACAATATCAAGCCACATCATAACTCGGCCCTTTAGTGACATGTCTAACGCCATGTAAACAAGCCCATGTTGTGTCATCACTTTCTAAATCAACATTTGGGCTCTACTTGACCCTGCGGCCCGCTAAATTTTTCAGTGTTTTCTTGGTCAACACTTCCAGAAGTTGGGTTTGAGCCCCCTTAGCTACTTTCTATGCCTTGAAGTTTTCTTGAGAATTCTAACCTAAACATTTAAAATTCAAATTATCTTCCTCCTTTATTGTAACTATCGAACCATCAAAAAATTAAAATTAAAAATTTATCGATTTTTGAGACATTAATTTACTTGGTTTTAAAGGGATAATATTTAGTTGATTATAAAATTTAAAGGTTAAATTAACACAACTAATAGGTAAGGGAACAAGATAAACTTAACAAAATATTTGGAGGGAACTAAATCAGTTAATTACTCTAGTAAATTTTCTTTTATTATGGTTTGTACAAAGAGAAGATTATATAAAGAAGAAATTAATTTTATTTTAAATATCAATAATTTTAATTGATAATAAATAAGAACAAAATGAATTTTCTCTTGCTATGTTTTGAGTTTCGTACAAAGGACAGATTAAAAAAGTAGAATGGTTGGACCTGGAAAAATATATTCTAAGTTGAATTTTTTTATTATTAAAAGAGACGGGTGTACGGAGCTATTTTGACAAGTGTACTGAGCTACAAAACAAGTCATAGGAAATTCAGTATTTTCCCGGAAAATATTAATGTGAATACAGCCAAACACAATAACACGTAATCAGTAATCTTCTAGGCTACATTATGAGAGAAACTCCAAACTGTCCTTTCGTGCGTGGTCCCGAAAATTTGTCCTCGTGTCCTTAATCTAGATTCTAGGGGAATCATCAAGTGCTTTCATTCTAGACATACAAGATGTTCTCTAAATATCAATTAAATGTTATTTATTTGACTTTGTACTGTATATACATGTTCTGCCTTGGAGCCGTTTTTCTCTTAGAGATGTAAAATTGTTAATTAAATTTTGTTGTTGTATTACATCTCTTTTACAAAGTGTTAGGAAAATTTTATTAATACATAATCAGCACTCGATCATAATAATTTATTTTGGGTGAAAATAAGTTTATAGTTTCAATTGAGTTATATTTTTGTTGGCACAATTTTTTTGGAGCCTTCATGGAGGTGGGGAAATGTGCAAAACTTACCTATATTTTTTTCTTAAAAAAGAATTAATATTTTACAATTTTATATATATTTTTATACAATTTTGAGGGTTTTTCGCTTATGCAACAGGGGTTTTTAAAACCCCTTCAAATTTTTGAGAGACAAGTACGGCCTTAGACTAGACCTTGAGCCGGGCCTATTTGTAGCTCAGGCTAAAAAAGAAAAAAAAAAAAGAAAAAAAAGCTATATGCAATAATAGTATGAAAAAAAAAAAAAATTATGCGCACATACTCCAAAACAAGAATTTATTTATTTTATGAGAAAAAAATTTTAAGACTAAATAAAATAGCATAATTTATGCTATAACTGTTTACATAGCAAATTATAAATGTTAAAAAAAAAGTTGTGAGTTTTTGTAAAAATAACAACAAATCAAACATAATTTAACACATAAGATAACTATAGTAAAAATTGTGGCAATTTATATAGTAGTAGAATTGGTCTTACGAGAGGAGCTCTCCTCTTAGAGTAGTGTGAGCCTGGACCCATGATATGTCTATATTTGTAAGAGTAAAGAGGACTCAATCCAGAAAAAAATAATTTCTAGCGGCCAACTTTACAAGGGCATGACATGACATAGAATGGTCCTATTAATCCCCAGCGGGATAAGTATCCATCTATATATTCACTAATACATATAGGATGCTTTCCATTTCCTTTTTTGTTTTACAATAAATCATATATTAAATTAATCGTAATGCAAAAACTTGAGCTGACAAACAATAATGATAATGTTACAGCTAGCTCGAGTGTATCTATGACTGAGCATTCGTCTGAACATTTTGTGAGCAGTCTCTAATTAAATTAATTAAATCATGTATGTGAATCGTTTGCAACCTAAATTTCTATATGCCACAATAGCCATAGCAGCAAGAACGTAGATTATTTTATCTTGAAATTTTTTTTGGGGAACTTGAAGCTTTGGCCATCATGCATGGCGGTGTATAATTTTAGGATAAGGAAATTTGCTAAAATTTCCCCCTTCCCTTTGGTTCACAAAAATTCTCTTTAAAACCATTGATCAAAACGAAAGGAATATTCCTTTTTCTACTATTTCCATGACTTCAAGATCAACAAGACTGTAGTTATTTATTTATTTATTTTTTGTGGGGAGAATCATAAAAAAATAATGTAGTAATAGAATAAACTCGTCAGATACAACTTTCTAGAGTATACAGACTAATTACATATGACAGTAAAATCTGTGTTGGAACATTTTAATATTAAAATGTAATTTAAAAAACTAATTATTAAGTAATAATAAATTTTTTTTTTTCTTTTTTGAGAAATAATTATAACATGTTACTAACCCCGCAGTTCGAACTCTTAATTTCCCTCTTAGACCCCCAGACACTATGTGCATGAGGAGATACCAATTCAGCTACAAGGCTTTTGTCAAGTAATAATAAGTTGGTATATTAAATGAGAAGAAGTGAGAGTTTCATTTGGTTAATGATTCTTAAGTGATGAAACAGGTTTCTAGTAAAAAACTAAAAACCACATTGATAAAAGAGGGAGTTCTTATTAATTAATAAATGTTTTAATTGTTATTGGGGGTATAAATTATAATGCAAGAGAAATGAGTTCAGTTTATTTAGTTAAAATTGTAAATTATTTGCTGGAAGTGTTTAAAGAAAAGTTAAAAGTTAGCTAAATAATACAATAGAACTTAAGAATAGTACTAAAAAGTGCAATGAAACACATAAATAATATAAAATAAAAAATTAAATCTCAAATTTTTGTTATTTTTATTATATTTATTCATATATCCACCAACACTACGTACTTATGTATTGAACTTATTTTAGCACAAACACCTTCCGCTTGAAAAGAAAAAAGAAAAAAGAGAGGATATTGTGTTTCTCTTTCTCACCCTCTTCTTCACTTCACATGGGAATACAAGAGTAGTCTTGTGAGTCGTACCTGAACTTCCCGAGACATTGATCACATACGGCCATATCGAATAATGCACCAAATTAAACAAAAGCCCCACGACGTGAATCACATGCATCTGTGTTTAATTTAAAAGAAACAGTGTCATTTGGTGGCATGCAATATATGGCCTACAGGGGAACGTCCTATTCTGCGTTTTGGCCAACCTAGGTACCTACAATTTTCACTACCCCCTCTCTCTCTCTCTCTCATATGTGTGTACATATTACAGCGGCATAATTAATAACAGACAGCATTAGTTTATGTAATATTTTTTAAAATATTTTATGAGAAAATGATAAAATATTTTTTTATAAAAATGGTGATAAAATTTTTTCAGATATAGTTTATTAACAATTGTTTTAAGCATACTTATTAACATGACCTATAAGAATTTTGTAACTCAATTAGTGTACTTATTGATATCTTTAATTAGTTGAGATATCAAAAATTCAAATCACTCATATCTCAACCGTAAGAATTACATAAAAATAAAAATACTTAAAGAGAACAAAGAAGTTACAATCCTAACTCTACCAGCTCATTGATGTGCCTATTAAATTAACAATAACATTCTTTCATTGTATTGATTCATGTCTCTCAAAACGTAACCATTCCTGTTAAATATTCTCATATAATGCAAGATTTTAAGTTTATTTATGTTTATAATTGTTGTCGGCAATACAAAAAATTATATAATTTCAAATGGATACCATACCACAGATGAGCAAAGAATGCCATCACTACTATTTGTGGCTCTCCTTTCCATAATGACCCGCACAACTACAAAACCATGTATATGATGTTAACCAGCTGTCATAAATACCTTGATGAGAATTGCCCTGGATGAATACTGGTGTGGCTCTTGCTGCCCCATCATTATTGAGCTTCCTACATTATTTATTTCAGTTAGAACATCTCTCTCTCTCACAGAGACTTTATTTTAAGAACTTGAAAAAAGCTCAAGCTGTCTCATGTTCCTTTAAAGATTATAGCCCCGTAGTTCAAACACATGTTTTCAATTTTTAAACAATATTACACATATTTTCACACACTTTTTTTTTTCATACGTATTTAAAAATAAAAAAAACTAAAAACTGTTGTCTAAACACACATATCAAATGGACCCTATATATTCATGTTCCTTTAACGTTAACACCCAACTACCTTTCATTACATAGGCTATTTTCTCTAATAATTCTTAAAATACATCTAATTTTGTACTCAATTTCACAACCAACTTATTGACTTGTGCAATAACAAATGAGAGACACTTTTTGTCCGTACAAATCTAATACTTTTTTTCACAAAAGTTATAATAAGCAAATTATGAAATTGGTCAAAAAAATGGTTACATCCGTACTATTGGAGCTTTCTCACAGCAAGATGCAATAGTAAACTATTTTAAAATTTTTTATAAGAAAGTAAAAAAATTAATTTTTTAGTAACTTTTTAAATTTTTTTAAATTTATTTTTAAAAATAAATGATTAATATATGCATGACTGTGCCCTAAGAATTCATAATAATAATATGTACGAATATGTTTATTTTATTTTATTTTTGGAGAGAGAGAGAAAGAGAAAGAGAGGTTCCATATTGCAAACTAGTCTAGAAGGTAGTGATGAGTATCAGGACTTGAAGTGAAAGGACCTCGACTGTCACGTATGCATCTTTAGGTAGGCCAAGCAAATGGATTTTGTTGATAATTGATGAACAAACAAACAAGAGAACGAAGCTGCATCGAACCTCGGTTTTCCGAACGTACATGAAATGTGAATGAGATCATTCTTCTACCTAGTCCTTTTCAACCTTTTTTTTATTTACTGTTTTTTTTTTTTACTCTCTTTCCCCCAAGTTCCCGAAATACCCTTTTTGTATTACATAGGTTACCTATGTGATCATTTTTTTTTTTTTTGAAAAGGTTACCTATGTAATCATGATACCTTACAATCAGACAGGAGTGATTTCACTCACACGGGGCTACTTATACAGACAAAAGCTGATTCCAATCTCTTTTACAAAACCTTATACACTTTTCACTTTTCCTTACTACTTTTTGTAGCACGGATGTAATTAAATATATTTGATCTTTTTTTCCCTAGTACTAATGGTATTTTTAGATACCAACGGTGTCTTGGTCTAGTGGTGCCAGGGGCTAGACTTGGTAGGGAGAACTACGGTTCGATCCCCCGCAAGCCCGTTGGGAGGAGTTTAAAACCTTAACCCCGGGACTCGCTCCGAAACCGGATTAGTCGGCCCAGTGGGTTCAGATACCGGTTGGGAAACCAAAAAAAAATGGTATTTTTAGATAAACATAGATTAAATTCTCCTCTTATTTAAAATGTAAATTTTTTTTTTTTTTTTAAGACTTTATATATTGGGACGTATGTGTTTGCAATTTATGTCTTGTGTGAATTCTGTAACTATATTTAACTTCTTTTAATTATTGCCATCCACCACGATTTGGACATGATCCATTTGTCTTTCAAATCCTTATATATCTTACACACAACATTAAAAATTTTATTGATATATATTTTTTTTCTATAACAATGAACCATATTGAAGTGTCTTCTAAAAAAAAACTACATTGAAATGTGCATATATATATATATATATATATATAATATTCTTCCACACACATCTACTTGTTATGATTTTAGTTTTAAATGATACTAGGAATATTATGAATTTTACCAAATAAGGTCTAGAATTGATCCTACAAAAGAGATTTTAAATTTTTTTTATTAGGTTCTTGAAGTTTACTAACCATATATGTATATATTTTGTAATAAAATTTATAATAATTTTAGTATATATTTTCCTTTAATTTTTTAAGTAATTGGCTTCCATGATGATTTTAGAATTGGGTGTTTCAAACTTTCAATTCAAAAGTTGGTCTTCAATGTGTGGCACAATCGAGATAAATCACCATTGAACGGGGCCCTCTCAAGGAAAATGCGTATTTCCGTCCCCCGGATCGTGGCATATCTGGTTGACTTCTTATTTTTATCATTGTGCGATTTCAAAAGGAAGAACAAGAAAGATACACATAATGATTCTCAATCTTTCGTAACTATTTTTATCATTGCCCCATAACTATTTTTTTCATTAAAAAAAAAAATTACCTCCAAATGATAGAACAAACATACACATAAATAATAATAAATTGTAATCCCAGTCATGAGCAAATTGGTAGCCAATTACTCAATTTAATTTTAATCACTCTCATAAATGTAAAGAGATTTATAATATAGAAAGAAAAGAAAATATTTGAGATTGACATTTTACGAAACATAAATAATTTTTTAAAAGAGATTAAATTCTATAAGAATGGGGTGTAAAATTCATGTTTTACCCCATCCAATAAGTGATTGCCACATCAACATTTTACATAAAATTCAATACATCTTATCACACCTAATAACATCTCGATAGATTTCCAATTTGGTTGGATTTATATATGGGTATTAGAATTGATTAAGTGTGATTGTGTTTATTCTTAAATATGTGATAAGATGATGTGGCATATTGGAATTGGAAGGGTAAAACATGAGTTTTACACCATGTTCTTATAGAATTTAATCTCTTTTTAAAAAACATTTTTTAGAAGAGACTAAATTCTATGAGGATGTGGTGTAAAACCCAAGTTTTATCCCTTTAATTCTAATATGCCACATCATCATATTGCATATTAAAAAATAGGCCCAACCACATTTAATCAATTCTAATACTTATTTAAAAATACAATTTAACTATGAGTTTATTGTGAGATATTATTATATGTGGTAGGATATATTGAGTTTTAAGTAAAAAACTGATATGAAAATCTTTTATTAGATGGTGTAAAATATGAGTTTTACACCCCATCCTTACCAAATTCGAACTCTTTTTAGAAAATTATCCAAATTTTCTATGTTTGGTGGCACTTTTAAAATGTTTTAAAAAACTATCAATTGACTTTCCTTATTTAGCTTCGCATAAGTGATAAGACAAATGATTTTTTTTCTTATTTAATTTCACGTGAGATATAATTTTTTTTCAAAGAATTTTAGTATAAAACAATTCTATCTCATTCTCATGACAAGTCAAATAAGGAAAGTTAGTAAATAGTTTTCTTTTGATCAATTTTCTTTGGATACTACCAAACATAGTAAAATGCAAAAAATGATATTCATACAAGGTTTTCTATTGAAACAAATAGAAACTATACTAAAATCGCACAATAAGGCAATTTCAACATTTATGAAATTGGTACTTAATTTTCCTCAAATTTATGGGTAATAATGGTGGATTTTTGAGTTTACATAGTTTTATATATATTTAATTTGTTTATTTATAATAGGTTCTAGTTAGTTACATTGGTAAATTTTGTTCTTGTTGAACAAGATATTTGGAGTTCAAATTTAACTTAAAGCAAAAACTTATTGATCTCTTGACTAGATAATAAAAGACAATTTTTATGAAGCAAACGCTTAAACTGGAAATATATTGTATATTTGTATCTATAATTTTTTTTTTTTTTTAAGTTGTTTTTTGTAGAGAGAGAAATTGTTAGTTGGTATGATCAAGTGCTCTCTTACATTTTTGGAGCATGCAGCGACTACATATTCAAAAAAATTTCAGTGACTACGTATATATTCAGCTATTGCATGCCGGGTTTTCTCTAAAAAAAAAGAAAAAAAAAAAAAAGGCTACTGCATGTCAGTGGAAAAGTGTCAAAATCACAGTGATAACCATGTGAAACACTTATTGGCATTTGTGCTACTGCAAGTTATCAAAAACTTTATCTAAAACGAATATGTTAACAAAAGTTTGATAATAAAGCTCTTACGTTTTATGGAGGATGAACTAAAAGTGCACGGGTGTTGATAAGACTGGACTGCCTGCACTCACTTTTTTTCTGCAGTTCAACTTAGCTTGCCTATTACCGCATACATTTGAAGACGTTCAAATCATTCCACCACTCACATATATTGCGTCGGTTCATTTCACTGTCGGAAAAAGTTCCGGGAATTTTTTTAATTTTTTTGGATTAATTGGTTTAGTTTGTGAGATATTTGATTTAACATAGATTATTATTATTATTATTATTATTATTATTATTATGTTTTTCATTTCAATTCTTTTTTATTGCTTAATTAAAATGACCATATTAAGCTACGGGGTAATTAGTGGACTTCCTTTTTTTATTTTTTTTTGAGAAACCAAACTTTGTATTTTACTAAAAAAGAACTTAATTAATTAGGAACATCAAAAGAAGCTAAAAGATCATCAATCACAAGACCAAACACCAACAGGCCAGCCCCCCATTCGAAATAGCTTGTTTAACTCCAGCTGTGTCGCCCTCAAAGACAACGCCCCGAAGGCCAATCTCCATATATAGCAAACTGGACTGCTCTACGGCTTTGGACTTCTTACTTTCTTTAAAGTATAGTATCTTGTCAAAAATGTGTGATAAATTAATACTAACTCAAGAGATGAAATTGATTATATATATATATATATATATATATATATATATTGGCGAAAATATAATTTAGGCTAAAATGTAAATGGTAGGATAAAATTGGCCTTTGCCCTTTTTAAAAAAACAATCCAGCATTTTGTCTAATTTCCCAAACTAATTAGGGAAATGCCATTTTTTTTAAACTTGACTTTCTCAAAATCAAGTTAAAAAAAAAAAAAAAAAATTCTAGAGACCTATAGTAGCGTTTTAAGGAGCCTATAATGACGTTTTAAGGACCTATAGTGGTGTTTTGTAACTCGATCTTCATGAACTTAAGTTCAATGCAAGTTTTTCCTTTTTTTAGTTATAACTCGAGTTTATGGAGCTCGAGTTACAAAACGCCACTATAAGCTCATTAAAACATCACGATAGGCTTCTTAAAACGCCACTATAGGGCTTAACTCGATTTTGAGAAAGTCAAATTTCAAAAGATGGGCATTTTCCTAATTAGTTTGGGAAATGAGAAAAAATACTGGATTGTTTTTTTAAAAAGGGCAAAGACCAATTTTTTCCGTAAATGGTACCCTTTAAGTTTGACTGAAATTCATTCAGTCATCTAACTTTATTTTTGTTCAATTGAGTTCTTTAAATTTCAAATTTGTTCATTTAGGTTTTTCTCCCATTAAAAAAAAAAATTCAGTTAAGTATTCAATTAAATAATGAAAAAAAAATTATAAAAAAAATTCTCATATAAAAAATCTATGAAATATTTTTATTAATTTTACAGATTTTTTTCATGTGAGAAAATATTTTTTTAATAGCAATTCTTTAATGAAATTAGAAAAGAAAAATGTCTGAATTGAATAAATTTAAAACTTAAAGGAACTCAATTGAACAAAAGTAAAGCTAAACGACTAAAATGAATTTCAGTGAAACTTAAATGACGTCATTTGCATTTTGGCCTATAATTTATGTTCACCTTGTTATTTTTTTTATTTTTATTTTTTTTTGTTGAGAATACTAAGTATTTTTTTAACACACACCTTGTATTGTTTCTATTAAAATAGTAACAATAAAAAGAAGAAGAAGAATTAAAGTGGTTGGACTCTACGGCTTACATATCCAAATAACTACATGTTTACTATTTTGAACCATGTATTACATTGAATACAATGTATACTATATAAGAATACATAGTTTGGAGTTACATTTAATGTAATAACTTTAAAATCAAGCTGGTTTTTGGTCCATTCACAAAAAAAAAAAAAAAAAAAAAAAAGAAGAAGAAGAAGAAGAAGAAGAAGAAGAAGAAGAAGAAGAAGAAGAAGAAGAAGAAGAAGAAGCTGGTGTTTGGTATTACAAACCATAGTAGGCCAAAACTATGCTCTATATTATAATATCCCTATATATATTTCAATAATTTATATTTGCAATATTGATTTTGAATTAACTTTAACAGATGTACAAAATTTATTGTTACAAAATAGACTAAGGTACATTTTTTTCTTCAAAAATTGGAGTTATTTTCATTTAGGTCATTTAAGTTTCAAAATTTTTATTTTCATTTTTCAGATTTGATTTCTTTTCATACTAGCCTTTTGTCTATTTTTGTTAATAATTTGGTGACACTTGCCATTATATGGGTGACATAACTTAATGGGTATCACTTATATGACACTTAACGGTCATATTATTAATGACTCAAAATATTTTCTTACATCAATGACCAAACTAAAGATAACCCCAAAGTTTGATACCAAAATTGAACTTTAGTCTTTATAAGTATGAAAGTTTCTCAAGAAAATAAGATAGAAATTCTTGGTATTAGTAACAAATATCATATCATATACTATACAGTAAAAAGTTAAGTCTTTACACAAAAGTAAATAATTTTCTTTTTGCTCTCTTTCTCACTTTTTTCTTAACAAATATCATATCATATACTATATAGTAAGAAGTTATGTCTTTACAAATTGTGTTTGCTCCAATGTGAACATCCTCCATTTTCTTCCTTTATATTTCTTATTTACATTATCAATTTCCATTCATAAGAATACACAATGAATATGCATTTGTGTGCTTACAAGGTTTTCCCGTAGAAATTGATTACAAAATATATATATATATATATATGCAGGTATAGTAGGTTGATGTTTACAATATATGTCAATTTCGGATGAGAATCAATTAATTTAATTAGTTCTTAGCTTAACTTCACCAAGAATCTCCTTTTCAAAAAAAAAAAAAAAAAAACAAACTTCACCAAGAATCTACTTTATTCATTGTGATATAAGTGATCTAGATTTTATCATGTCATTAACATTTTACACATATATGTACTAAAATAGTGTTAGTAAATGATTATTTAAATTATTGTTGATGTAGAAAAATCTTAATTTATTATTTTCACAATGATGAAATAGGGTTCTAAGGAAATTAAAAAATAATAATAATTAAGAACTCCATGATCCAATTACCCTAAGAACTCTAGTGATTTTGACAACATCCTGTATTAACTTCCTCTAACATTCTTAAGGCAACTCCACCATGACTTTTTTGAAATCCTATTCTTCCATTTTAGATAAGTGCATTAAATATTGCCATTTCATCAATAGTTTAAATAGTTATCAAAATGGTGATAGTCAATATTTTTTAAAATGTAATTGATGTGGCAAAATTTAATCCATTGATTTCAAAATGGATGGATAGGATCTAATAAGTAATAATTGTACGGTAAAGTTACCTTTAAAATTTAGTGAATCATAAATCCAACTAATTGTGGGCCTAGTTATTGTTATATTGCTATTTATGAGGAGATAATTGATTTGATTTTTCTCCCCACGAGATTAGAAGAAGATGAAAAGCTTTAACCTTTGAGAAGATGCTACGTCCATAACATTTTCACAATAAATTATAGGTAGTTAGTTATTATTAGTTCAAATTTGAACCTAACACTAAAATTACTTTTTTACCCCAACAATAACAACCAGTAACAACTTGCCACTTAAGATTTATCGTAAAAATATTGTGAAAATATTGTAGATATAACAAACCGTATGCGTACAAACAAACTTAATCAGATTTCTCTTAACCTTTAGCTCCCACATTTTGGATATGACAAATCGTACGCGTACGGACATGCTTAATCAAATTTAATATTACAATCAATTTTACAATAATGAGAAAAAAAAAATGTCCCAACCCAATCACATAGGTCAGTAAATTGTAAATTACATGTGCAGTTAGACTGGTGTCCTAGGAGAAATTATAGTATGCTTCCAGAATACTATAAATGCGTATTCTTTCCTCTCACATTAAATGGTGGGTTCCATTAATTAAATTCATAGTGGGACCTACCATTTATATGAGAGGAGGAACTATGCATTTATGGTACTCTGAAAGTATCTAATAATTTTCCATGTCCTAGAATTATTTTATGAAAAATATCTGTAAATACCTTCTCAAATATAGAATGACATTGAAGTTCAACTCATAAATTTATCATAAAGTAGTAGGAAATTAAAATGCCAGATTGGATCAAAATTGGAGGGCAATCTGGTACATTCAGTAGACTTTGTCATTAACTAGTACTTCCTATCTTCGCCGGGTTCCACCTCTCCGCTCCAATTATTGAGTTTTTTTTGTACTTAGTGAGTTAGTTCTATTCCACACTACTCTAAAAATCTCTGCTCAATATTTTATTTCCCTTATAAAAAAAAAAAACCACCTCCCTCTCTCTCTCTCTTTCTCACCAACCAAACACCGTCTCTCCATGGCTAGTGAGCAAGAAATCTCACATGCTTCACACATGCACCACATGACCGATGATGACAACAGCAATAGTGAAGAAGAAGAATTAGCATCAGAAGAAGAAGAAGAAGTGGATGATGAAGATGACGATGAAATTGGAAAAGAAAGCTCTCGTGGTGCCTGTGAAAACATGTACTTCATGTTCGGGTCTCGTCGGAGGGGAAGGTGGTCATGGGGACAAGTCTTGGACCCAAGAGCCAAATGGGTCCAAGAATGGAACAGGGTGTTCCTCCTCGTGTGCGCCACTGGTCTCTTCGTAGACCCTCTCTTCTTCTACGCTCTCTCTATAAGCGACACGTGCATGTGCCTCTTCATAGATGGGTGGTTCGCCATCACAGTCACCGTGCTACGCTGCATGACTGACGCTTTGCACGTGTGGAACATGTGGTTGCATCTCAAGATGGCCAAGCGGTCCTTCGCTGTGGAAGGAACTACTGGGCTTAGAGACACCAATGCTCGCTCTGTGGCTCTCCACTACTTGAAAGGCAAGAAGGGATTTTTGTTTGATCTCTTTGTGATTCTTCCTCTACCACAGGTGAGAATTTCGTTAGGTACACCCTTTGTTCAATAATAAAAATATATAATTGCTATCGTTGTCGTTGTTGTCATTATTACTGTCGTCGTTATTGTCTAAATAAGTAAATAAATTTCATTACAAGTAGGATTTTTAGTTGCCACCAATTACCATTTTTTTTTTTTTTGGTAAGGTAGTGACTGTGTTTGTGTTTGAGAGGATGACAAGTGTGTGACATGAGTTATTTTATCCATGCAGAACAACCCTCTTACAGTGCAGTCAGACATGTGATGTGTCTGTGTCTTTTCCTCAATCATTTTTAACAAGGGTAAAATGGAAATATGAAAGTATATAAATATATGTGAGGATTAAATGTTGTGTATAGAAAAATAAAATGATAAAATTACAACTCTTATTATAAAAATTTATAAAATAACATTAATTACAATAAATATTATTGTTGCCACCTCAAAATATAATAAATAATATAATTATTTAGTGTGTTTTTGAAAGTTGATATTTCATATTTTTATAATAAAATTTGTAATATTTTAAAATTACTTGGTTTGAAATGGTTTTGAGTGCGAGTCTTTGTAATAGGAAATTATTTTTAATTTCACTCATACACCTTCTTATTTTATATAAAATTATTAGCAGAAAATGAAACACAATTTATAAAATTAAATACAAATGATTTATCTCTAGTTATTTATTATTATTTAATGTATTTTGTGATCTTGTGTGCATTGAAGAAAACAATGGACGAACTCTTAGAGAATTTGTACTGAATATCAGGAAATTACTAGAAGATCTATATTTACAGATAAAATTTAATCCTGAATAAATAAGTCCCGTAAATTTCAAGTTTTTTTTCCCAGAAGATTATAAACTTCAAGTTAATTAAAATTATTCTCTTAAATACTAATTTGAATCCTAAATATCTCCTTTAAAAATACTAAGAAGTATAGATTGAAGACTTTTAGTCTAATTAATAACATGCTTAGTCCTTCATTATTTTGCTCTTCTGCATATGTATGTGTTTACTTCTAGTAAATGTATATGTAGTGTTTGTTGATGCAGAAGTAGAAATAGGGAGAGATTTGATGATAAATTCCTTCAATGGTTTTGAGACACTGCCTTTCAACCCCATAATTCAAACATATTAATATGCTTTATACTTCTAACAAAATAATGAACAATATTGCAGTTTGTATTATGGGTGGCGATTCCCTCTCTGCTGGAAAAAGGAGACGTTACCACCGTGATGACAGTGTTCTTAATCATCTTTCTGTTCCAATATTTACCAAAGATCTACCACTCAGTCTGTCTCTTGCGTCGAATGCAAAACCTCTCTGGCTATATTTTTGGAACTGTTTGGTGGGGAATAGCCCTCAACTTGATTGCGTATTTTGTAGCCTCGCATGTAAGTTGATCTTTTCAGGTGCAGTATCTTACTTTTAGTTAAAGTTATAATCTTTTTAATTTGGCGCTTAGATTTTACGGAATATCTACCATGTCTTTGATTAGATTTAGATTAGCCTTTTGCTTAAAGATTAAGGGGAATATTCTTATCCATTTAAATCCCCCCATTCCCTCGAATTTTTAACAAAATATATCACATTTATTAGTTTTGTACTTTTATTATTATATAAAAAAAATTGTACTTTTACTAAACTTTATCAAATAAAAACATGAATATTGGACAAAAACCAATCAGAACACAAAAAGGTAAGACTTGAATTTACTTTAATAAACTTAACATAATAATTTTTACATTTTTTTTACTATTGTGATAATATTTATGGTTGATATACAATAAAAATGATGTTAGTAAATGGATCCATATGAAAATGATAGTACACAATAATAACTTTCTATCTTAACAAACTGTAATAAAAAAAAATAAAAAAATATATGGTGTCTTTAACATTGCTTTATTTTTAATTTTTTTTTTAATTTTTTTAACTTACATTACATTGATATCTTTACCTTAAAATAAATAAATATAAATATATAATTGTGAAATTTGTTGTTTATAAGGCTTCAATTTTTTCTTTATAGCTAGAAACAAGAAGAGGCCAATTCAACCGACAAAAAGGTAAAAAAAAGATAAACAAGACACTAAGAAAAGTGACACAAAATAAATGATTCTCAAGGGGTAAAGGTACAATTGGGATGGACAATGAAGCATGTGAAGGGAAACAGTTTCCCCTTTGCTATGACTTGCCTATTAAACAAATTGCGTTAATTAAACAAAATAGTCAAATAATATTGTGTGCCTTCTATCCTAAGCAACCGTGCCAGATTGTCTTGTATTGATTCGAAAAGGACCAAAAGGTTGATGGAAAGGCTAATAAATATTTATTTATAGAGGGGTTCATCAAACTGTTTAAAAGCTCATCCGTTATGTATCTTTTATATTGTTTTATGTCTATTTAGTATGAATTTCACATCTTCCTTCTGTACTATTCCCCTATATTTAAAAAAAATAAAAATCATCCGTTATGCATTTTTTATAATGTTTTATGTTTATAGTATGAACCTCACATCTCCCTCCTCTATGGTCTACTTATCTTTAAAAGAAAAAGAAAACGAAAATCACTAGAAAAGTTTAATATATGAAATTCAATTGTCATTTTGCAATTATTCTCTGTTGAACTCTTGAAAATAGGAACTAGAGTCCAATGGCCTTAGCAAAAAAATTCAATGTCTTACTAAGAATCTGCATGTGTGTGTAACTGTATATGTTGAGAAATTTAGGATTTAGTCTTATCATTGTGATCCATTACTATTAATTTAGGTAACAATTCAACATAGGAAACATGATGTAGCACCTTTTTCTCTTTTTGATAATCTTGAACCATGTAGAACTATTATGGAATAAATTCATGGGTTCAAATCATAAAGTTTATATCAAAAATTTTTTTTTTTTTTTAAATTGCTTTTTTTTTTTTTACGAAAATATTATAATTTTGGAATATCCACTTCTTATATCAAACTCATTCCCAGAGAATTAATTTAGTTATTTTTAAATATTAGAAGTTGATCTCTCAAGCTCAAGTTCTTCAACCATATGTGTCAGGCTGCAGGAGCATGTTGGTACTTGTTGGGAATCCAAAGAGCAGCAAAGTGTCTGAAACATCAATGCAGAGCAACAAACAGTTGTGGTTTGAGAATACTATCTTGTAGAGAACCTATATATTATGGAACAACACGCATGGTGAGCGATAGAGCTACGGTGGCTTGGGCAGAGAACAAACAAGCAAGGTCTGCATGCTTAGAAAACTCCCAGAATTATGATTATGGAGCTTATCAATGGACAGTTCAACTCGTTACAAACGATAGCCGCTTGGAGAAGATACTTTTTCCTATCTTTTGGGGCCTAATGACTCTTAGGTACTATTCTTTTGCCCCCTTCTTTACTACTAGGTGATAGTGTCCTTTCTTTTTCTTTTTTAAATTTCTTTTCATTCACGATTTGCTTGTGAAGATGAAGCTTGTTATCAATTTCATTTCTTTATGAATATAATAATTTCACGTTTTATGTACTTCATGACAAAAAATGGCGCATAATCGATTATTTCAAGCATTCCTTGAAATAGTGGTATCATCATGACTTTATACCCTAAAGGTTTGGCTTATTCGCATTGCTTTTTAGCCTCTCAAATCATCTGTGTGTTTTTGGCTTATGTGCGTGGCTTTTCATACGTGGACACAAATTTAGGATAGGCATTAACTTGTTTCAAGAATGCTTACTTTTTCAAAGCATTTCTTTATTTTATTTTATTTATTTGTTGAAAATTTTTATTATGGTAAACTAAATCAACCTTTGAAATCATTAAAATAATTTTTTTCGTTATGAGCAGCACCTTTGGCAACTTGGAGAGCACTACAGAATGGTCAGAAGTTGTCTTCAATATCATCGTTCTAACTAGTGGACTCCTTTTGGTGACTATGTTGATTGGAAATATCAAGGTAATGTGAAAGTTTAACTACATGCACAGTAAGTTTTATATAGTTTTTATATTGATGTTGCATCATTTAGTTAAATTCTATTGCAACTGGTAAAGTCTCTGATGGTTGTATAAGAGATCTACAGTTCAATCCCCGTCTACACTAAAAACTGATTGGTGTCTTGGTCTGAAAAAAAAATTCTATTGCATGTTATATTTTGAAGATCAATTATTTTTTTTATGTCCTCTTTATTTGTAAAATACCATAATAATCACATCAATAACTGTCTCATCTACAAAATATTAAAAATAAATTTTATTTATATTATTGACAAAAAATTAGCTTATAGATTGAGTAATAAATAACATTAATTAATACAAAATTTGATTTTTTTTTATGAGATACAAAATTTAATGTTTGTGTTAGGAGTACAGCAGACTTGTAATCCAGTGTGAAGATTTCCAAAATATTAAGAAGTTATTAATTGGATTAACAAAAAAGTATACCAAATATAACTTAATTCAAAAATATATATATATATATATATATATAAAATAATTTATATAGAATTGTGAGCTTAGAACATCATTTAAATAACGTTTTTTTGTTTTTATTTTTTTATTTTTATAGATTTTACAACAATTGAAGATCCATTGAATCTATGGGTTATCAAGAAACCTCTTCTAAATTGAAATTATGTCATCATTTGTGAAGAGGATATATTGTTTAAATATTGTTTAAATCCTATCATATTCATTGAAAAGAAGGGCATCTTATCATAACATTATAAGACCTTTTTTTTTCTATCCTTATGATAAATAGGAGATGGGGGATTCAAAGTTCAAAGTTAAGTTTGTTTTTATGAAAAAATCGAATAATACCATTGATTCACCAGACTTTTTACAACTTCCTAATTGAATTAGCTAATATATAAACATGGTGTAGGTAAAATTGATGACTTGTTGACTTTAAATTTATGTGTCAATGGGGAATAAAGATGATTATTTATGAGTAAAAATGGGAAATGTTAGTTCACTATTTACCCATTGAGTTGAAGCACACTGCAGCGATCAGTACCTAGTTATTTGGTTATGATGATTATGATGATAATTGATAACCATCGGCACAATCTTATATGTATGGCTATGTATGCAGGTGTTTCTGCACGCAACTACGTCAAAGAAGCAAGCAATGCAATTGAAAATGAGGAATGTAGAGTGGTGGATGAAGAAGAGGCGCTTGCCTCAGGGATTCAGGCAACGAGTACGTAACTATGAGCGGCAGCGATGGGCGGCAATGCGTGGTGTTGATGAATGTGAGATGATTCGGAACCTCCCTGAGGGCCTTAGGAGGGACATCAAGTACCATTTGTGCTTGGACTTGGTTAGACAGGTAACTTCGTATCAATATCTCCAACACCAAAATATTTCAATTGAGTTTTCAGTCTACTTTTGTGTTGCTAATATTTCTTGAGAAAAATTCCAAAAATCATAATAATAATTGCATTCTATATTAAACCAACCTAGCCTAATATTAGCTTACACAAAAGTTAAACCAAAATTGAACTAAAACTTTTTTGGAAGACACAAAATCTAGCACATACATTAAATTTTGAAGTTCTTTAAGGAGTTCACTACACAAAAGCTAGCAATTATATTATATTAAAATGGGGAAAAACATTTTTCTCTCTCTATGTTTGACGTAGTTCACAATATCCCCCTTTATCTTTGAAATCAACCAATTTTTCCTTTTATATTTGAGAAATGTGCAAATACCTTTAATCAATTACTTTTTCAGTTAAATCCAATGAAATTACAATGATTACAAATGCAATATAAAAAAACAAGAGTGCAATTTTCAACTTTTTCTCTTCCTTATGGTGTTCAACTAATAATTTCTTCAAAAAATTTCGTTAGATTTAACTGATAAAGTAACAAATTGGAGGTATTTACATATTTTCCAATTTTAGAAGGAGAAATTAGTTGGTTTCAAAGATAAAATGAGGAATTGTGAACTATCCTAAACATAAAAGGTGAAGATGCTTTTTCCCTATTAAAATTTTAAAGTTCTTAAAGGAGTGTGATATTTTTAGAAGAATAAGTGTAAAATAGTATTAAAACGAGTCTCACGGTTGAGAATATAAAATAATTTTAAAATTATCTTTATAGATAAATGAGCCACTTTTCTTTTTCTTCAATTATTAGGAACAAATGTGTCACATTATCCCTGTGTTTGGTTGCAAATAGAGGAAGAGAAAAGAAAATAAAGGACTAAAAGAAAAAAGAAATGATAAAGAAAGAAAAAAGAAAATGTTTCCTTTGTATATGTTTGGAAGTAAGGAGGGTAAGGAAAAAAAAAGGAAAAAAAAAAAAAAAGTAAATGCTTACCTTAAATTTGTTTCGTTTGCAAAAGAAGAAAAATGTGTTTTTTTTTTAATACTTTTATACCCTTATTAAGTGGACAAGTGAGTAAAAGGCTCATAGGCAAAATTGTAATTTTGAAAGTAAAAAAAAGTCAAAAAATGCGGCTAATCTTCCCATTACACCTGTCTCTCCATTTCTGCCCAATTTGGGCGGATTAGAAAAGGTGGGCCCGGTGGATATTATTTGCTTTGTCTTCTCTCTTCTTCAACCAACCAAACAACAGAAAAACAATCCCTTCTCTCCTCTTACTTCCCTTCCAAACACAACATAAAATTCTACATGATAATTAAGATGAGTTAAGTTTTTTATAAATCACTCTTCTTTTGGATTTAAAATCAAGAAGTATCTCTGAAAAATATTTTGGGACATGGCAAGGATAAATATAAAATCATATAAATTTATTCTATTTGTTTATATTATCAATTAATCTTTTATCATGTCATTGAGAATTGAGAAGCATTCATCCATTTCAAATCTTAAATGAGTTCAATAAATTCACATATAATTTAAGCATATTATATAAATTATAATAATTTTATTAAAAATGTTTTTAAAGAATTTATAAAGTTAAAATTGTTTATAAGCCATAAAATATGTATGTGCAACCTACTGACCCAACTTGATCCATGTGGGTTGGGCTGAGAATTTTTCAACACAACAAGGCCAGATTGGACTGAAAAAACCCTTCTCGATCTCAAGGCCAGGTTGCGTCAAGCCCAGGTTTGCATTACATTTCTTGCCGTTCTAGTGTACCAGTGGGGTGTGGCACAATAAGGCCGAACTAAAATGAGCCGTTAGCAAAACTAACAGAATCTTGGTCCTAACGCATTAAAAATAAAAAATAAAAGGAAGAAGAAGAAGAGTAAAGAAAATATAAAGGTAATGATTTAAATGTGCTAAAGAGCAAAAGTGATAAATTCCTTGATTGTGTTTCAGGTGCCATTGTTCCAGCACATGGATGATCTGGTCCTAGAGAACATTTGTGACCGCGTGAAGTCCCTCATATTCACCAAGGGAGAAACAGTAAGTTCCAAATTCATTTTAAAGTTTTGCATATCAATATTAATATACTAAAACGTATAAAAATTAATTAAAACAAGAATTGGAAGGTTAAAGGTCAGTTCACTCGGAACATTGTTGTAGATAAGATAAGATAGCTAACTCATAAGTTTCTTGTAGATAACAAGAGAGGGTGACCCAGTTCAAAGAATGCTATTTGTAGTAAGGGGCCACTTACAAAGCAGCCAAGTGCTTAGAGATGGGCTTAAAAGTTGCTGTATGTTAGGCCCTGGAAACTTCAGTGGGGATGAGCTTCTTTCATGGTGCCTAAGAAGACCCTTTATTGAAAGACTACCACCATCTTCATCAACATTAGTCACTCTTGAAACTACTGAAGCATTTGGCCTCGAAGCCGATGATGTGAAATATGTTACGCAACATTTTCGGTACACATTTGTGAATGAGAAGGTTAAGAGGAGTGCTAGATATTATTCACCTGGATGGAGAACTTGGGCAGCAGTGGCAATTCAATTGGCTTGGAGGAGGTATAAGCACCGGTTAACGCTAACCTCTTTGTCATTCATAAGGCCTCGAAGGCCGGTGTCTCGGTGTTCTTCAATGGGAGAAGATAGACTCCGGCTCTATACGGCTTTGTTAACTTCACCAAAACCAAATCATGATGATTTTGATTTTTGATGTCAATATTCAAAATCTGTATGGTTTGTGGATTCACTTTGATGATTTTGATTTTTGATGTCAATATTCAAAAGCTGTATGGTTTGTGGATTCACTTTGATGATTTTGATTTTTGATGTCAATATTCAAAATCTGTATGGTTTGTGGATTCACTTTGCTTGGCAAAGAATAGCTTTGAGTTGGGCTAAAAGTTTATATAAGCTATGTACTTCCTTTACTTGGGGAAGGTGTTATGTATTAGGTGTTGGAAATTACCCAAATACACTTTCTGAATCACAGCATATTAAGATGTTATTGTAAAGAAGTCACATACCTCCACGGTTTGATGATGAGCACCCCATGTAAAATCTTGAGAAAGATCCCCTGTTTTATCAATTGACCATGGCTGCAAGAAGAGAGACTGGCTTGTGTGTGTGGGAGGAGAACTGCTATCTACCCTAGTATAGGATGAAGAGAGATGGAGAGAGACTAATTTAATGGACCAATTACTACTTTATAAAGGGTGAGGGTAAGAATTTCCTCTTGGGCCCAAAATATTCGTCCATCCTTTTATGGGCCCAAAAACAAAGAGAGAAAATAGAGGCTAACATTCATATACTTAAAATGACCATATTAATCCATATAAACCATAGAAGTACAATGCTTATGATATTTTCACAACAAATCATAAATGATTAGTTGTTAGTAGTTTTAATTTGAACCTATAGAAAAATTACTTTTTTGCCACACCAATAACAACTTGTAACAACCTGTCACTTAGAATTTGTTGTGAAAATGTTGTGAACATAACATTTCTCTATAAAACAATGAGTAAATAAAACATTAGATAGAACAATGGAAAAAAGAGAAATGATATGTCCACAACATTTTCACAACATTTTTATAACAAATCCTAAGTGAGGTTATTACTAATTATTATTGTTGGGACAAAAAGGTAATCTTAGTGTTAGGTTCAAATTGAACCAATAACAACTAACCACCTGTAATTTGTTGTGAAAATATTGTAAATATGTTGTGAGCATAGCATCTCTCAGGAAAAAAACAAGGATAACCCCAAATCCGCCACAACCTTTCTTAATGAAGTTGTATGGAGAGTAGGCTTGTTACATGAACTCAAATTCAAGAAAAAGCTTGAGGTCGGCTAAACCTACATGCATGCACCCAGCCTAGACAAAAAATGTCGAAAAGAAGAAAGTTCATTTTGGTTCTGTTATGGATGCTTGATTTATATGCAGCAAACATCTTGGCTCTAGCAGCCATTTTGGACTTTTTCTTTAAAGAATGGGTAAAATGCAAAACTGATACTCTAAGTTTATTCAGATTTCATTTCAGTCCTCTAACTTTGCTTTTGTTCATTTCAATCCTCTAATTTTCAAGTTTATTCAATTAAGCATTTTCCATCAACTTTGTTATATGCTGTGGTTAATTTTTCAATTTTATAAATTTTTCTTCAAATTTTTTAAATTAAAAAAATTCAATTAATGATTGATAAGTATTTTTCAGATTTTTTTTTCAAAATTTTTTAATAAAAGTTAACGGAAATGCCTTAATTGAATAAATTTGAAACTTAGAGGATTGAAATAAACGAAAGTAAAGTTAAAGGACTCAAATGAAATTTGAAGAAAGTTAGAGGGTCAGTTTTGCATTTTAGTCTTAAAGAATTGTATCTGGCATGGTTCATACGGTCCATTGATATGGCTCTAATTCAAATTCCCCAATGTATACCTTTTATTTATTTTTAGTTCCCTGTTTGGTTTAGTAGTTGGTTGTCAATAATTAAAAGAGCAATCCATGTATATTCTGTATAGCAGAGTATTGAGAAATTAAATAAATCCTTGTACAAGTGGTTTTATTTTATTATAATATTATTATAAGGTGGGATCCATTATTTTTCCAAATAGAATTATGAACGAAAAAAATAGCACCTTGAAAAAAGTCAAGCACCACAAAATTTTCACAATTTTTTACCATAATTGTCATGTGGTAGAGTGTAATTGTTGAAGCAAAAATTGTGGGTTTAAGTTTTAGTATTGGTTAACCACTCACAGTTTGCCATGTTAGAGTTTTGATAAAAAAAATTGTGAAGTAATTTGTGGTCTAGAATTACTTATAGCACCTCCATTGTATATAACAATTTTTTCTTTCCTTACCTACATTTTTAGCCTCAAACCCAAGTTTTTTTTATACAAACCCAAATTTTAATTGTTTATGACAATTGCATTTGCATATAGTTATTTATTTACTTTGTTATTAATATCAATTAATTTTTCAAGTTTTAACCTTGTCTTTTAATCATGCCCCCTAACCTAAATCCCCGGCTCTTGCTTGTGGCTTATTTTTTGCTCTTTGAAGGAAAAATTCCCTTGAAGCAAGCTGACCCTTTTTCATCCGTTTAAAGTAGAATTGCATCACTATAAATAGTCATGGGCTTTAAAGCAATTTTAGCTTCCATTGCCCGGTGGCAACATGCTATCAGGTGGTGGCCCGATAATGGGTTAAATCACTACAATCTAAAATGAAATATTTAAATATCAATCTCATTAATTAATCTCATAAGTAGTATATACTATAAATCCTATCGGTTAAAAAAAAAACTATAAATCCCATCACTTGAATTATTTTTTTTGAGAAATATGAGACTACTAAGTCATACAAGTGTGATGTGTATTTAAGAGTTGGACCATTTTAGATATATACTACTGTCAGTTTGTTTAAGACTTTCTTTCTTCTCTCCTTGTGTGAGTGTTAAAATACTTAATATTTTCAACAAAAAAGAAAAAAAGAAAAAGAGTCATATAAGTAAATAAGTAAAAGCAAATGAAAAGAGAGAGAGAGAGAGAGAGAGAGTCCAGAATTTAATGGTTAAACCAACATACAGTAAATTAAATATGTGAATGAAAAGTAAGCAAAATTGGAATACAATTCAGCTGAGCTCATACACATGTACTACATTCATGTGTAATCACACGTACAGACATACAAAACATTATATTAATATTACAATGTGTTATAAGATATAAAGAATCATTCCCATTTGCTCCGAATCTTGTAAATCATAAGTTAATACTAGGCTTCAGTCCATTCGTTTTAGCACAAACCTTTCTACCAAAATATAACAACCAAATTTGCTCCATTGACCCGTCCCTTCAAATTCCTCTACTCTTTTCAAGCTCACTTGTCTATCATTTCCCCCAACCCATCCAACCCTTTCTTGGTCCCATTTCATTCTCTCAATGACTTCCAAGTTTAGTCCCACTCTTATTTCTCGTCCTTCTCTATTAAAACTCTTAAACCACATCACTCCATTGGCTACATTTACATCCACAACTTCTCTCCCAGCAATCGAAATCACTTCTCTTGGAAGAACAACATCCACAACTACAACATTGCCTTGATTCTAATTTTTTTCATATGCAAATATTTGTTCCCATTTTTGTTCAAGTTTCATCTCGTAATACATTGATGTACTCATTTCATTGTTCAATGTTCCATCCCTAATAAACATGAAAGGAGAATACCACTTCCCTACTACTATTGTTTGAGAGCTCGTATATGATAGTGGGAAGTTGAATTCTGGAAGGCGAGCACGAAGGGCAATGTCTAGGCCTGGTGCACAACCTAACTGGAAATTACGAGGAGTTGAGGTATGCACTTTCCACCCTTTTTTCTGAGGAAATTTGGAGCTATCCCATCTGGTGTTATTGATTTGGCAACAAAACCACTAGGTCCAAATGTTCCTCTTCCATACGGTTGAATCTCAAATTGTTGGTGTATGTTGTTGGGATCCAAAGGTTCTGGTGCTAAATCATGAACATACGTAAAGCATAAGCAGCTTCCCATGTCCTCTTCCTTGGAATTTTTATATGCTTCCCTGAAAAAAGGCAGTTTGAAGTTGATATGGCATAACCGTCCCACACCGCAAGTAACAGTGCTGCATGGTGCAGTGCGGTTTGCAGTTTTATAATAAGAAAACCACACAAACCGCACCACATCGCACACTCTCTCTATATAAATATATTTATTTATTTTTAATATTAAATATATTATTAATAGTTTAATAAACCTAGTTTTCAAAAAAAAAAAAAAAAAGGTTTGATAGTTTAAAACTTGGCCCAAAACAAAGAGAAAAATTAGTTTTGGGCTAGGTATAGGAAAAGCTCAAAATTTGAAAAATATACTGACTTCAAATTGTTCAAATTGCATCTTATACACCGTATCGCACATGTGACTGCAAAAATGAGGTGCGGTGCAGTTATGGTTTTGACTAAACTCTAAACTGCACTATACCGCATCACACGTGTGACCGCAAAAATAAGATTCGGTACAGTTATGGTTTTAGCTAAACCACACCGCAAAGTGCAGTGTTAAAAATGGTCCAAAACCGCACCGCACCGCGAACACCCCTAATTTGTGCATTATATTGTGTGTGTGTGTATTTATCCGACGTCTTAACCTGCAATTTTTAAACTCAATTTTAGTTTGAAAATTTTGGGTTGAACGTGAATGGTGGATTATTCTTTTTCGTTCTCTTTTAGTAAAGAGCGTTAGTTTTTTTTTTCAATTTTAATTTTTAACAATAAAGAGCATTTTGGAATAATGAAAAGTGAACATGAATAGCTCTATAATATATAGCAATGTTCTGAATTTCGTTTTGTTCCGGCCAAAATGGACGAAGTATTTCGTACTAGTATGCAAATCAGAATGGTACACCCCTTGTTCCACCTTGGATATAATTTTGGCCTATTTTGGTGTGTCTCGGGCGTTCCGGGTCATTTCATTAAATTCTGGCCAAAATTCAAGATTCAGTCGGTACAAAACACAACGTACTCTTCTAAAACAAAAATGCACAGCAAAGCTAGAGCTAACCAAATCGGAGAGAGAGAGACTTCAACGTTAGAGAATTAGAAAGAGAGGAGTTAGAGAACTAACGCCATTGTTGGAGTTGAAACTATTGTTGAAGGCCTTTCCAATTTTGGTCAGCTCCAAGTTGGAGCTAACTAAAATTGGAGAGAAAGATGAGATGAGAGAAGGTTTAGTCATCAGACTTTTGAATAGAAGAGAAGAGAGATAGAGAATTAAGAAAAAAAGATATTTTTGAATATATAGTGGGGATGAGACTTGGGGTGTTGAAATATTGGGATTCGCGGTGATAGGATAAGACTAAAAAATGCTAGTGCCATACAAAACGTTATAATTTTTGTTACAATTCACTGCATGATAAGTTGTGAGTGGTGAAGATGTGGACTTTCATGAATCTACTAATTTTCTTTTACTACTCAAAACTCACCATGTGATGAGTAGTGACAAAAATTGTGAAACTTTTTGTGACACTAGCATTTCTTGATATGACTTAGAGAAATAATTGAACATAGGGAAAACATGTGACTATTGAGATAGAAGAAGAGAAAGAAAGAATTGACATGGGGTGGGGACGGTGAGAGAAAAAAGAGAAATTAAAAATTAAATGAATAATAACTTCTTCTTTTTTTAAGAATCTATACTGTTAATAAAAAGATTTGCTATTTGGATTTTATCATTTTACGTATTAAAATATTCTCATAAAAATTCTTAAACTCTAAAAAATAGCCCTATTATTTAATTAAATAATTTGGAATTTAAAAACACAAATAGGTTAAAAGAGTAATTTATTATTTTTTTAAAAGGGTCATGCTAACGGGTGCCTTTAAGGCAATAGTTAATAATCCATTTTAAGAAAGTTTTGACACCAGTTTTATGGAAAATGGAAAAAGTTATCAAAACATTAATTGTTTTTTTTTTCCCATAAAATCTTTTTAAAAATGGATTGTTAACCATTGCCCTAAGGGCATCCATTAGCATTTTCCTTTTTTAAAAAGTTCCTAAGTTTTAGACTTTCAAACTTTTATCGACTATCACGTATAGAAATATCCTAAAAATTAGGAAATTATCTCTATCTCACTTTTAAACATTATTTCACTAAATCCAAAATAAAAAATAAAAAACAATCTCAATGTACGCGCGTGTGACAAGTCTTGTAATAACTTATTAAGATAACTTTAGATATAATCAATGTTATTAATTTCGTTTCAAAATAGTTTCTCAAAAAAAAAAAAAAAGTTGTTTCAAAATCTGTTTTGGTTTGTTTAGTGTAATGAAATATTTTGTTTAGTGTAATGAAATATTTCGATATTAGCCTATTTTAGCATATAATTTTAAATTTTTTTGGGGTTCCTGAAATATACACACACACACACACATACTAGAGTCATCACTTTGCGCATGTGATGACACTTTTTTATTTTGGGTTTAGTGAAATAATGTTTAAAAGTGAGATAAAGATAGTGTCATAATTTTTAGAATTTTTCTTTACATGAGAATTGATAAAAGTTTGAAATCTTAAAACTTAGGAACTTTTAAAAAAATAATAAATTACTCTTTTAACCAGTTTGTATTTTTAAATTTAAAATTATCTAACTAAAAGATATAAGTATTTTAAAGAGTTTAAGATTTTTTGTGATCATATTTTAGTACATAAAATGATAAAACCCGAATAGAAAATCACCATATTAATAGCATAGATATAACATAAAAAATGTTATGAAATGGATAAAAAAATTAAGTGAATGTTTTCACTTATTACTTGCGGCATTCTTGTAAATAAAGAAGAATCTAGGAATATTTTCTTAACTTGAAGCTTCCTAGAAGTTTCCTACTCTCTTCACTACTTGACACGTATTTTTCCATTCATTTTTTTTTGAGAGAGTTTCAACCTACGACGTCTGCTCCTGATAATAGCTATTTATTATCAGATCAAGACACCAATCAGTTTTTTGGTGTAGGTGGGGATTGAACCCTAGATCTCTTATACAATCATCAGAGACTTTACTATTTGAGTTAACTGGAACCCACTATTTTTCCATTCATTTATTCTTTCCTTATCATCAAAAAAGATCTCCTCCTTTTTCCTTCATATACTACTCTGGTTTTATTTATTTATTTATTTATTTATTATTATTATTATTATTAATTTTTTTTAATGCATTCTCTCAATTTTTTAGTTTAAGAAGAATCAAAGTTTCATCTGTCTTAATGCTTCCTCACACCAAGCAAGCATTGGCAAGAGCCCAACAAGCCTCTAGCAAAGGAAATTTCAATGACAAAGAAGCAGTGGTTCAAAGATGAAGCTGAAGGAGAAACAATGGCTTTAGTTTAGATCCAATTGAAGGGGAAACAGTGTGGCTTTGTGTTTAGACCGAGCAAGAAGACAAAGTAGTTAGGTACAAGAAGGGGGAAAGGAAAAGGGAAAAAAAATTAGCCAAAATTCATACTGGTTGAAATTACCCGAAATAGACCGAAACGCCTGAAACTAAATTCTATTCCAGGTAGAACATAATGTAATACCAAAAGGAGAGAAATTCCTCCCGTTTTAGCCGGAATAAATCATTAACATTAGATATAATTTATATAAAAAAAACATATATATCCAAAATGATTTACATTGCTACACTGAAATTGTCTGGCTCTAAAATATTCTAATTAATAGACAAACTAAAACGGTCACCGAAATGAAATTCAAAACACTGATATATATATATATATATATATATATATATATATATATATATATATATATATGGAGATATAAACACATCCAATCTAAGGAAAGGAGCTAAGCTAGCACTATAATAGTCTTGTACTTATTGTACATATCTCTCGTTATATTTGATATTAAATTATTAATACTAGTGTAGACACTCAATTTTGCACCCATAATTTAATCTTGGAAGATGGCTAGAGTGACCATTCATATACTCCAAAATTTAGAATTGCATTACATGCATTGATTCATTTATTGCATATCATAAAAATGATCTTGAGATTCTAACGGTCGCGATGGTATGTCCGATTTCCAAATCGGACTGTCAGATTGCAACATATCACATGATCAAGTTTTCATAGTCTGCATGCATTTTGTTTGGGTGGAGCAGATCACACATGATTAATACAAATTAATTTTGATTGGTTAGACAATTAAAATTAATTACATAATTTTGTGATTGGTTGTTGGTTAGTGTAAAAAACAGGCCTGCTTGCATTAGAATAAAGTGGATAATTAGATAATAAAGAAGTTGTGGATAATCAAGTCTTTTTGGAATATTTATCTACAAGATAATTATCATTTTAAAGACCTGAATATCAAGAAAAATGGATTAATTTTTAGAATACGGATTAAAAATACGTTTAGGTATGATTCTTGGCTCAAACATCCTCAAAAAGGGAGTCCAAATTGGACCAAAACTCAAACGCGAACCTGGCACCCAAGAGGGCCATTCGGCACTTCCCAAGTGCTAATTGGCCCAAATTTTCGGCTCGGCCTAGGGACTTCCTGATTGAGATAAAGCCTATCTTTTTTGACTTTTTAGAGATAAGGATGCATTCCAATTCATATATGATCTCATTCAGCATCCCAACCTCTATAAATAAGGGAAACAAATCAGAAATAGGGGCTCTTCTTTTCTGATTTTTCTGCTCCCCTTACGTTAAAGACGTTCTAGAGGCTTTTGCTTTAGGAACTTTTTTTTTGTAAGTAAAGTATTTTAGACCTCAAAGAAGTGAATAAACTTCTTTGATTTCTAAAATATTCTTTCATTAAAAGAGCATGCTCATGCAAGAGGTATTTTGTTTTTCTTTCTTTTCTTTTTCCGTTAATTAGCATGTTTTTGTGTTTGATGCATGAATATGATTAGCATGTTTTATTATAACTTGTTCTTAATATATAATTGCCATGCTTAGGTGCTTTAGATGATTGTTTATTTCAATTCTTTCTCTTTGACTTCAAAATTTGTAATGACTATTAAAAATTTAAAAAAAAAAAAAAAAACTCAAAACCGATCTGTATTTTCATTAAATACAAATCTGATTTTTTTCTAAAACTCATTACTAATCTGTATTTTCATTAAATACATATCTGATTTTTCTAAACCCAAAACTGATCTGTATTTTCATTAAATATAGGTCTGATTTTTCTAAACTCAAAAAACTGATCTGTATTTTATGAAAATACAGATCTGGTTTTTTTTTTTTTTTTTTTTTTCCTTTCTTTTTCTGAAAAGTTCTCTTTGTCATAGAATTGCGGATTTGGAAATTTTAAAGAAGGGATTGAAAGTTAGGTCGAAGTCTTTTTTTTAATATGTGACGCATCCATAATAAATTTGCCTCATGAATGTGGATTCTCTTTCAAAAGCCTTTTTTATTTGTTTCTAGCAACAGATCTAATTTTTCTTTTACAAACCTAAAATCAATCATTTTTTTTTTACAAGAACATATCTGATTCTTTTTAACAAAATTTCATTTTTTTTTTCTTTTTACAAAAACAGATTTGATTTCTACAAATCAAATCTTATTTTTTAAATTTTACACAAAATAGATCTGATTTTTCTTGATAAAATCTTTTTTTTTTTTAACCCTTCACAAAAACAAATTTGATTTTTTTACAAACCAAGTCTTATTTTTTAATTTTCAAAACAAATCTAAATATATATATATATATATATATTAAAAAAAAACGAGAACATCATTCATAAGGCAAATTTATTTAAGTTAATTTTTGTTAAGTGTCTATCATGTGTGTTCAACATATCATTCAACATCATTCAAAAATGGTATATTAGTCATTAGAGTCTAGAAGACCAGACTCTGTTTGGGCGGAATGGGTGCCTAATACCTTCCAATTCCATAACCTAGCCCCTGAGCTTAGGATTTTTGGATAGGTAGATTAGTGTTTTGTCTTTTAATTTTGGTAGATTGTAACTAGGACCAAATCTTTGTATTCTTTTGCATAGATTGTAACTAGGACCCATAGCCTTGTACGGTTAATTTACCAAAATTGTATTTTTCTTTATTCAATCAATGACATTCAAAGTATTTTGAACATGCAATTTGTATACTTTTTTTGTATAAAAAATAAGTGGTGACTCCACACCATTTACCAAAAAAAAGAGGTGCCCTTAAAAGCACCCAAATCTTTTTTTGAGAGCCCCCAATTTATGGTCTCTCATAGTGGCAACTTCACTGGGGATGTCGAGGGCTAAGCTTTGTGTTAGACTTTAAGTGACCAACTATATACCCTTGTCTTTTGCATGATATTATTGTTTGTTTGTTTATTTATGTCTTGAGATGTTTGTATGATATTTTTTTGTTTGTGTTGCCATGTTGATTGTTAAGAGCTTTTCTTAACTGTCATAGTGTGTGTGCCATCAAAACAACAACTATGTATGACATATGGTGGAAGTAACCATGGATCACCGGTCTTCATTAGATTCGGGTACCCAGTGGTGAACTCACCAACTTATAGCCCAAAGTCACTGGATCATTTCTTGTTGACTATAAAGGATAGACCATGCCGTTTGGAACAACGTAATGTTCATTACATTACAAGTTGGGAGGTGTAACGTCCTAGTTATGGGAAACAGTGAAACAACAAACCCACCCTACAATGTAATGACTTAGACCCTACCCTTAGGCCCGTCCATGTTAAAATTGCATCGCATGTTGTGTGTGTTTGTTTGGTTGGTTGGTTGATGTAGATAAGGGGAGAACATCCGAACACTGAAGAACCCATGAACACTCAAGAGCTACTGAATACCATGGTGGCTAGTTAAATCCAGTTGAGAGAGGACATGAACCTTATGGTGCAACAATTTCAGAACCTAAAGAGTGGCCAAGAGGAGAACAAGACTGACCATAATCCTCCAACCATGGAGAGTGAGAAGAAGATCAATGAGAGAATAAACAAGATGGAAGAGATGATCAAGAGAGCTCGCAAGATGGAAGACCTCATGAACTACCAATCACTCTCACTTTTCCCTGATGTGAGATTGCCTCCCAAGTTCAAGATGCCAACCTTGGAGAAGTTCAATGGGACTGGCTACCCAAAGTCCCATTGGAAGATGTATATGAGGGCCATGCAGCCCCTAGAGGCAACTAAAGAACTACTTGCTCAAATGTTCCAAAACACTCTGACTGGGGCCACTCTTAGGTGGTTCCTCAACCTATATGATGCTAGAGCAAGGAGTTGGGAGGACATCTGCCGCAAGTTTCACAATCAATACAAGTACATCGTAGAAGTGGATGTGACAAGGAGAGATTTGGATACCATGAAGCAAGTGCCAAAAGAATCTTTCTCTACCTTCATTACCAAGTGGAGGTCTAAGGCGGCACAGATGATGAATAGGCCAAGCGAAGAAGAACAATTAACCATGGTTGTAAAAAACTTATTGCCTGTATAACATAAACATTTGTTTTCCCAGTATTTTCCTAATTTTAAAACTTTGATTGCTGCTAGAACCCAAATTAAGGATGCAATAAATAATGGCACTATAAAGAATAAGGACCCACCAAGGTTCAAAAAGAATTTAGGATCTAGTTCTAAAATTGTAGAAGTTTCTAATATATACAAAAATGATCCTTACCGACTTATTGCTCCTATTGCCCCGGTCAATATCACAAGGGCCACCTCTAAGGCCTAGGAGGGAATTTCATGAGTTATACATGCTCGTGAGTCGTGTTTGAAAAACTAAAACAAAGGGGCTACTAAAACCTTTAGACCTAAGACCAATCCCAAACCCACTGCCTGTAAGATTTGATGGGCTAAGAGATGTGCCTACCATCAAAGCCCTGGCCAGGATACTGACAAGTGTTTTGGCCTTCGTCATGCAATTTAAGATCTGATAGACAATAAAGTGATTGCATTTCCTACAAGGCCTAGCGTCATTAATAATTCCTTGCCCAACCACAATTTTGGGAGAGGACCAAGGATTACTTGCTTGATGACTAAAGAGGAAAATGAAGAGGACCCATTTGAGTTGATTTATGACCTACTTGAATGCTTTATGATGACATGGGAAGAGTTAATGGGTATGGCGTCCATTGCATGGTATGATATATGAAGTGAAGATGTAACAGAAGTCATAAATTACCCAACATCCACAAATGGGGGGAGACACTTCAAACCCAATCAAATGACCCGACATCCATATATGGGGGAAGACACTTCAAACCTCAAGATACCGATCTAAATGACCCAACAAAAATTGCCCACATCACAAGGGGGGGAGACACTTCAAATCCCTACATTTGGAGATAGACAACCCGATAGAAGCCTTGAATAAATCTACACAACAAACACCCATTGAAGAGGATGAGGTCCTCAAGCAACTATAGAAGATACAAGCCAATAGATCTTTATGGGGTTTACTTATGGCCTCATACATGCACCACCAAAATCTAGTTGACCTTATCAATCAAATCCAAGTCCCTACAACCACTAATTCTCAAGATCTGAATGCTATGATTAGGTCTATAAGTAGGAAATTCACAATTTCCTACTTTGACAAAGATTTGATGAAGAAGGGGAAGCACCACAATGACCCATTGCACATTACTGTAGATGCCATTGGCAAGAGGATTCCAATGGTTCTAATTGATGATGGAAGTGCCTTAAATGTGTGTCCTTTAAAGACAGCAAATTGCTTGGGCCTAAGTATTGAAGATTTTGTGCCAACTGATCAGCATGTGAGGGTGTATGACAATAGTAGAAGAGAGGTCTTGGGAACCGTAACACTAGAGCTCACTATAGGGCCAATAATCAAGAAGGTGGAATTTCAAGTCCTGAACATAGTTTTGTGCTTCAATAATGCTCCTTGGGCGACCATGGATCCATAACACAGAGGCCGTACCTTCATCCTTATACCAAAAGGTTCGATTTTTGCATGAAAGAGCCATAGTTACCATATATGGCGATACTTTGACCATACCAAAGCCCATTTTTGGTATTGATTCTAAGAAAAAGCCATTGACCTTGGATGGATTTGAAATTGAGAAGCCTAGTTTTGGAAGAAGAGAAGAAGAAGTGGAGAAGATCCCCATGGACTTTGCTCCATACAGCAACAACAACGTGGTGGCAATGATGAGGAGAACGAATTACCTTCTGGGGATGAACTTAGGGAAGATTATGAAGAAGGCAACCGCTCAAGTCCCAATAATTTCCATTGCCACACCACCTTTCGGGCTAGGTTATAAACCTACTGATGATAGGTGAGAAGAATGGCCCATGCCAAGGCCAAAGCCAAGGGACTTCCTTGTCCCCCAGAGCCCTTAAAGCCCTATACTCCTACTTTGAACGGGAAGTTTGTTAAAACTGGAGATAGTCAATGCTATTGGGGATTCCCTGAACTGAGATTTGATCCTGAGTCAAGAACAACAGTGCCCGGATTTGAGCTATTATTTAATTACAACGCCAAGCTTCCAGAGCTGAAGAAGGAAGACACAAATTGGGTCCCTACTGATTGGGCTGATTACATGGACCTTGATGCAATGACTACGCTTCTAGGAGATGCCATTTGCAATATAGAAGAAGAAGAATACTGGAAGGCTTGTCAACATGCATTGAAGAGTCCATATGAAGCAAGAACAAGTGATGAAGATGAAGGGCGAGAAGCCCCTAGTGATAATAGTAGTAATAGTAACAGCAGTGACGATGGAGATAGCAAGGATGATAGTAACATTGATAGTGAAAGCAACAATAGTGAAGGCTATGATAGCCAAAAAAGTGGCAATGATTGGGGTGAACCCCCTAGTGATAGAGAAGATGAAGATGTAGGGCCTTTTTATGAAGACCACTCTGATGATGACTTAGACTACTATGACGGAGATATAGAGGATGATGTTGAAGTTGAACATACAAACATGGAGAATGGCATTGAAAGTGAAGAGTATGAGCTAGAAAATGTGCTAGAAGCTTTAAGAGAGAAGGTTGAAGAGGCCGATAATATAGACTACGATGATTACCCCTACGGGCGGCCTTTAGATTGGAGCTGCATTACTAATGGTAGCTCAAGGTCAGGCCCGCAATATGACAAGCATGGTAGAGAGATTCCTAAGTTAGGGTCATTTCACAATTCAAAACTAGGTTCACTAACCCTATACACTAAGGAAGAAGACGACATAGATGCTAGATTGGCCACTCTAGACAAAAAGTTAATGATCCATAGTTTCAAAAACTTAACACTGAAGAGTCTTTAAGGTGAAGACAAGAAGATGGAAGGGAATGAGTCAGAATGCCACCCCTAATACATCCACCCGAGCAACAAAGGAAAGCAAGATCTATTTGGTGAGTGGATGGATAGTATAGAGCACCTGGATGCTTATGTGACTGACAAGCCCATAGATATGGAGATTGATATTGAAGGCACGAATTATGTGGATGAAGACCTCATGGTACTAATGCTGAGGGGAGAAGGAACTCGTTGGGAGCCACTCGCCATTGTTGAAGCCATAACTGAGTTGAAGAATTGGGTATGGGAGGGAGTTGCCCACCCCATGGAAGACTCTGTGGAGAAGATCAAGACTGTTGAGCCAATCACTCCTGCCAAGAAGATCAAGACCGTCGAGCTAATCACTCCTACCAAAACATTGTTTCTACCCCTATTGAGTTTATTTTTGCTAGTATTATTGTTCCTGTTAAGTCTGTTTGAGATCGTATTTCTATAGAGTCTGTTAAGAACTATTTTCCTTATAATGTGATTTTTGATTCTGCTTATTTGTTGGCTCTAAATGTTTTTATTTTGGAAATTGGTAAAAAAAACTCTTAATAATAAGGAATTAAAACAAGGGTATGTGGAACCTATAAAGTAAGAAACCTAACTTGTTAACCTGGGAATTGATGAAGAACCTAAGATGATACAAGTAGGCAATACCCTAACCTCCTTTGAGAAAGATGCATTAGTTGCCCTACTGACAGAATTCAAGGAGGTATTTGCATGGTCATATGAAGACGTGCCTGGGATTGACACAAATATAGTGTAGCACTACATTCCAACAGATCCAACCATGAAGTCGGTCAAGCAGAAGTTGAGAAGAATGAAGCCCAAATGGACTCTCAAGAATAAGGAAGAAGTTGAGAAACAGTACAATACGGGATTTCTGAGGGTAGTCAACTACCTAAAATAGTTATCTAATGTGGTTCCAGTGCTGAAGAAGGATGCGAAATTTAGAATGTGTGTAAGCTTGCGAGATCTTAATAAGGCTAGCCCGAAAGATGATTTTCCTTTACCTCATATTTATATCTTAGTAGATGATTTTCCTTTACCTCATATTTATATCTTAGTTGATAACACAGTAGGACATGCCTTGCTATCATTTATGGATGGTTTTTTGGAATACAATCAGATAAAGATGGCTCTAGAAGATATGGAGAAAACCTCCTTCATTACTCCATAGGGGACGTATTGCTATAAGGTCATGTTGTTTGGCCTTAAGAATGCTGGTGCTACTTACCAACTTCCAGCCACTACTCTGTTGCATTATTTAATCCACAAAGAAGTAGAAGTTTATGTTGATGACATGATAGTGAAGTTTAAAGACCGTGAAGGGCACATACTAGCCTTGCGGAAGTTCTTTTAAAGAATCCAATTCTACAAGTTGCGGTTGAATCTAAAGAAGTGTACTTTTGGTGTAACATTCAGAAAACTGTTGGGGTTTATAGTAAGTCAAAGGGGAATTGAAGTAGATCCTGACAAAATCAAGGCAGTTGTAAAAATGAAGCATCTAAGGACTGAGAAGGAGATTCGAGGATTTTTAGGGAGGATATAAAACATTAGCAGGTTCATAGCCCAGCTCACCATGACATGTGAGCCACTCTTCCGACTACTTAAGAAAGAAGTTCCCATAGTATGGAATGAACAATGTCAAGAAGCTTTTGAGAAGATTAAGAATTATCTGATGAAGCCACCAATAATTTACACAGAAGTTCCCACAGTGGGCCAAGTGTTTTACATTGACATTCGCTTTACAAGCTCTATTAATGAGGGGCATTCTGTAGACACTCGATTTTGCACCAATAATTTAATCTTGGAAGATGGCTAGAGTGACCATTCATATACTCCAAAATTTAGAATTGCATTACATGCAGTAATTCGCAGTAATTCATTTATTGCATATCATAAAAATGATCTTGAGATTCTAACGGTCGTGACAGTATGTCCGATTTCCAAATTGGACTGTCAGATTGCAACATATCACATGATCAAGTTTTCATAGTTTGCATGCATTTTGTTTGGGTGGAGCCGATCACGCATGATTAATACAAATTAATTTTGATTGGTTAGACAATTAAAATTAATTAAATAATTTTGTGATTAGTTGTTAGTTAGTGTCAAAAATAGGCCTGCTTGCATTAGAATAAAGTGGATAATCAGATAATAAAGAAGTTGTGGATAATCAAGTCCTTTTGGAATATTTATCTACAAGATAATTATCATTTTAAAGACCTAAATATCAAGAAAAATGGATTAATTTTTAGAATACTGATTAAAAATGTGTTTAGGTACGATTCTCAGCACAAAAATCCTCAAAAAGGGAGTCCAAATTGAATCAAAACTCAAACGCGGACTTGGCACCCAAGAGGGCCATTCAGCACTCTTGAAGTGCCGATTGGCCCAAATTTTCGGCCCAGCCCGAGGACTTCCTGATTGAGATAAAGCCTATTTTTTTTTTTTTTTTTTAGAGATAAGGACGCGTTCCAATTCGTATCTGATCTTATTCAGTATCCCAACCTATATAAATAGGGGGGAAAAAATCAGAAATAGGAGCTCTTCTTTTTTGACTTTTTTGCTCCCCTTATGTTAAAGATGTTCTGGAGGCTTTTGCTTTAGGAACTTCTTTTTTGTAAGTAAAGTATTTTAGACCTTAAAGAAGTTAATAAACTTCTTTGATTTCTAAAATATTCTTTCACTAGAAGAGCACACTCATGCAAGAGGTATTATGTTTTTCTTTCTTTTCTTTTTCCGTTAATTAGCATGTTTTTGTGTTTGATGCATGAATATGATTAGCAAGTTTTATTACAACTTGCTCTTAATATATAATTGTCATGCTTAGGTGCTTTAGATGATTGTTTATTTTAATTCTTTCTCTTTGACTTCAAAATCTGTAATGACTATTAAAACTAAAAGAAAAAAAAAACACTCAAAACTAATCTGTATTTTCATTAAATACAGATATGATTTTTTCTAAAACTCAAAACTAATCTGTATTTTCATTAAATAAAAATCTAATTTTTCTAAAACCAAAATTGATTTGTATTTCTTTAAATACAAATCTGATTTTTCTAAACTCAAAAAACTGATCTGTATGTTCATTCAATACATATCTGATTTTTTTTTTTTTTTTTTTTTTTTTTTTTTTCTAGAAAGTTCTCCTTGTCATAGAATTGCAGATTTTGAAATTTTAAAGAAGGGATTGAAAGTTAGGTTGAAGCCTTTTTTTTAATATGTGATGCATGCATAATAAATTTGTCTCATGAATGTGGATCCTCTTTCAAAAGCCTTTTTTATTTGTTTCTAATAACAAATATGATTATTATTTTACAAACCTAAAATCATTCTTTTTTTTTTTTCTTTTTTTTACAAGAACAGATCTGATTCTTTTTAACAAAATCTATATTTTTTTTCTTTTTACAGAAACAGATCTGATTTCTACAAATCAAAACTTATTTTTTAAATTTTACACAAAATAGATCTGATTTTTCTTGATAAAATCTTTTTTTTTTCTTTTAACCCTTCACAAAAATGGATTTAATTTTTTACAAACCAGGTCTTATTTTTTTAATTTTCAAAATAGATATGATTTAAAAAAAAAAAAAAAAAAAAAAAAAAAAGAGGACATCATTCGTAAGGCAAATTTATTTAAGTTAATTTTTGTTAAGTGTCTATCATGTTATCATTCAAAGATAAGCTTGTGGGTGCAATCCCCAGTGCTTTTTCCCAAGCCTTCCTCTTTTCAAATCACATGGAAGCAGAGTCTGACTCAGATGATGAAATCTAGGAACATCGAGAAGGGATCTCAATGGTTAAGATTTCTAGGAAGGACAAGCAACATATTATAGCTCCATGGGCAAAAGCTCTCATTGTGAAAATTTATGGAAGATCGATGAGCTACAACTTTATTTAGGCCTGTCTCCAATCACTATTGAAGCTTGTGGGATCTTTAGATTATGTAGACCTGGGGTAAGGAATTTTATCTGGTCCATTTCTCCCTGGAGGAAGATCACGCTATTGTCTTGTAAAAAGGCCCATGGTTTATAGGAGAGAACTTCTTGTCTATTAGACCATGGGAACCAAATTTCAAGCCTTCCTCTGCAAGTGTAACTTCCATTGCTGTATAGATTAGATTGAATGAACTTCCAATTGAGTATTATGAGGCTCAAAATCTTAAGCAAATTGGTTCAACCATTGGCACTGTCCTAAGAGTTGATACTCACACTACGGTAGAGGAATAGGGAAGATATGCAAGATTGTGTGTTCAACTCAATGTGAACAACCTCTCATAACTTCTATTATGATCTATGTGCTAGAACAAGCCATCAATTATGAAGGTATCCAAAGACTTTGTTTTTCCTATGGCCGTCTTGGTCATCGGAAGCACTCTTGTCCGTACTCCATACGGAGAACCTCCTCGCAACCGAAAGGCGTGTGTTATGGAATAACCTGTGTATGTTTGCTAAGCTTCATATTATGCCCTGGGTAATTGCTAGGGATTTTGACGAGGCTCTCTCAAATGAGGATAAGTACGGTGGCAAAGCAGTTAGCAACTCTAGATCATTGGAGTTTAAAGAATGTCTCGACAATTGCAACATGATTGATCTGGGTTTCTCGGGACCTAGATTCACCTAGACAAACAAAAGAGAGGTTGGCGCCTTAATTCTGGAGAGGATAGACAGGTTCTTTGTAAACCCAGATTGGTGCATGATGTATCTAGAAGCAAGAATATCCCACCTCACCCACTACCACTCTGATCAATGTCCGGTTCTACTTGAGTCGAAGCCTATGAACCAACTCCATCTCCCTCGCCCTTTCAAGTTCCAAAGCTTTTGGCTAGCTGATTTTTCCTTCCCCAGTATTGTGTTCCAAGCTTGGAACCACTCAACCCACTTAGGAGAAGCTATTGACAAGTTTGTCAAGGACGTATCCATTTGGAATAAAAACTAATTTGGGAACGTTTTCGCGAAGAAAAAGAGGATAATGGCCAGGCTTAATGGCGTCCAAAAGGCCATGGTCATCAGGTCAAATGTTCACTTAATTGAGCTCAAAAAAATGTTGCAGCTAGAGCTAGATTCCATACTTAATCAGGAGAGAGATATCTCGGCTTTGAAGTCTCGGATAAACTGACTAGTGGAAGGGGAGAAAAACACATCTTTCTTTCATGTCTCTACTCTTGTGAGGAGAAAGAGGAATGGATTGATGCCATCAAGAATAATGTGGGTCAGTGGGTGTTTGAAGAAGGGGAAATCATGAATGTCATCGGGAAAGGCTTTGAGGACCTGTTCTCTTCTTCGAGGGATTGCTTCCTTCGATTGGATTCCCCCCTTTCACAATGGCAAGCTAGCTTATCTGAAGCAAATTGTGCAGACTTGAACCAACCCGTTACAGATGATTAATAACAATGGCGCTTCGATCAATGAAAGCTTTCAAAGCTCCCGATCTGGATGGTCTCCATGCCAGGATTTTTCAACGGTTTTGGCCGATAGTGTGTGCTTTAGTAAAAAAGGAAGTCAAAAAAGTCTTCATTGCCAAGAAAATTCTAGAATATCTGAATAAAACCTATTTGACTCTCATTACAAAAATCCAAGGTCCGGAAACTCTTGGTAATTACCGTCCTATCAACTTGTGCAACACTACATACACGATTGTGTCTAAGGTCATCGTCAACAGGATCAGACCTTTGTTAGGGAACCTTATCTCCCTAATGCAAACTGCTTTTGTTCCAGGAAGGAGGGGGACTGACAATGCCATAACTATCTAAGAGCTAGTTCACTCCATCTGTAATGCCAAAGGGAAAGAAGGCTTTATGGTGATAAAGATCAATCTTGAGAAAGCTTATGACAAGCTAGAATGGAGCTTTATCAGGGAATGTCTCTTCCATATCAATCTTCCTCCTAACCTTATTGACATAATTATGAGCTGCATATCTTCAGTGTCTACTGCTATTTTATTTAATGGAGGTGCCATGAAGCCTATTATCCCTTCAAGAGGCTTCAGGCAGGGAGATCCGCTCTCACCCTATCTCTTTATTCTGTGTATGGATTGGCTAGGGGAACTCATTGATAACAAATGTGCTGAGAAGCTCTGGACCCTTGTAAAGTCATCAAAAAGTGGCTTGTCTTTCTCCCATATGTTCTTTGCAAATGATTTGGTAATTTTTGCCAAAGTAAACTAGGTAAATTGCTCCGCCATCAAGGATGTACTTGATGAGTTCTGCGAAAAATTTGGTCAATCAGTGAGTGAAGCAAAATCAAGGGTCTATTTCTCCCTAAATGTAGACAGAGATACTAGAGAGTCCCTTTGTGATATTCTTAGGTTCCAATCTACTCATTCGTTTGGTAAGTATCTAGGTATCCCCATTTAGCACCCCGGATCCTCCACTCAGGACTTTAACTTTATCCTTGATAGAATGAAGCAGAAATTTATGGGCTAGAAAGCTAAATTATTGTCAATGGTAGGTAGGGCTGTCCTTATTCAATCCTCTCTCCACCATACCTGTATACGTCATGTAGTGTGCCCCCTTTCCAGGGAGAATTTTGAGTGGCATAGACAGAGTGAATAGGAACTTTATACGGGGATCTGCTGAGTTGGGTAAATAAATTCACAGGACCGGATGGCAGAAAATCACCAAGTCTAAGAAAAAGGGTGGTTTGGGGTTTTAAATAGCTAAAGGCAGGAATACTGCACTGCTGGCTAAACTGAATTGAAGGATGTATACGGAGCAAGATGCATTGTGGACTCGAGTCTTGAGGAGTAAATACTGTAGTTCAAGAAGGATTAATTCCACCAACCCGAATAAACTTCCCTGCTCTCAGGTGTGGAAAGGCATTAAGAAAGGAAAGGCCACCTTTTTAAAAGGAGCTAGATGGTCCCTCGGGAAAGACAGCAACCTGAGCTCCTGGAGTGATAAGTGGTCAGATATGGGTCCGTTGAGAAGTGCCATCCAAGGTCCCTTAACGCTTGAGACAGAAAGATTAAGGGTCAAGGACGTCTTAGCTGATGGTAACTGGAACCGGACAAAAATTTCTATGGAGTTACCTGTGAGTATGAAAATGACAATCTAAGCAACTCCATATGCTATTGCTGCCCCTTCTGCGGATAAGTTATCCTGGTCCCATAATCCTCAAGGAATTTTTGATCTCAAAAGTGCATATGATCTGGCCACTGATAATGAGCCTTGCCACTTCAATGGGGATTGGATTTGGAAGTCAAAAGCTTTACCTAAAATTAAATTCTTTGTTTGGAAATGCATGCTTAATAGTATCAGGGTTAAGTCCCACCTCGTGGAAAGGGGGATGAGTACGAACCTACTGTGTCCTTTGTACGGAGTGGAGGTGGAAACCATTACTCATGTACTTTGGGATTGTAAGATAGTAAAAGAAGTTTGGTTCAATCTGGGCATAACAAGGAATGACGCTGACTTCTTCATAGGAGAGATTACTCCGTGGATGATTAAGAGTGCTAAAGTGGACCATCCCCACCACTGGAATACCATCTTCCTCTTTGCCATTTGGATAATATGGCAAAGGAGAAACTTGGTCATATTCCAAAACAAATCCACACCTCCAAACATTCACCTCAAAATAATCCAGAGAGCTTGAGAATTCATTCACTTCGGTCTCAATCCAAGAGTAGAATCTAGGCGGGTCATTAAATCCATTAGGTGAGAGAAGCCTAATAGGGGGTGGGTTAAACTAAACATAGAAGATTCATCTTCAGGAAATCTAGGTCTAGCGGGCTGTGGTGGCATCCTCCATGATGAAAATGGGAACTGGTTGTTTGGGTTCTCCAGGAAAATTAAGATTGCCTCTAGTTTTATGGCTGAGTTATGGGCTGTGAGGGATGGTTTATCTCTTTGCCTTCATAGGAATTTTCCTGATGTTGAGTTGGAGTTGGATGCAAAAAGTATTTTTGATGTTCTAACTAACCTGAACCAATCTAACGCTACTATCTCTGCCATTCTTGATTACTGCAGGCAGATGGTGGCACAAATTCCCCAGTTCAGGGTTAGGCCCTGTTACAGGGAGGCGAATAGATGCGCTAATAAGTTAGCCTGAATGGGAGTGCAGCAATTAGTAGATTTTAATTTTCATGAAGATTCCCCTCTAGAACTTCAATCTGTTTTATTTTTTTTACTATTCTGGACTGTATGTTAACAGGGCAACGTTAACAGGCGTTGCCCTGATACTTTGTTGGTTGCTTAGTGTTTGAATGAATTTCCCTTTCTACCCAAAAAAAAAATTTGGGGCTTTGATTTTTTTTGCTTCAATGTTTTGGGGTGTTGTTTTGGATTAATTTTTGTTATTGGGCTAATTTTTTTTTTTTTTTTATAGCTTTTAAAAATATCAATAATATTGTTGAGAGGGGCAAAGTGCAATTTTATTGAACAAATTGCTAAAAATAATATTATATATATACTATTTTTTTTTTTAAATCTAGGAGGCCAATCCCCCCCCCCGGCGTCCAACAATAGCTTCGTCCCTGATTGTAGTGGTACTATTGATGTTAACTGGGTTATTAAATATATAGAATATTAGTTCGACTAGGACATTTAGAGGTACTAAAATAATTTTTCCTTATAATTTTCACTATATTTGTTACGCCAAGTTTCTCATTACACTGCTATTATATATATAATTTTAAAAATCATTATTGCATATTACATACATAATATTAATTCACTATTATTGTCCATGAAATTTTACTAAATACAACACAAATTAGAAGAATAAATTGGTCCAGTATCTCCTAAATTGAATGGGGATAAGTGTATGGGATCATTAAGCTTAATTACAGTTTGTTATGTCCAAGATCTTCACATACAAAATATCTAAATAGAAACAATATAAAAATTATGCTCATGTGTGTGTATATTATTCATCGCATAGAAAATAAATTTGCAAAGTATGAAAGTGAAGTGTCAAGTATATTGTAGTCCAAATTTTGTAGGACAAAAAGAAAGAGAAAAATAAAACTAATGGATATGTTATTTTATCGGACTCAATTAAGTAGACCAATAATTTTTTGTTAAAAAACAACTCTAACAACTTGTTTAACTTAAATAAAACCATAAATTTTAACCAAAAGAAAATTTTATTTTAAACCTACATGTTTATATATCATACAATACATACTTATGCATCTTACGATTCATGAATCCACATAATAACTCTTGTTGTGATTAACTTATTTTGTATATGAAATGAAATTTCATAATCTAAATTAGGTCAACAATATATTAGCACTTTAGGAACAACCCATAAGAGGCCTAGAAAAATAAACTACAACTCATAGGTGTATCTTACGATTCATGAACTCACATAATAACTCTTGTTGTGATTAACTTATTTTGTAAATGAAATGAAATTTCATAATCTAAATTAGGTCAACAATATATAATCACTTTAGGAACAACCCACAAGAGGCCTAGAAAAATAAACTACAACTCATAGGAAAGAAAAGCCGTTAATACTACATTTTTAAAGCCATTTTCAGATTGATTTGGCCTACTGTCTAAAAGAACGAGAAAAAAAAGTGAAAAGAAAAAAGTGGTATAGATTATAAAACGCAAGAGTGATCCTTTGCATGAGGGTGATCCTTTGGCAGACATTGGAAATAAACCCCTTCCACCTTCTGCATTTTCGCCCAAACACCGTTTAGATTGATGGAGAGAGATAGAGAATAGAGAATGTAGGGAATTTAACCAAAAATCCCAACCTGTGAGAAACAAAATAAATAGAGAAAACACACGCCAAAGAAAAATAATCACACGCACAAGACAATATTTACGTGGTTCGGCAATTTGCCTACGTCCACGGAGTTGCAGGGATTTCACTATTATCAGGGAGAATACAATAGTGCACAAGAACACTCTCAAGAAACCCAAATCCCAATTACACCCTATCACTCTCTCACAGAAAAAATAAGAATAGAAGCTGACTGCCTCTCTTTTCTCTATTTTTCTCTCATGCGGCTTGCTCACTAGGTTAATTAGGATTTCTCTCTTTTTTAATCTCACGGCTGCATATATTAAAGCACATATATATATATATATATATATATATATATATATATATATATATATGTTACTTTATGAAAGTCGGATGAGTAAACTTTCCTATTACAAATAGGATTTGGTCAATAGTGACCGACGTGGGCTTGTGGCAATTCAAGCCACACGGCCCACTTCAACAAATCTCCACCTTGACTTGAATTGATCCAGCTACACGAGCAAACTCCTCCATCAGCTCCACCTTAGCCCTTAAGGGCTCACAAGCTGCAAACATCAGCCACAATCCTCCATAACACAATCCCTCATCCCTGTAACTCATCCTCCTGTCCTCAAGCTAGAAGACCAATTGAAGCTGCGCACAGCTTCAACTTCTCAATAATGACACCCTTAGTCAACATGTCTGCCGGGTTCTTAGATCCACAAATCTTCTCAAGCATTACCAGTTTATCTTCAACAAGGTAACAGATAAAGTGGTATTTTGTTTGTATGTGCTTCGACTTTGAATGAAAAGCTGAATTTTTGGCAAGAAAGATTGCACTCTGACTGTCACTGTGTAGAATGCCCATCTTCTGCTTCTTACCCAATTCATCTAAGAAACCATGTAGCCAAATCATCTCCTTTCCAGCTTCAGTTGCTGCAACATACTCAACTTCTGTAGTAGACAAAGTAATAATCTTCTGTAGATTTGAAGCCCATGATATAGCTGTACCACCCAGAGTGAAAACAAACCCAGTAGTACTCTTTCTACTATCAATATCACCAGCAAAATCAGCATCTACATAACCCTGCAGTTTCAAACTTGCACCTGTGAAGCAAAGACATGTATCTGATGAACCCTTCAGATATCTCAGAATCCACTTGACTGCCTCTCAATGCTGCTTTCCAGGCCTACTCATGAATCTACTCACAACTGCCACTGCATGTGCAATGTCTAGCCTTGTACACACCATAGCATACATCAAGCTGCCAATAGCTGAGGCATAGGGCACCTTGCTCATGTGGTCCCTTTCTTCTTCTGTCTTCGGTGATTGTTCTTTGCTTAGTTTGAAATGACTACCCAAGGGTGTGCTCACTGGTTTGGCTTCATTCATGTTGAACCTGCTGAGAACTTTCTTCACATACTCTGACTGTGAAAGCTTCAATGTACCATTAGCCTTGTCTCTAATGATTCTCATACCAAGGATTTGCTTTGCAGCTCCCAAATCCTTCATTGCAAACTGTTTGGACAATTGCTTCTTCAGATTATTAATCTCCTCAATGCTAGACCCTGCAATAAGCATATCATCCACATACAACAGTAATATGATGTAAGAATTGTCAAAAAACTTAACATAGCAACAGTGATCAGCTTCACATCTCTTGAACCCAATTCTGTGCATAAAATTGTCAAATTTCTTGTACCACTGTCTAGGAGCTTGTTTTAGGCCATACAAGCTCTTTCTCAGTTTGCAGACTAGATTCTCTTGTCCTTGAGCAATGAACCTTTCTGGCTGAATCATGTAAAGGTCTTCCTCTAAGTCACCATGAAGGAATGCTGTCTTCACATCTAACTGCTCAAGATGTAAGTTTTCTGTAGCCACCATTCCCAGTACTAGTCTAATTGTTGACATCTTCACAACTGGAGAAAATATCTCTGTGTAGTCAATGCCTTCCTTCTGCTGGAACCCTTTAACAACTAATCTGGCCTTGTAACGTTTGCTACCATCATGCTCATTCTTTATTCTGTATACCCACTTGTTGTGCAAAGCCTTCTTTCCTACTGGCAATTCAGTCAGTTCCCATGTTTGATTCCCCAACAAGGAATCCATCTCATCCTTCATGGCTAACTCCCACTTGCTTGAATTCTCATCTTGCAAGGCTTCTTCATAACACTCTGGCTCACCACCATCAGTCAACAGGAGATAATTTAGAGTAGGTGAATAACGCTGTGGAGGTCTAATGTTCCTGGAAGATCTGCGAACTTCAGCTACAGGTGTACTCAGATCTACCTGTGAATTTACATTCTCCTTATCTTCTTCACCCCTTTTCTGGACAGTACCTTCAGTCAATTCATCTAAGTTGACAAACTCAGATTTCTTTTGATCTATCCCTGTAACATCTGGCACTACAGTTGACCTGTCCTTGTACATAACCTGTTCATTAAATATCACATTTCTACTTCTGATGATTTTCCTGTTTTGTTCATCCCAAAACCTATAGCCAAATTTCTCATCACCATAGCCAATGAAAAAGCATATTTTAGACTTTGCATCAAGTTTACTATGAGCATCAGAATCAATATGAACATAGGAAACACAACCAAAAACTTTTAAGTGTGAAAACTTTACCTCTTTACCGCTCCAAACCTCCTCAGGAAGTCTGAACTCCATGAGAACTGAAGGTCCTCGGTTTATCAGGTAAGCTGCAGTGCTAACAGCATCAGTCCAAAAAGTTTTTGGTAGTCCAGCATGCAACCTCATACTCCTAGCACGCTCATTGAGAGTTCTATTCATGCGCTCAGCCACACCATTCTGCTGTGGTGTCCCAGGAATGGTCTTCTCCATCCTAATTCCCTGTGCAGCACAATACTCACTGAACCCTCCATCTATGTACTCTCCTCCATTATTTGACCTCAAACATTTTACTTTCAAACCTGTTTCTGTCTCAACTATGGCCTTCCACTTCTTAAAGGTTTCAAATACATCTGATTTATTTTTCAGAAAATAAACCCATACCTTTCTACTTGAGTCATCAATGAAAGTAATGTAGTACCTTGAACCTCCAAGGGATGCAACCGGAGAAGGCCCCCACAAATCAGTGTGTACTAACTCCAATTTTTCAGCCTTCGGTGTCCTACCAGTTTTCAAGAAGCTCACCTTTTTCTGCTTTCCTAAGATGCAACTTTCACATATGTCAAAATCAATGGACTTTAATTCTGGTAATTTTCCTTTTGACAGCAGCATCTTCATCCCTTTCTCACTCATGTGACCAAGTCTTCGGTGCCATAGGCTTGTATCAGTACTTGCATCAGCAACTGCAATTGTGTCTCTTGGACTTGAGGTCATGTACAGAGTACCAGTTTTCTTTCCACGAGCCAATACCCTAGCTCCCTTTGTAACCTTCCAAGTACCACCAACAAATAGTATTGCATGTCCTTCATCATCAAGTTGTCCAACAGAAATCAGATTCCTCCTCAAGTCAGGAATATGTCGAATCTTCTCCAGTAACCAAACAGACCCATTGGGCAACAATATTCGAACATCTCCCATACCCACAACATCCAAGGCTGAACTATCAGCCAAATACACCTTACCAAAATCACCTGCAACATAATTCTGTATGATTTCTCGGTGTGGAGTGGTATGAAATGAAGCTCCTGAATCCAAAACCCAATCATCAAGTGGACTGTCTACTGCAAGAAGTAATGCATCCTGTACCTCTTCTGTTACAGCATTAGCAGAATCATCTTCATTCTTCTTCTTAGGACTTTTGCATTGATTTCTAAAGTGACCTGTTTTCCCACAATTCCAGCATTGTACTTGTTGGCCTGATCTAGATTTACTTCTATTCCGATTAGAATTTCTGGATTTTGATCTGCCCCGATTTGAATTTCTGTTATTACCTCTGCCTCTTGTCTCAAGGTTTAGGGCAGAACCAGATCCTGAGGATTCACCTGCATCTCTTCTACGAATCTCCTCAGCCAGAATTAAATCTCGTATATCATTGTACTTGAGTTTTTCCTTTCCTGTAGAATTGCTTACTGCCATCCTCATTGCCTCCCAACTGTTTGGCAAAGAAGCCAAGACGATCAGAGCACGAATCTCATCATCAAAATCAATTTCTATAGACGACAATTGATTTGTGATAGTATTAAATTCATTCAGATGTTGTGCTACTGATGCATTCTCTGCCATCTTCAGATTTAACAGTTTCTTCATCAAGTGCACCTTATTGTTTGCTGACGGCTTTTCATACATACCAGACAAAACTTTCATCAGATCTGCTGTGGTCTTCTCCTTTACAACATTGTGTGCAACAGACCTAGACAGAGTTAACCTAATAACTCCTAGTACCTGTCTGTCAAGAAGAGCCCATTCCTCAGCCTTCATAGCCTCAGGTTTTTCCCCTAGAAGCGGTTGATGCAATTTCCTCCCATAAAGGTAATCCTCAATCTACATCCTCCAATATGCGAAGTCTGTGCCATCAAACTTTTCTATTCCAGACGTCTTTCCTGCTTCCTCTGCCATTGCTCTCACTCAAACCTAACCCTAGGCTCTGATACCAGTTGTAGGGAATTTAACCAAAAATCCCAACCTGTGAGAAACAAAATAAATAGAGAAAACACACGCCAAAGAAAAATAATCACACGCACAAGACAATATTTACGTGGTTCGGCAATTTGCCTACGTCCACGGAGTTGCAGGGATTTCACTATTATCAGGGAGAATACAATAGTGCACAAGAACACTCTCAAGAAACCCAAATCCCAATTACACCCTAGCACTCTCTCACAGAAAAAATAAGAATAGAAGCTGACTGCCTCTCTTTTCTCTATTTTTCTCTCATGCGGCTTGCTCACTAGGTTAATTAGGATTTCTCTCTTTTTTAATCTCACGACTGCATATAATAAAGCACATATATATATATATATATATGTTACTTTATGAAAGTCGGCTGAGTAAACTTTCCTATTACAAATAGGATTTGGTCAATAGTGACTGACGTGGGCTTGTGGCAATTCAAGCCACACGGCCCACTTCAACAGAGAAGAGTAAAACAAATTTAGTTCAAGATTAGCCTATTTTTAACTAACTCTACTTTACTCTTCTTCACTCTCTCTCCTTCTCCCTCAATCGAAACGGCCTAAATCTCTGCTTGTGAAACTACTCATACAGTAAAAGTGATATGTTCAATAAATTTTTTAAATTCTTGTGTTATATCGGTAAATCAAAGATTAATTGGTTTTCTATTTTTTATCCTCTTTGATGGAACTTCACTTTTATGTGTGTCGTTTATTAACCAGAATTTGTGAACAATGCTTTGCATTATCATTGAGTATATTATCACCATTAATTAGGCTTTAGCTATTCTTCATGTTCTGTCCATCATATACCAAAGAGAGCTTGGTGCAAGGCATCAACATGTTCCAGCACCAAAATAAATGTTTGAAATATGAAAATAAAGATAATTGACTTCAGAACTTTTGATTTTTTTTTTGGTTGTAAAAGATCTTTCAAGACTACACAACTTAGATATGGTAACAAGAAGAGCAGCAATAGAAAAGAAAACTATCACGCTTTCACTGCCTCCAAGGCTGCAAACTGGTTCGTCTCAGCTTCTGGAGCCGCAGAGCCCTTGAAGAGCAATATTGCAAGGCTGCCTATGCAAAAATAGATGAAACAGCCAGAGCAATGGGTCACAAACGAACCAAAATCTGTCCCTACAATGCATTGCCACCCAGGTCCGTACGTCGTATCAAATTCCTGCAATGATGATACAAGCCAAATCAAACAACCAGAATATAGCCAAGCCAAAGTTTCACTTGCATAGTTGCATTAGACCTTTTGGGAAGTTGCACTAGTCTTGGTTCAGTTAGATATTAGTTGATATATAGCATGAATATGTCAGTTTGAAGGTAAATATAAAGCCTTTTTGGAAATACTATGGGCACTTGGGTGATTAGTTTCAAGCATGATATAAACCAGAAGATCCTAAATTCAATTAATCATATGATGATTAGTGAGGTTTTTTTGGGGGGTCTCATAAATAGGAAGTGTATATATATATATATATATATAAAGGAAAAAAAGAAAGCCTTTTTGGCACTTCATTTAACTTTTGACTAGGATTTTGTCATACAAGCTAGCGAGTTCCAAGTCCATGTCATGAAATATGAACATTTTGATGACCTTAAATTGATACCCTACCTTTTTAATGAAGCGGGCAATCTCAGTAGCCTCAGTAACATCGAAAATGTCAAGCGCTTTTGATGCTAGGTCAAGGGCATCTTGCTGCATGGTTTGGAGCATATCAGTCTCTCCAATCACTGCTTTTCCTTCTAACATGGCTAACAAATGAGAGAGATCTACTTGGTTTTCTAGAAAACACTCGAGCTGCTGTTGGTATCGGGAGAAAAGTAGAGCAAAAAAGCGAAATTTTTTAGACTAGTTTGTGGATGAGGGTAAGATGAGAGTGGTGGAGATTTTATAGAAAACTTGGAATTATAGGCCTGGTGCTAGTAGGTCAGCCACGTGTTTGATCTCTTCTTTGTGGTTACCAAAAGATGCTGTACAAGTATGCCAGTGAGCCGACTTGACCATTTTGATAAGAGAAATGTAGTGGAGACAATTTTTTCCCCTCTTGTTAGAGTAAGAGTTAGTGAGTTGTGACAAAAATACCACTTTCACATGTGTCTATCATGTGTATTTATTATTAATACTAACATTTTTTTTATTGGGCATCAAATACATCAAAGCATGAGTCCGAGTTCCCTCACTTAACATGCTGCTCCTTCCATCCGATCTGTAAATTGTTCACTTAGCCCATTAGCGGTTGTGTTGTAAGATTTTAGTCTAAGAACGATATAATATTTCTATGGTCACGCTCAGTTAACGAAACTATAATAGTTGCCCCTCTGACCATTTTTTCTTTTACTCGAAATTTTTTTTTTTTTTGAAAAATTGTGTCCATAAATTTATTGTTTTGATGATCTGGCTTGCTCATGAAGGTGTGAGCAGCACGTGGAGTAGTGCTAAAGGTGCAGGAAGGGCTTGCTCGAGGCCAAGGCATTAATGATTACCAGGATTGTTTTTGGTCCTACTTATCTTGGACACGTGGTTCATTCTTTGTGGCTTGTCAGCAAGATTTTGCCATGTGTAAACCAGCAAGATAAAATTATATGATTGCCCCCTGATATTTTTTTTGTCGAGTTCTACTGTCGTTTATTTTCCTCGAGACCAATCTGGAAGTTTTGAGACTCATGACCTTCTTGGCCGAAAATTCAAGATAGCACCCACTATGAGTCAATGTTTGTCATGTGACTAATAATCATAAACTAACAAAGATAAATCTGCGTAAGCAAGAACCAATAAGCTCAAAGGGGCAAAACTAATTTGTACAGAAAAACAGTCGGAATGGAAGCTGGGCCGCTTACAATGAAATGTATGCTTGCCCTGGCCATGCATATTTAGGCTAAGAAGCAACATGACTCCTTGAGAGTATACATCCAGATGAGGCCTTCGGGGGAGTGTTTAAACCTCAATTAGGATCGAGAATCCTGGAACTAATTTAATCAAAAGAGAAGGATTCCTTGTTGTAATTTAAATTTCAAACCCTTAATGACAATTGAAAAATCATGTTTAGACCCCCTAGTTACTTAATTATGCAGTAGATTAATCTATTGATTTCTGATTAGGCCTATTTAGTTATTTGAATTATGATGATTTAACCATAATTACAACAAGTACCAAATTTGTAAATTACGTAATAAACAGTAATTGACACACAAATGTGGTAACGAATCAAAAAACCAATGAAGAACACCCCTAGAGTGACATCCCAAACAAGGCAATCTACCATATGAAGAAAAATTATAATATAGTTCAAAACACTTGACCCTAGACTATACAACTAATCAGTCAGCTTATTGCTACAATCCAAACCTGTTTCGGAACATCTGAATCCTCGTACAAGGACCCTTCACAAAATGACCCATTCTTGTTCATGACGAGAACCTCTAATAAACTCCAAGGACCCTCCTTGAAGGTTTGATAACCACAAAACCACATTAGGGTTGATGGCTCTATGGTTTCAAACATGACCATGCGTATGACAACGAAGTCCATCTAAAAAAAATGCTTTCTGTTTCTGAACTCATAAGTTCAACAACTGAAGGCTTAGATTTTCTTTCAGTGCACGAATTCTGCCTATTTTAGCCTTTAGAAGTCTTGTAATAACATAGCTTTTATATGCAATGAAAACTAGGGTTTGAATTCCAAGGCAATTGACTTCAATCAAAACATGTTACCTATATAATTCACTACAAAACGCGGGGGTCTTAGGCCGCGTTTTTTAAGCTGTGGCCATAAAAAACGCGGCCTAAGATGGACTGAAGCCGCGTTTCTAAAAAACGGGGCCATAGACGGGCTCTTAGGCCGCGTTTTTTAAACGTGGCCATAGACGGGACCTTAGGCCGCGTTTTCTTGAGCTAAAAACGCGGCCTAAGGACCTCCGTGTTTTTTTTTTCAGCAAATTTTTTTTTCCTTTTCCTTAACTGTGGCCGCATTTTAAAAATGAGGCCACAGACGGGCTCTTAGGCCGCGTTTTTTAAACGTGGCCATAGACGGGACCTTAGGCCGCGTTTTCTTGAGCTAAAAACGCGGCCTAAGGACCTCCGTGTTTTTTTTTTCAGCAAATTTTTTTTTCCTTTTCCTTAACTGTGGCCGCATTTTAAAAATGAGGCCATAGACGGACTCTTAGGCCGCGTTTTTTAAACGTGGCCATAGACGGGACCTTAGGCCGCGTTTTCTTGAGCTAAAAACGCGGCCTAAGGACCTCCGTGTTTTTTTTTTCAGCAAATTTTTTTTTCCTTTTCCTTAACTGTGGCCGCATTTTAAAAATGAGGCCATAGACGGGCTCTTAGGCCGCGTTTTTTAAACGTGGCCATAGACGGGACCTTAGGCCGCGTTTTCTTGAGCTAAAAACGCGGCCTAAGGACCTCCGTGTTTTATTTTTTAGCAAATTTTTTTTCTTTTCCTTAACTGTGGCCGCGTTTTAGAAGCGTGGCCATAGACAAACTTTTTTTTTTTTTTTTTTCTTTTCCTTAACTGGAGCCATTCAATACTAATAGCACACCAACAAACACAAACAAACACAAACCACAACCCAGAGCCATTCAACCCAGAGCCATTTCGGTCAAAAAAAAAAAAAAAAAAAACACAAACCACAAACCCAGCGTCGCCGTTGAGCTCAGCCGTCGCCGATGAAGCTCAACGGCGACGCCAAGAGCGTCGCGATCGCGACGCTCAAGCGTCGCGAACGGCGACGCTCAAGCGTCGCGAACGGCGACGCTCAAGCGTCGCGAACGCGACGCTCCAGCGTCGCGAACGGGACGCTCCAGCGTCGCGAACCGCGACGCTCCAGCGTCGCGAACGGCGACGCTAGCGTCGCGATCGCGACGCTAGCGTCGCCGTTCGCGACGCTCAAGCGTAGCCGATCGCGACGCTCTCGGCGTCCCCGTTGAGCTTCATCGGCGACGCTGGGTTTGTATTTTTGTTTTTGTTTTTGAATTTCAATTTTCTGGGTTTGTATTTTTTTTTTTGTTTTTGTTTTTGTTTTTGAATTTGCTGGGTTTGTATTTTTGTTTTTGTTTTGGAATTTGAATTTGCTGGGTTTGTATTTTTGTTTTTGTTTTTGTTTTTGTTTTTGAATTTGCTGGGTTTGTATTTTTGTTTTTGTTTTTGAATTTGAATTTGCTGGGTTTGTATTTTTGTTTTTGTTTTTGTTTTTGTTTTTGAATTTGCTGGGTTTGTATTTTTGTTTTGAATTTCTTTATTTATTTAAAATTGAAATTTTAAAGTTTGAAAGTATTAATTTTAAAAATTTTAATTTTAATTTAAAAAAAAAAACTTTTGATTACCGAAAATTAATTTTTGGTAATCAAAGGTTTTTTTTTTTAAAAAAAATTTAAGGGTATATAGCCGCGTTTTAAACGTGGCCTAAGGTTAAACCTTGGGCCGCGTTTAAAACGCAGCCCAAGACCGCAACCTTAGGCCGCGTTTAAAATGCGGCCCAAGACGACAACCTTAGGCCACGTTTTAAACGCGGCTATAGGACCTGGTCTTGGGCCGCGGTTAAAAAGTGTGGCCATAGGACCGTGAGTCCTATAGTCACAGGTTTTAGGCCACACTAGAAAGCGTGGCCTAAAAAAACGCGGCTATAGGCTATAGCCACGTTTTTTTTGACATATAGCCACGTTTTAAAAGCGCGGCCATATAAGTTTGCAATTTTCAGTCAATCAAGCGACCAAATGTCTGTCGAATTGTTCACAGAATGTTATTTATGGAAGGATCGTAAGATAAAATCAGGAAATAGAAAATGACTAAGATGGATAAATATGGGTAAGCATGTTATTTCATGTGGAAGAACATAATTAAGCATGCATGGATATAATCAAGTAACGCATATAATCAGCATGTTAATTACAGAATCAAATAATGGATCTAATAACATGTTAATATTCTATTGAGCCTAGGTTTTAGGCTGGCAAATTGAAAACAAAAGTGTGTCTTGTAACTCTTGTTAGTGTATTTCAAATTAATTTTTAAGACAAGATTGCTGCCACTACAAAACGCCGGGGTATTAATGCATAACACCATTTGACATGGCTTGCCTTCCTACAAAAGTTTTCTTCGCAATTATGATATTAATGTGCATTGCAGCCACTTCAAAAGCTAGAAAGCCATTCATGTTGGAGAAAGAGAATGAACTATCCATGGATAAAAGTCACAAAACATTGCCCTCACCTGGCGTTTAATTTAAAGGACGTTGGAGTCTTGCCTTCTGTTCCATCTGGTGACGTAATAGGCCATGGTAAACATGACATCTTTCTTTTCCATAAGTGAGAGTATTAGGTGCCTTGCACACATGTAATGTGTCTATTATAAGAATAAATAAAATATTTGTTTCTATGTTATCATCAAATTTAACCAAAATTAAGGAATTAAAATTAAATGTTAAATTGCACTGATTCTGGTTAAAAAAAACACTAACAGAGACTAATTTTCTGCATAAACTAATTTCAATATAGAATTGCTAGAGTCAAATTCAATGAATTAAGTAATATAATTATTTATCTCCACATTGTCCAATATAAATCTCAATTTCCTTTGGACTTCAAAATTAAACTTTCATAATTTTTCTCATAATATCTTTGGTTCCCTTTTTGAAAGTTATGTTAATATCGTAATACAATTGGTAATATAATCACAGAAATGTTGTAGCAACACCAAAAATAATCTAATCTCAAGCATCAAACAATATAATTTTGAAGGCAATATTACTAGATATTAACAAGTAATTTTAACTTTTATCAAGAACATCGTCATTTTTCTATGTGCTTCACTTTAATTTCTAAAAGCATGCTGCAACAAGTTTTACCTTGAGAATCTAGTTAGGAATTTTTCTTCATACAACTAGGAAAAGAAGATAATACGAAACATAATATATATATATATATATATATATATATATTTATATATATATATGTATATCAAATTTTGAAGTTTTCCTAAATCCTATTTCTTGCAAGACCAGTTAAAAATATAAATATACTTGAAATTTACCAACTTTACTTTTTCCAAAATTGGATGTAAAGTTTTTTTTTTTTTTAATTGTGTTTAGAAAGGCTGGAAAGAAATTGAGTATTCTACTTTCCTTTATCATATATATTATATTAAAGTTGAACTTGAAGCACAATCATAATCTAAATTGGATCCAAATTATTTCTAATTAGTGTCAAATATTTTACACCTTGTGTCCAATTTTTTTTTCTTAATTTTAGTGCCAAGTGACCCATTTATAATACTCAGTATGAAAGTCGAGATGACCACCTCACACTCACTCCCCTATATAAAACTACTTCAAAATCACTACCATTGAATATTTCTGCATAAATGCATGAGTTACAACCTAGTTTAGGAACGAAAGGAATAAACTTTTGCCAGAGTTATTGAATCATCAAGCAAAAGCATGGATTAAGAAGACTGAGATATAAATTAAGACCATATATTTTGCAATGTAAACAAAAATTACCACCAATAAAGATACAATTATATCTAAAACAACAGTGATTAAAACTGATAGTAATCTTTGATTATAAAGTAAAGGCAAGCTTTCAAAAGTTTTACAATTTTTTTTTAGGGCAAAATAAGGCTTTACTTGTTAGACTTAGTTTTCGTTTGAGAACAACTTATTTAGTTTTTTGTTGAACATGTGTTAAAGTACATTTCTACTTTGAAAAAGGAAGAAAAAGTGAGATTTTAAAAACTATATATATAAGCAAAGACCTCATACGAGAGAGTAAAATATTCTGCCAAGTAGCACATTGTATGACACTCTTTTTCATTTAGGTTTCCACCCCATCCAAATTTAGCATTTATGTCAAACTATTTAATAATGATAGATGCATTTATTTCAATGTATTAATTAATAAAATTCAAAGAATTTGGATACATTTATAACTTTAAATACTTTGAATAGGTACGAATGAGAAAAGGTAATGTTTTAAAAACTCAATATATATATAAACAGAGACGTCACGCGAAAGAGTAAGATGTTCTACCAAGTGACACATTGTATGACACTCTTTTTCGTTTAGGTTTCCACCTCATCCATATTTAGCATTTATGTCGAACTATTTAATAATGGTAGATGCATTTATTTCAATGTATTAATTAATAAAATTCAAAGAATTTGTATATATTTACAATTTTAAATGCTTTGAATAGATATGGATGGATCTAAAAAGTCATGAGAAATGTACGAATTAAGAAAACTTTTCAATTTTATGCATAAACTAACTTCAATGCAGAATTGCAAGAGTCGAATTCAATAAATTGAGTAATATGATTATTTGTCTCCACATTTTTCCAATATAAATCTCAGTTTCCTTTAGATTTAAAAATTAAACTTCCATAAAATCTCTCACAATATTTTTGGTTCCCTCTTTGTAAGGTATGTTAATTTCCAAAATATTATGTTCATTTTAAATATTTTGTTTAGATTTTATGTATACAGTTTTACTGATGTATCATTGTAATGTGTTTAAGTTGATTTTTTCATATTATGTGCCAATTGAGATTTTTGGTTTTTCATATGATGCATATACTTGGTAAGGATTTGTAGTATTTTTGGTGTTTTGGTTGTTTTTAGTTCAATTAAAATTTGGAGGTTAAATTGTGATATTATTGCGTCATTATGACATTATTTTTTCTATTGTTGTATCATGAAATTCTAGTAGTTTTATAGCTAATTGATTGAGAAATCCTTCTTTCAATTTTCACCCTATTATAATTACGATCTTAGAAAATCAAACTTTTCTTCAATTAAAATGTTAATGTGCCTTAATTTTATCTCTCATATCAATTTTGAAATTAAAGAAAAACTACTTTCATTAATATAAAAATTGTAGGTGTTGATATAGTGGAGATAGACTTGGCATAAGAAATGTAGTAATTAACACTATAGATTCTAAATATAAAGTATAAATCATACAAGAAAGACACCTAAGAACCAACAGGTTTGTAAGTGACAATGTGAATTGTGATCTTGTTGGTTGCATGAATTAAAGGAATTTTTATTCCTCTAATGTATTTAGTTTTACTAGAAAAATTTAAAGATTACCTGTGACTAACAATAATAATATTCGTGAATGGGTCATAAATAATTTTTTACAAACAAAATTTATCAAAATACATGGCACAATGTGCAGGCTACATCTAAAGGAAAAAAAAAACTGCAACATCAAATGTGCAGTTACTCTCCTTTCTAACCGTAGAGAATCTTGATCCACATTAAAGTATGGGCAAAATTGTAAATTACCATTTTCTAATATAGAAAGTAAATCTATATCAAATTATGAATAGATCTTGTCAGATATTTTTGTTAAATGAACTTTGGACATTACTCCATAGAACATTAAAAAAATGATAACTCCTCAATATTTTCACAATATTTTTATAACAAATCTTAAGTGGCAGGTTGTTACTGGATATTATTGTTAGAGCAAAAAAGTAATCTTAGTGTTAGGTTTAAATTTGAACCAATAACAACTAAGCACCTATAATTTGTTATGAAAATATTATAGACGTAACACCTCTTTAAAACATTTAATGAAAGCCCTCTAAATGAGAGTGTCATTTATTCAACTAGCTATCAGTCTATCACCGGAAAGAGAGTGTCATATATTCAACTATCAGTCTAACACCAAAAGAGTTGTTTCATCTACTTAACAAGAGTTTGACTTAATTTTTATCTTTCTTTTTTTTTTTTTTTTTTTTTTTTACTGAAATCTCTTTTTATTTTAATGAGAAACTACTACATCACCTACTAATTAAATAAAACATGAAAATTAAAACTCACTATTACTTGTTATTTTATATTTAAAACAAAAGGATACCTTCAGTTAAAAAAATACTGGAGATAAGCGAAACTCACTTAACAATTCATATCACCATTTGACATGGCTTGCCTTCAGACAAAAGTTTTCTTCACAATTATGATTTTAATGTGCATTGCGGCCACTCCAGAAGCTGGATAGCCATTCATGTTGGAGAAAGAGAATGAACTATCCATGGACAAAAGTCACAAAACATTGCCCTCACTTGCCGTTTTAAAGGACGTTGGAGCCTTGCCTTCTGGTCCATCTAGGGGCAGATCAGGCCATGTTAAACATGACCATTAAAATCATCTTTGTTTTCCATAAGTGAGAGTAGTAAGTGCCTTGCACACATGTATTGTCTATTATAATAAAAAGAAAATATTTTGTTTCTTTGTTATCACTAAATTTAACCAAAATTAAGAAATTAAACTTAAATGTTAAATTGCACTGATTCAAGTTTTAAAAAAAAAAACACTAACAGAGACTAATTTTCTGCATAAACTAATTTCAATTAAGAAAACTTTGCAATTTTTTGGATAAATTAATTTCAATGCAGAATTACAAGAGTCAAATTCAATGAATTGGGTAATATGATTATTTGTTTCCACATTTGTCCAATATAAATCTCAATTTGCTTTGTACTTAAAAATTAAACTTTCATAATTTTTCTCATAATATCTTAATTTGGTTCCTTTTTTGAAAGGTATGTTAATATCGTAATACAGGTTATATAATCACAGAAATGTTGTAGCAACACCAAAAATAATCTAATCTCAAGCATCAAACAATAAAATCTTAAGGGCAATATTACTAGATATTCACAAGTAATTTTAACTTTTATCAAGAACATCGTCATTTTTCTATGTGCTTCACTTTAATTTCTAAAAGCATGATGCAACAAGTTTTGCCTTGAGAATGTAGCTAGGAATTTTTCTTGATACAACTAGGAAAAGAAGATAATACGAAACATAATAAATATCAAATTTGAAGTTTTCCTACTAAATCCTATTACTTGTAAGACCAATTAAAAATATAAATATACTTGAAATTTACCAACTTTACTTTCTCCAAAATTGGATGTAAAGATTTTTTGTTTTTGTTTTTGTTTTATTGTGTTTAGAATGGCCGGAAAGAAATTGAGTATTCTACTTTCCTTTATCATTTATATTATATTAAAGTTGAACTTGAAGCACAATCATAATCTAAATTGTATCCAAATTATTTCTAATTAGCATCAAATATTTTACACCTTGTGTTCAGTTTATTTTTCTTAATTTTGGTACCAAGTGGCCCATTTATAATACTCAATGTGAAATTCGAGATGACCACCTCACTCTCACTCCCCTATATAAAACTACTTCAAAATCATTACCATTGAATATTTCTACATGAATGCATGAGTTACAACTAGTTTAGGAATGGAAGGAATAAACTTTTGCCTTGAGTTATTGAATCATCATGCAAAAGCATGGATTGAGAAGACTAAGATATAAATTAAGACCATATATTTTGCAATTTAAACAAAAATTACCACCAATAAAGACACAATTATATCTAAAACAACAATGAGTAAAATTGATAGTAATCTTTGATTATAAAGTAAAGGTGAGCTTTGAAAAAGTTTTACAATTTTTTTTAAGGAAAAAAAGGCTTTACTTGTTAGATTTAGTCTCCGTTTGAAAACAACTTATTTAGCATTTTGTTGAACGCGTGCTAAATTATATTTCTACTTTAAAAAAGTAAGAAAATGTGAGGTTTAAAAAACTCAATATATATATATATATATATATTATAAAAGCAGAGACCTCATGCGAGAGAGTAAAAGATTCTGCCAAGTGGCACATTGTATAACACTCCTTCTCATTTAGGATTCCACCTTATCCAAATTTAGCATTTATGTCAAACTATTTAATAATGATAGATGCATTTATTTCAATGTATTAATTAATAAAATTCAAAGAATTTGTATACATTTATGACTTTAAATGCTTTGGATAAATACTGATGGATCTAAAAAGTTATGAGAAATATCACCGCGTACTCTTGGTGTTGTGATCATTTCACAAGTATAAGTGCTTATGGGGTGTTAGGGGTAAGGGTAGGTTCAAGTCTCCAAAAGGGAGTTTCACACACATGTACACTTAGATTAGGTTAGAGTAAAATTTCTATCTTATATTTAAAAAAAAAAAAAAAAAAAAAAAAAAAAAAAGAGGGAAATGTATGAATTAAGAAAACTTTTCAATTTTCTACAGACACTAACTTCAATGCAGAATTGTAAGAGTCGGATTTAATGAATTGAGTAATATGATTATTTGTCTCCACGTTTAAATCCCAATTTCCTTTAGAATTAAAAATTCAACTTCCATAATTTCTTTCATAATATCTTTAGTTCCCTTTTTGAAAGATATGTTTATTTCCAAAATATTATGTTCATCTTAAATATTTCATTTGGATGTTATGCATACATTTTTACTAATGTAGCATTGTAATGTGTTTAGGCTAATTTTTCATATTATGTGCCAATTAAGATTTTTGGTTTTCCGTATGATGCATATACTTGTTAAGGATTTGACGTATTTTTGGTATTTTGGTTGCTTTTAGTTTAATTAAAATTTGGAGGTTAAATTGTGATATTACTGCGTCACTATGGCATTACTTTTTCTGTTGTTGTTTCATGAAACTCTAGCAATTTTTATAGCTAATTGATTAAGATATCATTCTTTCAATTTTCAACCTATTATAATTACGATCTTAGAAAATCAAAATTTTCTTCAATTAAAATGTTCATGTGCCCTAAATTTACCTCTCATATCAATTTTGAAATTAAGGAAAAACTACTTTCACTAACATAAAAATTGTAGGTGTTGATATAGCAGAGATAGAGACTTTAGTGGCATAAGAAATGTAGAAATTAACACTATAGAATCGATATATAAATCATAAATCATATAAGAAAGACACCTAGGAATCAATAGGTTTGTAGGTGACAATGTAAACTGTGATCTGGTGACATTTGTCGGTTGCACGAATTAGACGAATTTTTTCCCCCTAATGTATTTAGGTTTACTAGAAAACTTCAAAGATTAACTGTGATTAACAATAATAGTATTCATGAATGGGTCATAAATAATTATTTACAAACAAAATCAATAAGATTATATATATAAAAGCAAAGACCGCATGTGAGAAAGTATGAGATTCTGCCAAGTAACACATTGTATGACATTCTTTTTATTTAAGCTTCCACCTCATCCAAATTTAGGATTTATGTCAAACTATTTAATAATGGTAGATGCATTTACTTCAATGTATTAATTAATAAAATTCAAAGAATTTGTATACTCCCTCCGTTCCAATTTGTTTATCCTATTTGAAAAGTCAAACCTTTTAAGGAAACATAATTTATTGTCTTTTCAACCTTATAAAAATGTACAAGTTTGCAAAACTACCCTTAAATAAATTTATCAGCTTTTTTTTAAAAAGATTTATTCTTAATGAGGCAACTAAAAAGTTGCCCCAATTAGATTGATTTTTTAAATATTTGTTAGTTTTCTTTTCAAATAGTCTTGAAAATAAAATAGGAGTATACTAGGAACATTAGTAAATTAATAATTTTTATTTTTAAAAACATGACAATATTTTGAGACATTCCAAAATGGAATAGAAGATAAACAAACTGGGACAAAGAGAGTACATTTATAACTTTAAATGCTTTGGATAGATATGGATGGATCTAAAAAGTCATGGGAAATGTACGGGTTAATAAAACTTTTCAATTTTTTGCGTAAACTAACTTCAATGCAAAATTGCAAGAGTCGAATTTGGATAATATGATTATTTGTCTCCACATTTATCCAATATAAAATCCCAATTTTCTTTAGACTTAAAAATTAAACTACCATAATTTCTCTCACAATATCTTTGGTTCTCTTTTTGAAAGATATGTTAATTTTCATATATTATGTTCATCTTAAATATTTTGTTTAGATTTTATGTATACATTTTTACTGATGTATCATTGTAATGTGTTTAGGCTGATTTTTTTTCATATTATGTGCCAATTGAGATTTTTGGTTTTTCATATGATTCATATACTTGGTAAAGATTTGTAGTATTTTTGGTATTTTGGTTGTTTTTAGTTCAATAAAAATTTGGAAGTTAAATTGTACTATTATTGCGTAACTATGGCATTATTTTTTCTATTGTTGTATCATGAAATTCTAGCAATTTTATAACTAATTGATTGAGAAATCCTTCTTTCAATTTTCACCCTATTATATTTACGATCTTAGAAAATCAAAATTTTCTTCAATTAAAATGTTAGTGTGCCTTAATTTTATCTATCATATCAATTTTGAAATTAAAGAAAAACTACTTTCATTAACATAAAAATTGTAGGTGTTGATATAGTGGAGATAGAGACTTTTGTGGCATAAGAAATGTAGAAATTAACACTATAGATTCTATATATAAAGTATAAATCATACAAGAAAGACACATAGGAACCAACAAGTTTGTGATCTAGTGACATTTATTTATTGGTTGCATGAATTAGAGGAATTTTTCCCCCAATGTATTTAGTTTTACTAGAAAACTTCAAAGATTATCTATGACTAACAATAATAGTTTTCGTGAATGGGTCATAAATAATTTCTTACAAAAAAAATTTATCAAAATGCGCCACACAATGCACAGGATATGGGCTAGTTGTACATCTAAAAGCAAAAAAAAAAAAAAAAAAAAAAAAAAAAAAAAAAAAAGCTTATAAAGTAACTTCAAATGGGTGGCAAAATTTGCTATTTAGATTGATTTTAGAAAATTTTTTGGTAAATAGTATGCACGTCAAACATTTTAGTTAGTTAGACTATTTTTTTTAAATGGAACTCGAGTCTTTGAAACTCGAGTTTTGTACAAATGGAACTCGAGTTTCTTAGACTCGAGTGCCACCTTTTTTTTTTTTTTTTTTTTTTTTTGTCCATGTCAGAATTCATCTAAAGAGGGAATGGGTTGAAACTCGAGTTCCAAAAATAGTCCAACTTACTAAAATATTTCATCCACATCCTATGTAGCAAATTTTTTTCTAAAAAGCTACTATTTGGCAAATTTTGCCTCAAATGGGCAGTTTCTCTCCTTTGTAACCGAAGATAATCTTGATCCATATTAAAGTATGGGTAAAATTGTAAATTAGCATTTTCTAATATTGAAAGTAAATCTATATGAAATTATCAATGAATCTTGCTAGATATTTTTGTTAAATGAACTTTGGACATTACTCCATAGAACATTTAATGCAAGCCCTATAAATGAGATTGTCATTTAGTCAACTAGCTATCAGTCTATCACCAAAAAGAGAGTGTCATTTATTCAACTATCCATATAAATACCTAATTGAGAGAGTGTCATTTATTCAACTATTAGTCTATCACCAAAAGAGTTGTCTTGTACGTCTACTTAACAATTTACAACACTACCACCGTACATCTTAAGTGCGTTGGTCACTCCACAAGTATAAGTGATTGTGGAGTGTGAAGGGTAAGGGCGGGAGTTCAAATCTCCAGGAGGGAGTTTTACACACATATACACTTAGATTATGTTAATATAGAAATTCTATCTTGTAAAAAAAAAAAAAAAAAAGAATCATAACACTACTACCGTGCACCCTTGGTGCGGTGGTCACTTCATAAATATAAATGTTTGTGGTGTGTTGGGGGCAAGGACCAGGATTCAAGTCTCTAGGAGTAAGTTTCACACACATATACACTTAGATTACGATAGAGTAGAAATTCTATCTTGTAAAAAAAAATAAAAAAAAATAAAATAATTCATAACACCATTTGACATGGCTTGCCTTTAGACAAAAGTTTTCTTCACAATTATGATATTAATGTGCATTGCGGCCACTCCAGAAGCTGGAAAGCCATTCATGTTGGAGAAAGAGTATGAACTATCCATGGACAAAAGTCACAAAACTTTGCCCTCACCTGGCGTTTTAAAGAACGTTGGAGTCTTGCCTTCTGGTCCATCTGGGCGCGGAGTAGGCCATGGTAAACATGACCATTAAAATCATCTTTCTTTTCCATAAGTTAGAGTAGTAGGTGCCTTGCACACATGTATTATAATAATAAAGAAAAATATTTTTTTTCCTATGTTATCACCAAATTTAACCAAAATAAAGGAATTAAACTTTAAGTTGCACAGATTCGGGTAAAAAAAAACACTAAAAGAGACTAATGCGTGGTTACTCACCAAGGTTTCAAATATTGAAACTTTAATAATATTAGAACAATCTAATGGATGATTAATATTTTACAACACTTGATAAATACAGATTTAAATGGGAAATAGAGTGGAGACAAGATTTAAACTTATGACCAATTGTCACTACAAGAAATCTGGGTTTAGGCGACGTTTTTTTTAGCGACGTTTTTAAATTCGCCACTATAAGTAGTAAATTGTGACGTTTTTAAAAAACGCCGCTAAAGAGTGATCCTTTCACGACGTTTTTCTTAAAACGTCGTTGTAACCCAAAACAATAGCAGCGTTTCTTAAAACGCCGCAAAAAGTACTGTTTTAGCGGCGTATTTTTTGTTTATAGCGACGTTTTCTAAAAACGTCGCTATAGTTTTTAAGGAACTCCCACCATATTTTCAAAAAAATTTTGGGGAAACAAATAGCGACGTTTTTAAAAACGTCGCTATATGTTTCTCCAAAATTTTTATCCTCTTCCCGTTCAAAATTTCACTGAGTGGGAAAGTTCCCACCGTTTCTTCTTTTTGTTTTGGGTAAACATATAGCGACGTTTTGGATAAAGATATAGCGACGTTTTGAAAACGTCGCTATATGTTTCCCTTTCAAAATTTAACTACATGGGAAAGTTCCCCCCATTTTGTCCTTTTTTTTTTTTTGGTCTCCTTTCCTTACACGTTTTTTCAGTCCTTTTTCTTTCTTATCACTCTTTTTCTTTCTCAATCAAACTTCCCTTCCCACTTCCATATTCTCCCCCCTCCCACCCTTATCACTTCTTCACACTTAGCTATTGCCATTCATTGCCGCCGCCGCCGTTGCCACCACCAACCCATTCATGTATGAGTTCTTCCCTCTCTAGCCACCACCTACTGCCACTACCATTTTTTTTTCCCTCTTTTTTGGTTTTCAAGTTTCTTTGTGTTTTGGCTTATGGGTTTGCTTTGATTTGATTTTTCTTTAATGGGTCATGGAGTCTTTGTATTTTGGCTTATGAATTTGCTTTGATTTAGTTTTTCTTTAATAGGTCATGGAACTTTTGTGCTAATTTTTTTTGTTTGCTTGTTTTGGTTGGAGTTTGGTACATAAAGCTCTTATTCAAATTTGGATTTTTGAGCAAAAAGTTCTAAGCATCAAAGGCTAAATCATTGTAAGTTTATGTACAAGTTTGTAAATCTTGGTTTTTTTTTTTTTTTTTCCTACAATTTTTCTGTAGTATGTAGATTTTGAATTTTTTTTGTTATTAGTTTTGTGGTTTAGCTAGCTTAAAATTAATTTTTTTAAAAAGCTCACTACCCACTAATGTGTAAATAATCTCAACTAAATGCTCTTTATATATATATATATATATATATATATATATTTATATATTTATTGTTACTAAATTTTCAAGCACCTTGATTCATTAACATTGGACATTTGATATTGTGGAATAATGATGATAGGTCTATTTGATCTATTACAAGCATATGTTAGTTATTGTTGAATTTTTAGTAGTTTTATATAGCATTTTTAATATTTTAAAAAAAAAAATGAGCAGGTTTTGCGACGTTTTAAAAACGTCACTAAAAATCAAAAGGAAAATGCTTTTGTGATGTTTTTGAAATATCGCTATTGGTGTGATTATTTGCGGCGTTTTATAAACGTCGCTAAATGTATTTTCTTATATTATGTACGAAAATGTTATATTATTTAGTGACGTTTTATAAAACGTCACTAAAAGTTTCTGAACGCCAATAAAAGTACCATATAGTGACGTTTTTCAAAACGTCGCAATAGACCTATAGCGACTGCTCTATTGCGACGTTTTTGAACGTCACAAAAAAAAACGTCGCTGTAGGCCTATAGTGACGGTTTTTTGTTTTTAGTGACGTTTTACAAACGTCGCCTAAACCCAGATTTCTTGTAGTGTGTTATGATACCATAATAAATTACTAATTCTAATGAAAGTTTAAACTGTTAGAAAATTATGAATTTAACTATCTAAAAATATTTTCAATATAGCTTTAATATTTTCATTAATTTTTTTTTTTTTTTTTGAGAATCTTAATATTTTCATTATAATGGATGTTCAATTACTCTATTAGGATAATATTTTTAATAAATTTTAATATTTTATATATCGGGCGATAAATGTCATTTATCAAATAAATGCTACACAACTATGAAAAGAGTGATATTTACAAGTTTATCCCTTCAATATTTTTATTGACAACCATTATTTTTCCATGATTTACTAAGTTGACAATCACTTAACACCATTTGAAAATTTCCCAAATTTCCTCGCATTTTACACTATTTTCTTATCATTGACTATTTAAGCACTTCCTCACGTATAAAATTTCCAGAATACAGTTATTGTGAGACCTATACAGTCAAGACAGGTTACTGGAAGGAAGTAGAGAACATAAAGGTGCGAGGAACTTTCAAATGTTGTAAAATGCCCTTTGTACTTAGGGACAAAATTTTGAAATTTTTGAAAAGTTTTAGTTGTACTTGGTATGCACAACCTTAATGCTAGTTTTTGTTTACCCAAAAAAAAAAAATTTACAACTTACCTATCGGGCTATTAATTGGCAACCATGAGGTTATGTAATAATCAAACATATAGTTATCATTTCTAAAATAAATTATATTTTTTATAAGTTTATTACCAAAACCATGTAACACATTATTCTTCAACTAATTTATATAAAAAACAAAGGGGCCAAAAACTAAGAGTATGAGTACATTAATGATATGAATAAAATCAAGTGACACGAAAGTTTTCATTAATGTTTTCATAAAATTTAAAGTAACATGTTGTAATTAATACCTAAATAAAAATTGTAGTTTATGGTAGGCTCATGTGCAGTGGCAGCTCCGAAAATTCTTTTCAGGCTGGTCATTAAAAAAACTTTAATTAAAAAATTTTAATAATAATAAAACTTGAATATATTAACATCACAAAATAAAAACATACGCAAATACATAAAGATTTAAAATTTCCTTTAACAAGTTTTCATATTTTGAAATCATTGTGTGATATAATATTTTCACTATCAATGTTATCAGCTACATCTTTTTCCATGTACACAACCAAACATTTGTTAAGCTACTGATCTTCCATTCAATTACTAACATGTTTCCTAAATAGTTGCTAATATAATATATATAAAAAAAAAAGCATTATCTTTTTGAAAAAATATACCACATAAATCCAACAAATTCAGCTAAAGACTAAAGCAAGTACTAACAAACTAGCTATTTAAAAAGTGTACATTTTTATGTATAACAAAAAAATAGTGATTTTTAAATATGCCATTTGAAAGCACAATTTAAAAAATCACAATTAAATGTTTGATTTGGCCTTTTAGGCTAATTTGTTTATTTGGCCAATTTTTGGAAAGTGTTATGTTCACAACAATTTTGTAACATTTTCACATAAAAACCTAGGTGGTAAATTTTTATTGTTATTTAAGATTTGTTACAAAAATATTGTGAACATTGCATTTCTTGCAATTTTTTTGTTCAACATTCAACAGACCAAAATTTTGGAGAGGTTGAATTTTATTTTTAATGGGCTCAATTTTTATTAAGGGTGTTTAGGTTTTTTTTTAGGGTGGTCAAGTTTTTTTTTTTTTTTTTTTTTTTTTTTTTTTTTTTTTTTTTTTTTTTTTTTTTTTTTTTTTCTAGGGTGATCAAAAGACCCATATTAATTTAAAACTCAAAATTTTTTAAGGTATATTAAAAAAAAAAAAAATCAGGGTGGTCCCCTTGTTAGTACTTGGTGCCACCTCTATTCATGTGCAATGAATGTTGCATAAATTATAGCTTGACACCTCATGCCTCTAATGTGATTCTTTTTCTTTTATGGTCCGTTTGGATTGAGGGGGAGGGAGGGTGAGTAGAATAGAGTAGAGTAGATTTAGCTCAAGATTAGTCTATTTTTAGTCAACTCTACTTTACTCCCCCTCCTTCCCCCCCTCTATCCAAACGGGCTCTGAAGTAACTATTCTTACAATGCATCACGCAAGTTTCAACATCTTCTCTATTATCTCTTTTATTCTATGTAAGTAACATTTCATATCATTCTCATATTCTCCACTCAAGCCTGAGAGAAATGATAGAGAAAATGCAATCTTTTTCACATTTGGAATGGGCGGTCTTGGGAAAAAGACTAGGAATTGGTGCCCTATCATTTAACTCAAGCACTCCTATCCTTGAATTTAATCATTGTAGACTACTCTAATTGCAATGATCGAACATGCTGCTAGAGATAGACCTGATTTTAGAGACCGTATTCATTATTACTTGTCTTTGTGGACAGATCACCCTTTTGTCACCCTTTGCTGCATGATGCTAGGGAAGTATGGCCGCAACACTGTTTCTGGTACACTAGAAATGGTCTGGTCTTGAATACTCAGCATTATACTTGGGTTGCTTTATTAGTCTTCACTGAAACTATCGTAGTAGCACATATATAGGCAGGGGCAGAGCTAGGGGGTTCGAGGGGGGCAACTGCCCCCCTGACTCCTTCTAAAAAAGCTAATGAGCACTAGTATATAGAAACCCTTAAATACTTTTCCCCCTCTGACCTAAGAAAAAAAAAAACAAAAAAGATACTTAAACAAGAAAGTAACTCCAACACCAAAGAAAGTGGAAAATTTACACAGCATAGAGGCATTTAGGGCACTTTATTCCACTTTTAAACCAAAATTGACTTTGCCATTGTTTTAAAAAACTTTTATCTTCTCCTAGGATTTAGCATGTCACTATTCACAACACTTTGGATGTTTATCCCAATTTTTCCTTTTTTATTTTAAGAAATTTAAATTGTTTGCGGCTCTATAACAAAGCATTTGTAGTGAGAAAAAACAATATGATATATAATTATTGGGTCCATACTCCATATATATGCATATTAATTGCTGCACTAGTCAAGATTAGACAGCAATCAACCATATTAAAGAACAAAGCTGGAAAAATGAAAAATTAGATTACATGACTCAAGTCCCTAAATATGAATAATTTGATGTGTTAAATTGTCACTATATTATGAAAGTTGCAAATACAAAGGTAGTTGAAAAGCAACTATCCTAACCGGGAAGTAGGAAGAAATGGAAATGGAAGCATCAAATAGAGAAAACATTGCATTACAAAAGTTAAACAATTGCATAGTACATACATAATACACCATAAATTAGTAAGGCTACAAATAGACAAGCTTCCCTCATGGCAAGATTTGACTTCTAATGAGGTCTAGATGATAATAAAAGTACAACATGAAACCAAGAGGCTTCAATATTTACTTTTAGCAATGTTGGAAAAACTGATTTTAATGTCTTTATGTATTTAAATTAATCTCTTGCTTTGGTTATTATTTGTTAGTATAATTTTTTATGAAAATGAAATACAGTTGCTCACAATGGTTTATACTTTATATTGATTTTTTTTATAAAAAAAAAAATTTAAAATATATTTACTTTAAATCTTGCCTCCCTCAACTAAAATCTTGGCTCTACCACTGTATATAATTAATTGCTATTTGGCATGTGATGAAGTGCAAATTCGTCAGTTGAAGTAAGTGCGTCCAGATGGAGCCAATCCCTCATCTCTGCGACTGTAGAAATGGTAAGGTAGTTCCCTCAGAGTGGCCACCAGTGTGGTGCCTGCCATAACGTCTCTAATACCAAAGTCAGTACAAGGAAGCTCTTTGGAAAAAATAAAGCAATGTAGTGGAACAACAATAAGTATTTCTAGGTGTGTCTCTGTACCTTGTGCTGGTGCTTGTGAGGGCCTTATATATGTTTCTACAGCCCCTAGCCATTGTGGCAGTTATTGTGACTTTAATGCCTCTCTTTTCTTTTCTTTTTTTGAGAAAGACTTTAATGCCTCTCTTGGTAACGCCTTGTGCCCAATAATGGGACTTCAATGGGCTTCCAACGGTCCATACAGCTGTCTTTGTAACCACCCAAGGTATTATTACCCGTATTGAATGGCTTTGCTACCTCCGTCAATGATGTGGACATCTGATCAGCTCGTCTTAGGGGATAACCTTGTTGGTAATGATGACATCGTCCATGGAAGTTGAGTTCATCAGTTGCATCAGCTGCCCCTCAGGTTCTGTGGTCGTCCATGTGGCAGCGATCACCAAGAGGCGAAAGGTTTTTTTTATTTATTTATTTATATATTTTGTCTCTTGGGATTCCCCTTCGTATTCAATGTGCAGTGGCGGCGCTGGGTGTGTTATGGCCACGTGGCGCAACCTAAGGGGTGGTTTTAATGCTCCATTCCGCGTGACTCTCAGTTTTCCTATTGTTTTTTCAGTTTTCTGTGCTTAGCTTTTTAAACTTCCTTCCTTCTCTTTCTTCCTTACTTTTCACTTTCCCTTTTGCTCTGTGTTTTCCGAGTTGCCATTGCTGACCTTGTGCTACCATTGTTGTTGTGAACCTTCTGCGTTTTGCTCTCTCTCTCCACCGCTTTTGAGGCATGGCCTCTTTCCTCCCACTATTTTTCTTTAAGTAGATAACTCTGTGGCAATTTCTTATTTTTCTTTGGCTTTTCTGTGTTTTTTGGTCTTTTTGGGATTTTTACCCTTCTTCTTTTTTGAGTCCTATGCTTAGTAGCTCTGAGGTTAGGGCCCTTTGTCCCTCTGTCTCTTTCCTTTTCGCCCGTTTAGGGGGGTCTTTAAGTATTTTCCCACATCTCGAGAAGTTCGTATTAGAGGGTAATGGCTTGTGTATAGTATTGGGCGACTTACTACCGCTGCTTCGTCAATCAATTGATTGGTTTGAGGGTTTGATAAGGGAGTGGGGAGTGATGTTAAAGGTGAGGTCGAGCAAGTTAGAGACTGGGTTATCATCTAGTGATAAACCCGTGGAGGGGATACTACCGTCTTTGCCCCCCGAGAGGTTAGGGCTTTCCATGCTCTTGAGGAGGTGTGTGGTTTAGATAGCAATACAGTCTCTAGGTTTAAGGACAGATTTCAATTCCCAGATAGGGTTAGGGTCCGTCTACCTAGCGAGGAAGATCGGGCTTGCCACTTCTTCCCTGGGGAGGTATGCTTCTATGAGGCTGCTTTTCTTTGTAGGCTTAGGTTCCTCGTCCATCCCTTTATCATGGAGTTGTTGGGCCACTTTGGTATTGCTCTTAGGCAACTTATGCCTAATTCGTGGAGGATAGTGGTCAGCTGTATGGGGATATGGTTGGCTGCTACGGACGGAGATATGATCAGGGTGGCTGAGCTCATCTACCTATACCATTTGAAAGCATCTAAGGAACATGGGTATTATGAGCTGGTGCCATAGGAGAGGAGGACTAGGATCGTCTGGAATCTACCCTCATCATTTAGATATTGGAAGTCCCGGTTCTTTTTTGTGTTTGGGGACGATTGGGAGACTCCCTCTAATGAAGTTTGGGGTGATCTCCTAAGGCTGCTTCGTCGATGGAGTACCCCGAATTTAGGTGCGTCATTATTCCTCCTAGCTTCTTAATTTTCTTTGTTTATTTGTCATCACTTAACTATTTTGCTTATTGTCTTGTGCAGTTAAGAGACGACCTAAGCTCAAAAGTAGGTACAAGGGACGTGTTAAGAAGGAAATCGAGTATGCAAAGACGATCGAGGACTTTGACGATCTGGTGGATCCACGGACTCTTGCCTTCCACTGCCTTGGTCCTGAACCATTTGCTTTTGTCTTGCAAAACTTGGACATTGAAGGAAAAAAATAGTAAGTGTTAGGCTCGTCCATGCTGATCTTGTTGTTCCCTTTTTTTTTTAAGTGTTCTCCTTTTGTAGGAATGACTAGTAAATTTAACCAGGGAATATATGCCTGGATGAGGGTTAAGAAGAATGAGCCGCTATCCAATCTTGGGACCAAGGGCGTGCGAGTGATGGAAAAGGGGATTCCCGTCACTACAGCAACACCGTCCACTCCTACTGTCAAATCGGTGAGGACGGCTTCCCCATCCACTTCAATTGAGGAGATTCCTCCTCAACGGAGTAAAAGGCAAAGGACCGAGGATAAGCAAAAGGAGAAAGTTGACACCCGGTCTTCTAACGTTTGGGATGATGCCGGGGTGGTGCAAGCTCAGACGCAAGACATTTTTACTGCCAATGATATGAAGGTGTTTTCAAGAGTGTTAGCCAACGAGGTTGTGGGTCGTCATCTCCACAAGCTTGTATAGGTATTGTACTAATGTGATCTTACCTTTTTCTTCCTTTTGTGTTGTCTCTAACATTGGTCTCAATTTTCAGGTGCTTGGGGAGAGCTTTCATATCACTTCCAAGTACCTTACTCAGGAAGAAAAGATTACCTCATCAATGTCTAGGCTGGAGGCTCTAGAGGCATAAAATTCGAAATTGAAGAAGGATTTGATCACTGCTATGGACGAGGACAACTTTGTCAAGGAGAAAGTTAAGTCTCTAGGAGATGACCTCAGGGCGAAGAGGCAGCTCACGTTGGAAAAGGATGAACAACTCCTAGACGCTCGGGAGAAGCTGAAGGTCATTGCTGCCAAGGCCGTCGAGGGTTTCCAGCAAACTAAGGAGTACAATATTGTGCTCTTTAGAGCATTAGCATTGGAAAATTCTAATTCTACTCTATTTTACCATTCTAGAAAGCCACTTTATCATTATAACATACTATTTTACAATACCTCCCACATCCCAAAACTCTATTTTTATTAAAATATTATTTTTTAATCTTTCTTTATTATTTCTTTCCAACCTCACTTTTTTTCAGACTTAGCATGATTCCAACGGCTCCACCATCACCAATCACCACACCACCATCACCAATCACCACACCACCACCACCACACCACACCTCCACCTCTACGGCTCCACCATCATCAATCACCACAACATAACCTCCACGGCTCCACCATCATCAATCACCACACCACCACCAAAATGCTTCAGCCTAACTACTTCAGTCTCTCATCATACACATTACACAATTAGAAAACCCAAACCTATTTCAGCAGGCCCGCAACCACTGATGAACGCAGAGGAACTCATGAACCCAGACACCGCCGATCAACCCCAATCACAACAGGGAAAAAAAAAAAAAAAAAAAAAACCCAGATCAACCCCGATCAAAACCCAAACACTGCCGCCACTAGATTAATGTTTCCTCCATCGTTGATCAACCCAAATCAACCACCAAAATCCCACCGGAGCAAAAACCCAGACATCCCCTATCAACCTCGATCACAACAGGAAAAAAAAAAAAAAAAAAAAAAACCCCAGATTAACCCCGATCAAAACCCAGACACCGCCACCGCTAGATCAATGTTTCCTCCATCATTGATCAACCCAAATCAACCACGAAAATCCCACCGGAACAAAAACTTAGACATTGCCAATCAACCCCGATCACAATAGGGAAAAAAAAAAAAAAAAAAAAAAAAAAAAAAAAAAAAAAAAAAAAAAAAAAACCATATCAACCCTGATCAAAACCCAGACACCGCCGCCACTGCCCCCGCCAGATCAACATTTCCTCCATCGTTGATCAACCCAAATCAATGTTTCCTCCACTGTGATGTGTGATGTTAATGTTGGGAGGAGGAGGATGTTTGGGTTTGAAGAGAGGAGAGAGCAGATGAGAAAGAGAGAAGAGAACAGAAATAATGAGGGAGGAGAGAGAAATTTCAGGGGAAAAGCAGCTTAAAATATTATTATTATTTTTACAATACTGCTACAGTGCAATTCTAAAGACAGAATTGCATTGTAGCAGTATTGCAAAAAAATTTGCAATACTTGCCTTTAGTATTCCCTAATGCAAGACGTTTTGGAGCTTAAAATGCCAAATACACCTTACATATGGCATTAGCATTCTCCAATGCTAATGCTCTTAGTTGGTACTTCAAAGGCTTCGAGCTTCTCCGTCGGTACATGATCAAACATCCTACTGGAGTAGACCTCGAGAATCTTGATATGGAAGTAGTCGATCAAGAGATGGCGACAAACGAGGCTACTCAATCTACTGCTCCTAAAGCTACTCCCGGGGACACTCCTATGCCTCCTCCAGATGGTGACGATGCTGCAGCTAACGTTTGACCCTGCCTTATGTTCAATTTGTTGTTTTCTTTATGTATTTCGCTACCCGATGTATTTTGGGCTTTTAGTTATATTTTCAAAACAATATTTCTAATTTAAGAACAATGCTTTTAGCCCAGCATTTATGGGCTTTTAATTTTAACATTAAAACAATGGTAACTGCCTATTGTTTTTGGGCTTTTAGTTATATTCATGATTGCATACTTTCTTGCTCGTCACTTTTTTTCTTGTTGTGCACTTTTCGTTACTCTTTTCCTGCGTCAATACTTTACTTTTGTCTAGGTGGATTTTGTCGTACATTAGCCTCATTAGTAACTTACATCCGTCTAGACGGAATCTTTTGGCTTTGTTAGCAACTTACATCTGTCTAGGCGGAATTTTGTTACTTAGTCATTATTTTTTTTCTTTTCATGACTTACACCCTTTTAAGGGATCTTGTCATCTTTTGGCTTTGTTTGTAACTTACATCCGTCCAGGCAGAATCTTGTTACTTAGCCTTTTTTTTTTTCATGACTTACACCCTCTTAAGGGATCTTGTCATCTTTTGGCTTCGTTAGTAACTTACATCTGTCTAGGCGGAATCTTGTTACTTAGCCATTTTTTTTTCATGACTTACACCCTCTTAAGGGATCTTGTCATCTTTTGGCTTCATCAGTAACTTACATTAGCCTAAGTGAAATCTTGTTACTTAGCCATTTTTTTTGTTTCCTTGCGAGTTTCAAATGACTAGACCTGCTTGCACTGACACATTAGCTGAATAATTCTTTTATTGCTTTCAAGAATGAATACATTTGTCAGTTACATTTATTGGTGGTACTTCTTCAAATGCTCGATGTTCCATGGTTGTGGGAGTCTCAATCCATCTATGGTCTTCAGGTGATAGCTGCCTTGTCTAGAGTAATGGACAACCCAATAGGGTCCCTTCCATATGGGGTAGAGTTTCCCTTGGGCAGGGTTTTTGGTTGCTAGGGTGACTTTGCATAGGACGAGGTCTCCTATGTCAAGTTGTTTGAGCTTCACCCTCATGTTGTAGTACTCAGCCATCTTCTGCTAGTACTTCGTCATCTTGTGAGAAGCTTTTTCTCTAACCTTATCTAGAGAATCCAAGTTGACCCTTAACTAGTTGTCATTACCCTCCTCTTGGAACATCTTTCGCCTAATGCTGGTTGCTCCTATCTCGATCGGGATTACTGTTTCGGTGCCATAAATGAGTCTGAAAGGGGGTTTCTCCCATTGGCGTCCTTGCCATAGTCTTGTAAGCCCACAAGACATTGGGTAATTCTTCTGGCCAGGCCCCTTTGTGTCATCCAATCTGGCTTTGATAATCTTAAGTAGCGTCCAATTAGTCACCTTTGTCTATCCATTTGCTTATGGATGCCCCGAGGATGAGAACTGGTTCTTGATCCCTAAATTTGAACAGAAATCCCCGAAGCGTTGGCTGTCGAACTACCACCCATTATTTGTTATGATTGTCCATGGAATCCCGAACCTACAAATTATATTCTTCCACACGAAACCCTAGATTCTTGCTTTGGTAATGGTTGCTAATACCTCTGCTTCAACCCATTTTGTAAAGTAATCAATGGCAACTAGAAGGAATTTTACCTATCCTTTACCTTGAGGCAATGGGCCAACGATGTCGATTCCCCATTATGCAAATGGCCAGGGGGAGGATATCGTCGTCAATCTCTCAGCTGAAAGGCGTTGTACATTGCCAAACCTCTGGCACTTGTCGCACTTCCTGACAAGCTCCCTTGCATCTATTTACATCGTGGGCTAGAAGCAACCCATTCTGACAACTTTACTTACTAGGGATTTGGGGCCTGCATGATCTTCACAAACCCCTTCCTCTTCTAGAATATACTTGGCTTCCTCTTCGTCTACGCACTTCAGGTAAGGCATGGAAAAGTCTCTTTTGTACAGTGTATCATTCAGGATCGTGAATTTGGCGGCCCTCTTCCTGACCTTCCTGGCTTCCTTGGCGTCTTGTGGGAGATGTACATCCTGGAGAAAGGATATGATCGGTGACATCCAACTACCCGTGTTCTAGATTGCAAATGTGGAGAATTCTTTGATGCTAGGCCGTTTCTGGACTTCCATCTCCAAGCTTGAGCTGATTGATCCTTCTTCTAACGATGCTAGTTTCGCAACTTCATCTGCTACCATGTTCTGGCTTCTGGGGATCTGCATGAATTCTACTCTATCAAATTCTTGGATCAGATGCTTCGTTAGTCTGAGGTATTTCTGCATTCTTTCCTCATTTGCTTCATATTCCTCCTAAATCTGCCCTATTACCAGCTTAGAATCACTCTGGATAAGCAGGTTTTTTGCTCTTAGTGCTTTCCTGAATCTTAACCCCGTCAATATTCCTTCGTACTTGGCCTCATTATTGGTGGCCAGGAATTGCAGTTGAACTCCATATCTAAGAATTTCTCTGTCAGGGGTGGTTATGACAACCCCTACTCCCCCCCCCCCCTCTTCTTTAGGCTAACGAACCTTCGGTCTGTATCTTCCACCATTCTGTCTCGTTGGTGAGGCCGTTCTTGTTTGGGAGGGTGAACTCAGCGATGAAATCTACTAAGGCTTGTGCCTTAATGGCTGTCCTGGGGTGGTACTCAATGTCGAACTGTCTAAGTTCGATCGCCCATTGGACCATTCTCCCTGCTGCTTCAGGGTTGTTCATGGACTTCTTGATGGGTCGATCCATCATCACCAGGATAGGGTTCGCCTGAAAATATGGTCGCAGTTTGCGCGAGGCTACTATTAACGCGAATGCAATCTTTTCAATCCTTGGATACTTAGCTTCAGTACCTTAGAAAGCTTGACTGACGTAGTAAACTAGGAGTTGTTTGTTATCCTCTTCTCGAATGAGGGTTGCGCTCACAGCCGTAGCTGATACCGCCAAATACAAATATAAGTTTTCCCTTTCCTTGGATGGACTCAAAAGGGATGGATTACTCATGTACATTTAAGTTCTTGAAACGCTGCCTCACATTCGTCAATCCAGGCAAAAGCCTGCTTCAATGTCTTGAAGAAGGGCAAGCATTAGTCCGTTGCTCTAGAGACGAACCTATTGAGAGCTGTAATCCTTCCTATAAGCTTCTGGACTTTTTGACAGTCTTGGGCAATGTCATGTTGAGTATGGCCTGCACCTTCTCCGAGTTTGCTTCTATTCCCCTTTGGGACACCATGAATCCCAAGAATTTCCCCGAGGCTACACCAAAGGCACACTTGCCAGGATTCAACTTCATCTGGCATTGTCTGAGGGTGCCAAATGTCTCTTTTAGGTCGTCCAGATGGGCAAGTTCTTCTTTACTCTTGACAAGCATGTCATCGACATATACCTCCATATTCCTGCCAATTTGCTTACTGAACATTTTGTTCACTAACCTCTGGTAAGTTGGTCCTGCATTCTTCAGTCTAAAAGGCATTACCTTATAGCAATAGAGCCCTTGACTTGTGATGAAAACAGTTTTCTCCTGATCTTCTTCAGCCATTTTTATTTGGTTGTATCCTAAGAAAGCATCCATGAATGTCAGTAACTTATGCCCGGCTGTAGAATCCACTAGCCGGTCTATCCTTGGTAGAGAGAAAATATCTTTCGAGCAAGTTTTGTTCAGGTCCGTGAAGTCCACGCACATTCTCCATTTCCCATTTGCTTTCTTCACTAGGACGATGTTTGTGAGCCAATTAGGATAGTAAACCTCTTGAATAAAGTCTGTTGATAATAGTTTGTTAACCTCGTCTGTAATTGCTTAATTCCACTTTGGGGCAAAGACTTGTCATCTTTGCTGGACGGGCTTTCTCTCCAGGTCCATGTTCAGCTTATGCTGAATGACTTTTGGAGATATGTCTGGCATGTCCTCGTGACTCCACGCGACGACGTCCAGGTTTTCTTTAAGGAACTGGACGAGGCTTGTTCTCATCTCGGGACTTAATGTCGTCCCTATTCTTTTCGTCTTGGTTGCCTCTCCTTCGACCAATTCTACAGTCTCTAGGGCTTCCACTTTATCTTCTTCTTTCTCCTCGATCATCCATGTATGGTTCTCCTTTGCAGCCAACACGGCCTGGTAGCACTCTCTGGCTAGGACTTGATCTCCTTTTATCTCACCAACACCGTTCTCAGTTAGGAACTTTACCTTTAGGCAATAGGTGGACGTGACTGACTTCCGTCAGTTGAGCATGGACCTCCCAATAATCACATTGTAAAATGAGGGGCAGTTTACCACCAAAAAGTCTAATTGACGAGTTAATTGCCTCAGGTAGGTCCCCACTGTTACTGTCAATGTCACTATGCCCTTGGGATATACTCTGTCTCCACTGAAACTAACAAAGGGGGAATCAAATGGGCGCAGTCTTCCTGGATCTAACTTCAACTATTGAAAGCAAGAAGGCAGATGATGTCTGCGGAGCTACCATTATCCACGAGGATTCTCTTGGTATTAAATCCTTTTATTGTGAGCATTATGACTAAGGGGTCGTTATGAGGCTGCTTCACACCCCTAGCATCTTCCTCGTTGAAAGACATGTCCTGGTTCGTCTGTTTCTGCTTAAACGAGAGTATCATATGGACACTGTTCACCTGCCTCTAACGTGCTTTCCTGAGGGATCTGAATGACCCACCTGTGAATGGCTCTCCTACGATCGTCTTTATCTCCCCAATCACATTCTACAGAGGCTGGGACATGTGATCCTCGTTTCTAGGCGAGGACTCACACTGGGTTTTGTTACCGTCCTTAAACCTGCTAAACTCCCCCTTCTTTACATACTTTTACAGTTTTCCTTTCCGTATCAACTCCTCTATCTGCTCCTTTAGGTCCCGACAATCTTTTGTATAGTGGCCATGATCCTTGTGAAACTGGCAGTACTTCTTCTTGTTACAGACGTTAAGGGATGAATGTAATGGCCTTGGCTATTTGAAGTAGTGCTCATCCTTAATCTGCGTCAAAATTTTATCAACAGGAATAACTAAAGGAGTGAATTTTACCGTTCTAGGAGTTTTCTCATCTTTCCTTCTACCTTTGTCATTAGTCCGACAATCTGGACGCTCCCTTTTTTGTCCTCTACGATCGTCATCTTTCCTTCCCTTGTCCCCCGGCTTTTCCACATCCTTTATGACGGTTAACACATCCTCAGTGTTCATGTACTTCTATGCCTTCATGAGCATCTCCGCCATCATCTTAGGAGGATTATTCACGAGTGAAACCAAGAATACTCTGGACTTCAACCCCGCTTTAAAGGTCATCAGTTGCACCTTGTCATTAGCTTCGTCCACCTCCAGGGTCTCCTGAGTAAAGCGTTTCACGTACGACCCTAGGGTTTCTTTCTCTTCTTGTCTAATGGTGAGTAAATGGTCTGTTGGCCTCTTCGGGCGTTGTCCTCCAACGAAGTAACGCAAAAAGGCATTGCTCAACTGCTCAAAGCTGTCGATGGATGATGTTAGTAACTTTGTGAACCACTCCCTAACAACTCCTTTGAGAGTGGTGAGGAAGGAATGACACAATATTTTGTCAGGAAGCTGTTGAAGGCCTAGTGTCGTCTTGAAGGTGTTGAGGTGGTCCTAAGGGTCTTTAAGTCTGTCAAACAGCTCAAGCTGAGGCAAGCGAAACTTCAACGGCACAGGATATTCCAAGACTGTCGCGGTGAAGGGCGAATTTGTTGCCCTGACCATTCTATCCAAGCTTCGATCTGTTTTTTCTTTAATGGCATTCCTTAGCTCGTCCATCTCCTTTCTCATCTCCCGGAGAAGATCCAATTTTTGTTCATCTGGGGTAACCGGCCCTCGACGGCCACTCCTTTTACGGCTATCCCCTTCGTCCTCTTGATTGGCCCTAAACTGATTCTCCTCCTACTAAATCTGTAGCCTCATTTCTTGGTTCTGTCTGGTGAGCTCTTCAACAGTGGCTGCTAGAGCCTAGACTTGCGGAGTTAAGGCTGGAGAATCTTGGTTGGACTCCATCTGAATATAGAAGTTGATGGAAACTACGTTTTCAAATCTGAGTACGAAAATGTCATCCCCATAGACGGCGCCAAACTGATAAAGTGCAAATTCGTCAGTCGAAGTAAGTGCATCCAAATGGAGGCAAGCCCTCGTCTCTGCAACTATAGAAATGGTAAGGTAGCTCCCTCAGAGTGGTCACTAGTGTGGTGCCTGCTACAACGTCTCCGATGCCAAAGTCAGTACAAGGAAGCTATTGGGAAAAAATAAAGCAAAGTAGTAGAACAACAATAAGTATTTCTAGGTGTGTCTTTGTACCTTATGCTGGTGCTTGTGAAGGCCTTATATATGTTTCTATAGCCCCTAGCCGTTGCGGCAGTTATTGTGGCTTTAATGCCTCTCTTGGTAACGCCTTGTGCTCAATAATGCGAACTTCAATGGGCTTCCAACGGTCCATGTGCTGTCTTTGTAACCGCTTGAGGTATTGTTACCCGTATTGAATGGCTTTGCTACCTCCATCAATAATGTGGACATTTGTTCAATTCCTCTTAGGGGATGACCTCGTTGGTAACGATGACATCGTCCATGGAAGTTGAGTTCGTCAGTCGCATCAATATGCATTATGCAATGTTCTTTGAAATATCTATTTTCTGGGTCTGGTGGTTCATGGCTTAACCAAAACTATGTATAAAACTCTTTTTTCCTAATTATATATGTAAGAAAACTTAATTGTTCATGAATTGTTCATGTAATGGATGTTTTTTACAATTCTAGAATCATCGCTATCAATGTGACATATACAGGCCAAAAATAGTTGTAAATTGTAATTATTAAGAACCATGCACTAAACTATGGTAGATGTTGTAAGTTTGTAACGTGTACGTACCAACCTGGCAACCTCTTTGGTAACTTTATTTTAATAGTGCCCGGAACTTTCTTTCTTTTCTTTTGTTTTAGGTAACTTTTTTCAAAAATTTTTTAATTGATTAAAAATATTACTACATAAATATTCCGCTTCTCCCTTCAATCTAGGCTCCGCATTTCCATATGCTTAAGGCATAGCAAAATATCATTAGGCTCAATTCACCTGATATTAACCCCGTTGGTATCTTGAAACAACATGAACTTGGCCAAATGATTTGCTTTCACGTCAGCACTCACCATACTATCAAAACGATCTTAAACATAAAACGTGGCCAGACGGTTGTATCTAACTATCCCTCTGTTAAATCCAGATTCAAAATTCAGTTCTCTCTGCCATTTCGGGGTAGTTTGGTATAGGAGTTTAAATACATATTTTCAGTTTTTAAACAATATTACATGTATTTTTATACATTTTTCATCCACATATATTTTCAAAAAATACAAATAATGTTACTAGAATAACGTTACCAAACAACTCCTCGTTACCACAACTTTTGCTATAATTTATTGAAGAATAATGCTAAATATACTAATTTTTTTACAAACTACTGATGTGATAAGTAATTATTGTAAATAAAAAAATGATGTTATTGGTATGCTTAAATAAGAATCAATAAGAAGTTAATCACAACAACAGTTTGTAAGAATATTGTAAAATAGTTTATAACTATAGCATTACTTTATTGAATCATAATGCTAAAACCACAATAAAATTCATAACTTTTATTACAATTTGCTCACATGGCAATTTTTTTTTTTTTTTTTTTTTTTTTTTTTTTTTTTGCTGAATTGCTTACAAGGCAAATTATAAGCAATGGAGTAAAAATAATTAGTACACAACTTATTACGTGAACAATTTATGAGTTTTATTGTGATATAGCATTATTGTTATTGAATTGATCTCTTGAAATAAGGGACAATCAGTTTCATAAGAACTTTCCAATTTATTTTTATATTTTTTGTTCCATTCATTAGAATATAGATCACGTTCAAATTATGATTCCAACGTTGTCCCTAAACATTTCTTCAAATTTTTATTATTATTTTATAACTTCGAAGTCCTTGTCATGACATCCTGACGAGTCCACCGCCTCTTCCAGGTAAAATGTGGTGGTGGCACTTGATTTTCCCTCTCACTGTCATCCAACCCACCCCTGACAAACAACGTGGTACCGACACATCCGTGTCGGCAACGCAACACGCCAACTTTCCAACCAAACCACAACACCTGTCCTCAACACACTAAAAACCAAATGACCAAAAACAGTAAACAAAAATAAAAAAACAAACAGCAACCTAACAAATAGAAATATTCAAAGCCTTAAACTTTAAACCTACCATTGCAATAGCTTATTCTTTGCCACCTTTCTCTCCCAACCTCTGATCCCATCTTTTTCTGATCATAGTCCCATTATCACAATACACAAACCTCTCCGCTTTACACACACTCTCTCTAACTTTCTCCATTTCCATTTATCAAAATAAGGCGCGACGAAACGACGTCGACGTAGTACACAAAATGTCACGTCGTTTCCTCGCCTGTTTTGGCAAAACCGGGAGCAGTAAAACGAAGCCGGCGTCGTCGTCGTCGTCGTCTTCGGCGGAACGTAACAACGTGACTGTCGACGTGTCGGCGGAGGAGCAACGACGGGGTGGGGCGGTGCTGGTGGAGCTGTTCTCGTCTCAGGGCTGTGCCACTTCACCTGAAGCTGAGGTTTTGGTGTCGAGGTTAGGCAGAGGGGACTTTGATGGGCTGGACTTACCGCCCGTTGTGTTGTTGGGCTTTCACGTGGATTATTGGGACTACATGGGTTGGAAAGACCCATATGGGTCGAGCCAATCGACTGTGAGGCAAAAGGCTTATGTTGAGAGTCTCAAGCTCGACACCATGTTTACACCTCAGGTTGTGGTGCAGGGTAGGGCTCAATGTGTTGGCAATGATGAGAATGCTTTGTTAGCTGCCATTAAAGAGGCACCAAGATTCCCTGCTCCTACATTCCAGGTTAGTATATATTCATTCCTCTCTTTCTATTTTGTTGATTCAGATTAGATTACTATTATGTTGTGTATATATATGTGGCAAGAATTTTAGCAATTGCAAGATTTTTTTTTTTTGTTACATAAAAAAGAATAATATGAATAATTGCATGTATTATTTATTATGTGATTTTTTTTTTTTTTTTTAATTTTACTGCATGCGAATGAGTTGTTATAGCCTATAGGTGGTCTAAAAATGGCTAAATCCAAAACAAGAACTTGCATTATTCATCACAATCATTTCTGCTTGTACAATTGGTTTTTTTTTTTTTTTTTAATGTGATAAGTAAGTATATTTGTTTCTCCATATGTTACTATTTTTTTAGTTTGACATGCATCAAGTGTCCTTGTGCAACACAACACGCATCTAAAAATGGTCACATATTTGACCGTCGAATACACAAAATATTGAATAGAAGTCTTAACCTTTATTTTATTTTTATTTGTTTTGGATTTGTGCCTATATACTCATATATGCTCTTACTTCTTATTCGTCATTATTGATTTCTAAAATAGTTAGTTGACGAGTAGAACATGAATGATTAGTGAGTCATAAATAATATTATAGTACTTAAAATATAGATTAAAAAAATGTAAATCAGAAGTTTGATCAAATTGGGTTCTATGACAAAGACAACATATTAGATGCTAAGGTCAATTCCAATTAGCATTAAGTAAAGTTTATTGCTAAGGAACAAGAAATTTGGAATTTGGAATCAAATCCCTTCTGCACCAAAAATAAATATATGTTGGCCTTGTAATAAAGAAAAATTATAATAGAGAGTTTAGTTAGGTTCAAATTCTAGGGTACTGTTAAAAAAGAAAAAAACAAAAGTAGATTGAAGACTTGCCGAACAAGTGAATTTTACAGCTGTGGCATACGCGTTTGTGTGGTGTGCAATTTTCGGTAGGCCGGTGGGGTTTGTGGGTCACTAGCATCTATATACCTGTACCTGTACACCGTCAATTTTCGACTAAAAGTAGTATTTCACTTTTGTTGTAGATCTTGAAAGAAATGTGGACACTCGACCATCATGGTGGTTACACAACACCAAAGTTGGAAAGTGACTTTCTTACCTAATGAGAGTTGGGGAAAGCCACCTGTTAATCTATAATTGAAAATAAGAGCAAAATTTAGTACAAATTTTCATCTACTCAATCTACTTGAACACGATTACAGAATTCAATGTCAAATATAGTAAATCTATTGGCAAATATGTCATATCATTATCAACATGAAGATTTAAAATCACTGCGAGCATATGGTAAAATGTCTAGCTTTTCATGCTAATCTTTCCTACCAGGAGTTGAATATTGTATTCACAAAATGAAGCTTAGGATAGAAAATTGATTTATTATCACTATGCAGATATTTTTCAAGTGGAAACTTTGATCACTATGAAAAATTTTATTTGAACAGGCAACATTCCAAAGATCTGGATCAGACTCCTTGCAAGTCTCCCTAACAGGAGCTCTAAGGACAAAGGTGGACAATCGTGGTGCCAATGTCATGGTGGCATTGTATGAAAGCGGATTGGTGACTGACTGTCCAAAGGGTGAGAACAAAGGGAGAGTTCTATCCAATGACTTTGTCGTTAGAAAACTCGAAAAGCTTTGCACTGTTAAAGACATCTCTGCCAAGAAGACAGTAACAGGATCTGTTAATTTCCCCCTATGGCAAGGATTCCATGGCAGCAAATGTGGCGTTACCATCTTTGTTCAAGATAGCTCTCATCTAATTTTTGGTTCACAGAACTTTCAGTTGCCAGATGACATTTGAGATAGCTCATCTGTTGTTTACTATAAATCAAGTTGCGGCGGCCACGATTTAGTCTATTATGTACAGGATGTCTTTGTTAGGGTATTGATTTCTTTTCTTTTTTATGAGTTTGCGTTTTTCTTCTTGTTACTGGCTGGGTTTTTATAAATAGGAGATGGAGAGAGACAGCTCCATTAATATATAAAAATCCTTCTTTTTAGGTTTAGAATTGAATTTCCACGTATTGCATTATGTGGGTGAGAGATGTGAGTGAGCAACTTTGATTTCTATGTTAATTTTGTATTGATTGGCTTTTTATTGCTTTTAGATCAAATGTGAACTCTTTTCTATATTCATTCTTGGCCTTTATATGCATTGGGAAGGCCTAATTGAAATGGCCTTAGACATCAAGAAATGAGGCAAGTATGTTGTCATCCATGTTTCTGTATATGTCATTTTTGTAAGAATCAAGACGGTAGTTTAATCTTGGTTCTATTCGAAGTTAATCAGTCATTTAAAACTATGCCATTATAGTTAATTATATGCTGTCCGAGCTGAGTTCACAATCACTAATAGATTCAACAGAAGTGAGATATATAGGTGCAAGTTTATTTTATACGAAAGCTGAATGAACATTTTCCAGGAGCTAATTGATGTAGCAGTTTTTGTTTTTGTAGAGAGAGGTAAACCAATTCTCATAGTTCATCCCTTGCCCCTCATCAGGTTTCTCAGCAAATGCTATTAGCCCTGTCATAATCAGCCCAAAAAGCCTCTAGAGTCTCAAAGGGCACACTACACTTAATTAGATCCCCAGCAAGTAGCAACTCAATTGGATTATTACCCTCAAGGATTATTCCATCTCCATGTTAGTCCAGTTTTTAAAATCCAAATATTTTCCTCATGCTAACTTTCTCCAAACAAAAGGCCTCAACCTCTTCCTCCAAATCCATCATTCAAGGCAGAAATCCTTATTTTTTCCATTGAAGTGCGTTCACAACCGTGATTCCAACTAGAACTATTATCTTTTCTCTCTCCTCTTCCCTTCCCCACAATTGTCCCAAATGTCCTCTAGAAAACCACTTTTCATCTCCTGAGGGAATGTTATTGGTCCCAATTAGTTTGGCATCAATCCCAACTCCCCAATTCCTATCTTTTCTTTTCTCTATCTAATATATTTTCTTGGTGCCACTCAAATATAGATAAGAATTAGGTCCAGTGTCCAATTACACTGGACCCAATGGTCTGAATCCAAGTCCCTCGAATATTGCTTGTCATGATTTTCAGCAGTTAAGCCCTCCCTGGCCTTTGATTTTCATATATACCATTCGGCTTTTATACCTATCCGGTAACCAATTTATTTTCCACCAAGAGATCCCTTTAATTAATTATGAACTCATTCAATTTATCATTTTTCAACCTACTAAACTCTAATAATTCTATTATCATGGCAAAAAAAAGTTTTATAACTCTACTAGTTGACACTTTTAGTATTTCTAATAGAGATATTTATGATTTAAATCCCCATTTTTCCCATTGTAATTATTAAATAATAATAATAATAATAATAATAATATATCCTTTAGAAAACCCCTAAAACCATCAAATGGATTTCTTGCTCTCCTCCTCGAGGGGAAATTTAAGTTTAATATGGATGGAAGTTTCAAAGGCAATTGAATTTTGGGTAATTATAGATGCTCTATCTCTTCTATTTGCATGGTATTTAGGGTACCATAACCTCATTCTTGAGATTGATTCTACAGAAGTATTTACCATTCTTACTACCTAAATATATCCCCCTCTCTTCACTAATTCTTTGGTTCTGAACTTCTTTTTAGAAGCTAACAAATGTACCTTCTAAAAAAATCAATAGTATTTAAAATCTATAGTGTTTGTTTCATAATAATTACTCTTTATCATCAAGCCAAAATGTTAATTGGTTTTTAGTGTAAGAAGAATTGAATTACATATATCTTATTCAACGACAAAAGACTTTATCAATTGAATTAACTAAAACCTATAATGATTTAGCTATTTGGGAAATATCTATAAATGATGCTTCTTATTTAAATTGGATTTGCCCATTATCTTTGTATTGTGTTTCTATGGGAAGTCCAATAATTATCTACTCCAAGACCGGTTCTGGGTTAGGTTCAATCGGGAACCAAATCCAAAACCAGTCTAGTCAAAATTGGCAAAAAATAGTCAAAAACAGAAAAAATTGATCAAGAACCGGTAAAAATAAAGAACTGCCTCTTTTTTGATTCTTTTTACCGTTTCGATTTTTAAAACTATACCAATATATATATTAGACTGCTATTTAATTTAATTCTATCTTTTCTTCTTCCCCCCCCCCCCCCCCCCCCCCAAAAAAAAAAATCAATAACCAAAAATATAAGTGTTATAAAATAAGAACTCACTACCAATTAGATAAATCATTTCTTCTATAACCACATAACTTGCCAAAACTTTTGTCACAACTTAACTACTTTATCATGTGATCAACTATGAATGGTGGACAATTATTTTCACATAAACTTACTATTTTTTTCCATCAATCAATATCAACCATTCCAAAGTCATGGCAAGAATTATGAAACAAGAGTAGCTTCCTTATACTTAGATTACATTTGAGATACGCTTATTTTGCTGAAACTGAAAACTTTTTACTGAAAGTACTGTAGATAAAGGTAAAAGTTAATTAAAATAATACAATAAGACTCATGAATAGTACTAAAAAATATAATAAGACCTATAAACAATAACAAAAATAAACTAAATAATAAAATAAGTTTACCTTTTAAACCAATGCTAGATGCAACTTGAATTGAGGAGAAACAAAAGCTGTCCTTACACTCAGGTAACAAGTGTGGCCGGTTTTTGCGCAGCTACACCCTTAATAGGAAAAAGTACACTATCTCCTACAAGGTATAATTATCCCCTTAATGGAGGAAATAGTTATTGATCTTTGTTGTCTTATCAGTTGAGTGAGGCTCACCTACTCTGAGAGGGAGGCTACATGCATGCCCTACATGGTATAATTTTCCCCTTAATGAAGGGAATGGAATCTGATCTTCGTTGTCATATTAGTTGGCACTAAATGCAGTTGCACTAAGGGCTATAAATAATGACCTAAGCACAAGGGCAGAGATCCATGTAAGAAATTAAAGTACATCCAAGGAAACCGATGAACTTATACTTATGAATGGAGTAAAATACTACTTAACAAACAAAGACTAAAAGCCTGACATAAATCAGGCACTCTAGACACAAAAATTTACATGCATTTATTTTCATACAAGCAAAATCCATTATCTACAAGAACAATGGCTCAGTCCAAAATCTGGTATCTTGATCCTCATATTCCTCCACATGGACTTCCCGACTGAGGTCCATCCATCTTCCCACAACAGTTACTAGATGAGTTGTAGTGAAACATACAACATAACCACATTTTTGTCCCGACAAAAGCACTTGCAGCTGGAGCAAATCACACATTATGCTGAGTCTACCACTTCAACCTGCTGTCGAGCCAGGTATTTCTCCCTTCGCTCTTTCTGAAAGATACAAGTGTAAAAGAGATAAAACAAGTTAAATAAGATGAGAATTCAAATGAGCATTTATGCAACAATAGACATGACAATAGATACGAAATTTGTACCCATTCATCTATTACAAGCCCTTCCCCAACAACCCGAGGTCCTGTGTCTACAGGAGGTTTCTTGCGTGTTTGTGATTCAAGAGCAGCCTCAGCTTCAGCTAATTGACGCTTCAGTTTTTCCAATGCCTAGGATGAGATTGAAAATACATACACACACAAACAATGTCATTATGTAACACTTGTTCACCACATACAGTAGTTAACAAAACAACCTTTGACTTACAGGACTATGACGCTCCACATCTAAAAATACAACCCGCAATATTCGTTCAACAGTTACTTCATCCTTTTGTTCCTCAAACTGCGCAAAAAATGGTCAAATCAAATGACAGATCTTAGGTTAGCACCAGAAAATCTCCTGAAAGCATAAATAAATAAATAAAAGTAAAACTACTGCAATCATGTTTAGCTCAGTTGCACGGTTTTAAATTGCTAATAGAGGCTAAATCCCACTATGTAAATTGACCAAACTGTTATTTGATCCTTTGTTCAAGAAACCGTTTGAAAAAACGGTCCAACAACAATATTTAGTTTTGCATTGCCTACAGTAATAAAAGACTAGTACCACTACTACATTTATATCTAAATCTGAAGAATTTAAACATGCCATGAGGTAGAATTCCAAAGACAGAAAAGCAATAAACATTGTGCACAAAGGAGAATCCAAAACGGGGCATTAAAATATAGACAAATTATAGGAAACTTGTTAGCAGTTGCATCCATGTAGAACATATGGCACAGCAGAAATAATCTTTAATACTATTTTTTTTAGTAGCTATATTTCTTATATATGGATTTCTTTTTTATATCATGAGCACAATTAACATTAAAAAAAAAAAAAAAAATTAAGTATCACTTTTGACTTGGTTCCTTTGGCAATGTCTGAAAACTCTCTAGCACTACATATTTCCTGTCCATAAGTATTTGGAGAAATAATTCCAGGACTCCACAATCCAATTCTGTGATCGATGATCTTTTTATTAATGATATGTGCTAATATGCAAAGATTTTGCAACAATGAATATTTAAATATAAATATCTCGCTTAAGCAACATAAATAAGCATATTATCTCCCCAATTCTTGTAAGAGAAATTTATGGCTAAATCCAGTTGCCTATATCAAATAAGTTGTTTGTTTAGAATAGTAATCTCTCCCAAAATTAGTAATCTCTCTTAATTTTGAAAGAGAAATTTAGATAAGCTAATAATTTAGTAAACCTATTACGATACTCCAACGTAAGTTTTACTGAAGCCATAAAGATTACTCTGTTTTTCAACAATAACACATAATTTTACATTTTAGTTCCTTATTTTATTTTCTTTCTCATCTGTCAATACCAAAAAGTATGTTTTTACCACATAATAGTAGACACATCAGCGTTATTGCAACCAGAAGCCATTTAACATACCAGCTCAGGTACATAATCTATTCCTCCTTTGACCTTCAGACTCATGATCTTGAACTTAATCTTGCTCTTCAAGTCCAATTGCTTTTCATTGTTCTCAACATGCTCCACAAATTTGAACACTGCACAATCAAATTCACAAGAAAGAGTGGAAGTTAGATAATATATGGGCAAGTGCAATACAAACATTAAAACAGAAACATATATAGAATATAATTATAATCCCTATCCAACCCCAGTTTCCCTACCAATACAAAAGTGAAATTCCAAACTCCAGAGCTCAAGAATAATACCTGTTGCAATAATGCTCTCTCCAGGAGCAAGGATACCACCAGGAGGACGCATATAACAGCTCTTCGGTGCCGTAGTTTGAAACTAAAGCAAGACAAACAAAACCATTAATTAGATGGCTCACTTAAAGTTATTTTAAGTGCCAAGTATTGAAAATTATTTCAAACCTCATAGAACTAAAACTACAGGTCTAAAATGCTCCATTCATAACACCACGGACATCTTGGGATGCCGCACCACATCAAAATACATTATATGACTGTAAAACAATAACAACAACAACCAAGCCTTAGTCCCAAGATTTTGAAATCCGCTAAGGATTCACAAAAGACGAATCAGGTCGGCTGACACATTATATGATTATAATACCTCTCCAAAACTCGGCCAATCAGTATTTAAAGTACATAAAATCTAAAATACTACAAACTATCAACACCAATGTAGTGAATCACACGAAACAACATTAAAAAATAGATAAGCCAAAATAAAAAGAAACCAATACCTTAAACGCCACATGGGACCTACTGGTGTTCTTCAATCTGATCGCGCTCTTAACCTGTTTACCAGGCTCATCTTCACAAAAATACAATACCAAACACAATCAGACAACGAGAAATTCATCGAGATTCACAATTTTGAAAACTAAAAAAATTCAAAACCCAATTTTGCAAGTAACTTTTTTATTTTTTTGTTTTTGAAAAAAAGTCAAAATTGACAAAACAACAAAAGTCAAGAAGGTGGAGTAAAACGACGACGTACTTGGGAAGTAGAGGTTGCTGGAAGGGTCAAGGCGGAGCCTTCGGCGAGGTGGGAGTAGCGATCGAGCAACGGACGACACCGTTTTGGGTGGCGGCTTTGGATTGGACGGCCCCTCCACGTGTCGGCCGCTCAGACTCCCGATGTTACTATGAGTAAGATTCTGTGTGGAAGATGAAGACGACGACGTATTGCCCGACTGCCAAAACGGACAGAGCCTGAACAGCTTCGTGTCAGACTGTGATTTGTGGTGGTGGTGGTGGCGGTGATCCGCTATAGCCATGGTGTGTCGCCAGAACCTTAATCGTGGCGAATCACTATTGGCGGCGCTGGTTTTCTTTTTTTTTCTTTTTTTTATAACTTTTTGTTAGTTCTTATCTCATGAAGTCTTATTAAATTCCTGGAAGTTTCGCTTCTGTTTGGGGGCGAAAATACATATATTTTTTGTGTGAAGTCTAGGACAAGTGGGAATGAGTGAATATCTTTGTTTCGGTGAGTGTGGTGTTGTGTGGACTCGAGGTTGAAAAATGAAGATGGGGAATTGGAAATTGGAAACTAGCTGTGGGCTAAATATAAAGGCGGATTTAAGAGGTGGCATTCTTCTGGAATTTATTTTGATTTGACATCCGCGCTTCCCTACTGGAATTAACCTTTTCTTTTTCATTTTATTCTATTTTTTCCAAAAGTGTACTAAATATACTTATGCTTAAATAAAAAAAATAAGTGAGGAATACGAGTTGTTTTATAATTTTGTACATAAAAGCTATAAGATAAAGAAATAGGTTATGCCAAACCAACACTTCAATTCATTTTTTATAACTCTCTAGGTATTTATATTAATCAAATTGACTCCTAAAATATATTTTAGTTACCCCTTATGAATAGAAAAATAATGTGATCACCACATGACCTTATTAAGAAAATTCACCAATTGATTTGTTTTATTGATCACATGATAGTTACATAATTTTTCCACTAAAAAAATAATAAAATATTATTTTATGGGTCAATTTGATATATAAAGTTTAAGAGTTATAAATAATAATTGACTAATTACAGTTAACTTAATTGATAAAACATTTTAAGTTTAATTTCTACTTAGGGCAAGACTTAGGTACAGTACTTAGGTGCTATTCTTTAAATTCCTTTTTTAAGATTCTGCCATGTGGATATTTGCACATAGAATGAAAGTGTATTTTTTAGTTAAGTAATCACATGGTTAAATTTTAAAAAAGAAACCTAAAGAACAGCACCTAAGGTACTGTACTTAAATTTTCTCATTCTACTTAGGGTCCTATTAATGTGTGAGGGCACATATTAAACTATCTATTTTTGGAAATATTTTCTCAAAAATTAAAAAAGTTATCAATACTTTTTCAATTCCCGAAAAAAAATTTTCCAAAAATGAAAATTATTGTGTGACCTTAGGGCACACATTAACAAAATCCTTCTACTTATATCATTCTCATTTATACCAAAATGTCATTTAATTTCCAAATTTGATAATAAAGAGCAATTATCAATAGTGCAATTTAAAACTATTTTTAAAAGGAAAAAAGAAAGTTAAAATCTAAGGACTTTATTTATTTATTTTTGCAACTAACTCAAAAGCCAGTGTTATTATTACATTAATTTAAGCCTAATATGGGATTTCAGATTGTACTTTGGGACTCGGAAGTCATTAACTCAGGTTTTAAGGGCGAATAGATGTCATAGGTACAAGTAGTTGCGAACATGATTAAAGAGGCTGCATGAGACACGATTCTGTGAAATATAGCGAATCTCATATACGGGGCGTATAAGGCACTTCCAATCAGTGTGCGACAGAATGTGATATGTTCAATGGAGTTTGCCTTTTGGTTGGAAAGTGGTGTCACGCGCAACAGTGATAGAGTGAAAGAAGCTGTAACGGCATATTTTGTTTCATTTAATTTAGTAGATGTATTTGGTTTGATGATGTAACGGCAATCTTTTCTTGAGTTGAAGGGCACGGTGTTCAATGATGGGTTTATGGATTAGGTAAGATGTTCGTACGGCATTTACAATGGTCGGTTTGGTTTGTTGGTAAGGTTTGGTAAGGGGGAGGTTAGGAATTAATTAGGTGAATAATGCCCTTCAATGTGTGAATTCAGTGGATATGAAACCAATTTTGGCTGAGTGGGGCTTAATAAAATAATACTTAACAAAAACAAGGATTAATAAAATTAAAAAATAAAAATAAAATTGTGGTAGTAAATTACTAGTTAGTTAATTATTATTACACATAGCTAGTTTACTGTATACATTGATAGTGTTTTTTGAAAATTCGATTTTAGCTATAATTGTAAAGGGTCATTTTTACCAGTGCCTTTAGACATTTGTTAAAAAACTATTTTAAGAAATTTTTATTACTATTTGCATCATATAAAATTAAAAAATGTGTCAAAAAGTTAATTGTCTTTTTCGTATCTTATAAAAAGTTTTTAAAAATATTTTTTTGAACCAACATCCTTTGACCATTATTAACTTTTCCTATTATAAAATAGTGAAATCATATTTTTGAAACATGATGATTTTAGCAAGTGTGTATGGACACACTACTCTTACTTGTTAAACCCTTTTTTTTTCTTGAAAAAGGAAGCACTATTAACTTAGAAAGGCAAATGTCTTTTCTAAAGATGCTTTGGAAATCAATTTCCACCTACTCATTTAAGATTGAGTTTTTTTTTTTTTTTTTTTTTTTCACATTGAAAAAGTCTAAGATCACGCCAAAAACAACATAATTTATACCACAGTTGTCTACATGATAGACTCTGAATGTTAAAGAAAAAATTGTAGGTACATATAAAAGTGACAAACAATCAATTACAATCTAACATATAAGATAATTGTGGCAATTTATGTGGTATTATAAGTTATAATTGTCTTTGACATTAGTAGTGAAAGTAAAATTGTTCATATTTGGAACAGGCCTTTTGCCATTTATTGGGAGATTTAGACATTTTTGGTGATATCTTGTATGTTTGTTACTTTGTTTCGTCCAGCTTTGTTGTCTTGTCTTCCAATCTAGTGGTAGGTTATGGTGTAAATATGCATGGGGTGCTTAAAGTCCAAACACAAGGGGAGACATTGTTCAAAATTTAAATTAAATTATAGCTAGTTGGTTGGATTTTAGGAGTATTAAAAAAAATAATCATGTTAATGAGTACACTTAGAATAATTATTAATAAACTATTTTTAAAAAGTTTGACACTATTTTCTTTAAAAAAATATATAAAATCATTAAAAAATTAATTAATTTTTTATTATCTAATAAAAAATTTTAAAAAAATTTCCTAAATCAATATCAATAATCATTAACTTATCCCCTACCAAAAACAAATTAATTATACAGAGATATTGATTCACTTTCAATATCGAAGTTAACGTGGTTAGATTCCTTGCAGCGTGGTAGCTTGTGGCAGTGGTACTAATGTACTACAAATAACAATAATAATAATAATAATAATAATAAAAACAATAATAATAATTGTAAGGACACGATTCGTAACGACCCGCAATGGTGTTGGGTTCGCATGTAAAAAGACCCAAACAATATCATTTGTAGAGCGTGGGTTTGAAAGGCTAGGCCTTGGTCACCAAACGGTGGGTTTTTCGTGGTGTTCATACATGGTTAAGTCATCTTCGTCCTAGGAGTCTTTCTCCTGGAGGCGGGCTGGGAGGCTCTGGTTTTTGGCCATTTTTCCTAGCCTCCTTTTTGGATTGCTTACTTTTCCTTTTATACTCGTCTGCGTTCCTTATCCTTCATCCACGTGTAGAATCGACATTCCAAGGCTGATACTTGTCCCATCAGCCCATACCCAGAGTGGTTGGGGGTGGTTGTAAAAGTTGGAGAGTATGGCTCTGTCAGGTGCAGAATATTGAATGGCAGTAATGGCAGCTTTCCCTGGTCGTTATACTTTCCAGCGTACCCTTTTCTATTGACACAGATATTTTAGATTTTTTCCCAAGTTGTTTTCTATATCATTTTTGCCCTTCCTTCCTGTGAGACCTCGAACATGCCGAAGACTGAATCGTCCTCGGCTGTGTCCCAAGGCCATTTTGTACTTGTATTACCGAACTTGGGTTATAACCCTTCTCGACTCGGGCCTTAGGCCTTAACGAATAGATGGGCCAGGGCCACAAACTATTGGGCCCCACAATAGCTCCTCAAAATCCTGCTGTCCGACCTCTTGGTTGGAGATGAGGATTTTGGGAATGCCAAGCCTTTATTATGGCTCGTTTAACTCTGTCCTTCATTAATGCTAGTGTCTCTTCATCTACCCAGGAAACATACCGGACTACAAGACATTCCTATGAATTCATTCACAATGCGTCCCTGCTGTTTGATTATCCGAAACGCGCCTTTAACGACTTCCATTTACGAGACTATTTAAATTCGACGGTTTGTTGACGATGTGGGGAAGTGGAACGGGTATATTCTCGTTTACAGATTTTCTTGGAAATGTAGACAGATTAAATACCCTCCGTTTTACCCTTCGTATAAGAAGAGAAGCAAGAGGCTATTTCTCTTGTACAAAGACCCTTTTCATCCTTCTGAAATCTAAAACCCTTAGCCTCTTCCAGAGTTTACTTTACCCGCTAGTTACACCTTAAATTGTGATACGTTTGAGATAGGCGTAAGTAATGAAGGAACCATACCCCTCCCAGAAACACCACATTCTTATGAAGCTGAAAATGGCTCGGTCAGGGCAGGGATAGTGGAGACTCAAGATCCTTCTTGCCTTCCTTTCAGCCAAAATCCGAAGCAGGGGCTCGTCACGTCAAAATTTCGGCACGACTGAGTTGGGGTCACCCATTATCAGTACCAGCCGCTCTCTCATGAGCATAGCTAACATGGCACCAGCGTGTTAGGAGTCAAGACTGACACAGGAACTAAGTGCCCCTGCTTCTTCCTCTCTTCCTTCATTGGTGCCTCATTTTGCTTCTCTTTCTTCTTCTTTCCACCGCTAGATCCATCCTGGCGCTTTTCCTTCTTCCTCTTCTTCTCCTCCTTCTTTCTCTTCATCTCCTCCTTCTTCTTTTGAAGAAGGTCCTCCTCTCAATATGGCGCTACTAGGGCAGAGTTTGGAAGGACTTCGGAGACGAATTTAAAAAAGACATCTAATTGCTTATTGGTCATATTGTGGTTGTTGTTTTTTTTTTTTATTATTGTTTTTGTAATCCACCTTCTGTATAGGTTTGTTTAAGCCCTTCTTTGTACGTTGTAATACCTCTTTATATTAATAAAAGTCGTTATTGCTTTATTTCACATGTTCTATCTCTTTATTTCTGAAATGGTTACGCCGTGAAAAGACATGCTATATTGTGAATTCTTTTTATTTTTACACTTTGACCGACGTCTAGGACCGAAATCTCGGTTAATAGAAAGATCCTACTCCGTGTTTATTGAAACTACCCGACTTAATAATATTGAATCGAACAAATGATACTTAGGGCTGAAACCCATATTAAGAAGAAAAAGACAGGATATTGTGATGAGCTTATTGGGGCGGTCTGGCACAATACCGCCGACCTGAGAGTACAATACTTAGGACCGAAATCCCTTATCAAGGAAAAAGGTACTATTATGAACTCACGAATGCTGTTCAGCACAATAATACCGACTTGAACAAATGACACTTAGGGTCAAAACTCTTGCTAAGGAAAAGATATTATCATGAATTTAATAGAGTTTTCTGGCACAATAATGCCGACTTGAGAAAAACAACACTTACCCCAAAATAGCCGAGATGACAACTAAATGCTCGACGCGGTGTAGGAGGTAATCATCCGAAGACATATAACCCAAAAATGAACAGCCCCTCCAAGTTGCTGGGTAATAGGGTGTTTCACCATCTTCCTAACAACTTTCATAGCCTTAACCTTTTTCTGGTATTTGAGCCGAGGATTGAGTAACTTAAAATTTTTGTTAAGTAGCTGACCTTTCCATAGGTTTGAGTTCAAGGACCATGCGATACTTTGGTTCTGTCCAAAACTTGATTTTGATAAGTAGTTGGTTTCCCCATAGGTTTGAGTCCGAAGACCATGCAACATCTTGGTTCTGTCCAAAACTCATTTTTCTCATCTAAGTAGTTGGTTTCCCCATAGGTTTGAGTCCGAGGACCAAACAATACCTTGATTCTGTCCAAAACTTAGTTTTCTCATCTAAGTAGTTGGTTTCCCCATAGGTTTGAGTCCGAGGACCATGCAATACCTTGGTTCTGTCCAAAACTCAGTTTTATCATCTAAGTAGTTGGTTTCCTCATAGGTTTGAGTCCGAGGACCATACAATACCTTGATTCTGTCCAAAACTCAGTTTTCTCATCTAAGTAGTTGGTTTCCCCATAGGTTTGAGTCCGAGGACCATGCAATACCTTGGTTCTGTCCAAAACTCAATTTTCTCATCTAAGTAGTTGGTTTCCCCATAGGTTTGAGTCCGAGGACCATGCAATACCTTGGTTCTGTCCAAAACTCAATTTTCTCATCTAAGTAGTTGGTTTCCCCATAGGTTTGAGTCTGAGGACCATGCAATACCTTGGTTCTGTCCAAAACTCAGTTTTCTCATCTAAGTAGTTGGTTTCCCCATAGGTTTGAGTCCGAGGACCATGCAATACCTTGGTTCTGTCCAAAACTCAGTTTTCTCATCTAAGTAGTTGGTTTCCCCATAGGTTTGAGTCCGAGGACCATGCAATACTTTAGTTCTGTCCAAAACTCAGTTTTCTCATCTAAGTAGTTGGTTTCCTCATAGGTTTGAGTCCGAGGACCATGCAATACCTTGGTTCTGTCCAAAACTTAATTTTCTCATCTAAGTAGTTGGTTTCCCCATAGGTTTGAGTCCGAGGACCATACAATACCTTGGTTCTGTCCAAAACTCAGTTTTCTCATCTAAGTAGTTGGTTTCCCCATAGGTTTGAGTCCGAGGACTATGCAATACCTTGGTTCTGTCCAAAACTCAGTTTTCGATAGGTAGTTGGGGGAAATAACCCCTTAGCTATGGCATGGGACCTTGGTTTTAGGGGGATTGACTCCTCGGCCAAGCCCCTAGAACCATCCATGCGATTGACACTACAAAGCGTAGCCCCTAGTCAAGAATCATAGCCCCTAGTGGAACTCTACGCTAGAACACTATAACCGGCTGTTAGAAATGATAAGGGGACTTTCTCGACCTACCGTCTATGCCAACACAGAAGCCTTTCCCACAGACGGTGCCAATTGTAAGGACACGATTCGTAACGACCCGCAATGGTGTTGGGTTCGCACGTAAAAAGGCCCAAACAATATCATTTGTAGAGCGTGGGTTTGAAAGGCTAGGCCTTGGTCACTAGACGGTGGGTTTTTCGTGGTGTTCATACATGGTTAAGTCATCTTCGCCCTAGGAGTCTTTCTCTTGGAGGCGGGCTGGGAGGCTCTGGTTTTTGGCCATTTTTCCCAGCCTCCTTTTTGGATTGCTTACTTTTCCTTTTATACTTGTCTGCGTTCCTTATCCTTCGTCCATGTGTAGGATCGACATTCCAAGGCTGATACTTGTCTCATCAGTCCATACCCAGAGTGGTTGGGGGTGGTTGTAAAAGCTGGAGAGTATGACTCTGTCAGGTGCAGAGTATTGAATGGCAGTAATGGCAGCTTTCCCTGGTCGTTATACTTTCCAGCGTACCCTTTTCTATTGACACAGATATTTTAGATTTTTTCCCAAGTTGTTTTCTATATCATTTTTGCCCTTCCTTCCTTTGAGACCTCGGACATGCCGAGGACTGAATCGTCCTCGACTGTGTCCCAAAGCCATTTTGTACTTGTATTACCGATCTTGGGCTATAACCCTTCTCGGCTCGGGCCTTAGGCCTTAACGAATAGATGGGCCAAGGCCACAAACTATTGGGCCCCACAATAATAATAATAGATTCTAAAAAAAAAAATAATAACAATAATAATAATAATAATAATAGATTCTCAAAAAATTTTGTACATAAAAGCTGATAGATAAAAAAATAAGTTATGTCAAACCGACATTTCAATTCATTTTTTATAACTCTCTTGGTTTTTATATTAATCAAATTGATTCCTAAAATATATTTTAGTTACCACTTATGAATAGAAAAATAATGTGATCATCACGTGACCTTATTAAGAAAATTCACCAATTGATTTGTTTTATTGATCACATGATAGTTACATAATTTTTCCACAAATATATATATATATATATATATATATATATATATTGTAAGGACTCAATTTATAACGACCCCAAAATGGTATTGGGTTCGCACGCTAAGGGCCCAAACAATATAATTTGTAGAGCGTGGGCTGAAAGGCTAGGCCTTGGTCACCGGACGGTGGGTAGTCATGGTACTCATAGTGGACGCATAGAGATGAGCTGAGGCTATCCGTGGATCTTGTCCATGAACCTTAATGTTCTTATTCGTTCTTTCCCTTTTCTGGGCACCCTGGTTTCAGGCCCCCTTTTTTTGGCGCAAAAGCCTTTACATTATATAGCCCTTCTCGGTTGGTCCTGACCCTCCATCTGTTGGTCAGGCAGGTACCTATTCGAGTACTTGTCCTATCAGCTGCTTCCCCATACTTTTTGTTAGTTGCAATAACCGAAGCCACACTATTCAGGAGTCTTTTCCCATCAATATGGCTAGGACGTTTGTTGGCACATTCAATGCGGAGGTGACATCTTTTCTTTGAACCACTCCCACTCTATACCCCATTTGGGTCCCATTCTACTCGCCTTTTCTTCTGGGGGCGCTTTGGAGGTTGCCTTTGACGACATGTCGCTCTTCCCTTTTAAGTCTTGGGATGCCGAGGACAGGGTTATTCTCGGCTGCATCTCTAGGTTATTTGGTCTTTCACTACTTGTCCTCGGCAACTACTCTCCTCGGCACGGGCCCTGGGTCCTAATGGAAAGTGAGTCGAGCCATAAGTTCTCTGGCCCCACATATATATATATATATATATATATATAGAATTGTGGACCTAAGTCTCTTCTAGAGGTAGGAGCTCGTGTTCTAGACGAACTACTATATTGGGATGCAGGTCTATCTTTCAAAAGGATAGTTGGCTGCCTAAAGGGTTGGCGTAGATCTATGGATCTAGACCTGTGGTGTAGATCTATGGGAGAACTGGGTGTCTCATAGTCTAATGGTGACCTTAACCTAGATTGATCAAAGCTTAATCTAACCGTTCCATCGGCTAGCTGCTGGATTATATCTAGATCTGGGTTCCTAACAGGGTTCTGAACCTGTAGAGGATAATTTTCATTATCTAAAGTCCATTGTGCTGGGAATGTTATTTCACACCATTTCAGGGTTTTCGGTACCTGAACAGTGGATCTAACATCCGAGGTTTGGATAAGAGTAGTTTCTCCTGGCTTTCTCTTATCGAATGCTTATATATATATATATATATATATATATATATATATTATTTTATGGGTCAATTTGATATTTAAAGTTTAAGAGTTATAAATAATAATAGAGTGATTTCAGTTAACTTAACTGATAAAGTATCTTGAGTTTAATTTCTACTTAGGGCAAGATTTAGGTACAGTACTTAAAAAAATAAATTATGCCAAACCGACACTTCAATTCATTTTTTATAACTCTCTAGGTTTTTATATTAATCAAATTGACTCCTAAAATATATTTTAGTTACTCCTTATGAATAGAAAAATAATGTGATCATCACGTGACCTTATTAAGAAAATTCACCAATTGATTTATTTTATTGATCACATGATAGTTACATAATTTTTCCACAAAATATATATATATATATATATATATATATATTATTTTATGGGTCAATTTGATATATAAAGTTTAAAAGTTATAAATAATAATTGAGTGATTTTAATTAACTCAACTGATAAAGTATCTTGTGTTTAATTTCTACTTAGGCAAAATTTAGATATAATACTTAGGTGTTATTCTTTAAGTTCCCTTTTTAAGATTTTGTCATGTGGATTTTTGCACATAGGATAAAAGTGTATTTTTTAGTTAAGTAATCACATGGTTAAATCTTAAAAAGGGAACTTAAAGAACCGTACCTAAAATACTGTACTTAAATTTTTTCATTCTACTTATACCATTCTCATTTATACCAAAATATCATTTGATTTCCAAATATGATAATAAAAAGCAATTATCAATGGTGAAATTTGAAACTATTTTTAAAAGAAAATAAAAAAAAAAGTTAAAATCTAAGGATTTTTAAAAGAAAAAAAAAAGTTAAAATCTAAGGACTTTATTTATTTATTTTTGCAACTAACTCAAAAGCCAGTGTTATTATTACATTAATTTAAGCCTAATATGGGGTTTCAGATTGTACTTTGGGACTCGGAAAAAAAAATAATAATAATAATAGATTCTCTAATAATAATAATAAACACTGACTGTAGACGTGGATGCCAATTGTCACCAATCCAATTGACCAAAATTCCTTACTCGGAAAATGAAACAGAAAACAAGGTCTTAATCATAACATCTTTCTTTCTACATGCATTGATAAATGACAACATTGATAACTAAATAACTTAATGCCAATTATCATCTTGTGTTTTGATAATCGGTGTGGTTGAAAACTTTGTAGCCGTTTATATACAGGGCGTAACTTTAAACAAACTTATTTTCTAATATCTAATCCATTATCCCTTGTTACCCAAAAAAAAAAAAAAAAAAAAAAAAAAAAAAAAAAAAAAAAAAAAAACAACAACAACAACACAAACCTTTGAGACAACAATTGATGTTTTTCTTAAACTAAGGCCTAGTAGTAGTAGTGACATTTTGATTAAGATAAATGCTGGTGAATAATGACAACTGATGTTCTCATTTCAATTAAGTTGGGAAAATAAGGGTCTATTTGGTACGTGTGTTTAAACAACAGTTTTCAGTTTTTAGTTTTTTTTGGAAATATGTATAGCTAAAAAAATGTATGGAAATATGTGTAATGTTATTTAAAAACTGAAAACATGTGTTTAAACACATATACCAAACAGACTAAGTTTTTTATTGCGGTGAGTTTAACTTAGAAGAGATTATTTAAATTGGAATATTGTGCCTATGGTGGATCAAATTATAATTTTTAGTTATAAATATGGTGAGATTTAAAATTAATTATAACATCCCTTTTATGATAATTATTCATGAGTATTCAACCAAGAAACCAATCGTATTTTTTTAAAATCATTAGTCATTTTATTTCATGATAAAAAACTTTAACAATTGAATTGAAATAAATTATAAATTTTGTTTTTGGAGGGGGGGGGGGGGGGGGGGGGGTTGTGTTGGAACATAATACAAGAGCAAAAGTCGGATTGGAGATCAGCCAAGTCAAACCCTAAAAGCTGATTGGAAATTTAGAGTAGTCACAACTGCTTTTATTCCATTCACAACCACCCACTCAGTATTTTATGTGATGTGGCATGTCCCCAAAAAGGATGTCCCAATCACAATTTAGAAATGTGTCCCAACCTGGCAAGATTGGAAAATAAAAAATTACGTCATCTAAAAGCACGATGGGCAGGTAATAATGCCATAAGAGATCTAAAAGCGTGCCAATTGTGGCTATAGTATCTTTTTCAACATCAGAGGGGTGTATGAAATTCTAGCCATGAAAAATATTATCCGAAATCTTATCTCATCCACCACCATTACATACTTAACCATCGGAGTGCTCATTTACTACCCATTGAAATGTTTTCGTGCTCTTTGTGTGCAAGTGTTTGTTGTAGTAATATGCATTTGTGAGAGCTTCCATCAACAACCCTTCCTAATTTTGTCCCACCTGCAAACCTTTTATATGAAATGAAATATTAATCATAATTATAAGTCTCTTAGCTCAAGTGATACATTTTTCTTTCCTGCGTGTGTTATAGGCTTAAATTTCACTCCACAATTTACCTCTCTCTCTCTCTCTCTCTCTCTCTCTCTCTCACATTCTTGTAAAAATTTAACTACTGTTCAGTATAAAGAAAATAACAATCCTAAAATCAAGTGACTTGCTTGGTGAGCTCTGGACCCATGAAGATAGGTTGGTACCGATGGCGAGAAAGTAGAGAGCTAATGACATGGGAGTACTATAACACCAGTATCTTGTTATCATTATATTTGATAAAAATCAATGGTTTAAAAAAATTATTACTTCACATAAGTTACACCATGTTTAACTCTTTTTTTGAGAAGGTACATCATGCCTAACTCGAATAATTGAACCTCTCTCTCTCTCATATATATATATATATATATATAATCTGTGTGTGTGGTAATACTATTGGTTCGTATAAATAAAAGCCAAATATATAAAACCTAGCTATGACATTTGCTGAGATAGGATAATTGTACAAACAAATACCCAGGATAAAAATGACAATTTCAATCTAATTGTAAGACAAGTATTTAATTTCTTACTACTAAAAAGCATAGTTTTAATTTGGAAATTATAATTGTAATGATCATATCTTGTTCGTTGTTATAAAATATTCGAATAAGTGTGAGTTCTAATTAGTTTAACTAATAAAATTTCTAATAATCAAATAAAAGATGTGAAGTTGAATCTTATTGACACCAAAAATTAACCGATTAGTATCTTGAAACAAATATAAAAATTAATAAGCATGGAGTAGATGTTATATATTCTTATTTTTAAAAATATTAAAAAAAAAAAAAAAAACCCTAATCATCTCTCTTATAAAAGAAAGCTTCAAAGTAAATTCACGTTTTAGTGTGTGTTTTGCATAGTTGTCAAATCGTGAATTGTACCGTGAATCGATTTTTGATTTTTCTATATCATGTATCATATCGATTCGTGTATCGTAAGATATACAAACACCTAATAAAATTATAAAATAATTATAAATATACATATATAAAATGTATATTCATTATAAATTCAAAATATATTCAACTAATGACCAATTTAATCATTATTTATGTAATAAAATTTAACAAAGCTAGCTAAATAAATCAAATTAACTTATGTTTATAACATGCACATTCAAATTGATTAAATTCAGAAGTAATATATGATATATGAACCAAAATAATAATATATTTTCATTATCTTGGCTAATCAACTCTATCTAAGTCAATGTTATCATCATGTTTAGCAGCTTGCAAAATTATTTTTTCATAGATATTTTCTTTATTATTATCAACATTTACTCTCTTTCTTTTCTTTTATTTTGGTTTTTTTCTTGGCATTCTAGCCTTTTAGACTCAAAATAATAATAACAAAATAAAAAATAATTATATTTTCATTTAATACATTATTAATAGCATAGAAAATAAATTTGCTCATATGAAAGTGAGTGTTATGAGTATAGTCTAAATTTTGTAGGAGAAAGAGAAGGGATGAAAAAAACTCATAGACTTGCTATTTCATTAGACTCAATTAAGTTTCCCAATAATTTTGTATTAACAAAGTCTAACAACTTGTTTAAATTAAATAAAACCACAAATTTTAACAAAAAAAACCCATTTTAAACCTACATGTCTATGTATCGTACGATACGTATGATTCATCGATACGATACGATTTATACAATACGCACCAATGTATCGGACGATTAATGAATACTTATGATATGCCCTTATGATACGAAACTTTTTGTACACGATACGATATGTATCGTGTATCGTACGATACTAACAACTATGATGTTTGGCATGTCTTAAAAAGCCAACTTATTTTACTATTCAACTTATTTTTGCTACTATTTATGGGTCTCACTACATTTTTCTGTACTATTTATGGATTCTACTATACTATTTTAGCTACTTTTACCTTTATTTACAGTACTTTCAGTAAAAAGTTTTCAGTTTTAACTAAATAAACTATTCCCAAACGGAAACGGACCCTTAGTCTGGCCAAACACAATTGAAATTCAAATACATAATGTGAAATCTCATTCAAAGTTTATTGACTTTTCATGGTTCTCTTTTGGTTGAATTTTTACATAGTTAATTGTTTAATGGAATTGCAATCATCCTTTTGTATTGTTTATCATTCTTAATTTGACAATCATCTTTTGGGATTGTTCATTAATGATACCAGAAAAAGATACCCCAACTCTTGAAATTTTTTTTTTAATAAAACAAATCTGAATTCTTGAATCTTTAATTTGACCATCATTTTTTGGATTTTTTAATTCTTATTGTACTAATACCAACTCTTGAATTCTAATTTGACTTGAAGCAATCAATAAACTCAACCAACAAGTAAAGGGGAGCAGACTCCTTTGGTATTGATTTGAAATTGAGAAGAAATTTATTCAAACCCATATAACCAAATTCATGATGGTCTTATCCCCTTACGCTACGCTATGGCCCTCACATAATAGTTGCAATTTTTTTTTTATATATTTATAAAAAATGATTTTGGTTTTCTTGAGAAGATTTTTATTTTTCATAACTGAATGGAAATGCTCTAATGCCTGTGTGTTGTGACTGCTCTCCACAAGTATATAATAGTTTATTTGTGATTTTGTCTTCCAAGTCCAAAAAAAAAAAAAAAAAAACTACGAAGTTCCTATAGATTCCAATTAGCTTAATTTATAAAAAAAATTGTTGTTGAATAAGAGATATGAGTTTTATCCTTTCTTACATTAAAATAATAATAATAATAATAATTACTGCTTTGATTTGATGAAAAAAATAATTATTAAGAATAGACACTATAATTTGAAACTATCTCTAATAAAAACTACACGATTCCAAAAACAAGAAAAATAACTTATTAATTGTGTTCATTCATAAATAAGGAAATGAGGAAAAAAGAAATTTAAAAAATTTAAAAAAGAAAAAAGGAAGATGAAAAAATGGAGCAAAATAGCTCTAATTTAGATTAGTCATTAGACTCATCATATGCTAAAGTTTAATATAAGCCTAGAATTACACTCATTGGTCATTGCATACTACTTCTATGACAAACATATCTTCTTCTTCTTCTGTTTCTTTTTTTTTTTTTTCCTCTTTTTTTTTTTTTTTTTTTTTTTTTTTTTTTTTTTTTTTTTTTGCCTAGAATTACACTCATTGGTCATTGCATACTACTTCTATGACAAACATACCATCAAAAAAAAAAAAAAAAAAAACATATCTTTTTATTTTTTTATTACGTATCTCCATATTTCACAAAAAGGTATATAGAAAACTAGAAAATAAAAATTAATTGGGTCCCCAGCAAATCAAGTGAAAGAGATTCTCAGCCTTCTCTTTCCTCCTCTTCTCATCAAGGTTCATCCTTTGTGCCTGAGTCACACCACCAGCTATTTGCCATAATTTGTTTCCCTTATTATTGTTTGCAGATTCTGCCACAACATTTGTCTTCCGCTGAAAAGCCTTGAATGCCAACTCATACTTGCACACCTTCCTATTACAACCCATCTCGCTTTCACTTTCTCTCTCAATTACTACTTCACTGAAATATGACAGAGGAGTAGAAGAAAGATATAAAGTTGGTTTAAGGTGGTAGTTCTTGAAATTTGTTGATCGCTCAGCAAAGGTTGTTTTGCCTAGTAAACACTGACAGCTTGGTTTTATAAATATATAGGACCATAGGGGAATGAATAAAGTGGGCTGGAAGCCTGGAATTAAATTTGCTGGAGTATTCTGGGCAGGTGGTTTTGTGAGAAACTGGGGTTGATTTCTTTGGAATTTTCCCAGCTCCCAGATTTCTGGCAGTGGTTTTCCAAATTCCAGGGCGGCTTACTTTTGTTTGGTTTCTTAATTATTAATTCTTAATTAGTGGAAGCACGTGATTACGAGTGCTCTTATTTTAATTAATTTGGTGCTTTTTTTTTTTTTTTTTTTTTTTTTTGATGAGAATTAATTTGGTGCTTTAGCTTAAGCATTCATTCCAAAAATTAAAAGTTTAAGAATACTTGACCAAAAAAAAAAAAAAATGTTTAAGAATAAAAAATTAACATTACGTTTGTTTCGAAAGTAAACCTGATGTAAAAATAGTTTTTCGTGTTTTTCAGTGTTTGGTAGTATAAAAAAAGATGAGTAAAAGGAAAGCTATTTTTTGTCAACATAAAAAATATGACTTATTTTTAGATATTGTTTTCCATTAATTTTTTTTTGGAAATCAATTCTATCTCACATCAAGCTAAATAAGTAAAAGTAGGAAATTATTTTTCAACTCATTTATAATTGTTACCAAACATTGGAAAATGAGATAGTTTTATAGAAAATAATTTTTGAAAAATAACTCATTTTCTAGAAAACATCATTACTGAAACAAATAGAGTGTAAGAAAACACTCTTTTTCTTAGAAACACTCTTTTTTCTCAAACATCACTTTTCAATTTTCCACTTGATAATCTTAGGAAACAAACGCACACTCACAGGCCCATATAAAATCAGGAAACAAATCTCAGCAAACCAACACACAAGTCTAGAAAATCATGATCAAGAAATAGAATTCATCCAAGAATTTACTCATTTTTCCCACCACACCATGACATCACCATCCATATCACCATTTGAGAAACTCATCTGCAAAATCAGTGAAACCCCCCAGAGCACAAACTTCGGCCTCCACAGCCTTGGAAGCATTATTCACAAGTCAAGTTGCACGCTGATATAATCCATATTATTTTATGTAATTTTTGGATTCTTAAAAAAAAAAAAAATTTAAGTTTTTTTAGGCTATATAATTGATGCAGCGCAATTTAAATGACATGACATATTTTTTATTGGATCAACTATTGCATGTGAAACCCTTGGGGGTAATGGCTGGGAATTTTACGCGCTCGTTCAAACCCTAAACCTCTCCCTATGCTGTAGTATGGGGATCTAGATGCGGGGCTTTATCCAGTAACACTTCCGCGTGCATTTTCAAAAAAAGACCATCGCATGTGGAGTATTTAGGGTATATTTGGTTGGAGATGAAATAGGAAGGATGAAAAATAATGGAAAAAAAATATGAGAGAAAATAAGTTTTGTTATTGTTTGGTAAGGAGAGAAAGGAAGAAAATTTTTTAGTGGATCCAAGCATTTTCTTCCATGTCCCACCAAAAACTCATCTTTCAAAATTGGAGAGAAAACAAGAGTGGAAACTCCAATTCTCAAGTAATGCTAAACCTACCCCCACACATGTCCATTTTACTAAATTTGTGTTAGGGGAATGGATCATAGGTAATGTTAGGAGAATGGATCATAATTTTGAAATTTTAGGAACAACATCAAAATTACGTCAAATTTTAAAGGTGTAATTTACAATTAAATTTAATTTTTAATTGATATGACATTTTTTGCTAACTAAGCAAGTTAAACATTTGCTTTTAATTACGCCCTTTAATGTGACACAAGAATTTTGTCAACCACATTAGTAAATTCTGCAAGCGAGATGATAGTAAAATGTGAATGAACATGTTTTAAAGGATTAAGGATTAAATTTTTTTAGGATCAAAGTGAAAACACTAAAAAAATGGAGGATGAAAAACATAAAGCCTAAAACCAAGTGGATTGGAATTAAATTTCCTTAAAAAAAAATATGTGCAATGAAATAAGAGCACATATTCGGGATTACACACACTCTACTGATAGTACAAAGAAATTTAAAATTTGATTGTGCTCGGACCCCAACAGCTTAAGTCCATGATTTTTCTCATTGACTCCTCCATTGATCGTTTCTTCTTATCAGCAACTGCAGAGGAAGATGTGGCAGAGACTTCCTTGGCTTGATAATATGATTTATCGCTCTTGGTACATTGTTGCGGTGATCTAATTGGATAATTCCAACTACAATCACCTTGTTCATTCAAAGTTGAACTCATGCTTGTAGTGCTCTCTAGTAATTTAGAAAAAAAAAAAAAAAATGAGATGTAGTTTGATGGGACTTAAAGAGAGTTATGAGAAGTTGGGATTTCGATTTACTGGTGTTAGGGAGTTGAGGTGGTTTTTCTTATATAGCAGTGTGGAATTTGAATGTGCTACAAAACCACAGGCGTTCTTTTTTACCTCGATGTAAAACCACAGGCAATTGAGTCCTGCTTTGGAGTCTTTGGAGAATACTACTGGAATAGTTTTTGGAGTCTTTTGGGTGAGTTTGATTCGGCTTTTAAAAATTGAGCTTTTTGAAAAAGTAGAGTTTTTAAAAAGTGCTTTATGAAAAATTGTTTTTTGTAAAAAATGAGTATTTTGTAAAAACTGTTAAAAAGTGTTTTGTGAAAAATCTGAGTGTTTGGCTAGAACTTATAAAAGTGGTAGTTTGAGTTGTAAATTACCAAAAAAATGACAATATATATAAAGGGGTTTATTTCATACTTAAATCAACAACTTAATAATACGTACTAAAAAAAAATACTTAATAATAATAATAACAACAACAATAATAATTTATTGTTAACTAAAATTTGTTATAAAAATATTGTTAACTAAAATTAGTTGTAAAAATATTTTTACAATATTTTTATAACAAATCATACATGGTAAGTTGTCACTGATTTTAATTTGAACACACCACTTAAATTATTTTTTCCACTAGTATTAGCTAGTAACAACCCACCACTTAAGATTTATTGTGAAAATAAGGTGAAAATATTATAGTAGCATTTCTTAATTTTATTTTTCTCTTTATCTCTTTTTCTTTTATCCATACGTTTATTTATATTTTTTTTTTCATCTTTTTTTTTCCTCCACACACGTGTATTCTTTACTTCTCCCTATCTCCACTTTTGACTTTTATTTATACTTTTCTTTTTCACCAGAACACACCAGAAGATCAAGCTTCTAGAATTTGTCCACTCTCATTCCAAAACATACCATTTCTTTTTTCTCTTTCTCTACTTACCTCCACACATTCAGCCACACAGCTTACACCCACGCACTTCTTCATCTTGATCTTCACAGATAATTTAGGAAGAAGATGAAGAAGAAAGAAGAAGAAGACGAAGAAGATCGATTCGGATCGGTCAAGAGAAACATTTACCTGCAGCAACACGGTCCGAATTGTGTAGCAGCACAGAGGAGAGGCTTGTTCTTGAAGATGAGATGAAAGGAAGCCGTGACTTTCTAGCTACAGACCTTGATTTATCAAAGGGCAAAATTGGGTTTTCAATCAAAATGGTTGGGCAATTTGGTAATTGAAGAGAGCTTCTCAACAGTAACATTTATCAACGCACGTTAGCTTTTGTAAAAGCTCGTCAGAGCTGTGCTGTGTCAAAGCCACGTTTGTTCACATTTCAAAAAGCCACGTTTTAGAAAAAGCAGGAAGTTTGAGTCTTATGAAACGGGTAGATAAAAAAGTGGTTTGAAAAAGCACATTTTGCACTTCAAAAGTGCAAATAAACGGGCACTTTGTCTTTGTCGTTGTTTAATGTTATTTGATGAAGCCGAAAATGTACCTCGTCAATATGTTCCTCGTCAGTGAAATGGACGATCTTCGGGACCTGTTGTCCAGACAAGAAGAAAGCAAAGGAATGTCTTCGCCGGCGTGAGGCCAGTTAAGAATACTCCGATGGTTAAGTCAGATTACGTACTTCCAAAATAAACTTTCTCACAATTCTTTCTCTCTAGTAATTTTACCTATCCCGTACCTTAGTGCTGGGATCACCTTTTATAGCTTTCTTCAGGTTGGTGCAATTATGTTCATTAAATGCTGGGTCAAGCGTTTTTCTCTTGACCGTTGCATTTAATGGGTAATGATAATCTCAGTTAAGGCACAACGAATGACCATTGTGCCGTTACTGCTTTTGTAACTGTCTCAGCGTAGTTATGGATTGCTAGCTGCCCAGCTGGCATTTATCTATGCTATCAATGTGTGCACGCATGCCTTTGATCGTGTCGGCAGGGTCTTGCCCCTACGTTTGTCTCTACAAAGGATGCAGTTGTGATCATCGCTCTTACAGACGACCTGTCATGGATGTTCGTCAGTTGCCCCCCCATTTCGTGGTTGTCATGAGTTTGGACGATCTTAGGAATGTGATTGGACGCGACGATCCAGTTTTCTACAATTTTCAAAATCCATCATTCTGGTTTAAATGTGAAGCAACTGCTCCTTCAGGAAACGGGCACGTGTTGGTTCTCGATTGGGGGTGTGTGCGAAGTTACATCAATTTTGGCACGCTTTAATTTTGGGTTTTCCTTTTTAGAGAAAACCATTCCCCTACCTTCACTTTATTTTGCCTGGATTTTGAAGCGCCAAGTGATCTTCATCTTCAAAATCTCTAGTAAGGTTTCTTCACTTTTCGTTTTAATGGTTGGTTTTAAGCATCTCAGTCAAGAGTGCCCCTCGGTCTCTGTTTTCTTTGCCAAGTTGGGAGTCTTCCTTGAGCACTCTTATAGTCAGCGTCCTCTGTTAGGTCTATTTGTGTCTTGTAGTTCTGCTATTAGGCCCATTTTGTTCACCTTCTGTCCCCTAATCCGTCAATCTTTAGTTAGGTATTACTTAGAGATGGACCTTGTCAAGTATAGGGTAGATGATGTCAGGTCCAGTGAGTTGGAGATCGGTTTGTCTTCCAATGCTGAGTCTTTAAACCAAGTTGTTGACACCGCAGTCTCCAAATTGCCTTCAACCTCAACCTTGCGGCCTTTGCATGCTCTTTCCGAGTCTTGTTCCCTCAAAGAAAGCCATTTGAAAGGTTATAGGAAGAGGTTCCAGTTCCCTAAAGGAACTTCCGTCAGATTGCCCCGTTTGGGTGAAAAGGCTTGTAATTTAGCCCACGGGGAAGTGTGTTTTTATGAGGCTGACTTCCTATGCAGTCTTCGTTTTCCCGTTCATCCCTTCATCATGCAAGTGTTAGACGAGTTTCAAATCGCTCCAGGTCAACTTGTCCCCAATGCTTGGAGGACGATTATTAGTTGTATGTCTATTTGGTTGTATGCCTGTGACGGGGAGATGATAGCCCTGAATGAGTTTTTGTAATTGTACCGTTTAAAAGCTTCAACCCACTATGGCTATTTTGAACTCCTGCCGTGGGATAGGAAGTCTAGGGTAGTTAGGGGTTTTCCTTTTTCTTTCCGTGATTGGAAATCACGGTATTTCTTTTTCTCAGGTAAGGGTTGGGAAACTCTGTCTGATGACTTCTGGGGAGAAGTCCCCAGATTACTGCAAAAATGGGAAGTCCCAGCCCTTGGTGTGTATCTCCGTCATTCTTCCTTGCTTCTTTTCATTGTTTGGGTTCTTCGTCTGATGAATCTCTTTTTCTGATCCACTGCAGCTCTTGATCGACCTGACTTAGAAGACCAATATCGTCATCGTTTTTGCGCTGTGCTTGCTTACACTTGCGAAGTGGATGACTTTGACGATTTTGTTGATCCTCATCAGTTATACGCCTGCTGCTTAGGTCTAGAGCCTTCGAGATACGTGTTGAAGAAGATTCGTCGAGAGGAAAAGAGTAAGATCTTGTCTGTCCTTAACCTTTTCAATTTCGCTGCTTTCCTTAACTTCGTCGTCGCTCTTGCTAACTTCGTATGTTACTTGTTTGGCCTTGGTTACCCTCCATCTCTTAAAAAAAAAAAAAAAAAAACCCAGAAATGGCAACTAAATATAGTAAAGATAAGTATGCTCATATTAAGGACTTAAAGAACGAACCTCTAGCTAATTTGACATTTGATTCGAAGAAAAGAAAGTTTTGTGATGAAAAGGTTGATGCCGCCCCTTCTCCAACTGTTAATGTAGCTCCTCCTTCTCCAACCCCCTCACTGGAGGTGACTGTTGTAACTCCCCCACTCACTCACTCAAAGGGGAAGAGCAAGATTGGGATGAGTGTGTGGGACGACCCTACTACTGCCCTAGGTTATGTGCACAATGTTATCACCAATGACGAGCTGAAGGGCTTGTTGTCTATTCCTTCTCATGAGCTTGTTAGTTGACATATACACAAATTTGTGCAGGTAAGCAACTCTGCTCTTCTAGTGTTGCTTTTGGATTTTGTCTTGTACACAAGTGTAACTTTTCTTTTTTCTATTTACTCCAATCAGGTCCTTGGGGAATTGTTGCACATTACCGCAGACTATCTGAATACAAAGGAGAAGGTCATGGTGACCACATCGAAGGCAAAATTTGTGGAGGTTGAATGCTCTCAATTGAAGAAGGACTTGACCACTACTATGAACGAGAACAACGAGGCGAACTAGAAGATAAAGGAGTTGATAGAAGCCCTTCGTGTGGAGAAGGCTTTGGTCGTCTAGAAAGACGAAGAGATTCAGGCGACTCTTTTGAAGACTGACAAGGAAAGGGCCAAGGTCATCAAGAAGTTCAAAGGGTTAGAAGAATTTTCAGACCTCCAGTTCATACAGTACTTCAAGGGGTTTGAGCTCTTGCGCAAATGGACGATGAAGCACCACAGCACGGCGATAGACTTTTCCAACTTATATTTTGAGAAGATTGATACCGAGATTCTTGAGGACGAGTCTAAGGAACCAGAGAGGGATAAGTCTGTCATTCCAGAAAAAGATAAAGCAACTGATGGCAAAAACATAGACGAATCCTCTACCCCTCCTTAATTTATCATCGTTTCCTTCTTTTTTCTTATATTTGGAAAACAATAGTTAGCCCCTTGTTTTGAGGTTTTATATTTTTGATGACGAACAGCTACCTCCTTATCTTTGAGGCTTTCAACTTTCTTGAAATGACGGGTTTCCCCTCGGTTTTGGGACCGTCTTACAAACTACTTATGACTTTTGTGCTTAGAATTATAACCTCGCTTGCTGAATTCTTCTGTTGATGATGTTCCTAAGGTTTTTCATAGATTATGTTTGCCCCCATAGCTCTGATTCTTGTTTGTGTTGATGGAGTATTTGCTCTTTCGTTTTGGACTTAGCATTTCCCTAGCTAGCTTTGATGAGGTCTTTGCCCTTGTGATTCACGCGCATAGCTTTTATTGCTTAAGTCAGAATTTAACCTTGCCAATCGTGTTAATGGGATTTTCTTTTTTACCCTTGTGATCTAAACTTAGAGGTTTTGTCACTTAGGTTGGGTTTTAATCTCGCCATTCATATTGACGGGATTTCTCATCCTTGTGATTTGAACTTAGAGTTTTTATCACTTAAATTGGATTTTAATCTCGTCATTCATATTGACGGGATTTTTTACCCTTATGATTTCAACTTAGAGTTTTTATCACTTAAATTGGATTTTAATCTCGTCATTCATATTGACGGGATTTTTTACCCTTGTGATTTAAACTTAGAGTTTTTATCATTTAAATTGGATTTTAATCTCATCATTCTCATTGGCAGGATTTTTTACCCTTGTGATTTAAACTTAGAGTTTTTATCACTTAAATTGGATTTTAATCTCATCATTCTCATTGACGGGATTTTTTACCCTTGTGATTTAAACTTAGAGTTTTTATCACTTAAATTTGGATTTTAATCTCGCCATTCTCATTGAAGGGATTTTTTATCCTTGTGATTTAAACTTAGAGTTTTTATCACTTTCATTGGATTTTTATCCTCGTCATTCATATTGACGGGAATTTCTATCCTTAACTTTAGGGAGCCCTTCCATGAAATGTTACTGTTTCGATCATTTGAAAGGAAATGATTTTGCAGACACTTGGCATGTTTTATTCATCCTTGCTTATAAAAAGGGAATTACAAGGAAACACAACAAGTGCTAAAGATAAAATATTGGAAGGAAATGAAACATATGCATAATGAAAGTACAAATACGAAATGAAAATCGATGTCTTGCTTATCTGTGAGTGGATAAACAAGGTTTTCCAAATCTTGGAACTTATTAAGGCTAAGGCTTTGCTCTTTTACTGATAGTACTTCTTAAGATTTTCAGCATTCCATGGACGAGGCAAAGCCTTTCCTTCTGTGTCTTCCAAGTAGTAGCTACCCCTTCTTGAGTAACAGACGACCTTGTATGGGCCTTCCTAGTTGGGGCCTAGTTTTCCGTCGTTTGGATCCTTGGTGGCTTGTGAAACCTTTCACAGGACCATGTCTCTTGGGTTGAATCGCTTCAGCTTGACCCTCTAGTTGTAATACCTCGTCATCCTTTCCTGATATAGGGCCATTCTCTGCGCAACATCATCTCTGACTTTGGGTAAACAATCCAGGGCTAACTTGAGACCTTCGTTATTACTTTGCTTGTCGTACCACGCCTTCCTAATGCTTGATACTCCAATCTCCACAGGGACCACTGCTTCTGTTCCAAAAGTCATCTTGAAAGGAGTCTTGCCCGTCGGGGTTCTTACCATCATTCTGTAGGCCCATAAAACTCCTAGGAGCTCGTCAGGCCATGCCTCCTTTGCCCCCTTAAGTCGGGTTTTGATCAGTTTTAGCAAAGTCTGATTTGTAACTTCTGTCTGGCCATTGGCCTGTGGGTGACTAGGTGAAGAGTAATGGTTCTTTATACCCAATTCTCTACAGAAATCTCTGAATTTTCTGTTGTCAAACTGTTGACCATTGTCAAAGATGATGATGCGAGGGATTCCAAACCGACAAACAAGATTCTTCCACACGAAGTGCTGTATCTTCGCCTCTGTTATGACTGCAAAAGGTTTTGCTTCCAGCCACTTCATAAAATAATCAATAGCAACGACCAAAAACTTTACCTGTTTCTTACCATAAGGTAGGGGGCCCATTATGTCGATTCCCCATATGGAGAATGACCAGGGTGAAGTTATGCTCATCAAATGCTCTACTGGGACATGCTGCACATTCCCAAATCGTTGGCATTTGTCGCACTTCCGGACGACCTGAGCTGCATCCTTCTGCATTGTTGGCCAGAAGTACCCTGTGCAAACAACCTGACCGACAAGTGAGTGTGGTCTAGAATGATTCCCGCACACTCCTTCATGGATCTCCCTTAGAACATATTCAGCATCTCCTAGGCCAAGGCACTTCAAGTAGGGCTGAGAGAATCCCCTTTTGTACAGCTCGTCATTCAAGATTGTAAACCTGGATGACCTGATCTTGACTTTTCGAGCTTCGGCTGGGTTTGACGAAAGACTACCATCCTTGATGTAAGTGACTATTGGATCCATCCAGCTTTTTTCTGATAGTACACAACTCACTTCAAGTCCTTCGATGCTTGGGAGATACTACACCTCCACTAACAAATCAGGTCATCTCTCGTTGGTCTCTGATGATGCCAGTCTGGCAACCTCATCTGCTTCAGAATTTTCTTCTCGGGGTACCTAGGTTATCTTGACATCATCAAAGTTAGAAATTAACTGACTAGTCAGCGCTAAGTACCTCTTCATTCTATCCTCCTTAGCCTCATATTCACTATTCATCTGTCCGGTCACGAGTTTTGAATTAGAGTTCAACTTCAAGTTTCTCACTCCCAGAGCCTTTGCCACCCGTAGGCCTGTCAAGACGGCTTCATATTCTGCTTCATTATTCATCGCTGGGAATTAGAGTTTTACCCCATACTTGAGCATGTCTTTTTCAGGGGAGAAGAGAATCACACCTACTCCGCCTATGCCAGATGCCGCTGAGCCGTCTGTGTACATCGTCTAGTACCCTGATTCTGGATCTTGCTTGGCCGTAGTGAATTCAGCGACAAAATCTGCCAGTGCTTGGGCCTTGATTGTTGTCCTAGGCCTGTAATCAACATCAAACTGACTTAATTCTACTGCTCATTGAACCATTCTTCTTGTTGCGTCTAGCCTGCCCATGGCCTTTCACAATGGTTGGTCTGTCATCATCAGTATCGTGTTTGCTTGGAAGTAAGGACGGAGCTTCCTTGATGCAACGATCAAGGCAAAGACTAGCTTTTTTATCCTCGGGTATCTTGCTTCTACACCCTGGAAAGCTTGGTTTGTGTAGTAAACTGGCCTTTGAACCTGGAGTTCTTCTCTGATGAGTGCCGAGCTTATCGTTGTCTAAGAGACGGCCAAGTATAGGAATAAATCCTCCCCTTCAACGGACGGACTTAACAACGGTGGTTTGGACAAGTAATCTTTGAGAGCTTGGAAAGCTGCTTCGCACTCGTCTATCCAATTGGAAAGCCTGCTTCAACATTTTGAAGAATGGGAGGCACTTGTCCGTCACTCTGGACACAAACCTGTTCAACGTTGCTATGCGCCTCGTCAATCTCTGAACTTCTTTCACATTCTTCGGGGACGTCATATCCAATATAGCTTTGACTTTCTTTGGGTTAGCCTCTATACCCCTCTGCGAGACTATGAACCCCAAGAACTTGCCAGATGACACCCCGAATACACATTTAGCTGGGTTCAACCTCATTTGATACTTCCTTAATATGTCGAAAGTCTCCCTGAGGTCGTCTAGATGTTGCTCTACTTTTTTGCTCTTCACGAGCATGTTGTCTACATAGACCTCCATGTTCCTTCCAATCTTTCTGTAGAACATCTGGTTTACTAATCTCTGGTAAGTGGCTCGGTTGAGATCTGTAGCAATATAACCCTTGATTGGTAACAAATGTAGTTTTCTCTTGGTCCTCCTTATTCATGCGGATCTGGTTATAGCCTGAAAATGCGTCCATGAAAGTCAACAACTCATGACCGACCGTTGAGTCCACCAACTGATCGATCCTAAGGAGTGGAAAACTGTCCTTAGGGCAGGCTCGGTTGAGATCTGTAAAATCCACACATATGCGCCATTTCTCGTTGGACTTTTTGACCATGACAACGTTGGCCAACCACTCGGGATAATAGACTTCTCGGATGAATCCAGCTGTCAAAAGCTTCTCTACTTCTTCCATAACTGCTTTGTTCTGTTCTGGGGCAAAAACTCGTCGTTTCTGCTGGACGAGCTTCTTGGTAGGGTCGACATTCAGCTTGTGCTCTATGATCTCATTGTCTATCCCCGGCATGTCTTCGTGAGTCCAAGCAAAGATGTCTAGATTTTGCTTGAGGAACTCCACAATCTTGCTCTTCAAGACGGTGCTAAGTCCTGTCCCCACCTTTGTCACTTTCGTCGTGTCCCCGTTTACCAAATTCACTTCCTCCAACTCTTGGGACTACTCCTTTGGTTTCTCCTCCACCACCCACGTGTGGTTCTCTCTTGAAGCCAGGATAGTTTGATAACATTCCCTGGCCAATAGCTGATCTCCACATATTTGGTCTACCCCATTTGGAGTTAGAAACTTCATTTTCAAGCAGTAAGTCGACGTTACAGCCTTAAGCCTGTTCAGAGTGGGTCGTCCCAAGATGACATTGTAGGACAATGGACAATCGACGACCAAGAAATCTACTTGAATTGTCACTTGTGTTGGGTGTGTTCCAGCTGTAACGGATAACGTGACGATTCCCCTTGGGTAAATTTTATCTTCGCTGAAACTGACCAGTGCAGAATTAAAGGATCTAAGCCTCTTAGGATCCAATCTCAATTGCTGATAAGCTGTCATATACATTATGTCTGCCGAGCTTCCATTATCAACTAACACTCTCCTTGTGGCTAATCCTTCTATTCCCAACGTGATGATGAGTGGGTCATCATGGGGTTGCTTTATCCCACTTACATCTCGTTCAAAAAACGTGATGTCGTCATTCTCTGACCGTCGGTACTTTGGGGATGGATGTTTCATATGGACACTATTGACCTACCTATAATACATCTTCTTCAAAGACTTGTATGACCCTCCTAATACGGGCCCTCCTGCTATCGTTCATGTCTCCCCTACGACTTGCTTTGGATGGTCTCGTCCATCATCCTTGGCATCATTATGGGTTTTTTCGTCAGCCCTTGACCGAGGTTGGTGATCCCTCTTGACGAACTTTTGAAGCTTTCCTTATTGGATGAGCTCTTCTATCTACTCCTTCAAATCGTGGCACTCATCAGTATAATGGCCGTAATCTTTATGAAAATGGTAGTACTTCTTCGGGTCACACTTCCTTGAAGACGTACTCAATGGCTTGGGCCACTTCAGCCCTGGTTCATCCTTTATTTGCATAAGGATTTTGTCTGCCGGCATAACCAATGGGGTGAAATTCATCTTTTTCTTCGGGGCGTCAGGGCTACTCTTACTGGACTTGGCCTCTGAGTATGAATCCTTGCGATCCTTCTTCTTTCCATGAGACTCGCTGATCTCTTCCTTCTTCTATTTTCCCATTAGCCCCTTGGTCGTATGGGCGTCCTCCCCATTCATATACTTCTGGGCTTTGAACAGCAAATCCGTCATGGAGGTTGGTGGCGTTTTTCCTAATGAAAATATGAGGTCAGGATTTTTGAGTCCTGCCTAGAAGTTCATCATGACAACTTGATCATCAGCTTCGTCGATCTCCAATACTGCCTTATTGAACCGCTTCATATAATCCCTCAAGCTTTTCCCTTCCTGTTGCCTTACTATTAACAAGTAAGAGGTTGACCTTTTGTGACGCTGTCCTCCAATGAAATGGCGAACAAACGAGTCACTGAGTTGCTTGAAATTCGCAATGGAAGAAGTTGGCAACTTGCTAAACCAAACCCTTGCAGCCCCTCTGAGGGTGGCAGGGAAGGATCTGTAGATAACCTCGTCTAGGGTCTGTTGTAGGTTTAAAATGGTCTTTGTAAGGTTCTAAATGTTTAGAACAATTGGCAAATCGTGAACATAAACTTGTCTAGATATAGATCTTAGAGTTCATAGGTATTATTAGACAATGCTCAAGGTGATTCAAGTCAAGATTCAAGAACATATAAGCTGCAGGAAGAAGATTCACAATCTGTCTGGTTCGATCGATCGAAAGTTGTATCTGCTGAATTTTAATTAAACCCAAACAGCAGTTCAAGCCCATTAAGGATTAGGATTTCTAATCTACTTCTCCTAGTATAGAAAGGAAACCCTAAGCACGTTTTTATGTGGCTTTTCAGAGAGAAAAGAGTGTGTCTCTTTTGTATTTAGGGTTTTGTTCCTAAAAAGCTCTCTTATGTCTTCTACCGGTGCTATTCCTTGAAGAATCTCAAGATCCGGTATTGTAGAAGTTGCTGTCTTCTCTTGTCATCAAAAGTGTTGATGATCTAAACCTTCAAGGGTGATCTTGGAGTCACAAATAGGAGAGTTTGTGTTGCTAAACCTTTGAGTGGGATCTCAAAGTCACAAACGGGGGTGTTTGTGTTTTGCAAAGACCAAAGAAAGAAAGAGTCCGTGGATTCGGAGCTTGCACGTGGTCGTGTCAGTAAGTTCTACTAGTGGGTAGCAATAAGAAGTCGAGCATGGGGGCTCGTAAGTCTTATTGTATGAATTTCAATTCTTTTCTAGAGGATTTGCTTTTTATCTTGAGGATAGTTAGGTTAAATCCTTCCCAGGTTTTTTACCGGTTTGGTTTTCCTGGGTTATTATATCGTTGTGTTGTTGTTGTTGTTGTTTTTTTTTTTTTTTTTTTTTTTTTTTTCCCGCTGCTATACATTGATATGATATATTTGTGTTAACCTAGTTTTGTTAATTTGATTAAGTAATCACTTGACTAATTACCTAGGTTAAATCAATTGTTTTAAGGGGTCTAAAAACTATTAGTCTTAAAGGCCCCTATATGGTCGAGGGGATCTTTCATCCCATCATAGAACTCTAGTTGCGGCAAACGAAATTTTGGAGGTAGGGGGCACTCCAAGACATCGGGTGTAATAGGCGAATCTGTCCATTTAAGCATGCCATCCCAGTTTATTGTTGTCTTTCCCTTCATGGCATTCTTCACTTCATCGAGCTCTTTCCGCAGATTCTACATCAAATAGTTATTGCCAGTTGTAGACAGTCCAATGTACTCTATTATATCTTTTCCCTTGCTATTCCCAAGGCTGTTGGCTTCCTCATCATGCCTGCTACAACTCCGCCAATGATGTGAAGTGTTGCTGCCCTCTAGATGGGCTCGTCGTTTTAGCTTTTCATTTTGCCTCATTAACTCTTGCACATTTGCTGTTAAGGCCTGGATTTGTTGAGCCATCACCACGGGATCTGGAGGCACTACCGCTTCATTGTCCATCTCGAGACAGGAACTTTATCGGTAGGAGCACGATGGTTCAAGTAAGGGTTAACTCGCTGTGTTCCCACAGGCGACGCCAAACTGATGAAGCTGAAAATGTACCTCGTCAGTATGTTCCTCGTTAGTGAAATGAACGATCTTCGGGACCTGTTGTCAAGACAAGAAGAAAGCAAAGGAATGTTTTCGCCAGTGTGAGGCCAGTTGAGAATACTCCGATGCTTAAGTCAAATTACGTACTCCCAAAATAAACTTTCTCATAGTTCTCTCTCTAGTAATTTTACCTGTCCCGTACCTTAGTGCTGGGATCACCTTTTATAGCTTTCTTTAGGTTGGTGCAATTATCTATGCTATCAATGTGTGCCGCATGCCTTTGATCGTGTCGACGGGGTCTTGCCCCTACATTCGTCTCTACAAAGGACGCAGTTGTGATCGTTGCTCTTACAGACAACCTATCATGGATGTTCGTCATTATTGTTTATAGACTATAAATTTAGTAGTAATTGTAATAATAACAAGTAACAACACATGCCGAATGGTTAAGTCAATTCATCTTCGGTTTTTTAGTCAGCTCATTTGTTGTGAATTACCATTACCAAGCTAACCAAGAGATGGGTTTGTGGCTGATGAACAAAAGTTAGACTGTTTTGTTCTCGTCTTGTGTGCTATGGGGCAACTCCAAGGAAATCGACATTTGTCACTACCTGAAGAAAGAGGAAATGGAAATGAGGTACAACTTGGGTCAAGTCTAGTTGCACCGACCTGTCACATTGGTGATACATGTCTATTTTTGGTTGTGTTATTGTCCTAACTGGTCAAGTTCACCAATTGTATCCACTTTTGACCACATGTTATCATCTCAACAGGTCTAATGCACTAAATACACGGTACCCAAAGCCAAACTCATAGAAAGGGGAGATAACCATGTTACAAGCTTATTATAAAGTCTATACAAATTTTGTATGATCAATAATAATAAAAACATATGAGAAAATTTATTGACCCAACATTTGTGTCACAGTCTTATTTTATTTTTATTTTTTAATTCTAATGTGGTCTAGTTTGATCGATGAAAAAAATGGTGAAAAATAGTAGATACATGTGAAAGTGATTAATTATCACTCACAGTCGATCACCTCAAACAAATTGTGGTAAAGTTATAGAAAATGATGTGGTTCTAGAAGAATTGAAAATGTAATTCAAATATTCATTTGTGGAAGAAGTTTGGCTCCAAACCAGTCTAGAGTTATCTTCTTCCAACCCACTATGTGACAATTGAAAAAATCATTTATATGTAGTTTTAGTCATATGACTTATTAAATAAATTATGTGACTTGTTTAAATAATATACATTGATAGTTTTATAAATCACCACATGTCGGGTTGGATAATTTAGCCCAAACCGGTTTGAAACTATAATAATCACATTCATTGTCACACCAAGTTGTAAATATTATGTAATAAAATTTATAAAAGTCCCTTTGTCCCATATTGTTGGTTTGCTTATAAGATCCAAAATTTTAAGAAAACAATGTAATACAAGTTTTCAAAACGATATTTCTTAATTTAAACTTTATTGAAATAACGGTATCGACTTTTGAAATACGGTAAAAGTTTTGTTACAATTTTTCTCAAAAGAAAAAAAAAGGTATGTTACAAAATTTCTAGTTCGTCCAGCAAATAAAATAATAGTTGTCACCTATTGTCCAAAATATTTATAGTTAATCCAATGGAAAATGATTCACCATCTCCAAAATAGCATATTTACAACCCATTTTTCAACAAAATTTCATCTTTTTCCCATCTCAACACAACTAAGGTACCTACGGGTCCTTAACACTTCTTATTTTTTTTTAAAGAAAAGTTAACAAATACCTTAATAACAGCATTGGTTTAGAAATTATAATTATTGTATCAATACTATAACTCAATCCCAATTAAAATTCCTACAACACCCCTGCAAATAGAGATGTGAGAAATTGAGGGTGTTGATCTTGGTTGTTCCCATTATAATTTTATCTGTTGTAAGATATTAAGATGCACATAACTTTTTTTTGTCAGCCCAAAATACAAAATTGAAACAAAACATAGAAATACAACAACAATAAAGTTTTAATCCCAAAATTTTTGAGTCAAACTATGGATCTTCAATAATTAGTTAGAATTGACTACATTTATTCTTTTTCTTCATTCTATTCTATTTAAAGTTATATGCTTTGTTACTTTATTAATTGACATGTCTTTTTATTCATGTATTTTTTGTCATCTTGTACCTTTTTTTGTTTTCTCAACTTGGATCAACCTACTCTTTATTACCATTGTATTAGTCACTTTCCTCAAAACATGATCAAACTATGTCAAGTGATTCTCTTTCATCTTTTCATCACTAGGGGCTATTGCTATCTTTATGCAAATTTCTTTATTTTGAATTCTATCTTTCCATTTATTTTTACTTACTCATCTTAACATTCTCATTTTCTACACTCATTTTTTGAATATGTTGTTTTTTGACAGCCCAACATTTGGTATCATATAGAATATAACTAGACTTACAATTGTCTTATAATTTTTTTTATTTAACCTAATAGGTATTTTACGATTGCACAATTCTCCTAATGATGTGTATCTTACTTCCTCTTTTACGTCTCCGTGTATACATCGGAATCCAGACCATAAATACTTGGCTTAAAAAAAAAATTATTTTTATTTTTATGGGATGAATACTTCACATTCGACAAATATTCAAAAACATAACTATGCCAAAACAAAAGCACCTATACCCAAAGTAGGCCCCAACTGAGGTTTCTTTAGTAGAAAAGTAGGAGTATAGGATGCTGCCACATTAGCAGATTAGCTATATCTGCCGACTGCTGTCTTCCGTCGGATCTCCTTGTGCACAACATCAATAGACCATTAAAAAAAGAAAAGAAAACCACGGACAGATTAGCCAATTGCTTAGGAAAGAGGCCCCTGTATTTGGAAAGTGGAAATTAACCGCGTGATTGGCCATTGTGCTTTGTGCTGTTTTTGACAAAGGGACAAAGGTTTTGAATAAAAAGACATCACAAAGCACAACTTTTAAAATGATATATATAAAATTAGGATTGGATTTGAGATATATTTCGTGTAACTATAAATAATATTATATTTTTTAATATTTTTTAATTAGATGAAAAATTTGATAAATTTATTATTTGATTATATTATTTTTGTATATTTTCAATATTTGCAAAATTTCAAGATAATCAAAAATTAATAATTATTTTATTAAGAAATTATTTAATTCTGTTGCTCATAGCATTATTAGACATGTTAGGTATATTAGCAAGTTTTCAATATAAATGGAGGATGTTCCTCCACATGTCTCACTATTGCAAGAAAATTCAACTATATCAGCTAAGGTTACAAGTTACAACTTGTAACCTTAGCCTTGTAACTTTAGCCAATATAGCTAAATTTTCTCAATAAAATTACAATCTCCTTCTATATAAAATATTTTGGTACGAGGTATGAACCCTACTTTCTATTAATGTACTATTTGATTTTTTTTTTCAACAAATACATCACAATTTAATTTTTAGTTTCAACTAATGCAACCTAACCTAACGTTTGTTGGGTAAATAATTATTTTAATTTTTAGTTTTAACTCATGCAAACCTCACACGTGGCAGGTAAATAATAATTAGACATTATAACATAGTGGATTAAAAAAATGTGCTACATTGAATTGAAAATTTTTTACTCTTACCCATTCGTATCAAACTTTAATGATGTATAACTTAGAAAATAAGCTAGATCTCACTTTTTATTCTAGTTATCAAATTAGCCCTTAACATTTAGCTTTTGTCAATTTAATCCTTCCCCTTATCAAAAAAAAAAAAAAGTAAATTAAGTCTTTCTATAATCTGTTACCTTCCTTTTGCTGCTCGTTAGTCTCTCAAACGCACCGATTTAAGCCTAATCTTTCCATTTTAAAAATAAAAAATAAACCATTTTTTTTTCGCGTAATAAACAACGAGGCTTTCTGTGTTGCCAAATCAAATGATATTTTCCCAAAAAGAAAAATCTGATCACTTCCCCCTCTCCCGAAGTGAGTATCACTGTTGCAGCGCAGGTCCCATCTTTATTATTTTTTTCTTTTTTTGGAAATGCACATTAATTTTGCACGTCCAAATATCAATGTGCTTTTTTGATTACTTTGTTGTATGGTAGGTAAGTTAAACATACTTTTGAGTATTTTAAACAATATTACACACTTTTTTATATATTTTTTCATCCACACGTATATTAAAAACTTCCAAATAACATTACTCAAACTACTTTATGAAAAATGTTTTCATTTTAGGGAGTGGGGTGCACAAAAATAATTATAAAAAAAAAACTTGTTGGGTTCACTTTAAACCGAAAATCATTAGTTTTTTTTTTTTTTTTTTTTTTTTTTTTTTTTTTTTTTGTAATTCTAAATTATTATATGAATTAACACTTTCATTCACAACATGCAATTTTTTGGTTTAAGAATTTTTTTTTCTTGGTTTCACACTCAGGCAGCTTCAGTTGAGGGTGGAAAATGTTTTCTGCCCAAAATAGCGGACAACATTTTCTACCCAAACCTCATTGTTTTTTATTGACCAGGCTACAAATTTTCCGTTGACCAGAATTTTCAATCATGCCGAATAGTAATACTGAAAATTTTAAACCAAAATAGATTGAGCCATATATGTTCCTTTGGTTCTTTCTTTTTGTGTGTGTGTCTTCTTTTTCAACTGTATAGTTTTTTCATGGAAGAATCTTTTTTTGTAATTGCATATAAAAACAAGGGAATTTCTCTTGATTCTACTGCTGAAGATAATATAAAATCCAACTTAAAAAATTAAAATAAAATGAGGATTGGAGTAATGTGAATAAGTTTTAATTTTTTTTATTTTTTATTTTATGGGGAAATATATAAGTTTTCATTCAACAAACTGAAATTGGATTACAACAGAGAGACAAAACTAAAAAAGCTGAAACAGTCATATATCCTCCCGAAGGAGATGTTCTACACAGCTGAGATTAACTCCCTTCCAAATTTGAGAAGTACCCGAGAGTCTTGTAGCTTTTGCAAGTTCATGAGCAACTCTGTTGCCATCCCTTTTCAGGTGTTGGAAGGAGCACCAGCTGAATGAGGCTGAGAAGATTCTAATGTCGTGAAGGATGAGCCTAATCTCACCACCAACCATGCCTTGGTTTAGAGCTTGGACAATGGAGAGGGCGTTAGACTCAAAAATGGCATGAAAGATTCTCATTTTCGAGGCAAGCAACACTTTATGAGGAAAGGCAACGGCTTTAGTTATTTTTGCAGTGTAGGGTGACGGAAGGATCTTGTTGGAAGCTACGATGGGGTTACCTTGGTTATCTCGAATAATCACCCCAATGGTGGAGTTGGTACCATCATCAGAGGCGGCGCCATCAACGTTTATTTTAAAGAAACCCAAGGAAGGGGCTCGCCAATGCGCCCACGTTAGCTTGGCATGATCACAGTGAAAAAGAGCATAGGCAGTTGTTTCAATTGCCTTGTCACAAATGGGACAAATGCTGGAACAGTTAATGCCTCTGTGACTTAAGTTTTGCATGGTGGGGAGGCCATTTATGCATAGTCTCCAAGCAAAGACTTTAAGTTTTTGAGGGACTTTTTGGTGCCAAATCCTCTTCCAAAGTTGTGAACTTGAGTTGCTAGATGAGCATTCCCCTTCATCAGATGGCTTCACAATGCTTGAAGCAATATGGTAGGCACTTTTAACTATAAAGGTCCCACTTTTATTTCCAATCCAAATCAGGCTATCTTCAGGCAGGTTATAGCTTAGTGGGATTGATAGGACTGTACTAGCTTCGAAGGGTAAGAAGAGAAAGTTGACTACATCAACTTTCCACCATTTAGTGTCCTTATCAATGAGGGACGATACCATTGGGAAGTCACCTAAATCAGATGGCGGGGAGATCACTTTGAATGTTGATGGCGTTGTTAGCTACTTATCTTCCTAGATATGGATTTTACGACCATTCCCAACCCTTCATCTTATCCCCATCCAGATCACTTCAAGGCTATTATGAATGCTTTGCCAGGTGTAGGACGGGCTACAACCTTTTTCAGAGCTAAGAATATTGTCATGAGGAAAATACCTGGCTTTGAATACTCGAGCCACAATAGAGTTGGGGTCAGTGAGGATTTGCCAACCTTGTTTGGCCAACATGGCTAAATTGAAGGCTTGAAGGTCCCGGAAGCCCATTCTACCATGGAATTTTGACTTACACATTTTCTTCCAACTAACCTAAGCGATTTTGTGCTCTTTGTCTTTCTGACCGCACCAAAAGTTATACATCATATTTTCCAAATCAGTACACAATGTCTTAGGGAGCTAGAAGCAACTCATTGCGTAAGCTGGGACTACTTGTGCAACCGCCTTGATAAAAACCTCCCTCCCCCCGATTCAAAGAAGCTTCCCCGTCCATCCAACAAGTTTTTTTGCTACCCACTCCTTGATTTCTGCAAATACTTGGGATTTTGATTTCCTAATGATGGAAGGAAGCCCTAGGTACTTGTTGTGCCTTGAGTCCTGCATTGGGCCAAGTAAGCTCAAGATGTAGTCTTTTGTTTCTTGTGGGGTATTTAGGCTGAAGAACGCCGAAGACTTGTCAGTATTAATTTTTTGCCCTGAAGATACTTCATAATTTTTGAGAATGTTGACAAGTTTCTGACATTCATGGGCCTTAGCTTTGCAAAAGAGAAGGTTGTCATTAGTGAAGAAGAGGTGGGTGATTTTAGGGCAACCTCGACAAATGGAGATTCCAGAGATTTGCTGATTTCGGGTTGCTTCATGGATAAGAGCCGACAAACCTTCTGCACAGAGCAAGAATAGATACGGAGAGAGGGGATCGCCCTACCTAATGCCCCTAGTTAGAGTGATGTTTCCAAAAGTCTCACCATTTATGATCAATGAGTAAGATACAAAAGAGACACAGTGTATGCTAAGATCAATCAGCTTGTTATTAAATCCCAAATTCACCATAACCCCTTTGATAAAATCCCATTCCACCCTGTCAATAGCCTTACTCATGTCAAGTTTAATTGACATAAAGTTTTCTTTCCCCACATTTTTATGTTTTAGATAATGCATGAACTCAAAGGCCACTAAGACATTGTCAGTAATTAGGCGCTCAGAGGTGAAGGCACTTTAGTTCTCAGAAATGATGCTCGGCATGACAAATTTGAGTCTGTTGGCCAAGAATTTTGAGATGAGCTTATAAGTAATACTGCATAGGCTAATAGGGCGGAATTCTGTAATTATGGTGGGGTGGTTGGTTTTGGGATGAGGGAGATATTGGTTTTGTTGATCTCTGTCATAGGCATATTAGAATTCAACACATTCAAAACCACATTTGTAATATTAGGGCCTACAATGTTCTGGTATCTATGGAAAAAGACAACAGACATATCGTTGGGTCTGAGGGCTTTTGTTGGGTGGATCTGTTGCAGCGCTTTGATTACCTCATCTCTAGTGAAAGTTTTAGTGAGCTCTGTGTTAATGTCTTCCGTAACACATCTCAGGATAAAGCTAATGACTTCATTAATTCTGGTGGGGTAGGTGGTGGTGTAGATTTTCTCAAAGTAAGCCACAGCAGTGGCTGCAATGTTTTCTTTGCCTTTACACCACTAGCCATCATCATTCCAGAGCCCCATATTAGTGTTTTTTTTCCTTCTTTCAGACGCCCAAGTATGGAAGAATTTGGTATTTTGGTCCCCCTCTCTATATTAGTGAACCTTGCTGCATTGGTGCCACATGGTTTCTTCATTGTCTAGGAGATCGTTGATCTCCCTTCTAAGCTGGTTGATTTTTGCGCCAAAGTTTCCTTGGTGGTCTTGGGCAGTAAGAGAGCTGAGTGTTTTTCTTTTCTCTTGGATTTTTTTTGGAATGTTACCCACCACGCTTTGATTCCAATTGGTTAAAGCTATGGCACATCTCTAAAGGTTGGATGTAATATCTTCGGGATTGGTAGAGAGGGTGCCTGAGCTCCAAGCCGATTCAACAATTTCGACAATCATCTCTTTTGGCCCATATTGCCTTAAAATGGAATCTATGTCTACCCTTATAGATTTTGGGGGGGGGGGGGGGGGGAGAGTCAGTGATTGTGAGGATGAAGTGCTTAGAGGTTGATTCGGCCAAATGGTGAACTTTTGGATCTCTAAAATGTTCTAGCCACTCAGAGGTGGCGAAGGCTTTGTTGAGGCAGAGCAATATTCTATGACTTCCTTCTTTCATGTTGCTCCAAGTGAAGTATAGGCCATAGTATCCCAGATCTTGGAAACAACAACTGTTTACCTCTTGACGGATGATGGGCTCCTCTTGCTTTTTCATTCATGGAAAGGATTTCGTTAAAGTCACCATAGCAAAACCAAGGCAAACAATATTGATTATTGAGAAAAGAGATGAGTTTCCATGATTCTTCCCTGAGATGGTTTTTTGGATACCCATAAAAACCAGTGTATCTCCTAGTGACACCATCCTTTGGTTCAGTGATTATGGCATCAATGTGATGATTCAAGTAGCTCTTGATTTCGAGGTTCGTATCACCTGACCACAGTAGTGCAAGGCCTCCACTTCGGCCTTTGCTAGGAACTATTAGGCCATTTAAGTAACCCAGTTTGTATTTCACTTTCTCCATTTGTTTATTTTTTAGTTTTGTCTCCAATAGGAAGACAATTTTGGGATTCCAGCACCTCACGTAATCATGGAGTGCAAAAACTATCTGGGGTTCCTAATTCCCCGGTAGTTCCAGCATAGTGAATTCATTGCTCTTGGCAGTGATGCTTTGCAGCCACTGCCGATCTATCAAAAGTGTTGTTTGCATCTGTGTGGGGTGTGTCATGGAGCTTCTTATGGGGCCTTTTTTCATCTTTTTCTGAGAAATCAAGCTTGCCTGTTCTTTTGGATCCTGAGAGCCCACTAACATTTTGGGTATGTGTGTTAGGATTTTGGGCCTGTTGCCCTTGGTCTTTGGAAAATTTTTTCCAATTTCCTTTGCCTGGGCCTCGCAAGGGAAAAATTAATTCTTTTCCATCCTCTCACTTTTCCATCCTCTCACAATTTTCTATCCTCTCACTTTTCCATCTCCCTAACCAAACAGACATTTAGGGTGCCATGTACCCATGTCATATATGTGTCATACCGATGACATATTGACCATTTGATATTATAATTTTTTTGAAATTACTTGTGTCACTGTGTCCATACACGAACTCGTGTCCGTGTTTGTGCTTCCTAGCCTCTAACAAGTACAACTTTAAAAAGATCTGCAAAGGTCCTATGATGCTTTTGGTAGAGTGGAGAAAATTCTGTTTAGATTTCCAAACCAATTGAGCCTATTCACATAACCACAGGGTATGTCAACAAGTTTCTCAGTGATCATCACAGAGCGAGTAGACCTCACGAGGGGGACATTGCGTTTAAGTAGGTTCTATCTAGTGGGAAGAGAATCCTTCACAGCTTACCACATAAAATGAAGAATTTTATTTTGGACCTAAATCTTCCATACACCTTTCCATAACTTCAAAGAGCTATCCAAATTTGAGGAATATCGATTAACATTGAAGGATTCTAAAGCTAGCATGCGATATGCACTCCTAACTAAACAATTACCATTTGGAGATAGAGGCCAAATTAATACATCCTTATTAGAAAAAGCATTAACATGGATTCTCTTTATAGTCTCTGCTTCCTATAGGTAGAAAGTACAAACAAGAAATTCATCATCCCAAAACTTAGAGTTGGTACAAAACAAGTCACAATTTTAAGCAGCTTTGCAATTAAAGATAACCTTGCTCCGAGAAGGTTTTTTTTTACCTAAAGGAATTTTGCCTTGCTCAAGCAATGACTAGTTGCATTTACATTCATCTTAAGTCAAATATTTCAACATCCTCAAGTTTTTTATTTTTATATTTTATAGTGGCCTCTAATTTAAATGTCATCATAGTTTTCAAGAAATCATATTTTTTCAATAAGCACATATTCACATAGCAACAATTGAACCTGATAAGGAATATTTCTACAAGACCAAAAAGAAATCAACTCAAGTTACTTGTTTGACTAAACCTCAGTCATCTAATAGGGTCTAGCCATCCAACACCAAGAACTCAATTGACAGGGTCAATCAAATGACCAACTAATAGACATCTTAGTCACTCGACAGCCCAAGTAAATAGACAACCCTGGACATAGTCCCACAAATATAAAATACATCTTCCACTCCATGCCTGTGTGTATGTGGAAAGCCTAACACATGAGAGTCGTCATGTCTCCAAAGAGTTGTCACGTGCCTATGGGTTGTCAAGTACCCGACCTGACACCATGCGATATAGTCAACCTTGACAGTCATCATGTACCAAGGTGTCATCGGGTACCCTTACTAACACAATGCAATACAATCCACCTTGACAGTTGTCACATACCAAGAGGTTGTCAGGTACCCTTCTTGACACCATACAATACAATCCACCCTGACAGTTGTCATGTACCTAGGGGTTGTCAGGTACCCTCCTAACACCTAACATGTGACATGAGAGTCACCACGTAACCATGGAGTTGACACGTACCCCCCAATTGTCAAGTAGCATTCCTGACGATTTGCAATGCAACCTACCTAACATCTACACTTTCGACATGCCATGGTAAAAGAGTGAGTAGGACTTGACAAATGGTCCTTTACACTTGGCTCCCAAACTCTTGTGTGGTTTCCACTCTAGTATCTCCATATGGAAAAAACTTGCACACCATACCCAAAGATCCTTCTACATAATCTTATCCTCCAAACATAGGAAGTTAAGCTTGAAGATCTAGGAGCATTAACTCCATATACTCCCTATAAGGGAAGAGCCTATATTCACGGGATCTTAGTCAACTCTATATCACTATATAAGCATCAATCCTCCTCTTTTCCAAGGTACGTAGAATTCCTAAATCTCATACTTTTGGACTTATTGGGAATTATTCAATCACTAACTTAACCTTCATAGGGTTTTTGGCAGGCACTCCACCGGTATTGTCTATAGGTTCTTCACCTTTTATTCTTTGGGTACCCCATTGTCATTACATGTTTAGACAATTGACTCATTGATAATTTTGTCCATCATCAAAACCCATACAATACTAACTCTTTTGGTACCTCATAAGCAAACAAAAGGAAATTGCTCCAAAAAGAGAAAAAATAAACTTAACGTATATAATCTATTGTATTCTATTTCTATATTTAAAAAAAATCACTATTTAAAATAAGTTTGCAATTAAAGATAACTTTGCTTAGAGAAATGTTTTACTAAGTGGCATTTTGCCTTGCTTGAGCAATAAGTCGTTGCATTTACATTCATCCTAAGTCATTTAATTCAACATCATTGGGTTGGTTTATTCTAGTAATTTCTAATTGAAAGTGTTATCGTAATTATCAAGAACGCTTTTTTTTTTTTTTTTTTTTAAAGCAATTCTTCACATAGTAACAATTGAACCCATACAAATTTTAGTAAAATTTTATAAGATTTACTTATTAATTAAGTACTAACTCTTTTTAACACACACACGGGGAGAAGTTTAAATTCTGTGCTGTGTATCCAAAAGTTAGGCCTTTTTGGATATATATCACTGTCAATTTCATTAAGACATTTTCCCCTCTTCATGTGTGTATGTTAAAAATACTTAGTATTCTTAAAAAAAAAAAAAAAATACCAACTCTTTTGGTAGGTCAAAAGCAAATAAAGAGACGTTAAAAAAAGAAAAAGAAAAAAAGAAGATAAAAAAAAAAAAAAGCAACTTAACTTATAATATATTGTACCTTCTCAAAAAAAAAAACTTATAATATATTGTACCCTATCAAAAGTCATCATTTAAAGCAACTTTTCGGTTAAGATAACTTTGCTTAAAAAAATATTTTTCCAAAAATAATTTTTCCTTGCTTGAGTTGTGAATCTTTGCTTCACTTTCATCCGAAGTCATATATTTCAATATATTTCAACATCAATGGGTTGATTTATTCTAGTGGCTTCCAATTAAAGGTATCATAATAATTTTCAAGAACACATATTTTTTCTATGAGATTAAATTTTATAAGGATTTGGTGTAAATAATTTGATTTACACCCTCCAATAAGGATATGCCATATCATAATATTATTAAAACATAAAAATATCTGATCACACATGATAACATCTCAATAAAATACCAAATTTAAGGTTTTAAATAAAAGGCTAATGTGGTGTTATTAGGTGTAATAGGATATATTGAGTTTTAAGTAAAAAGCTAATGCGATAATTTCTTATTGAATGATGTAAAATATGGGTTTTACACTCATTCCTTACAAAATTCAGATTCTTTTTCTATATGCAAATCTTTCGCATAGCAACAATTGAACCCATACAAGTTGTAACAAAATTTATAAAAATTACTTAATAATTACCTACTAACTCTTTTGGTAGTTCATAAGGAAATAAAAGGAAATCACTATTTAAAAAAAAATTAATTTATAATCGATTGCACTCTATCAAAAACCACCATTTAAAACAACCTTTGGATTAAAGATAACTTTGCTTAGAGAAATGTTTTACCAATAAGCATTTTGCCTTGCTTGGGTAATGAATTGTTGCATTCACTTTCATCCTAAGTTGTGTATTTCAACATTATTGTGATGATTTATTTTAGTGACTTCCAATAAAAAATGTCATCATAATTTCAAGAACACGTGTTTTCTATAAGCGAATCTTCACACAGTAACTATTGAATCCATACTGCAGGTTCTAAAACAATTTTAGAAAAATTACTTATTATTTACCAGCTCTTCTGATAGCCATAAGCAATCCAAGGAACATTACTCAAGAAGAAGAAGAAGAAAAAAAAAAAAAAAACCTAAATTGTAATCTATTGTACTCTATCCAAGGGGCATTTTTGCCTTGCTTGAGCACTAAATTGTTGCAGAAAAAGAAAACATCATCGAGTTGATATATTCTAGTGGTTTTCAATTAGGTGTCGTCATAAATTTCAAGTAAATATATTTTTCCTACAAGTTATCTTACGATAAATGAATTGAACCCCATGTACTTCAATATGGCTTTTTGAAAAAAAATTTCTGCCAGCAATATTGGGCAAAATACTGTGTATGTTAAACCTTATAACCCTTGTGAAAAGGCATTATTTATGAGTCCAGTTAATGTGTGCCCTTAAAACACACATTAATCATTCATTTTTGGAAACATTTATGGAGAATTGAAAAAGGTGTAAAAAAAGTTGGTAACATTTTCATTTTTTCATAAAAAATTTCTTAAAATAGTTTACTGATATATGCCATAAGGATACACGTTAGTAAAACCCTTATTTAAATTGAAAATATCTTACCTTAAAAATGTCCATATTTCAAAAAGTCAAAATATTTGAACAAATATACTTTTGACCAAATCAGTTCACTTTTTTAATAAGAGCAATTTTAAGGTTATGTATTCATTTAATTGCATATAAAGCATACAAGTTTCTAAGGTAGGAAACCAAAAAACAGAAGAAGAAAAAGACTATGCCTACGAAATTTATGAGAAAACAAATGATGATAGTGATGGTGGAGTTGGTTATCCTTTTTCTAGTTGACGTTAAAGCTAATAACTTTGCCCTTACCTTTGCACATCACCCTTCACTTCCAATCATGCTTCCTCATTCCTCCACATATGATGAAGTTCAAGAATATTTTGTTGATTGCATTCTACACAAATTTCATAATTGTCAAAATAAAGATAACAAACATTCTGTTCAATTTTTGACATGTGTGTTTAATAGTTTTGTAGAGTGCAAGGAGAAACACGAACATCATACGATGCCCAATTTTAATAGGTTTCATGATGCTCAAGCATGCATAGATGATAGATGCATGCCTAGAAATATCTAAATCTAGTTTTGCATCTTGTTTTGAAGATTGTTATACAGCTGATTCGATCATGCATTGAGATTTCATTATCGCATAATTCAGGTATTAATTATTTCCAATTTTATATTTGGTAAGTAGTTCACAAGATGTGTGTGTGTGTGGGGGGGGGGGGGGGGGGGGGGGGGGGGGGGGGGGGGTTGGGGGGATAGGATTGTACGCATGCACGAACAATATATCAATGAGCGGCAACTGAGATTGCCTACATGACTTTTTGGCTAACAAGTGTCGTTTCAATAACCATGGATGTGTTATTCTCATAAACAGTATAGTTGTATCAATTTTAATTGATTATATTCCACAAGTTTTTGTAAATTTTAAATTAGAAGCTTTTTCAAAAGAATTGTCTATTTTTTAATACTTAATTTTTATGTCATCAAAAACTAAGGACTTAAAATTTCTTAGGTGTAAAGAAAAATTGGGGAAATTACACTTTACCCTTTAAATTATGACACATTTTACACTTACTCCCCTAAAATATGAGAATGCATACCTTATCCCCCCGTCCTCCCCCCCACCCCTCCCAAAATATATCTCATTTTACACTCACCTCCTAAACTATGAATGCACATTTAATTAAGAAGATGGTGGAAGCAACAATGGGTATATGAAACGCTTCAACTAAAAAGGAGAGAATAACGATTTACATCTGAAAGGTCAAATTCAATCACATACAAAGAATAACAAGATAAAAGAATAATGTGATTGAGAAGAGAATTTGAGTTTGTATACGTGTCAATGGGTTATGCTTTGAGAAATTTACATGTGTCATCATTGTATGCGTTTATCAGTTTAGAGGATCCAACTTTTATAATATATAGTATAATAGATAAATTGATTGATAGATGGGCAAGCTCATCCAACCTAGCCTGCATACACAGAGATAACATGTCTTTAATATATTCTCTTATTGAATATGTGGAAATTGCCCCTTACACTCCACAAGCACTTATACCTGTAGAGTAACCATTGCACTAAGATTGTGCGGTAGTGTGAAAACTTCTTGATACAGTTGATTAATTGATGATTATGGATGTTCAATAGGCATTCTTAACGAAACCACAAACAAATTAAGCTTTGGAATTTTCATGCTTGTACTTTGTGCATTAAGCGTCATTTCCTTTAAAATAAAACTAACCACCAACTTGTCTTACCACAAATATTTTTTCAACATGCTTTTTGTCAACTTTATTTTTTGAATTTATGTTTCTTATATTTTTCTTTTTTGTGGTTTCAACTTTCAGATTCAACCAAAACAATCTCAAAGTTGGTGCAAGAGCTAAAATTATGGAATTTTTCAATGAGTGTTTTTTATTTTAGATTTTGTTGTATCCATTGTATAATAATTTTATTTGGGGATGCTTAGGGGCGGTTCAGTACATAAATTTAAATATATTTTTTCAGTTTTTAAATAACATAATACGTATTTTCACACACTTTTTCACTTATACATATTAAAAAAAAAAAAAAACTGAAAATATGAGTTTAAACTGGTTCCTAATTTCTAAATTTCAAAACCATTGTATATTTGATTTTAAGTTTAGTTTGATACAGGTATTCTTGGCCCAAAACTATTGTCATATCAATCTGAGTGACCGCAACCTTGGAAGTGCCCTTCATTTAAATATAAATTTAAAATTTTATTTTATTATTTATTTTCTAAAAAAACGTTATTTAAAAAAAAAAAAAAAAAAAAAACGGTGACACCCTCCCCGTAAAATCAAAAAGGAAGAGAAAACTCACCCCAAAATCCCGACTGAGAGAGCTATCTTCGGCCACTCCCTAAACCCAGAAAGAAATTGTTTTCGGGCGGCGGCTCCAAAGAGGTTTTCTCGGCGTCTCCGGCCACTACTCGGCCTGCTCCGGGCAATTCTCGGTTGGGTAAGTTCACAAATCTTTGGATTTTTCAGTTTCAGTGTTCTTTTGGATATTAGCTTAGTTTTGGAAACCAATTCCCTTGTGATTGTGAACCAAAAATATAACAGAACCCTATATTCAGTTTAACCAAAATTATTGATCTTTTTGTTCATCGAAGTAGCTTATCATATTTTTCTTGATTGAATGTTCAATATTTTTATGTGTGGTTACATTCACTCTACAGCATTTAGGGTGCCGTACCCGTGTCATACCGGTGTTATATCAGCGTTATTGCTCATGTCACTGTGTCGTACCCGTATCTGTACTTGTGTCTGTGTCCATGCTACCTAGTTTATAAGTTGATTGTCAAAGGCACTATGTTAGCTTTCAATATTTGTTTAGAGAGTTTATTTAGATGCTCTATTATACTAGTGATCACAAATTCAAGTAGGTTCGAAAAACTTTATTGTCTCTGCACCTTGTGGGCAAGATCATGTTTGTTGCATTTTATTTTTAATTAAATTTCTGGGTACAGTATTGTTAGTGGTTTGACCACTTATAAATTAAATAATCTTCTTAATTTTACTAATATGGGAGCCTTGGGCCAGACTATCATTTAGTTGAGACTGGCTTGCAGTAGGAGCTGAAGCTAGATGAATGAGTCACTGGAGGATTTTAATTGCAAAATCAATTTCGGGTGCAGATTGAATTGTTCACTGTATCAGGTTGAATAAGATTAGACGTGCACAATTGACCTGAATATATTCATTCGCTGAGCACGGAATATATTCAATAAAAAACATCATTTGTATGGGTCTTCTTCCTGTTTTTCTGACTCCTAAATTCTTTATTTTCACTTTTACACTTGCCCCATAACATATCATTAGTTGGATTGTCATGTAAGCAGCTATCTAAATATTATTATTTTTTAAGTGAAAGGAAATAAGATAAGGATTTTCAGATTATAATTCTCTGACAATGAGATTTTCATCAAGAATACTCTCATTTATAAGATTTGGGAAGACAAAGACCGCCAGAGTTGTTCCGGGCCACTAGAATCCCTAAGTGAGTGGAAAACACGGTGAGAGTAAAATGGGTAGAGCTTTGTGTGTCTTTTGGCCTTTTAAGGATGGAGGTTGATGAAGGGAGAACATGTATCTAGCCAAAGAACATGCATCTCGCGGTGTTGGAGCGGTCGCCTGGTGGAGTTTGAGACATTGGCAGTGGAATATGAGAGAGAGATGGAGAGTTTTTGAGATTTTTTTTTTTAAATTTTTTATTTTTTATAAGAAGTGTTTTTGAGATTTGATTTGAGGGAGAAAGATGTAGAGTTTCTGAAATTTGATTCCAGAATGAAAGAGAAGGAGGAGGCAGGCTATTGAAATTTTCTTGGGTAAAATGGTATTTTGGAAATGTGAGATGTGTCCCATTTTAATTGGTTGGTCTCACCAAATGTTGTGCTGATGTGGAGAGAGTATCTCATAAGATACTTTCTTGCTGAGTTGTGAGACAACATTTGATTTGCTGCATATGTGCTTCAGTCTAAATGACAGCTGATATGTTGTCTCCTTTTCAGATTCAGAGACTTGATGACACTGAATTTAGAAATCATTGGGCAAGAGCTTATATAAGGTAACCTTTTCTTTATGCCATTTTTATAATTTAGTTGGATTGTTATTAGCCTAAACTACATTTTGCATCTCAAGATTTTTACATTTCTGATTTAGTCTACTAGATTTTTACTTTTATTTATATATAGAAATTTAGAGGGCTAATCCTTTAAAAACTTTATTGAGGTATTTTTTTTCCTCGTCTGTAGTTGTTAGTGAGCATTCCACAAATAATTTTCTTTAACAAGAAAGATGCATTTTTGGATGTTTATTTAGTCATTGTTTATATATGAGTTTCAAACCCCCCAAAGTGGTTATCTGATTCAATTATCCAAAAAAAAAAAAAGTGATGATCTGATTCACTTTTGGTCTGTGTTATTGGATAGCAATTAATCTTCATACTACGTAAATTTTGAAATTAAATTGCATATGACATTGTAGTATATTTATCTTTTTGTACTAATACCTTTTTCATGACCTAAGCATGTGCCTTGCATGTGCCATCAATACTAGTAGAGAGAAGCAGAGATCAATCGTAAACCAAAATTTCCCCCCTAAAAAAAACCTAGGCTTTTGCTGTTTCCAAATCAAATGATTTTCTTATCTCCCAAAGAAAAAGCAAAATCATATTATTTCCCCCATTCCCGAAGTGGGTATTGGCATTGCTTCGTCCCTCAGACTCAGCGTCTGCAGCTTCAGCTTCATCCATCCCCAATGAACAACAACAAAAATCTTGTTCCTATTTCGCAAATTGGGATTATGATTTGATCATTTGAGGTTTTGTTTTGGGGGATAGGTCTCAACGGTAATCAACAACAACCATCAGCATAAATTAAATGTTTACCAATGATCGGAGACAAGAAGAGCGAACTGGAAAATATGGAAGTCCAAGGCTGCAATACCTTCAAGTACACTTCCTTTTATTTTAAGAATTCACTTTCTTATGCTGTCTTTCTATACCAGTTCTGTTACATATGGTTTACCAAAGTTATCTGAATATGATGATTCTTAAACTATTCTCCCCATTTTGTTGCAGGAATTGGTGAGTCAGTTTCAAAACTCTACTGATGAAGGTATTATACATCATAATCATATTCTAGATTACTGCTCCATTTGTTTGTGATGACTTCTTGCAACCTTGGAAAACAGTTTGTGCTGTTTGGTTTGTGTTCAGATGTGCTTTTCTGATTTGCTTATTTGTTGAAACTAGGGAAAAAAAAGTTTTCTCTTTTTGGTGTGGGGTGCGTCAAAATAAGCTCAAAAAGCTATTTCTTTTTACTTGTTGAACGCACTTTGCACTTGAGTGGGGGGAGTCAGTGGGCCATTTTCTTCTTCAATGTTGCATAGTGTATGAGTTATGGACAATAGTGTGGAGTTTGTTTGGTCTTATTTGGGTTATGCCACAGGGTCCTTGATCTGTTAGCAGCCTGGCAAGGTACCTTTGGTAGAAACAGAAATATAGCTTTTTGGAGGGCTGTGTCACATTGCATTATGTGGTGTCTTAGGCGGGAACAGAATGCTAGATGCTTTGAGGGATGTGAACGGTCTATTATTGAGATTTAGTCTCTCTTTTTTTGTACTTTACTGGACTGGAGTGTTGCTTTTAAACCTTTTCCCTGTCCTAATTTTCTAGATATGCTTGAGCATTGTAATTTGAAAGATTGATTGTACTCTTCCCTGAGTACACCCCTAATGTAAACGGGTGTTTCCTTTTTTATCAATAAAATTTTCGTTACTTATCAAAAAAAAAAAAAAAAAAAAAAGTATATACAATTTTCAAGGTACTGCCTACAATGATTGACTGCTACCTTCTAAAGCCTAGTTCTACATGCAGATAACCGGTCTAGTAAATGGGCTTTATGGATTCCATAGACCTGATATGACCAGAGCTACTGATGTAATATTTACTGCTGAGTTAAGTTGATGACTGTTGATTGTTTATATCCTTTATCACCAACTTGAATTGAATGGTTGCAACAATGAGTTCTAATGCTCTACTCTTGTCTCTCACAATATGAGGATTTCTCCATGTTGGTTCTAACTAAATTTTCTATTTCATGGAGTATCTTGTTTTAACCGTTGAACAATTACTACTATGGCAAGTTTCGTGCTACTCATTATTGTACAAACTTTTGCCTCAGCTGACTTGTGCTTATGAGTATACCAAACTTGCTGAGCAATTTTTAGCAATGGTCTTTGGCAAATGGCATCTCTTGCCTCAATAAGAGAGGAAGGAAAGTGAAGTCATGTCTAATCCTGCATAGGTGCTTGAATTATTTTGTTTATTAAAAAAAATTCTGAACAATTATGTTTTGCTTTTCTAGTTTTTGGTCTTTTTCTTCAGTTATTGTATTCATAGGTTGGAAGCCATGATGCAAGAGCCTATTTCTCTTGAGAACACATACTATAAGAAATTCTCTCAGCATAGTTTTGAAGCAACGCAGGGCACAAGCAAGTGATACAAAGTTTATGCTAAAACTAAGTCCTTTCCTTAATTTTTAGCAATATTTTAAAAATAATTAGTCTGATTTTGTCAGTTTCAGGCACAGGCTGTACTTAGCTAAGATTTTTTCAAATGACAATTAATTCATTCATGGGCATATCCTCAACTCTGAAACTTGTAATTAACCAATTGTTATATTATTTACAGAAACAAAAGAGAAAATTGCAGCTAATTTGGCAAACTTTGCATATGACCCGTACAATTATAAATTCCTGCGCCAGGTACGGAAGCTTTTCTTATTTTTGGAGTTTTGAATTATATGGATATAAAGGAATTAGAATACTTTCATTGCCATTTTCACCTCATAAAAATTTACTTACAGTTCTTAAACAGCTCAATGTTTTGGAACTTTTCCTTGACTGCATGACAGAACCCAATGAGAGGCTTGTGGAATTTGGGGTTGGTGGGATCTGCAATTCTTGCGTTGGTAAGTATAGCAATTTAACCCTCTTTGCAGATCCTAAGAAATCCTAAAAATACTTTGTTTCTATTACAAGATATAGTTATGGCTAGGCACCGGCATGTGCGTTATGGAGTTTTTTTTTTTGCTTTTTGTTTTTTTCCTGCAGATTTAGCAAATGCTGCAATTGTCACTCAGAGTGGTGGGATTCCTCTTACAATTCAATGTTTATCAAGCCCAGTTAGAAACACTGTAAGTACCAAGACTTGTAAAGTCATCAATGTTTTTCACTCCTTTGATTCAACTATTTTGATTCTTGGTCATCAAACTTCTTAGCACTAGCATCAGAGTGAAGGAAGAATACACTACAGATAACCATCATTCACAAATTTTATATTCTTTCTTTCAATTTTAGGTGAATTATGCACTTGGAGCTCTTTATTATCTCTGTAACGCATCTAATAAGGAAGAGATTTTAAAGCCAGAAGTGGTTGATATCATCAACAGGTATGCTGCAGCCGAAGCTGTAAGTGTCAGCTTCAGTAATCTGGCTAAGGCATTTTTGGACAAACATGTCAGAGCAAGTGAGGCCTAAAGCCTGCTTCTCAAGGTGGCTCATTTACAATTCGTTCCCTTTCTTCGCTATAGCTTGTGTTGGTTCCTTGTTTGTTCTAATCATTACTCAAATCCTTGTATTGGAATTCTGTCGTATGGTTTTATGATGGAATTATGTAATATTTTGGGTTACACCAATATGTAAGTCTGGGACAAAGGCTCAGGTTGTTATTGGACAGGGATAGCAGTAAAAATTTAAATGGAGACGAGGAACAAGATCCCAGTTTATTTATATTAAAGATATGTAAACTTAACCACCGCACACTCTTGGTGCGATGGTCATTCCACAAGTATAAGTGCTTGTGGGGTGTGGAAGGCAAGGGCCGGGGTTCAAGTTTTCAGGAGGGAACTTCACACACATATACACTTAGATTAGACTAGAGTAGAATTTTATCCTGTAAAAAAAAAAAAAAAAAAAAAAAAAAAAAAATTTAAACTTATATAGAAAAATCCACCTATATGAGTCCCTAGCACATGGATTTGAGTAGTGAGAATGAGAATGGCCACTTCATGCAAAGTATACCGAAAACTTCATCCAAGACATCCCCACATGGAACTAGCACTAGCTAATGACCCTAACATCACAATTATAACATGTAAAAATGAGCAAAATCAATTGAAAAAAAAAAAAAAAGAATGAAAAAAAAGGATGTTTATGCGCAACGTTCTCACATGCTTTTACAAGATGAAGACAATGAATTACATAGAGATTAGCATAGTCAATCACGGAATATATTGGGGAAAAGCTGTTTGAACTTAGAAGGCCAAAATCTAATCTGTATTACTTAAAGCTGATATTGCTTTTATTCCAACCATAATGGCTACCTCATGTGATATTTGAACATTCCACGGTGCACTTGTGCGACAGAAGCAGCAGCTATTGGTTTTTCATCAAGCGACAAAAATCTGAAGTTGTAAATTTCAAAGTCAAGAAAAAATCCCAGCTTTTCAATCTATTTTTGTGAAAGATGAGGTAGGGGATATTGATATATAGCTTTAAAGAAGATCAAGTTTTTACTTTTGCAAAAAGACGAAGCCAAATTTACAATGTTGCAGGAGACCTTAATACATTTATTTGAAAATATATAAATATGAAGAAGAAACTAAGGCTATGTTTGGTTGGAGGTGAAATAGGGTGGATTGAAAATAAATGAGAGAAAATAGAAGTGGGTGTTATTTTGGTAAGGAGAGAAGATGAGGAAATTTTTTGGTAGGGCATGGGCATTTTCCACCTAGGCCCACAAAAAATCCATTTCTCCAAATTGGAGAGAAAACAAGCATGAAAAGCTTGTTGCCTGTCCAATTACCATATTTCCACAATTTAATGAGTCTATCTCTCTCCTTGGCCTTGCTTCTCTTTGGTTTCGTTTGCACAGCCACAAGCAACCATGTGAAACAATCAAACATGTCTAAGGACATAATAATAAATTTATATAAACTTCATTTTTTATACTCTCACTTATCTCCGCAACAAAACAAAAAAGATTTCTATCCCACAACTTTTTTATCTCTCTAACCAAACACACTTCGAAGGAAAACTAAATCTTTTTTATCTTTTCACTTTTCCATCCTCCCACTATTTTCTATCCTCCCACATTTCCATCTTTCCAACTAAATAGACTCTAAGCAACCATGCCTTCAATAAAAGAAGCACCACCCTAGTTTTAACTAATCAAGCTAAAGTTCAAACTTATAACGCTCCCCACCCCATTGGAAAGAAAACTCTAATTCCAAGAAGTTCTTCTATATAAAGTGAGTATTTTTAATACTTAAATTCAACCCTCTATATAAAATTGTGTTAAAATTTTGAATTGGAAAATATCAGTTGACAACATAATCTAAAATATGTGTGTACACTTGGTTGTGGTTTGTCGATGGTTGTGGTCCGGCGGGGTGATTTGATTTTGTGGGTCTGGGTTCTATGGTTTGATTTCATGGGTCTGGATTATGTGTTTTGATTTCAGCGGGGTGATTTGATTTTGTAACTTGGTGGGTTTGTGGGTCTTTGACCAGCGTGGGCATTGGCGTTGAGGGGAGATCGGCGTGGGTATTGGCTAGGAGTTTGGCGTGGATCATCGAGTTGATCGGTGTGGGTCTCTGATCGTTGTGGTGGTCGTTGGAATTGTGGTGGCTGGTGGCTAGCAGTGGGTAGGATTGCTGGGTTGAGAAAGAGAGAGAGACAGAGAGGGAGAGAGAGACAGTGAGACCAAGAGGGAGAGAGGATGAAAAAAATAAAAACAAAAAAGGAATAAAAAATAATAAAGAAATAATATTTAAATGAAGTTGTAAAAAAAATAGAGGTTTTGATGTTGAGTGTATTATAAAATGAGATGTTAAATGTTATAAAATGGCTTTTTGAGATGCTAAATTTTTTAAAACCCTTGATGTGAATGCTCTTGGCTAAAGCTGATGTAGCAAAAAGCTTGACTAAAAAATATAAGGAAGAAAATGCCTCCCTACATGAGAAAACTAAAAGAGGAACTTGAAAACTTCAAATCTCAGCCACTTGATCAATTGCTTGGTTATCAGAAGACTAGCTGTGAATAAAATTGGGTTAAGACTTAAGATACCTAGTGACTCAGGGATCCTTTATCCTTTCTAAAAATAATGGGAGAATCAAGAATGGGTCCGAACATATTGTAATTATTTGTAATGCCCAAATATGCATTGTTATGGCAAACTCCTCCACCATCCTTAGGTGCATAGGTGATATATGGCGCACGCTCCTTCATTCACGAGTTTCATAGAGTTGATTTTTCTCATCTTGATAGATAATGGGGCTGTTTTTTTTTTTTTTTTTTTTTTTGATCTCGCCAGCTCATTTGTTAGCAAAACATACACATTAAGTATTGACGATTTCATTACTTAGATATAAGAGAATTCTTATTTTTTTTTGAACAAATTAACTCTTTTTCAAAATGTAATTTATGCTTTTATGTCATAATAAAGTTAACAATTTTCCTTTTTAAAAAAATCCAATTCCTAACTATTATAGTGTTGTAATATTTGATAAAAAAAAGAAAAAGAAAAAGATAACCTTTGTAAAAAAAAAAAAAACCTAAGAGCATTTGCATTAGTTTGTACAAAAATTCTTATCTTTTACTTTTTCTATTTTTACATATTCACTTTTCAAAATTCCTATAGACTATATATTTTACATAACATTTCATTAAAATATAAAATTTTCTTAATTGTTTATCTTTCTTCACATACAACAATCATCATCTATTGTAAGTTCCAATTAGCTCAATTGGTCAAGTCATTGATGGTTGAATAACAGATCTAACATTTAATCACTACCTACACCAAAAACCAATTGGTGTTTTGATATGATGATGATAAAAAATATGATTAAGAGCGGGCACTATAGGTTAAAATTTTTAAAAAAAAAATCATCATCTATTCTTTTTTTTTTTTTTTTCATCCTTGAGATATGTAAAGAAATAATAAAAAACTAAATACAAAATAATGAATTTAGTTAATACGATTATTATAACAAACTTATAAATTTACATAATCATACAATGTGGGTTATTTTTAAACAAAATTGGGTAAACATTCATTTTTCTATTATACACTCAAGTGGTCTAAGATATAGCTTTAGAGGAGGTTCTCGTAAAAAAAAAAAAAAAAAAAAAAAAAAAAACTTTATAGGACGATATATATATTTTTTATATAAAAAAAATTAAAAATTATAAAGGGTTTTAGGGTAGGGCGTGGGTGGGTTTATTTTTTAATGGGTTTTAGGGTTTAAGGGTTTAAGGGTTACACGACTCACACCTATATATGAGTATCATCAGATCAATGATCACACGACTCAACACCTATTCTCAGTTGAAGGAAGAAAGCAAAATGTCGAATTCGAACCTGCCGCCGGAACTCATCGCAGACATACTGCCACACCTTCCCGTGAAGTCTCTTTCTCGATTCAAGTGCGTCTCCAAGCCATGGCGCACTCTCATATCTCATCCCGATTTCGTCAAAACCCATCTCCACCAAGCCCAATTCCGCCGAATCCTCCTATCCTCCGCCAACTCCCTCTACTCCATCGATCACGAAACCGACGACCTCGCAGCCGCAGTCGATCTCCACTACCCTCGCGACCAAACCCAAAACCCAAAACCTCAACCCCACGCGGTTCAGATTATCGGGTCTTGCAATGGCCTAGTCTGCATTATGACTCAACCCGACATCTTCTTCATATTCAACCCGACGACCCACCAGTCCACCCGATTACCCTACGCTTCAATCGGGTTTGGAGGCTCGTCTGCTGCCATTGGTTACGGGTTCGGTTACGCGCCCTCCATTGACGATTACAAGCTCGTCAAGGCCGCGCCCTCGCCTGCCATTGGTGTGTTTTCTCTGAGAGACCGTGACTGGAATACGAGGAGTGGCTTTCTTTACCAGGATCCGGAGAACCGAACAAGGCCTGGCCATTTTTACCGGAATCCAATTCAGGGCGAGAAGGACCCACTTCCACCTGCGACATCTCTCAATGGTTCTCTCCATTGGGTCTTCAAACTTCACAGTACTGGAGGCAAGTGCATCATTGGCGTTTTCAATTTGGAAACCGATAAGAGGGGGTTCATGCAGGTGCCCGAAACCGCCGTGTCGGGTTTTAGCACAGGGGTTGTGAATGGGAGTCTATGTTTGATGCATCGTGAGGATGGTCTAAGGCGTGGATATTTCTGGGTTATGAAGGAGTATGGAGTGGCAGCGTCTTGGACCAAGATTTTGGTTGAAGACCCGTTTCTTGTGGCAAAGCCGTTGTGTTTGTGGAAGAATTCCAAGATTTTGATCGCCAAGGACAAGAAGGAGTTGGTTCTGTTTGATCCCAAGGATGGTACATGCAAGAATTTTGAAGTGGCTGGCATTCCGGATAGGTTTTATGCGGATTCATATGTGGAAAGCCTTGTGACTGTGCCAGTTATCACAAAAAAGAAAAGTAATCTTGAATCGTTTTGCTTGTGTTTCTGATTATGAGTTTGCAGTTTGAATTTGATAATATGTTATACTGTGATAATGTCTTAGAAAGCCTTGTGACCTTGCCAGTTATCGCCAAAAAGAAAAGTAATTTTGAGTTGTTTTGTTTGTGTTTCTGATTATGAGTTTGCAGTTTGAATTTGATAATGTTGTAGTAGTTGCAGCGACTAAGTTACATCAGCTTCTCTGACCTTCGTTGTAATTTAAATTAACTTATGCTAAACTTATTAGTAAATTTATAATTTCAATATTTTATGTGTTTGATATATTATTCCATTTTGGTTAAGGGGTGAACCGCTAAATGTTCCATCCCCAAAACGACTGAATCGGTATGAGCCCCAATTTCATTACAATCTGCACATGCTATAATTAAAACAAGCCATTGATTCGTTGACACCACTTACAAATATCTTGTCTTGCTCACTCACACCACTTAGATGTCTCAACTCAACCCTCAAATATATTGGTGCCAAGTTGCATTGTTGATTAGTGATTCGTTAGAGAGCTCATAGTATGGTCAGGAACAAATGTATTCACTTTATGGAAGTACTCCCAAACTCACTTCCAATATGTTTTGTGTTTTTGCTCATTCACTCGCAATGCATGTGTGGAATTATTGAGCCATGCCTATATGATGACAATGTCTTCTTCTATGGTGAAGTGACCACCCTGTTGTGTTTTACTAACAATGGGTTCCATTTGTATTGGGTATATACTTCATCTTGTGGGGATTCCATCATAAGTTCATTGTTCATGTTAGATTCTCTTGTGAGAGATCCTTGAAGTTCCTTAATAAATAATAAAGCCTATATGTAAAAGATATAGTAAATGATTAAAAGATACCTATCAAAAAAAAATATAGTAAATGATTAAAAGATTAAAAAAAAAAAAAAAAACCATGATGCAGCTTATCATTTGCTGCATTTCCACTACTGTTACTGTGTTACAAGAAGTTTTGCTCATCCCAGAACAGGGCAGTAAGAAAGAAACACAGAATACAATCGAAACTCGTGATACAACTCATCTACAATTTAAACATAAATGATAGTCAACTTTAAAAAACAGTATCTTAGCCACAAGTCATAACAAGCCTGCTGAATACAGTGTCCCCTTTTGCACAGCCATCGCCAAGAAAGGATTGTGGGTTGTTCTCTCATGTTCCAAATCTAAATGTCTTCCACCATTTATATGCAGTAGATCTATCATTATATTTATCTATGATGTCATTTTTAGTTTTGAACTTTCAAGTACCTGGGGTTGGAAGCGTGAATCCTCCTTTTTTTTTTTTTTGGTTTATTGCTAGAAGTCTTGGAGATATATAAATGTCTGAAACAGGTTTAGGTTAATTTTCTATATTTTGCCTTCCCAATTCCCAAACCATCATTTAATGAGTTCTCTGCATTTATTTATTTATTATTTTTTTTTATAAATTCAAAACAATCTAGGCACATGTGGGAAGTTTGTACGATGCACAATCTGCATTCCCAACCTGTTACTATGGAACTAAATATTATACTATGGAGAAATCTTCCTAGGGAGCGCTAATATTATTGCAGTTGAAACTGAGCAGTAATGAACTACCAACATGGTAAAGTGTGGATATTTTGCATATAGACACTATGCTTGTTTGATAGGGGAAGAGGAAGTTATGGTTGCTGATCTAGCTCTGGGCTTATACATTTGAGATGGTGTTTTAGTCGGATTTGGTTGGAGGAGACTCCCTTGTATGGAGCTTTTGCTCCAAATTTATAGTTTCTGTTTTGTAAAATTCTGCCGTTTTATCTTCAAAAAACATGAGTAAAGTGGAGAAGAAAACATTATAGGAAATAAGATTCAGTTAGAAATATAGAGATGGGCTTGAATATTGTTACACAAAAGAAAGTAATTTTTAGCAAATGTTTTCATTTTGAGATTCAGGGTTGTTGGTTCTTTACACCATTTCCAAGTTCCCTTCAGAGAGACAAACCCATACTTTTTCACTCAATATAGATGGGCTTGAGGATTGTGGATTCTTCGCTCATGTTCCAAACTCACCTGCTGCCACACAACAGACATGCACACGCTACTAGGCATCATACCCATTATCAATGGCCAAAATGTCACTTGCCTTTGCCTAGGAATGGAACCAGGATTTTATATTGGGAGGGGATTGGGGGGCAACCCAAAAGTCTATATATCATCTTCAGAAAATCTTCCCAAAATGAAGAGAAAATGCTGTAGTAGTTGCAGCTAAATTACATCAGCCTCTCTAATCTTCATTGTTGCGGACCGGTTTATGGTATTGAAGCCATTGTGTTTGGGGAAAATTTTCAAGATTTTGATGGACAAGGATCAGGAGGCTATTAGGATGGTTTTGATGGCATTCTGAATTTGTTGGTTTATGCGGATTTATATTTGGAAAACCTTGTCTTGCCCAATTTTTAGAGTGAATAGTAGGACGGTTTTGAAGACGTTTTATTTCTATAACAATTTGAAGATGATCTTTGTTGTTTTCTTGTGTTTTCTGAATGTAGTCTACTTTAATGCAGTTGAATTGAATGTAATTAGGAACTTTTGCTTTCCCTGTATATAGGTTTTTTTTTTTTTTTTTTTTTTTTTTTTTTTTTTTTTTTTTTTGTGGTAAAAGAGAATATTATATCAAGACTAAATCAAATTGACAGCAGCTGTTTGAGGACAAGTCCTCCCATAATACATGGCCATATTGCCATAAAATAAAAGCATGGAGATGTGCACATGTCCACAGGCGGACTATCAAAAATAACAAAATCAAGGGTAATAGTCGGGTCCTTTCTAGCCATCGCATCAGCACATTGGTTTGCTTCACGATAGCAATGCTTCATTTGCACTTGGCGTATTTGTTTGATGAGGGTCCTGCAATACATAATGAGAGAGGCATGGAGTAACTTACAAGCATGCTCATTAGAAATCCAATCGTATACAACTCTAGCATCAATTTCAATCTCTACTGCCAAAAAATTGAGATCAATGCATAAAGAAAGCCCATCCCTTAAGGCCCAGGGCAATGCCTCAACACTCGAGGACAACCCTATGTTATGGCAAAAGCTTTTGATCCACTGTCCATTGGAGTCTTGAATGAGGCCCCCTCCACTAGCACGCCCTGGGTTGCCCAACTATGAGCCATCAGTATTTAGTTTGACCTACCCCATCCCAAGCTTGCTCCACTTAACCCCAATAGTTTTCTGTTTATAGTTCTTTTGCTTGCTTCTTGTGATTGCATATGTTGCAGTGTTACTCCTTGCATTGTAGTTGTACTAATAGTATTGTAGTATAATACTAGTGATCTTGTGTAGCCCAATTTTCAGCAATAGTATTGAAGACTTCTGTTTGAAGGTATTCTATGTTGTTTTGTTGTGTTTTCTGGTTGTGATCTATTTTAAGGGTGTGTTTGGTTGGAGGTGAAATAAGAAGGAGAAAAAAAAAAAAAAAAAGAAGAAGAAGAGAAAATAGGAGAGAAAATGGGGGAGAAGTGTGTTTGGTTGAAAGTGAAAAGGAGGAGAGAAAATGGTAGAGTCCAACAGTTTTCTTTCTAGGCCCACCAAAAATCAATCCCCCCAAATTGGGGAGAAAACACAGAAGAAAATGGGAAGTCGAGGTTTGGACGAAATTGTCCAGCAAGTTCAATTTTTTTTTTTTTTTTTATAAACGTATGTATTTTTCGTCTTTGGTTTTTCATCTTTTCAGATCTTATCATTCTTTTATTTATTTTTTAATGTGCTCATCCTTTGCTATTTTTGTCTTTTCTGATATTATCATTTTTTTCCCCTTTTTTTGTGTTAATTTCTTTTCTCAACCATTTTTCTTTTTCTTTTTCTTTTTTGGTTTTTTGAGAGGGCTGTTGAACTTCTTGTGCTTATATATATATATATATATATATATATATATATATATATTTTTTTTTTTAATTGCATGAAATGCTCATTCATACATAATTTTCTAATAAAAATATAATGTGTTATTTTTTGTTTTATCGAATAGGGACATAATAGTAAATTTATACAAACTCTATTTTATATCCTCTCATAATTCTTCTCAACCAAATAAAAAAGTTTTCGAACTATCACTCCACTTTTCATCTCTCCAACCAAACACCTATGCTTTCTCAAAAAAAAAACCAAACACCTATGAGAGAAAACTAAAATTTTTTCTATCTTCTCACTTTTTTATTTCCTTTCCATTTTTTATCCTCTCACCTTTTCACCCCTCCCTCCAACCAAACAATCCTAATACAATTGAATGTAATTAGGAATTTCTGCTTTCCCTTCTTATATTCCTTTAACTTGCTTTTTCTGATTACGGTGTTACTTCTTACATTTTGCTCGTACCAATACCACATTCTCATTGGTCTTTGCATTTTGAGGCAGAATTGACTTGAAAGTGCAATGTCAGCCTCAGTTATGAGAAAATGACCAAGATATTTCAATATAGACTTCCAAGACTTTTTTGAGGCCAAATACTTCTTTTAATAGAACATAACCTGATGCTATAAATTAAAGAGGAGATATATGGTTGGTGAAGGCCATGTATATCATTTAAGAATTTTTGAAGGTGATTTTGGTGTTTTACCATGTTTTCTAATTGAAATCAACTTTAATGCAATGCAATTGAATGTATATTGGAATTTCTGTTTTCCCTTTATATAGTTTTGAGGTCAAACACCACCGCTTCTTTCCTAGGCACAAAAATCATGCTCGGATGATATGAGAACTTCCCCCTCCTTATACAAAAGAGCTCACTTTCCTAAATTAAGGGCAACAAAATTAGCCTTCCTAAAAGTACGATTTAACATCCAATCAGTGAAGAAAGTTAAAATCAATTTAGTTCCATTAATCAACATTCAACAAATATGTTTGATAGCCCAGTTAGGATCAGAGCACAATTTTTATTCGGTACTGATAACTGATAAGCATACTCTCTCCTCCCCCATGGCTGCATAAAAAATAACCTCTTTTATTTCTATTGATGTGGAAGATAGGGAGAAAATGGGCATTTGTCCATTTTGTCAAAACTTTTCAGCAAAATGTCCTATATTTGAAACTAATGAGGGAAATGCCTATGTTTTGAAACTTGATTTTCTAAAAATCGAATTTCAATTTAAAACTCTATTTTTAGACAATCGAGTTATAGCGAACTTAAAAATTTAATTTAATTATTATTTTTATTTTTTAATTTTTTTTTGGAACTCGAGTTCCATGTGAAGTACATGAGTTCATGGAACTCGAGTTCCTTGAAAAAATTGAAGTGGAACTTGAGTTCCAAAAAAAAAAAAAAAAAATTTCCTAAGTCCACGTTCACTATAACTTGATGTTCCAAAAATCGAGTTTTACATTTGGAACTCGATTTTTAGAAAATCAAGTTTCAAAATAGGGGCATTTCCCTAATTAGTTTTAGACATGGGGCATTTTGCTGAAAAATTTGTGAGAAAGGGGTAAAAGCTCATTTTGGCCGTGGAAGACAATAGACGGACAATGTGGTAGCATTCTACTTCATAAACCTCCGCTAGAACGAGACTGTTTAAGTATACCTTGTGTTAGGCCCTTTTGTTTTAGCACAAATTCAAATCTATTTTTTATTATATAAAACAAAGTCTTTTGATTTGAAAAAGTATCAGATTTGTTTTTTTTTTTTTTTTATATGTTAAAAAAAGAAAAGAAAAATATTGTTTAAGAAGAGAGTTTCACTCATAATTTAAATTTATGCAGCATGAATTAAATGAAACAAACACAAACACAATCATGTTTAATCTTTTTCTTTATTTCAAAAATCTGCATATGCTTAAGAAAAATCAGTTCTGTATCTAAAAAAGATACAAATCAGCTTTTTTTTTTTTTTTTTTTTTTTTTTTTTTTTTTTTAAATTTATTGAGAAAAATTCAGATCTACATCTAAGAAAGATGCAGATGTTTTTATTTTAAGAAAAAGTCAGATCTACATCTGATAAAGATGTAGATTTGTTTTTATTTTAAGAAAAAGTCAGATCCACATCTAATGAAGATGCAGATCTATTTTTATTTTAAGAAAAAGTCAGATCCACATCTAATGAAGATGCGGATTTGTTTTTATTTTAAGAAAAAGAGTTGTTCACATGCAGATTATTGGCATTCAAGAAAGTGATTATAACAGTTACATTAAAAAAAAAAAACAATCATGCTTTAAACAAAACAATGATGAACCATTCATGTTATGGAAAAAAACATTCATCAACATAAAAAAGAAGCATAAAAAAGATAGGGTGATTGAAAACAACCTCTTGCATAAGCACTCCTTGTTTTTGAAAGGATGTCTTAGAGTTCAAAGAAACTTATTTAGTTATCTTTGAAACCTAAAAACCCTAATTTTAGCTGCAAATCTCAGAGAGGATCAACAAATATCAGCAATTTGAGAGTCTTAAAACGTATGCTTCTCAAAGCATAAATAAAGGTGCTGAATTATGAGACCTAGCCTCTATTTATGTAGAAGCTAGAAGACTCTAAAAAATAGCTCCGATGTGTAGAACGCGAATTGGGACTCATCCTTTTGCAAAAAGATCGAAAAGGATGCGTCTTATCATCACCCGAAGGGTGTTGGGCCAAGTCCAAAAGGGGGAAATTTGGCCCTTTTAAAGTGCCGTTTGGCACTCCAAAAGTGCCAAATGGGCTCTTGGACACCGAACGTTCTTCCGTGTTTGAGTGTGTTTTGGACTCTCCTTCTAGGGTTTTTTGATCTGGTCCCCGCACCTAGACGTGTTTTCATCCTTAGTTTATGATTTTTTTTTTCTCTTTTAGGGATAATTTAGGCTTTTTCAGAAACAATTATCTTGTAGATAACTACCCTAAAATAAATCTTGATAAAGTTCAGATTATCCATAATTTTATTGTTATCCAATCATCCCTTTTATTCCTATGCATGCATCCCTATTTTAAACACTAATTATCAACTAATCACAAACTTATTTAATTAATTTTAATTGCTTAACCGATCAGAATTAATTTAAATTAATCATGTGTGGTCAACTCTACCTAGACATAATGCATGTTGATCGTGCAATTTGATCATGTGATATCTTTTGATCCGATGTTCTAATTTGGAAATTAGACACACCATTATGATCGTTAGAATCTCAAAATCATGTTTATGATATGCAATGAATGAATTAATGTGTGTAATGCAAAGACAAATTGATGCATGTAATACAATAACAAACTAATGCATGTAATGCAATCATGATTTTTGGGGTACATAGATGGTCATTCAAGTCATTTTCCTTGATTAAATCATGGGTGCAAAATTGAGTGTCTATAGGGAGATTTGCTTTTGGGGCTAATTTACCTCTTTGGGTAATATAACACATGGTGAGTATTTGGGGTAATCTTGCATTAAATGACAAGATTTCTAAAGCTAAGTTTAACCAATAGGTTTAAGGCAGCTATCAAGATTGAATTCTAGTGCTGCAATTAAGATTTTGACCCTAGGAAGTAGGATTCAACACCCCAAGTTAGGTGTCAAAATTTAAGCCCATTTCAGAGGGTTTTGCTGGAGATCCCTTTATGCCCTCCAAATCACATGTTCCCAAATTTTCCCCTTTAGGATTTATGGGCTTGGTACATGAACCATTTCTTGAACATTTTTGACATTTATAGCATTGATTTGTTGAGATTTGGGTAACTAGGTTTCAACTCCCTTTCTGCTGGAGATATATTCTTGAGGGAAATGATGAAATTCCATCACCCATTAGATTTCAGTTAATGTCACAACCTTTGGGCATTGTTCACGTTAGGCAGAGGGTGACAAAAAGTTGATGGAACAACCCCTAGTTCATTCTCAAAGGCTTGGTTCTCTTGTAGAGGCCTTTAACTGGACCTTGGTCAAGGATGAACAAGATGGGGGCTGGTTATCTATTTCAGTCCTCTGTGCTTGCTAGAGTTCTTAGGATTAGGCTTGCTCATGTGGGCTGGACACTTTCAGCTGGGCTGTGTTCATTCCCTCTTGAGCTTGTTCTCTTTTTATAACATATTTGGACCTACAAAATGGACATCAATGACACATATTGCCATGGGTTTTCATCCCTCATGTACTCTTATTATTACTAAATGTTTTGGGTTTTGATGGATATTTGGGCAATGAGTTGTAATATTTAAAATCACATCATAAGCTTAATTACTTCAAAATGCTTTTGTAAATAACATTTACTTATTTTTTTGAAATGATGAATTCCATATCGTAAGTAACGTTTATGGTTTCTGATAATCATGTTATAATTTAAATGGTAAGCTTGTAGGATGAATAGTTACCTTGAGTTTTGAAAATAAATATTATGAATGTTGTAATATGAATAGTGACCATGGGTCTATAATATGGTATAAGATAAATATCATAGTTGTAAGATAAACAACTTTCCATGAGCTCTCATAAGATGATTGCCATAGATTATAGTAATATTGAAACATTGTTCATCATTGGATTTTTTAAGGGAAATAATTATGACATAGTATTTTTGCCAAGTGTTAATAATCTTTAGCTTTTAATAAAATAGTGTCAACGTAAATTGAGCTTTTGATATTACCAGTGAGAACTAGACTTTTTGACGTTGCCAGTGGGAACAGAGCTTTTTGATAAATAATTTTCCATGAGATTAAATCATGGTCTTTGATCTTGGATTTGAATTCCACTGATAAAATTGTTTTGCCACTTATTTGAATTATGGACTTTAATTATGGATTTGAATTCCATTGATAAAATTATTTTGCCATGTATTTGAATCATGGGTTTTAATTATGGATTTGAATTCTATTGATAAAATTGTTTTGTCATGTATTTGAATCATGGGCTTTTCAAATATAACTAAGCATAAAAATTCTTAGGCTTTAGAAAGAATAAGATTTTAACTGGCTTAATAAATAATTTAGGCTTTACAAAAATATTGAGCCTTATAGTGTTTTACATTTGTAGCTCAATTTTGCAATGGAAAGAAGAATGGTTGTGGGGCTAGCATAATAATAGTAAAAACAAATATTTAAGTATACCCAATAATTTGTCGGTGACATTTAAAAAATAAATAGGTATTATTTAAATAATATTAGGTGTAAAAAAATGTACCCTACACTATCAGGCAACAATTTTTTTTTTTTTTTTTTTGGGACTGAAATGATAGATTTATATTAAAGATAAGAAAAAGAGTACAAAGTTCATAAACCAGAGGGTTGTACAAACGCCAAGCACAGTGGCATGCAACCCTAAAGCTAGACGTCAAAAACAAAATAAAAGAAACTAAAACAAGTACAAGGAAAGGCCACTGAGAGTCAGTGAGTTTGACGGGCTAAAGCTAGACGTTGGTATTCTTCAAGCAGGGACGTTGCGGCTTTAAATATGGTATTGCTGGGTTTGACATTGCTCAAAATGGAAGCGGTTTCTTGCGTTCCACAGGGACCATGCAATCATTGCCCAGCTTTCCAACTCTTTGGCGGAAAGTCTCTCAATCATGGAGTGTGTGAGGAAGTAGAAGCTTGGCATTACCGAACAACTCTTCTGAAGTTTACCCTGAGCAAGTGCCCAAACGTTACGCGCGAAAGAACACTCCAGAGAATATGGCTTGTGGTCTCGTCACTCTGCCCACAGAAAGTACACGTCGGGTCGATCTGGACTTTGCATCACAGGAGATTGGCTCAGGTAGGTAGAATATCAGAGTAAGCTCGCCAAATGAAAATTTGAACTTTAGGAGGGGTGTTTAAGGTCCACACATTGTTCCACATGCGTTTGTCTTGGCTAGCCATAGAGTGCTCATCTGAAGGAGGTTTGCTCAAACGGAGGGCCACCTGATATGCTGTCTTGACTGAAAACGTTCTTCACTTATTTTCATTCCAACAAAGCTTGTCTCTTCTGTTAGTATTACCCAGGTTGATCTTCAGAATATCGTCCCTAGTGGAGTTGTAGAACATGGCTGGGATTTTTGCTCTATCCCATTGTCGATAATCCGCGTCAAACAAAGCACTCACCTTCATAAACCGGTCTGCTCCAGATCAAAAACTTGGGAGGCGGAGTAGCCATTTATGGCTATCAACACCAACAGTGATTCCATCTCCAATTTGCCACACGGAGCCGTCCCTAATGAGGTTTCTAGCTTGGGGTAAACTTTGCCAAAGATATGATGGATTATCCCCTAACTCCACATCCATGAGAGAGCCTGTGGGGAAATATCAAGCTTTATACACACGATAGAAAAGTGAATGTGTACCATGAAGTAGACGCCAAGCTTGCTTTGCTAGCATTGCTAGGTTGAAGGCATTGATATTGCGGAAACCCATCCCTCCTCCATTTTTTAGAGTGCACAACTTACCCCAATTAATCCAATGATTTTTTCTTCTTCTTTTGTCCCCACCAATACTTGGCCAACACCAAGTTAATCCCATCACAAATGGTCTTCGGGATCTTAAAGATACTCATGGAGTACGTGGGAATCACTTGGGCAACAATAAGGACTTCCCTCCCAGCCTTAGAGATAAACTTCTCTTTCCAGCTCATAACCCGGTTAGATATCCTTTCTTGAATGTCTTTGAAAGTACTCACCCTAGACTTACCCTCAACCATCGGCAAACCCAAGTATTTTTCACAGTCCGTCATAATTTGTGCCCCCAACATGCCTTGGATTGCCTCCTTATCCTCTAGTTGTGTATTATGGCTAAAAAACAAAGATGTCTTCTGTTGATTTATAGCTTGACCGGAGGCTTCTTCGTATTGTGCAAGAATTTTTAGCAAATTTTGGCATTTTGTGGTCTTAGCTTCACATAAAAGGAGACTATCATCTGCAAAGAGTAAGTCGAATATTTGAACTCCACCTTTATAGGAGCTAATCCCATTGATCTGGTGTGTCTCTGTAGCCTTTTGCAACAATGATTATAATCCCTCAGCACATAGTAAAAAGAGATACAAGAAGAGAGGGTCACCTTGTCTAATCCCACTGGACAGAGAGATAAATCATTTTGGTTCACCATTAATGAATACTGAATAGGTTGGCGTTATGACTGATTCCATTGCTAAATTAACCCATTGCTTTGATAGCCTAATCTTCAACATTATCTTTTGGAGAAAATCCCACTCCAAATGGTCATAGGCTTCGCTAATGACCAGCTTCATAGCCATGTGACCCACTTTCTCTCTTCGTCTATTCTGCATTTGGTGTAGCATCTCATAGGCAATAGTTGTACTATCTGTAATGAGTCTATCTGGCATGAAGGCATTCTGAGAATCAGAGATGATCTGTGGGAGTAGATTTTTTATTCTATTAGCCAAGACTTTCTAGACTATCCTATATACCACATTACCCAAATTGATTGGCCTATACACTGAGATGAGTTGTGGGTTGTTCTTCTTTGGTATCAAAGCAATGTATGTATAGTTCATCTTCTTCAAGTATTTGCCAGAGTGCAACACAGAGAGCACGGCAGAGGTAACAACCATAAATTTTTTATAAAAAATGAAAAAAATAAATACTTGGCCCCAACATAATCCTTAACCCCCTTAAACAAAAAATAAAAAATCAAATAACAACAATAAAAATTAATCCAAAAAACAACAACAAATGAACAAAATATTCAACAAAAATCCCTTTCAAAAAAAAATAAAAGAACTCCTAATTATTCAAATTTGTAACTTATTAAACTCATTCTATAAAAATAATTTATGATTTCATTTTTCCTAAAAAATGATATCAAGAGAGACACTATGGCCCTGAGTTCTCCTTAGTGGAGCCAACAACTTTGCTTTCCTCGGCATTGCTATCATAGTAGCAGTGGTGGTTCTAGGAAATTTTTTTAATGTGATTATCAAGAAATTTAAATTATACAAAATTTAATAAAAAGATAACTTTATATATTCACACACACACACACACAAATACATAAAATCTTACAATTTACTTTTAGGGTGAGTTTGGTTTAGCTTTTTGTAAAAGTGCATAATGAAAAAGTGGAGTTTTCAACAAGTGAATAATGAAAAAGTGCATTTTCAAAAAGTTGAATGTTTGGTAAAAGTTGTTAAAAAGTGCTTTTTGAAAAAGCTGAGTGTTTGGCTAGCACTTATAAAAGTGGCAGTTTGAGGGATAAATTACCAAAAAGGACAATGTATATATAAGAGCATCTCCAGCGGGTTAGACAAATTTTTGTACTATTTGGACAATCAACAGTGACATTTATTTTTTTCCTACCCACTTTTTTAATTTTTATTTTGTAATCAAATTTATTCTTTTTTAATATTTATTTTTTCTTTTTCTATTTATTCTCAGCAATTATATTTTTCAACAAAAGTGTTACATCCACAATATTTTTTGCAATACTTTCACAAGAATCATAACAAAATCTTATATGGAAAGTTGTTACTAGTTCTAATTTGAACCCATTACTGAAATTATATTTTTACTCACCAATATTAGCTAATTACTTAAAATTTATTGTGAAAATATTGTGAAAATATTGTGGTAATATTTTTAAATTGTAATTTCTAATTCTTTGCCTTTCTTTCATCCATACGTTTCCTTTTCCTTCCTTTTTTTTTTTTTTTTTTTTTTTTTTTTTTTTTTTTTTCTCTTGCATTTTTCTTTACTTCCACTTTCTAGAAGCTCCCTCATTCTTTTTTTTTTTTTTTTTTCCTTTACTTCCACTTGATTCCAGAAGCTCTCCAGCTCTCTCATTTTCTTCTCTTTTTTTTTTTTTCCTACTTGATTCCATAAATTCCCTAGCTCTCTTTGTGATACTTGATTCCATAATCTTGCTTGCCTTTTTGGTGTCATTATCTTCAAAGTTCAAACACACAGACACACATGGAGAGAGGAGAAATCGTCTTTGCTCCACCACACCGCCACCGCTGCTCCTCCTCCTCATTGCGGAGTGCATGCAACCAGGGGTCATATCGGCTTCTATTTTTTTTTTCTTGATCATTTATTGTTGTTCTAATTTTTTTTTTTCCGTTCTTGATCTGCTATTGTTGTTGTTTTGATTTTAGATTTGTTGTTTAAATTATATCAGTTTTATGAGAGCAAGAATTTTTTTGCTTTTATTGTTGTGGTTTGATTAATTTTAAGATTATGTTTTTGAGTTTGTATTTTGATTATGCTTGAGATGGGAGGCATGAGAGGAGCTTCGTGCAAAGGGAGAGCAGAGAGATGAGATGAGGGGCGTGAGGCTTTAGGCGTGAGAGAACTGGAATTTTTATGGGTATTTTCGTAATTCACCATCAGCCCAATGGTAATAGTTCAAACGCGAATGCGCGTTTTGATTTATGGATCTCCTGCGGTCCATAAATATTGCGCATTTTGAACGCATTTTTTGCTTGGACCCAAAACGCAACTTTTATCAAAAAGTTGCGTTTTGGGCTGAGCCAAACGCAATTTTTCTTTAGTTTTTTGTAATATGGGCATTTTTAGCTCCTAAAAGTGCAAACAAACGCACACTTAGGAATGTGTTTTTTATTTTTATTTTGAAATCATTGTATAATAGTCTCTTTATCAATTCTAAGAACTACATCTCTTTCAAAATTTTAGTTAAATAAAATTTGTCTTGAGCCTTTTTTTTTGTTTGTCAAGACCTGATATATTGTTAAGAGAACTAAAGTTTAAGAACAAAATCTAGCTACAAACTTAGTTATAGCCTAAAGCTACAACTTTCACTAAACAAATTAACATGGCTACATATTTTGAAAATCTTACCATTGAATTGTATGTTCTTTATGTTCTTAAAACATATCAAATTTCATACTAATTGGATGTTATTTAATATTCAATCCATAAACTTAATTTTTATATATAATTTTAGACTACAAAAATTCAAAATTTAAACATTTAATTGATAACATAGATATTGATCTTTGATTTTCTTTAAATTTTGCAAGTATAGAAAATATTAGGAAAAAAAAATGCAATCCAATAGTGGATTTGTCAAAATTCACATACAATAAAAAAAATTGAGTGGAATTGTTATCTTAGTCTACAAGACTACAATCAAATTTGTTTCCAAACTTTGTCCAAAGTTTAATTATGTTAGCTCTAAAAGAATTTAGGTGGTGACAATTTTTTTTTTAAGAATAAAAAAATCATGAATTTTTTAAAATTTATATATAATAATTATTTTTTTCCAAGTTAGAATGGTTATGTGACCACCCAAGACACAATGTGAAGTGAAAGCTACCACTGTATAGAAGCTCTTCTTTTTGTTCTCATTTTATCTCTTATTAATTTCTTTTTTCCTTTTCATTTTTTTAATAGAAGGAAATATATTTGTATGTTTTTATTTTTTTTATTAATATATTTAAATTTTTTATAATTTAAGTTGTAAAACTTTTATGTATTTGTCAATAACAGAATCTTCAATTAATATTTCATTTCCTTTTCTTTTCTTTTATGTATAGTGAGTGTTTGGATCCGCATTTGTGTTTCCACGTTCATGTTTTCAACCTCTTTTTCTTTTTCTTTTTCTTTTTTCCTCACGCGTTTTCTGCTTTTTGAGAAAAAATACTGTTTATCACTATTCATAATACTATTCACGCACTGTAGCAGCACTATTTATGTACTGTTTGTAGGACCCACAGCCACTTTATTCGAAAAAAAAATATTAAAAATGGGTCTCACGGTACTATTTACACATTTAAAAATTATTTTGCTACAATATTTTCAGTTTTCAATTTCAACAAAAATAAATTGTACCCAAACAAATTGATAATCTTTTAATTTACGCTCGTGGCATTTGTGGTAAGAACATAAATATACACATATTTAAAAATTATTTGTTACAGTATTTTCAATTTTTAATTTCTAATTTCAGCAAAAATAAATGGGACAAAAACGAATGGATAATCTTTTAATTTATGCTCGTGGCATTAGTGCTAAGAACATAAATACACACATTCACACGCACGCTGCTCTGCAGCTGAAAATGTCGAACCTGCCGCGTGAACTCATCGTAGACATACTGTCCCGACTGCCGGTCAAGTCTCTCTGCCGATTCAAGTGCGTCTCCAAGCCATGGCGCACTCTCATCTCTCATCCCGATTTCGTCAAAACCCACCTCCACCGCGCCCAATTCAAGCGACTCATCTTAGCCTTCGGCAATTCCCTCTACTCCATTGACCACGAAACCTCTTTCGAAAACGACGTCGTTGCCGTCGCTCTCGATTATTTCCCTCTCGACCAAAACAACCAACTCGCGATTGCAATTATCGGTTCTTGCAACGGCCTCCTCTGCCTTAGGTCTCAACCCAACACCTTCTTCGTTTTCAATCCGGCTACCCACGAGTCTGCCCGAATACCCGATGCCCCGACTCCTGACGGGTTCGATCACGCTATTTTGGCATATGGGTTCGGTTACGCTCCCTCTATCGACGATTACAAGCTCGTCAAGGCCGTCAACGCACCTCTCGTGGCTGTGTTTTCGCTGAAAACCAGCACGTGGAAATTGGTCGAGGGCTTCCACTGCGAGAAGTCAACTGAGGTATGGGAGGGCTCACTCCCATGTGGGACTCATCTCAACGGCGCTCTCCACTGGGTATTCAAGCGTCGCGGCGGAGGTGAGTGCGTCATCGCCGCCTTTGATTTAGAAACCGATACGTTTCGAGAAATGCCGGTACCGGCAATTTCTGTGTCGGGTTTCAGCACTGGGTCTTTGAAAGGGTGCCTTTGTTTGATGGATCTTGTCTTTGGCCTAAGGCGTCGAGATATTTGGGTCATGAAGGAGTACGGTGTGGGAAACTCTTGGACTAAGATTTTGGTCGTGGACCCGTGTTATGAGGTGAAGCCGTTGTGTTTGTGGAAAAAATCCAAGATCTTGATGACAATCGATAGGAACGAGAACGAGAACGAGAACGGGAACGAGCTGGTTCTGTGTAATCCAAAAGATGGGACGTGCAAGAATTTTGAGGTAGTCGACATTCCGTTTTGGTTTTATGCAGATACATATGTGGAAAGCCTTGTCTCGCCCAAATTTTCTGCAATAGTTTGAAGGTGGTCTATGTTTGTTTTGTTGTGTTTTCTGATTTTGAATGTTATTAAGTATTTCTGCTGATTCTTAAGAGTTCTTTAGCTTGCTTCTTGAGATTTGGGGTTTGTTGGTGACATGTGGTTACTTCTTACATTGTAATTGTACTAATTCCACGTTCTCATTATATTTCAATAGACTTTCAAAACTTTGGGTTCAAATACTAGAAGAAATATGTTGTAGACCATGTGTATCGTTTAAAGAAAATTCTGTATATTTACAAATACTTTTAGGAGTTCAATTAGGACCCCAGCAGCTCAATTGCATAACTTTTCTGAGCGATTCCTCGGACATTTTCGTATTATCACATTTTAGAAATAGCAGAAGAAGATGGAGCAGAGAGCCTCTTGGCCTGAGAATATGATCTGAAACTCTTCTTGGGATGTTGTTACAGTGACCTTAGTGTATTGCTCCACCTGCAAATCCCTTGGTTTTTCATTGCCTCCACTGCTCCAAGGCTTGCTGCCACTGTCCAATCTCTGCTTGTTGAACTCATATTTCTTCCCGACTTTGAATTAGAAACTAATTGCATAAATTGGAAATGAGAAAGTTAGAACTTAGAAGCCTGAAAGAGAACAGCTTTGAAGGTGTTGAATTGTCAAATAGCACTTTCTTATGTAATGAGGAAGATATGGCAAAGTGTGGAAAGAGGTACGACTTATGAGGACGGAGGCGAAGTCTACTCTCACAAGCCTCCAGAACATGCCTAATCAAATATATAGCTGCATGTGTATACTTCATGTCCTCCCCGGGGTATCCAAAAACAGTTTGTTCAAAGATAGATGCACTCCTTAGAGAATTTTGGTGGGGAAAAAGGGGCAGCAACAGGACAATATAATATACTTTATATCCAAAGGCATGGGATACCATTTGCCAAACAAGAAGTACAGGTGAACTTGGCCTTCAAAGAATGAAAGATGTAAACATAGCCTTGCTTACTAAATTAGGATGGAGTGTTCTTGTACAAGAAGAAAAAACTATGGGTGAAATTTCTCAATGCGAAATACTTGCGGGGTAAATCTATATGGAAAGCAATATATGGAACTCAGCTTCTTGGGTACGAAGATCGATTTTAAACACTAAAGAGCTACTTCTCAATGGATTTTGCCATGTAATCAAAGCCTTGCATGTGATGTAACTTGGATGAACACGAACAGTTTGATGGAATCGCATAAAATGCCTGACCGTATAAAAATTGTGGACCAAATTAATTGTGTTTACAGGAATCCCCAAGAAGCATGGGAATACGTAGCCCAAGAAAGTAAGCATATTTACAGCTGGAATCCCCATCCTCACCTGTATGTGAAGTTGAATTTGATGCAGCAATTGAAAAGACAAGGCCAGCCTAGCTGTGGTGGGTAGGGACCACACTGAATTATTAGAATGCACTGATTCATTGATAGCTGAAGCAAGAGCAGCACCTTTGCCAGCAAGTAAAGCAAAATCAAAATAAATAGTTTTTCAATCAAATTCATTATCGAAATTCACAGTTCATTACCTGAAATCCAACTTTGCCCAGAGAAAGAGAGTGACTATTTCTATAATTTAAAAAAAAAAAAAAAAAAAAAAAATCAAGCCACAAGAAAAGGCACACTTTTCTCTCCCTCTTAATTTTTGAAGAAATCAAACTTTTTTTATTTTTATTTTTTTATTTTGGCATGTTGCTCACCAGGTGAGCCTCACCTTGGTGTTCTTTATTTGATAAAATCTAATTTAAGATTGACCATGTTATAAGAAAGCTTAAGGAAATTCGTCATATTATCAATTTAAAAGTGTTAGGGGATTTATTTTTTGTTTATGTTGCTCACACTTTGGCATTCTTTATTTGATAAAATCTTATTTAAGATTGACTATGTTATAAAAAAGATTAAGTAGTTATATTATTAATTGAAAAGTGTTAGGAGAATTTAAATTCAAAACTTAATAACATCTGAGGTTGCGAGGTCTTCAGTCCGCTCAGGGATACCTCTCAATGAAGCTGTTCAATGGATATTCAAGCTTTGTGGTGGAGGTGAGTTCGTCATTGGTGCTACAGATTTAGAAACTGACACATTTAGGGACAACATGCCCGTTCCTGAAACCACCTTTGTTCGATGGATCTTGTGGAGGGTACAGGGCGTCGACCTTTTGGGTAATGAAGGAGCACGGAGTGGGAGAGTAGTGGACTAAGATTTTAGTCGAAGATCCGTGTTATGTTATGTGGTCAGGCTGGTGTGTTTGTGACTATGTGGCAGAATTCCAAGATTTTGATGGAAACAAATTAGAAGGAGCCGGTTCTGTGTAATCCTAAGGATGGGACGTGCATGAATTTTGAGGTGGATGGCATTCAGGAGATGTTTTATGCAGATACAAATGTGTAGAAAGCCTTGTCTCGCCTAATTTTCAGCAATAGTTGAAGGTTGTCTTTGTTGTTTTCTTGTGTTTTCTGATTGTGATCTACCACTTTTAATGCAATCGAATGTAATAAGGAATTTCTGCTTTCGCTTTCTTAGTTCTTTAGCTTGCTTTGTTGTGATTAGGGTGTTGGTAATTTACTTCTTGCATTGTAGTTGTACTAATGCCACATTCTCCTTAGTCTTTGCACTTTCTGGCAGAATTGACCTCAGTTTGAAAAAATGTCCAAGATCATTTCGATAGATTTCCAAAACTTCTGAGTTTAAATACTACTTTTAGTAGAACACTGTAACAATATTAGGGTTTTTTGAGTGAAATCGTTGCAACTCCGTGGATGTAGGAAAATTATCGAACCACGTAAGTATTGTCTTGCGTGTGATTTTTTTTTTTTCTCTATTTTTGCAACTCACAGATTTGGGAATTTCATACATATTCCCATCATAAAGTAGAAGATATATGTTGTAGGCCGTGTATTTAAATAAAAAAAATATTGCAGTATATTTACAAACAATATTAGGAGCGCCTCAATTAGGACCCCAGCAGCTCAAATACATTACTTTTCTCAGTGACTCCTCTGACTCTTTCGTATTATCACATTTATACTTCTTAGATATAGCAGAAGAAGACGGAGTAGAGAGCTTCTTGGCCTGAGAATATGATCCCACACTGTTCTTGGCATGCTGTTGCAGTGACCCTAGTGCATTGCCCCACCTGCAAATCCCTTGGTCTTTCATTGCCTCCACTGTCCAAGCTCTGCTTGTTGAACTCATATTTCTTCCTGACTTTGAATTGGAAACTAAGTGAACAAATTGGAAATGGGAAGTTAGAACTTTTTTTTTTGTTTTTTTGTTTTTTTTTTTTATAGGGAAAGAGGGGATATTTAGCTTTGATGGTGTTGAAGTGTCGAAGAGATCTTTCCTATATAATGAGAGAGATGGGGATGTGCGGAAAGAGATGTGGTGCAAGACTAATGGCAAAACCAACAGCAGTTTGGAAGGGACCCCTGGTTTTCTAATATCAAAACCAATAATTACCGTGGCAGCTGAATTGCTCTGCCTTTGAACCTAGCCAGAGAGAGAAAGCGAAAGATAGAGACTAGCCAAGAAACACACAAGCCAACTTGGGGAATTTGTGGTTTTATAAGATAAGAAAAGAAAGGAAAAAAAAAAAAAAAATTTGAAAGCACAAGTGGGTTGTGACTAGATGATAAGCACAAGCAGAATTTGGATATATGCAGAAGCACAAAACTGAAGATGCTATATGTCAGAAGCTAATAGTGCCAGGGGAATAAAACTGACTATTGAGGATGTATCAATCGGATTCAATCTTGTACAAACACATGTGGAGGAGTTTATGGATTTTATCCTGACCAAAAAATGTTCAATGTTTGGTTAGGAAAAATTGATAAAGCAAAGAATAAGCAGTATAAAGAATAAAATCGAGGTTTAGTTTAATTTGTGATATTATTATTATTATTTTTTTGATAATTTATGGTTATAAAAAAAGAAGAGTGGGTATTCAAACCATTTTTCTCCCTGTAAAGAAAAAAAGACAATGCAACACCGCTAATTTCATAATAGAAACAAGTTGTACCAAATTATATATTCTCTCTCTAAATTTATATATATCTATGCTCATGTTAAGTCACATCAACAATCATGTTATTTTTCTCTTTTTATTAGTCTTTTAACGATTCCACAACTTTCACTTCAGCTTTCATAACCTCCCTGACTCTCTCTCTCTCTCTCTCTCTCCATTGTTTTCAACTTCTCATGTATGCTTTTTATTGCCTCAGACTCTTCCTATCCTCCTTTCTTGCCTTTTCCTCTCCTCATTGAACCCAACCATTTTATACCTACTCAATTGCCACCACCACCTTTATAAAAGCAAAGAAATAATATATAAACCATTAGACGTATGGTCTCTTTTAACTAGAAGATGAATAGTTTTGGATTTAGCTCCTACCAAAAAAAAAAAAACTCATTTTAGAGCAATAATCCTATATTCTTGAGTGGAGATATCGCTCTATCCCTTAAAACTATATGGTATATCAAGTGTATTTTATATATTGGAGTATTATAAGTTTTTATTTTATGTATCTTTTACAACGAATTGTTGCCAAGGCAAAATGGTTTGATCTTTGTTTCAATACTAAAGGTAATCCCAATATTTGCAATTCTATGTTTCCATGTGTTTAAAAAAATGACTATAAGAAGAATTTAAAAAAATCAAAGATGGTCATGTTTGTGTAGAAGAACAAATAGGAAAAATGAATGTTGAAGATACTATTATGTTAGTAAACTTCATTCATAAATAGGTTTTCAACACAACGAAAAATTCCTAATTTTGATAGTAAAAATAATATTGTGCAACAATAATTTTGATACATTATCCTCTTCTCCATTAACATGTTCTAGCAATTGAATATTTTTTTCCCCTTTACCACCTAAATTTCAAAAGTTGAAATAATGAACAAAGATTTGCATAACATATACTTCATATTGGGATGCATCATACCAAAAAATATAAGACACATACAATAGTTTTGATACATTATCCTCTTCCCCATTAACAGGTTCTAGTAGTTGTAGAGTTTTCCCCCTTTACAACCTAGATTTCAAAATTTGAAATAAAAAAAACAAAGATTTGCATAATGTATGCTTCATATTGGGATGCATCGCACCAAAAAATGATAAGACATATAATATACTTATATAACAAATAATCTTTATTTTCATTATCCACATCATCTTTTCCAAAATAGAATAAACTATCTAAAAATTTTCTAACTCTAATACTAATAATAATAATCAAAGTCCTATCTAAGATGGTTCATTGAATATAGAACTGATTAAACACTATAATAATGACTCTTTGTTTGCTTAGATAATATAAACATATGAGTATATGAGTATGTTATATATTGTTTTAATTACTTTAAATTACAATCAATTGTCTCCTCCTCCATTATATTAGAAAAAAAGTTTAGGCTTTAATTATTTTTTTTATTACTTAATATCAATAAGTCACAATAATCATTCAAATAATAGTTACATTCTTACTCATATATATATGAACAGATCAACAGACCATAACATGGAGTCCAAAAGTATGAGAGTAATATTCAACCGCACAAAAATTTACACGAATATTTGTCTTCTTTTTATTTTTCTACTTCTTTCTTTATTCTTGTTCTTATTGTGTCAATTTAAATTCATTGTTTTTGTAAAACCATGTTTACTCTACACTATTTAATTATGAACTTTCTAGGGTATGTCATATATTTGATGTTTGATTTAAATGATTTCTTGACAAAATTTTATTTGAATAATTTAATAAGTTATGTTATATATATATTTGGTTATTTGTTTTTGCAATTGTAGTTTCTTATGTGGTAGGAATTTCCTTTTGGCTGTTCACAAAATGATTCTTAACAAATCTTTCTTATAGATTTTTACTTTAAAATAAGTACCATATAATGATTATTAATGATATTCTCATGCATGGCATGGTTTTGCGGTAAGTTACGATATAAAATTAAATTCTATTTGAAGCTAGAATGTATGGTGTACAGACTATATTATGGAGTGAATGAATAATGCAATACTTCAGAAGTCATAAAGGGTTTAAATATAGAGGACATGCCAGTTAACCTAGTTATAGTACAATATCAATATAATTCTGTAATAATAGTATAAATACAATACATAATTAAAAAGAAAGAAAAAGAAGAAGTATAATACAGCATAAAAAATGTGAAGATGTCTGCGAGTTGAACATGGATGCAACAAGTTATATATAGTTGAAAGGAGGATTGAAGAAGATGATAACAAACAAGGTAATGATCAATCTTGATATGCTTGATCCATTTGTGGATGACTCAATGAAACCCATCTATATCTATATATTACTAAAAGCTGAAGTGTAGCGTTTAATGCTATTGCTCTCACGTTGCGCCACATCAGCTGCCACGTCATTTTTTATAAAAAAAAAATATAATTTTTCCTTCAATTTTAAAATGGTTTTTACAATTTTCAACCCTATAAATCTCAGCCCTATAAATACAGCCCACTACTTATTTATTTACTTCCACTATCACTCTATAATAAATTTGTATAATTAATCCAACCTACCTCTTATTTATTTAGTTCCACTATCAAACCCAACCCAAAGTCTTTTCAGTTTAGCCTAAAGGAAAAAAGGAAAAAAAAACAAAGTGACCAAATAGAAAGGTGGAACTCTTTTTTGTGTGAGCCTTTTCAGCTTAAAGGGAAAAAAAAAAAAAAAAAAAAACGTTGAAGCCTTCTTGCGTGGGAAAATAGAGAGTTTGAAAGCTACGCACCTTCCTGCTCTACCGTTTCGCAATAACGATTGCCTATCTAATTTCCTTCCTTCTTTTATTCCTTTCCACACGGTGTATAAATATTAACAGAAGTTGCCTGCTTTGGTTGAGGTATCTCTATATCTCAATTCTTTTTTTTGGGTGCAAAACTTTTATGCTCTGTTTATATTAATATGAGACCCTTTTTTTTTTTTTTTTTTTTTTTTTTTTTTTTTTTTTTTTGGTGTGTGTGTTTGTGTTTATATTAGACAAACATCCTTGGCATGCTATTGATGTGTTTGTGAGATTGCCTGAATGTCGTTTCAATAGTGCTATAATTTTACAACCAAAAAAACTATTTTATTTTACCTTGGTTTATTTGGAAATATCTCAGGTCTCATTTTTTTAATGTGTTGTGGCTTATTGGAAGAATGTAAGACTCTGAAGTAGTGAAGTATAAGTGTTGGTGGCACGTCTCAAATCACATTCCAACGTATTTCAACATGTAAGACTCCATTTCTTGAATTAATTAGATTGTACTTCTCATTTATGTGTAGTTTTAGAATCAAAGCAAATTTTTTTTGGTGTTTCAATTTTTGTGGTAAGATTTCTGCATAATTTTTTTGCATAATCCTTGGCAGCCAAAAAAATTATTTTATTTTACCATTGTATACTACATCATTTAGATTGATATCGACTTCCCACAATTGATATTAGATCGTACTTCAATTTCATGATTGTATAACATGGATTGGGTTTTAGAATCAAAGCAAATTGTTTTTGGTGTTTCAATTTTTGCGGAAAGTTTTCTACATAATTCCGCATAATTTTACTACATAATCCTTGGCATGCCATCAATATGTTTGTGAGATTGTCTGAGTGTCGTTTCAAAAATAGAAGGAGTTGTTTATGTTGCTCATAATTGCTACCAAATGCCAATCTTCAAAACATGGTTATATACATAATACTTTTCAAAGGTTGATAGGAACTCTTTTTATTATTAGTTTTTTTTAAAGATGATTACAGAGTAATCTAATGTTTAATTTTATTTATTTATTTCCTTATGAATGATAAATAGGAAGTTACTAAGTTGTGTAACATAAAAAATAAACAAATAAATGAATGCAGTTACATCATGTGTCCGGTTGAGAAGATAGAGCCCGGTCCCAAATCATATGTTTTAATTCCACATCCTCCTTTTATGTATTTTAATATTAAGGGAACATCATCCTTATCATGTATACTTATAAAAAAAAAAAGTTGAGGTTTTAATATGTTTTTCAGGTTTAATTTTTGTTTCGCTTTTAAATATATTAGTGGACATATTGGAGAGTGGATTATGGTTTGGGGTTGTATGCAACGAGGACCAGTTCTACTTGCCAATGAAAGCAAGAAAGAATCAGAGTCATCAACAAAAAATCATAACGTGGAAATTCTAAGCGGGTTTGATGTCCTTAATTTTGTCATCATTGTCAATGTTTTTGGTGACTGTTTTGGTTGTTTGTGGTGATTTTTTTTTTTCATATAATTTGGTTTTTGTTTTAGTTTTTGATGTCCTTAATCCAATAGTTTTTATTTTTTTATTATATATATTTTTATATGGATGATCAAATTTATGATTTTTAGAGACTTTTCTGGGTTTTGCATATTGGATTATCTTCTCACAATTTTAATTGAGCATCTATTTGGGTGTTGAGGAAAAAAAAGTGAAGCAAAAGTAAATGGAAGCACAATCAATTGTGAAGGTGCTTTTTAGATACCTTTGTGAATTATGAATTTTGCTTTGTTAATTTTCCAATTGTGGATTACTTTGTAGGTTTTCGTAGGTATTCTTTTTAGAGAGATTTAACAAAGCAATGAACTATAGCTTTTTTTTTTTTTTTTTTTTTTTTTTTTTTTTTTTCTAATAAATGTATTTTTTATGTTATTTCTTCTAAGATGTTTCTATGGTATTCTATTCTATTTCACTTGTGTTGGTTATTTCAATCTAACATATTTGGGAACTCTCATACAATCATTCATTTTGGAAGAAAACTGTAATAACATCTTTTGTTGCAGATGCTTTCATTTTTTTTTTTCCATGTTTGTAGTTATACATCATTAAGCAAGGGTTACAGATGATTCTTTATTCATTGTTTATTTTTTTTCCTTATTTTTTTGTTGGTAGTAAGCTTAATTTAATTACTGCATTTGAAGGTTTTTTTTTTCTCCTTTGTCCTTTCTTATTATTATTATTATTATTATTTTTTCTCCAAAAGAATATACTACTATATATCTAGTATGTTAGTTGGAGAAGTTCAATATTATGTTATGCTTGGTTAAATGAGATTTTTACTTTTTTTTTGGGGTTTCAATTTTTATAACTTTTAGCTGTAAGTTCCTCAAGCCTCGAGTTTCTTAGGGATTTTGTGCACGATAAATCTCTCTCTTCCCCCTAAATTTTCTTTTTTTTTTTTTTTTTTTTTTTTTTTTTTTTTATAGAGTTTACCCAAAAAGTTATTTATTTATTTATTTTTTTTAAGTGAAAGAATTTTGATTTTGTAAATTTTTAAATTTTGAGCAAGTTATTGGGGTTTTAGTACATAAATTTTGCAGTTAGAATATTGTTTCAAATTCGGAGAATTTTGGGGAGTGTAATAGTGTGAAAATTTTATAAACTTTTGCTGTCTAGGAAGCCAACTTGAGTCTAACAAGAAAGCCATGAACAACGTAAGTCCAACATGAAGGCCATGAACATCCAGGTAGTTTGTTGGCATGTTTTTGTTTCAATTCTTTTCCTTCCACTGATATAGCTTTGTCGTTTGATTTGTTAGTTAAAATTGAAAAAACAAAATTTTCTTATTCTAGATGAAATTGTTTATGGGTTTTTATTCTATGTATAGTTTTCAATGTAACTAACATCAATTCAATACACAAACATGAAGGTGGAAATGAGAGTTCTTGATGCTCTTTTCTAAAGCTCTCTCTGATCTATTAATTTCCGTTGCTTACTATTTCAATGTTAAGGATTCACTGACAAACTTATTTTGTATTTGTATTATTGTTTTACTTGTGGGGAAAATTTGATGAGTTATCTATGTTTGTGATTTGTAGTTTGAATTGATTCGCTGGATGTGAATGGTGATGTGGGGGGACTTAGATGAAGATGATGAGCTACTTGTTTTCTATCTCAAGGTTTCTGTTTTTCCTTTATAATAAGCTGTAAATGCGTAGTAGTTTCTTTGAAATCTTATCTAGATTCTATTTATAGTCATAGGTTCAACATAATATATTCAAAGAAACTCCTACTAATTATTTTTTTCCTAAGTTATTGAATCAAACATGAATCCAAAATTTGTTTTAAATGGAAATAATTCAACTGATGATTATTGTAAAGTGGTGGGTTGTGCTAGTAGTATTAGGCTGCTTCCTGCTGCACTAGGCCCAAGTTTTTTGGATAAGGGAGTTGGGATCGGTCCAACTGCAACTCAATTTGGTCCAGTATGTGTGTAAACTATGCCTGGTTTGCCAAGAATGTGTTTGCGGCAGGCAGAGCTGTTTCAAGTAAGTTGTGGCAGACAGACATAATAACAAAACAAAAAAGATAAAATATCTGGCTACTTAGTAAGAAATGACCAAATGATCCCAAGGCACAATCACAGTAATAATAATTACTTTTACAAAAAAAGAAAAGAACAAAAGGGAGCAAATAGTAATATATATGGGTTAATCAGAAGATGAAGAAATCAACTTAAATTTGGTCCACAGGAGCAAAACCAGAGAGGAAAGAACGTTCCTTCTCAACGCAATTAATCTCTCAGGAAAATCCTACTGTGGAGATTAACTATCCTGAGGAAAATGGACCTGAATGGTTGATGTACAATGGCTCCTTTTGGTTTTTGACAGAGAGCAGGATTTCGTGAGGGAGAGAGGGAATCAATCTACCGGTGCATGCCTGCCATTCTATTTCTCTCTCTATTTTCTTTCTGGTTGTTTTCTTTCTTTCCCTCCCACTCGTTTCTTTAGGCTTCCTTGGCCCTTTTACTAACTCTGCATTCCCATGGGCTTTTACTAACTTCATTGGACTTCCCTGGCCCAATTACCTTATTCTCATCCTTGGGGTTCATGGGCCTGCCATTAACCCCTTACTTTCTTTGTTTGTATTACTTTGGACCTGCGGTGGCCCTTTCTCACTTTTCTACATCATAGACTGCCCATGGGTATGCTATTTCTCTCTTTCCGGGCTTCTTTAAGCCCACTTACCTCTTCAAGACTCATATGTTTATTTTATAGGCCTGTAATCCATTATTCCTGCCGCTTGGGCCTAATGGTTTTTCCATCTGTTTGCCAATTCTTTGCTGCCCTTGTCGTTGGGCTTTCTTCTTCCTACTTGGATTCTCACAAATGACCCTTAACAATTATTTACCTTTTTTTTTCTAGACTAGAGACGAATGTTTACATTGAATTGTGTACCTGATTATGCACTCCTACACATAGATAGCATGGAAGAAAACCATAAATTGGAGTTCTATGGAGTTCTTGAGAACTTGCCTCAAGTTATGATTAGGAGTTCTATGATGATTGTATGTAACTTATTATAAAACATGGTGGAAAAATTGAATCTAAAGGAAAGAGGAAACATATTGGTTGAGAGCAAGCGTCACAAATGTCTCAAAGGCTGTTAGCGCATGTGGACAAGTTTGGGGTTTGATGGTGCCATAGAAGTTTCAATGGAAGTCTTCTCTTAGTTGCTAAGCTGTCATCTATGTAAATTAGGCTACTTATTGAAAAAGAAAATTGTAAAGTAGGCCAGATATTGAAACGTCTTTTATATTATGCTTTCAGATACAATTTTTATTCAACTTTGATTTTGGTTTTTATTCCCTTTTAGATTTTATAGAGAAGTAGGAACACGGAATTTGTATTTTAATTTTGTGTGTTTTGTGTATGCATATCCACACTCCCGCACACAATATATACACTATCAACTTTTATAGTTGCATGGCTAGATAGTTTAGCAAATACCTGTTAGACTTAAATGGGGTTTTGCATTTTAATAAATCTAATGAATTCAAAGTGGAAATTTGTTAAATAGCACCGATTGTGTTTTCAACCAATTAAATTTTCAAGAAACATTTGATATTTTTTTAATGAATTAGTTTATATAACATGCCTCATTAAATAGATCAATCACCAAATATTTAGAAACAAATTATAAGTAGCATGTAACTTTGCAATAGGAACTAAAGATTAGACTTGCATATCTCTTTTCCAACTACAAAATGTACCAATAATGAGAAACACTATTTGAAAGGAGATTTAATTGGAAAATAATTGTGCTTACTGAAGGAGGAGTAAAGATTCATAAAATTAAAATTGTAAGTCTGGAATGGAGAGGTTATGATATGGACACCTGTTTATAAAATTTCCTCATCCTATTTATAATACTAATCTCTATCTTTAAACGAATAGATCTTTTTCTATTATTAATATTTATTTAAAAAGACTTGCAACAGCTTAATTACAGTCCTCTAAAGTTTTCACCTAGCATGACACTAACTTCAAATTTATAAAATCCTTTCTATCTAATTTTAAGTTAATTAAATTTTACTAACTTGGGAAGACGGTTGATCAGCTCCGGACTAACTACAAGGCCAATTATAGTTGTATCCTTTCCACATCTAATTCCAAGACAATAACTTCTATCATCATGAATCCTACAATATATTGTTTATACATATATAATGCAGCTTAAGTAGTAAAAGATGATTTGAAATAACCGGTGGATAACATGAACACCCTATCAATAATATGAGGACTATTTTAGCAAAGCATTTCATTTTACTATAAAAATTACCACGTGCAACGCACGGGTCAGCGACTAATTCACAAATAAAATGTGACAATTCTCATGAAATGCCTATCTGCTTGTCATTGTGAAACTCATTCACTGCTCTACCGAAACCCTCCCTACATTTCCTGTTTATACCTTCTTTTCTCAGTAGAAAGGGAAATTGCAAACTTTTTAAAGACATGAAATCTTCTTGAAGTGGATATTATAAAAGAGTATTAAAACATACGATGAGCCACTTATATTAATTCAAAATTGGCAATATATTTACAAGAAGTGTAGGGGATCAGTTAGGACCCCAACAACTCAGGTACATCACTTTTCTCAAAGACTCTTCAGATTGCTTCAGCTTGTCGTTTGTCACTTTACTAGATATAGCCGAAGAAGACTGAGCTGAGAGTTTCATGGCTTCATAGTAGGATCTGATATTGTTCTTGGCATTCTGTTGATGTGACCTTAGAGGATAGTTCCACCGGCAAATTCCTTGGTCTTTCAATGCCTCCACTGCACCAATGCTTGCTGCCACTACCCAAGAAGCTCTGCTTGATGCACACATAGTTCTTTCTTACTTTAAGTTGGAACTGAAACAAATGGGAATTGGGAAGTTGGATTTGACAGATGTAAAAGAGATTTTGGGCTTTGATGGTGTCCAAGGTAAGGAAGGGGCCCTATATATAAAGTGTGAAGATAGTGGCAACTAGCAAGTGAGAAGAAATGGAATGCAAAACTAGAGGCCATTTTGCTAACAGTTTGGCAGAAAACCCTTGTGTCTTCCAAAACCATTTACATTTGCTTAACCCATACGAGGACATTCAGAAGAGACAGAACCAATAAGAAACCAAATTATAGACGTGTGAGCGTGACTAAATGGATAAAGAAAAGATAGGTGGGGTTGATAGCATTTGTTTAATGCGCATCCCCAGTGGGTCTAATAGTATGCACACCAAAAAAATCATATCTTATCTTATTTCTTTGAGTCATGGTGGGTCCAAAGTAAGGAGAGTGGCAAATTTACTCAAGGGTGTGAAAATTATTGTGACGAATCTAATTTTTTTTTCAATCCAATCCGACCCGATACAGTGAATTGGTCTTTCATGAGTTGGTCTTTTCTTTTTTTTTTTTTTTTTTAAAAAAACCTCGTCTTAGTTCGAGTTCTAATTGACAAATTTTTAACCTATGCGTCCCAACCCAACCAACCCATGTTATTAATAGTTTGAAAATTATAGGTATTTTAAAAGTGTTAGCTTAATTTTTTAAGAATTTTTTTGAAGCAATTTTTAAAAATTTTTTTTTTTAGGATTTTGAAACCTAGATTAAATTTGTTTGTTTGATTCATTTTGTTGTTTGAGATAAACTGCTGAAATTGCAACCATCTATGTAAACTATGTAAATTTGTAAACCTAGGTCTAAATCAAGGAAATCAATACCGTACCGGAAATTGTACCGGTTGAGCTAGCGGTACGATATATTTCAGATACCGATCAATAACGGTGTACCATTTCGGGTTTACGGCTATTTTATATAATACTTTCATGTAAATAAGTCCTTCAAGATAATATATAAAGAATATCTGAAGTTCACAACTCATTAGATATAAAATCTTAGTGAGCAGTGAGCACGTCACTAATCACTAGCCCTTCAAGTCAAGTCTTAGACCTGGCTTCTTAAGTTTAAAAATAATTTAAACAAATGATGAGAAAAGACTTGTCTTTTAAATTTGAAAATAATTAAAACAAATAAAGAGACAACTCATACCCACTGTCACATTTCCCAAGCAATCTAAACCTGGTAAGTGATAATTTCTTCTAGTTTTTAATTAGCTTTTCTTCTTCCCAACATATGCTTCTCTGTCTTCAACTCATTCTTCTCATTTTTCAGTCTCAACGTATGCTTCTCAATCTCTATCTCCTTTTTCTCACTTTTCAGTCTCTACTACACTTCGTCTTCCCCAGTTTTTCAAACACAGAGTAAAGCAATAAATTATTTCTCTCTCACAGCTTCAGCCTTCACTTGCTCTACCTCTTTCTCTCCCTTTCTCACTTTTTCTCATCTTCTTCTTCCTTTTCTTTTTCTTTTTTCTTCTTGTTTGTACCAGTCCAAAACATCTTTATTGGCCGAAACAGCCGGATTTCGCCGATACGGCCGATATTTTTTTGGGTACGAAACAAGAGGTGTACCTGTATCGGTGCACTGACCAGTACGGTACGGAATTGACTTCCTTGGTCTAAATACTTGAATGAAAGCTCAATTTAAATTTTGCTTGATAAAATTGCACAAACCCAAGACCCTAATCAAGTTAATCATTACAGGTTGGATTGAGTTTGTTTGTTTGTTTTTTTTTTTGTTTTTTTTTTTGAGACAAAGATAGAAATTTTATTTGAAAAAATATGCAAAGAGTACATAAGAACCCTACAAACAAAACAGGGGAACCTTGACCTTTGACCCTCTGCTAATCGCAAAACAATTATGCAGGTCAACAAACTATTTCTGCATAGACCACACCATTACATCAGAACATTACATAGACAAACAGGGGTATTTGACCCTCTGCTAACAGCAGAACAATAATGTAGAATTATGCAAAAACAACTTCTGCAGAATTCAAAAACAATACATAGAAACCTATAAAACAAGCAGAGGAGTCAAACAACTATTACAACATTACAGGACCTACACTGCAGAAGCAACAAATATGCAGAAAAACAAAATAGTTTTTGCAGAAACAAATAATTAAGCAGAAAAATAACACTATGTAGAAACACATCAGATAAGCAAAAACTATCAAATCACATTCAATTGCTTGATTGAGCAGCTACCAAATGTTGATACTCCTGCAAAAAACCAAGTGCTCCATCAAGAATGGACTTGGGTTGAATTTGGATATGTTCAAAATTATATTTATTTCGAGCATTCCAAATTGCCCAAGCTGTCACCGTCCATCGTTCCAACTCCTGTTTAGAAAGTTTGTCCATCAACCACCTAAAAAGCATGAATATATCTTGAGCATCATTTGAACATTTTGAAGCTTTCCTCTGCAAAGGGCCCATACATTTTGTGCAACAGGACATTCCCAAAGCAAGTGGGTAGCGGACTCCAAGTGTTGGCAAGAGAATTCACATCTTGGATCAATGTTAATCTTCCAGCGATACAGATTATCCTGAGTCGGCAAAACATTTGAACATGCCTTCCATACAAACATTCTTACTTTAGGCGGTACATTTAAGCTCCACAACTTCCCCCAAATTTTACATTCTGCCATTAAACCAGAATGCTTAACTCGTTGCTGCTGCCCCATACGAAGTGCAACCTGATATGTTGTTTTAATAGAGAAGCTTTGAGACCTATTTTCCTTCCAAACTAGTTTATCTCGTGAGGACAGCCTTGACAGTGGCAGCTGTAGAATTTCCATGCGTGTCTTATGAGCAAAAAGATCAAACACCTTGTCCCTATCCCATTGTCCAGTGGCATAATGAATCAAGTCCTTCACCAAAAAATTAGGCTGAACTTCTCCCAAAAAAATTAGTTTATGTGTCAACCATTTATGAGTTGAAACATTAATATATGTTCCATCCCCAACCTGCCACTTTGAACCTTCCTTAATTAGATCTCTAGCTCCTAGAAGACTTCTCCACACATATGAAGGATTGCTGCCAACCTCTGCATCCATAAAGGAACAATTTGGAAAATATCTTGATTTATATACTCGATAGAATAGAGAATGAGTATTAGGAATCAACCTCCCAGCTTGTTTGGCTAACATAGCCATATTAATAGCTTGTATATCTCTAAACCCCATACCACCTCTATCCTTTCTAGTACAAAGTTTTTTCCAATTGATCTAATGAATTTTCTTTTCATCATTTGATTGACCCCACCAATATTTAACCACTATAGAATTAATGGTATCACATAAAGCCCTTGGGATTTTAAAAATACCCATAAAGTAGGTAGGAATGGCTTGAGCTACCGTTTTGATTAGGATCTCTCACCCCGCTTTAAAAATATATTTCTCCTTCCACCCCAGTACTCTATTAGTAATTTTTTCCCGTAGATCTTTAAAAGTATTTACCTTTGATTTTCCCCCAACCATTGGCAAACCAAGATATTTTCACATTCCTCCATAATTCTTTCACCCAACAAAGCTTGTATATCCTGTTTTACCTCCAATCTTGTGTTTTTGCTAAAAAAGATAGAAGCCTTCTGTCTATTAATAGCTTAGCCTAATGCCATCTCATAGCACTCAAGAAAATGCATTAGATGATGACATTCTTCCATAGTAGCTTGACAAAAAAATAAAGCTATCATCTGCAAAAAGCTATTTGTACATGATAAAATTCCATGAATGCTCTATGATGCCACTGCCTTCTGAATCAAAGATGAGAGTCCTTTTGCACATAAAAGGAACAAGTATGGGGATAGTGGATCTCCTTGCCTTATACCCCTAGAAGGGGTAACAAATCCCTTAGGCTCTCCATTAACAATCACAGAATAAGAAGTAGTAGTCACTGTTTCCATTGCTAATTGCACCCATTGAGCATCAATACCCAATTAAAGCATAATATGTCTTAAGAATTCCCATTCAACCCGATCATACACCTTTCTGATATCCAGTTTAATTTCCATCTACCCATCTTCCCTTTTCTTTTATTCCTCATCCTGTGTAATACTTCAAATGCTATAGTAATATTATCAGTTATTAACCAGTTAGGAACAAAAGCACTTTGTGAGTCTGATTTTACATTGGGCAAGATAAGTTTTAGCCGATTGGCTAAGACTTTTGAGACAATTCTAGATACAACATTGCCTAAACTGATAGGTCGATAGTCAAAGACATTTTTTGGATCATCCTTCTTGGGTATTAGTGTAATTCATCTTATGGAGCATATGACCTGAATTCAAAATAGACAACATTGCATCAATTACATCATTGCCTACAATGTGCTAATATTTTTGGAAAAAGAATGGAGACATACCATTTGGCCCGGGTGATTTGGATGGGTGCATGTGAAAAAGAGCTCGCTTTACCTTATCAAGTGTATATGGTTGAAGTAGTGTTTGGTTGATGAAAATACTTTGTGTTCTTATTCCTTGTAGGTAAACAAATTGATCTAGATCTCTACCTCCAAAATAATTCCTCCTGTAATAATAAAGCATTTATCTCATCCTTCACTTTTTGGATCACTTCAAGATTATCTGCATTATTCATCAATGTAAGATTCTCTAACTCCAATTTTTTCTCTTCTATCTTTATCTTCGAGTTTCCCAATTGTCTACTCCATCCCACCAAAGACACACAACACTTTTTAATTTTTTCAAATAATCTGTACATTGGGCTACCTGTGGTTATTGCACCATTCCAAGCTTCATGAATAATTCCCTCGCATTCTGGATGCGTTGCCCACTTTTCTTCAAATCTCTTGGGTATATTTTCCTGCGTGTCCGTTGTGTATCAACACTGGTTGTGAGCATTATTGAGTCATGGTCAGAATATGATGCTTAAAGGTGCATAACCTTGTTGTGTGGAAACAAAGCCTTCCATTCGATTATAGCACATGCTATATCTAGCCTCCCTTGAACAAAAGCTTCTCCTGGACATCCATTCCTCCATGTGAATATATTCCCATAGAAGCCAAGATCAACTAAGCCACAATGCAATAAAACAGTCCTGGATTTCTCCATTAATCGGTTTGGCTTTGGTATTCTCCCTTGTTTCTCAGCAGAGGTTAAAATCTCATTATAATCACCAATATGTAGCCATGGTAATGAACTTCTACAATGCAGATTTCTTAAATATCCCCAAGATTCATGTTACGATGTTCCTCCAGTTTGCCATAAAAGCTAGTAATTCTCCATGGTGAATTCGGATCAATCATAACATGTGCATCAATATGATTGAGGGAATATGTCTGAACATGTAGATCAACTTCTTGCTTCCATAACATGGCTAAACCACTGGCTCTCCGAATACATGGGACTGCAAGCATCAATTGATACTGTAGTTTAGCTTGAATTCTTCTCATCTCATCTACTATTTGTTTTGTTTCCATGAGAAACAAAATTTTGTGAGCTTTTTCCCTCACTAAATGAGAGAACAGTGACTGCACAGAGGTTCTCAAGCCCCCGACAGTTTTAGCTTAAGATATTCATTGTGCTTAGTGGAGCTGAATCTCAGCCTCCGCCGTTGTGCATGTTGAAGAATCATTCCAAACCTTTGCACGTTTCTTGTCTTCATTGGGTTCCAAATTTTTTCTACGCTTATTTCCCACCCCACTGGTAGCATGCTTCGTTTCTACCTTAGATGTAACCTTAGGATTTTTAATTTTTCTCCACTTATGTATTTGTGGCTTACCTTGTTGTTGTTTATCACGTGACAGGGAGTTTAATTCCAACTCATCAAGGGCTTCACTAGCAGGAGGCATATTTTCATCCAAACTCTGCTTCTCATACAAGATAGGTACACTAATCAGGCTATCTCCAATAATTTCGGGGTCCTTCTCTATCCCACTTTCACAATTTAAATCCATGGTATCACGGTTTAAAAAACTACCATCCGATGGATTAGGAAATTGGGCTTCAATCTTGCACATACACGTGAAAGCAGTAACATGTTGTTCAATATTCTCTATAACCGTTGCATGGTCATCAGTGTTATCTTGTGAGGTCCCTGGTTCTGAATTATGAGGTGGTTGTGGCGACGAATTGGTATATTGGTTGCCATCATTCTCCTCCATGTTTCTCCTTAGTGGGCTAGGTGGTCTGTTTCTATTATTATTAACATTCGGTTTACGATAACCTGCTCTTAGCCAATCACCATACGGACTATCTCTACCATCCCTGATCTTTTCCTTCATGCAAGCCTTTGATTCATGTCCTAAAAGTCCACAATTGAAGTAGAGCCCCAAAAGGCGTTCATACCGAAAGGCAACCCATACTCGATCCCCCTCTGGACTAATGACTAGTGCACCTCTCTGGATTGGTTTATCCAAAGGCATCTCAACCTGGATTCGGAGGAAACAGGCTTGGTCAAATGTTATGGCCTTGCAGTCAACAGCAACAACTCGACCAATTCCACTACCGATATCTTTACCCGTCTCTTCATTTATAAGATCGAAAGGAAGTCCCCATACTTGCACCCATATAGGAATGTGTAAGAAATTAACAGAGAAAGCCATCACCCCCTTTTCCCATCGCCGGAGTAGTAAGAGGTGGTTATCAAAACTCCATGGACCATTATTCATAACCCATACTAGTTGGCTTTCCAAAGAGAATTTGAACTGAATAAGCCCCTCTCCCACATCAGTAATCTTCAAGTGTTGACCAAATTTCAATACACCCCTTAAAAGATTTTTTGCCGCCTGAAGGTTGATGGGTTTTGCTGTGTTGAAACGACCAATGAGAATGAGAGACCATTCCTCAAGAATTCTCACGATGATCTGAATGGACAGTAATAGCCTCACCTTCTTCCTCCGTCAAATTAAACATTTGTAGACGTTCAACGAAATCCGAGTCCATGATGGACTTAGAAAAGACACAAGATTGTGAAGAACAATAAAGGGCGGTAACAAAGAAAAGAATAACTAGAGAAACAAAAGAACGAGACAAGAAGAGGGAATTCACAGTGAAAAGATAAACAAGAAAATTAGAAGGAATTAACAATGGACAAGAGCAAGAAAACTAGGAGCAATTTACAGTGGAAAGATAACTAGCAGAAATTAACCGTGAATTAACAGTGGACATTACAAGTAAGAAATGACAGAATAAACAAAGTAAACAGTGCGGAACCCCAAACCTAACCATATGGAAGTCTCATCATGGTGGGGTAAAGAAAACTACTAGGCAGTAGAGATAATCTCACCTTCAGTGAGAGGAAACGCTCCTAGCAAAAGGAGAGAAAATTTGGAAACATTTTTTGAATTGGTTTTGAAACTATGATGGTTAGAGCTAGATTGGGGATTTTCCAACCCAAGGTGGCAAGGATGGGTTGAAAAGTACTACAAACCCAACCAAATTTAACCCATACACAGCCCTATAGTGGTGTAGCTAAAAACATTTTTCATAAAGACCAAGCCATATCTCCACCAAAAAGTAATAAAATAAAATAAAAAATTCAAAGACTATTGATCATAATATATATATAGTCAAATTTATAAACTATAAACTATCTTTTAAATTATATTAATCACAATAAATAGTATGACCCAAGAGGGAACAGTCCCACCTTTTGGCTCATAATATCTTTTAACAATCCTTCCATAGCTTCACAAAATCCCCTTCAACGTTTCTTGCTTACACATTTCCCCCACGGTTACAGGCAAGGAAATTGCACTTCAAAGAAACATTTTGAACACGTACAAGAGATCTTCTAGAAACTGATATTCTAAATTTCTAAATAAAATTTATATGAATACTAAAAATACTCATACTGGTGTCCAAAATCAACCATGAGTAAAATGAAATTGGTAGGGATGAAAGAGAACAATTTGGGATGAACTAATTTATATTATCATTCAAAATTGGCAATATATTTACAAGAAGTGTAGGGGGGATCTAAGGACCCCAACAACTCAAGTACATGACTTTTCTCAAAGACTCTTCAGACTGCTTGAGCTTCTCATGATTCACTTTACTAGATATAGCCGAAGAAGACTGAACTGCAAGTTTCTTGGCCTGATAGTATGATCTGATATTGTTCTTGGCATGCTGTTGAAGTGACCTTAGAGGATAATTCCATCGGCAAATCCCTTGGTCTTTCAAGGCCTCCACCGCACCAATACTTGCTGCCACTATCAAAGAAGCTCTGTTTGTTGCACACATTCTTTTCTTTCTTGCTTTAAATTGGAACTGAAACAAATTGAAATTGAAATGTTAGGAAGATGTAAAAGAGATTTTTGGTTGTGTTTTGTGGTGTCCGATGTGAGGATGGGATCTTATATAACGTGTGAAGTGAGTGGGGAGATGAAATGGAGTGCAAAACTAAGATTGTTTTGCCAGCAGTTTCGGAGAAAGCCCTGGTATTTGGACTCCAAAACCATTTGCTTAGCTCATAGTCACTCAGAAGTGACAAAATAATAGAGTAGGAACCAACTAAGACACAAGTGGGACTAATGGATAAAGAAATAATAGGTGGGGTTGCTATTATTTGTTTTATTATGAAGAAGGCTTAAAGGGGCTTGCTTTCAAGTTTTAACCTTATCCCACCAATTCGATAAATTTCGATCTAATCGAATCCAACCCACACTTGGGTTAATTTTTCATGGGTAGAGTTTTTTGAGATAAAAGATAGGAATTGTATTGATATAACCAAACAGTATACAAACAAAAAGTATTACTCTGTTCCAACATAGACAGAACAGGGGATGGAAAAAACTATTACAAGGACACTAGACTCATCCGATGCTTGTGTGCTAAAGCCCAGCCAATCCGAGAGGTGTGGACGCTTAGTTTAAGAAAAACAGGAACAAAAACTTGAAAATATTTTCTTTTTAGAAAAATAGTTTGGCCTAAAATGAATTTACAATCGAAAAATATTTTCCGTCAAACCAAACACAACCCAAAAGAAAGAAAGAGTCAGTACTTCACTTGGTTGGATGTTGGAGATTAGAGAAAAGATAGAAGAAGAATAAGAAATTGTGGTTCAAGGTGTCAGCAGCTTAGCTTGAGCGGTTGAGCCATTGAGGCATGCACAGGTTGTAGCATGAGCAAGTTGTCGGTTAAGGTACAGAGAGAGAGAGAGAGAGAGAGACGACGACGACAATGCAACATAAACATAAGGTGAAGTCGAGGTGAAACAAAGGCGAAGGTAAGGCAAGAACACTAAGAGGAAAATGATATAACATCCTTTATTTCTAAACTCTCATAAAAGTTAAATGTTGAAGCTAAGCTAAAACATATGACCTAATATATTGCTAAGAGAGTGAATAATATTGTGGAAATGGGGCTCATTTATAGAGCCTAGTTAACCTAATAGTAAAATAATAATACCGGTACAACGAGGTAGTGCGATAGAGGGATTTGTTCCCTATTCACTGGGATCCCCCCTCCTTTTTTAATGGTTTCCTTTTTATTAAGAGTAGTTGATCTTCTTTAGATATTTGTCTCATCCCATCATTGGAGGAAGTGCTCAGTGAACTACTGGCTGTCTTGACATTATTTAAGTGTCATTCAACCGTTAATACAGATGATATTATGGGTGCAAGGCATTCTGCAATGCAAAGGTGATGGGTACTTAGGAAGTTTCCCACCCTCTCTCCACCCATATTGGCTACTGTTGCTTCCCTCAGTTCATGCTGCCTAGGAATGGCAATGGGTTGGGTTCAGGCCAGGTTTTTCCATACCCATACCCAACCCGCGGGCTAGGGCCTATGGCTTGGACCCGGCCCGTTTATTAAACGGATATTTTTACCAGGGCCCAAACCCGCCCAGTCAGGCCACTTTAGGGCCCAATCTTCAGCCCCTAACAGTGGCCCAATCAATTAAAAAAAATTGTTTTCCTAAGAAAAAAATCACAGCAGTGCAGCACAAACAACAAATCCAAATGAATCTCAAATCAAATCCACCATAACCATTCAAATTTCTTATTCACAGAAACCAAATACATTTGAAATCAAACTATTCACAGAAACCAAATGCATTTGAAATCAAAATCTAAAACAAGTACATGCAAGGAACATCAAATCTTAACAACAAAATCTAAATCCCTAAACCCAATAATCAAATAAAGAAAAAATGGAAGAAGAACATCAAAAACCATTGCTATAAATCACTGTGGTTGTTCATCTTCGTCTTCGACTCTTCGTTTTCGTCTTCGTCTTCGTGGGTGAGATCACAGAGGCTTTACGACAAGAATCTTAGATTTTCGTATTCGTCTTCTTCGGCAAAGAAAGTGAGACCGAGAGGCTGAGAGCATGAGAGAGGTATGGCTGACAGTTGGTGGCTGACGACATAAGACATGAGAGGAGAGTGAGTGAGAGTGGGAGAGGAGAGTGAGTTGAAGAGAAAGAGATGAGAAGCGGCTGAAGTCTGAAGAGATTGTGAGGGTAAGGTATTTTAGGGTTTTAACAATATATATATAAGAGGATATTTTAGTAACTATATATATATATATATTTAATCGGGTCCGGGTTTGGGCCGGGTTTTTGTAAAACCAAGACCCGACTCGGGCCCGCTTCGGGTTTTTTTTTAAACCCAAACCCGACCCTATTTTTAATCGGACCAGGTACAACCTGGTCCATTAGGGTCAAACCGGGCCGGGCACTCGTGGGTCGGGTAGAAATTGCCATCCCTAATGCTGCCAGCCAAGGGCGGGTCCCTCTCGTTCACCTTAGGAGGTCCACATTTGAGGCACTTCCTCAGGCTGTTATGGGCCCTTGTCCAAGCCCCTCTTCATATCTCCCATCCTAAGGCCTATCTGTTGGGCTCGTATGCTCCTTAGATGCAACCCAATAGAGGTGCTATTCTTAGATCCCCCCCCCCCCCCCCCCCCAGGTGTTGATGTGCTACCTAACTCCATCCAAAGGATGGTTTAGTACTTGTTTTTCTCCTATATGAGTAACATGACTTTATAATTGTGTAATATTATTTATTATATTTTTTTATGTTGTAGTAAATTCTCAATTAAAATATTTAAATCAATGGTTTAGTAAACATGTGGTAGAATTGCTTAATTGCTTATTCTTAACTTTGAATTCTAGAGAGGCACATGAATCTTATTAGAATTGATTTTTTTTTTTTTTTTTTTTTGTCAGTTAACAAGTTTTATTTGCAAGAGTTCATAAATTATGAAAAAAAACTAGAGTTGAAAATAAAACTTCACCATTATGAGCATAGTGTAGTTCGACATCTGCAATTCAAAAAAAAAAAAAAAAATTAAGTACTTTTTAAATCATGCCAATAGCTACTAGTGAATCAAAAATCAATAAATTATTAATATATTTTCAAAGTGGTTGTATTAGTACCTACTCTCCCAATTTCTATTGCAAATATGGAAAGAACATTTTCACTTATGAATGTTAGGGTCATATTTTCAATGTATTTGGCAAATTCTTTGACAAAACGCACTTTACTTGTAATTTGGTAGATCTAAGTTGAATTTAACATATCAAGAAATCTATTGTTCAAACATATCAAGTGGTATCATTAAAGACATAAAGTTTGATCCAAGAAATAAGTGAAAAAAATGTGTTTCATTCATAGTTTTAAAAAAGGGACTAGATCGACCAATTCAACTGAGAATAGAACAGTAATCCGGTTTGGTTATGCTTAAAAACTGAAAATGTAAGAAAAATCGGATTTAACCGGTAACCATCAGTTCAACTGGGAAAACTGGAAATCGGAATGGTTGAATCGATTTTGTAAAATTGATGAAAGAGATCTGAAATGGAGTTTTATTTTGCAGAAAAATCTTATTTTTTCTTAGATCAACCGGTCTAAGTGGGTAAGGACAGATTTTTTACTAAAAATATCTTCTTTTTTCTCAGATCTGCTAGGCTTGAAAGAGTGAGAAAATTATTGAATGCTCATGCTTGGTGTTGAAACCAACGTCTTGGACTAGTATGAGGTATCCACAACTCTTCAGTGAGACAAAATGAGAGGATCTGATGGAGATCTAACTTCCACAAAGAGAGAGAGAGAGAGAGAGAGAGAGAGAGAGAGAGAGAGAGAGAGAGGGGGGGGGGGATGGATGGAGGTACTAGAGGTCAAAACACTGAGAATTGAAAAAATAAAAGTTCCTGACAGTAAAAAAAAATCATTAAAGAAGGTTATAGGTGTGTGGCTAGGAGTGAGATGGTGGGAAAGTGGATTGGTCATAATAAATGGTAAGTTAGTGAGTTATCTAGTCACCTGACTTTGGGGGGTTTTTTTTAATTTCTATTTTAATAGATAAATAGTTAAAGTTAGACTATTATTTATAAAAATAAATATATGAAACCTTAATAGTAGATTATTCCCTTTTTGTCAATAATTACTGACTAGAAAAAAAAAAAAAAGGAAGTATGCAAAAAAAGAAAAAAAAATTATATTCTATATTTTCTTAAAATAAGTTATTAAAATTCAAAATTCATAAAAAAAATTATTTAAATATTTAAATTATATTAATTATGACATCATCAATTTGACCATCGATTTGACCCCGGTCAGACCATAAAATCGATAATCAGTCCCTTTTTCCGATTCTTTGTCTGTTCCAGTTTTTAAAACTATGGTTTCATTAAAGCTTGACACTAACTGCTATCGAAGATTAATGAAGAAGCTCAACACAAGCTCATTTATCAAGAATTATGATTTCATAATTCTCAGATCTAAAATTCAGCCCATGATGACTTAAATGATTAGGGTTTCTCTCTCTACAACCCTAGTCATATATAAGACTTATTTTAAAAGTCATCAAGTAAGGAAACAATGACCTAGAACTCATATACTCTGTGTGAAGTTACAGCATTTGTATGCCTTGGGGTTTTGTAACCAAGTGCTTCTTGGTCTTCATCGTTTATGAAGTACAAAACTTTGCAGCCAACAATAATCAATCAAGTTGCGGGAGTCAGTCACGTACGAGGATCCATGCAAGGGAGTTAGTCACAGATTGGAGATTTGTGCAAAGCAAAGACATCTGTTACATAATCAAGTTCAATTGGGTATTCAAGCAAACATTCAACTGTAGATTGATACTTTGGGATAGGCCAGGGTTAGGGGTATGCATGGGTCGGGTCGGGTTGGGTTAGGTTAAGGGAATTTTTTGACCTAACCCACCATGGTGGGTTAAAAAAAAAATCCAAACCATCACAGGGGTTCAACCTAACCTAACCTAACCCACATGGATCGAGTTGGGTTGGGTTGAACCCATGGGTTGGACAATTTTTATTATTATTACTATTATTATTAATTGAGTAAAAAAATATATCTCATTTGCATCTGAGTTGATAAACAAAATATACATAAACTAGTATTCTAACTTAGTTATAAACAAAATATATCCAACTAAGTTGATAAACAAAATATACATGAACTAGTATCTCAACTCAGTTATAAACAAATAAGAGTGGAGTGAGAGAGTGGGAATGGGAGGCAGTAGAGAGAGAAATAAGATTGTTAGAGATTGCGAAGTAATTGAGTTTTATATAGGAAGAGTTGAATAAGGGAAAAAATTAAATAAAAAAATTATTAATTATACAATATAGTTATATATATATATATATATATTAAATATAAATAATTTAAAATTTAAATATATAGGTGAGTTGGGTCGGGTTAGGCGGGTTGTGATTGTTATGATCCAAACCTAACCTAGCCCACTATTAAAAAAAAAATCATAACCCAACCCAACCCATTCACCCCTAATAACCGACCCAATCCAGCGAGTTAGGTTGGGTCGAGTCGATTGTGGTGGGTTGGATGCACAACCCTAGTCAAGGTAATGGTAAAATTCCTCATACTTGTAACCACTTGATTTAGGGGTGTCCAGACCCGACCCACACTTGCTGGACCGACCAAACCGCCTGATCTTCACCCGATTTTAGCCCGAACCGACGCACCTGTGGGTCGGTAACGGGTTTCTGCGCCCAAGACCCAACGCCGGCGGGTCGAGTGGCAGGTTTACTTCTCCAAAACCCGAGCCCCCCGACCCGACCGATGTTATATACAAATCCAGCCAACTCCAGCAAGATCAAGCTTAAATTTGAGGAGATCTGGCGAGAACTCGATAGGATTTGATAAGATCGAGCTTAGATTCGAGGAGATCTGACCAAATCCCAGCAATTTTCAGTGAAAAAAATGTAGAATCCAGCGAGAAAATGCAAAATCCGGCGAATATTTCCAAAACTCGATGAATTTTTCCAGATTCCGGTGAGTTTTCCCAGATTTCAACACGCTTTTTTTTTCCTTCAGATTTTGATGCTTTCTTAATTCTGGCGACCCATTTGGCCTGAACGACGCTCACCCTCATCTGAAATCGACTCGACCAATTTTTCTGGCTGTCAATTTCGGGTTCCTTCGACCTCCACCCGACGTCGACATGTCGAGTTTGAGTTGGGTCCAAAACCGACCCGACCCGACCTGTGGACAGTTCTAGCTTGATTATTGATTAGTGGATTATTGGAAATGGTGACCTTAAATTCACCAGGTGGGGTTTTTGCTTTGCAAGTGGTTTTCTCCATTTATCAACAAATCACTGAGTTATTTATTTTTCACTGCATATTAATTATTTCGTGATTTGTTGATACCTCCACGATTTGCATGTAATTTGACCTAATTAATCAACTTAAATAGTTAAATTAATTAACCAGGGTCAATCTTTTTTAACTCAACAATGAATATTATCAAAACTAACTTTTTCAACAAAATGAAAGACAATATTTTAACAAACTCATTGATTCTGTACATCAAAAGAGAAATTGCAAAATTTAGTACAAGGTTAATCAAATATGATTTTGAGAATTTAAAAGGTCTTCCAATTCCAATTTAATATATCAGAATTATTCAAATTTAAAATGTATTAAGAAACAATTATTCGCATTTTTATTTTGTTTATATTTTATTAATACTAAATAGATATATGATATTATCTTTATTTTTTATGTATTAATTTAGTTTTGAATCTTAATAAATAATTTTTGTTCTTGTTTTGACCCGCTTAAAAGAAAATTTTCTAATTCCATCAATAGGATGGCCCCCAATTTTTTTAAAAAAATAATTCCTTCCTCAATTAAAAGAATAAAAATAAAAATAGGCATAAATGCACTTTTAGTCCCTACATTTTGAGTTTTTTCCATTTTGGTCCCTACATTTTCATTTTACCACTTTTAGTCCTTAAACCAATTAACGCGTGACATTTAAGTTCTTACCATCACCCAACTAACAGAAAATGCTGACGTGACTGACAGCACAATAAAATAATAATTAAAAAAAATCTATTTTAGCATTAAAAAATTGCCACGTCAGAATTTAAATTAAAAAAAATTAATTTATTAATTTTAACTAAATGAAAAAAATTAAAAACAAAAAATCAAGCCCAATACAAATCAAAACACCACAATCCCAGATCACAACTCTCTGAAACTCTCCTGTCTCAACTCAACGGTGCTTGTGGGTTTCTTTTTCATTTTTGTTTTCTTCTTTCTTTTTCTTTTTCTTCCCCAGATCGGTCTCTCAGTTTCTCCGCCTCCATTCTTTCCTTTTCTTCTTTCTTTCTTCTTCTTTTTCTTCTTTCTCCCTCTATCTTGGTGCTTAGCCTTCTTGAACTCTCTTTATCTCTTGATTTTGCTCAAACCCAAACCCAAACCCATATGCCTCAAGCTCCACTCTCAAATCAATGGGTCTCTCTCTTTGGCTTTTTTTTTTTTTTTTTTTTTTTTGTGGGTTTTTGTGCATATGGTGTTGCCGACTTGTCGTGGTGAGGTGGAGGGCGTGGGTTTGTGGGGATCGGCATGGTGGAGGTCTGAGTTTGTGGATCGGCGTGGTGGAGGGTGTGGGTTTGTGGTGATCGGCGTCTATGGTGGAGTTTTGGTGATGGCACAGATCAGAGTTTGGGTCGGTCGGTGATGGGTTGCATGATTGGTCGGTGGCTGGATTGAAGTTTGGTGGTGGGTTTCAGTGGCTGAGATTGGACTTTGGTGGTGGGTTTCGGTGATGGCACAAATCGAAGTTTGGCGGTGGGATTCGTTCACAGATTGGAGTTTGGTGATGGGTTTCGTTCTCAGATCAAAGAGGAATGGCGCTTGGACTAGTTGAGTTTTATTTTTTTTTTAATCAGATTTGGGTGGGTAGTTTACTCCGATGGGTTTGTGTGGGTAGTGGATGGGTTTATTGTTTTGGAATTGTAGTGGATAGTTGATGGTGTTGTGGCAGATTCCGGTGGATTTGTGGTAGTGATTTGAGGGCAGTCACGGGTCAGGAAAGAAAATTCTGTGTTTAGGTTTGTGTTCTTGAGTTCTTTGATCTGGGTTGGAGTTCTTGTTTTCATCATGTTCTTCCCGAGTTTTTTTTTTTTTTTTTTTTAATTTTTTTCATTTAGCTAAAATTAATAAATTAATTTTTTTTAATTTAGATGTTGATGTGGCAATTTTTTAATGCTAAAATAGATTTTTTAATTATTATTTTACTATACTGTCAATCATGTCAGTATTTTCTGTTAGTTGGATGATGGTAAGGACTTAAAGATCACGCGTTAATTGGTTTAGAGACTAAAAATGGTAAAATGAAAATCTAAGGACCAAAATGAAAAAAAAAAAGTCAAAATATATGGACTAAAAGTGCATTTACGCCATAAAAATTTTATACTCTGCCTTTGGCCCCAAAATTTTATGACCTCCTTTCTTTAAAAAAAATCTGTTGAATTCTCTAAATTCTTTTAATATTCAATAGGTTCTAATCTTGAAGAAGGCAAATACAAAATACCCATGTACTAATAGATAAACCCACCCCAGCAACAAATTCTGGCTCCTTACTGATGACGCACAAGGTGGCAATTTTCATAAAATTAATGCTTATCTGTTTCCTGTCATTGTAGAACTCATCCAAAACTCTACAGAAACCTCCCTTCACATTTTCTGATTGCAATTTATTTTCACCGGTAGAAATCAAAGAAAGATATTTTTTGGACAAAAAATCAAAGAAATATTTTAATCACGTTTCATGAAACAGATACTTTAAAATGGCTAAATAAAAATCATTTGAATCTTTCTCAGTTCAGCTTTATCCTGTTCAAATTCGACCCAATTCAATTCATTCTATAACCCAAACTTCAATTTAAAAACACAGAGAGGAACATGTCACAAATACAAAAATTATAGCAATTCTTGGCAAAAATTACCACAAAAGTTTAATACTACAAAAGTTCCAACTGGTGTACAAAATTGAAATGAAATTAGTAGGGATAAGGATAACGGACAAAAATTTGGGATGAAGCAATTTATATTGATTCAAAACTTGGCCATATATTTACAAGAAGTGTAGGGGGGATCAGTTAGGACCCCAACAACTCAAATACATGACTTTTCTCAAAGACTCTTCACTCTGCTTTAGCTTCTCGTTGTTCACTTTACTAGATATAGCCGAGGAAGACTGAGCTGAGAGTTTCTTGGCTTGATAGTATGATCTGATATTGTTCTTCGCATGCTGGTGAAGTGACCTTAGAGGATAGTTCCATCTGCAAACACCTTGGTCTTTCAAGGCCTCAACTGCACCAATACTAGCTGCCACCATCCACGAAGCTTTACTTGTTGCACTCATACTGCTTTCTTGCTCTAAATTGGATCTGAAATAAATGGGAATTTGGAAGTTCGGAAGATGTAAAATAGACTTTGGATTTCGAATTCTGATGCTGCCCAATGTAAGGAAATGGATCTTATATAATGTGTGAAGATGGTGGCCGGTGAGAAGATTTTGGGAGCAAAACTATAGGCAGTTTTGCCAGCAGTTTGGGAGAAAACCCTGGTATTTGGACTCCAAAACCATTTGCTCAGCTCATACGGTCACTCAGAATAGACAAAATAATAGAGAAAAGGAACCAACTTAGACAAGTGGGTATGACTAAATGGATAAAGAAATGATAGGTGGGGTTACTATTATTTGTTTTATTATGAAGCAGACTCAAGGGGCTTGCTTTCAAGTTTTACTTTTAACCTTTAACCCACCTATTCGATCTAATCGAATCCAACCTACAGTCGGGTTAATTTTTCATGGGTTGAGTTGAATTGGTAGTAAATCTTTGAATAAATTGTAAATTACAACCTTAAAGTTTAAAGTTTAGGGTGTAAAATCTAATCAACCCAAAATTTTAAGGGTGTAATTTATAATTAACCTTAAATCTTTTGAAGCTTGAGTTTAGGTTGGCAGAATTTTATCCAAAGTAATCTGAAGGGACCCAAACCATATTATTAATAGTTTAAATATTATATGCTTTTTAAATTTATGGGTAAAATATTATTTTAGTTCCTTAACTTTACTAAAATTCATTTGTCGTCCCTAAACTTTAACAAATTTTTTTTTTCCTTAACAATAGAAAAGTTTGTTTTCATTTCTAAACTATTGAAAATAATTTACTTTCGTCCTTAAACTTAAAAAAATAAAATAAAATAAATTCATCCCTAAAATATTGAAAAAATATATATTTTTTTTTCATCCCTACTTTTGTCTCTAAACTATTGAAAAAAACTGTTTACAAAGTTTAAGGATGACAATAGAACTTTTCAAAATTTAGGAATGAAAAACAAATTTTTGGTAAAATTTAAAGACCAAAATATTATTTTACCCTAAATTTGTTGTACTTTACTTTAGGGTTGTTTAAATTTGTAGTTTTCATTTACTTTGGTATTTTGAAATTAGTAGTTGAATGAAAGCCACTCTTCTATTTTAGTGTGCCTTTGCATTGATTATTTTTTCAAACATATTTTTGCTACTATTCATAGGTTCCACTGCATTTTTTGGTATGATTCATGGGTCCTACTGAAATATTTCAGCTAATTTTTACCTTTATTCACAATACTTTTAGCAAAAAGTTTTCAATTTCAGCTAAATAAGTTGTTCCCAAACGGACATTTATTAGGCCTAAGAAAAATATCACAATTAAAAATCACACAACCTAACCTGATCACTACATGTTGTGTAGGGTTGGGGATTTACAAACTCAAAGAGTTTCGATTAGGTTGAAAAGTACCATTAATCCAATGCCCATAGGATCAATGCACACCCATAATGTAAGAGAGGATATATTATGAGACCACCCTTTAATTAAGGCCATGCTTTGCTTTTTTGTTAGTAATAAAGGGAGGTCTTGGAACATATAGATGCATGGCTTTTAAAAAAACAAATTGATTCCATCATTGTAATTGAAAATTTTTAATCCTTATTATAAAAAATGTTCAACATTTTGCTAGGAAAAAAGTTAGTGAAACCTAGTATAAACTATAAAATCTAGAGGTCAATTTTAATGTTGTGATAGTAAAAGCTTGTGTCAAATATCTCTATTCCTTGGGTCTATTTAAGTTAACTATTTGTAAAAGCACATCTTTTATAATAATAATAATAATAATAATAATAATAATAATAATAATAATAAAAGCAATGTTACATTTTGCATTTTGCATTTTTGGAAATGTGATTTTTAATATTACATATAATTGTTTATTTAAACTTTAAACTCATGAAAATGTGGTATTTTTGTCAAATGAGTATTTGGAGAATGCTTGTCTAAAACCATTCTTTCAGGTGCAAATTACCAAAAAGGACTTACAACACCAATATTAGGTCGTAACCAATCTAAGACTAAATATTGATTTTCTATCGTTTGTCTCAAAAAAAGACTAAGTATTGATTTTAAATAATTAAAATTAAAAAGGCTATACAGGGAGGGTGAAGACACCAAACCTCCTTGTAAAGTATTTGAGAATTTTGACTACACAATTAAGAGGGAAAAAAAAAAAGAATTGTTTGGTACTTGTTTTTCTCCCATGAGTAAGATGATTTTATAATTTTGTATTATTATAGTAAATTCTCAATTACAAGATTTAAATCATCAGTTTAGTAAACATATTAGTGAAATTGCTTATTCTTAACTCAACTTTGAATTCTCAAAAGGCACATGAATCTTAGTAGAGTTGATAATATTTTTTTTACAGTTAACAACTTTTATTTGCAAGAATTCACAAATTATTAAAAAAAAAAAAAAAAAAAAAAAAAAAAAAAAAAAAAAACTAGTGTTGAAAATGAAACTTCACCATGTAATTCAACATTTGCACTTCAAAAAATATTTGTTAAATACTTTTTATTCATGCCATTGCCAATGGCTGTTATGAAATTGAAAATCAATAAATTATCAATATATTTTCAAAGTGGTTGTACTAGTACTCACTCTTCCAATTTCTATTACAAATATGGAACAAACATTTCACTAATGAATATTATCAAAACCAAAATTTTCAATAAAATGGAAGACGATATTTTCAAGAACTGGTTGATTTTGTATATCAAATAAGAAGCTATTGCAAATTTTAGTACAAAGTTAATCATATATGATTTTGAGAATTTAAAAGAATTTCCAGTTTCAATTTAATATATCAGAAATAATGATCAGTAAGAAATTTCTTAAGAAACAATTATTTATGTTTTTATTTTTTTTATATTTCGTCAATACTAAATAGATAATTTCGTCTTGAATTTTAATGTATTTCTTAAAGATAAATTTCTAGTTCCATCCTAAAATGCCCCCCCCCCCCCCCCCCCGGCCCCCACCCCACTTTTTTTAAATGATTTTTTTTCCTTAAGTAGAAAAAATTAAAAGTTTTATGTTCTGGCCTTTGGCCCCCAAATTTTACGAGCTCCTTTCTTTCAAAACGGAAAATGTGTTGAATTTTCTAAATTATACTAATATTCAATAGGTTCTAACCTTCAAGAAAGCAAATGCAATACCCTTGTATTAATATCTAACCCTCCTAAGCAACAAATTCTGGCTCCGTCCTTACGGTTGACGAACAAGGTAGCAATTTTCATAAAATGCTTATCTGCTTCTTGTCATTGTAGAACTCATCCAAAACTCTACCAAACTAGACATAGCAAAACAAGTCAGAATTTCTTGGCCCGGTCCAACTCGACCCGACCTGAACCATTTTAAAAAAAATTGGAAAAAAAATATAATAAAATTAAGACAATATTGGTTTAATTGTGAGTTTTAAGGAAACAATTGAGACCTTTACATAATTGCATGCAAATGAATTGAAAGATGAATGGTTGAGACATTTTGTAATGAGTAAAGATTTTTAAATATCAAATAACAAAGTACATGCCAAGATAATTTGGTCACAATAGAGTTAAAAACATATATTTAAAATTATAGACATGTATGAGAAACATTCATAATTGTGAAAAGAGTGAGGCCAACGTATCAATGAAATTAACATAAATTATGAATGCTTAGGTCTATTTTTTTAACAATTCATGTCCAAAATAAATGGTTTTTCAAAATAAATTATGATATTTTCAAGAGTGTGTGTTGCTTAACAATGACATGATATTCATAAAAGAGACAATGTATAAATAAGTAAACAAACTTTAATGTATATTCTCAAATTGAAAGAGGGTGTCAACCACAATTGATAATAGATTATAAAATTAGTTTTCCAGATCATAAATTTCATATATATTTTTATTCCTTGTCAAATTAGTTATCCAATAAGACATTTATAATTTTTTTTTTTAATGTTTTGGGATGTTGACATTGTGTAGAAATGAAACTTGTGTATTTGTTTTACTTATCCTTTGTGCTATTTTGTTTTGGTTAGTAATGTTGGGATTGGTATAATTTTAAAATTATTGAACAAGTATTAAGTGAGAAATTCAAAGTAATGCATTTTACATTAAGTAATTTGCTGCGTGCCTTTCCAAATGGCAAATACATATTGTTTTCTTATAAAAAAAATCATGTGAAAAATACGAGTCAATCCAATTGACCCAACGCATTTTCTAACCCGCATAAAATAACTCATTTTAACCTACAACCCATTTATCCGCAACCCGACCCGCCCATTTGCCACATCTAACCGAAACCCCCCTTTACATTTTCTAATTGTAACTTATTTTCTCCAATAGAAAGGGAAATTGCACTTCAAAGAAAGATTTTAATCATGTTCCTTGAAACAATTACTCTAAGAACATTCATATTGGTAGAGCCATAAATTTAGCAATATGGCTTCACAAAAAGTTACTTTATCAATTTTACCTTCTTACTTTACAATTCATCCAACATCAATAAATCTATATTTTTAACTATTTGATTAAAATAATATAAAAAAAATTCATTAAAAAGCAACGTAAACACAACTAAAAAGGATTTTTTAATTAAAAAGTAAAACACAACAATTTAATATTTTATTTTATTTTATTATTTGCATATGAGCTGCCGTGCACAACTAATTTTAGCTGTGTACAGTAGCTATGAAGCCAAAAAAAAATATAAATTTGGCTCTACCAATATAACTTTTTAACACCACCAATCCTAGTGCCCCTGATAAATAAAAATCATTTGAATATTTCTTAGTTCTGCTTTATCCTGTTCAAATTCGGCCAAATATAACATCAAAAAATAATAATAAAAATCCTCCAAATTCAATTCATTCTATAACCCAAACATGCCTATATAAAAGAAGATAAGAATCAAAGAGGAACATGTCACAAAAGAAGAATACTCTAAAAAACTAAACGCTCTCTCCCAAGTAGGAGTCTTTTCTCTCGAAATTTCTCGAGCACTCTCTCTACCTAGATAGTAGATATCCTTTCTCTGGCAAATGTTAGCTTCTCTTTTCTAATCTCAACTGAAGGTAATCGTCCTAGGAAGTCAATCGGCCATGGAGGAAGATCTAATTGAAGAACTCAAGCACATGAAGCTAACAAAAGAAGAAGAAACAAAGATTGTGGTATCAGGGGAAGGCAGAAGGGAGCTGATCGAAGAGTGCAAATTGAGTTTGGTAGGAAGATTACTGTTGGACAGAAAGCAAAATCAGAGAGCTTTGAAGAGCATGCTGCGATCGGCATGGAAAACAAGGTCAGATTTGAGGATTGTGGATGTAGGGAATGATACTTACCAGTTCAAATTTTCAAGCGAATATCAGATGAGATGGGTTGAGACTAATGGTCCATGGAATTTTGAGAACAATCTCTTGCTTCTCAAAAGGTGGGAAAAGGGGATGACAGCAAATAACATGTCCTTTACCCATTCCCCATTTTGGCTACAAATTTGGGGCTTGCCATTCAATATGATGTCAAAAAAAATTGGAAGGACATTGGCAATAGCATCGGAATTTTTATGGCTACGGATTCGAAATTAGGGTCTTCAAATCAAGCGAAATTCATGAGGATCCGTGTGAACATCCCGCTGGATAAGCCACTAAGGCAGTGCGGTGTTATGGCTAGCCCGGAAGGGGAGAAATTTCAAGTCTATTTCAGCTATGAGAGACTCCCTGTATTTTGTTTTCTCTGTGGAGTAATGGGACATGATGATCGGCGTTGTACGTGCTTGGAAAGGCAAACGGAAGAACTTCCTCAGTATGATGATTGGTTGAGAGCTTAGGGAGGAAGTAAGATGGGCAGTCAAAAGAAGGATCAAACGAAGACAATGGTAACACAAAGCATAATTCAAAATCTGGCGGCAATGGGACAAAATGCATCATCGGAGAGGGCAGGAAAGGGAGAACAAGATGCAGTAAGGAGGAGCCAGGAGACAAGCAGGAATCTCGAGAAGCAAAAGGTCAGTAGAAGCTTTGCTAGTATGTTAGATAGTGATAGTGATTTGTCAAATTCTTTATTTCAAATTCAAATTCAAAATAGCCAAACTGGAGAAATAAAAGTAGGAAGGGTGGGCCTAGGAAAAGAAAAAGCAGGTAAACAAATCTCTGGGCCAAACGGAAGTATTGACCAAGAGCAGTCAATGAGCAGTAATATTTGGGAACCATCAGTGGGCCAAGAGTACATAAAAACTGCAGAAACTGAGGAAGTAACTAGCCCAATAAAAGCCCAAAAAGATCCAGTTGGAGAACAGAGCAATAATAAAGAGATAGAAAAAGCCCAAGGTAAAAAAGAAAGGTGGAAGAAGCTAGCCCGGGGTCAGACAGTAAGCAATGAAACAATAATGGAATTCAATGATAGTACAGTGGGGATAAAGCGTAGTATCTGGGCAGAGGAAGAAAAGGAGGAAGGCATGTAGAAGAGGGCACATGTAGGTGAGTTAATTTCTCTTAACTTAACGCCGGTGGCTGCTAGGCAGCACCGTTGAAAGCCATGAAATCCTTAAGCTGGAACTGCCGGGGAATTGGGAATCCCCGGATAGTTCGAGTGTTACACGATTTAGTGCAACAATAGAATCCCAAAATTGTCTTCCTTATGGAGACAAAAGCAGGTGTTAGAAGGATGACAAAAGTAAAAGAAAGGATTGGTTTCCCAAGTGGTTTAGTTGTCCCTAGTGAAGGTAAAAGTGGTGGAATTGCCCTGTTATGGATCAGAGATATGGAGGTTGAAATTAAAAGCTTTTCGAGATTCCATATTGATGCGATTGTAACTGATCATTCCTTGGACCTCAAATGGAGACTTACGGGGTTTTATGGGAATCCTAATACAAACTTAAGAAGAAAGTCCTGGAATCTCCTTAGAATGTTGAATTCTCAATACCAGATGCCATGGATGTGTATGGGAGATTATAATGAAATCCTATCAGCAACTGAGAAATGTGGAGGAACAGAAAGATCTCAAAACCATATGGAGAGCTTCAGAAATGTAATTAATGAATATGGTTTTCAAGATATGGGGTATGTGGGACCTAGTTTCACTTGGTGCAATCAAAGATCTGATGGAGAGAGAATTCGTCTTAGATTGGATAAGGTGTTGGCTACAGCTAATTGGATGGAGCTATATTGTACTTCAAAGGTATTCCACATAGTGGAATCAACTTCGGACCACTGTGCTCTCTTACTAACTGACAAACAAGCCTCACCCAACCGTGGAAAGAGACAATTCCATTTTGAGGCAGCTTGGATCAGATATGAAAAATGTAGAGAAATCATTCAAGAGGTATGGAAGAACCGTTTTGGGCTGCAATCTTCAAGTGGGCTAGTAGAAGGTTTAAAAGACTGTGCAACTAGATTAGCAAGATGGAATAGTTTTGATCTAGGCCATATTCCACGAAAAATTCAAGAAAAAAGAAAGAGCCTTCAAGCTATGATCCAGGCTGATCTGGATGGGAACAATAGGGAAGAAATTGACAGGATTAGCAAGGAAATTAATGAGCTCTTCGACGTGGAAGAAACAAAATGGCATCAAAGATCAAGGGTTCAGTGGTATCAAAAAGGGGATAGGAATACCCAATTCTTCCACCACAAAGCATCCTAGGGCAAGAAGAAGAATGAAATTAATGGGCTATGGGACAAAGAAGGAAAATGATGTGAAGGAACGGGGGACATTGCTAATGTAGATATTGACTATTTCAGGGAGTTATTCACAACTTCATCCCCAACTAGAGATAATGAGGTGGCAAAACTGATACTAGGGAAAATCACTGAAGAAATGAATGCGCACCTTACAAAAGAATTCCACAAGGAGGAAATTTTCCAAGCTATCCACAATATGCATCCGACAAAAGCCCCAGGTCCCGACAGTATGCTTGCTTGCTATCTTTTATAAAAAATATTGGGATATAATTGGTGATGATGTGTCTGAAATAATCCTTAATATTCTTAATTCAAATGCACCAATGGCAGATTTGAATAAAATGAATATAGCCCTCATCCCCAAAATAAAAAACCCAACTAGAATGAGTGATTTTTTACCCATTAGCCTATGCAATGTTTCATATAAGATAATATCCAAGGTTCTTGCTAATAGGCTTAAACCTATTCTATCCACCATTGTTTCTGAAAATCAAAGTGCATTTGTTTATGGCAGACTTATAACTGATAATGTTCTTATAGTTTTTGAAATTATGCACTATTTAAAGAAAAGAAAGGGGTGGAAGGACAATTATATGACAGTAAAACTCGACATGAGCAAAGCTTATGATCGGGTTGAGTGGGGTTTTTTAGAAAAAATAATGAAGAAAATGGGCTTTGATGATAAATGGATTAATCTAATTATGAAGTGTATATCTACTGTCTCTTATGCTGTACTTATCAATGGGGAGGCTCATGGATGTATAACCCCTACAAGGGGTTTGCGACAAGGAGACCCCATCTCTCCATACTTATTACTCCTTTGTTCTGAAGGTTTTACAGGATTGATAATGGAGGCAGCTAGGAACAAAAAGCTATCTGGAATCTCAATATGCAGAGGCAGCCCAAGAATAACCCATTTGCTGTTTGCTGATGACAGCATTTTGTACTACAAAGCATCAGGAATGGAAAGTAGGGAGCTTGTAAACATCCTTCAGAGGTATGAAGAGGCGTCGGGTCAGAAGATAAACATAGACAAGTCATCTGTCTTTTTCAGTCAAGATGCAGATGAAGGAACAAGAAGTGAAGTGAAGGAAATTCTTGGCCCAATGCTTGATGCCCATCCAAAAAAATACCTGGGGCTTCCATCCTTAATTGGTAGATCAAATAAACAAATTTTCAATGAAGTAAAGGAGAGGGTGGGGAAGAAGCTAATGGGATGGAAAGAAAAAATGCTATTTATAGGTGGAAGGAAGATTCTGATAAAAGCAGTAGCCTAGGCAAAACCAACATATACAATGGGATGTTTTTTGCTTCCAAAAGGGTTATGTGAAGACATTGAAAGAATGATGAGAAATTTTTTGTGGGGACAAAGGCAGCAAGAGTCTAAGATTGCATGGGTTGGATGGTCTAAGATGTGTAAATCAAAATGGGAGGGTGGTATGGGTTTTAGAGATCTTCATGCTTTCAACTTGGCGATGTTGGCAAAACAAGGGTGGCGAATGTTAGTAGATCCATGCTCACTGATGGCTCGTTTGTACAAAGCAAAGTACTTCCCTAACAGTGATGTCCTAAGTGCAAAAATAGGAAGCAACCCATCCTATGCTTGGAGAAGCATACATCAAAGTCTAGAAGTATTGAGACAAGGTACAAGGTGGAGAGTTGGAAACGGGAAGTTGATTCATATCTGGGATGACAAGTGGCTGCCAACTCTTTCAACATACAAGGTTGTTTCCCCACTAAAAGATTTTGGAGATTTTCCTATGGTATCTGCACTTACAGACACAAAACGATGGAGGAGGGATAGACTGGAAAATATTTTCCTGCCTTTTGAGGTGGAAACTATACTTAACATCCCTATTAGTTATCATCTTCCCGAGGACTCTATAATCTAGGTGGGTAATAAGAAAGGGTCCCTTTCAGTGAAAAGTGCTTATTACGTGACTAAAAGGATCCTAGAAAAAGAAGACCATGGTGAATCTTCTCTGGGTGATGTGTGTGCTCCGCTATGCAAGAGGATGTGGCACTTGAATATTCCGGGAAAAATTAGAATATTTGCTTGGAGATTATGTATGAATGCAATTCCCACATTGACCAATTTGTTCAAAAAAGGAATCCAAATGGATGTGACGTGCCCCATTTGTAAAAAAGATCCTGAAGCAGTTGAGCATGCCATTATAAAATGTGTTTCTGCTAAGGCAGTGTGGGCTAAATGGATTGACTGCCCTATCAGAATTCTTGATTGCAGTCTGGATGTTACTGATTTGGCTCTCATCTTAATGAACCAGGGAACTCAAAGTGACCTGGAGAAATTTTTTGGGGTGGCCTGGTCAATTTGGTATAATAGGAACCAGGTGGTGAATGAGAATGGTGGTGCTGTTGCTGAACTTGTCTGGGGATCGGCTATCCGTTTGATAGAAGACTTCAAGGAGGCAAATATTCAAATAATAGAGCAAAAAGGGACAAAGGATAGGGCCTAGAAACCTCCTCCTAAAGATGTTTATCTTATAAATGTGGATGGGGCAATACCAACTAAGGAAGGGAACTCTGGAATTGGAGTCATAATTAGAGATTGGAATAATCAAGTTGTTGCAGCTTTGAGTAAGCCCCTTTCGGGTAGATTTGCAGTGGAAGAGACTGAGGCAATTGCTATGGAGCTGGGCATTGTTCTCGCTAGGGAGTTGGGATTAAATCAAATCATCTTGGAAGGAGATTCAATGCAAACTGTTCAAGCAATATGCAGCAAAGATGTGTGGGGAGTTGCAGGCCATATAATCCATGGCATTTTGGAAGGAATGAATGGTTTTATTTATGCAGAAGCTAGATACATTTGCAGGAATAGCAACAAAATAGCCCATGAGCTAGCTCAACAGGCCAAAAGATCAGGAGAGGAATGTAAGTGGTTTGATGAGGTCCCTGAATCTAGCAAGTTTGTGTAGGCTAGATGGGATCTAATGTTTTATGTATGTCATTCTTTCCTTTTCTTTTGGCTTTGCTGTCTGTGGCCTCTGTTGGTGCTGTGTCCTGCTATTGTCTTGTGGTGTTTTCTGCTCTGTACCTATTCTGTCTTTGATTAATGAAATTTTCAGTTTCAAAAAAAGATAAAAGAAAAAAGAGGAACATGTCACGCATATACAAATATTAGCAATTATAGCCAAAAATGACTACAAAAGTTGAATACTGGAAAGCTCCGACTGCTGTCTTAAATCGACCATTAGTAAAATGAAATTGGTAGGGATAAGGATAACAGACAAAAATTTGGGATGAAGCAATTTATATTCATTCAAAACTTGGCCACATATTTACAAGAAGTGTAGGGGGGATCAGTTAGGACCCCAACAACTCAAATACATTACTTTTCTCAAAGACTCTTCACTCTGCTTTAGCTTCTCGTTGTTCACTTTACTAGATATAGCCGAGGAAGACTGAGCTGCGAGTTTCTTGGCTTGATAGTATGATCTGATATTGTTCTTCGCATGCTGGTGAAGTGACCTTAGAGGATAGTTCCATCTGCAAACACCTTGGTCTTTCAAGGCCTCAACTGCACCAATACTAGCTGCCACCATCCAAGAAGCTTTACTTGTTGCACTCATATTGCTTTCTTGCTCTAAATTGGATCTGAAATAAATGGGAATTTGGAAGTTCGGAAGATGTAAAATAGACTTTGGGTTTCGAATTTTGATGGTGCCCAATGTAAGGAAATGGATCTTATATAATGTGTGAAGATATGGCCGGTGAGAAGATTTTGGGAGCAAAACTATAGGCAGTTTTGCCAGCAGTTTGGGAGAAAACCTCGGTATTTGGACTCCAAAACCATTTGCTCAGCTCATACGGTCACTCAGAACAGACAAAATAATAGAGAAAGAACCAACTAAGACAAGTGGGTATGACTAATGGATAAAGAAATGATAGGTGGGGTTGCTATATGAAGCAGACTTCAAGGGGCTTGCTTTCAAGTTTTACTTTTAACCTTTAACCCACCAGTTCGATCTAATCGAATCCAACCTACACTCGGGTTAATTTTTCATGGGTTGAGTAGAATTGGGAGTAAATCTTTTGAAGCTTGAGTTTAGGTTGGCAGAATTTTAGCCAAAGTAATCTAAAAGGGTCCAAACCATACTATTAATAATTTAAATACGGGCATGACTTAGGTACAGTTCCTTAAGTTCCTCTCTTAAAATTTTATTATGTAGATTTTTTCTCATGGGATGGAAGTGTATTTTTTAGTTAAGTAACGACATAGTTAAATCCTAAGAGGGGAACCTAAGAAATAGCACCTAAAGTACTGTACCTAAATTTTATCCTTTAAATATTATATGCTTTTTAAATTTATGGGTAAAATACTATTTTGGTTTTTAACTTTACTAAAAGTTCATTTATCATTCTTAAACTTTAACAAGTTTTTTTTCTCTTAACAATAGAAAGTTTGTTTTTCATTTCTAAACTATTGAAAATATTTTACTTTCTTCGTTAAACTTTAAAATTTTTTTTTTTTTTTTTTTTATCTCTAAACTATTGAAAAAATCTTTTCATTTCTTTTTCATCCCTATTTTTGTCTCTAAACTATTGAAAAAAAAACTGTTTACAAAGTTTAAGGATGGCAAGAGAACTTTTCAAAGTTTAGAAATGAAAAATAAACTTTTAGTAAAATTTAAAGACCAAAATAGTATTTTACCCTAAATATATTGTACTTTACTTTAGGGTTGTTTAAATTTGTAGTTTTGATTTACTTTAGTATTTTGAAGTTAGTAGCTGAATGAAAACCACCCTTCTGTTTTATTAGGTCTAAGAAAATTGTCACAGTTAAAAATCACACAACCTAACCCGATCACTACATGTTGTGTAGGGTTGGGGATTTACAAACTCAAAGAGTTTGAATTAGGTTGAAAAGTACCATAAACCCAATGCCCATATGATCAATGCACGCCCATAATATAGGAGAGGCTATATTATGAGACCACCCTTTGATTAAGGCCATGTTTTTGCATTTTTGTTAGTATTAAAGGGAGGTCTTGGAACATATAGATGCATGGCTTTTAAAAAAGCAAATTGATTCCATCATTTGTATTTGAAAATTTTTAATCCTGATTATAAAAAATGTTCAACATTTTGCTAGGAAAAAAATTAGTGAAACCTAGTGTAAACTATAAAATCTAGAGGTCAATTTTAATGTTGTGATAGTAAAAGGTTGTGTCAAATATCTCTAATGCTTGAGTCTATTTGAGTTAACTATTTGTAAAAGCACTTCTTTTATAATAACTAGTCGCGGAACTGCATATTGCGCATGATAAATTTATTTATGATAGTGTTATTATTATATATTATTAATTATTAATTATCAAGCTGCATTATATATGTGTTGAATTTTCTAAATTATACTAATATTCAATAGGTTCTAACCCTCAAGAAAACAAATGCAATACCCTTTTATTAATATCTAACCCTCCAAGAAACAAATTCTGGCTCCATCCTTGCCGTTGACGGACAAGGCCGGGTGACAATTCTCTTAAAATGCCTATTATCCACTTCTTGTCATTGTAGAATTCATCCAAAATCTACCCCAAAAAAAAATACCTTTACATTTTCGGATTGCAATTTATTTTCTCCGGTAGAAAGGGAAATTGTACTGCAAAGAAAGATTTTAATCACGTTTCCTGAAACAGATACTATAAAAGGGGTAAATAAAAATCATTTAAATATTTCTCAGTTCTGCTTTATCCTGTTCAAATTCGACCAAATATAACATTAAAAAAAAAAAAAAAAATCGACCAAATTCAATTCATTCTATAACCCAAACATGCCTATAAAAACGAAGTTAAAAAACAAAGAGGAACATGTCACGAATATACAAATATTAGCAATTATAGCCAAAAATGACTATACCAGTTGAATACTGAAAAGCTCCTACTGCTGTCTTAAATCGACCATTAGTAAAATGAAATTGATAGGGATAAGGATAACCGACAAAAATATGGGATGAAGCAATTTATATTCTTTCAAACTTGGCCACATATTTACAAGAAGTGTAGGGGGGATCAGTTAGGACCCCAACAACTCAAATACATGACTTTTCTCAAAGACTCTTCACTCTGCTTTAGCTTCTCGTTGTTCACTTTACTAGATATAGCCGAGGAAGACTGAGCTGCGAGTTTCTTGGCTTGATAGTATGATCTGATATTGTTCTTCGCATGCTGGTGAAGTGACCTTAGAGGATAGTTCCATCTACAAACACCTTGGTCTTTCAAGGCCTCAACTGCACCAATACTAGCTGCCACCATCCAAGAAGCTTTACTTGTTGCACTCATACTTCTTTCTTGCTCTAAATTGGAACTGAAACAAATGGAAATTTGGAAGTACGGATTATGAAAAATAGATTTTGGGTTTTGAATTTTGAATTTTGATGGTGCTCAATGTAAGGGAAGGGATCTTATATAATGTGTGAAGATAGTGGCTGGTGAGAAGATTTTGGGTGCAAAACTATAGGTAGTTTTGCCAGCAGTTTGGGAGAAAACCCTGGTATTTGGACACCAAAACCATTTGCTTTGCTCATAGGCTGTGCCTTTGAATTTGGAGTTTTGGACACTAGAAAGAGACAGAAGCACTAATAAAGAAATCAATTAAAGAGACATGAGGGTATGACTAATGGATAAATAAAAGGTTGGTGGGGTTGCTAGCCCTGTTTTTCCTTTTGTCTTTGTCAAGTAATAAAAGGAGGTCTGGGACGTGGCAAAATAGGCAGGTCAGGTCGGTCGGGCCAATGGGGTTCGGGTCTAAAAGTGGGTCATTTAAAAGGGGTTAAGAATAAGTCGGGCTAATGGGGTTCGGGTCTAAAAGTGGGTCATTTAAAAGGGGTTAAGAATAAGTCGGGCTAAGGTTGCTCCAGACAATAGTTTGGCTTTCCAAAAAAATAAAAAATATAAACTCAAAATAATAAAATGATATATTTGTAAAAATAGACAGTAGGAAAATATTTTAAGAAATAGTTCAATTTTTGAGGTGAACATATTATCTTCAATAAATTTTACATAATAAATTATGAGTTATAGTATATTACAAAATAATTATATATTCTCACACATCGCATGGATTTGTGACTAATAATAGTATTATAATAATAATATTTATACAACAATGTAGTGTGATAAAGACTTTTGGATTAAAAATTCTCCCCCCCCCCCCCCCCCTCCCCTCCCCTCAACTCTAAAATGATTGTTTGGTACTTGTTTTTCTCCAATGAGTAAGATAATTTTATAATTGTGTATTATTATTTATTAGATTTTTATATGCTATAGTAAATTTTCAATTACAAGATTTAAATCATCAGTTTAATAAACATATAATAGAATTGCTTATTCCTAACTTTGAGAGAAAATTGCTTATTCTTAATTTTGAATTCTCGAAAATCACATGAATTCTATTAGAATTGATAATATTTGTTTGCCAGTTGAAATTTATATATGTAAGAATTCAAAAATTATGAAGAAAAAAAACTAGTATTGAAAATGAAACTTCACCATTATGAGCACATGTAGTTGGACATCTGCACTTCAAAAAGTAACTGTTAAATGCTTTTTAAATCATGCCAATGGCTACTCCGGAATCAAGAATCAATAAACTATTAATATATTTTCAAAGTGGTCGCACTAGTTCTTATTCTTCCAATTTCTATTGCAAATATGGAATGAACATTTTCACTCAAAAATATTATCAAAACTAACTTTTTCAATAAAATGGAAAACAATGTTTTGACAAACTTGTTGATTTTATACATCAAAAGAGAAGTTGCAAAGTATTAAGAAACAACTATTCGTGTTTTTATTTTGTTTATATTTTATTAATACTAAATAGATACTGTATTTATATTTCATGTATTAATTCGGTTTTGAATCTTAAGTATTTCTTACTCTTTTTTTGATAAGCTTAATTATTTCTTACTTGAATTATAAAAAACTCTGTTCTTGTTTTGACCCTCTGAAAGACAAAATTCTGGTTCCATCCATAGGATGCCCCCCTCTTTTTGATTTTTTTTCCTTAAGTAATAAAAAAAATTAAAAAATAAAATTTATATTCTCGCCTCTGGCCCCCAAAATTTTTTGAGCTTCTTTCTTTCAAAACGGAAAATGTGTTGAATTTTCTAAATTCTACTAATATTCAAGAAATCAAATACAATACCCTTGACCTCGTATTAATACGCAACAAATTCTGGCTCCGTCCTTACTGGTGACAGACAAGGTGGCAATTTTCATAAAATGCTTATCTGCTTCTTGTCATTGTAGAACTCATCCAAAACTCTACAGAAACCCCCCTTTACATTTTCTGATTGCAATTTATTTTCACCGGTAGAAATCAAAGAAAGATTTTATCACGTTTCTTTTATCAGGTACTTTAAAATGGCTAAACAAAAATCATTTGAATCTCTCTCAGTTCAGCTTTATCCTGTTCAAATCCGACCAAATTCAATTCATTCTATAACCCAAATATACCCATAAAAAACTAAGATAAAAACAAAGAGGAACATGTCACAAATATACAAGTATCAGCGATTCTCGGCAAAAATGACTATAAAAGTTGAATACTTAAAAGCTCCGACTGCTGTCCTAAATCGACCATTAGTGAAATGAAATTGGTTGGGATAAGTATAACAGACAAAAATTTGGGATGAAGCAATTTATATTGATTCAAAACTTGGCCATATATTTACAAGAAGTGTAGGGGGGATCAGTTAGGACCCCAACAACTCAAATACATGACTTTTCTCAAAGACTCTTCACTCTGCTTTAGCTTCTCGTTGTTCACTTTACTAGATATAGCCGAGGAAGACTGAGCTGAGAGTTTCTTGGCTTGATAGTATGATCTGATATTGTTTTTCGCATGCTGGTGAAGTGACCTTAGAGGATAGTTCCATCTACAAACACCTTGGTCTTTCAAGGCCTCAACTGCACCAATACTAGCTGCCACCATCCAAGAAGCTTTACTTGTTGCACTCATACTGCTTTCTTGCTCTAAATTGGATCTGAAATAATTGGGAATTTGGAAGTTCGGAAGATGTAAAATAGATTTTGGCTTTCGAATTTTGATGGTGCCCAATGTAAGGAAATGGATCTTATATAATGTGTGAAGATAGTGGCAGGTGAGAAGGTTTTGGAAGCAAAACTATAGGCAGTTTTGCCAGCAGTTTGGGGGAAAACCCTGGTATTTGGACTCCAAAACCATTTGCTTAGCTCATACGGCCACTCAGAACAGACAAAAACAATAATGGAGCCAATTCGGACACTAGTGGGGATGACAAATGGATAAAGAATTAATATGTGGGGTTGCTATTATTCGTTTTATTATGAAGCAGACTTTTGAAGGGGCCTGCTTTCAACCCGCCGACTCGATAAATTTCGATGTAATCAAATCCTACCGACACTCGGGTTAATTTTTCAAGGGTTGATGAATTGAATTGATAGTAAATCTTTTGAAGCTCAAGTTTAGGTTGGCGAGATTTTTAACCAAGTGATGGACCCAATCCATTCTATTAATATTTTAAAAATTATATGCTTTTTAAATTTGTTCATTAAATTTATTTCCTTCTGTTTTATTAGGCATAAGAAATTTTTTTTTTTTTTTTAGAGTTTCAACCTATGGTGTCCGTTCCTGATAATAACTTTTTATTATCAGAGCAAGACACCAATTAGTTTTTGGTGTAGGTGGGGATTAAACCCCATATCACTTATACAACCATAAAATCCTTTATTAGTTGAGCTAACTAGAACCCAGAGACATAAGAAAATTGTCACAACTAAAAATGACACAACTTAACCCAATCACTTCATGTTATGTAGGGTTGGGGATTTAAAAACTCAAAGGGTTTAGATTAGGTTGAAAAGTACCTTAAACCCAATCCCCATATGATCAATGCACGCCAATAATGTAGGAGAGGCTTATGAGACCACCCTTTGATTAAACCCATATTTTGATTTTTGTAAGTAATAAAGGGAGGTCTTGGAATGTATAGATGCATTGCTTGTAAAAAATAAATTGATTCCATCACTGTAATTGAAAATCTAAAATCCTAATTAAAATAATTTTCAACGTTTCATTAAGAAAAAAAATAGTGAAAAGAATAACCCAGTATAAACTATAAAATCTAGCAGTCAATTTTAATTTTGAGATAGTAAAAGGTTGTATCAAATCATCTCTATTCATTGGGTCTATTTGTAGAAGAACATTTTTTTTTTTTAATTACATATAAGTGTTTGTTCAAACTCATGAGAAATGTGGTATTTTTGTCAAATGAGTATTTGGAGAATGCTTGTCTAAAACTATTGTTTCAGGTGCAAATTACTTAAAAGGACTAAACTACAACACCAATATTTGGTCATAACCAATCTAAGACTAAGTGTTTAATTTTTAAAAAATTAAAATTAAAAAGGTTACACATGGAGAGTGAAGACACCACGCCTTGAGAAGTAAGTATTTGACAATTATTTTATAGTTGGAAAATATTTTCTGTCAAACCAAACACGGCCTAAAAGAAAGAATAGTCAATGCTTCATTTGGTTGGATGGTGGAGATTGGAGAAAAGATAAAAGATGAAGAAGTTGTGGTTAAAGGCATCAATTAGTAACTGAGCTTGAGCCATTCAGGCATGAGCAAGTTCTTGGTTGAGTAAGGCAAAGAGAGATCAAAGAACAAGTGCATGACGACAATGATGTAATATAAATATAAGGAGAAGTAGAGGTGAAATAGAGGCAAAGGTACAACAAGAACACTAAGGGTGTGTTTGGTAGAGGGATTTTAGGGAGGATGAAAAAAAAAAAAAAAACCCTTTTTGGAGGGTGTTTGGTTGGGAAGGAGAGAGGGAAAAGAAAGGGTGGAGCTTGGGTGTTTACTCACCGAGCTCACCAAAAAGTTTTCCCCCCAAAATGGGGAGAAAACTGTTAAGGGGGAGGGGGAGTCTGATTTGTTTATTGAACAAGATGCCCATGTGCAAGTGCACATGGGCTTTTGTCCAGTATGTTGGCCTTTTTTTGTCCCCAGATCCAGTTTTAAGTTTTTTTTTTCTTTTTTTTTGTGCTTATGAAAGTTTAATGTTGAAGCTAAAATATGTGGCCTAATATATTGCTAAAAAAGTGAATAATATTGTGGTAAGGGGACTCATGACACAATTTGGCTCTCAAACCCAAAGAAACTATGCAATTAGGTCCAAAGAGCCCAATACAATGAATTTGTAGAGAGTGGGTTGGAAGACTGGGCTTTAACGAGTTAGACAACAAGCAAGGTGGATCCAGATGACCAGAAAATGAAGATAGGCTGGTTTAACTTAAAGAACATCATCCTCAGCACAATCCGAGGATATCAGTTCTTATTTATTTCTTCTCAAGTTTGATTACAAGTTCAACTTTTGATTGCTACAGTGTTTTTCTCTCAATTTCTCGATCGCAACTCTCATTGCCTTCTTCCTATTTTATATTATCCATTTGTCTTCATCTTTGCCCTCCACGTATAGATTAAATTGTTGGTGTTGATCCCTATCACGTCAGCCCCATCCTGAAGTCTCTGAGTAGTAGTTGTAAGGCTAAAAACTACTGTTCAGGTATCACTTCCTCATTAATGCGGCCAGAAAGTTAGTTACAGAGCATTCAATACGATGGTAGTAACTTTCCCTTAGATATTTCCCAGCTCCTATTTGTCCTATACGTTCACAAAGCGTATCCTCATCAATAAAACTTTCTAGAACGTCACCTTGGACAACATAACACACCTTTTGACCTCCACTTCATTAGCTGAGGAGATGCTCCTCCTCGGCATACTTACCCCATCTTTTATAGTCATAACTTACTCGTGAAGTTCAAAGTCTTATATCTTCCCTACTGTTGATCTGTCCTTGGACCACTGAGCCTCTTCAGCCATACCCAAGGCCCAACATATATTTTTGGGCCCTTTGTCCCCACAATAGCCCCTCAAAATTCCGGTTTTTTCCTCCTATTCGAGGAGAAAAATGGGGTTTTGACTTTGGAGAATGAAATCCATTTGTTTCTCTGCTTTCCACACATGATAGTATCACTTCGCTTGTCTCGTAATTGTTCCTGACGCTTTGAAATCCGTGATGTCTCATTAAATGCTCCAGGCGGCGTTTTGTTCCCTGCATCCTACGGTGAGATGTAGATCCTATGGCTGGTGTTTATCCTCGAATTTTGGGTAGGATAACTCTCACTCTATTCCACCTTTTATATAAGGCGCCTAAGAGGGAGTTATTTCTCCTCATTTTACAAATTCTCAAGCTCTCCAAAAGTTCCAAACTCTCAAAACTTTCAAGGTTTCCCAAGTTTCTAAATCTTCCAAGTCCTTTTCTAAAAAAAAAATTTTAATCTTCAAGAAGTTCAGGAATCAACACACGTGTTTATTCTCGTAAGTTCCTTCTTCTTTAGGTTCTTTTCTCCTCAGCCTTCTATTCTGTTTCCTTTCCTTGAAAATTTCTTTCATACCCCTTTAGCATGCCTAGATGGGTAGATTTAAGCATCTTGTAGACTCTTCCGCCGGTATAGAGGGCTTCAGGGCTAAGTACCACATTCCATAAGGAGTAGCCTTGTTGTATTATGCTCCAAATCGAGTGGTTACAGATAGAAACGAAAGGGAGGTTGTCATTCCTATGATAGCTTTCATAGAAGGAGGAATGACACTTCCTATGGGTTGGGTAACCCAAGACTACCTAATTGCTCATAGGTTGTGTCCCCATCAGTGTACGCCTAACCTCTTTAGGATTCTGGGTTGTGTAGATGCTCGCAACGAGCACATGGGGCTAAACCTCACTTGGCACGACGTCGTCTGGATGTACGAGTGCCACTTGCTTGGAGATCTCGGATACTACCTTAAGTCTAGATCCTCGGTGATTAGGATTGTTTCGTGCCTCCCTAAATCCAACAAGGGTACGAAGGATGATTTCCTAATAGCCTCAGGGGATTGGCACAACGGTCTTCACTACCCAGTCCTAGAGGGAGAGCCAGGTGAGGTGCCTTAGGTTTAGGTTTCCCTTCTTTCTTTATATATGGGCATTAGCTTTGTGATTTCACCACCATTTTTTGATTTTTAATATTCTGTTTACTTCTAATGGAGGTATTCGCTGTACTAACCATGTCACTTTTTTTCGGACGTATTTATAGATTAAAGATATGTAGCTCCTAGCCACAATCTTGTGAACTTCGCTGGCCTTAACAAAGTGTTGAGGTCCGAGGTGTTCGTAAGCGAGGACAGACAACTGAGAGCCATCCATCTTATACTCAGTTTTGAGCCTCTGTCGAATCAATTCCAGGAGGTGGGTCGCGTCATAAAAGCCAGTGATCCCAGGCTAGCTCGAATAGATGTTTCAGTGCCCGGTTTCTTAGCTCGAGAAGACCTACCACCCGTTGAGCTACCCCTCCACCATTCTCCCTGTGAGGTAGCGACTCCGAGAGAAGAAACAACCTCCTCTCACCTGCCACTTGAGGCTAAGATAGATCAATTTCATTTCGAGGATGAGAAAGAGGAGCAAGGAGAACAGGTGGTTCAAGTTTTGGACTCTGAGGACAAGCTAGACAGAGTTACTGCTGTATGCCCCCTCGGCCTTGTAGTTGCACATATAGACGATAGTTCAGAAGACGAGGAGGAAGAAATGGCCTTGAACTAGAGAAAAGGCTTAAGGGACCTCCTCGTGGGGAGGAAGAAGGGGTCAACATCTAAGGATACCCCAAAGTCTCAGCCCCTCCCTTCTCTTCTCCCTCCCCCTCTTATCCCCATAACCAGCCTGCTCGCCATCCCCAACCTGAAGAAGAAGAGGAAGGAAAAAAGACCGAAGAGGGGGAGGTAGTTCCACCAAAGGACCCCAAGCAATAAAAGGTAGCCAAAGACAGATGACGGACCTCTTCGATGGAAAGTAAGGAGGCCAAGCACTCGGCTGACGTGCGCCATCCATCTTGGAATCCCTAGTTGGAGTTGGATGGCACAGCGCTGCCCTGGAACTCCTCCATCAGGGAGTTCCAGAGAGCCCACTCCTACCACGTGGCCGAAACTCTAGAGCATCCTCTCCTACTCCCCAAGGACATGAATGCTTTAAAATGCATAAGGCAACTAGAGCTCTTCTTGTCCTTAAAGAGGGACCTAGCCATGGTGAGTGTTAGGACATATGTGATTCACCTATTAGGAACATATGTTACTATTTTATGTAATTGGCTAATCTTTTGACAAAACACACTTTACTTGCATTTGGGTAGATCTAGGATGTGTTTAATACTTCAAGAAACATGTTGTTTAAGTATAGTATTAAAGCCATGAAGATTAGACCAAGAAACAAGTGAAGAAAAGTTGTTCACTAAAGCTGGATAGATAGCTCGACACCTGCGGACAGATAGCTCGACAGCTGCTCGACACCTCTCGACAACTAGGCTATCTATCGAGCTCTTCAGTTGATTGTTATCACAATCTCAACACCACTCGATAGCTAGTGGATCGATCGAGAAAAATCTTGTCTCTTCAACAGCTCCTCGATAGCTTCTCGATAGCTGTATCTGTCGAAGTTTAAAGCTCAACACATCCTCGACACCTCCCTATCGATCAAGGTTATGGGAATTAAGATTTCTAGATTTGATTTTCGGCCCAAGTTTTTGTATTTGTGTAGGGTTTATTTTCTCACAACCCTAGACCAATATAAGGCTTATTTTGGAGGCCGTCACATGTGAGAATACAAGGAGAACGAATGCAAAAGGTGATCGATGCCTTATTCTCTCTGAAAGAAGCTACTGCGTCTTTGCGCCTTAGGGTTTTGTAACCAAGTGCTTCTTGATCTTTATTGTTGATGAAGTGAAGAACTTTGCAGCCAACAATCTGCTTCTAGTTGGTGATTAAGTCGCATACTGGGATCCGCGCAATTGGTTAGTCACGTACTGGGATTCGTGCAACAAAGGGTGGCGTTCATATATTGAAGAGTTTAGAGGTTCTAAAGCAATAGAATATTTCTGCTGTGAGTTCATCTACGGGGATTGTAGATGATAGGCCATAAACTGAATGACTCCTTGTGATAGAAATTAATTGATTAATTAGTCAAGTTATTAATTAATCAATTTATCATGCAAACGCGTGGTAGCACAAACAAATCACCAATAAACTAATAATGCAGCGGAAAATAAATAACACGGTGATTTGTTTACGAATGGGGAAAACCTAACGGCAAAAACCCCATCGGGTGATTTTCAGGTCACCACTCCCGAAACTCCACTATTATCACAACAAATGGTTACAAGTAAAGGAATCCAAATACCTTACCAACCTACAGTTAAACCCTTACCCCAATACCCAATTGGATTTGTTCTGTAATGACAGTTCCCCTTTCAGATGCACAACTTCCAAGTATGTGACTAACCAATTTAATGCGCGGATCCCAGTATGCGGCTTACTCCTTTGCACGAACCCCAATACGTGACTAACTCCACAGCAACCCTTTGATTATTGTAGTTGATTTGCAGTAGTTTCACATAGAAACACCAATAAGATCTTCAATGTTGGTGCAAAAGACTTTGCTTGGTTACAGAACCCAAAGGCGTACAAGAAACGCAGTAAGAACTCTTTCTTCTGTAAGAGGAGGCTAGGGTTTCAAAAAGAAAACCTTATGAAACTCTCCAGGGTTAGGTTTTTCTTTTTCCCACCTCCTTTAAATAGGAGCTTAATGGGCTCTCCTATTCCAAATAGGTTTACATAAACCTTGGGTTTTCCTAGTCCAATAAGGATTATACAAACCCATAAACAAATAGCCTTTTAGAATAAAACGTTTCTGGCTATAATCTGAAAACCCGTAAGCTCGATAGATCGAGACATCTGTCGAGCTTTAATGAATCTCGACAGATCGAGCTTCTGTCGAGGAGGTATCAAGACCTGCAGATTGCACTTTTCTTAAGCAGTTCTTGAGTAATCTTCATGTCTTCAATTTAACAACTTGTAATGATCATCTTGAACCTACTCAGATTTACCCAAATACAAGTAAAGTGTGTTTTGTCAAAGGATATGCCAATTACATAAAAAAATGTCCTCCACAGTAGAGTCTAGGGACAAAGGTTTTGTACTAGATTTGAAACTTCTCTTTACTATAGTGGATTGTTTTTCGGGAAGGTTTCCCCCTAGGTTTTTTATTGTGAAACTAGTTTGCTTCATTGGTTTTCCTAGATCATCATATCTTGTCTTATTTATTTTTCTACTGCATGATTTTGACATGATATTGATGTTTGTTTGTTTTAACAAGTTTTATTCATAATAAATCTAATTAACAACTTGGGTTTAAAATTTGTTAATTCTATCAACCGGGGTCTAAATTTCCCAACAGTAAGCTTCACTTTCTCCTTTTTTTTTTTTTTTCCTAACGTACTCCTTTGTTGCCTATATGCAGGTTATCCAGGAGGTCTCCGTGGCTGAGGAATGGGTCAAGAACGTGTGGAACGAAGCTAGGGTTGAAGCCAATCTCCGTGACAAGGCTGATAAGGCCCTGGGTGCTGCCAAACAGAAAAACCAAGAGCTTTCAACCCAGTTGACAACCGAAGAGAAGGCACGTAAGAGCATTAAGGCTGGCTTGAAAAATGCCCAGGACCAGGCTGAAGACCAGTGCAAAAAGCTCCATCACATTGAGATAGAGCTGGCCACTCAGAAACAGTTAGTCTTGGAGCTAAAGGCAGACCTGCAAAAGGCTAAGGAAGTAGCTCAAACGGCCAAGGAAGCTTCTGAGACTTCGAAACAACCATCCTACAAGCGTGGGTTGCAAGAGACTGAGATAAGGCTAACAGATGAGCTGGCGGAAGTATGTAGAGACTACTGCAAGGAGGTGTGGGTAAAAGCACTCAACCGAGCAAAAGTCCCTGCTACTTCTGAGTGGAGGCTTGCTGAGAACACCTTCTTCCTAGAGGACATCCGAGAGGTTTCAGCAGCGCTCCTTCCTCCCGCTATTCTTACTTTTCCCCCTTCGGAGCAGCCCTCCACCACTCAAGCTTCCCTTCCCCCTTCCGAAGTCTCTAAAAAGCCTAACAAGGAGGCTGAGGTGGCCGAGGGCAAGGAGGCTGGCCAGTGGGGTCCTTAGCCTAAGGATAAGGGCAAGGGCGAGGAGGCCAAAGTCCTGCCAGAAGCCAAAGGTAAAGAGGTTGCCCCTGAGATCAAGGACGCTGACTCCAAGGCCAAGGATGCTGCTGCCAAGGCTAAAAATGCTAACTCCACAGCCAAGGATGCTGATCTCAAGGACGACCCACCCCGTGCTAAGGCATAGTTTTAGGATTTTTCCTTTCTTTTTTGTACTTCTTCTCTTTTCTTTTGTTGTGGCAGTTTGCCGCTGTTTGTAATGTATCCTCCTTTTTCCTTATTTAATGGAAAGATATCAACTTTGGCTTCATAAATCTTTATTTTCCTTGCAATGTTTCTCTATGGTTGGTGTGATTTTTTTAAGTGCGGATACCCACACTATAACAAAAGCTAGTAGTAATAATTTGCCATTAACTGAAACAAATTATACCCATATGCATGGTAAGAAGAGTGGTTAAGTCCTTAGATGCAAATGAAATACTTAGTAGGAAAAAAGGGTGCCTGAGGTATCTCATTTTAAGAATTTCTTACTACATTACCCTTGGAATCCTTTAATCTGGACCTAGGGTGAGCTTTCCAAGTGTTAATTTCCCCCCAGGCTTGTGAACCGAGGAATCCGACACATCCATAGTTCTGTTTAACACTTAGAAAAAAAAAATGAAGTATTAATTTACCCAAAGCATGTGATCCGAGAGACCAGGCATAACTAAGGTTTTGTTTAACACTTAGTGAAATAAACTGAAGTATTAATTTACCCAAAGCATGTGGTCCAAGAGACCATGCATAGTTAAGGTTCTGTTTAACACTTAGTGAAATAAACTGAAGTATTAATTTACCCAAAGCATATGGGTTGAGAGACCAAGCATAACTAAGGTTCTGTTTAACCTTTAGTGAAATAAACTAAAGTATTAATTTACCCAAAGCATGTAGTTTGAGAGACTAGACATAACTAAGGTTCTGTTTAACACTTAAGAAAATAAATTAAAATATCAATTTACCCAAGGTATGTGGTCCAAGGAGCCAGGCATGATCGAGGTTCTGTTTGATACTTAGGAAAATAATAGGACGCATGATGCATGATGTAATAAACCAAAATATGGTAAAGAAAACTTTCATTAATAATAATACCTTCTCAGGTTATTTACATTCAAAGTATGGGGTACAACCTTTTCATCCAAATCTTCAAGATAATATGCCCTGATTCTAGCCATTGATGTGATGCGATTCGCATATGGCCCTTCCCAGTTGGGCCCTAACTTTCCCCATGCTGGGTTCCTTGTCGTGCCCAAAACCTTTTTTAAAACCAAGTCTCCAGGTGCTAGTGGCCTTGATCTTACATTTGAGTCGTACCTCTGCTTAAGCTTGTGTTGATAGTACACTAGCTGAACCATGGCATTTTCTCTTCACTCTTCAATTAAATCTAAACTCTTCTCCAATAGCCTATCATTGCTGTCTGGAGTAAAAGAGCTTGCTCTTAGTGTTGGAAATCCTGTCTCCAAAGGAATCACAGCCTCGGCCCCATAAGTCATTAAAAAGGGGGTCTCCCTAGTGGACCTACAAGGTGTAGTCCGATATGTCCAAAGGACGTGTGGCAACTCTTCCACCCATTTTTCCTTTGCGTCATCCAGCCACTTTTTGAGTCCACTCACTATGACCTTATTGACAACCTTGGCCTGTCCACTCCCTTGTGGATATGCCAGGGTGGAATATCTATTTGTTATGCCCAGGTCACAGCAATGCCTCCTAAAAGTTTTGCTATCAAATTGAAGACCATTGTCTGAGATGAGTGTACAAGGAATTCCAAACCAAGTGACAATATTTTGCTAGATCAATCTCTTGGCATCCATATCCCTGATATTCGCTAGTGGTTTAGCGTTTACCCATTTGGTGAAGTAATTCATGCCGACCAGCAACCATTTCTTATTCCCTACTGCCTTAAGGAAGGGCCCCACAATATTTAAACCCCATTGAGCAAAAAGCCAAGGGCTAGACAGAGGATTAAGGGCACCTCCTGGTTGGTGAATGTTTGGGGAAAATCTCTGGAATTGGTCACATTTCTTCGCATATTCTTATGCTTCCCTCTACATATTTGGCCATCAATATCCCTAAGTGAGGGCCCTGTGAGATAAGGACCTGCCTCTAGTATAACTTCCACAAATCCATTCATGCAACTCTTCTAGGAGTAGCTCCACTGCTTCAAGGTTTATGCAAAGCAAATATGGTCCAAAAAAAGATCTCCTGTTCAACTTTTGGTCCTCTGACAGCCAAAACCGAGGAGCCTTTCTCCGTACCTTGTCGGCCTCGGATTTACTCTCGGGCAAGATGTCTTCCTTAAGGAATAGTACAATAGAGTCTATCCAGCTAGGACCCATCCTAATCTAATGAATATGAACCTCGTTTCTCCCTACTTCATTAGGTTTACACAAGTCTTCTACAAGGTTCACTTGAGGTACAATTTGCCGAGGAGGTTGCGAGCATGGAAAAAGAGTCAGCATGTGTATTTCTACTTCTAGGGATTTGCGATAAATTAAAAGACTCAAATACTAACTGTAAGTGTCTAACTTGGTTCAAATATTTCTGCATTCTGAGATCTCTGGCTTCCAATTCTCCCTCTACCTAGCCTACAACCAATCTCGAGTCTGAAAACATCTCCACTACCTTTCCTCCCATTCTTTGAACCATAGCCATCCCTACCAATAGAGCCTCATACTCGGCCTCATTATTGGTGGCCAAGAAGCCCAACCTCAATGATTTTTCAATAATGATCTTCTCAGAAGAAATAACAACTATCCCCACTCCAGATCCTCTTTGATTCACTGCACCATCAACGTGTACTCTCTAGGGTAAAGGTTCTTGTCGGGAGACCATGCAACCTAATTTTTCATCCATGTTTTGTTTCTCAGCTTTTTCTTTAAATGGGGTTTCAGTAAACTCGGCCATCAGATCAGTGAGGACCTGACCCTTGACAGAGGTACGAGGCATGTACTTGATATCAAAAGCCCCAGGATCGTACCTCACTTAGCAATCCTCCTTATGTAATCAGCACTTCGAAGTAGAGATCTAAGTGGAAGTTGGGTTAGGACAACAACTGTGTGTGATTGGAAGTAATGGGGTAGCTTACGCGTAGCATGCACCACTGCAAAAATGGCCTTCTCCAGTGGTAGGTAACGGACCTCGGCCTCATGTAGTGACTTACTCACGTAATAAACTGGCCTCCGTACACCACATCAAACTAGAACTAGCACCAGGCTCACCACACTGGAAGCCACAACAATGTAAACAAACAAAACCTCATCCACTTCGAATCTGGACATAATACGTGGCCGAGATAGGTATTCCTTCAACTATTGGAAGGCCAAGACACACTCTTTGGTCCATTCAAACCCCTTCCACTTGTTCAACAACTAGAAAAAAGGTCTACACTTGTTTGTTGATCGAGAAATGAATTGGTTTAGAGCAGCAATCATCCCTGTCAACTTCTGGATCTCTTTGGGATTCCAAGGTGGTTGTAAATTGTTAATTACTTTAATTTGGTCAGGGTTGACTTCAATTCCGCAGTGTGTAATCATGTACCCCAAGAACTTCACTAATCCGACACCAAAAAAGCACTTAGAAGCATTAAGTTACAGCTTGTGTCTCCTCAAGATCTCAAAGATATTCCGGAGATCGTTAATATGCTCTGATTCCAACTTACTCTTAACCACCATGTCATATATATAAATCTCAATGTTTTTTCCTAGTTGTGGTTCAAATATCCTGGTTATCATCCTCTGATAAGTAGACTCTACATTTTTTAGACCAAAAGGCATCACCTTGTAGTGGTAATTCCCAATAGGGGTGACAAAAGCTGTCTTCTCCTGATCATCCAAAGCTAGAGGTATCTGATGGTACCCTTGAAAGGCATCCAGGAAGCTCATCCGGGGATGGCTTATAGTGGCATCCACCAACTAGTCTATCCGAGGCATGGGAAAAGGGTCCTTAGGGCAAGCTTTATTCAGATCTGTAAAGTCCACACACACCCGCCACTTCCCATTCTTCTTCTTTACTACTATTGTATTGACCAACCACTTAGGGTAGAAGACTTCCTTAATAGCCCAGCCTGCTTAAACTTGTTCACCTCCTTCCTAACAGCATCAGAATGCTCCTTAGATGAGCATCGAGGTGGTTGCTTCTTAAGGAGGACAGCTGGGTTGACATTCAAATGATGGCAAATGAAGTTTAGATCCACCCCAAGAGGCTAATCAGCATTCCATACGAACACATCGATATTCCTCCTTAGAAATGCTAAAAGTTCTTCCTTCTCCCGAGGAGGCAACTAAGCTCCGACCTGAAAAAATTTCTCCAGATCACCATCTATAGCAATTTCGTCCAACCTCTCACACTTTGCCTCTTCCGACACCGCATCTATAGATAGGACCGGAACCCTTGATTACTATGAGCCCCACTCAGCAGAGGCCAAGGACTAAGCTTCAAGTTGATGCATAATTACAGCCACAAGGCACTACCCAGTCATGGATTGACTCCCTACAAGCTCTTCAATTTGATCCCCCGAGGGGTATTTCACCTTCAAGTACAGAGTTAAAGAGACAACCCCTAAGGCATGGAGCCAAGTCCTTGCCACAATGGCAGTGTAGGGGGAATAAGTATCCACCACAATGAAGTCTACTTCTACTACCTCTAGACCTACTTGCACGGGCAATCTAATCTGACCCCTTGGGATGACAACTTTCCCATCAATGCTTACCAAAGGTGAATCATAGGTTGTCAAATCCTCAAGCTTCAAGTTCAGCCCTTTGTACAAGTCAGGGTCCATAATCTCTACGCCACTACCTTGGTCGACCAGCACCCTCTTCACATCATATCCTCATATCCTAAGGATGACCACTAAAGTATCATCGTGTAGCTGTATGGTTCCAATCTTATCTTCGTCCTAAAAGCTTAATGCTAGTCGGACCTCCACTCTAACCCTCTTCAGCTCATAATTAGAGTCCTCGGCAGGTAGCTGAGCTATAGACATCACCCTGGAAGGATGAGAACCAGTACTCCAAGCGCAACAAAGATGACATTAATTGTGCCCAAAGGGGGCCTTAAAGAAGTATTCCCCTGAGCCCCTGACCTTACTTGGTCTCCTTGTCCATTGGGTCGATACAAAAACTATTGTAACCTTCCATCTCTAACTAGTTGCTCCAGATGATTCCATAGAGTTCTACAGTTCTCGGTGGTATGCCCTCGTTCCTGATGGTACTGGCAATGAAGATTTTGGTTGCGCCTCATGGGGTCTCTTCGCATCTTGTTTGGTCATTTGAAGTATAACTCATTCTTGATCTTCTCTAAGACTTGATATACTGGCTCGCGGAATACCATTTTTACCACCTAAGGAGCCGTAGACCCAGATTGCCAGCAAAATCCATTCGAGGCCTACTATTATTGTATCTGTCCAACCTGAAATCCCTCATGTCCTGAGGGATAACCTTAGCCTTTCCCTTTCCTTGCTGTTGGTCTTTCTCAACCCTTTGTATTTGTCGATACGATCCATTAGCCGACGCACACTCCTTACCGGCTTCTTAGTCAAGGACTTTCTCAAATCATGCTCGGTGAGCAGGCCGACCTTAAAGGTCCTTATAGCCATATCATCAAACTCCCCATCAATCTAGTTAAACATCTCCTAGTATCTATCCGAGTACTTTTTCAAGGTCTCTTCTTCTCGTATGGACATAGACAACACGGAATCTAAGGGCCGAGGAACCCTACTACAAGTAATAAAATGAGATTCAAATGTCCGGGTGAGCTCCTTAAAAGAATCAATAAAACCTGCACTCAGGCCATCAAACCACCTCATGGCCACAGGCCCTCAAACCACCTCATGGCCACAGGCCCTAAGCTAGATGAGAATACCTTATACATCAAGGTCTCATTCTTGGAGTGCACTGTCATCCTTTAGTTGAAGTGGCTTACATGTTCCACAGGGTTTGTACGCCCATTGTACGTGGTAAATGTTGGCTAAGTGAAGCGTCGAGGAAGTTTTCCTGCTTCAATCCTGCGTGTGAAAGGTGATCTGGAAATTTGGTTCAATGCCCTACTCATAGCGTCGTTTCCCTGACCTTTATGGGATGGGCTTTTACCCCTATGCCTACGGTGGTGATCCTCATCACACGAGAAAGACTCACTGGAAGGAGTCCTCGATCTGGGCCTGTAGCTACCATCTTCTTCTCCACCAGAAGAAGAAATAGAACTTGAAGGAGTTCTCCTCCATCGTTCGCGGCTCAACTTCCTCTACAAGTGATCAATCTCCTGTTGCATGTTTCTAGCATTTTCTTCATGAGATAGGTGGCTCCCACCCCGTGACTGGCTCATACTAGTATGGGTAGTATGTACACTCCCTTCTCGGTCCCTTCTTTGTTCAAGATTACGGAAGTGATCTTGACGCTGAGACCCCATAGATTTTGCCTGATTCAGACCTGAATCTACCATAGTTAAATGTTAGACTCACTACAACACCAGAATTTCCCACAGATAGCGCCAATTGCAAGGACACAATTTAGATCCCAAGCCCAAATGAGGTATGAACTTAGGCCCAAAGAGCCCAATACAATAAATTTGTAGAGAATGGGTTGGAAGACTGGGCTTTAACGAGTTAGACAACAAGCAAGGTGGATCCAGATGACCAGAAAATGAAGATAGGTTGGTTTAACTTAAAGAAAATCGTCCTCGGCACAATCCGAGGATATCAGTTCTTATATATTTCTTCTCAAGTCTGATTACAAGTTCAACTTTTGATTGCTACAATGTTTTTCTCTCAATTTCTCGATCACCACTCTCATTGCCTTCTTCCTATTTTATACTATCCCTTTGCCTTCATCTCTGCCATCCACGTGTAGATTAGATTGTTGGTGTTGATCCTTGTCACGTCAGCCCATTCCTAAAGTCTCTAGGGAGTAGCTGTAAGGCTGAAAACTACTGTCCAGGTATCACTTCTTCATTAATGTGACCAGAGAGTTAGATGCAGAGCATTCAATGCGGTGGTAAAAGCTTTCCCTTAGATATTTCCCATCTCCCATTTGTCCTATACGTTCACAAAGCGCATCCTCATCAATAAAAACTTCCTAGAATGTCACCTTGGACGACATAACACACTTTATGACCTCCACTTTGTTAGTTGAGGAGTTGCTCCTCCTTGACATACTTCCCCTGTCTTTCACAGTCATAGCTTGCTCGTGAATTTCAAAGTCTTAAATCTTCCTTACTGTTGATCTGTCCTCAGACCACTGAGCCTCTTCGGCTAAGCCCAAGGCCCAACATGTATTTTTGGGCCTCTTGTCCCTACAATAATAATAATACTGGTACAACAATGTAGTTTGATAGAGATTTCGATTGAAAATTCATACTCTCCCCCTCCCCCCCCCCCCCCAAAATTGGAAATTAGTCCCTCAAAAACCAAAAGAATTGAAGTGTCCACCTAACTCATATATATGATCCGTTGCTCTCTTTTGAAAAAAAAAAAAAAATCTATTTTTACTAATAGAACTATATCTGTGTGCGCGTGTGTATATATATATAAACTTTTCTTTATATATAAAAACTATGATTTCATTTGATATTTGGTTATTTACTTATTTAGGACCAAAAATTAAAAGTTTAGAATTTTGATGTATGGGTGTTGATGTGCTATCTAACTCCACTCAAAGGATTGTTTAACACTTATTTTTCTCCAATGAGTAAAATGACTTTATAATTGTGTATTATTATTTATTAGATTTTTATGTTGTAGTAAATTCTCAATTACCAGATTTAAATCTCCTGTATAGTAAACATAGGCTTATTCTTAACTTTGAATTTCTGAGAGGTACATGAATCTTATAAGAATTGATAATATTTGTTTACCAGTTAATAAGTTTTATTTGCAAGAATTCACAAATTATGAAAAAAAAAAAAAAAAAAAAACTAGTATTGAAAATGAAACTTCACCATTATAAGCATATGTAGTTGTACATTTGCACTTCAAAAAAAAATTTAAAATACTTTTTAAATCATGCCAATGGCTACTTGGGAATTGAAAATCAATAAATTATTAATATATTTTCAAAGTGGTTGCATTAGTATTTATTCTTACAATTTCTATTGCAAATATGGAACAAACATTTTCACTCATAAATATTATCAAAACTAACTTTTGCAATAATATTTTAACGATTCGTTGATTTTGTAGTACATCAAAAGAGAAGTTGTTGAAAATTTTAATACAAAGTTAATCAAATATGATTTTGAGAATTTAAAAGAACTTCCAATTCCAATTTATTATATTATAAATGATTGAGTTGAAATGTATTAAGAAACCATTGTTTTATTTTTTTTGTTTATATTTTGTGAATGCTAAATAGATACTATATTTATATTTCATGAATTAATTTGTTTTTGAATCTTAATTATTTCTTAATTGAATTATCAAAATTTGTTGTTCTTGTTTTGACCTTCTCAAAGGCAAAATTCTGGTTCCATCCACAGGATGGCCCTCCAATTTTTTTCCTTAAGTAATACAAAAAATTATAATTAAAATTTTATATTCTTGCTTTTCGCCCCAAATTTTTATGAGCTCCTTTCTTTCAAAACGGAAAATGTGTTGAATTTTCTAAAGTCTACTAACATTCAATAGGTGCTATCCTTCAAGAAAGCAAATGCGATACCCTTGTCCTTTCTTTCTTTTTTGCTAAACAATGATGACGGACAAGGTGGCTATTTTCATAAAATAATTATCTGCTTCTTGCCATTGTGAAACTCATCCAGAACTCTACAGAAAACCCCCTTTACATTTTTCGATTGCAATTTATTTTCACCGGTAGAAATCAAAGAAAGATTTTATCACGTTTCTTTTATCAGGTACATTAAAATGGCTAAACAAAAATCATTTGAATCTCTATCAGTTCAGCTTTATCCAGTTCAAATCCGACCAAATTCAATTCATTCTATAACCCAAATATACCCATAAAAAACGAAGATAAAAACAAAGAGGAACATGTCACAAATATACAGGTATTAGCAATTCTCGGCAAAAATGACTATAAAAGTTGAATACTTAAAAGCTCCGACTGCTGTCCTAAATCGACCATTAGTGAAATGAAATTGGTTGGGATAAGTATAACAGACAAAAATTTGGGATGAAGCAATTTATATTGATTCAAAACTTGGCCATATATTTACAAGAAGTGTAGGGGGGATCAGTTAGGACCCCAACAACTCAAATACATGACTTTTCTCAAAGACTCTTCACTCTGCTTTAGCTTCTCGTTGTTCACTTTACTAGATATAGCCGAGGAAGACTGAGCTGAGAGTTTCTTGGCTTGATAGTATGATCTGATATTGTTCTTCGCATGCTGGTGAAGTGACCTTAGAGGATAGTTCCATCTACAAACACCTTGGTCTTTCAAGGCCTCAACTGCACCAATACTAGCTGCCACCATCCAAGAAGCTTTACTTGCTGCACTCATACTGCTTTCTTGCTCTAAATTGGATCTAAAATAAATGGGAATTTGGAAGTTCGGAAGATGTAAAATAGATTTTGGGTTTCGAATTTTGATGGTGCCCAATGTAAGGAAATGGATCTTATATAATGTGTGAAGATAGTGGCAGGTGAGAAGGTTTTGGGAGCAAAACTATAGGCAGTTTTGCCAGCAGTTTGGGGGAAAACCCTGGTATTTGGACTCCAAAACCATTTGCTTAGCTCATTCGGCCACTCAGAACAGACAAAAACAATAATGGAGCCAATTCGGACACTAGTGGGTATGACAAATGGATAAAGAAATGATAGGTGGGGTTGCTATTATTCGTTTTATCATGAAGCAGACTTTTGAAGGGGCCTGCTTTCAAGTTAAAAGTTTTAACCCGCCGATTCGATAAATTTCGATGTAATCAAATCCTACCGACACTCGGGTTAATTTTTCAAGGGTTGATGAATTGAATTGATAGTAAATCTTTGACGAAAAGCACCTTTTAATTCTTACATTTTCAGGCGATTCTCATTTTAGTTCTTACATTTTATTTTTATCGCGTTTAGTTCCTATCCTGAAAAATACTTCCCGTTTTGGTCCCTACCGTTACATCATAAACGGAAAAAGCTGACGTGACAAACGACAAGAATAAATAATATTAAATTAATATCCATGTGGCCTAAATTAATAATAAAAAATATTTTTTTGGCATTAAAAAATGTCACATCAGCATCTAAATTAAAAAAAAATTAATTTATTAATTTTAACTAAATAAAAAAATTAAAAACAGAATTAAAAACTAAAAATTATATGAATTGAGATCTAAGTATGTCTTGAACAAGAACAACAAGAACATAAATCCAAAATAAAAAATAAAAATAAAAAACCCAAATCCAACCTTCGGCTCTCAATTCATTCAAGTTCTCTGCTTGATGGCGCAGGCAGCGCGTGACGAAGACGCGCCTCCGCCTCCTCCTCGCAACCATTCGCCTGACGACGATTTCCTCAAGATTGAGCTTGATGGATGGTATAACGATGAAGAGGATGAAGATTCAAACAACACCAAGTTTCGAATCTAGGACGTTATGCCTCGGGCACGGAGTGGACGTAACCGGATCTTGGATTGGGCCGAGATTCTCATGGGCCTGGAGGACACCTCCATCGAATTCCGCCTCGAAGTCCCTGAATCAGACCGGTACGTTGGCAATCTTGAAGATTCCGTCAACGCCGAGGGCTACGAGGCGTTACTACAAGCCTTAGCGGAGAGACCCAGATCTTGGATCTGGTTTTTTTTTTTTTTTTTTTTTTTTTTTTTTTTTTTTTTTTTTTTTTTTCTTCTGGGTTTGTGTTCTTGTTGTTTTTGTTCAAGACACACTTAGATCTCAATTCATATGATTTTTAGTTTTTAATTCTGTTTTTAATTTTTTTTTTATTTAGTAAATTAATTTTTTTTTAATTTAGATGCTGACGTGGCATTTTTTAATGCCAAAAAACTTTTTTTTATTATTAATTTAGGCCACGTGGACATTAATTTAGTATTATTTATTCCTACCGTTTGCCACATCAACTTTTTTCATTTCTGATGTAACGATAGGGATCAAAATAGGAAGCGTTTTTCAGGATAGGGACTCAAAATGATAAAAATAAAATGTAGAAACTAAAATGGGAATTGCCTGAAAATGTAGGGACTAAAAGGTGCTTTTCGGCTCAAGTTTAGGTTGGCGAGATTTTTAACCCAAGTGATGGACCCAATCCATTCTATTAATATTTTAAAAATTATATGCTCTTTAAATTTGTTCATTAAAGTTATTCCCTTCTGTTTTATTAGGCAGAAGAATTTTTTTTTTTTTTTAGAGAGTTTCAACCTATAGCATCTGCTCCTGATAATAGCTCTTTATTATCAGACCAAGACACCAATTAGTTTTTGGTGTAGGCAGGGATTGAACCTCATATCATTTATACAACCATCAAAAACTTTACCAGCTGAGATAACTAGAACCCAGAGGCATAAGAAAATTGTCACAACTAAAAATGACACAACTTAACCCAATCACTTCATGTTATGTAGGGTTGGGGATTTAAAAACTCAAAGGGTTTAGATTAGGTTGCACACCAAAAATGTAGGAGAGGCTCATGAGACCACCCTTTGACTAAACCCATATTTTGATTTTTGTAAGTAATAAAGGGAGGTCTTGGAATGTATAGATGCATTGCTTGTAAAAAAACAAATTGATTCCATCACTGTAATTGAAAATCTATAATCCTAATTAAAATAATTTTCAACGTTTCATTAAGAAAAAAATTAGAGAAAAGAATAACCCAGTATAAACTATAAAATCTAGCAGTCAATTTTAATTTCGAGATAGTAAAAGGTTGTATCAAATCATCTCTATTATTTGGGTCTATTTGTAGAAGAACATTTTTTTAAAAAAATTACATATAAGTGTTTGTTCAAACTCGTGAAAAAGGTGGTATTTTTGTCAAATGAGTATTTGGAGAATGCTTGTCTAAAACTATTGTTTCAGGTGCAAATTACTTAAAAGGACTAAACTACAACACCAATATTTGGTCATAACCAATCTAAGACTAAGTGTTTAATTTTAAAAAAATTAAAATTAAAAAGGTTACACATGGAGATCTTTGCAGCCAACAATCTTCTTCAAGTTGGTGATTAAGTCGTATACTGGGATCCGCGTAATTGGCTAGTCACGTACTAGGATTCGTGCAACAAAGGGTGGCATTTATATATTGAAGAGTTCAGAGGTTCTGAAGCGATAGAAGGTTTCTGCTGTGAGTTCACCTATGGGGATTGTAGAGTCTAAGGACAAAGGTTTTGTACTAAATCTGAAATTTCTCTTTACTATAGTGGATTGCTTTTCAGGAAGGTTTCCCCCCAGGTTTTTTACTGTGAAACTAGTTTGTTTCATTGGTTTTCCTAGGTCATCATATATTGTCTTATTTATTTTTCCACTGTATGATTTTGACATGATATTGATGTTTGTTTGTTTTAACAAGTTTTATTCATAATAAATCTAATTAACAACTTGGGTTTAAAACTTGTTAATTCTATCAATCGGGGTCTAAATTTCCCAACAGTGAGCTTCTCTTTCTCCTTTTTTTTTTTTTTTTTTTCCTAATGTACTATTTTGTTACCTATATGCAGGCTATCCAGGAGGTCTCCGTGGCCGAGGAATGGGTCAAGAACGCGTGGAACGAAGCCAGGGTTAAAGCCAATCTCCGTGACGAGGCTGATAAGGCCTTGGGTGCTGCCAAACAGAAAAACCAAGAGCTTACAACCCAGTTGACAGCCGAAGAGAGGGCACGTAGGAGCGTTAAGGCTGGCCTGAAAAATGCCAAGGTTGAAGACCAACGCAAAAAGCTCCATCACATTGAGATAGAGCTAGCCACTCAAAAACAGCTGGTCTTGGAGCTAAGGGCAGACCTACAAAAGGCTAAAGAAGCAGCTCAAACGGCCAAGGAAGCTTCTAAGACTTCAGAACAAGCATCCTACAAGTGGGGTGTGCAAGAGACTGAGATGAGGCTGATAGATGAGCTTGCGGAAGTATGTAGAGACTACTGCAAAGATGTGTGGGTAGAAGCGTTCAACTGAGCAAGAGTCCCTGCTACTTCTGAGTGGAGGCTTGCTGAGAACACCTTCTTCCTAGAGGACATCCGAGAGGTTCCAGCAGCGCTCCCTCCTCCCGCTGTTCTTACTCTTCCCCCCTCAGAGCAGCCCTCCACCACTCAAGCTTCCCTTCCCCCTTACGAAGTCTCTAAAAGGCCCAGCAAGGAGGCTAAGGTGGTCGAGGGCAAGGAGGCTGGCCAATGGGGTCCTCAGCCTGTGGATAAGGACAAGGGCAAGGAGGCCAAAACCCTGCTAGAAGCCAAAGATAAAGAGGTTGCCCCTAAGATCAAAGACGCTGACTCCAAGGCCAAGGATGCGGCTGCCAAGGCCAAAGATGCTAACTCCACAGCCAAGGATGCTGATCTCAAGGACGACCCACCCCGTGCTAAGGCATAGTTTTAGGATTTTTCCTTTCTTTTTTGTACTTCTTCTCTTTTCTTTTGTTGTGGCAGTTTGCCACTGTTTGTAATGTATCCTCCTTTTCCTTATTTAATGGAAAGATATCAACTTTGGCTTCATAAATCTTTATTTTCCTTGCAATGTTTCTCTATGGTTGGTGTGATTTTTTTAAGTGCAGATACCCACACTATAACAAAAGCTAGTAATAATAATTTGCCATTAACTGAAACAAATTATACCCGTATGCATGATAAGAAGAGTGGTTAAGTCCTTAGATGCAAGTGAAATACTTAGTAGGAAAAAGGGTGCCTGAGGTATCTCATTTTAAGAATTTCTTACTACATTACCCTTGGAATCCTTTAATCACGACCCAGGGTGAGCTTTCCAAGTGTTAATTTCCCCCCAGGCTTGTGAACCAAGGAATCCGACACGTCCAGAGTTCTGTTTAACACTTAGAAAAAAAAAATGAAATATTAATTTACCCAAAGCATGTGGTCTGAGAGACCAGGCATAACTAAGGTTCTGTTTAACACTTAGTGAAATAAACTAAAGTATTAATTTACCCAAAGCATGTGGTCCGAAAGACCATGCATAACTAAGGTTCTGTTTAACACTTAATGAAATAAATTGAAGTATTAATTTACCCAAAGCATGTGGTCCAAGAGACCAGGCATAACTAAGGTTCTGTTTAACACTTAGTGAAATAAACTAAAGTATTAATTTACCCAAAGCATGTAGTTTGAGAGACTAGACATAACTAAGGTTCTGTTTAACACTTAGGAAAATAAATTAAAATATCAATTTACCCAAGGTATGTGGTCCGAGGAGCCAGACATGATCGAGATTCTGTTTGATACTTAAGAAAATAATAGGATGCATGATGCATGATGTAATAAACCAAAACATGGAAAAGAAATCTTTCATTAATAATAATACCTTCTCAGGTTGTTTACATTCCAAGGGCGGGGTACAACCTTTTCATCCAAATCTTCAAGATAATATGCCCCTATTCTAGCCACTGCTGTGATGCGATTCGCATATGGCCCTTCCCAGTTGGGCCCCAACTTTCCCCATGTTGGGTTCCTTGCCGTGCCCAAAACCTTTTTTAAAACCAAATCTCTAGGCACTAATGGCCTTGATCTTACATTTGAGTCGTACCCCTGCTTAAGATTGTGTTGATAATACGCTAGCTGAACCATGACATTTTCTCTTCGCTCTTCAATTAAATCTAAACTCTTCTCCAATAGCCTATCATTGCTGCCTGGAGTAAAAGAGCTTGCTCTCAATGTTGGAAATCCTGTCTCCAAAGGGATCACAGCCTCGGCCCCATAAGTCATTGAAAAAGGGGTCTCCTTAGTGGACCTACAAGGTGTAGTCCGATATGTCCAAGGACGTGTGGCAACTCTTCTACCCATTTTCCCTTTGCGTCATCCAGCCTCTTTTTGAGTCCACTCACTATGACCTTATTGTCAGCCTTGGCCTGTCCATTCCCTTGTGGATATGCCAGGGTGGAATATCTATTTGTTATGCCTAGGTCACAGCAATACCTCCTAAAGGCTTTGCTATCAAACTGAAGACCATTTTCCGAGATGAGTGTATGAGAGATTCCAAACCGAGTGAGAATATTTTGCTAGATAAATCTCTTGGCATTCATATCTCTGATATTCGCTAGTGGTTCAGCGTTTACCCATTTGGTGAAGTAATTCGTGCTGACTAGCAACCATCTCTTATTCCCTACTACCTTAGGGAAGGGCTCCACAATATCCAAGCCCCATTGAGCAAAAGGCCAAGGGCTGGACAGAGGATTAAGGGCACCTCCTGGTTGGTGAATGTTTGGGGAAAATCTCTAGAATTGGTCACATTTTTTCACATATTCTTGTGCTTCCCTCTACATATTTGGCCACCAATATCCCTAAGTGAGGGCCCTGTGAGATAAGGACTTGCCTCCAGTATAACTTCCACAAATCCATTCATGCAACTCTTCTAGGAGTAGCTCCACTACCTCAAGGTTTATGCAAAGCAAATATGGTCCAAAAAAAGATCTCTTGTTCAACTTTTGGTCCTCTGACAGCCAAAACCGAGGAGCCTTTCTCCGTACCTTGTCGGCGTCGGATTTACTCTCGGGCAAGATGTCTTCCTTAAGAAATAGTACAATAGAATCCATCCAGCTAGGACCCATCCTAATATGATGAATATGAACCTCGTTTCTCCCTACTTCATTAGGTTTATAGAAGTTTTCTACAAGGATCACCTGAGGTAAACTTTGTACCGAGGAGGTTGCAAGCATGGCAAAAGAGTCAGCATATGTATTTCTACTTCTAGGGATTTGCGATAAATTAAAAGACTCAAATCCTGACTGTAAGTGTCTAACCTGGTTCAAATATTTCTGTATTCTGAGATCTCTGGCTTCCAATTCTCCCCCTACCTAGCCTACAACCAATCTCGAGTCTGAAAACATCTCCACTACCTTTCCTCCCATTCTCTGAACCATAGCCATCCCTACCAATAGAGCCTCATACTCGACCTCATTATTGGTGGCCGAGAAGCCCAACCTCAATGATTTTTCAATAATGATCTTCTCGGGAGAAATAACAACTATCCCCATTCTAGATCCTCTTTGATTCATTGCACCATCAACATGTACTCTCTAGGGTAAAGGTTCTTGCCGGGAGACCACGCCAACTGATTTTTCATCCATGTTTTGTTTATCAGCTTTTTCTTTAAATGGGGTTTCAGTAAACTCGGCCACTAGATCAGTGAGGACCTAACCCTTGACAGAGGTGCGAGGCATGTACTTGATATCAAAAGCCCTAGGATCGTACCTTACTTGGCAATCCTCCCTATGTAATTAGCACTTCGAGGTAGAGATCTAAGTGGAAGTTGGGTTAGGACAACAACTGTGTGTGATTGGAAGTAATGGGGTAGCTTACGCGTAGTGACTTACTCACATAATAAACTGGCCTCTGTACACCACATCAACTCGTACTAGCACCAAGCTCACCACATTGGAAGCCACAACAATGTAAGCAAACAAAACCTCATCCACTTCAAGTCTGGACATAATGGGTGGCCGAGATAGGTATTCCTTCAACTATTAGAAGGCCAAGACACACTCTTTGGTCCATTCAAACCCCTTCCACTTGTTCAACAACTAGAAGAAAGGTCTACACTTGTTTGCTGATCGAGAAATGAATTGGTTTAGAGCAGCAATCATCCCTGTCAACTTCTGGATCTCTTTGGGATTCCAAAGTGGTTGTAAATTGTTAATTACTTTAATTTGGTCAGGGTTGACTTCAATTCCGCAGTGTGTAACCATGTACCCGAAGAACTTCCCTGATCTGACACCAAAAAAGCACTTAGAAGCATTAAGTTGTAGCTTGTGTCTCTTCAAGATCTCAAAGCTATTTCGGAGATCATTAATATGCTCTAATTCCAACTTACTCTTAACCACCATATCATCTATATAAATCTCAATGTTTTTTCCTAGTTGTGGCTCAAACATCCTGGTTATCATCCTCTGATAAGTAGACTCTACATTTTTTAGACCAAAGGGCATTACCTTGTAGTGGTAATTCCCAATAGGGGTGACAAAAGCTGTCTTCTCTTGATCATCCAAAGCTAAAGGTATCTGACGGTACCATTGAAAGACGTCCAAGAAACTCATCCGGGGATGGCTTATAATGGCATCCACCAATTAGTCTATCCGAGGCATGGGAAAAGGGTCCTTAGGGAAAACTTTATTCAGATCTATGAAATCCACACACACCCGCCACTTCCTATTCTTCTTCTTTACTACTATTGTATTGACCAACCACTCAAGGTAGAAGACTTCCTTAATAGCCCCAACCTGCTTAAGCTTGTTCACCTCCTTCCTAATAGCATCAGAATGCTCATTAGATAAGCGTTGAAGTGGTTGCTTCTTAGGGAGGACAGCTGGGTTGACATTCAAATGATGGCAAATGAAGTTTAGATCCACCCCAAGAGGCTAATAAGCATTCGATGCGAACACATCGATATTCCTCCTTAGAAATGCTAACAGCTCTTCCTTCTCCCGAGGAGGAAATTTGGTTCAATGCCCTACTCATAGCGTCGTTTCCCAGACCTTTATGGGATGGGCTTTTACCCCTATGCCTATGGTGGTGATCCTCATCACATGAGAAAGACTCACTAGGAGGAGTCCTCAATCTGGGCCTGTAGCTACCATCTTCTTCTCCACCAGAAGAAGAAATAGAACTTGAAGGAGTTCTCCTCCGTCGTTCGCAGCTCAACTTCCTCTGCAAGTGATAAATCTCCTGTTGCATGTTTCTAGCATTTTCTTCATGAGAGAGGTGATTCCCACCTCGTGACCGGCTCCTACTAGTATGGGTAGTATGTACACTCCCCTCTCGGTCCCTTCTTTATTCAAGATTACGGAAGTGATCTTGACGCTGAGACCCCATAGATTTTGCCTGACTCAGACTTGAATCTACCATAGTTAAATGTTAGACTCACTACAATACCAGAATTTCCCACAAATGGCGCCAATTGTAAGGACACAATTTAGATCCCAAGCCCAAATGAGGTATGAACTTAGGCTCAAAAAGCCCAATACAATGAATTTGTAGAGAATGGGTTGGAAGACTAGGCTTTAACGAGTCAAACAACAAGCAAGGTGGATCCAGATGACTAGAAAATGAAGATAGGTTGGTTTAACTTAAAGAAAATCATCCTCGACACAATCCGAGAATATCAGTTCTTATATATTTCTTCTCAAGTCTGATTACAAGTTCAACTTTTGATTGTTACAGTGTTTTTCTCTCAATTTCTCGATCACCACTCTCATTGCCTTCTTCCTATTTTATACTATCCCTTTGCCTTCATCTCTGCCATCCACGTGTAGATTAGATTGTTGGTGTTGATCCTTGTCACATCAACCCCTTCCTAAAGTCTCTAGGGAGTAGCTGTAAGGCTGAAAACTACTGTCTAAGTATCACTTCTTCATTAATTCGACCAAAGAGTTAGATGTAGAGCATTCAATGCGGTGGTAGGAGCTTTCCCTTAGATATTTCCCAGCTCCCATTTGTCCTATACGTTCACAAAGCGCATCCTCATCAATAAAACTTCCTAGAATGTCACCTTGGACGACATAACACACTTTCTAACCTCCACTTCGTTAGTTTAGGAGTTGCTCCTCCTCGGCATACTTCCCCCGTCTTTCACAATCATAGCTTGCTCGTGAAGCTCAAAGTCTTACATCTTCCTTACTGTTGATCTGTCCTAGGACCATTGAGCCTCTTCGGCCAAGCCCAAGGCCCAATATATATTTTTGGGCCCCTTGTCCCTACAATAATTATAATGATAATAATACTGGTACAACAATGTAGTTTGATAGAGATTTCAATTGAAAATTCATACTCCCCCCCCCCCCCCCCCCAAATTGGAAATTAGTCCCTCAAAAACCAAAAGAATTGAAGTGTCCACCTAACTCATATATATGATCCGTTGCTCTCTTTCAAAAAAAAAAAAAAATATATATATATATATATTTACTAATAGAACTATATGTGTGTGCGCGCGTGTGTGTATATTATATATATATAAACTTTTCTTTATATATAAAAACTATGATTTCATATGATATTTGGTTATTTACTTATTTAGGACCAAAAATTAAAAGTTTAGAATTTTGATGTATGGGTGTTGATGTGCTATCTAACTCCACTCAAAGGATTGTTTAACACTTATTTTTCTCCAATGAGTAAAATGACTTTATAATTGTGTATTATTATTTATTAGATTTTTATGTTGTAGTAAATTCTCAATTACCAGATTTAAATCTCCTGTTTAGTAAACATAGACTTATTCTTAACTTTGAATTTTCGAGAGGTACATGAATCTTAGCTTATAAGAATTGATAATATTTGTTTACCAGTTAATAAGTTTTATTTGCAAGAATTCACAAATTATGGAAAAAAAAAAAAAAAAAAAACTAGTATTAAAAATGAAACTTCACCATTATAAGCATATGTAGTTGTACATTTGCACTTCAAAAAAAAATTTTAAAATACGTTTTAAATCATGCCAATGGCTACTTGGGAGTTGAAAATCAATAAACTATTAATATATTTTCAAAGTGGTTGTGTTAGTATTTATTCTTACAATTTCTATTGCAAATATGGAACAAACATTTTCACTCATAAATATTATCAAAACTAACTTTTCCAATAATATTTTAACGATTCGTTGATTTTGTAGTACATCAAAAGAGAAGTTGTTGAAAATTTTAATACAAAGTTAATCAAATATGATTTTGAGAATTTAAAAGAACTTCCAATTCCAATTTATTATATTATAAATGATTGAGTTGAAATGTATTAAGAAACAATTGTTTATTTTTTTTGTTTATATTTTGTGAATACTAAGTAGATATTATATTTATATTTCATGAATTAATTTATTTTTGAATCTTAATTATTTCTTAATTGAATTATCAAAATTTGTTGCTCTTGTTTTGACCTTCTCAAAGGCAAAATTCTGGTTCCGTCCACAGGATGGCCCTCCAAATTTTTTTTTTAATAATTTTTTTCCTTAAGTAATACAAAAATTTATTATTAAAATTTTATATTCTTGCTTTTCGCCCCAAATTTTTATGAGCTCCTTTCTTTCAAAACGGAAAATGTGTGAATTTTCTGAAGTCTACTAACATTCAATAGGTGCTAACCTTCAAGAAAGCAAATGCGATACCCTTGTCCTTTCTTTCTTTTTTGCTAAACAATGATGACGGACAAGGTGGCTATTTTCATAAAATAATTATCTGCTTCTTGCCATTGTAAAACTCATCCAGAACTCTACAGAAAACCCCCTTTACATTTTTTGATTGCAATTTATTTTCACCGGTAGAAATCAAAGAAAGATTTTATCACGTTTCTTTTAACAGATACTTTAAAATGGCTAAATAAAAATCTTTTGAATCTCTCTCACATCCGACCAAATTCAATTCATTCTATGACCCAAATATACTCATAAAAAGCGAAAATAAAAACAAAGAGGAACATGTCACAAATATACAAATATTAACAATTCTTGGCAAAAATAACTATAAAAGTTGAATACTAAGCTCCGACTGCTGTCCTAAATCGACCATTAGTAAAATGAAATTGGTAGGGATAAGGATAACAGACAAAAATTTGGGATGAAGCAATTTATATTGATTCAAAACTTGGTCATATATTTACAAGAAGTGTAGGGGGGATCAGTTAGGACCCCAACAACTCAAATACATGACTCTTCTCAAAGACTCTTCACTCTGCTTTAGCTTCTCGTTGTTCACTTTACTAGATATAGCCGAGGAAGACTGAACTGAGAGTTTCTTGGCTTGATAGTATGATCTGATATTGTTCTTCGCATGCTGGTGAAGTGACCTTAGAGGATAGTTCCATCTGCAAACACCTTGGTCTTTCAAAGCCTCAACTGCACCAATACTTGCTGCCACCATCCAAGAAGCTTTACTTGTTGCACTCATACTTCTTTCTTGCTCTAAATTGGAAATGAAACAAATGGAAATTTGAGAGTTCGGAAGATGGAAAATAGATTTTGGGTTTGGAATTTTGATGGTGCCCAATATAAGGAAAGGGATCTTATTATATAATGTGTGAAGATAGTGGCAGATGAGAAGATATTGGGTGCAAAACTATAGGCAGTTTTGCCAGCAGTTTGGGAGAAAACCCTGGTATTTGGATCCCAAAACCATTTGCTTAGCTCATAGGCTGTGCCTTTGAATTTGAATTTGGACTGTAGAAAGATACCGAAGTACTAATAAAGAAATCAATCAAAGAGACATGTGTGTAAAGAAAAGGTTGGTGGTGTTGCTAGGCCTTTGCTTTATTCTGAAGCTTTTTTCTTTTTTTTTCGCTGAAAAGGTTGGTGGGGCTGCTTCATCTAGCTTTGTTTTGCCTTTTGTTTTTGTCAAGTAATAAAAGGAGCTAATGGGGGATTAGAATCATAACTGCATACTTTTCAAAAGCATTTTTATTTGATTAGAGTAATTGAAAAATTTTAAGCCCAAGTAAAAAGAAAAAAAGTTCAATCTTTTGATAAATAAATAAAAATACATAGAGAAAAGAATAGCTAGGTATTAAAGTATAAAATTTAGAAAAGTTGTTCCCAGTACACAAAATCCTTGTATGTTTGGTGAATGACCTTTACTATCATGCCAAGATATGACCTCTAGTCTCTAGAATTATCTCAAAATGATAATAATAATAAAAATAAAAATAAAAAATCTAGAGTTCTATTTAGATTTCATAATAGAATCGTGTACCAAATACGAAGGTTAGACTTAGATGTCGTAAAATTACACTCAACGCCCACTAATTTTCTTTGCCCGATTTGGATTTTGAGCTCCATTTTATAGAGTGGCACACAACGGTAAAGAAAGGATTTAGAGTTTCTTTTGTAGATATATAAGTATTTTTTTTTTAAAAATCATTAAAATGATTTTAAAATTTTTAAAATAATAAATAAAAATTGAATCAGGCTTCCCCAATAATTGAAAACTTGATGTTTATAACTTTATATATATTGAAAGAGGAAAATTGAGGAGGGTGAAGAGAAAAAAAATGAGAAAGTGAAAATCAGAGAAAAGGAAGATTTGAAAGTGTGAAAATTTAAAAAAAAATAAAAACCAAACTTAGACCAAAAAAAAAAAAAAAAAAAAAAGGATCAACCTGATCCAACCCATATCTGTTTTTATCCCTTATTAGGTGGAGGGCTGTCCAACCCATCTGCCAAACCGACCCACACATCCAGGCCAAACAAACTTGAGAGGCCAAGAATGTATTGGCCCCTTATAATAAATTAATCAATTAATTTAGTCAAGTTAATTAATTAAGTTAATTAACATGCAAAACGCGTAGTAGCACAAACAAATCACAAATTAACTAAATGCAGCGGAAATTAAATTGACACAGTGATTTGTTTACGAATGGGGAAAACTTACACGGCAAAAACCCCACCGAGTGATTTTAAGGTCACCACTCCCGAGAATTCATTATTATCACAACAAGCGGTTACAAGTAAATGAATCTCAGTACCTTATACCAACCTATAGTTGAACCCTTATCCCAATATCCAATTGGACTTGTTCTATAGTAACAATCTCTCCTTTTCAATGCATGGCTCCTAGTACGTGACTAACCAATTCGATGCACAGATCTTAGTACGCAACTTACTTACCAACTTGAGAAAGATGTTGGCTGCAAAGTTCTTTAATTCATCACACGATAAAGATCATGAAGTTCCTTGGTTACAAAATCCTACGGCGTACAAACACAGCGGCTTCTTCAAGAGAAAGATGAACTAGGGCAAATTTTGTCTCCGGTCACAATTTGCATGAATACAACTTTACTTCACACTCGTGTAACCTTTGACGGCCCTTAAAATAATCCTTATATATATTTAAGGTTGTGAGAAAAGAAAGCCCAAACATATATATACAGATTTGCTGAAAATCAGCTCTGAAAAACTGAATTCCATAAACCTCGATAGATAGCTTATCTATCAAGCTAGCTGTCAAGCATCGGACTTTAGCAGCTTTTGAACCTCGATAAATACTAGCCGTCGAGATAGCTGTCAAGATTTAAAATCCCGCACATCTTCACTTGTTTCTTAAACAGACTTGCATGGTTTTAACACTTGAACTTGAAACCTTGTTTCTTGAACTATTAAACACATCCTAAATCTACTCAATTACAAGTAAAGTACGTTTTGTCAAAGGATTAGCTAATTACATAAAATATTGACATATGTTCCTAACATGATTCACATGTCCTAACAATCTCCCCCTTTGGCAATTTGTGACAAAACCACAACAAACAAATGAACATATGAGAGAAGTCATAAATCACTCAACTCATACTCACTTGTTGAATACAATAAAATCTATCCTAACACAAACTCTTGAAAATTTTTGTAAAAAGAGAGTTTATGGCAAGAAGACTTTGACAACTTATATTTCTAAAACACTTTAAACAAAACTCATCAAAGCATCTTAGTGTGAAACAGAAGTATAAAATGGCATACATTAAATAAGAAACATGTGTATAAAGATATAAAAGAAACAACACATGGAAAGATAGGCAAAATGAGATAACAACATCATCAAATATATATATCAAAGATAAGTACAATGTTTGCTATCACTAAATAGTCATAAGACTAATGTACAAGAGATAATGTATCTAAAATAGAAAGAAAAGAAAAGATACAAAAAATTCTCACTACATCCCTCATAAGCACTCCCCCTATCACAAAATTCTCCTATGCTAACCCTCTCCCTATGTATGACTACTCTCATATCAAAACTACTCCCCCTTTTTATCATGAGTGACAAAGGGTAAGTACATCAAGTAGACATCTCATCATCACTGGGCGAGCTAGCACCATCGTCCTCATCAGCATCATCACTGCCGGAGCCATCGTCACTCTCATCCTCAAAAGCTAATGGAGATGAAGAAGAAGCAACAGTGAAACCACCCATGATAGCATGTTATTGTGCGATACGACTAACATGGGTGTTTACCTGACACAACTCATCACTAAGAGTGTCAAGGCAAGCATCCATGCGCACAAGCTGTGCCATGATGGCCTCAAGTGTCACTACACCCGTAGAAGACGAAGGAGCAAAGATGGATGGAACAGTAGAAGCTAGAGGAGTCACCGTTTCTGTCCGAGGCCGCCTCAATCTGAGTTGTGCCTTGCTCCGTTAAATTGTAACTACACTTATGCACACATCACCATGAAATGAGAAGACTCAGGAAAGGAGACAAAAAAATGGCGGAGGATATGCGTGATAGCCGAAGGAAAAATGAGCTTACCACATAGAATGAAGTGAGAAGAGAAGTCGATAGAGATATCCTCTAAGAAGGATAACAAAAATCGAGCACGAGGCTCTATAATGGAGTTATAGTGAGACAAAGGATGAAGAATAAATGTCATCACCATGTTTAGGAATCTCGAACCTTTTGCAAAGCCCGAGCAAGGGGTGTTTTGACGATCACCCCAAGATGAAGGTGTCTCACAAAAGAAAGGCAACAATTTGTCTTTGGACACAGTTCGTAGACGAGCACAACTAAGGTAGTCAGGATGCGCTACCCTAGGAACGTGTAGTATCTCAGATACAATATCTGGAGTAACTACTATACTTGTACCTTAAACGCGAGAGAAGAAATGAGGTACAAAAGTATCGATTCCGTGCATATTGAAGTAAAACTCCTATATGATTACGGAGGGACAAGTGACTAGGATGTCACATAGTGACCCCCAACCCCTACTGTGAATGACAGTAGGTAGTTTAGTATCGAAAAAATCCAATAAGATGACTTGGCGTTCCGAATGAATGCCTCGTCGACAAAAGTTCTCCAAAAAGTCCTTTCGGGCTTTATCATCACGAAACCGTACATGAGAAGGTGTAGGGTCAGAAGAAGAAGATGCCCTAGAACAAAGAGAGTTCTGGGACAGAGTGGATTTCCATTTAGGTGCCATGATACAACTAACCGAAAGAAAGAGAGACACGCAGAAAAGCACCAAACACATTAATATATAAGAATATGAAGAAATGAAGGTACGTATGCATGAACATGTGACATACAAACCAAAAAGAATATCGTGGGCTCAGCCCAATCCAAACCTAATAGCACACAACAATTCAACATATATAGCACACATCTATAATGGATGAAAATATAGTTAAAATGTTCATGAAATGCAATGCATGATGATTTTAAATCATTGAAACAAAAACCCATCCCAAAACTTTAACAAAACCTCAAAAGTTTTGAAAAAAAATCTCAAATAATTTCAAAAAACCCAAAAGTTAGGTCAAAGATCATGAAATGCATGATAAAGAGGGAGAAAGCATCATACCAGATGAAGAACATGAATCTTGAGATCGAAAATGAAGTGAGGAAGATGAAAAGATTGAGTTTTGGGTGTTTGGGAGAAGGAGAGATACTTTTCTATCGAGAGAGATCGAGGAGAAATGGGATAGAAATCGCATGGATCCTATTTATAGGAAATCTCAGTTTCTTGATGGATTGAGAGGTATCGAGAATTAAAAATGCGTGTTTTATCTGTCGAAGAGTTATCCAGAATCTGTCGAAAGGTGTCCACAGCTAAAGGATCTCAATGAAGGTAGCTATCGAGGAGCTATCGAACATCCAGAAAGTTTCTTGATGGATCGAAGTAGCTATCGAGAAGCTGTCGAGAATGCGATAAAAAAAGCTGAAGGGTCTTGATAGATAGCCCAACTGTCGAGAGGTGTCTAGCAGCTGTCGAAAGGTGTCCAGCAACTGTCAAGATTTCTTAAAAACAGTTTTTCAAGAAGAGAAAAACACAAACATGAATGCAATCAAGTATGCTACACAACCAAAGATCCAAACCACATTTTAAGCTCTCAAAATCATCTCTCAACAACAACAAAAATGTTAAGCACATAGATCCAAAACACACACACACACACACTAAACACGTCTAACCAATTTTATATTTCAAAAATAAGTTAAGACAGTTTAGTGAGCATACATTAACACATGTATTTCTTGTGATGGTCAAATCACATTGTACCTGCACATGTATTAATGGTAGCAAAGAATATTGAGTGTTATGTGTGAAAAACATCACAAGATTGCATCAGTGTCTATATGTTATGACGATTTGAGATATGAGAAAATCACTTTAACTCACACACAATCATAACTATTTGATGGAAACTATCACATTTGAGGTACATCCTATAACTCCCACATCTTCTTGAATATACGCTTGCAATCATATATAAAGCATTTTCATTCTTTTTGCTTTTTATTTTTCATTGCATCTTTTTCTTTTAACCATCTATGCATAGGCATATAAGAAATAGAAAAGAAATACCCAATGATGTTAAGCATTTGACATTGCACTTTTGCTATACCGAAGCATACAGATGTCATTTCATGATTGGCGGGCAACAGTGGTGAGATGGTTATCTTTGCTTTTCTCTTAAGATTTTCTAGTCCTTCCAGTCAAAAAGAGTGATACGAGTGTTAAGTACAAGAAATTACTTAATCTTACTCATCACAAACATGAGCCACAAAGCTCACTTGCTTAGTTATGCATAAAGATGCTCATCTAAACTACAAATGATACAAAATTTTGAAAACTTTGTTTCAATGGCCATCCAAGGTACACAAGTACCAATGTACACGAACACACACTGTTTTTGTATTTTTTTATTTTTCAAATTTCTTTTTATATAAAAAAAAATAAAGCAAAATTGAAAAGTAAACAAACAAAAACGTCTTAAATAAAGCAATGCATAAAACTAGACTGGCTCAAAACAGGAAAGCAAAACACATAAGTAATGCAAAAACAAAAACAAGAAGGGAGAGAGAGAGAGAAAAAGTGACAGAATCACTTGGAGTCTTTTTCCTTCCACACCTTGGAAGAACTTTTCCGTTTAGCAAACTCTTGATCTGGCGGTGAGGGAGAAGAATTGAAACCGTTTAAGTTCGAAAGGAACATGAAACTTTGAGAAGATCTCCAAGAGGAGCAAAAGAAGGTGGAAGCTAATTCTGGTTTCCCGATGAGATCATGTTGTTGCTTTGTTGAGTGGCTAACCACTTATAGCATTTAGGTCGAGTATGTCCAGCTACTTCACAGTGATGACAAAAATGCTGCTTTTTTTGTTTAGGCTTTTAAGTATTTCCCTTCTTAGTCCTAGGGTTCTTAATCTCTTTCTATTCAAGCTTAGGGGGTGCTCCTAAAATAGATTTATCCTTGTCTATGTTCTCACTAGCTAATTCATTTTTAACATCATTTTTCTCAGTTTCAACATTATTAGCAAGAGGAACAAAAACAGTAGTACTAGAAGTAGCAATACTAGGAGAAGAGAAATCATACCCTAAACCGGTTCGATTAGAAGCAGATTTCTGAAGACTGAGCATCTTATCGAGCTTTGCACTTGAAGTCCTTTCCAACTAAGCTCTGACTTGGAACAGTTCTGCCTCAAGCTTCTTGGCCTTCTCAACCAAGAAATTATTCTCAAATCTTAGTGCTTCAATGGTCTGATTTATTTCATCAAACTTTGTAGAAATTTCTTCTCGTTCAAGCTCCACTTCACTAAGCTTCTTAGTGGCCAACCTATACAACTTCTCATGCTTTTCTGAGACCTTATATAACTTTGCATAAGCTGTGTGGATGTCATTTTGCTCATCCATCTTTTCAAACTTAGACTCCACCAATTCCTTTTCTTCATCCACATCTTCAACAATCCCTTCAGTAGGATCTACAATGGCAATGAAGGCTTTTAGGATTCCATCGTCCTCATTATTAGAATCATCCTCAGGCTTAGTGTCACTCAACATAACAACAAGTGTCTTACTCTTCCCAATAATCTTGAGATACGTAGGCCACTCTTGTTTCATCTAACCGAAGCCCTGACACCTAAAGCACTTTGGTCCTGAGGGAACAATGTACTAACCGTCATCCCTAGCATCCTTCTTCCCTTTGTCTTAGCTCTTGAACTGCGAAGAACTGGATTGCTTTTGGTCCTTGTCAAATCCTTTTGCGTTGGCATTCTTCATAAACTTCTTAAATTGCCCCGTGATATAGGATTTTATCTTAGAATCTTCATCGTCTAAAGACTCATCAGTGTCACTGCTCTTAGCCTTTAATACCATGCTCTTGCTCTTGCTTGATTTCCCTATCCTTGTCAACCCCAACTCATAGGTTTGGAGATTTCCAACCAACTCTGTCAAAGGAATTTTGTCAATATCCTTCGATTCCTCAATTGTGGTGATCTTGGCATGAAATCTCTCGGGTAGAGATCTAAGCACTTTTCTAACAATCTTGGGTTCGGGAATGGTTTCCTTAAGATTAAAAGCTAAGTTCACTATGTCCTTGAGCTTGGCATAGAACTCATCGAATGACTCATCTTCCTCCATCTTAATCTCTTTAAAGCTCGTAGTAAGCCTTTGAAGCTTTAAATCTTTGATAGCCTTGGTTCCTTCATAGGTTGTCTAGAGAATGGTCCATGCTTCCTTAGAGGTTTCAATAGAAGATATCTTCTTGAACTCCTCATTCGTGACTGCACTGAATAAAGCATTCAATGCCATACTGTTGAAGTTTGCCGCCTTGATCTTAGCATCGTCCCAGCCAGTCGATGATTCCGTAGGCTTAGTCCAGCCTATCTTCACAGCTTGCCACACCTTTTCATCCAATGATTGCAAGAAAGCTCTCATGTATACTTTTCAGTATGCATAGTTAGTACCATTAAATAAATGAGGTATAATAAGAGACTGTCCTCTATGCATGACAAATAGGGGTTAATGGATCACACAGCAAAGATTAACACCTAATCAGAGTGTACCTGCTCTGATGCCACTTAAGAGGCCAAAAATGTATTGACCACTTGTGATATATTAACCAATTGATTTAGCCAAGTTAATTAATTAATTCAATTAACATGCAAAACACGTGGTAGCACAAACAAATCACCAATTAACTAAATGCAGTAGAAATTAAATTGACATGGTGATTTGTTTACGAATGGAGAAAACCTACACGGCAAAAACCCCACCGGGTGATTTTAAGGTCACCACTTCCAAGAATTCACTATTATCATAACAAGCGGTTACAAGTAAAGAAATCTCAATATCTTATACCAACCTACAGTTGAACCCTTACCCCAATACCCAATTGGACTTGTTCTGTAGTGACAATCTCTCATTTTCAATCATGGCTCCCACTGTACTCCGCTTACTCACCAACTTGAGAAAGATATTGGCTGCAAAGTTCTTTAGTTCATCACACGATGAAGATCACGAAACTCTTTGGTTACAAAACCCTACTATATACAAACACAGCAGCTTCTTCAAGAGAAAGATGAATTAGGGCAAATTCTGTCTCCGATCACAATTTGCATGAGCACAACTTTACTTCATACTCGCGCAACCTTTGATGGCCTTTAAAATAATCCTTATATATGTTTAGGGTTGTGAGAAAAAAATCCCAAACATATACACACGTATTAGCTTAAAATCAATTCTGAAAAACTGAATTCCATAAACCTCAATAAATAGCTTATTTATCGAGCTAGTTGTCAAGCATCGGGCTTCAGCAGTTTTTGAATCTCAATAAATACTAGCCGTTGAGATTTAAAATCTAGCACATCTTCACTTGTTTCTTGGATAGACTTGCATGGTTTTAACACTTGAACTTGAAACATTATTTCTTGAAGTATTAAACACATCCTAGATCTACCCAATTACAAGTAAAGTGCGTTTTGTCAAAGGATTAACCAATTATATAAAATATTGACATATGTTCCTAACATGATTCACATATGTCCTAACAAAACTGACCTAGAAACCTCCTGATCCGTGGGTTGTGATGGTTGGCAATAGGTTCTGACATCCTGAACTCGATTTCGGCAAGTTGGTTGGCGAGTTATGGCTTAAAAATCAAATTCCAACTAACCTGACGGATATCCACCACTACTAATAGCCTCAAATCTCCGCCGAATAAAGAGATATTTGATTAGATCTCAACAAATCTGACAAGATCTAGTGTAGATCCGATGAGACCTCATTGAGATCTTTCCAAATCTAGTGAGATATTGACAAAATCTCTCCAAATTTAGAAGATTTCAGCCACATATGACCGGATTTAGCCACTTCTGGTGGAATACCAGCCAGATTTCCTCTTCCATAACTCCGATCGAGCTTGACCACCACCCATTGCGTATCTGACCAATCCGAACCAACTACTTTACATGTCGGTGGCGGGTCTAAAAAATTTTCACCCGATTTGGTCAAGTCGGTCACGGGTTGGGCATAAATCCGACCTGGATCAACTCATGGACACCCTTAATATGATGATTTACCTGGAACCCAATATATTTATATTCTTTTGGGCTCATAGAATAATTAAGCGACTTACCAAGAAGGCTGGAACCCAAGATATTTCTTTTGGACCCATAGAATCAATGCGTGAGTTGGCTCCAGCACAAACAACGTTCTTTTTTCGGTGGATACCATACCACCCCCAACCAATTTTGCCAAGTTTTGGAATTTCGGGTTTTTTTTTTCTTTTTTTTCTTTTAAATTAATATCAGTAATGTACTAATGTCTTCTTCTTCTTCTTCTTCTTCTTTTTCCACCCAATGAATTAGAAAATCAAGATCTCGTTTTCTTTTTTTCTTTTTAATGGAATGATGTCGTATTTAATGACATTGTAATTGAAGCAATTTAGAGTGGGAACCGGATACCCACTCCATTCACAAAACAGGTCTTGAACTTGATAGCCTATTTGTGTCATTACTCATTAGGGATTTTTCTGGAAAAAATTATTACATTGATCAGGAAATGGTTTCATGATTCATAATTTCCGCACATCTTTAGATCAATCCAACAGAGTTGAAGAACAATGCTACTCGTGATGTGCTACACACAAAACCATTTTCTCCATCATGGCATTCACAATCACATGGCCAAAAATCTGTCAATAATATATAGAAATTTGACCATTAATTTGCTTTAATAAGATAAACAACAATGGCAAGTAAAGAAAGTTTTACAATCTCTAATTAAGCTAGAAATCATCTCACGGAAAAATGGAATTACGTATCTTGAAGCAACACACTAAAATCTAATGGTATTGGGACCCCAGCAGCTCAAATCCAGGACTTTTCTCATAGACTTTTCCTTGGACGGCAAAATGGTATTAGAAATAGCAGAAGAAGATTGAGCAGAAAGCTTCTTGGCCTGATAATAAGACCTGATATTGTTCTTGGCATGTTGATGCATTGACCTTATAACAAAATTCCACCTGCAAACCCCTTGGTCTTTCAGGGTCTCCACTGCAGCTATGCTTGATGCCACAATCCAAGCTTTGCAAGCTGAATTCATATTTGTTAAGTTTAAGCTTTTTTTGAATTTGGGTTTCTGGAAATGAATTCAATTCAAGGTTGTGTGTGAGAAATTGAGGGTTTTGATTTTGTTGTTGTTGTTGTTGAGGGGAGAGAAGTAGGGGGGTTCTTTCCTTATATAGGTAGGGAGGTCAATATTTTAAGAAGGGTAAAGAAAGTAGAAAACCACAGGCAGTTGGCAGTAGAGGCCCTGGTATTTTTGATACAAAACGCCAAAACCATGGGCTAACTAAGCTTGAAATGGCAGGTTACAACTCTCAGATATTTTTGGTGAGCGCACTAGTTTTATTGATTCGGACGCCAAAGTCCTGAAATATCTACTGCTTGGACGCGTTTTTAACAGATTTTTCGGCCATTGGTAAGTGTACAGTGTTGACTAAATTTTCTAATGGGCCAGGCCTTTTTATATGTCCTCTCTCTCGCTCTCTCTCACTTACATATGGGATGCACTGAAAGTGAGGGCGTATAAGCCCAGATGACTTGTACATCTAAAGTGCTGCCTCTGCCTTTTCTTGTCGTTTTCATCAATCCGTGTTCATCCTTGATACTATGAGGGTGAAATACAACTTACACACAAGAGGCCTTTATATAGCCCACTTAGAGTTATGGAGATGCAAACTTTCCATTTATTTTACCTAAAAAAAAAAACTATTTTTTTTCTATTTTACACATTCATTTTTACAAAATATCCACATTAGTCTATCTGTTCTACACATTTATTCAATAAAATATTCATTCTTTTACAATTTTTTATTATTTTCTCACTCACTACCTCTCTCTCTCTCACAAACCCAACCACCATCATCGTCACTACCCCTCTCTCTCACAGACCCAACCATCATCATCATCATCATCATCACTCGATCACTCCACCCCCAGCCACCATCATCACCTACCCAACTAGCATCATCTAGGACAACCAACCCATTCAAGCCGAAACCCACTCAATCCGAAACCAACTCAATCCGAAAGCCAAATCATCACCCACCCAACTTGAAACCCACTAATCAAACAACAAGAAATCAGTGGCGACCGGCGATCGGTGAGGCTTCGTGGCAGTGGCAATCGGCAATTTGATCAAGCTTTGTGCTGGTTTGATGATTTGATCGGCGGCAGTGGTTTGATAAGTTGATCAAATGAGAAAAAGGGAGAGTGAGGTGAGAGTGAGAGCAACCAGAGACAAGGAGAGAGAAAAAAAATTACTAAAATATTAAATGCAAGTACTACAGTAACCATGCATATATGCACGATTACTGTAGCACTTGTGCATTTATGCATAATTTTACACCCACTGATGTAGGTATTTTTTTAGTCAAAATGTGTCAAATGAAGGATTTTTTGCATTTTGCAAGACTTTACATCCACTAATGTAGATGCTCTTAGTCCTCAACTTTTATTCATTTTTTTTTCATCTTACTCATAGTGTCATAGCGTTTAGACTCAGAAAGAACTAGTTGGTCAGCTTTGAAAAATTTTAAACCTGTCTGACTTTCTACTTTGCTAGCTAGAAATCTTAGAAAAAATTACTAGTTATAGTGTGAATATTTAGTTACATCTCAACCCATCTAATCAAAATAGTATCTCATGATTCTACAATCTCACAACATGATACACATATATAGAACTCACACATGTTGGGAGTCTCATAGGATCCTTTTTCTTTTCATATGATCACACGGTGAATCACATCGTTAAATTTATTATTAAAACTCACTATATGAAGAAAAACCTTAATTCCAAGATTAACAAAGCTAGTCAATGAAGCTTGTGATTGTGAAGCTTAAGAATTGAAGAGCGAGAAAGTGATAGAAAGTAAGGGAAAAGGGAAAGAAAATGAGAGAAACGAGAGAGAAAAAAGCTATGTTCATTAACGGTAAAATCACAATAATACACATCTGAGCTTGGTGCTCTGTATTTATACTACATAATAATCATAAATGTTCAACTAATCCTCCACATTATAGGGATCTAATGCCCATAAATTCTGGAATTTCTGTTTAGAAACTTCTATAGACTTACGCGCCTATTTTAACTAAACTTTGAACTCCAAAATGCCTGCCACTAAGCCTTGTAGCCTAGTGGCACCCGGTTCCATTGTAACTTTTAGCTCGGGGTTCTATCCCCTGCATTTACCAAAAAAAAACACCAAAACGCCTCTTATCACTATTAAGACTTCTTTTAATGAAAACGGTGCGTTTAGCTGAATACAAAACACAGTCATCTTCAACCTCTGTTTTCCTTCTTCAACCTCTGTTGTGGTCTCTGTGGAGTCTGAGCAGTGCTATCTTCAACACTATAATGCATGGGACATCATAAATTTATTATTAAAACTCACTATTATGCGATAGGATAGTGTAAGAACTATTCTCTCAGACTATTCTGCATTGTTATGTAGGAATGAGTAGGGGATCAAGAAGTTGCCTCAGTCAAGTATTTGGGTGTACCTCTTTTTTTCTTCTTTTTTGGTCGAACAATAGATCAAAAGATTTTATTTTTATTATTATTATTATTCGTTAGAAAGAAGTTGGAAGCAAAAACAAGTGCAAATGCAAGAATTTTTCTTGGATGGATCGACCAAATTTGATCAAATCAGTGGCCATATGTCCACCATAATTTAAACATACAAAGGGGCTATGTGAAGATTCGAGGCCAGTAAAGGCTTCATCATGGGCTTGGAAAGCCTTAAAAGGGATGAAGTCATTGCTTGCAAAAGGGACCAGTAGAATGGTAGGAAATGGGGATAGCATTTTGGTGTGGGATGATCCTTGAATTCCTAGTACTCCCTCTTACAGTCTTTGTCCTCAGTCAGTGTTCAGTGATGGAATATATCCCCTATATGATTGTGTCTCAGCTGATTATCCAAAGCAAAACATGTCGAGATATGTTTAAGCTTAATTAAATTCGTAAATAATATACGTATAAAGAATTTATAGGAAGATATTATAAGAGAAAATAAGTAAAAATCACATAAAACGAAGATGGAGAGGTAAGCTCATATAATACAAATTTGACCATTAATTTGCTTTAATAAGATAAACAATAATAGCCAGTAAAGGTAGGAATCATCTCACGGAAAATTGGGATTACATATCTTGAATTAACATACTAAAATCTAATAGTATTGGGACCCCAGCAGCTCAAGTCCATGACTTTTCTTATAGAATCCTCCTTGGACCGCTTTATGGTATTAGAAATAGCAGAAGAAGACTGAGCAGAGAGTTTCTTGGCCTGATAATAGGACCTGATATTGTTCTTGGCATGTTGTTGCATTGACCTTATAACAAAATTCCACCTGCACACCCCTTGGTCTTTTAGGGTCTCCACAGCAGCTATACTTGTTGCCACAATCCAAGCTTTGCAAGCTGAATTCATATTGGTTTTCGAGTCTTTAAGAATTTGGTGGTGAAAAGAGATGTATGTATGAGCAATTGAGGTTTTGGTTTTGAATTTGGTTGTTGGTGCAGAATAGAAGGGTGTTCTTTCTTATATACCAGGGAAGTAGAAGTAGTAATAAGGTAGAAAACCACAGGCAGTTGCATCAGTGGTTTATGGAAAGTGGCCCCTGTATTTGTAGCAACACGCCAAAACTATGGGCTAACTTGAAATGGCAGGGCATACTAATTTTTTTTTTTTTTTTTAGAAAGAAATGGCAGGGCATACTAGTTCATTGATTCGGACAAGAAAGTCTTGAGATGGTAATAGTTTGGAAGCGTAAACGACAAATATTTTGAAATCAAGTGTCGGCCTCATGTGCCTTTAGCCCATTAGAATCTAGAGGTCGACTTGTACATCAGCGTATCAATTCAACCTGTCTCAGAGGTTCTGCTTCCAGTGCCGTGTTCATTTTTTTGTTTTCCCTATAACCGGGTTCTTCTTTAACATTAGGAATACTACCATACCAATACTAGGAAAAAAAAATTCTAGAAATACAATTTATTCCATACATTTTGCTACAATTTTTCTACTTGACTTTTTACGAATAGTTGAGAAAAATAAATAAATTGTGGTTTCATGTAAAAGTATCAAGCAACCAATTACAACCTGACATATATAATAATTGTGATAAAGTGTTAAATAGGTTGTGGTCCTAAAATTATTTTTAAGAAAAATTATTAGTTGCTAATGGAATACTCAACAATATGATACTCTCTCCTTCATTTAAATCGTGAATTATATCAATGGGTTCCAGTTAGCTTAACTGATAAAGTCTCTGATGGTTGTACAAGAGATTTAGAGTTCAATCTCCATCTACACAAAAAACTTATTGATGTTTTGGTCTGATAATAAAGAGCTAGAACTTTAATTAGTAAAACCCAATATTAGTATTTGAGAGGAGAGAATAATACATTAATGTTACTCTCAAAATGTTGAGAATATGAGGTAATTAAGATAAGAGCCTGTCTTGTTCCACTATTTTCAGGGTGTTTTTCTTTTCCTTTTTTTTTTAAAAACAGTGGGCCTCAATGGTATTTTTGTTTGCCTAGTGTTTTCATTTTCAATTGTTCAGAAAATTAAATCTAGATTTGGGTGAAAAAAAAATGAAATAGTTCCAACATTCAACCAAGTTTTATGATATATAATATGATTTTAACCTATAACGTTTATTCCACCATGATAATTACTCTTTATCACCAAGAAAAAAAAATTAATTAGTTTCTTTTTGGTGGATGCAACATTGGATCTCAAGTTCCTAATTCAACAATAAAATATTTTACTAATTAAACTAACTGCCGAATAATATGATATTAGCAAAATGATTATAAATCGTATTTGTAATATTAAAGTTTTATAGACATTACTTGAATTTTTGGATTTCTATGCCATATCTCCTACTTGGACAGGTGTTTCGTTCCTACTGCCTATGCAATTTCAATTGTGGAACCACAAACCAATATTCGCTTACGCTTCCTAGTAGTAGGAGTGACCGAATGAGTAACTGAAAATTGGAATTGTGTGCTGTTGATACATAGGAATGAGTTCTGCAAGTTCCAGAAGTGAGGGATCAAGAAGCTGTCTCAAGGGGTTAAGTTTTTGGGTTTACCTCTCTTTTTGTCAAACAACATATTGAAATATTTTTTATTCATTGTAGAGAAGTTGGAAGCAAAACAAGTGGCTGGAAAGTGGAAATGCAAGAATTTATGTTAGGTGGATCGAGAACTTTAATCAAATCAGTGGCGATGTCCCCCGTATCATTGCAGAATAGAGAAGTTGGAAGCAAAACAAGTGGCTGGAAAGTGGAAATGCAAGAATTTATGTTAGATGGATCGAGCAACTTTAATCAAATCAGTGGCGATGTCCCCCGGATCATTGCAGAATAGAGAAGTTGGAAGCAAAACAAGTGGCTGGAAAGTGGAAATGCAAGAATTTGATCATTGCAGAATTGTGGAATCCTAAAAAGCCTGGTGAATTCTTTTAGACTTTTGTGTCATAGTTCATAGTGTTGGGTCCCAAACCTAGTCTTTTTGTGAATTAAGAAAATGATTAACAATTTTAATAAATTTCAAAAATTATTATCAAGCCAAAATATCAATTATACACAAAAATTTACATGAAAAACACTTTCTCCTTGAAGGGAAAAACCATAGAACAAACTCCTAATAAATCCATAGGGTCCGTTTGGATTGAACTTATTGTTACTGAAACTGAAAACTGAAAACTGAAAGTACTGTAGTAAAATAATTTTTAAATGTGTGAATAGTATCGTGGAACCCATTTTTAATATTTTTTAGTACATGAACAGTGCTGCTACAGTGCTAGTTGTCCCTAGAACGCGTGAAGTTTGGAAAAAAAAAAAAAAAAAAAAAAAAAAAAAAAAGGAAAAACACAGCTTTGGATTCAGCGGAAAACGCTGAATCCAAATGGCACCATAATTATAAAAACAGTTACAATATCATCTCAAGTTTTATGTCTAACTTGAAATCCACACCAAATACAATAAACACCTAAAAAACTCTAGTATAGTCATGTAGATAGCATTTTATTTGGCACATTTTAAGGGGTGTGGTGGTCCGTTCCTAACAATCTTGGGCTTTTGGGCATCGACCCCCAATTTACTTGTACTCTAGGTTACGCTTATCCCACAATGGGAAGTCCAAAAAGTGGCCTCTCAAGTTACTGAGGGAGTTAAGATGTTACTTTGGCCCTTAACACTCTTGATCTTGGCTCAACGGAGATGACTAACAGGCAATCGAGCCATTTCCCTGAAATCCAAACAGGATTCCTTAGTTCCGAGGATGCATTTTTACTCACTACTCTCATGTTTCACTTTCCCCAAAATTTTCAACTCCTGATTCCTACCCCTCCTCTCCTATTTATACCCTCCCCTTAGTGGGGTTATCATGATGAGGGGATCTCCCCCATGTTAATGGGTCCCTCCATATCTATTGCTGACTAGAGAGGACCCACCTCCTACTGCTGATATGGCTTCCTAGTAACTTATGCCTGATACCAATTATTTCTCGATGGGCGAATTCTCCCAAGGCATTATCTCTTGTTCACGACGTATATTGGGGTACTTAGTTCGAATGTTCAGCCAGGCCCATCTCAGCTCGACTAAGTGGATCGAGAGGGGCTGAGACCATTCAACGAGTGGGCCTACAGATCGAGGTCAGGATGCTACTCTTGGTTCGTACAAGGGACATTTGTGTTAGATTAATAGCCATGATAAATATTGACTAGTATGGTATGATAAATATTGACGGGTAGGTTACGATATTAATAGCATTGTTCTTTCTTCTTTTTCTTTTTTGCATAAACTTCAATATTATTTAATCAAACTAAAATAAGGTTACTACAGTCAACCTCACAAGTTGTCCTTAAGACATAGTAGTGTGATGAGAGAGAGAGAGAGAGATCCCACCTATTGTGTATTACTAGATTAGTGGCCAGTATGATAAATATCAACTAGTAGTATGATATTACGATATTGATAGCATTTTTTTTTTTTTTGATACACTTCAATATTATTTAATCAAACTACAACACGAAAACTACAGTCAACCTCACATGTAGTCCTTAAGATATTGTTTGATAGTAGTGTGATGGAGAGAGAGAGAGAGAGAGAGAGAGAGATCCCACCTATTGTGTATTTGGGTAGCCAAAGAACCAAATATTAGTTCCAACTCAGACTTCAACTTTTTTTTTTAAAGGTAAAAATGTTCTTTTGTATCCTTGCATATAATACACGTTCTATTCATTCCTAAAATATTTTTAAAAAAAATTGTTTTTGTCCCTAATCCTTCTGTTCATTTTTATTAAACCTATTTTAGGGGTTAAAAAGGAATTGAAACTATATTTTAGATACAATATTGATATAGTTTAGATTCTATTTTTCTCATTGAAATTAGGGGTGTGCGCGGGTCGGATTGGGCAAGTAAAGGCTAATATTTCTATCCAATCTGCCACTAGCGGGTTGGGAAAATTCCAATCCACCAAAGTCTAAATCCGGCTTATTGCTTACAAATTTTGGCGATTTGAACTCAGCGGGTTAGGCAGGTTGGCATTAACAATGTTTTTTTTTTTTTTTTTTTTTAATTATCACAAACTACAATTTGTTATTGAATAATCTCAAAATATAACTAATGCACACAAAAAACTAAAGTAGATTTTATTCAATAATCTCAATTCCAACACAAACATAGGGTCAATGAAAAATAGATATATCATCTCTAACAAAAGTAGGCTCTGCCTTACAACTTATGAAATTAAAAAAACAGTAGGATCTGCCTTACAACTTGGGAAAATTAAATCAACAAACTCAATGTCTTAACATTCCCAAAGTCACATCAAGGATTCAAAATTATAACATACCAACATAACAAATAAACTTCAAAATGGTATGCATGGTCTCAAAAGCCACAATGTAATCAAATTAAACCCACCGAAAATAAACATAGTTCCAACAAAAGTTCTTCACAAAATAGACTACATCAATCAACTTCAAGCTTGGTACCACTCTAAAAATTAAGTCAAACTCCTCCAAAGCAAGTAGCAACCTAATCAATCATCCACAACATAAGATAAAATGAATGTTACTGTTATTATATTGTTCATGTTATCATTTATAATGTAATCAATCTAATCAAGTTTAAGCAAATGAAGACAGAGAAAGGATGTTACCTGCCTAAGCCAAGTTCCTCAAAATCAACTAAATCAATTTTCCACATCTTTTATATTTAAAGCAACAAATTCTGGAAAAAAATATATATATATATATATATATATATTACATATAATAAACATGTTACTACAATTAATCAAAACTATCTAAATTAAAGTATCCATAACCAGCTTCAACAAATAATTTTTTTTTTAAAATGTTACCTGACTCAATTTCTTCATATTCTTCTCAATCATCCATAACCTCTTGAAGGTTGATTGGAATTGGTGAAGACCGCAACCAATTCTGTCCACAAATAAGAGCCTCCACCATCTTTGGAGTTAGAGAACTTCAAAATGGATCAAGTACACGTCCACTAGTACTAAAAGCTGACTTAAAGGCCACTGTAGAGACTGGAACAGCCATGCTATTTGAGAGAGAATTTGATACTTGTGGCTATTAAGCTTCCACCATGCCAAAATATCAAATTTAGCATTGCCTAGACCCTCACAATTTTTTGTCAGAAACCTATCCACTTCAGATTTATTCTCCAAACTTTCTGCCTCCTCCAAGTGTTTCTTATATTGAAAGGCAAATAACTTGCTAGCATCTTCCTCCTCATCATCAACATCCATCTCAAAAGTTTGACTTACACTAGGTTTTGCAACATTAGCACTAGTATCCTTTTGAAGATAGTGCTTATATAATTTTGTTAATGTTGCCTTCTCCATTGTTGTTAGTTCTTCTGCCTTGGAATTCACATAAACTTGTTTAAAGGAAAACATGATATATCTCAATTTATAACGAGGGTCTAGCACAACAGCAACATACAACAAAAAATTGATATTTTTAATATTCTCCCAATATTTGTCATATTTATTTCTCATGCTAGCAGCCATATTCTTCAACATATTATCCTCACTTCTACTTAAAGTCAACAATTTAGATTGCACTGACACAAGTTCATGGAAAAATGCATTAGATATGACATATAAAGAGACTGAAAATCGCAAAGTCACCTTATAAAAAAGTTTTAGAAATTGCACAAAGATTCTAGCCTTTCCCTAATCAAGCACATTAGGAGGCCCACTGTTCTTTCTTCCCCTTCATTTTCCTCTCTCATTATCATATTCAACCTCATTCTCATCATTATCATCATCATTGAAATATGAGTCAAATTGTGAGTCTTCCTCTTGTAGACACTTAAAAGCATTTTGGAACTTCACAGCTGCCTCCAAAATCATATAGGTTGAATTCCACCTAGTTGGAAAATCTAGGCATACTAGACTTTCACTAGGAATTTTTTCACGCTCTACACAGTTCTTAAAAGTTTGAAGCCTAGATGGAGTAGACCTAACATATCTCACTACATTTCTAATCTTAACAACTAATTCATTTTGATCTTTTAAGCCCTCACACACAATAAGATTAACAATATGTGCACAACACTTCATATGCAAAAACTCATTATCCAAAATGGTGGTCTTCCAATCCTTAGTTTTTCTTTTCAAATATTTTATGGTAGTATCATTTGAACTTGCATTATCAAGTGTGATTGTAAATATCCTATCTATCCCCCACTCTTGCAAGCACTTCTCAATATGCTTACTAATTGTGGCACCCTTGTGATTAGGAACAATGCAAAAATTTAAGATTCTTTTATGTAAGGGTCATCAAATAGCCCATGACCCATAGGCTGGCCCAGTAGCCCGCTAGCCCACCAGGCTAATGGGTAGCTCAGCCCGGTAATATTGAAGCCTGTGGGCAACCCAGTAGCCCAATGGAACAGGCTATGGGTTGATTTCTTTACCCATGGGCGCCCGGTGGGCTGGCCCGTTAGCCCAGCCCAGTAGCCCGACCCGTTAGCCTGACTCATTGCCCAAAATTTATAACAAAATAATTTGGGGATTGGGTGGGTGAGGGATTGAACTTTAGACATTATAAAAACTTAAAGACCACACACCTAACCACTAAATACTTGGAATGATTGTGATACAATATGCATAATAAATATATATTTTGGTATTAGTTTAGTAGCTTTGATTTTTAAAACAAAGTTACTAAGATGACTGTTGCCCTACCTCTGTGCCTCTGGAAAGAAAGTCATTCTTTCCTTTGATAAATTCCAATTCTTTCCTTACAAGTTACAATTATAGAAGAAATTCCTTAAAAAAAAAATGCTTACCGTTGGTTGGAAGAAATTCTTTCCTTAATGAGTTGATATTTGATTCTTCATATATTTCCTTTAAGAATTGATATTTTATTCTTCAAATATTTCCTTTAAGGGTCGATATTTAATTCAATGTACTTATTTATTCTTATCAATAAAGTTAATTAATCTTATTTTAGTACCTTTTTAAGAGGTATGTCTTAGTATTTTTTTTTAATAGAATATTTTTAGTAGATTTAATTGTTCAATTTGATAGTTTGTAATAATATATAATTATAATTTTTTTGGTTAAATTTTTATAACCCCATTGAAGACCTGTTAAAAATGCCCATGAGTAGCCCATTAAACCCACCTCACTAGCCCAGCCCGCTAAAGCTCAAATGGGCATTGCCCATGGGTAGGGTCATGGGCTAGGGTTTTTCCATCCAGCCCGGCCCGACCCAGCCCATTGACTAGTCAACAGCCCGTTAAGCCCAGCCCATTAGACCCATGGGCCAAGTAAAAGCGGGTCGGGCCGGCCCGGCCCGGCCCATTGACGAGGCCTACTTTTATGCAAGTTCCAATCATTATCAATCCAATGAGCAGTAAGACACATATAGCTAAGATTTTGAATTGATGTCCAAGTGTCAGTGGTTAGGCATACTCGTTGCTTTTGAAATGCGTGGGGCATTGATTATAAAGCTTATTCCATAAATTACTAGTCCCATCCCTTTTCCCACGACACCCATAGTCTTTACCACAGTAATTACATGATGCTCTAAGGTTATTAGGATCACAATCACCCATCGTTGAAAAGTGATCCCAAACTTCATATTTTTTCCTTTTAGGACACTTAGGAGGAAGTGCATTGATATTACCTGTGGTTGGAGACTTGGGTTTGTCATTAGGTTTGTCATTGTGGGCACTAGATGTTCCACCCTTCATCACCTATTAAAAAAATTAGACAAAGACAATGAATAAGATGAACTGTAAGAATATGTAATATATAACATATTAACTTGAATATACAATGAACTGCCAGAAATAGAATGGCTTTACATGTAATATATTAACACTTTTTATATTATATAAATGGATCAATGACAGAAACCGAAATAGAAAAAGACAAACAAAAACTAAACAATACAAGACAAGAAAGCAAATAAGCAATTACCTTTGTGGCTGTCGGTGAAGAATTGAAAGGATATTAAATAGGTTTCAAAAAGTTTAAAGAAGAAAGAGGAAGGGAAAAATAGCAACTGAAGGTATAGGCAGTGAAGAGAAAAAGTGAGACTTAGAGCATATAAATACAAATTGTATAAATACACTGTATATATGGCTGAAGTAAATGGGGTGGGTGGTAGGTAGGGGTGTTTAAGGTTTCAATGTTGATTTTTAAGATTTTGTTTAAGGAATTTTTTGAAGGCCGGTTCTATTTAGGGAATGGATAATTGATTAGTTGTAAAAATTTATTATGTGAATTGATTAACTTTAAATACTTAACAATCTGAACTAATATTTTTTTTTATGTATATTTAATTATTAATTAAGTGGGCGGATTAGATTGTAGCAAGTTGGCAATTTTTCAATCCGTAACCCAATCCAATCCGCAATTTTAGGGGTCTAACCCGCCCTACCCAAACCGCCTAACTTCATGACCCTGCATAGGGCGGGCGGTTGGTTGCAGGTCGGCAGGTTAAGCGGATATTTTGCACACCTCTACTACATGAGTTAACTATTCATGAGGACGGCCTATGATAGCTTTGGAAGTTGTGATTATTGTACCTTATGTCGCTGAACGTTAGGCGATGCTTGCCTAGTACATTTGCTCATTCTATGGTCACTTTCCTCTTCTTGAACCATTTCTTTCCTCCACATATCAAGTGGTAGAGATGGTGTTCTAAGCAAATTTTGACGCGTTACTTGGCCACTCAATTTGGTACTACTGCCATCATTTTTCTTTTCTTTAATTCCTTCTCTCCTCCCTATACATGTTGGAGACTGCATTGGTGTTTGAAGCAAATTCGGATCCACTGTTTGCTGATTCAACTTGCTCATAGTGCGATCACTTTCTTTTTCTTTAGTTCCTTCTTCTCTCCCTAAACAAGGTGGTAAAGATGGAGTGCAAACCAAATTAGGACTGGCAAAATCATTGTCTTCTGTGAGCTTCCTTGTCAAGGAAGTGTTTTCCCCATTTAAGTTCTTCACCAATATCTCTTGACCAAAATTTGAGGAAGGACAAAGATCAGAATGGCACTTAAACATCCTTGTTTTTCTATAAAGCAAGTTCTCAAAGAACCAACTTTCCTCCAAAAGATCCAATGCTTCTACCTTTTCATCTCTACTTGAAGAAGACTCAAAAAGGTCATCAACATGCTCCGTCCTAGTTTGCACAACTAATCCCTCAACAAGTTAAAAGCATCCACATGGGCTTTCTTGTATCTCTGATTATATGCTATCTACTAAAATATTCAAAGCCCATGTGGGATATAAATAAAACCATATGCATTGGACTTGGAACAAGGTATATTATATGAGGAAAATGGTAAATTGTGAAGATGTTTGATGAGATGCTCAAATAGAGGGATGTGAATTGAAGTGATAAGTATGGTATTTGGAGTCAAAACAACAAATGAAATATGGGGGACGGTTGGATGCTTAGACGACGAATGACGCTGTTGTGACAGCAAATTTCCCATGTGATGGCCTATTTGTTTAGGCAGCTACTCAAAAGGGCCCTTGTTCTTTGAATTTTTTTTTTTTTTGTGTTTTTTTTTTTTCCATTTCTGATAGCTAAGGTTCTAGACTTCTAGGTGTTAATATATTGGAAAAATAGCCGCAAAGAAATTTCTTTTATAAAATTGTACTAAGCGGTTAGGACTAGGTGGCTCTCTAACTTGTAGAGAATTGCAAAGAATCCATGTTTTTTAGCGGAAAATAGGGGCATTGACCTTGAACGTAGCCTTGTTCAACATGATGTTGAGTTTATGGCCTAAGTCATGGTCACAGAAATGTAGTCATAGACCTTGGCCCAAAAGGCACCACATGGCTGATCTTAGGCCCAGTCAGTGAGGAGCAAATATGAATATTTACTATTGATATTAGTAATGAATTGATTGGAATTATATTTGACTTGAATGGATTCTTGTACAAGTCGAAAAATTTTTTAACTTTTCTTTTTTTTCTTTTTGGTTTGTGTACAAGAAGCGTTGGAGGAGGGATTCAAACCGAAATTCTTTCTATATTGGAAATTAAATAATGTCATTGAACTACACACTCATTTTTTTAAAAAAAATTAATTTAATTTTGGCTCATCAATGTATTTTAATATTACCAAAAAAAAAAAAAATTGCTATTCACAAAAAAATTATAAGAACTTTCTATAAAAATGACATGGTGGTAGGTTTCCCTAAGACTATACCTGGGTTTGGAGATCATTGCTCAAGCTAAAGGTTGGGGATGGTACAAAAATTTTCCTTTGGCATGATCTATGGCCACCCAGATTACACTTTATTTCAATGGCATGGACCTAGGGTTATATATGATGCTGCTAGTCATTTGATCTCACTAAAGGTTGCTATGAAGTAAGGTTTGACACTATGACTACTACTCTTATTTAAGCTAAAGGTTGGGAACCAAGAATTTCAGAACAGCCAGTCAAATAGAATTCCTCATTTGAATTGGAAAAACCTTTGGTCCCTCAAACTCCCATACAAAGTAATTGTTTTTTTTATGGAGGCTTAGCCAGAAAGTTCTTCCTCTTAGAACAGTTTGTCCAAAAGACACGTAAAATGTGACACTGTTTGCCCCTCATGTAAACCGAGGATGAAACATTTGACATGCTCTTTCACAAGAGTAGTATAGTGGAGCTTTGATCTAAACCTAAGAGTTGAAAGACTACAAACCTTGCCAATTGATTCCACGGTTAACAACCTGGTCCAATGAAATAAATCTGAAAGGGATCCTGCTGTGTCCCAAGGCAGGATCACTACTACTACTGGGTGATCACATTGCAGATTAGCCGTATGGATTGCCTCAAGAAGTTGTTTAGTTCAATGAGAATTCCTTTCAATAGGAGATTACATTACTTTTGGTTCGGTATTATCCTTTATTGTTATTTAATTTTATCTTGGGAATGATTGTTATCTTATCTCTGTTACGGCTAAGATTTGATGATATGAGTTGTTATCTGATTATGTATTTAAATTGAGCAATGAGAAATAAGAGGCGGTAGAGAAATTAAAACCCAAATTCCTGTTTCTCCCTTTTGTTCTTGGAGATTATACCCAGATAGTAGTGTTTCTACAGTATTGGCTACTACACTTTGAGTCTCTCTGAACCATTTGGAAAAGCAGTGATGAAGCTGCTTTCAAAGATAATACACCTGACACTAGCTAGAAGGTGATAACCAATTGGGCTACAAGGCTCTTAGTACAAGAAAATGCATGTCTTCTTCAGATTTCTAAACTAAAACCTTTTATTTCTTGTTGCATTAGTCATGGCGAGTAGTACCAGAAGTCAATATTGCTAATATTAAAAGAACGTATATGAAACATTTAAAGGATGATAAAAACTATTAGAGATATTATGCTTACAAGAAAAATGGTAGATGCTATAATCAAAACATATCATGCATGATGCATCCTCTAAAACATACATTCAACTTTTATTTGAGAGATTTGATAGAACCAGAATGAAAGAATGTAATAATAGTACTGTTGAACATGTCAATTATTTGTAAGTTATTGCAAAAGAGTCTGTTGTTCTAGGAAATCTAATTCTTGATAGGATCTAATTCCTCATAGGAAGCAAGTATCTTCAATTTTTTATAACTTGCCTGACTCATGGGAATATATAATAATCCCTGAAACTATGAAAAAATTATCAACTCTTTTGGGGATAAAAGTAGAAAGAAGTTCTAAAAGAACACATCTAAATCTCTCATAATAGTTGTTTCTGCTAGTGAACCCTCAAAGAATGGAATCCGTAAAAATGAAAAGAGAAATTCTTTCTAAAAGTTTCAAAAGCAAAGGAAAGAATTTGAAAAATAATGACAAGAATAAGTGGAGTAGGGGAAAAATGATCAAGGTAAAAAAAAAAAAAAATTTAAAAAGGTTATTATCAAGCTAATTGTTGTGAAAATAAAAATAGCAACAATACAAACAAATTTAATTTTGAAGACTCCAAAGATATAGTTTGTGTGACATTGAATCACTTTTAGTTAACGTTGACTATGAAGCCTAGTGGGTAAATTTTGGATTATCGTGTCATGTGGCAAAGATGAGAAACTTCGTTGTTCACATGAAAGAGGTTAAAGTCGGTGATCATTATGTATACATAGTAATAATACTTATTGTAAAGTATTAAATATTGGAACTATGAAAATCATGATACCTGGAGAAAGAAAATCTTTATATGTCTGATGTATATATTTTAATGGTACCCACCATGAAAAATAACATGTCTCTTAAATGGATGCAAATGGATTTTGAGATTCATTTTCATTCTAAAATGTGTTGGGAAACATTGTAAAATCTTAATATGAGAGACTAAGATTGATGAAGTATTACTAACTTATTGTTGTTTCCTTGCTAATAAAATGCAATAGTTGGTCCATTTGCCTATTTAATGCGGAGGTGAATGTTGCTAAGTTTAGATGACACATTCTCTGGTTTGTCGACATCCTTTCGCAATTACTGGGGGATTCTCAGACCCTTCCTCAGCAAGAAGTTTCTGTCTCGTCAACCAAAGTGGTGGATGTTGGTTTATGTTGGGTTTCCAGAGGGGGGCTCCTCGGGATGGATCCCTGGGCCCATGGATTGGCCCGACTTCCCCTCTATACTTTGTAGGTTGGGTTTGTTCTCCAAGCCCTCCTCATTTCCTTTAAATATAAAGCTATACTAGTGGCAAATCAATTTACACACACACAAGGGATTTACTTCCATTAGAATTTTAATGTCCAATATTGCTACAATGGTTTTTAGACTTAGACCATTCAAAGAACTAGAAAAGGGAGAGATTCAAGGCTTTTAAGGTTGGACCAAGATTCAACTGAGGTCGAACCATAATGACGTCAAAACTAATTTAATAATAATTAAAATACAAAAAAAAGTATTAAAATGGTAAAATTAACAAAATTTTACTAAAAAAATATCTTAAAACTTTTAAACAACTTTCAAATGAATTTTCACCATTTTTATAAATTTAATAGAAAATTATAAATCATAACAAGAATTACAGATTTGTGTTTCGTGTGCATGTCACATGATCAGCCAAAGTCACCAAATTCACTTAACTACAGTCAGCACCAACCCCCTCCCCCCCCCCCCCCCCCCCCCCTCTCTCAACCAACCTAAGTAAAATAAAACCCCAACCATCTCTCCCTTTGCCAGTTATCCCATCTCTCTCTCACTCCACCAATGTTCATTGCCACCGCTATCCCTTGGCAGCAACACCATCAATGAGCTCGACTCAACTAAGCCATTATCTCTCCAATATTACTCTTACTCTCTTACAAAAATGGGGAAAAAATAAAAGAATAGAGGAAATATTTTTAGATCTCAAAATTTGTGACTCATTGTGCATGCACAATACCTGATCTGATTACTAAGTGCACCACATCAGCAATTACAGCCAAAATCAACAAAGACCATTTTTTTTTTTTTTTTTTGCAAAGCTACAAGGGATTTAGAGTTTTAGAACGAAGCAACCAAGGAAAAGAATTTCACATATAAAACTAAAGCGAAAGGTTTACAACAAAAGAAATAACGAACTTTTCATCTCCATGCTTCCCAAAAAAATAAAAACTTCTGGGCATCCAAAATATTCCCTCCAACTCACAATATACCTTCTTCAGAACCAGCAAAACTCAACTTCCTTTGCAGTAGTCTAACAAATCAAATTTTTCTTTCAAACAAGAAACAAACTGCCCCATATGTACTCTCAATTCCCATTTCAAGCCAAACTTCTCAAAAATAAATCTTTCTTTTTACCTTGATAGTTCTAAACAAGAAATTCGATCCAAATCAAATGCTATATTTACAGCTAAATCCACTCACGAAAGAGTATTTTTTCTTTTCCTATTTTTGTAAGAGAGTTAAGACTAAATGGAGAGAGAAAGGAGTGTTTTTTGCTAATTTGAGCCAACCTACCTGAGATATCACCGCCAAGGATGACAATGGCAACAAATGGTGGTGGAGAGAGAGAGAGAGAGAGAGAGGTGGACCGGCAAAAAGAAAAATGGTTGAGGGTTTTGTTTTGTTTTACTTGGGTTGGGGCTGTGGTAAAGGAAATTTGGTGACTTTGGTCGGTCATGTGACATGCACATGACTTAAGACAAATGTTAGGTTCATAAGTTGCTACATAACACTATTTGCAGCAACTCTTGCAAAGGAAATCCCAGCCCTACTTTTATATCTTTTCTGTCAATGATATTTTGATTGGTCATAATGGTGTTGCATTTACATGTGAAGTTCAAATATTTCTAAAATTCTAGTTTGAATTGAAAGGGTTGGGTGAAGCATCCTATGTATTAGGAATGCAAATTATTAGAAATAGAAATCTAAATAATTTCAATTATCTTGAGAGTAATATCTTGATAAAATTGTACAAAGTTTTATATAGTTCAAATCATAGATACTCTCATTCATAAGCAAATAAAACTATCTAAGAAAATGTGTTCTATGCTATGTACTAGACCTGGTCTTACTTTTTATTTATTTTTAATTGTAAGTCTTCTAAGTAGATTTTAAAGTAAACCAGGTGAGATCTATTGGGCAGTTGTTAAAAGTCATATATTGACTTTTAATGAGGAATATTTGAAAATTGATGGATATTTTGATGTTAATTTCTATTGTGACACAAATAATTAGTGGCAAAGCCATAAACTTTTCTCAAGGGCCCAAGTTAAATGAATCGTAATTCTCTCAATATAAATTTGTATAACTTTATTTTTAGAAAAAAAAAATCTTTTCCTAATTTGATTTACTTTTATATTTTTATAAACCTATGTTATAAATGCTCCTAGAATTAATGACTTATATATGACAAAAAAAATCAATAATAAAAAGAAAATAAAGGAGGCAACAATAAATTAAAGAGTGTTTATAATTTTTTTTTAATTGAAGGGGGCATTGCCTAAAATTTATCAAAATTTTGAATATTTAACATTAAAATAAAGGGGGAGGGGAATTTTTGTGAGTGGGGGCAGTGAATGGATAAGAGAGCATAAGTATTTTCACTTTCATGTCCAAATTTGTGGGAATAGAATGAACAATGAAAATTTTAATGTTTAGGCTAAAATACAAATTGCACCTTCTAAGTTTAGCTGAAATTTATTTCAGTCCTCTAAGTTTCAAATTTATTCAATTCAGGTCTTCTTTCCAATTTTGTTAAAAATTTACCATTAAAAAATATATATTATTTTCACATGAAAAATAAAATCTAAACATAATAAAAATATTTTATAGATTTTTTATTTGAGATTTTTTTTTTTCAAAAAATCTTTTTTCATTAGTGAATTGCATACTTAACGGAATTGGATAAAATGTTTGAATTGAAGTAATTTAAAACTTAGAGAACTCCATTAAATGAAAATAAAGTTAGAAAACCGAAATGAATTTCAATCAAACTTAAACAGTACAATCATTTTAGCCTAATGTTTATATCCTAATTAATAGGAACATAATGGAAGGTTAGGAATTCTAGTGGGTCTATAAAATGTAATGTTAGTACTATATAAAAAATCACAATTATCTTACATGGTAGATTATAATTGTTTGTCTGTCACTTTTACATGAACCCATTACCTTTTTTTCTAAAAATACTGTGCATTTTTTTTTTTTTGGGTGGTATCAGTTTTTTTGGGATACGGGCATTTATGTTATCACTTAAATAATATTTAACTAGCATTTTATACAATAATTTTTTTTTTTTTTAAATCCATTCTATTTACTTTCTAACATGGATTTTTTTTGACAAAGCTAAAGTTATAGCAAATTTTACTACAAACTTATGTTGTAATGGATGTAGCTAGTGACATGAGACTTACAAAAATGCTAGAGATATTATAAAATTTACAACATGAGAATTACAAAGATATATCATAAATCACAAAAATTCATTAAAAAATGCATATAATAATTTGTTAAAGTCCACTTATCATATTCATTGTCACATCAAATTATAAAAGTTATGTAATAAAATTTATAGTATTTTTAACATTTTCCCATTTGAATTACTTGTAATTAGTAACACGTCTATTTATAAATCATATTTATTTAAATTTGTCTTATCTCTATCTCTATTATTTACTTAATTTTTTGGGCCTTCTTAATAGTAAAAAAAAAAAAAATGAAAACTATATATTTTTTAGTATCTCCCAAAAATATTATTAAATAAAAACAATTTTTGCCCCCCAAATTTGGGGCTTTTCTCTAGTAGGGGCCCTAGGCAATGGCCTAAGTGGCCTAGGCCTAGGGCCGGCCCTATTATAAATAAAACCATGTGTTTTGGACATGGAACAAGGTATATTCTATGTGGAAAATGGTATTTTATGAAGACGTTTGATGAGGTGCTCAAAGAGAGAGATGCGAATTGAAGTGATTAGTATGGTTGTTTGATTAGACGCATGACACTGTCATGCACACTTTCCATGCGAATGGCCTTTTGTTTAGGCAGCTACATAAAAGGATCTTAGCTTAGGATCGGCCTCCGAAATGTTTGGGCCAGGATATAAATTATATCCCACATGGCTTCCCTAGTTGGGCTTTTGAATATTTTAGTAGATAGCATATTAAGTCATCAGAGACACAAGAAAGCCCATGTGGATGCTTTTAACTAGTTGAGGGGTAAGTTATGCAAGCTAGCATGGAGCATATATGTTGATGACCCTTTTAGTCTTCGTCAAGTAGAGATGAAAAAGTAGAAGCATTGGATCTTTTGGAGGAAAGCAGGTTCTTTGAGAACATGCTTAATAGAAAAAGAAGGATGTCAAGGTGCTATTCTGATCTTTGTCCTTCCTCAAATTTTGATCAAGAGATGTTGGTGAAGAACTTAATTGGTGAAAATGCTTCCTTGACAAGGACGCTTAAAGAAGACAATGATTTTATTAGTCCAAATTTGATTCGCACGCCATCTTTACCACCTTGTTTAGGGAGAGAAGGAACTTGAGACAAAGAAAGCAATCACACTATGAGCAAGTTGAACCAAAACAGTGCATCAAAATTTGCTTCAAAAACCAATTCAATCTCCAACATGTATAGAGAGGAGAGAAGGAATTCAAGAAAAGGAAAGCGTGTAGACATCTCATTTTGTATTTGTTAAAGACTTTCGGTCCCTAATCCCAATAATGAGCTTGACATACGTCATCCAAGAGTAATTAAAGAGTTCACAATAGTTTGGAAGTAATTATAACTTAAAAGTGATTAAATCACTTTGAAAACAATGTTGAAAAATGACATTGTTTTTCACTATTTTGACCATAACATTTTATCCACAAAGATATTTTGAATTAGGTTTGTTTCATGGAAAATAGACATCCTAAGCTTCAATTTGAATATAATTTTGCGTGATTTGGATTTATGTTGAGTGAATTATCACTGTTTGAACTCAAGCCAACAATGCAGTCAAATATAAGGTTTCGGGAAGCATGCGTATGCATGGGATTAAGGGTGCATATGCACCCTCGAAACCTGCATACGCAAGCTCGTTCCCAAGTGCTCAAAACTTTAGTTTTAAGGGCCTAAAACATCATTCTTTGATATGAGTTAGCCCCTAATCCCTTAGGAACGTCCAAAGGTTTCTAAAAAGCTCTGAAAACCCTAGTTTTAACATATAAATACTCATTTTATGTTTCCAATCAAAACCCAAGCTAGAAAGAGAGTTTATTTTTGTCCTCCATCTTTTCTAAAACCCTAGTTCATCTTTTCTAAACTAACACACAACACCTAAGATCATTTTTTACAGATAAAAAAACTCTCTTTAGTTAGTTCTAAGGCAGAAAATTTGTTTTCTAATTGTTTTCAAAACCTTTTTCAAAAGAAGTTGTTATTGAGTTGTAATTACTAACCTATGTTGTTTTCTCTTGATTATCTTTTTTTTCTCAATATAATCTCAGTATTGTAGGCACTGAAAGGTTGGTTAAATAAACTCTAAACTCATAATCTTAAGTAAGGTGAGTATTCTTTCCATGAATTCTTTCTTTGTTTAATATGATTCACATGAGTTTCTTAACTTAATTTTTATGATTGTTTTATTTGATTTGTTTGTTAATTTTAATTTTTCTAATATGTATTAATCTGATTTAAGGTTAATTATAATTTGTTTTTATTGTCCTTGCATTTATTTCATTATTGTGTCATATTCATATGTCTTTTTTAATGTAGTTTATTATATATTTGTGTTTAATTTGTTTAATTGCCATGCTCCTTTTCTTGTCATGTTAATCTAATTTTGAGTAGTTGATCATATTTATTTTTAGGTTTTCTCTTGTGTTTCTTTAGTTTTGTGTTTGGTTGATTCAATAAAAATGTATTTTTTTCGAAACTATGCTTAAGGATGTGTATGCATCATTGAGAATGCGTGCACATGATTTCGACCATGCGTTCATTCTCGAACCCAGATTTGGGCAAAATTCTTATTTTATTAATTTAATCATTTTTCACATGCTATATGATTAGTTTAACTCTGCTTTAGTTTAATTAATTATGTTTATTTGTTTTTCATGTTCGTTTTAGTATTTTTGCCATGTTTGGTTTATTTGTGATATTTTTCCTTTTGTATTTATTTAATTATTACCTTTTCCTTTTTAGTATATGTTTGATTTTGGTTTTAATTTGTTTCCTTTTATGTTGTGATGTGATTTTACATGTTTTGTGTGCCCTTTTTTATTAAGTGCATGATGTATATTTAGGGTTAAGGATTAGGACTCTCTTAATAAACCCTTTAATTAAATATCGCCTAGCAACACATAATGGGGGCCAACTATAGACACTGCATTTTTACCCTTTAGCTCGGGCCCCCCGTTCCCTAATGATGTTAGAATTCTAAAGCCCAAGGTTGGTTTAGGGCTCAATTAGATAAAAATTGATTGAAGAAAGTGTTTATGGAAAATATAACTTATTTTTGGAACAAATAAACAATTTTTGGAAAAGGAAGGCCATGGAACCCCTAGGGGGTGCATACGCATACACGTGTATGCATACGCATGCTCAAGATCTGCATACGCATACTTCATGCATGCATACGCATACACGTGCATGCGTACACATGCTAGGGTTCCAGAAACTATGAAAGACGAGTTTTTTGCATTTAAAACTTGGCTTGGAATGAATCCCACATTGTCTGGGAGTCACTCCAAACCCCTATTTTTCGATTATATAAAACCATAAAATGTACTTTTTCAAGGAGGACGAATTTTGGTGGTAAAACACATAAGATTCACTAGAAACTAAGATTCACTAGAAAATAGTTTCTAGTGAATCAAGGAGGGAGTTTTTCACAAAACATCCTCAAGTCAAAGTTTATTTGATTAGGACCTTTTCTGGTCTTGATCTTTGAGTTCTAAGCTTACTAATTATCTTTGATTTGGTTGTGAATAGATTGACTTAGGGGAACGGTCAAAATTAAGCTCTAGTGAGTACTAGTGTTGAGGTAAAGTTTCTAATTTTGGCTCTTCACTCTTTTCTTTATTTTTTCTTTGTTCTTGTGTTTATATCTATGTTTTAATTGCTTTAATATGTTTGTTTAGCTTAGGTTTATTTTCGTGTTTATGTTTGAAGCATGATAGGTTGTTAGATTTCCTTTGTTTTGTTGTGTTTTCATCTCTTTCTATTCTGTGTTTCTGGTTTAGGGTTCTTAGGGTGTGTATGTGTGCGCATGCGTACGAATACCTATGTATGCACACGCATACTCTTGCCTAGAAACCCTAATTCACTCCTATTTGTCTTTTCCTTTGTTTTTTATATGTTTTACCTTTTATTTAACTTGTTATGGTCTGCCCTTAAGTCCTTGTCTCTCTGTTCTGTGTTGTTTTGTTGTTGTTTTACTCCTTTTATGCTTATTAGGGTTTTAGTTTTTTTTAATACCATGAACATGCATATGAATATGATACATTGACACATAGGTGTTGTGATGTAGTGAGGGAAGTGAGATAAGTCATGCATAAGGTTATGAACATGAATTTGGTTTGGTTGATGAGTTTGATATGGTTGATAAACCTGAAAGTACTTGGTTGAATACCATGTGTTTGATGCTATAACATGTTGATCCTAATCTGCCTTGATAGATGAACATGAATTTGGTTTTGTTTGATGTTTCTGTCCTTTAAGATATATGCTTATATGCCTTGATAGATAAATGCTAGGTTTGGGGATGATTATGTCATGATGATTGCTTTAGATGCATGCTAGAGAGTGTGTGAGTTAGAATAACGTGTTAAATATGTCTTTAATGAGATTAAGACTTTGAACACAATGAGTGGAAGCCGACCCACGGGTCAAGTGGGGTTAGGTGTCTAACACCTTCCCATCCTCATACCTAAACTCTGGACACGTGCTCTGGTAAAGATCAGTCCTTCCATGAAAGGTGCTATATTTATGCTTCCTTGACCTAAACTAGGTTGCAACTCCATTTACACCCCCTGCCATGTTTCACCCTAGGCCAAGGTGTACTTCCTATGAGAAGGAAGAAACCCATATCGCAAGCGCTTGCGCCCACACTAGCTCACAAGCGGGCGGTCTTGGGTGCCTAACACCTTCCTAAGCCGTACCCAAACTCGGGACCCATAATCTGGTATGCAAACCAATGCATATAAATAAGTGGCCCAAAAGGCCCAATTTGGTTCCTGGACCTAAACCAGCTGGTAACGACTCCATTTTCACCTTCTGCCTAGTCCACTCTAGGCTAAGACGTACTTCCCATGAGGAAACCATTTGTCAAGGGCACTTGTACCCACAAAGTGATGGTAGGAGGACTAAATTAAGAGGCCAAGCAATGCGTTTGCTTAGAACACCATCTCTACCACTATATATGGGGAGGGAAGAAAAGTTCAAGGAGGAAAGTGATCCTAGAATTAGCAAATCTACTAGGCAAGCATTGCCTAACTTTCAGCGACACAAGGTACTATAAGTCCATAACCAACAACTTACTTCAAAGGATTGGAGGTCCTACCCATGAATAGTTAACTCATGTAGTTCCTTAGTAAAAAATCACTTTGAACTTATGAGATACCTTCAATGACACAAGGTACTATAAGTCCATAACCAATAACTTATTTCAAAATATTGACACCCTATTTTGCAACCTGCATTTAACCTCATATGAAGGGTAATAGAATAATTTAACCTTGGAGATAAACATCTTAATTGTGGTCATTAGAATCTTAATTTCATTTCATGAAAATAATCTTGGTGTTATAACGATAAAATTGACTAGTCATAAGCCATAATTGGACCATCAGATTGAAAGTTATCATTGAATCAAGTTTTAATGGCCGAAATGCACTCTCACAAATTAAGTCTGATTATATGAGATTATAAGCAATTAATTCTAATTGGTTATAATTATAATCAATTTGAAATCATTGACGTGTCATAATTCGATTCGCTAGGACTACATCTTCTGGTAAAGTTGCGTACACTTGATTAATTAGATGATCAAACTTTAATTATTTAATGAGTAATTGGTGTAATTATCTTTTTTAATTGGGATAATTAGGTCATGATTTAGGGCTAATTAATTCTGAAATGGAAGTAATTGGGGTCTATTAATGTTAATTGGAAGCTAATTAATTTGGGACCTATTAATGTTAATTATTCTGAAACTATTTTCCGACAAATGACCTCTGTTCACTATTTCGTTGATATCTCCTAGACCTCTTTGACTTTTTGAGTGAGGTTAATTTTACTAGAAACTAGACATCCAAGGATTCAATTTAAGCACCAGAATGAGACAACTTCGATCAGAAATGAATATAATATGATTTTTTGAAATTGGCTCTGAGGGCTGTTATATAAGCTACTGAAAAAACCAAAATCTTAGTCATTTTGATGCTCATCACTCCCACCAATGTCCAAATTTAATGCACTAGCCTTCCCTAAACTTTGAAATGAGGTCTAAGTTCATGATTTTCTCTGATCCTTTGCAACCCTCATTAAATACCCTTTTATTCATATTTTTACTACCACTACTATATAAACCCCCCTCTCTTCCATTCCAAAAGACAGATAGAAACACTATCTCTTCTCTTCTTTTGAGTTTTAGTGAAGTGAAGTTAGTCTTATCATCTCGTGGTCTTCTTGAGACTCAAGATATTGATTAAGCCTCACTCTCCCTCTCCTAGTTCTTCTTCTCTACTCCACCCTTAAGACCTCCACCCAAAGCCTCCTCCTTTACTATGTGAATCTTGTATACAGGTATAATCTCTTTCCCTAACTTGTTTTTCATTTTGCTATAATTTTAATTTAAGATTATTTTTAAATTACTTGAATGTGCTTGAATGTTCTTGATATGCTTGAATGTTGTTAATATGCATTCTTCACATGTTCTTGGTTGTTCTTCACATGTTCTTGGTTGTTCATCACATGTTCATGCGCAACACTAACTTTGATCTTAAATCCAAATCCAAAATATGAAAAACATGTTAATTTCATAATTTTTCCAAATACTTGAATCTAGGATATCACCATTCACACACATTCACTAGAATTTATTTTTCAATTCAAAGGTGATAATGAATAAACGGAATTAGGGCTTATCACATACATACACATTAAATTCAAGCAAAGAAATGAATATGCAATTGATTGATAATATGTTGGATGATGTGACATGAATGTTGACCACCATAGTCTAGACGACCGGTTTCATTGGGCAAGGTGGGTGCCTAACACCTTCTCATCTTGTAACTAGGGGTGTGCAAAATATCTGCATGACCTGCCGACCCGCCTGACCTACAATCGACCCGCCCGCCTTATGCAGGTCATTAAGTTAGGTGGTTTGGGTTGGGTGGGTTAGACCCCCAAAATAGCGGATTGGGTTAGGTAATGGATTGAAAATTTGTCAACTCGCTGCAGCCCAACCCGTTCGCTTAATTATACATAAATAAAATTATATATATATATATATAGATATATATTAGCTCAAATTGTTCAACTTTATATTCTATATTTAAAGTTGATCGATTCACCTAATCAATTTTTACAGCTAATCAGTAATCAATTCCTTAAACAAAATATAAAAAGTCAACATTAAAACCCTAAACTCACTTCAGTCATATAATACACTCTATATTTAGCCTTCACCTTCAACTACTTCCTCTCCCTCCCTCTTTCTTGTTGTTTTTTCTTTTTCTTCCTTAACCTTTTTGAAAAGCTAGAGGTCATTTAGTTTCTAATAATAGAGTTAGTTATACTGTTGTGCACGTGTAATACTCTTAGTGGTTCTTATAGTTTGTAATACGGTTAATTTGGGCACCAAGGTTGGTTATCCTTGTATGTAAGTATATATACTCTATAGTTTATCAAAAGTATATATATACTCTGTATTTAATAACTAATTGTAGTTTATGATAATTGTTTTTAAGAACATGCATAACATTTTGAAGTTTATTTGTCATGTTGGTATGTTATTATTTTGAATCATTGATGTGACTTTAGGAATGTTAAGACATTGGGTTTGTTGATTTAATTTTCCTTAGTTGTAAGGTAGCAGCCTACTTTTTTTTTTTTTTTTTGTGGAGACAAGGTCTGTTAGAGATGATATATCTCTTTTCATTGACCCTATGTTTGTGTTGGAATTGAGATTATTCAATGAAATATACCTTTAATTTTTTGTACGCATTAGTCATATTTTGAGATTGTTTAATAACAAATTGTATTTTGTGATAATTTTTTTAAAAGAACATTGTTAATGCCAACCCGCCTAACCCACCAATTTGAAACCACCAAAATTTGTAACAAATTTTCTGGGTTTAGACTTTGGTGGGTCGGTGGTGGATTGGAATTTTCCCAACCCGTTAGTGGCGGATTGGATAGAAATGTTGGCCTTTACCTGCCCAATCCGATCTGTGCACACCCCTACTTGTAACATGGCTTCCAAGCTTAGATCAAGGGTTTAGTAGATCAAATACTTATCCATGTAATTTTCAATATCTAGATTGTAACTAGGAAACAAAGTCATGTAATATATCTTAGATTGTATCTAGGACTAAAACCATGTCATTTCCTATGACCAATGTATGCTCATTCTCAAATCAATAAAATGATGAATTTTTCAATTATGGTTTTCTTATTTTTTCCAATAATTAAATAAGTAGCAACTCCATTTTAAAACCCTTAATCTAAAGGGAAAATGTAATCAGTCAAGCCTCCATTTTGAGAGGCAATAACACGACTCCACCCATTCAAGTGAGTTTGGCCTAAACCATTAATTCAAAACGGGTCAAGGGCCTAGTCTCTCACACAAAGGAATGGAGGTCCTACTCGTGAATAGTTAACTCATGTAGTTCATTCCTTGGTAAAAATTCACTTCAAACTTATGAGATAATACAACACAAATACCACTCAAACAGTTATAATAACAATTCCAAATTGTAACAATTCTTATAATTTTGAAAGGTAGGATGTGGACAACTTCCTTTTTAGAATTTGATTAAAGTTTCGTGCTGATAATGTGTTGTGAAATAAAGGAAATATCAAGGCAATAGAAAGAAATATTAGAATTAAATAATATGCATAAAACTCAAGTGGTCATCCGTGCTATAACTCAAATGATATATTTGTCAGGATTTATTTATTTATTTATTTATTTATTTATTTATATAACTCAATTCATTAATCAAAGACATCTACAACCTCTGAAGGTAGGGCACGAAAAAGAACAAAGTTCACAAGCTACTTTGTTCCGATCCTAGTGAGAGCATTATCACACTTAATGGCTTCCCGAAGCAATGGACAATCATGGGGAGGGAATAGAGAGACTGAAGTTGAGGGACAAAATCTCCTAAATTTTTGACCCCGTGAAAGTGAATAGTTATGCAACAACAATGAAGATCCTTACCATTTTATTATAGGAACCAAATTCTTGAATTATGCTTTTTTGTTTACTAGTACAAGATCCTGCAATTTTTGGACAAATTTATCCATATAACCACTCATGCAGTCTGGGCTAGCTAATATCTCTTTCCATTTTGCATGGTTCTTCTTCATCATAATACCCACCTCATTATCTTTATCCATCACAGACTTGATTGCCTTGGTCAAGCTCTTTCTTGAAAACCACCCACTATCTTCCCTCTCCACCTCCACAGCAACCTTCATCTCTTCAACAAGTAACCTAGTGTTCAAGATTTGGTCACCAAAATGTGGCACAAGCACTATTTGTAGTTTTGTGGAGAAAGTACTCTCAATGGTTGTTTTAAAAGTACTTTATAGTGACACTTATTTAGACAAAGAAAATAAAATAGTCAAATGAAATAAGCGGACAAGTGACATATTTTAGCTATTGCAATTGGATTTTTATTATTGGTTTTTTTAATATAATGACATGTATAGAAACTTAATTGTGAGATTTTGCTAATATTTTTTATTTAATAATCTTTTTCAATGGACAAATTTGTAGTTTTTTTTTTTCCATAGTAATCTCAATAAGTTATCAACAAGTTGTTTTTCTAATTAGTCTAGTTAATCATTATTGAGCAACAACTGTTGATATGATATTTTTTGTGTTTGAGCCGTGCTAGAGGCACGTAAAAAATCACATAATTTTTCACCAAATATCTTTTGCTATTTGTATTAGGTCCCACCACAATGCAAATAGAAAAAGTTGTTCAATGAAAATTTTGGTGTTTTGTTTGCAAAGTATTTGATATGGGTGTATTTTGATTTGGTACGTATATACATATGTATTGAGATAAGTAATTTATTCAATGAAAAAGATAATGATCATACCTTTGTATACTTCAAAAGAGATAAATTTATAATATTAAATGATAATATAATGGTTTGAGATTAAAAAAAAACGTATGCAAGTTGAAATTTATTGAATGGAGACAAAACTCTAATTTTCTCTTTCTTTTCCAACTATCATAATTAGAAAAACTTAATCCTTACCATATACTACCGCTAGCAAATTGGCTTATAATAGGAGTAGATGAAAATTTTAAATGAAAACAAAAGTGTGTGTGTGTATATATATAATATTTTTCTGTGGGTTCTAGTTAGCTCAACTGGTAAAGTCTCTGATGGTTGTATTAGAGATCTAAGGTTCAATCCCCGCCTACACCAAAAACTGATTGGTGTCTTGGTCTGATGATAAGAGCTATCATTAGGAGTGGACGCCATAGGTTGAAACTCTAAAAAAAAAAAATTTTCTTTTTTTATTTTCTTTTTTCTTTTTTATAGTGAACACAAAATTTTCATTAGTTGACAAAGAAAGCTGTAGTAGGGTGAATATTGGGCCTTATTATAATGGGCTAAACATTGGGCCTATTTTAAGCATTGGCCCAAACGGAGGAAACAAATCCAGAATTGACTAGCCCATTCTGATAATAAACGAAGATCCTCGGATCATTGGTCAAAACCAATGACCTTCCAGGCCCAGTGCCGAGATCGTGTCTGAGAAATGTCCAAGCTACCGAGGTAAATCCCAAAGAAGGTGCACTTTTCCGAGGTAGCTTCCTAAAATTTCCTAATGATTCCACAACAGCCTTTGCATTAATGAAGGTCACCTGCTTGGCACCACCGCATTTAATGCAAAAAAGGCAAGCCTGAACAATAAAAAATACCCTAGAAGTCTCCATTCATGATGAAGAACCAGAAAAGGAGAGCCTGATAAGACCAGAAGTTATCTAAGTGGACATCTGAATAGTAAGAAGAGGTCCCAGAAGTCTCCATTTATGATGAAGAACAAGAAAATGAGAGCCCCATAAAACCAGAAGTTATCTAGGTGGACAAGGACAAAATACAAAAAAGGATGAGATGGTTCATATAAAAGAGAAGAAAGAGAAGAGCAACACATAATATGCAAAGAGAGAGAGAGAGAGAGAGAGTGTGTAAACATTCCATAGCAATATCTATGTAACATCATATCAAAATAAATAAAGAATAGTTCATTTTGAATGATTTATGTGTTAATGTCCAAATTTCCAATTGTGGATCAATACAAACCCATAACGTAAATTAGTTGTATCGTATACCTTGCTTAGTACCCTAAACTATTGAGTTAAGATATCAGCACATACAAAAGCGTTATGACATCATTTATTTTAGCAAAAAAAAAAAATGTCATTGGTTGGTTTTTATAAAATTCAAGATAAAGAAAAAAAACATATTTAAATTAATAATTTAATACATCTAAAATGAAATATTAAAAAAAGGTACACATACGACTATTCTTAATATTTCATAAAATAAATATATATTATATCACATTATAAAATAATTATATATTCTCGTGCGGGGTTTGTGACCAGTATATTCCAATAGGCTTTGACTCACTTAATAATGCTATATCAACTATTTATTTTTTCCAATTTAATCTGATGAATTTGAACTCATTCAATAATATCATATCAACTATTTTTTTTTATATAAAAAATAAATGTTGGCCAAAAGGAGGAAGTAGAAAAGAGAGATTCTAACTAATGATTTCCATCTCATGAACCTCAGGACCTCGAGTGATTATGCTAGTTTGAAGTTATATCAACAATTCACATCTTTTTTGGTTTTTTTTTAGAGAACAGTATTCTTATTCTCTTAATCATACAGTGACATTCCTACGTATTGGATTAATGCAATATCCATATCCAGTTACTTCTATTTCTATAAAAAAAAAAAAATTTAATTATCAAATTAAAAAGGCAAAAAGAATGTCCCGTGTACTGAATACACAACCTCAGTTTTCTTTCTGTACTCCACATGGTGAGTCTGATTTACTAAATTAGAAACATATCCACTTAACCCGCAGACCCGCCCGCCCTGTGCAGGTCATTAAGTTAGGCGGTTTGGGTAGGGCAGGTTAGACTCCCAAAATTGCGGATTGGATTGGGTTACTGATTGAAAAATTGCCAACCCACTACAACCCGACCCGCCCGCTTAATTAATAATTATACATACATAATATATAAATATATATATATATATATATATATATATATATATTAGCTCAAATTGTTAAGTATTTAAAGTTAATCAATTCACCTAATAAATTTTTACAACTAATCAATCATCAATTCCCTAAACAGAACCGGCCTTCAAAAAATTCCTTAAACAAAATCTTAAAAGTCAACATTGAAACCCTAAACACCCCTACCTACCACCCACCCCATTTACTTCGGCCATATATACAGTGTATTTATACAATTTGTATTTATATGATCTAAGTCTCACTTTTTCTCTTCACTGCCTATACCTTTAGCCACTGTTTTTCCCTTCCTCTTTCTTCTTTAAACTTTTTGTAAGCTATTTAATATCCTTTCAATTCTTCACCGACAACAACAAAGGTAATTGCTTATTTGCTTTCTTGTCTTGTATTGTTTAGTTTTTGTTTGTCTTTTTCTATTTCGGTTTCTGTCATTGATCCATTTATATAATAAAAAAAGTGTTAATATATTACATGTAAGGCCATTCTATTTCTGGCAGTTCATTGTATATTCAAGTATCTATTGTTCATTGTATATTCAAGTTAATATGTTATACATTACATATTCTTACAGTTCATCTTATTCATTGTCTTTGTCTAATTTTTTTTAATAGGTGATGAAGGGTGGAACACCTAGTGCCCACAATGACAAACCTAATGACAAACCCGAGTCTCCAACCACAAGTAATACCAATGCACATCCTCCTAAGTGTCCTAAAAAAAAAAAAAAAAATCTGAAGTTTGAGATCACTTTTCAACGATGGGTGATTGTGATCCTAATTACCTTAGAGCATCATGCAATTACTGTGGTAAAGACTATGGGCGTCGTGGGAAAGGGATGGACTAGTAATTTATGGAATCATCTTTATAATCAATGCCCCATGCATTTCAAAAGCAATGAGTATGCCTAACCACTGACACTTGGACATCAATTCAAAATCTTAGCTATATGTGTCTTACTGCTCATTGGATTGATAATGATTGGAACTTGCATAAAAGAATCTTAAATTTTTGTATTGTTGTTAATCACAAGGGTGTCACAATTAGTAAGCATATTGAGAAGTGCTTGCAAGAGTGGGGGATAGATAGGATATTTACAATCACACTTGATAATGCAAGTTCAAATGATACTGCCATAAATTATCTGAAAAGAAAAACTAAGGATTGGAAGACCACCATTTTGGATAATGAGTTTTTGCATATGAGGTGTTGTGCACATATTGTTAATCTTATTGTGTGTGAAGGCTTAAAAGATCAAAATGAATCAGTTGTTAAGATTAGAAATGCAGTGAGATATGTTAGGTCTTCTCCATCTAGGCTTCAAACTTTTAATAATTGTATAGAGCATGAAAAAATTCCTAGTAAAAGTCTTGTATGCCTAGATTTTCCAACTAGGTGGAATTCAACCTATATGATGTTGGAGGCAGCTGTGAAGTTCAAAATGCTTTTGAGTGGCTACAAGAGGAAGACTCACAATTTGACTCATATTTCAATGATGATGATAATGATGAGATGAGGTTGAGGATGATAATGGGAGAGGAAAAGGGAGGGGGAGAAAGAATATTGGGCCTCCTAATGTGCTTGATTAGGGAAAGGCTAGAATCTTTGTGCAATTTCTAAAACTTTTTTATAAGGTGACTTTGCGATTTTCAGGCTCTTTATATGTCACATCTAATGCATTTTTCATGAACCTGTTTCAGTACAATCTAAATTGTTGACTTTAAGTAGAAGTGAGGATAATATGTTGAAGAATATGGCTGCTAGCATGAGAAAGATATATGACAAATATTGGGAGAATATTAAAAATATCAATTTTTGTTGTATGTTGTTGTTGTGCTAGACCTCGTTATAAATTGAGATATATCATGTTTTCCTTTAAACAAGTTTATGAGAATTCCAAGGCAGAAGAACTAACAGCAATGGTGAAGGCAACATTAACAAAATTATGGAAGCACTATCTTCAAAAGGATACTAGTGCTAATGTTGCAAAACCTAGTGTAAGTCAAACTTTTGAGATGGATATTGATGATGAGGAGGAAGATGCTAGCAAGTTATTTTCCTTTCAATATAAGAAACACTTGGAGGAGGCAGAAAGTTTGGAGAATAAATCTGAAGTGGATAGGTTTTTGACAGAAAATTGTGAGGGTCTAGGCAATGCTGAATTTGATATTTTGGCATGGTGGAAGCTTAATAGCCACAAGTATCAAATTCTCTGTCAAATAGCATGGCTGTTCCATTCTCTACAGTGGCCTTTGAGTTAGCTTTTAGTACTGGTGGATGTGTACTTGATCCATTTTGAAGTTCTCCAACTCCAAAGATGGTGGAGGCTCTTATTTGTGGACAGAATTGGTTGCGGTCTTCACCAATTCCAATCAACCTTCGAGAGGTTATGGATGACTTAGAAGAATATGAAGAAATTGAGTCAGGTAACATTTTAAAAAAAAAAATTTATTTGTTGAAGCTGGTTCATGGATACTTTAATTTAGATAGTTTTGATTAATTGTAGTAACATGCTTATTATATGTAAATATATATATATATATATATATATTCAGAATTTGCTGCTTTAAATATAAAAGATGTGGAGAATTGATTTAGTTGATTTTGAGGAAGTTGGCTTAGGCAGGCAACATCCTTTCTCTTTCTTCATTTGCTTAAACTTGATTAGATTGATTACATTATAAATGATAACAGGAACAATATAATAACAGTAACATTCATTTTATCTTATGTTATGGATGATTGATTAGGTTGCTACTTGCTTTGGAGGAGTTTGACTTAATTTTTGGAGTGGTACCAAGCTTGAAGTTGATTGATGAAGTCTATTTTGTGAAGAACTTTTGTTAGAATTGTGTTTATTTTCAGTGGGTTTAATTTGATTACATTGTGGCTTTTGAGACCATGCATACCATTTTGAAGTTTATTTGTTATGTTGGTATATTATTATTTTGAATCCTTGATGTGACTTTGGGAATGTTAAGACTTTGAGTTTGTTGATTTAATTTTCCTAAGTTGTAAGGCAGAGCCTACTGTTTTTTTAATTTCATAAGTTGTAAGGCAGAGCCTACTTTTGTTAGAGATGATATATCTATTTTTCATTGACCCTATGTTTGTGTTGGAATTGAGATTATTCAATGAAATCTACCTTTAGTTTTTTGTGTGCATTAGTTATATTTTGAGATTATTCAATAACAAATTGTAGTTTGTGATAATTAAAAAAAAAAAAAAAAACATTGTTAATGCCAACCCGCCTAATCCACTAAGTTCAAATCGCCAAAATTTGTAACCAATCTGCCGGATTTAGACTTTGGTGGATTGGTGGCGGATTGGAATTTTTCCAACCCACTAGTGGCAAATTGGATATAAATATTGGCCTTTACCCGCCCAATCCAACTTGTGCACACCCCTACAAATGGGGATCATAACAATCAAGTACATAAGTTACAAACATCCTAAGTTAAAAACATCCATCAAATCATAGTTTGAAAAAATAGAATGGCTTCCCCAATGAAGCACATCCAATCAGTCTGAATCAGACAACATTCTAAAGAAGAAAATTTTAAGATCAGCTACTATCATTTCTGAATCCTCAAAGCATCGGTTGTTTCTCTCCTGCCAAATGCACCACATCAAGCAATGAGGGACAGCCATCCAAATAACATCATTACAATGACGAACAAACTTTCCTTGCAGCATGCTAAAAGCTCCACCACAGTCTTTGGCATTACCCAATAAATACCAAACAAGGCGAACGCCATAGACCATAGCTTAAATGCAATAGAACAATATGGTAAAAGATGATCTACTGATTCTCCATTTCTATCATGCATGTAACACCAATCTAGAATCCACATCTTCCCTCTTGTGTAAATTACCAATCGTCAAAATATTTCCCAAAGCTGCTGTCCAAACAAAAAACGCTACTCTGAAATATTTCCCAAAGATGACCTTTGGCTATATAATCATGATATATGCAAAAATAAAATCAGAGTAATTGCCTTTGTGAAAGCCTAGTGAGTAAGATACATGAAGCCTGGTTGTAGATAGTAGATACTAGTTTTGCAATTAGCATAGTTATCACTAAATGGCGTTAGTTGGAAATTCAGGTGTACTTATTCAATACATGCTATGGCTTACGTTGGTGGTTCTGAAAATAGTAGGTGTTATGAATTCACTGCTGTGTATGTGCGTTTATATGCACATTTTGCAGAACAAATAATTGATGTTGCTCTAGATATGAACTTTTTAGACAGCATTTGTATGGAACTTTTTTTTTTTTTTTGATAAGCACATTTGTATGGAACTTGAACTAAGACACCATACGCAGCTAGGTTTGCAATGGATGATTATTGGTATCCCTTAGAGAGAGAACACCAGAACTCTTTTTGGTTTTGGCGATGATCAAGGAGGGATGATTTAAAGAAGTGTAGAATGCTAAAATTAGTCTTGTTGCTTGTACAGGGAAATGAATTCTGTTCTTTATTTCATGGCAAAATGGGCTCTTCAAACTGAATCTTTTGAATTCTCACCCTTGACCTTACCTTAGAGGTGATGTAATGTGGAAGGATGTTTGTAATTTGTATATGGTTTTTAATTTTTGGGTAATTTGCACTCCTCCCTAACTATAGTGCAGTTGCAGTGTTTACCTAAACTTCAAAATTGAACTGTGCTCCCTTTAGCTGTTGATATTAAGCACTTTGTTCTTTACTGTCAGATTTCTGTCAAATTGAACAAAAAATACAGATTTCTGATAGATATGTTTTTCAAAAAAAAATTGACATTGCTGTTAAATTTAACTGAAAACCTAGCAGCATCTGGTAAAAGTGTTTATTATGCATCGTTGAGGACATTGTAATTGCACAGAAAAAGTGCAATTAACTCTAAATTTCATTTTAAAGTACTAAAAAATGTAGACAGCTAACAAATTAATCTATGCATGTCTTTTTCTGATTCATCATATTGGCAACCTAGAGTTCACTAGATCTTGTTTTTGAGTAATAATCGTTTACTAAAGGGGAATGAAACATCGGATGAAGCCAAGAACCCAACACCCTTCTTAAATTTTTGCTTTTGGTATTTTGATTCATAATAAATATGCATTATTTTTATTTGCAATTCCAAATCAAGTTTCTCCTGTTAGGAGGAACTCCGAAGAAGATGGATTGTGTGTTCCAAGCCACTTTCTCAATGGCGTAAACTCCATGACAGCACACAACATGCTTTATATATTTATATGTTATATCCTGATAGTACATTAATCATTATGTAGTCATGGAATAAATGAGGTTTTCATACATTGTTAGTGTAATTTTACTTTCTAGATTCCTGATCTGAGATGCTTACTATTGTTGTTATATGGTTTTAAAGCTATTAAGCGAGGATAGTTAAATTATACCTTGTCAACAGAATGTCAAATTGAGGAAATTTACTAGCATTACATTCAGATACAGTAGCTGCTACGTTTTTACTTGCAGACCATGGGGAGATTCACTACATAAAAGCCCCAAACGCTTTTGAAGTCCCGCTGCTTTAAAGTTGTATAGCCAATTTAAAGCCTTGAAAAGCAAATATTCTACATGCTTGTTTCTAGTGAACTCGATCACAATTATCAATCAAAGTGAAGATCATGTTTGAGCACCTGAAGTAGTAGTGCTCGCATCAACATGCAATCCTTTTTGGTGCTCAACAACCCTTGAGATTGCAGTTATATCCTGACCTATCTTCCTCAACAAGTTATGACTCTTGGCCGGTTGAAAGTGATGCAATGGAGTTGAGTTTGTATCAAGAATGTGCAAAATCACCACCATAGCCACTGAAGAAACAAACATCGGTATTGGACCAAATATCCACAGCAGTAATGTGGCTGCAAAGTAAATTGCCCGTAACCCAACTGACCAGAAAGCACTTCCCCGTATCAGTGCCATCTGCACATACTCCACTGGGACATCACTATTTGGCATACTGATAAGGAAATTTGCATGGACGAAGCTGCTTATACATTGGAGAAAAGAAGCATAAGATACTAAGAAGCAAAACAGAAGGCTAACATATTTGACAGAAATGATGTATGGATCTGTGTCACCATATACGAAAATACTCTTGAAGAAATCATTTGAACTGCTTTCAACCCAGGCCCCAATAAGAGAGCTTAAAACCAGGGAGGTTGAAGCAAAGAAAGTTGCAGCTGATATGGTGCTGGAGATCACACTTAGACATGGACCTCTTTCCTTAGCTTCAACCTGCGGCAAGTACCCGCTAAAGTTATTGAGGTGGAAAAAGGTAAATCATGTTGAGTTGAGGAATGCTATTTTCTAGTGAAGAGAGGTACCTGCAACATTTTCTCAACCCAAGCTTTCTGTAGTGGTTATCATAGCCAATGGCTGTGGTCTCAGGAAATCTTAAGCATCTATAGAGAAGGAAAAGATGGTAACCAAACATGATCAATAATCCACTTGGGACCAAGATTACATCTAAGTATCCCTTCTTCCAAACCATTCTTTCTCTCTCTCTCGCTAGTATCCTTATGGTGGAATAGATGATAAAATAATTACTAGCCTCTAATCATGATTCATAAGACAATACTCTGGAAAAGAATGTGAGCTCCAATTAATGGTCCATAGTGATAGTGGATTTGGTGGTGTAGATAATGATGACCAAGAAATGACAACATGCAAATACCTGCTCTCCCAATTCACATGCGACTAGGCCCAAAACTTAATATAAATTATTTAGATTCCATACATTTTGCTACAATTTTTCAACGTGACCTTTTACAAATAGTAGAGAAAAAAAAAAAATGGATTCATGTAAAAGTGTCAAGCAGCCAATTACAACCTATCATATAAAATAATTGTGGTAAAGTGTCAAATAGGTTGTAGTCCTAAAATTATTAGTTGCTGTTGAAATACTCAACAATATGATACTCTCTCCTTTCATTTAAATGGTGAATTATATCATAGGTTTAATTAGTAAAACCCACTATTAGTATTTGAGAGGGGAGAATAATACATTGCGGTAATCTCAAAATGTTGAGAATATGAGGTAATTATGTTAAGAGCCTTTTTTGTTCCTCTATTTTCAAAAAATGTTTTTCATTTTCATTTTTTAAAACTGTGGGCCCCAATAGTATTTTTGTTTGGGTAGGGTTTTTGTTTTCGATTTTTCAGAAAACTAAATCTACATTTGGGTGTAAAAAAAGATGAAATAGTTCCAACATTCAACCATGTCGTATGATATATAACATGATTTGAACTTATAATGTTTTTTCCATCATAATAATTACTCTTTATTATCAAGACAAAAAATTAATCAGTTTCTTTTTGGTGGATGCAACATTGGATCTCAAGTTCCTAATTCAACGATAAAATACTCTAAAATTGAGATAATTGAAACATACTGCCCAATAATATGATATTAGCAAAATGATTATAAATTGTATTTGTAATATAAAAGTTCTATAAACAATACTTGAATTTTTGGTTTTGTATGCCATATCTCCTACTTGGACAAGTGTTTCGTTCCTATTGCTTATGCAATTTCAATTGTTGAACCACAAACCAATATTCGCTTACGCTTCCTAGTTGTAGGAATGACCGAATGAGTAACAAAAAATTGGAATTGTGTGCTGTTGATAAATAGGAATGAGTTCTACAAGTTCCAAAAGTGAGGGATCAAGAGGGGTCTAAGGAGATGTTTGGTAACTGTTTTTTTCCCTTATTTTCTGTTTCCAAAATCAATTTTTTATTTTTGAGACTAAAAAACTTGTTTAACAACTCAAAATGGATAGAAAACAAAAACTGTTCTTAAAACTCAATTTGTGAAAGAAACTAAAAACATGCAAAATGCTTCTTTTAGTTTCTAATTTTAAAAATCAATGAAAACATGCATTTAATTTAATAAATCCGTCTCATTTAATTAGTTAGCATTAGAATTCAAATCCTAATAACAACATATTTTAGTATTTTTTATTTTTTCTTCAAAAAACTATTTTTTTTAATTTTAACTGACCAAACATGTTTTTGATTTCAAAAATACAAGAAAGTTTTTTTTTTTCTTTATATTCCCAAAAACAAGTTTTTGAAAATAGAAAACAAAAACTATTACCAAAAATAACCTAAGTTTTTGGGTTTACCTCTTTTTTTGTCAAACAACATATTGAAATATTTTTTATTCATTGCAGAGAAGTTGGAAGCAAAACAAGTGGCTGGAAATGCAAGAATTTATGTTAGATGGATCAAGCAACTTCCCCCCCCCCCCCCCCCCCCCAAAAAAAAAAAAAATTATACCATATCGACCTTTTGGGTATGTTTGGTAACTGTTTTTTCCTTATTTTTTGTTTTCAAAAACAATTTTTCTATTTTTGAAACTAAAAAACCTATTTGGCAACCCAAAATTAACAGAAAACAAAAATTGTTCTCAAAACTCAATTTGTGAAAAAAAAAAAAAAAAAAAAAAAAAAAAAAAAAAAAAAAAAAAAAAAAAAAAAAAAAAAAACTGAAAACATGCTCTTTTCAGTTTTTAATTTTCAAAAGTTAATGAAAACACGCATTTAATTTAATGAATCTGTCTCATTTAATAAGTTAGTGTAAGGACTCAATTTGTAACGATCCCAAATTCGTATTGGGTTGGAACGTTAAAAGCCCAAACAATAAATTTGTAGAGCGTGGATATTAAAGAACTAGGTTAACTCCAAAAGAAAAACGATTTTTCTTCACGTTTATAGATGGATTAGCCCTAGTATAACGATCAATTTCTCTTTGAAACAAGTTCAGTTCTTTCTTTCATATGGTTTTCTTCTCAGTACTTTTTGTTTTCAAGTTCCAATCATTTCCCTCAATGCCTTCTTTCATGTTATATACTACCCTCTTCATATCATCTTCACCACGCACGTGTAGGTTGGGTTCGGGGGATATCTTTCTGTCCCATCTAACACCTTCTGGAACCTCCAACCAGCAGCTGTAAGGCTGCTTCATCACTATTCAGGTATCACCTCCACATTAATGCGGCCAGAGAGTTGGTTGAGAGGCAATTAATGAGGAGGCAACTGTTGTTATAGATATTTGTTTACCTTTTCTTTCTTTCTCTTGGTCCCATATCCCACCTTTAGTGGTAATGTAGCTCTGAAGTGTGCTTGCAACAACCTGGCATTCAGGTCATTCTCGGACACATATTGCCGAAAAGGATTTTGTCCTTGGACGAGCACTGAACTTATCTCCCGGGGTATCTACTCTTCTTTTCATTTGGTTACCCTTATAATCTGATATGAGCCTCCTCGGACAGTTTTACGTCCTCGGATGGGCCATAGGCCCAATTGACACAGTTTCAATAATTACTAATTAACCGGTCCCCGCAATAGCCCCTCAAAATCTTGCTTTTCGACTCCTCGGGAGAAAAGATTGATTTTGATGTCACTTGCCCATACCCTTTTATGTTTTAGGCATCCTCCTGACGCTTCAGCTTCCCGAGCGTGGCAGCATTAAATTTTGGTGACACCCCTGTCTCCCACGCTCAATGGTGAGATGTAAATTGAACGGTAGGGGGTCTATCTCGTTTCGTGAGCGGGAACTTTCCCGCTCATAACTTCTGCACAACTATAAAGGGATTCTCAAATCAATTCTCTCTCTTATCTTCAGCAATCACACAATTCTAGAGCTCATACACTGAACCTGTCTTTCTCCTTTTTCGTCGTTACCCTGGACGTCTACAAATACTTAAGTTTTGTCCGAGGACCCTCTTTCAAACCAGTAAGTTTTCTCAAAACCTTTACAGCTTTCATCTTAAGCTTGTCAATTTCTCTACTAAACTCTTTAGGAAAATGGGGAAAAATGAGGGTAAGTTTCGATGTCTAGTTGAGTCCGAGGAGGGTATGAGGAGTTTCGGCGAAAAGTACAAGATCCCCTCAACAGTTGGTATGAGGTACGCAGCCCAAGGGGAATGGGCCGGCACTAGAAGAACAGGGAAGGTGGTTATTCCCATGATCGCCTTTATAGAAGGTGGGATGACCATCCCCATGGGAACTATTACTAGGAACTATCTTAGGTTTTTTAGGCTATCCCCCGCTCAATGTGCCCCAAATATGTTTAGAGTCCTGGGAAGTATAGAGGTTTTGAATGAGAGAATGGACCTAAACCTGACCCATCATGACGTGAACTGGGTATACAACCTCCACCATTTGTCAGGGTAGGGATATTATCTCAAGTTGAGGTATCCCGCGGTGAGACTAATTCAATGCCTTCCCACTTCAAACAAGAACCTAAAGGAGGATTTCCTTATCTTCTCTGGGGAATGGCATGATTGTCTGCCATGCCCCGTGGAGGAAGGAGTTCCAGGTGGGAAACTAGTCATAAATTCATAACATTTGGTTTACATATACATGTCTTTTGCCCTTTTTCTCTTTTCTGTTTTGGAGTTTGAGTACTCTTATCCCTAATGATGTTTCCTTTCGATTCAATGACTTTGCAGATAAACGTTCTACCAAGCCCAAACTTGGTTTAGTCAACAAGGCAAGTTTAGATAGAGTATTGAGAGCGGAGATATACGTGAACGAAGCCGACGGTCAACTCAGGGCAGCCCATTTGATCCTCGGCTACACCCCATCTCGTTTGCTTTCCAAGCGCCGAAGTACGTGATTAGAGCCCGCGATCCTCGGCTTCAACGGGTTAGTGTGGCCTACAAGGGGTTCATCGTTCCAGAAGGTATTCCTCTTCCTGAGAATGAAACCCACACTTAGCCCCTTTTTGTAGCTGCTGTCTCAACAGGAGCCTCCTCATCCCAGCCTGCCCTAAGGGAAGAAGAGGAAGGAGAAGAGGAAAAAGAAGAAGTTGTGCAACTCTCAGACTCCTCGGAAGACTTTGGAGTTTTCGATCAACCTATACAATCCGAGGAAAACTTTGAAGAAATGGGAATACAAAGGAAACCTCAAAGAAGCTTGATGGAGTTGATTGAGAATCAACCCAGGAAGAATGCACCAGCCAAATCAACACAATCCCAGATTCCATCTCTTCCCACCAGGTCTCCTCCTCCTGCTCCTCACCAGCCTTCTCATCAACCTCCCCAGCCAGTCCGACCTGATGCTGCCGAGTTAAAAAGGCACGAGGAGCAGAAGGGTAAGGATGTGGTGGACATTGGTAAGTCTCGTCCTACTCGCGAGGAGGATGTCCAGTAAGCTGCAAAGCAGCAAAAAACCAAACACCAAGCTCAACGAGGCCAGGAGAGTCTGATACCCAACTTTCTGAGCCACAAGCATGGTTGCCAGCACCCATGCATGGCGAGGAGCCCCTACGAGATGATGCATCTATTAGGGACTTCAACGGTGGCATTGGGTGCCACATAGCCTCGGCTATAGAGGAGGCCTTGTTGCTCCCAAGAGACATGGCCGAAATAAAGAATGTGAGGAAGAATGAACTCACCTTAACAATAAAAGATACTTGGGCATGGTAAGGAATTGACTCTTTTCTTTTTGCGATTATCACTTACTGATTTGTATTTTTTACTGACTATAATGTTAATCTCTTTCTTTTAGGTCATCCAGAACACTTTTAAACTGGATGAGATGCTTGATCGCTGCTATAGTCAGATTGACGATGAAAGGAAGCAACGGGCATCGGCAGTGCAGTCTCTGACACAATCCGAGTAGGACTTGGCCGCAATGAGGAAAAAATTATTTGCCGAGGAGCAAGCTCGCAAGAGCGCTAACTCGGCCTTGGAAGGCTTTCAAAAGCAAGCCGAGGACCAGGGAAAGCGCTTGCATGAAGCAAATGCTGAACTGAAATCTGCTCAGGAATAGATCGCTGCTATTAAGAAGCATGTGGAGGAGACTCAAAAGCTGAGGGAGCGAGCTGAGAAGTCCAAGGAGGAAGCTGAGAGAGAAAAGGCCGAGGCCGAACAGGCAACGAATGAGGCCGAATAGAAGGGCTATGAGATCGGGGTAGCTGAGACGGAGGAGACTCTGAGGGCCGAGGTGCCAATGGTGTGCTGCATCTACTGCGCCCAAACTTGGGATGAAGCCCTTAACTGAGCTGGGGTTGAAGCTTCATCTGAGTTAAGGAGGCCAGAGAGCGTATTCTACCCTGAAGCAATCCGCCCCTCAGCTCCTCCACCCAGTCAGGCTGAAGACACTCCCTTAGCTGTTAACCCTAATGAGGGGGTTCTGCCTCCAAGTCTTCCTCCTCCTGGGCAACCAAAGCCAGCTAAAGAGCATAATGCCCCTCCAGGAGCTTCCTTGGACAAGACTGCAATTGCTTCCGGGGCAGAGGTGGCCTCTCAAGGCTTTCAGTAGGATTTGGCTTCCACGGTCATGCCAGCTGAGGGAGCTGTTAAGGATAAAGAGGAAATCACCACCTCGAAGATAGATAAATCAGCCAGTTAAGCTCCAAAGCTCCAAATCAAATTGAAAAAATAGGACTTATCTTGTAATTTGATTAGGACTTTTGTAAGGATATTTATGTTTATTTGTTTATTATTGTTGCCTTTTTATCTTATTTTTGTACTTGCTTACTGTGTTATCTTAATTTGAATGGATTTACTTTGACTATCTTTTGTTTGCAAAAGAAAAAATAACTTACAAACATCAATAATTGGCGATTAAAAATGGGTGATAAGCATTAATACTATGAGATCTCAGGGAGACCTTTTGGATGCACACGTATTCTTTCTAATCAATTAGAACTTAAGGGAATATTCAAAAGTTGAATAAAGTTGGGTCCTCAGTACTTCGAATGTACATTAGTTGATGCTCATACGCTATTTAATACTTCAGTAGATGCTATAGGGCATTAATTTCCACTAAGTTTGTGGTCCGAGGACCTGACATAGTTTCTGTTTAATACTTCAATAGATATCATAGGGTATTAATTTCCACTAAGTTTGTGGTCCGAGGACCTGACATAACTTAGTTTCTATTTAATACTTCAATAGATGTCATAGGGTATTAATTTCCACCAAGTTTATGGTCCGAGGACCTGACATGACTCAGTTTCTGTTTAATACTTCAATAGATGCCATAGGGTATTAATTTCCACTAAGTTTGTGGTCCGAGGACCTGACATGACTTAGTTTCTGTTTAATACTTCAATAGATATCATAGGGTATTAATTTCCACTAAGTTTGTGGTCCGAGGACCTGACATGATTTAGTTTCTGTTTAATACTTCAATAGATATCATAGGGTATTAATTTCCACTAAGTTTGTGGTCTGAGGACCTAACATAACTTAGTTTCTGTTTAATACTTCAATAGATGTCATAGGATATTAATTTCCACTAAGTTTGTGGTCCGAGGACCTGACATGACTTAGTTTCTGTTTAATACTTCAATAGATGTCATAGGGTATTAATTTCCACTAAGTTTATGGTCCGAGGACCTGACATGACTTAGTTTCTGTTTAATACTTCAATAGATGTCATAGGGTATTAATTTTCACTAAATTTGTGGTCCGAGGATCTGACATGACTTAGTTTCTGTTTAATACTTCAATAGATGTCATTTGGTATGGAAACACAGGATGCATGACTAGCATAAATCAAAGGAAAAATCCAAACTAGTCTACTTTGATTAATAATAATACCTCTTGAGATTATTTACATTCCAAGGATGAAGTACAGCTTTTTCATCTAGATCCTCTAGATAATAGGCTCCTATTCCGACTACCAAAGTAATCCGATAAGACCCTTCCCAATTAGGCCCCAATTTTCCCCAAGCTGGATTCTTGGTGGTTCCTAGAACTTTCCTCAGCACCAGATCTCCTACGGCTAACGGTCTCAGCTTCACATTAATATCATAGCCTTGCTTGAGCTTATGCTAGTAGTAAGCCAACTGGACCATTGCATTCTCTCTTCGCTCTTCAATCAAGTCTAAACTCTTTTCCAACATCCCATCGTTACTATCCGCGGAAAATGTACTAGTCCTTAACGTTGGGAATCTAGTTTCTAGAGGGATGACGGCCTCGGCTCCATAGATCATGGAAAAAGGGGTCTCTCTTATTGACCGTCGAGGCATTGTTCGATAGGTCCAAAGAACATAGGGCAATTCCTCCACCCATTTTCCCTTTGCATCATCCAGCCTCTTCTTAAGCCCACTGACTATTACTTTATTAACAGCTTCTGCTTGCCCATTCCCTTGAGGATAGGCCGGAGTGGAATATCTATTCTTTATATCTAAGTCTGAACAGTATTACTTGAAGGCCTTACTATCAAACTGAAGACCGTTATCCGAGACAAGGGTGCGCGGAGTTCCAAATCGCGTGACAATATTCTTCCAGATAAACCGCTTAACATCTACGTCTCTGATGTTAGCCAAAGGTTTGGCTTCAACCCATTTAGTGAAATAATCTGTGCCGACCAGCAGATACTTTTTATTTCCTAAGACTTTAGGAAAAGGGCCGACAATATCCAACCCCCACTAAGCAAAAGGCCAAGGGCTGGACAGAAGATTAAGAATTCCTCCAGGCTGGTGGATGTTTGGGCTAAACCTTTGACACTAGTCGCATTTTCTGACATACTCATGCGCTTCCTTCTACATATTTGGCCACCAATATCCTTGAGTAATGGCCCGGTGTGATAGGGACCTTCCCCCTGTATGACTTCCACAAATGCCTTCAAGCAGCTCTTTTAGGAGTGACTCTAACATCTCGGGATGCACACAAAGTAGGTACGGCCCAGAAAATAATCGTTTGTATAACTTTTTGTCCTCAGATAACCAAAACCAAGGAGCTTTCTTCCGTATTTTCTCAGCTTCTACTTTCTCTTCGGGCAAGATGTCACTTTCGAGGTACTGCAATATGGGATCCATCCAACTCGGTGCTAGATTGACTTGATGAACCTGGCAAACATCAGTTTCTGGTGGGGTGGGGGTACACAAATCTTCGACGATGATCACTCGAGGAAGACTCCGTGCTAAAGAGGTGGCAAGAGTTGCCAGGGAGTCGGCATGAGTATTTTCACCTCGGGGGACATGCGACAAGTCGAAAGATTCAAATTTTGTTTGCCTACGCCTAACTTGACTTAAATACCCCTGCATTCTTAGATCTCGGGCTTCCAGTTCTCCTTTCACCTGGCCGACTACCAATCTTGAATCCGAGAATAATTCTACTACCTTTCCACCCATTTTCTGGACCATGCTCATTCCCATCAATAAAGTTTCATATTCTACTTCGTTGTCAGTAGCAGAGAATCCCAGCCTCAAGGACTTCTCAATGATGACATCCTCAGGGGATATCAAAACTAGTCCCAATCCTGCCCCCCGTTGGTTTGCTGCTCCATCCACATATACTTTCCAGGAGGGAGTGCGTTGTGTGGAGATCAGACCAACCGATTTTTCATCCATGTCATTTTGTTTCATGTTAGCTTCTTCTAGACACTCGGCGAACTCAGCTACCAGATCAACAAGGACTTGGCCTTTCACAGAGGTACAAGGCATATACTTGATGTCGAAAGCACCTAGAATTGTGCCCACTTAGCAATTCTCCCAGTGTAGTCTGCACTTCTAAGTATGGATTTGAGAGGTAACTGAGTCAAGATAACCACAGTATGGGCCTGAAAGTAATGCGGAAGTTTGCGTGATGCATGGACCACCGCCAAGATGGCCTTTTCCAATGACAAGTATCTCACCTCGGCTTCATGAAGGGACTTGCTTACGTAATAAACTGGTCTTTGGACGTCACTGTCCTCTCGTATTAAGATGAAACTAACTGCATGAGGGGCAACTGCCAAATAAGCAAACAGCACCTCATCCACCTCAAGACTAGACATGATAGGCGGCCTGGACAGGTCCTCCTTCAACTGCCGAAACGCCACAACACACTCCTCGGTCCATTCAAATCCTTTCCACTTGTGCAGTAGAAGGAAAAAGGGCCGACACCTCTCGGCCGATCTGGATATAAATCGGTTCAAAGCAGCAGTCATTCCAGTCAATTTCTGCACCTTTTTAGGATTCCGAGGTGCTTATAAATCGTTGATGGCCTTAATCTGATTGGGGTTCACTTCAATTCCTTTGTGAGTCACCATGTATCCCAAGAACCTTCCTAAACCTACCCCAAAGGAACACTTTGAAGCATTCAGACGTAGCTTATGCTTTCTCAGTATTTCAAAGATGTTCATAAGATCTTCCACATGCTCGGACACCACTTTACTCTTTACTACCATGTCATCGATATAAACTTCAATGCTTCTACCCAGTTGTGATTCGAACATTTTAGTCATCATCCGTTGGTAGGTAGATCCGACGTTTTTCAAACCAAAGGATATCACTTTGTAATGATAGTTTCCAATAGGGGTGACAAAAGCAGTCTTCTCCTGATTGTCAGATGCTAGTGGTATTTGGTGATATCCTTGGAAGGCATCCAAGAAACTCATCCTAGGATGACCCACGATTGCATCCACCAACTGGTCTATCTTCGGCATGGGAAATGGATCCTTGGGACAAGCCTTATTGAGGTCCGTGAAATCCACGCACACTCGCCACTTTCCTGTCTTCTTCTTTACTACCACCGTATTAGCCAACCATTGGGGATAAAAAACTTCTTTGATAGCCCCAGCCTACTTGAGCTTGGCCACCTCACTCCTAACAGCTTCGACGTGCTCTTTCGATGGTCGCCAAGGTGGCTGTCTTTTGGGAATAACGGAAGGATTCACGTTGAGTCAATGACAAATGAAATTCGGATCCACACCCGGGGCTTCATATGAGCTCCATTCAAACACGTCTACATTTGCTTTGAGGAACTCCAGCAATCTCTCCTACGCTTGGCAATGATCCTCGGTTGGAGGTCGGAACACCGACAGTACCCTAGAAAGGCAAGATCCAGTCCTCCCTGGGGCAGCAAAAATAACGTTGATCGTATCAAGGGGGAGTCTTGAAGAAGCGTCCCCACGCATCTCCGAGCCTGCTTGGCTTGCCCTACCACTGGAATAATGCAAGAGTTGCTTCAATTTCCCCTCTCGGACCAACTATTCCAAATGGTCCCATAAATTCCTGCAATTTTCCATCGTTTGCCCATGATCCTGATGATAGTGGCAATATAGGTTCGGGTTGCATTTCCTAGGTTCTCCCGCCATCTTGTTTGGCCATTTGAAAAAGGGCTCATTCTTTATCTTCTCCAACACCTACTGCACCGGCTCCCGAAACACTGCGTTAACCACCTGAGTGTCAGCAGAACCTGATTGCCCAACGTAGTCTTTTCGAGGTCGGCTACTATTGTAACGGTCCGATCTAAAATCCCTCCTCTCCTGAGGGATTACCTTAGCCTTTCCTTTTCCCTGAAGCTGGTCCTCTTCTACCCTTCTGTACTTATCAATCCTATCCATCAATTGGTGTACACTGGTAACAGGTTTGCCAGTTAGAGATTTCCTCAAATCATAATCGGCTGGAAGGCCAGCTTTGAAAGTACTTATGGTCACGTCATCATGCTCTCCCTCTATTTCATTAAACATTTCCCAGTATCTATCTGAATAAGCTTTGAGAGTCTCGCCTTCTCACATGGACATAGACAGCAAGGATCCCAAAGGCCGGGGAACCCTACTGCAAGTGATAAAGCGTGCGCCAAAAGCCCGGGTAAGCTTTTTGAAGGACTCAATAGAATTGGCCCTTAAACCGTTGAACCATCTCATCGCCACCGGACCCAAACTTGATGGAAAGACCTTGCACATTAAGGCCTCATCCCTGGAGTAGATAGCCATCTTTTGGCTAAAATGGCTAACGTGTTCTACTGGGTCTGACCGGCCATCATACATGATGAATGTAGGCTGGTGGAATCGCCGAGGAAGAATCGCATCTTCTATGTTCCTTGTGAAGGGTGATTTGGAAACTTGGCTCAACGTTTTGTTCATGGCTTTGTTCCCCAAGCCCCTGCTAGGCAGGCTTTTGTGCCTATGTCGATGGCTATGCTCCTCTTCATAGGAAAAGGTCTCACTAGACGGAGTTCTGGATCTCCGCCTATAACTAGCTCCATCCGTCTCCTCGGATGATGGTTCGGAGCAAGATGGGGAACGTTCACGCCGGGCGTGGCGCAACTCTCTCTTCAACTCATCAACTTCACGTCGTAGGCTCCTGTCGCTCTTTGCATGGGAAACATGACTCTTCCCATAAGAGTGACTTTTGGTGGTATGAGTTGTGTGCACACTCCCCTTGCGGCCTTCTCTCCGTTCGAGACTCCGGTGGGGATCACCACGCTGGGAGCCCCTTGACTCTGCTTGGAGTGGGTTGGCATCTTCCTGATGTGGTCCTGCTACATAGTGATGTGGACCTGTTTCCTCCATCATAAACGTTGCACCGGATTTCTTTTTAAGTTAGATCAAGCTCTTCCCACAGACGGCGCCAATTGTAAGGACTCAATTTGTAACGATCCCAAATTCGTATTGGGTTTGAACATTAAAGGCCCAAACAATAAATTTGTAGAGCGTGGATATTAAAGAACTAGGTTAACTCCAAAAGAAAAACAATTTTTCTTCACGTTTATAGATGGATTAGCCCTAGTATAACGATCAATTTCTCTTTGAAACAAGTTCAGTTCTTTCTTTCATATGGTTTTCTTCTCAGTACTCTTTGTTTTCAAGTTCTGATCCTTTCCCTCAATGCCTTCTTTCATATTATATACTACCCTCTTAATATCATCTTCACCACACACGTGTAGGTTGGGTTCGGGGGATCTCTTTCTGTCCCATCTAACACCTTCTGGAACCTCCAGCCAACAACTGTAAAGCTGCTTCATCACTTTTCAGGTATCACCTCCACATTAATGCGACCAGAGAGTTGGTTGAGAGGCAATTAATGCGGAGGCAACTGTTGTTATAGATATTTGTTTACCTTTTCTTTCTTTCTCTTGGTCTCATATCCCACCTTTAGTGGTAATGTAGCTCTGAAGTGTGCTTGCAACAACCTGGCATTCAAGTCATTCTCAGACACATATTGCCGAGAAGGATTTTGTCCTCGGACGAGCACTGAACTTATCTCCCGAGGTATCTACTCTTCTTTTCATTTGGTTACCCTTATAATCTGATATGGGCCTCCTCGGACAGTTTTACGACCTCGGATGAGCCACAGACCCAATTGACACAGTTTCAATAATTACTGATTAACCGGCCCCCACAGTTAGTATTAGCATTAGCATTAGATTCAAATCCTAGTAACAACATATTTTAATATTTTTTTTATTTTTCTTTAAAAAACTATATTTTTAATTTAAACTTACCAAACATGTATTTGATTTCAAAAATACAAGAAAATTGTTCTTTCTTTATATTCCCATAAACAAGTTTTTGAAAATAAAAAATAAAAACTGTTAACCTTTAGCCTTAAACTTTCCAAGGACCATGTGAAGAGTCCGGTGTTTTAGTTAGCAGAATTGTGGAATCCTAAAAAGGAATCTCGTAACTGCTATGCAGCTCCGGCTGCTTGGAAGGGGCAATGTAATGTAAGACGCCTTTAAATGAAGGTGCACTAGGCTTTAGACTCAGAAAATTTTCATTTAGCCAAAATAGCCTAGTGGATTCTTTTAGACTTTTGTGTCATAGTTCATAGCGTTGGGTCCCAAATCTAGTCTTCTTTTTTTTTAATTAAGAAAATCAATTAAGAATTTTAATAAATTTCAAAAATTATAAAAATCATTACACCAAAATTATCAAGCCAAAATATCAATCACACAAAAATTAACACAAAAATTTCACACAGAAAACCAACCTTTTTCTTTGAAGGGAAAAATCATAGAATAAATCCATAATTATAAAAATAGTTACAATATCCTCTCAATCTTTATGCCTAACTTGAGATCCACATCAAATACAATAAACACCTAAAAAGGTATACTCATATAGCATTTTATGTGGCACATTTTAAGGGGTATTTGTACTAGATTAATGGCTAATATCGTAAATATCAACTAGTATGGTATGATAAATATTGACTGGTATATATATATATATATATATTTTTTTTTTATACAAGATAGAATTCTACTCTAGCCTAATCTAAGTGTATATGTGTGTGAAGCTCCCTCCTGGAGACTTGAACCCCGGCCCTTGTCCCCCACACTCCACAAGCACTTATACTTGTGGAGTGACCATCGCACCAAGGGAGTGCGGTTGTGACTGGTATATATATTGATATCATTGTTTTTTTTTTTTTTTTTTTTTTTTTTTTGATAAGCTTCAATATTATTTAATCAAACTAAAATAGGAGAAGTACAGTCAACCTCACAAGCTGTCCTTGAGACATTGTTCAACAGTAGTGTGATGTGGAGAGAGAGAGAGATCCCGCCTGTTGCGTATATAGCAGCCAAAGAACCAAATATCAGTTCCAACTCAGGCTTCAATTTTTTTTTTTTTTAGGTAAAAATGTTCTTTTGTATCCTTACATGTAATGCATGTTCTACTTCATTCCTAAAATATAAAAAAAAAAAAATTATTTTCGTCCCTAATCCTTCTGTCCACTTTTACTAAACCTATTTTAGGGTGAAAAAAGAATTGAAACTATATTTTAGATTCAATATTGATATAGTTTAGATTCTATTTTTGTCATTGAAATATCACATAAATTATTTTCACCCCAAATCTTAACATAGAGTGAACGGAAAAACTAAATATAGAATATTTTAAAATTTAAAGGACAGAAATAAAAATTTATAAACTTTAAAAAGGAACAAAGACCTGGACTATTTTAGCCATTTTATAAACCAAAAAAATATTTAGCCATTTTTTTATTTATAAAATTCATGCCATAATGAATTCTATAATTAAAAAAAGAATCATGCTAACAGGTGCTTTTAGGGCAATGATTAACAATCCATTTTAAGAAAGTTTTAACACAACTTTTATGGAAAATGAAAAAAACTGTCAAAATATTAATTGTTTTTTTTTTCTTTTCTCATAAAAACTTTCTTTCAATAGATTATTAACCATTGCCCTAAAAGCATTCATTAGCATTTTCTTTAAAAAAAATAAATGAGAGAGAGAGAGAGATTCTCCTTGGATGATTCAGGATCCACTGGGATGTTTTCAAAAAACTATACATGTATATGACTGTAATTCTGTAAAAGAATTTCAAATTTACAGAGGCAAGAAAAGCTGTTTACAAGAATGCATACTGCCAATAGCATACCGGTATACTTAATTGGATCACATTCTTAATTGGATCACATTCGCATCTACTACAAATAAATCAAACGCAATAAGAAAATGAAGGCTAATGAAGTATAAGAAAGAAAAGATATATGTGCAAAAGAAGAATGGGTCAGGTCTTAGGTAATTAACTGAGATGAGCTATGTCAAACTCATCAGGAAATTTAAAAGTGTCGGCTGCACCAAACTTCCTTCGTTCTTCCCAATCTTCCACGGATTCTTCAGCACTATCCTCTTCTTCATCAAGGTGACCAACAGGTGAAGAGGGGTCATACACACTTTTAGATCGGCAATTTGGGGTGGCAAGCATGCTCACTTGACCAAGGTGTGAAATTTCTACCACAACCGTATCATCATCAACTGGGAGGGGTTGTTTCCATGGCTCCCCATCAATTCTCATGAATGTATGGTCAGCTGCGCCCTTTTGGAACTCGAAACGGATTCTATTTGCCTACGTGCAGACAGGACAATAAAGCATAAAACTCAGACAGGAATTTGATTTGTGTTTGAACTAAAGAGCAGAATAAAACATGAGTATGCAACAAATATTACTTTGACAAAGCTTAATCTAGCTCCTACCTGTGCAAGACGAGTCCCATGTCCATTTGGAGAGAGCAAAACAAGCCCATGCCAAGCATCTCTAAAACCGACAATCTCAATTACACCATCATCCACATACGGGGGAGTTAGGTCCCTCTGCAAATTTATTCAGAAATAGCAGTTCAAATGTATTGCTTAGAGATATTTCTGAACTGTTAGTTTTTGCCTTTTTGGACAAAGACTCTGTACAGTAATTTTTTGTTTAATAAAAAATTTAGAGAGACAAAGAGAGAGAATCAGAACTAACATCATGCGATTTCTTCCTATGTGGAGTTCCCCAAGGATTAAGTCCACCAGAAAAACTGGGCAAGTTAAGGCAAACAATAGACCTAATGCTGCAATGAAAGAAAGTGTGTTAGTGAAATGAGGAGTCAACCCTTAAAAAAACAGAAAAAATAAATGAGTCAAATATTGCATCAAGAGTTGATGGGAAACATGGAAAGGGAAGGGTGAAAGTACAAAGCACGCTCACCAATAATTAATATTTTAGGGACATTACAGATTATCCCACGTTTACACGTATTTCATTTACCTCCACACCCTTTTGAAACTATCACTAAAATGCCCTGAAGTTTGGCTTTGGACTAAATTGAAATCATGAACTTCTATTCAAGCTAACAGATGAAAATACTCAAATCTCTACTAATCAACCACTCCTCTCTTTGTTCTGTCCCAATTGCACCCAAACACACACATAAGCAGGATCATTTTCTTTCTTCTTCATCACCACCAATCCACTCATTACTCCTAGATTCTTTAAACATCACTTCTACTCCTCTTCCTCCTCCCCAAGTGAAACTCAAATGATGACATCTCTTCCAATTCAATTCAGCCCACCTCCAAGAAACTCAACTTCATCCTCCAATTCCTCAACCACAAATATCTCACATGGCTCCACAACCTCCCAAACCAACAACCACATCTGCCATCCACCTGGTTGCCTGCCCTACCACTAGCTCTGGCCCCACCCACTTCATGAAACCCAAATTGGCTGATTTTTTAGGACCATTACCTGTATGGAATCCTAGTTATGGTTATGGGGCTGGACCAAGTGCAATGCTGGGGTTTGAGATTTCAAGGACTTGTACAAGCCTGGGATTGGGGAGGTGAAGACTGGAAATGAGGATGCAGAAAGTAGAGTGGTGTGTAGTGTCGCGGGAGTCCACATCCCCTTCATCCACCGTGTTTGGTTGGGGATGTGGAGAGTGGAGTGGTGTGAAGTGGTCATATTGATGGGAGGATCAGGTGCTAGAAGATGACAACTGGCAGGGTCGTTCTACTCAAGGGGTATATATGTCCACAACATCAGATGTGCATCTCACGTGTGCAGAATCTATTTCATTGGATTGAAACTTAATAATTTCAATTTACTCCGAACTTCCCGGAGTTTGGTAACACAATAGAAAAGTCAGTGAGTAAATTGCAAAAGATGTTACCAGCAGGAGGTGGAAGGGGGTAATCTGTAATTTTCTCTAAATTTTTTTGAATAGGGCGTTTCGTACGAAAATACACACACAAATACCGTTAAATCACAAAGCTTGCACTGAAATATCATTAGGTGCACTTTTTTTTTTAAGAAAAATACAACACAACTGTTACCAATGATAAAACCACATACAAGGATACTAAGAGCGAAACAGAACATTAGTATTTATGTCTTACCTGCGAGGTATTTTAAGATCCTCCCATTGACCTTGTCTTTTCATGATCCTAACCTTTGTCAGATGTGCAATGTTCCTGAAATAAGATTAAGCCATTTTCACTGTCAAAAAACAACGGACAGAAGACCAGTAAGTTGAAGACAAATTTAGCCAGGCGATCCAGACATGTGGACATCTTTCATATTAACTACCGTTCTAGACAGCAGACAGGTAAGACTGTAGAGTCAGAATTAAAATGTGCAATACATACACCAAATCCATATTCTTAAGTGTCCCAGCAAATTACCCTGAAGACCCCACATGAGCCCATCTGAAGTTCTGAGTCTGACAACTTAGTTCAAAAAATAAACGTAAATAAACTCTATTTGTACCCTTAAAAGAAATTGCAAATTAAGGAGACCTAGGCCGGAAAACCTTTAAATAATTTCATTAAAAAAGTATCTATACACTTCATAGATTAGACAGAAACAGGTTAAAACACAAGGTCTGAGCTCCCACAACTCAAATGAACTAAGCAGGAGCTGCTTGGTATGTCAAGTAATTTAAAGTAATTGCAGTACAGTGGAAGAACATTAACAGAATTTTCACACATAAATTATGCAATAAAAAATGTATTAAACAAATACAGATATATCTTTCAAAGAAGATTATGGGTCCAACATCTCAATCTAACATAACAAGACTATTGAAAAGAGAGGCAAACTGTTATCTGGAGAACAAACAACATAGCCCAACAATTATGAACAGAACACAACAGGAAATAAGCTAGAAACAGAAACCCACAGGCTTCAATATTAATTATCTTTGCAAAATATAAAACCTTTGATCATACAAATGTCAAGCAAAGTAGCAAATTTTAGTTTAATCATATGCAAATTTCAATCACTTATCAGAATACTCACCGTGAAGAAGGATGAAATAGAGAAGCACAAAACCATCCTTGAGTGCATCCAAGCTTCAAATAAGTACTCTGACCCATCAATAAAATATAAAATGAAGGGCAATAATTAGTGACTCTTGTACAGAAGCGATCAGGAAAAGGGACTAGTTACACCGAGGTCATAACAAATCATTTTTCTTTTGATAATTCAATAGTTACAGAAATGTGAGAGAAGAGATTCTAATACTAACTCTCCTAATAAAGGATGGTAGGCTACGTCAGTGATCTACAAGGCTCTTGGTGTTTCTAACAAATTAAATGTGTCTTATGATAAACCATCTATTTCTAAAATCTAAAACAGCGTGCAGACTACAAATAAGTTAAGTTTTGTGTATCATATATTCAATTAGGGTGGTCCAAGAAACCAAATATTAAATCATAGACAATCACCTTTTTCTCTAGAAAATTAATTTTAGAAAACTAAAGAATTATGTCATGACAAGTTTTCTCATATTTAAATGCTTCATATCACAATGTGGATGAGTGGGGGAGCGGGAAGGAGGTTGGGGTTGGCACTTGGCAATTTCTAGTGATTACTAATTGCAGAAATACAGTAGTAATACCTGATTGACTAACTGATTTTTAAATTTTTCTGGGTGCAACTTTCTCTCAGAGTGAAATGCATACGATACTTGAGCATCCATTCCTGAACATAAGAAAAATTATATTGGTTAAGAAAGTCGGCAAAAACCTTAAGTGTGAAGGTATGGCAACACAGATCATATAAACCTTTACTAAGTTAAATGACAAACAACAATATTCTAAAATCTAAAAGTAATTAAACTGAGACAATGAAGAAATTTGGATGGGCACGGGCAACAAGGGCAATCAGAAACTTTGCATTATATTAGATATTTGTGGAAATTTTGTTACTTTTCATCTTTTCTTAATATTTTGTTTTCTTTAATTTTCTTGGATTGTGATGTCAAAGGTTTATAAATTGTTCTTTGTCACCATATGCCTCTGAAAGATCATGAGAAACCTAGACAAACATTCTAAAATTTCTTACCTATGCTGAAGTAGTTCCAAAATCCCCCACGAAATGTATGGTAGCCCTCCTGAAAATAGCAAATAGATAATTTTCCATTAAGCATGCAAGTCAATGCCAAATTCAAATGAAGCAAAATTTAGAACACATGGGAAATCATGGAAAACAAAAGAAAGATATACAAGCTCCCTGCATGGTTTGAGTTGTAAATGTAACATGATACAAATATAACCCAAGTTAGAACTTATATTATGGTATCTAGATTAGAAGGGCCTATTACTACCTGCACATGAGAACCCAAGGACTTTATTTTAAGAATTAATAAATTTTAATTCTTTTAGTACTTGGAAGTTCACATTTTGACAGAGTTCAAGAGTTCACCTCTGGTACCACAGAGTTTCTTTGAAGAATTACTATAATGGCCTATTACTATCTAGAACAATTTAAAGAGAGATTCCAAAATAAGATCATACAGTAAGTATAGTATTGAGCATATATCTTTTTTCTTCATATGCAGGCAGCAAATTTAGAATTAATTATAAAAAAATAAACAAAGGAAAAAAGAGCATGTGAGTACAGGGAAGAAGAGTTATATGAAGACTCACCTTATTCAATGTATCTGTTTGGGAGACACGATGAAATGCATGCAAAGAATGGGGTAGTTCAAGAGGTGCAATAGGGTCACAAGATCCTTCTTTTGGAGCCCTCATCCTCATGATAATATGCCAGCTGAAAAGCAGGAGAGAGAGCACACAAATGCAAGAAAAGGTAAATAATTAAATAATAAAATAGGATCATCATTCATTTATTCCAATTATAAAGATTATGCAAATCTATTTATGGTCTCAGTTAATCATAGCTATTAATATGAACATGCTCAACCAGTAGTTAAAATGCTCACTAGTACATCATCATGTAGTCCATTTTTAAGAAATCATTTCTGTATAATTTTTTCCTTAAAAAAAAAGTTGAATTAAAAACATAAGATTGTTGAGAGGAGTATGGGGAAGATGATGATAGCATAGCACTGACTGAGTTTTGAACCTAAATCAAAATATTAAAATTTCCAATGACTAGAGCTTAGGAATGGATGTATTTCATGCATTGCATTTGAATGAAAATTGTATGAAATATTACTATTTACATGTCTCATCTATATTTTGACAAAAAGGATTTACTTTTCATTGTTTTCCCTCTCACCGAAATTCCAAAATTTCTGGCCGGATTCTCCACTTCATGTTTGTTTTGATACAGCATATTAGGTTTTAGTCTCATTCCCTCTGTTCAGATCTACTAAGGCTCCAAAGAGACAATTAGAAAGGTCAAAAAAGTGGGAGGCAAGGTTACATGCAAAGATGTTACAACGATTTTTCCACTATCAAATTGACCTAACATGAATGAAATCGCAGCATAGATTCACATAGCCAACCAAGAATAGTATAAATTAAGCATGCATCCAATCAAATGTCTATAAGTAGGCATTACAACTGGACGAACTCTCTGTTGCAAAGCTCCTTATCACAAGTTATTCTAACTTGTCAAATTCAAGTCTTACAATAATCAGCCACAGTGAGGCAACACAGCAATTTTAAATATGCCTGGAATCCAGGAGTGTCATTAGTACACCATGCAATGATGCTAAAAACATTTATATTTTTCTGAGATTGTGTGTTTGTGTGCATGTCAAATTAAGTCAAAGCTTGAAGTAGAATGTACCTGTCAATTTTCATTTCCTTTGCAATCTTAACTTGATTCAAGAAAAACTCCACAGATTGACAGTCAGTACCTGGATTTTTCTTTCCCTGTAAATTACCAGTGACCATGTCAACAAAGCTTTTAATGCTCCACATATATGAAACGATGTTTCTCAAGAAGAAGATTAACAGAACACATTTATATTCAGTCTTATTAGGGGGCGTGGAAAAGAAAATAAAAGGCTAAGCAGCCCCAGGATTTTGCATTCTCATGCATGACTAAAATATGTATATTAGCATTGTTACCAGGTGAGACGCAGAGTAAAGCTTTCTTTAAAAGCAATATATATATTATAAAATAAATAAAAAATTTAAAAAAAGGGGGGTTGTGTTTTCTCCTATGACAAGTATTAAATGTAGCTACAATTGCAGATAATTGTTATATGCAAGAAATATTCCATGTCATTAGTAGCAGTTCCTGATCTATGCAAACAAGAACTAAAATAAGAAAATGAATCCAGAATAACCATCATTACAATTCAATAATTTCATCTTCCCAGTACCAGTAAGCATTGAATCTTACCCATCCAAAAGAAAATGGTAGGTTGTTTCCAGTTCCCAATGGCACTGTTGCGATTGGAGGTGGCTGTGGTAGTTTGAGATCACATACTACTCCAAGGAGCCAGCTGGCAGTACCATCTCCACCAGCAACCTAATGATCAATATATATATATATATATTACAAATAAAAGAAAATAAATCAAGGTCATTGCAGACATGGTGAAATAAGTATAAGCCATGAGTATGTGCACGCACTTATGCATGCATGTGTGTGTGTGTGTCTAAGGGAATTGGGGAAGGAAACAACACAAGCCATACTTCAAAAATTCAACTCACAATTATTCTCAGTCTCTTTTCAATTTCAGTTGCCAAAGTATCTCCACTGTACTTAAGGGTTCCTAAAGTAACATAGAGCTGGTGTAGCACCTTATCAGGGGCCTTTTCTCCCAAATCAAAAACCTGAAAAAATTATTCACCGCAATTTTTAATCACATCACTGAATGAATTTCCTAACCACAACTGCATATCCTATCCTAAGATGTCGTTCACCACGAATTCAACTTGTGAGCAAGTCATAGAATTACCTGGTTTTTATTTAGTACAGCTCGATACGAAACAAGAAGTTCCCCTCCCAACTGGCCTCCACTTTTAGAATTAATGAAAACTATCACTGGACAGGCAGGTACATGGGAAACATCTTCTACCTTTGACCCGGGTACAAGTATGTAATTTGGAATGTAGAAGTCCTTCAAACTATTATCAGATATAGTATCACCCATTACGAATTCCCAACTGCAGATCAAACAAAAATCATCAACCTTGACAATTAAGTAACAACTAATCTATTTCGAAGTTCACTAAAACCACACCGATGCAATTAGACTAGTATGTTTTTTTTAGGAAAACAATAAGTATACTCCTCAATCAATTAACATACTTTACAATGCTAACAATTTACAGGAAACACAAACATATTTAATCCACGAAATACACTAAAATAAAAACATAATCATTCGACTTACACATGAATTTGTGGAGCAGATTCGAAAGTGAATTAATACATGGACTTACCAAATTCTCATTGATGCATAATATAGTCAAAGAACTCTAGATTTATAAACTAAGGAGCAGAACACAATGTCACAAAACTTACATACATGCTTGCTTACACGTCACATTTGATCAAAAAAACAAGAATTATGAAGAACCAAACAACAAAAATTGTAGAAATGGTAGGCACAAAATTCCTACACCTCCTAGAAAGAAAATCACAAAATGAACCCCCAATATCGCTGGCTAAACTTTGAGAAATCAACGAAAATTCACGCAATCGATTCCCCGAACGGATCGAAATCCTGTTCAGGAATTCCATTTCCGTTTTACGCTACGTTTGGTCGACAAGAACTTCCAAACAAAACATTTAAAAAAACAAATCCTCGGAGGAGTGTTTTGGTTTTCAAATAGCTTGGATTTCCCGGCAACCAAACAGGCTCTCCACTTATAGTTATTCATTCACAGAGACGATTAATATAAAACGATGTCGTAAAGAGAGTATAGATTAAGGGATGAAGATGCTTTACCTGTAGAGATATCAGATAATATTCTCAAAAAAAAAAAAAAAAGAAAGAATGAAAGAAACAGATTCGAAGCGATGAGAACAGTGTTAGGTATCGCAAGCGATTCTCCGATTCTCTGTGTTTTGGGATTATATATTATAAATTTGATATTTAATTATTATATGGTTTTAATTATTATATTTAAGAGTTTGAAAATTAAGAAAGCGGTGAGAAAGAGGGAAAAGCAATGGGAAAGTGCTCTACTCATTCCTCACCTAAAAGTCTAAAAGGCAAAATCAAATTTGGCCTAACCACATTAACTTGTGTGGTTGGGTGTTGGGACTTTTGAGTTTTTTTTGTTTGTTTGGTTGGGGTTCTGACTCTACTGTACTGAGAGTCTGAGACTCAAAAAGAGTTTTTGATTTGGGCTGGTTTTTGCGCCAAAAGAAAGAGTATTGGAATTGGATGGGATGGGATCAGAGCACTTGAAAGTTAGGAAGGAATGGTGGGGTGGGGTGGGGTGGGGTCTTTATTAGTGTTGTGTGCGCGTAGAGTTTTTCGGTTGTTCTACACTACACAGAAAGGAGCTGGATGGAGTACGCTGTAACGCTGTACGCCGCGTGTCTATACACTAAAAATACAGTATGATTTATCAGCAGATGATTTTGAACATTTTTGGACGGATGCTTAGCGCTTTATTACACCAATAAATTTTCAAATCTAAGGCGCGTGGTTCGCAATGATAGCGCTTTATTACACCAATATATTATTATTTGATTTTTTAAATGTGTTGATGGTAATTAAATTTAAATTTTTTATTTCACTATAGGTGGCTTTATCAATAAATAATTTATTAGTGATTTTAACTTCTTTTTTTAGCCATAAATTCTACTTTCACCTAAAATATATATATAATCAAAATAAAAAAATTATACTTTCACATTTGACGAGGTTAATAGGGCTTATATTTATGGATCATATTAACAAATGATCTTAGGATAATTATTAATAAATATTATCAGAAAAGTTTTTAAATTACTTTCATATAAAATATAAAAAACTGTTAGAAAAATTAATTGTTTTATTATTTTCCTATAAAACATTTCTAAAAATAGTTTTTAAACCAATATGCATTCATTAAAATTTCCTTATATTTATCTAGGCTCTAGGAAGTGTCATTTGGTTGTGTGCTGCTGTGCTCCAAGAATACAAAAGAAATTCGAGGACATATTTTCTTAAATCATAAATGTGTCCTTTTTTTTTTTCTTTTTCTTTTCTATTTCTTTTTTTTTTCTTTTTTATAATTCATAAAGTGACTTATGCACCTTGCCAAATAGTAGAACTTAATCAACTTCTACTAGCCTTTAAGCGCTTACGTGTGCTCATAGACTCTTCTATTTTTTAGTAAAAAATAATAATTTACGTTTATTTTAACTTGGGATAACTACACTGTGTGAGTTGTGTAATCAGATAAGGATAATATCCAAATTTTTAGCAACTTCCTCTAGCATCTATGTGCAAGTTACGCTTTAGTGAAAGTTAATTCGAATTCCAAATAAAAGTGGTAATTTAGAAGAAGAAATGCCTAAAATTTAGGAGCTTGTGAGTCTTATTTTATAAATTAATCAAATAAAGATAATGTTCTAATTTTTAGTAGCTTTCTCTAGCATCTATGTGCAAGTTAGGTTTTAGTGAGGAAGAAGAAATGCCTAAAATTTTAAAAATTAATCATATAAAAATAATGTTCTAATTTTTAGTAATTTTAAAGTCGGCCTTAGAAACCAGCTTAAAGTCCACGGTTTGAAAGCCCCTTAAATAGTAATATAGATAACTTACACTCTCACTACCAAAGATTCAATATCATTAGACTTGTGATCTCTCATCACCATTATTCAAGAAATATCATTTGGGTTGTAGTTTCTCAAGCTCAACCAAATATCTATCAAACAAAAGAAAAAAAAAAATCTCAACCAAATATCTTATATTCTAATATATAAAAGCTTAAAGTTCAATCGAGAATCTTTTAAATCAAATTCTAATTGATTTCAATCTGTATCAAGGATCATTCTAATTATCTCTCTATATATTAAACACACTTTAATGCTAAGTGTCCTACCAATCATTCTTTAATTATGTGTCAACTATTTCTACAAGGAAATTCATGTATTTAAACTTATAAAATATAAAAATACTCAATTCAAATTAATTATATTTTTATGTGATAGTATGACTATGAATGTGTACATTATACTACTTATTAAATAGAAATTGTGTGATAAGTATAAGTGTTTGTGGGATGTGGGAAGCAAAGATCGGGGTTCAAGTCTCCAAAAAGGAATTTCACACATATATACATTTAGATTAAGCTATAATAGAATTTTATCTTCCTAAAAATATATAAAAATGTGTATAGAATCATGTTTTTAAAACACAATCTTACAAATTTAAGTTTTAACTAAAATCGTGTTTGAAAAATACGATTTATAGAGGCAATGTGTATGGAATATGCAATAATGAACATATAATAAGATTGTTTGATGGTTTCTCCAAAAAAAAAAAAAATTGTAATAAATTATGCATACAAACTACAAAACAATGAATTATTAAATATAGTCTATTTTTCTTTTTAAAAAATATGTGCATTACAATTTTTTGTTAGAATTATGTAATTCATCATTGTATATTTATTCTTTAATATACAATTAAATGATACTTAACTAAGACATCAATCAGTTTTCGATATAGGTGGAAATTGAACTTGTGGGGACTATGGCCCAAAATAATGTATTGGGCCTTGGGCCTTGTCCGAGGACACTAACAAATCCGAGGAGAGAAACATGACTTAAATGATCTACTTTACAAGCCTCATCATTGGGAGACAAAGGGAAGAAAGTCCGAGGAAGAACTTCTCCTCAGACACGGCAAACCCAGACCAAGTGTATATTCAAACGGTTGAAGTACGCCCCCTAAACACGTGAAAGAGAAGAAAACTCAAAATATCTAAGGAAAAGCTGCCACCACCATATTAAATGCACTATAGCTACTTTTCTGGCCGCATTAATGTGGAGAAGACCCTTGAACAGTGTTACCTTGACTATCGCAACTCACAAAGGACTGAAAGAGGTGTCTGATGGGATAGGTACTCAAGTGGGAGTCCAGATGATCAATAAGTGTAAGGCCTAGATGATCAGGAAGAGCCTATATAATGTAGATAAGCCCCCATGAAGAAGATGCGGAAAAAAAAAAAAAAGGAAGATAATACTGTAGCATGCAAAAGAACCCTAATGTGATGATCTGTATTTATAAATAAAATTCTAAGTCTCCTCGGACTGAAGGTCCTTTAATCATAATAGCTTTTATTCTTGTCTGTTTGTTCCTTAATCCCATGCAAGCCACTACTCAAACTCATCTAAACCTAGTTCTTTGACCTATACTCTACAAAATTCATTGTATTGGGCTTTTTGGACCAGGATTCCGTACAGTTCGGGCTTGGGCTCCAAACTTTGTCCCTACGGAACTCTATATCTCTTATTTAACCATCAGAAACTTTACTAGGTGAGCTAACTGAAGTATCAAATATTAATATTAGATAAAAGACGTTCATGGTTTATTGGTGGTGCAAGTGCAATTATGGAGGCTTTCGTACTAGATGCATACTCGAGTATCGGCAACAATGTTCTTCTACGAAATGACGCGGCAACTTCCTATGTGGCCACCATTTGAACTTATGAAAAGGCGAGGGCTTTTTCCTGGGAAATGACAAACAAATGTCCCTCATTTTGGGTCTGAAGACAATTTCGGTTGCCTTGCAAACTAAGCATATTGACTCAACATGGGCCTACATTTACAGGCTACGAATTATTGTAATATTGTCAAGGAAAGTGGGCTGGGTATGTTGGATTGTACACTATGTTCATTGGAACAAGATTGATGGTCTAAAACTCTTAAAAGAAATCAATGGGCTACTTTTTTTTTTCCCAAGTGAAAAACTTTGAACAAGAGGGGGGAAAAAAAGAGACAAATCAAAATTGGAGACCAAGAGCTTCCTAAGGAGGACTCTTTATTTTCAAAAGGCCATTTAAAGCACAACAAAGAGCCCTTTTTTTTTTCTTTTTTTTTGATAGGAGAGCCCATTTTATTAATCTATGAGAAGTCATGTTTTATGTTCGCTTTATTTAGTGACAAAATTTTATATGTAATGTATTTTTTTGATAATTTATTGTTGTCTGAATTTTCATGTAAGCCTCTCTTTGAAGATTGGAAGCTACATCAACCCAATATCTCACGGCCATTGCAATTGCAACTAAGCCAACAAAATGGAAAATCACCACGTGGATAGGAGAAGAAAACAAATTTCAAATATTTCTCACTAGCTGGCAGGTTTCCCACGAGGACCATAGCATGGTTATCGACTGGTTCTACAATAATTTTAGCATCACTTGGGGAAGGAAAAAAAAAAAAACACAAGTCTAAGGCTCCCTTCCCAAGTAACTTGTAGGTTGTACTTGTAACACAACTTTTCTAAATGCCAAAAAGCTTCAGCAACTTCAGGAGAAATTGCATTAACAATTTAACATGGAATTTCTAGGCTAGTTCATCATAATTCCACTCAAGCACGTTTTTCCTTCCACCCGAGCAGTACCAACAAAGACTTTTATACCCGTTGATTAGGCCTAGAAATTGGCTCAGGAACCTTCGAAGTTCAAAATATTATGGTGGCTAGCCTTCAAAAGTCAAAACTGAGGACACCTGGCTGGACAGTCTTTATCAAAACAAAGGGGGTCCACTAAGTAAACAAACATTATTTCCAGCTAGGCTTCCAAACATACATTAACAATAACTGCTGCCAGCATAGTAAAGTGCTCAGGATTAATTCTACGGTTCTACCACTCAAGAGCTCAGATTGAGGATTAAGAAATAGATTAATTAGATATAATCTTGTGGTGACATTAACTGCATCTAGGTTTTTGTCCACATTGTTCTCAATAGAGAAAGTCTAGCGATGCAATAAAATCTCATAACATTTTCATAACAATCTTATTTTAAGTTATTTATTTTTACTTTATTTCATCTTATTTTGATTAAGATGAGTTGACATTTCACTTATGAAAATGTTGTGAGATTTTATTGTAGCAGCAGAAAAACTCTTCTTTTATGTATATATGAGAAAGAGATAATTTATTCCACTACCATTAATAACTTTCTTAAAGCGTGTTTAGTTGGAATGAAAACTGGGTGGATAGAAATGAGGGAAAAAATAAGAGAGAAAACTAAAAATTGGTGTGTTTAGTTGGGAGGGGAGAGAGGGGAGAAAATGGTGGGGCTTGGTAGTTTTCTCTCTGAACCTACAAAAATTTAATCCCCCAAAATACGAGAAATTATAAGGTTCTCATGATGGAATTACCTATCTACCCCCAATCCTCCCCACAACAATGTTACATTGATTTCTTTTTTTCTTTTTCTTTTTTCCATTTTAACACGTTTGGTTTTACTTTTTTAAACTCAATTTTGGTGTTTTTTTTTTTTTTTTTCTAATAAGATATATATTTTTAAAAATTATCTACTAGGACATGAGAGTAAATTTATATAATCTATAATCTCTACCTTCTCATTTTTTTTTTCAACTAAACAAAATTTTTTTTCATCACTCCATTTTTTCATCCCTCTAACCAAACAATATGAGGGAAAATTAAAATCTTTTTTATTACCTCATTTTCTCATTCCCTTTCTTGTTGCCCCGTTATTTCTTAGCTACATTTTGTTGAGTGTGATATTATATTATATTTGTGGAGCAAGATTTAGGTATAGTACTTAAGTACTGTTCTTTAGGTTTTTCTTTTAAGATTCTGCCATGTGGATTTTTTCTCATTAGATGAAAGTGTATTTTTTAATTAAATAACCATATGGCTGAATTTTAATAAGGGAATCTAAGGAATAACACCTAAAGTACTGTACCTAAATTTTGTCTTATATTTGTGATCGAGCTCAACCAAAGTATGTAGCTTTGAAATAAAGTACTTAGAAATGGGGGATTTTGCTAATTCCAATGGCTTTGATGTGAGTGTAAATGTAATCTTTGGACTTTTAATTTGAAGAATTACTCCCCCTTACTTTAGGTTTATGAAAAATTAAATACTCTGTTATTATTTTTCATTAAAACCTAATGGATTTACTTAAGTGTTGTGCAAATAAAAAATTAACAATGGCATTTTAAAGTTATTGACAATTAGGTAAACATTTAAAAATCATTTCATTAAATCCATTAATTTTTAATACTAAATACTAATTGAAGATTAGATTTGTTACAAACTTAGTGTCTTGGGGATTAATTGCTCAAATCGAATGTTCATGACTAAATTGACATTTATAAATTAGTTTATTACTTATTTTTTCTACTATTTGCAAATCGCACATGAGCTAATTTTATTTAATTTTTACATTTTATTTATAGTACTTTTACTAAAAAATTTTAAGCAAAAAACTAAATAAATTGTTCTCAAAAGGATACTTAACTAAAAGCCTAAAACTTATAAGATTAGCTTTTAGTTTTTATCTTTTATATATAGTTTTTTAAAACCTTACTTTTAAAAAGTATAAGTATACTTTATTAGTATATTTTCAGCAAAAAGATTTCAGTAAAAAACTAAATAAATTGTTGCCAAATATATAGACACTTAATATCAAAGTTCAAAATGATTTAGGAAAGTTCAAGATGAATTTCTCAATAATAACACCTGTGTAAGATAGAAAAAATGGGTTACTTATTATAATTAATAGGATGATTAAGGTGCAATATACAGTTATACACATGCGGTCAGTGGCAGCTCCACATATATTTTAGGGTGGTCACAGGACCACTCTCACTTGCCAAAAATTTATATATATATATATATATACTTGAAATTAATATATATATATATATATATATACTAAAATAACCTATTTTGACCACCCTAATAATAATATTGAACACTTTGACTTGAGAATTACAAGAATTTAGGTTTAACAAAAATAAAAATAATGCTATATCCACAATATTTTCACAATAATTTCACTACAAATTGCAACTTCTAACTTGAGAAATAATACTGTAGTAAGCTATTATTAATTTTAATTTGGGTCTAATACTAACATCACTTTTTTATCCATCAATATATAATAGCTGGTTGTATAAGATTTGTTATGAAAATGTTATGAATATAGATAGCATTACTTCATAAATAATTTTGGCCTCCCAAATATAATCCTTAACTTCTTTAAAAAAACCTAAATAAATAAATAACAACAATAAAAATTAGCTTAACAAAAATAAGAGTAATGTTACATTCACAATATTCTCTTTATTATTTGCGCTTTTTTTGTGACATACATCCAAGTTATTTCTTTATTAAATTTTGTATAATTTAATATCTTCAGTGACCACACAAAAAAAAAAAATCCTTGGAGCCGTCACTGCATGCGGTTTTAGAATAATATGCAAATAATAGATATATTAATATATATATATATATAATAAAATAGTACGGATGACGTGCTATCTACACAACTAAGATCTTATATCAGCAACAAACCTTGTGTAGTAATCTCAATATAATAAATTTGGTTAAATGATTCTATGTTTTATCAATTCAAGTCTATAAAAACACTTTATAAAACAGAAAGAATTAACAAAATCCATTGAATTAGTTAGTCAAATAAGACATGTCGGCCACTTAAACCGGGTCTAAACCCTCCCAAAAACAGACCGTAGTATTTGAGTTGCCTGCTTAAATTCCTATCTCAGTACATATTAAATTTGTTAATATACTTCTATGTCTGCCAAGGCTATAAACAAACCTTAATTTTAAACAGAAATTAACAAATTAATTAATTTAAATCCACTTGTTTGCGTCAGCTAGTGAGCTAAGATATATTGGCAACCAACTTAATCTTGTAGCTTATGTGCAATAGAGTCCTAGATTTTGAACATGTAATTACCTAATCAAGCATTATGGGTAAGATTTTTCGCTTGAATTAAGTATTAATATCGCAGGGTTTAGGACGCTAATAGAACATCTTGATTTCTTCTTGTTTCATTGGCTCCAGAAATTGAGGCACGGTCACACGGGGTATGTCTTAATTTCCAAGCAATATAATATAGAAGTAGGTGGATTTCATTAAATATGCAGAAAATTTGAGAACAATGTATACATTTGACATGGTAGTGTATAAGAGAGAGAGACTCAGGAAGGGCCAGCCAGCTCACACATAAATTTTTGATTAGCTAAATATTTTGTTAATTATATATTTGCCTGGTGACTTAGTGATCCAGAAATGGAAAATGATAATTTACCAAATTGAAAAAAAAAAAAGAAAAAAGACATGGATGGATGTGAAAAACACCAGACCATGCTAGTCAATGGTCATACACTTCTCAATATGTATTGCTCCAAATATAATGAAGAAAATCATAGCAAATATGCTTTCATATTATCCTTTTTATGTATTCAGAAAGAAGCTGCTTACTTGAAAACTAGGTTAATTGAAAAGGAAAATGACTTAGCTAGGCACTTATTTTTTAAAATGAGTTATGGCATCAAAAGAAAAAAGAAAATGCCAAAATAAACAATGGTCAGAAATTTTCTCTGGATGCAAAATTTCTTATCAATTTCTTCTTCTCTTCTCTCTCTCTTTCTCTCTCTCTCTCTCTCTCTTGAGTAACATATTGTTGATTTAGAACGCGTATAAAAGTTGTGAAGAGAGTTTTGAGTTGATTTTTCATCTGACACGTCATATATACGTACGTTCAAATGGAACCTGCACCGGCTACTGTTTTGCTACACCTACCTGGTATTTTTTTGGTAAACAAACTCTGCACTTTTAGTTTGACTTGAAAAAGGGTCGACGTCTTTCTTGGCTTTCCTCTCTCGTTTAATGTTCAAACCTTAAGCCATTAATTAGTTGAAACAAAAGCTTTTCTCTAGTTAGTTGTTTAGGAAACTTCTGCAACGGCTAGTTATGGCCACGTGTCCTCTCTTCTTCTAGTGCAAAACTAATTAAAAAAAATGCTCAAGAAAATTGCACCAGCACTAAGAACTTATCCAGTATGCTTTATATATAGTATTCCGTTGTAGGGCTTCAATAAGCCTAGATGATAACAAATAAATTAAAAAATGTTTATATTTATAAAATTAATTATTCATTTTTTTATATAAAAATTGCGTAAAATATATTTTGGAGGACTTCCAAAACACACCACGTTGTAGCTCTGGAGGGATCTTTTCAATGCTTTACTACAGCCACATCTTCTCTAGTATGATGCATGCTAATTAATTAGTTGATTTTTTTATATTATCATATATGATACATTCAAAATAATGAGATAATTAAATAATTGCATGGGTATATTATATCACCATGCATTCGTGGATATATTTTATCGAAACAACGAAAAAAATATATAGTTCATGGATGCCCATAGAATAGTGAGGGCTATTCCTTGTCCACAAGTGCACAGATATCATATCCATTATGATTTATATATGAACCTTTAAATATATATATAGACCATGCACGTAGCAACTTAAACAATAATCCAGAATCCCAGGTCATAAGGATAGTAGTTGATGCTTTTTCGCACATCATAACAGAATTTGATAATGTTTAGGTGGTCAATCTATACCAAATACCATGTCATGCTAATTAAAACGAAATGCATGAATGTAATGTTTGAATGATTCTCCACAAGGAAAAATTAGGATTAAGCCAAGTGCTTACCATATCGAGTATAGGATGTTAACCTTCTACGGTTCTAAGTATATATTAAAACCTCATTAAGAAAGACTTATACAATATATAATTAATAAGTACATGACCTAAGAGTTCTGCCTTTTGAAGTACATCATCATATCCTCAATTAGTAAACGTTATAAGATCTCTTTGCCACCAAACGTAGAGACAAAGAGCCTAGGTTACGGTTCTCTACAATATAATTAATAAGAGCAAGAACACGAATGAGTTTAAAATAGAACTAATATATTTTGCGTCTTAGCTAGAATGAATATATTGAAAGGTATATACTACTCATCATCCTAAGTTTACCCCAATATTATAATACTTGTACCATAATTAGGAAATAGATTACTGGTTCAATTAGCGCTAGAAATACTGCAATGGGCTTAGGCCCTAAAACCATATGCAGATATGCTTAACAGTTAACAGTACTATATAGAAAAAGAAAGTTAAAATGATTTAATTAACAGGAAATCGAAAATTTTACAATATAATTAATCATATTGATAATGTTATTTTTTAAGTGGGTATAAGTTCAACACAAAATTAAGAAAGAGATTCTAATTAGCCCAAATAGTAAAGACTTTTGTCATAAAATAAAAAATATTTTCCAAACCTCAAATACACACACCAAAAGAAACTTGTCAGTTTCTTACTTAATGGTAATGAGCACATAAGTTTCAAATCCCATTTAATCTATAAAAAGAAATAATAATTAAACTAAACAAGTTCTACTATTAGTATAATGTTTATCACTAGGCAGTAGGCAATACTAAGTATATAGATTAAATATGATTATTGATACATGATCAACTTCGCATATGTCAACTGACTTGTTAATAAAAATTTTAGGAGCCTCCACTAGAGCAATCATTTTCTTGATGGTGGTTTAAAATTTAAAAAAAAAAATCCAACAGTAATATAGTAGGGATGCAGCTATAATAAGTATTAAATTGTTAATCCTTACCCTCCCTAATAGAGCTTTCATGAATGGAGCTATAATTTGAAAGTTACCCTTGTAAAATTTCTCTTGAAAAAAAAAAAAAAAGGCCCATTATTTCATAAAATATATAATAAGGTATTCTAAAAGTCTCAATTATCATTGCCATTATTGTGAGATAAAGTGGGGTTGTTAAGATCATAAGGAAAAATCCATGTGCATATCTTAGTTAAATCAATTAAATAATATTTGACCAATCCATTGTCGTTTACTGGTTTATAGTGATTGAAATGCTTTTTAATTGTCAATGCAAGCTTATCTTAGAGGAAGTGAGATTTGATATTTTTTTCTGTATTCGGAAAAATCGAGTGTAACTACTCACACCTTCTTTTATGTATGTTGGAATAAATCTACAGCCCTGATCAACGTTTGGGTGCAGAAAACAATCTGAATCGAATTGCCAAATTAGTTCAGATTTCCATCATTCTCAGTAGTCCATGAAACACATGATCTCTGCCTATATTAAGAATTGACCATATACCATGTTAAAATAATAGAAATATTTGTGATAAAACATAAACAGTTAAAACAATAAAATTGCAGATCTTTCTTTAAGCCAAAGCTTCTCCTAAAGCTTCTGGCCTTTAAGCCAAACGTGTAGGAGCCGTGGCGTAGGTTCTTTTTCTTTAATATTTTATTTATTTATAATTGACATTATCAATATTTTTTCTATAAAAAAAGTGGATGTTCAACTTATTTTTTTAATATTTATAATTGACATTATTAGTACTCTTTTTCTTTAAATTTTTCTATAAAAAAATAATATGTTTAAATCGGGTTGGACTTTTTTCTTTGAAATAGGTAGGGGAAAAGTCATATACTATATACTTTTTTTGAAACTAGAAAAAATTATATTTTAATCCTTATAGTTTAGGATGTAACAAATTAAGCTCTAGAGTTTTAAAAGTTATAATTAAAATATTTTAAGAAGTAATAAATTAAATCTTAATCCATTTTAGAGATCCTTGTTATGTTTGGGGTTTAACTTATTTTTAATTTATTGTCTTTTCAAATCTTAATATTTGATTTGATATATTCTTAAATTATAAAGTTTAAAATGTAATTTTAAAAGTTTATATCTATTTTTTTAGGGAAGATTCCACATACCAAGCAATGCAATGCTATTGAACTACATAGTTCTTGACAAATAGAAGTAAATATGATTCTTTTTCAATAGTTTATATTTGTTATTTTAATTAATGAGGAAGCTCATGAAATCTTTAAAACATAATATGAAATTCTATTTTAATGGTTCTCTTTTATTTTGTCTCATAGGTATTAGAAGAGATTGACATAAAAGAGTTAATAAGTTTTAAGGTAATTGGCATTTTTTTAGTATTTTTGGAGTTAAAATTTTCCAGCTCAACATAGAGGTATAAAAACGAAAAGAAAACGAATTCAGTTTGCCCTTTCCACACGCTAATTAAGCAGATGCAAGTGGTGGCCTAATTAATAATCTATTTTTATGGGCTTTCGTTTTCAAAGTAGTCAAATCGGACATTATAGTCATTGCATTCAGATTGATGATGGGTCAATGATTGGAAAAGGTAAATTTGGGCAGGCCCTGCCCTAAGCATTAGCTTAGGAAAAAACGCAATAATTTAACTTCAAGTGGGTTCACCTTCAATTGTCTTGACAATTTTCATTAAAAAAAAATAAAAAATTGTCTTGACAATTGGTTCCGAATTCTCTCTCTCTCATATATATATATATATATATATATATATATATGTGTGTGTGTGTGTGGGTTTTTAAAGCTTAGAGCACTTGACTAATAATTTGGATATGCATGGACTCATGATGACCTTATGAAGCACATGAAACTTGAGAACTAAACCAACTCTTTATAGAGTTATAGTTCTAATAAAATAATAATCAAAGTTGTTGATTCCATTATAATGATCATTCTGATTTGTTTATTGGAATGAAATATTTTGGTATCAGACATATTCTTAACATGTCTGATACCAAAATATAGTTTTCTATTTTTTGTAGAGATGTGATAAAATTTCAAATCGGACATATTGCCATGCTCCCAGGTTTGGACAGCCATAAAAAGAGGTAGGGAATCTTTAACAAAGGTAGTTTGATGATGATTAGTAGAGATAGTAATATTAGCTTTTAGAGGGGCAATTGGGTGAGCAAATTAAGGACCCCTCCGAAATTTGATTCACGGGCCTCTAACTCAAGATGCAACTCACTTGGAAATCAAGGATGTTCTAACAAAAACGGGTTGGGATTGGAGCCTAGTTCCTTTTGATCTGCCCCTGGATATAAAATCATTGATTCATGCCATATCTACACCTATCACTAGTTGAGGAAGGGATAGAATTTCTTGGATGGGCAACCCGAGGGGCACCTTTGATCTTAGGAGTGCCTATTCAATTGCCATGGGAATAGAAGCTGATATGGTTGTTCGTGATTTCGGGTGGATTTGGAAGCTGAACACTTTGCCTCGTATTAAGACTTTCTTGTGGATGTTTGCTCATGGAAGAATAGGGGTTAAGGCTTGCCTTGCGAGAAGAGGAGTGGTTGAGGAGGAGTCATGCCCAATCTGTCAAAGGACCTCGGAATCAATCTTACATGGCCTTAGGGACTACCATAAGGTCAAAGAAGTTTGGGGGCAGTTGGGAGTTCAGAGGACTGACCAAGTTTTTTGGACAAATAATTTGCAAGACTAGATCAAGATCAATAGTAAAGAAAGGAAAAGCTGCTTTCAAGGTAATCCTCCATGGAATGTTATATTCCCAATAGCGGCGTGGAATTTATGGAAGAGTAAAAATATGTTTATATTTAAGAGGAAAAGCCAAAACCTGAATCTATCTGAAGCAATTGTTAACCAAGCTGTGGAGTTTTTGTGTTATGTAGCTTCACCTAGGAACCCAACCTGAGTAGTGACAAGAAGCATCAGATGGGAAAGGCTAGCAGTGGGATGGAAGAAGTTAAATACTAATGGTTTTGTTATAGGTAGTCCTGGACAAGCAAGCTGTGGTGGTATTGTTAGAGATGAACATGGGGATTGGGTAGCAGGTTTTACAAGGCATATAGGGGCTACTAGCAGCTTTGCAGCTGAACTTTGAGGCTTAAGGGATGGGCTTAATTTGTTCTCCTCTTTGAATATACCTTGTTTGATTGTTGAGTTGGATATTAAAGTGGTAGTTGATGTCCTAAGGAACTCTAACTATGATAACAATATTATATCTCCTATACTGGATGATTGCAGGCAGCTGGTGTTAGGTTTCCAACAAATTCAGATCAAGCATTGTTATTGGCAAGCTAATCGATGTGCAGACTTGCTGGCAAAAATGGGAGTGGAGCAGGAGCTTGAGCTAGTTAATTATTTTAGTCCGCCTGTGGACGTTTTGCATATTTTGTAGGATGATAGGAATGGTGTGTATGTCAATAGGATCTGTCATGACATTGATGTAACTCTTTGATTTGTTAATGCATCGCATTTCATCATCATCATCATCAAAGAAAAAAAAAAGAAAAAAAAGAAGAAGAAGAAGATAAAATTTCAAACCAAGTCAAACATATCTTAACATCACCACTACATAACAAGGAGGTTTGTAATGTCTCATTAATTAAGGATGAATCACGAGTGGAGTTGAATAGGATTAAATTTCAAATTTCAAATATCAAATCAAGAAAAAGAAAAAGGAGAATCAAATAAATAACTCATATTGCTTTAATTTCTCACAGCAATAATATCAAATCAAACAAACAAATTCCAGTTTCATATTCTACTAAGGAAATTAAAAAATAAAGGATGAAGGAAAAAAAAAGTTAATATTTTGTTCATGTACCAATTGAAATGACCATAATGACCAAAATTTAGCATAATGGATTGGGATTTAGGCCAAGGTAAATTCAAGGATAAATTTTTTGATGATATGAAATGGAACAGAATTGAATAATATACTATTCATTTAAATTTTCATTTAGTGTGTGTTTGAGACTAGATTATAAACCAGTTTTTACTTTTTAGTTTTTATTTACGGTTTTTTAAAATCTCACTTTTTCAAACTATAAGTACATTTTAGCACACTTTTAGCAACAAAATTTCAACAAAAAGCTAAATATATTATTCCAAAATGGACACTTAGTAGATAAATTGTGCCAAAATTTTATTGAAATATGATATTTGCACCTGAATAATTATTCTTCTCATTAATTTTTTTATATATGAACTTTTAACTCCACCATGTTTATCTTAACAAATGGTATGGAATATTTCAACTGATTGCAAACAGAGAGGCCCTTAGTTAGGTAAAGGAAGGGCGCCTTTGGCAACCATGCCCTAGTACTTCCTCTTTTCTCCCTTAAAATTTATTAACAAAAATACACTTATATAAATATTTGAGGTTTGGTTTTCCAAGAACCCAATTATTCTTAAAAGACAAAAGGAAAAAAAAAATTTGTCGAAGAGCACATAACTAATTTACCTTTCTTATAAATATTTTAAAAAATATATTTTAATATATAAAATATGTATTTAAAAAAAAATTATACATTTTTGTTGTTTTGTGAAGCTAAAATGCTTTAGAACAAAAATATTTTCTAATTAGTAAAAATTTAAGAGGACAAGCCGGGAAATAATAAGAGTTAAGGGTTTTAATCATTCATTTGGAGTCTTCCTAATATATTATCTCTCCAACACTGTAAGATAGTTGGTTGATTTTGTGTGTGTGTCTATATAATATATAGGGACAAAGTTGTTCATGGACTGGGGGGAGGGCAATATGCCCCCCAAATTTAAAAATAAAAAAAAATAAAAAAATCATAATAGTATATATTTTTCTGAATTTTTTGACATTTAGGTCCAACATAATTACTCATGCCCCCCTCTCCCCAAAAATTTACAAATTGGCCCTTAGAATCCAACCAAAATAAATAAATAAAAATAAGCCCATCACTTTGGTTGATGGCCACTCCACACAAACAAACAAAATCCCCAATACTTGAGTTTGTAAGTTTTTTTAGTAGCCTAAGAATTTTTTCTATATATATATATATATATATATATGAGCTTTTCTTATCTTCTTTTTGTTAAGATATTCTTTTTAATTCTCAATTAGTAGAGCTATAAGGTTTGAAATTAATAAAACATCTGAAAATTAATTAAATAAATAACAAAAGAAACTATTGGAAATATTAATTTTAAAAAGAAAATCTCATTTAGTTACAAGTCAAGAAATGTTTTTAGCTTATGTTCCCCACCTCTTCTGCCACCCCCCCCCCCCCTTCCCCCCCCCCCCCACCCCTCTCAAAGTCTAAAGTCTGGTTCCGTCTCTATGTATATATATACTTCCTCATTTTTTTTGTTAATATATTTTATATTATTATTTCTTTGAAATTCTAGTATCATAATTATTTCCTAAATTCAGTCAAATGATTGATAAAAATTAGAAGATTAGCAACCTACCAACATGTTTATAAAACAATTTTACTTGTATACACTTCTAGTTTCTATTACATCCATGAAAAGATTATTTTTTTCCATCATCACTATTATCAAAACTAAAATTCACAACAAACCATGGAAGGTGATTTTTATAAATAAATAAATAAAAGTCTTTAATTTTATACATCGTAAGGAAAATTTATTATTATGAAATTTAGTATAGTATAAATCATAGATTATTTTTGAGTTTAAAAAAAATATTGAGTACCATTTTGATAAATAATTGATTTAAAATATATTGAGAAACAATTATTGTGTATTTTTTTTTTAATTTACATTTTATTAATACTAAATGAACATACTAGAATCACATTTGATATTTTTCAATATATAAGAGATGGTAGGAGTCAAAGATATTTACTCAAGTTATTATTTGGGTGTTATCTACATCCTATTTAGGTGTTATCTCCATCACGGCCACAATACCACATTCTATTTCATTGCAATGATTCAAACTTCTCCCAAACTTTTGTTGACGAGAACGTACCAATAGCAAAAAATCCTCCGCAACAGTGACAAGGAAAACTAGTGGGACCTGTGAAGAAGAATGGGATAAAGTCATAGGACCTAGATGATTGGTGCTTCAATACACACTAAATCGTATAAAAGAAAAACCTAGCTAACATGATAGAATTGTGCACTTGACCAAGTAGTTCTCACAGTCTTCTTTGGGCTTTGAGCCATCAGAAACTAATTCACTAAAATAACAGATCATGTTTGTGATATGATGAGCAAAAAATCTTTCAGACCCTGTTTCGATCTAGGAAACCATGCAGGAAATGAAGGAAAAGACATTACATATTATATTGCAGGAAATTAAGTTCTTTCCTAAAGCATTATTACAAGGTTACTGTTCTTATTCCTTAATTTTCAAGTTCAAGAGGGCATCAACTAGAGCTTTATAAAATCAATGTAAATGGATAAAAATTTATGACCAACCAACAACTATAGCCAAAATACAAGAATAAAAAGCCCAATTGACTTTGATTGTCAGATGGTATTTAATAGTCACATGGTTAATAGTTGTGTCAATTTATCTTTTGTGCCCCATTCCTACAAATAAAGAATTTAAAGTATAGCATTGGGTGGTTGGGGGAATTCGGAAAACAAGGGTCACTATGATTGAGTGCACTAAGACCACATTACTAGCAGTAGTGTAAGACCAGTCAAATATTTCTGTCCCAATCAATCCCATCTCATCAGCGATTTGCATGCTAGGAATTTCTTACTTCTTGAATGATTAAATTGATCTTTCACTTTCTATGAATTAATTTTTTTTCTTTTTGAACAACCGATACCTGATGAACAATTCATGACAAAGCATATATATATATATATATATATATATAGATGATAGATCCAATGCATAGGTTGAATTAAGGTTTCTTCACGCTAGCTAGCGTGCCATATTTATGGGAACCTAATGAATTGTACAGCTAGCTAGCTGAGACTATAAGTTCTGTCTTACAGTGTAGCTTCTTTCTTCTACACAACCCATACCACTGTTCTTTTTGCTTTGATATGTATAGATGGAAAGACAAAAATATAGACTAGCAAACTCTATAGTGCACATTGGGTTAGGCTGTTCCTTACAATCAGCATCAATCTATAAGTGAAAACACACTAAAGTTCAGTTAGGTTTTGAAGTGCCAATGCATTTGCTGTAGCTGTAGTGGCAGCTAGCGAGTTGAGTTGAATATATTTATTTTTGTTTGACCACTGAAAATTAGGGTTTTGGAATGGACACCGAAAGAAAACAAAGGATTCCGTAGTAACCATTGATTTTAGCACTTTAAGATATATAAAAGCAGCTGTTCACTGCCAAGCTGCTTATTTGATTGATTCCCTTTGACGGTAGAATAAAACAAAAGGATAGGCTAATTATTTAATTTTTGCCTGTACTATATATATATATATATATATATATATAACCATCTTCATACATTAGAGCATCTACAGCAGATGGGGTATAAAAAATGTCATTTTAACACACCAAAAGCCTACTTTATTATTTTATCACATCATTTTACAACATCTCATTTATCAGATGTTTTATCATTCAATTCTATATATTAAAATAATATTTATTACACATTCAAATAATATATTATTTCCTCTCCCATTATCATCAACAATGTTAACAGCAACAACATCAACGGCACAACCACCAGCCACCAATATCCACTGCCGCAACAAAACCTCAACTGCAAACCAACCACCACAATTACTCACCAATATGGCAATATCAGATCAACCCAAATTGCAGCCAAAAAAAAAAAACCCACAAATTGAACAGATTGCAACCAAACCCATTCCATTCGATTCGATCTGATCCGATCCGAACCCCAACACCATGGGCCCGACCCGAATAAAAACTGGGTTTCACCATCGTCAACAAGCATGATCGTGACGAACACTCCGGCGACGGACCTCTCCCTCACGAACCTTGCTTACTGCTCGCACGCCGATCTTCATGGCTTCGCCGTCCCTGGCACCAAGCTCTACCTCACCTCCATCGCCAATTCCTTTGTTCTTTCTCTAACAGGATGAAGATCTGTTTGGTTTGTGATGATTCCATTTCTGGGTTTTGTTTTGAACTGGGAATTGGAGTTTGATTTGAGGTGCAAAGAGAGAAGAAAGAAGATGTTTGGGTTTGATTTGAGGTGCAAAGAGAGAAAAAGACGTTTGAGGTTGAGGGAGGAGCTGGGAATCTAATCTGAAGAGGAAAGAACACCGGTTGGGAGAGAGAGACAGATTGTGAGGAGAGAGAAAAAATCAATTAAAGAAGTGAGAGGAGAGACCAAACTTGCAACGTTACTGTTCAATGTTGCAAAAGTTTGACACATTTAACACATCTGATAAAGCTCCGTTTTTGGTGTTTGGTGTGCCAAATATGCCATATTATAGCATTTAGCATAGATACCACATCTGCTGTGAATGCTCTTAACCCATCTTCTACCCAAAAAAAACATTAACCCATCATATATTATTCGATTATACATTAAGAATTTTCCTCCAAAATAGGTTATGAAATCACATTATTTATTAAATTATTTAAGTATAACACATGACTATTTAAGAGGTCATGTTACTAAAAGTATACATGAATAATCTTTTGGTCTTATCACTTAATGAGTTGAAATTGTGTCATGTAAAACTAAAAGTCTTTTGGTATGTTATATGAGAATTTTGAAATTATATATTAATCAATTATTTAATTATTTTTATCAAAACATTCTTGATAAAAATATATATTACATAAACTCATGTTCAAATTATATCATATCATATACTATATGATAAAAGTTGTATTTAATTTTATTTGAATCATTGTAGTTTTAATATGTTTCAAATTCTATCTTGTATCCTCCACTATATAAATATAATACATACGATGCTAAACAGTGCGAGTAACAATTTCATCTAAAACACTTGATGTTTTAATTTGGTGTTAGAGTCACCCAACCCTCATGACTTCCAAAATCTTCTTTCATCTTCTCCCACTATTTACCCATCTAATCCTTCCCCACTTATTAGCTTATGTTCCTTCTCTATCAAATGTTCATTATGTTTTATCCATCACACTTACCTTAACAACAAAATTACATCTACTAAAAAACACAATTTATTCCTTATCTTGGAGGTCCAGAGCTTATCGAATTTGTCGATGGTTCCAACCATGTCCTCCTACAATATGTGTTAATAACATCGTGACTCCAAATCTTGCTTTCTCTTGGACTCGTCAAGACCAACTCCTAATGAGCCTCCTAATTTCTTCTCTCCTTTATAATATTCGACCCTTTGTTGTTGGTCTCACTACCTCTTAGAAAATTGATTGAATCCTTGCTTGCCTCTGCTTCCAATTCCCAAAACGTGCAAATCCATAAGCAACTTGAAAGTCTCAAACAAGGCTAACATAATTCCTATATAAAGTAAAATCCTTTGCTAATGAACTTACTGTAGTTGGCAAAGTCTTTTTCTACTCATAACTTTAACATTTATGTTTTCAAAGGCCTCAAATATGACTTTCACGATTTCGTCACCACTTGTTCTGGTCTTTTTTCTTTCCCAGAACTATGTTGACTTTAAAAATATGCGGCTTGATGGTTGGCAGGTATGACAGTGAATCGAGAAAGGGGGTGCCTGAGGCTCAAAACTCTACTGGTGCCCCTTCTTAGTCTTTACAAAAATTTCATACCTTTGACATGATCCAATCATAAATGGTTGAGATTGAAAATTGTCTTTATCATTTATAATTATTGCATCAAGTGCACTTGTTATTACACATAAGCTCAATCCTATTTAAAATATTCAAATTAGAACCAATATTTTTTTTTTTTTCATCCCTAGCTGCCCGCTGTACGGATCAAATAAGGAAAGGAAATGTCTAAAAACTAATACTAATAATAAATAAAGAAAGCAAAGAAAAGGACAAGCGAGACGACTCTAGATGGAGCACGTAACTCGATCGGCTTAAAGGCTTGGAGCCATGCATATGCGTAGCATGGACGCCAGAGCCAGACGCCAGAGTTCCCTGTTACAAAGTCTACGGAAGCGTCGTATACGTGTCCAATCACTGTTTGTGGCCATCTTATTCCAACAGTAAATTAAACAAGCACCTCATCGATTTCAATTTGTATTATGTCACAGTTGTCAACCACTGTTGTACAATTTCAGACATTAATCTAAAAATAAATAAAAAATTACGAGGTGTGACACTGTGTAGTATTAGTACAGGAGACCAGACAGAGCAGCTAAAGTCTGCTGTTTCACTGGTTTTATTTGGAGTCTGTTTGGTAATGTTATTCTTATAACGTTGTTGGTATTTTTTGAAAATACATATAGATAAAAAAAAAAAGTGAAAATATGTGTAATATTATTTAAATACTGAAAATTGTTGTTTAAACAACGGTAACAAACCGACTCTTGATTTCTGCAACAACCAATCAGCCTGATTGCCAATAATGCACACAATATGTGTCTGCCAATCAGTCAATGTATGTACGATGTGTTACAACTTAGAAATGTGATTGGCCTGATATATATAATATGGTACCATATTGATCACATTATTAAAAAGTCTTAGCTTTAAATGTTATTTATATTCGGATATCATATCATTGATCACTAGAGAGATAAAATTTGATTTTACATTCTACGGTACACACAGAAAGAAAATATGACGGTGTGTAATTTTTCCACATAAAAAGACACGTCTCTTAATGCGTACAAAGGCCGGTACCGAATCCCATTGACTTCATAACCTTACTTTCTTTCTCAACTATTTATATACACGTTATCACTGATACCCTACAGCAATACACTTGTTTTCTGTTTAAATTGAGCTCATAATCTCCTTTATCTCTCTCTATCTCTGTCTTAAATATACACACAAACACACTGATCTTGTACCAAAGCATCCATCAAAGTTTTCTGTGAAGATACAATGGGAAAGGTTCCTTGCTGTGACAAAGAAGGATTAAAGAAAGGTCCATGGACTGCAGAGGAGGATCAGAAACTCATTGATTATATTCAAAAGCACGGGCACGGTAGATGGAGAATCCTTCCCAAAAATGCAGGTGTGTATATACACTGATCCTCCATTTTTATTAAATTTAACATACATGAAAAGTTAGTTTTGATTTTTAGTTAATTTGACTCTTTCTTTCTGTTTGTAACTTCTTTTTGCTATCGGTTTTCATGACTGACTTATTAATTGTTTCTTTAATTTCTTTTTTTTTTTTTTTTTACTCTTGAATTGATTAGGTCTGAAAAGGTGTGGAAAGAGTTGCCGGCTTCGCTGGACAAACTATTTGAGGCCTGATATCAAGAGAGGAAGGTTTTCATTTGAAGAAGAAGAGACCATAATACAGTTACACTGTGTTTTGGGAAATAAGTGAGTACATTTAATTACTTACTCCTATATTATTTGTGCTCGTTGAGCTTTTTTTTTTTCCAGCCTTCTGAAAATAAACTGTTTTAAATAGCGGTACCTAAAAAAAAGTGAAATTCAAACAACTTTACTGTGCAAAAGTGCGGTTTTTTCTTGTTCATTATATTCATCCCTTTCTTATTATGACCCAGAAAAGTACAACAGAGATGCTATCAATGTAACTAGCTACCTACTTCATGGACTTCTTGTTTTGGAATATTTTTGACTCAAAGCTAGAGTCTAGAAGTGCTGAATATTTTAAGTTTCATTGGCAAAAAAAGTTTGTTTTTTTCTGCTTATCTTCTTCTTTTACCTAATGTTCGTGCTTACCTCAGGTGGTCTGCAATTGCTGCTCGCTTGCCAGGAAGAACAGATAATGAGATCAAGAACTATTGGAACACCCACATCAGGAAGAGGCTACTAAGAATGGGAATTGATCCAGTGACTCATACCCCACGCTTTGATCTTCTTGAACTCACTTCAGTTCTGAACTCATCTCTCTACAACTCATCTCAACTTAATCTCCCCAGTTTGCTAGGAATTGGACCTATCTTAAATCCAAATATGCTAAGTCTAGCCACAGCTCTCTTTTCCTCTCAATGCAGAAACACAGAAAATATTACTTCTCAGTATCTTCACCAAAACCAGCTTGACCAAAACTTAGTTCAAAACCAGCTCCAGTCCACCCAACCAGTTCAGCTAAACCCAATCAACTCCTCCTCACAAGCAAACCAGCTGCAGTGCCCTGTCCAAGAAATTCAACCTTGTGCAACTTCAAACATGATGAGCACTCCATTTTCCAGTGAATCCCAGTTCACACAAGTCAAAATGGAACAACTCCCTCCAAATCTTACCAATTTCAGCTACCAGAATTCTCCAACAAAATTGTGGCAAAATAACGGAGAGCATCCTAATGATTTTGCTGTGAGTGATTATTCCTTACTAAAATTTGATCCCGTTATTGACCCTCAATTTGAAAACCAAATTTTACAGTCCAACAATGATGAGAGCATACCAAATTTCAGTTTTGGTACGCTTATATCGACACCTTCAACGAGTCCCACTCCCTTGAATTCATCGTCTACTACAACCTATGCCAACTGCAGTACTGAAGATGAAAGGGATAGTTACTGCAGCAATATTTTGTTGTATGATATGCCAAATAGCTTAAATGCCAGTGGAGTACTGCATATGTAAGCCTACAGGGCTACGTTCAATCTGTACTGTGCAGCAACATGCTAGCTTAAGTTTTCAGATATTTTAAACTGTGTCTAATGTTTAGATCGTTTGTTTTGGAATTTTTATTGTATCATCTGAGTGACTTCTACGATATCAATCATGCATTCTTTCTCCGCCATTAGAGTTTGGTAAACGTCATTTTTTATTTATTGGCTTCTTCTATGGTATAATTTAATGTTTGGTGTTGCAACTCTCCTTCCAACCTCCTTATCAGCAAGTTTTCACTTTTCAGTTTTAACAACAAATTTTAGACATTGAGACAATAAGGGGTGTTTGGTAAAGTAGTTTGAGTAATATTGTTTGTAATTTTTTAAAATACGTATGGATGAAAAAATGTATAAAAAAGTGTGTAATATTGTTTAAAATGTAAAAATGTGAGTTTAAGCTAGCATACCAAACAACTCTAAATTTCACACATATTGAGGTAACACATTATTATTGATTCTCATATGAATCTATTGTTTAACATTATTTTATTATCCATTATTAAAAACTTATTACTTTAGTTGTGAAGTTAGTTGTACCTCTAGACTTATTATATATATATATATATATATGAATAAATTCTATGGTACAAAGCACATGCAGGTAAGGACTGTGTTTGAGTAGGATGAAGAGGAACATAGATTGCACATGTTTTCACACAGGTAACTTGGAATATCTTGGTTGATTTTTAATAGGTAGGAACCTGTAGAATAGGTACGTAGGAACCTGTAGATGACATTGTTACTTCATTCATCATTATTTGAGTAGAATCGAATTATCAGCAAACATACCCTACCTCAAAGGGTAAAGCGACACCAAAGGCTGAAAGGTATGGTGCAGAATCTAGGTCTGCCTATGTAAACTAACCAATAAAAATTGAATTTTCAAAATTATTAAACTAGACAAAAAATTAAAAAGAGAAAGATAAATAACAGAAGGGTAGTGTGTGGATAATTTCATCACCTTCGAATAATTCAACAGTACAAAGAAAGTTCGAAATATTAGAATAAATTGAGTTCTAATTAACTAGGTATATATGACAGAAAAAGTGAACCAAAGCAACCTAAAGCATTGAAAAAGAAGCAAGAAAATTCAACAACGAGTACAGAAGGGGAAAGATTCGAAGGAAACTAATAATTAAAAAAAAAAACATTGAAAAAGAAATGACACAAATATTGAACTTCCGTCTACGTTTTATCCTCTATAGTCAAATAAAATTAATGAACTCATTGTCGTAAGGATGAATTTTTTTTTTTTTTTTTTTTTTTTTTTTGTTGCTCAATTCAAATTTCTGTAAACTATCATCATTGTTCGAATGTTGATAGGCTATAGAAACCCGACGACATTAATTAGTGCTTGTTTAATACATGTATTTAAATATATGTTTTCAATTTTTAAACAACATTATAGATATTGGAGCCGAAGCTATTGGAGCCTATAAGAAGTTGGCACGTATCTAGGGACATTTAGGTAATTATCATGTTTGGTCATCATGCGTCGGTCATCAGGAAGCTCCATAACCTAGGTGAGTGAGCAGTGAATTCCATGTGCACATGGGAGGGCTGCTTCCCTAATTCTGACCAAAGTGAGAGAGCCCAAGTCAAAATTGATTATATGTGTATCTGAAAACCATAGAAAAATGGAATTTTGTTTTGAGAAAATTCTTAGTTTACATTACTATTTATTTACGTAAATCTTAATATTGTAGACTAAATAAATTTATATAATATTATACACTTTCAGAGGCATTTGCAAAAAGTGTATAATATTATACACTTTTTGCAAATATGTACCACATGGTCACATTTATTTAATTTATAATATAAAATTAATTTACACCGATAGTAAAATATAAATCAATAATTAACATCTATATTTTAAGCGTTGCCATTTTATCAAGGTGTCACGTGTTTGTTAGGGTGTGGTTCATGCAGTGCCCACGTCCTTTCTATCTCTACCACAAGTTGGAATGTCAAACCCTGCCCCACATAAAGAAAAACAAAAAGTTTATTTTTAAGGGTACCAAAAACTTATTATGCGTCCTAATCCATAGTACGTACATTATTTGCATATATTTTGTATATATTTTTTATGAGCACCTCTCATCTATATCAATAATTATTAATTAATTTTAATTTTAAATTAGTGTAATATGCATAGAAATTTTTGTTTCAAGTCTTCATTTAAAAAAAAAAAAAAGACTTCAAGAATTTATAGTTTTTTTTTGGAGGGGGGAACAAATATCTATAGACTTTTTTTGATAATTTGATAGTCTTCACGTATTTATAGAAACAAAAAATGATTTAATGTCTTGACCTGATGAGAAATATTATCATTATAGAGCGGATATCATAGATTAAAATTGTCTTATATATATAGACTTGTATGGTTAAAGTCATTTCCTTAGTAATCATTGCAATTATTGTATGTATCACTAAGTCTAGAATTGACATTTAAAATATCTAAACTTAGAATTCCATATATAAAAAAAAGACTATTATTAGAGAAATATTTAGTGAATGTTACAAATTTTAATACAAAAGAATTATAAACAAACATGAATGCTGATTAATTTGTCAAATATAATATGTACATGCATTTCACACCCACCCCTCATGAATTTGACGTCTTATGCATACAAAATGATAAACTAAGCACTATTACAAGTGATAAATAATTGTATGGAAGATCCAAGCTGGGGATATTCAGAAACATAGATTACAGCTAAAATGCACAGCTTTATCCCCAACATGGCAACATCTATTTTAAATGTTGTTCAAAGGCACTCGAGCCCAAATGCAGAGCTTTTTAGATCTGTAAACAGACTTGTTCATGCTCTGGCCCAACAAGCCTACGGTCTATCTAGCTATGTAACGTGGCTTGTAGAAACTCCGTGTTTTATCGAGCCCATTGTAGCTGAAGATGTATTGTCTTCTTCTGTTAATTAATAAAATTTTCAGGCTTCCCATTTTAAATATATATATATATATATATATATATATATTTACAGCTAAAATGGTTTTGTAAGTGTTAATTAAACTCACTGAGATGACTTAAAAGAAAACAACTTCTTGGCTTCTCAAAAAGAGAGATGCTACGTCCAACATTTTCACAATTATTTTATAATATTTTTACAAATTGTTGATATGACAAATTTTTATTAGGTCTCATCTAGGCTCACTACTAATATCACTTTTTTACATACTCAAAATCATTCAGCATATCAATAGTTTGTAAAATAGTTTATGTCTATATCATTTTTCGAAAAAGATACAAAGAGAACGGATAACAACCTGCTACTTAAAATTTGTTATGAAAATGTTATTGACATAACATTTCTCAAGTAACTACAATTTTGAATTTACCTGCAAACATTAGTGAAATGGACTGGGGCTAGTGGTGGAGCCATATTGGTCACCCAATTTTTTTTTTTTTTTAAATCATATCACATTAATCTAATGAGTAATGACCCTCCTAATACGAAAATGAGGGTGTGGGGATAAATGAGCCGAGTAGGAGTATTGGGCCGTGGGCCATGCCCGAGGATGTAGGGCAGCTCGAGGATGCTCGAACAGTAAGATAAGCATGTAGGACAATAGGACAAGGACAAGTAATGACGAACAAAGGTTGTCTCCCAAGGACCCAAACTTCCTCGGGGAGCATTGTGGGGGGTTGGAGCCCGGTTGCCTAGAGAATACCGTGAAAGAGGATACCATACTTCTAAGGATAAGCTTCAAATAAAAGAGTCCACAGTAAACCAGGAACTATCTGAGAAGAAGGCTGCTATCACCACATTAAATGTTTTGCACCTAACCAACTGGCCACATTTATGTGGAAATGACCCATGAGCAAGGATATTTCAGCTCACAGCTACTTACAAAACTTCCAAGAGGTTTCTGACAGGAAAAGCATCCAAAAGATCACCTACATAATCAACAAAAGGAAGGTTGGGATTGAAAGGAATAGAACTATATAAAGAAACGCCATTCCCCCCCCCCCCCCCTCCCAATGAAAAAGGGAGGAGGGAATGAAAAAAAGGAGAAAAAGAGACAAACATCTTGTACTTAGATAAACTGGAGTAAATATAAGAACACTTCATCCTCGAACTTGACCAAGGAGTGTTATTCCCTTTAAACTGTGTTTTCTTATTTTTCTGGCGCGAATCCAATCTATTGTGGCCCATACATGATTTGTTGAGTCTTACCTGTAAGATTCACTCTCTAACAAATATATTGTTTTGGGCACGTTGGGCCATCATCCATCTCTAGTGGTCTGAGGGTCAAAATTCAATCCTTACAATTGGCACTATTTGTGGGAAACAGGAAAGCATTTGTAATCTCATTCAATCATGGTAGGTTCAAGACCAAATCAAGAAGAATCTGTGGGATCTCAATGTCAAGATTGCTTTCTTAACTTAGAACGGAGAAGAGATCATGAAGTTAGAGTGCATACAACTTATACTAGTAGGAGTCATTCCAGGATTAGGAGTCATGTCTCACACGGGGAAGAAACTAGGAATCTCCAGTTGGAGATAGACCATCTGTGTAGAAAATTACGTCGCAAACAGAGAATGGCATCTCCTTCAAGCTCCGACTCTAAATCGGGGGAAGATAGCAATTACAGGACACAATCAAGAACCCCTTCCTGTGAATCCTTTTCCTACAAGGAGGAACGCTATCATAAGCAAAGGAGTAAAAGTCCAACCCACAGGAGCTTGGGGAATGACGCAATGAGTAGGGCTTTGTGCCAAATTTCAAAATCACCGTTTACGCGAAGGATTGACAAGGTCAAACTTCCTCGTCGATTTGCGCAGCCCACTTTTACCGTTTACAATGGGAGGACTGATCCAATTGAGCACGTCAGTCATTTCAATCAGAGGATAACTGTTCATTCAAGGAATGAAGCTTTAATGTGTAAAGTATTCCCTTCTAACTTAGGGCTTGTCGCGATGAGATGGTTTGATGGGCTGGATGAAGGCTCAATTGGCTCTTATCAAGAGCTCACCAAGGTTTTCAAGGCTTGGTTTGTAGGTTCCTCATCCCCTAAATTCCCTGATGTCTATGGTGATGAGAGAGGGTGAGACATTGAAAACATACTTGGATAGGTATTGGGAGACATTTAATGAGATAGATGGAGATTTAGAAGACGTGGCAATAAGGATGTTTAAGGTCAGCCTTCCTATTGAGCATGAATTAAGGAAGTCCTTGACAAAGAAACTAGTGCAAAGCATGCGTCAGCTCATGGATCGGATTGATAAATATAAACAGGTTGAGGATGATCAGCCGCAAGGGAAGGGGAAGGCAAAAGTGGCTCCCCCTGACCAAAGAGACTTTAGGTCTAATAATAACCGACCTCGGAGAGACTTTATTGGACATATTGGGCTTCCTGCTGCCCAGGTGGTTATCATAACATTCAAGGAGCCTGTGCATCAAATTCTTGAGAAGATAAAGGTTGAACCATACTTCAAGTGGCCGAATAAAATGGGGGGTGACCCCACGAGGCAGAATTAGGGTCTTTATTGCCAATATCATCAGGACCGTGGACTTACTACAGAAGATTGTAGAACTTTGCGTAACTATCTTGATCAACTGGTCAAGATCAGGAAATTAGGCAATTTTTACACCAGCCTCCTGGACAAGGGAGTCATACTAGGTCGATGTATAGGAGGGAACCTTCCTCGAGATCGCCCTTGGGAACCATCAGTGTTATCCTAGCAACCCAGGGTAGGATTGGGACATGTTCACCTGGGGTAATGTCAATAGCACAACCATGTACCAAGGACTCGGTCCCCGAGTTTAAAAAAGGAAGAATCGAAACCCGACTAGCCTTGAGTTTTTCTGACGATGATAAGGTGGGAACAATTCAACCACATGATGACACCTTAGTGGTTACTTTTCATATAAGAAGGTATGATGTAAAGAGGGTCTTGGTCGATCAGGGTAATGGCGTAGAGATCATATATCCCAACCTATACAAAGGACTTAATCTAAAGCCCAATGATCTAGTTAGCTACAACTCCCCTCTAGTGGGCTTTGACGGGAAGACTATTACCCCAAAAGACCTGATCAAGCTACCTGTTCAAGCAGGGGCAGAAGTGGTGAAAGTGGATTTCATTGTGGTGGATGCTTATTCACCACATATTACTATCTTAGCAAGACCGTGGCTTCATAATATAGGAGTTTTTTCCTCGACTTTGCATTTAAAGGTGAAGTATCCCTCTAGGGACCATGTTGAAGAGTTGATTGGAAGCCAGGCCATGGCAAAGCAATGCTTGGTAGCTCCTATTAGACATCAGTCCGAAGGTGAACCCTTGGACATCCCCGAGAGGCCCTTGTAGCAATTAATGGAGGTACAAGTATCCTCAGATGTTGTGGATGAAAAGGTGAGGTGTGAAAACTTAGAGAGGGTTATCATCGATGCTAATGTAGAGAGGTACTTCCAGGTTGAGTCCAATTGCCTCCTCAGGAGAAGGAGGAATTGTTAACTTTCCTTAGAAGAAATGTGGATGTATTTGCTTGAAGTGCCTATGAAGCTCCCGGAGTGGATCCGAATTTCATTTGTCATCACCTAAACGTCAACCCGACCATTGTCCCAAAGAAGCAACCACATCGGCGCTCTTTTAAAGAACATGTCGAGGCTATCAAGGAAGAAATGATGAAGGTTAAACGTGCAGGGGCACTTAAGGAGGTGTTTTACCTAGAATGGTTGGCCAATATAGTTGTGGTGAAGAAGAAGTCAAGGAAGTGGGGAGTGTGCGTAGATTTTACTAACTTGAATAAAGCTTGCCCCAAGGATCTTTTCCCGATTCCTCGGATAGACTAATTGGTAGATGCTATGGTCGGTCATCCTCGGATGAGTTTTTTGGACGCCTTCCAGGGGTACCATCAAATACCATTAGTTTTGGCTGACCAGGAGAAGACTACTTTCGTAACGCCCACTGGGAATTATCGTTACCTAGTAATGCCTTTTGGGTTGAAGAATGATGGGTCTACCTATCAATGGATGATGACTAAAAAGTTTGAATCTCAACTTGGTAGGAATATTGAAGTTTACATTGAAGATATGGTCGTAAAGAGCAAAGTGGTGACCGAGCATTTGAGCGATCTCGGGAATTTATTTGAGGTACTAAGGAGACATAAGTTACGTCTCAATGCTTCGAAATGTTCTTTTGGTGTTAATTTTGGAAAATTTTGGGCTACATGGTCACCTATCATGGAATAGAGGTTAATCCTGATCAGATTAAGGCGATAAGCGATCTACAACCTCCTCGGAATCCCAAAAAAGTACAGAAGTTGACTGGAATGACTATAGCCCTGAATAGATTTATCTCCCGATCAGCAGATAGATGTAGACCATTCTTCCAGCTCTTGCATAAGTGGAAGGGGTTTGAATGGACTGAAGAATATGCCCTAGCTTTCCAGCAATTGAAGGAATACATTTCTCGACCACCTATTATGTCCAGACCCGAGAAGGAAGAAGTCTTATTTGCTTATGTTGCAGTGGCATCTCATGTAGTAAGTTTAGTTTTGGTAAGGATGGAGAATGAAGTGCAAAGACCAGTTTATTGTGTTTACCATTGGAAAAAGTCATTTTGGCCATAGTGCATGCAACGAGGAAGCTCCCTTATTATTTCCAAGTGCATATTGTTGTAGTCCTAACCCAACTCTTTTTGCAATCATTACTTCAGAAGCTCGATCATATGGGAAGAATTACCAAATGGGGGATGATTTTAGGAGCATTTGATATAAAGTACATGCCTCGTATTGCTATTAAAGGACAAGTTCTTGCAGACTTGGTGGCAGAGTCTATTGAGTATCCAACAATGATTGAACCTGAGGAGCAAGAGTTGGGGGGAGAACAAATTTCAACAATCTCTATCCATAGACATCCATCTTGGAAGCTTTACGTAGATGGGGCAATAAACCAAAGGGAAACTGGAGTGGAAGTAATCATAGTGTCCCTAAACGGGATTACTATTGAAAAATCTCTGAGGTTGTTTCAGCCACTAATAATGAAACTAGGTGGAAAAATTGTTGAGGTCTTTTCAGACTCGAGGTTAGTCGTCGGGAAAATTACGGGTGAGCTGGATGCCAAGGATCACAGGATGCAAGGATATCTGGGTAAAGCTTGGCAATTACAGTCTAGCTTTGAGTCTTTCTCCATACAGCAAGTCTCAAGGAGTAGGAATACCCATGCAAAATTTTTGACAACTTTGGCAACCTCTTTTGGGCAACACTTTCCTTGAGTTATCCTCATTGAAGATCTAGTAAGGCCTACCAAACTAGAAGTTATGAAAGTTGGAGTATTCCAAATCAAGGTTGGTCCCAGTTGAATGGACCCCATAGTTTTATTCTTGAAAGAAGGAGTGTTATCTCTCGAAGGCGAGAAGGCAGAGAAGGTACAAAGAAAAGCTCCTCGTTTCTGGTTGACCGAGGAATAGAAGTTGTATAAACCCTTTTTTTAAGGGCCATATTTACTTTGTGTCCATCCCGAGGCAATAAAACCACTTCTAGAGGAATTGCATGAAGGAATTTGTGGAAATCATACAAGGGGCAGATCGTTGTCACATAGGGCTCTCACTCAGGGTTACTAGTGGCCAAGAATGTAGAAAGAAGCACAAGAATATGTTAAAAAGTGTGATCAATGCCAAAGGTTCGCTCCAAATATTCATCAGCCTAAGGGTGTATTGAACCCTTTGTCTAGTCCATGGCCATTTGCACATTGGAGTTTGGGCATTGTTGAGCCATTTCCTAGAGCGGTGGGAAACCGTAGGTGGCTTTTCATTGGAACTAACTACTTCACAAAATGGGTTAGGGCCGAACCATTATCTAACATCAGGAATGTTGATGTAAAGAAGTTTGTTTGGATGAATATTGTTACCCGATTTATGGTTCCCCACATGCTTATCTCGAACAATGGGCTTCAATTTGACAGTAAGGCCTTCAGAAGGTACTGTTGTGAGCTTGGCTTTAGGAACAAATATTCAACCCCAGCTTATCCACGAAGGAATGGGCATGCTGAAGTAGTTAATAAGGCTATAGTAATTGAGCTCAAGAACAGGTTGGATGAAGCAAAGGGTAGATGGGTCAAAAAGCTCCCACACGTTCTATGGACATATCAAACAACTCCTCGCCGTTCAACTGGGGAAACACCATTTTCCGTGACATATGGCTCCAAGGTTGTGATCCTTCTAGAGACTAGATTTTCGACGTTAAGGACAAGCTTGTTCACTCCCCATAACAATGATCACTTATTAGAGAGGAGTTAGGACCTAATCGACTTACGTAGAGAAATGGTCATGGTCATGGTCCAGTTGGCACATTACTAGCAAAAACTCAAGCAGGGATATGATAAGGGTGTAAAGGTTAGACCATTAGCACCGGGGGACTTGGTATTGAGAAAAGTAGTGGGAACTGCAAAGAACCCATCCTGGGGAAAACTAGGACCTAACTTGGAAAGGTCATGCTGCTTCACTTCGGTGGCTAGGATAGGAGCTTATTTTTTGGAAGATTTAGATGAAAATGTTGTACCACGTCCGTGGAATGTAAATAACTTTCAAAGATACTATTATTAATGGAAGGCAGTCTCACCGTCTTTTATCTTGATCATTATTGCCTTAATGCTTTTTATTCCTCTAAGTGTTAAACAGAACCTCGGTCATGTCTGGTTCCTTAGACCATATACCTTGGGTAAATTAATACTTTTTTATTTCTTTAAGTGTTAAATAGAACCTTGACCATGCCTGATTTCTCGGACCACATACCTTAGGTAAATTAATGCTTTTTATTTCTCTAAGTGTTAAACAGAATCTTGGTCATGCCTAGTTCCTCAAACCACATATATTGGGAAAGTTAATGCTTTTTATTTCTCTAAGTGTTAAACAGAATCTCAGTCACGCTTGGTTCCTCAGACCACATACCTTGGGTAAATTAATGCTTTTTATTTCTATAAGTGTTAAATAGAATATCGGTCATACTTGGTTCCTCGGACCACTTACCTTGGGTAAATTAATGTTTTTTATTTCTCTAAGTGTTAAACAGAATTTCGGTCATGCCTAGTTCCTCGAAGCCCTCTTATTCGTCTGAAGTGTTGAATAGAACCCTGATTATGCATGGCTTATTGGACTTTACACCTAAGGTATACTAACATTATTCGTGCATTAGATTGTTAGATTACTAATTGCTTGGGTGTGTGTAAATGTGGGGAGCAATTCTACGCTAATTTTTAGTCTGTAAAGCTTACAATTTTGGTCCATAGTTGAAGACTTGACCATATTTGATAGTAAATAGTTAGGAATACAGGTTGTTGTTGACACCTCATTTTGCAACCCGCATTTAACCTCACATGGAGGGTAAAAGGGTAATTTCACCTTGAAAATTTGCATCTTGATTCTGGTCACTAGATCCTTAATCTCATTTCACCAAATGATCTTGATGTTGTAACGATCAAATCGACTGGTCATAAGCCCTAATCGAACCATCAGATTGAAAGTTATCATCAAATCAAGTTCTAATGGCCGAGATGCACAATCACAAATTGAGTCCGACTATATGTGATTATGAACAATTGATTTCAATTGGTTATAAGTATAATCAATTTGAGAACAATGATGTGTCATAATTTGATTGGTTAGTACTACATTTTATGGTAGGGTTACACACACCTAATTAACTAGATAGTTAAATATTAATTATTCAATGAGAAATTTGTGCAATTATCTTTTAATTAGGGTAAATTCGGAACCAATTAAGTCTGAAATGGGAGTGATTGGAGCCATTTAATGTTAATTGGGAGCTAATTTGGGACCTATTAATGTTAATTGTGCTGAAATCATTTTCTAACAAATGACCTCTGCTCACCATTTCATCGATATCTCTCAGAATATTTTGAATCTGTGAATGAGGTTAATTGTCCCAGAAACTAGACATCCAAGGCTTCAATTTGAGCGCAAGAACGAGACAATTCTGATTGTGTCAGATATGATTATTCGAAGTTGGCTCTACAGGCTGTTACAGCAGCTATGAGAAAACCGAATTTTGACTTGCTCCTCACTCCCACCAATCTTTCCATTTAATGCACCAGATTTCCCCCAAGGCTAAAATAAGGTCTAGGTTCATGATTCTTTGTCAACCTTCATTAAATGGCCTTCTATTCATATTTCCTCCACCACTACTATATAAACCCCTCATCTCCTTCATTCTAAAAGATAAAAAAAAAAATTAAAAAAAAAAAAAAAAAAACCTCTCTCTCTTCTCTTTTCTTGAGTTCTAGTGAAGTTGAGTAGTCTTGTCATATCTTGGTCTTCCTGAGACTCAAGGTATTGAGTGAGACTCACTCTCTCTCTCCTAGATCTTCTTTTCCTCCATCCTTAGAATCTCCATCAAGAGCCCCTTCCTCCACCATATGGATTTTGCATGAAGGTATAATCTCATTTCCTAACTGTTTGTTTATGTTATCATGACGAGAATTTAAGATTAAAGCATGATAACTCCCTTGAATATGTTTGAATATTCTTAATTGTTCTTATGTGTTCTTCACATGTTCTTGGTTGTTCATCACATGTTCATGCATATCACTAGATTTAATCTTAAACCCACATCAAAAATATGAAAAACATGTTTGTTTAATAATTCATTCAAATCCTTGAATCTAGGTTATCACCCTCCACACACATTCACTAGAATTTATTTTTTCAATCCTTAATAAATTGAATTAGGGTTTATCACATGCACACACATTAAATTCAACATGCAAATTAATTGATAACATATTGGATGATGTGATATGAATGTTGGCCACCATAGTCTAGAAGACCGGTTTCACCGGGTAAGGTGGGTGCTTAACACCTTCCCACCTTGTAACATAGCCTCCGAGCTTAGATCAAGGGTTAGTAGATCAAATGTTTATCCATGTAATTTTCGATTTTTAGATTGTAACTAAGAAACAAAGCCATGTACTTTATCTTAGATTGTATCTAGGACCAAAGCCATATAATTTTCCTATGATCAATGTAAATTCAATTACAGATTAATAAAATGAGGAATTTTTCAATTTTTGGTTTTCTTATTTATTCCAATAATTAAATAAGTGGCGACTCCTTTGTAAAACCCTTAATCTAAAGGGAAAAATATAACTAGTCAAACCTCCATTTTGAGAGGCAATAATGCGACTCCACCCATTCACGTGGGTTTGGCCCAACATCCTATAAAAATGGGCCGGGGGCACGGTCTCTTACAGTTGTACATAGGTAAGAGACATATAAAGAAAACTCCAACTTTCCATTAATTTGTGCCTTGGTGAGGCAAAGGAGATACATACTTTAAAATAATAAAAAATAAAAAATAATAATAAAAAACAAGTACAAGCTGGAATAATAGTGCCCTAGCTACTAGCAAATGGAGGAGGGTTGGCCTTGGTTGCTGGCTAAGAAGAAGGTTTAGGCACTTTGTTCTTGGTTGCCTCTTTCTCCTTGAAAGTCTCTTTGGCTGTTGGTGGAGGTTTAGATTATTCAGGCATTTTATCCTTATTTGCCTCTTTCTCCTTGCCCATTGTGTTTTCCCTATCGAGCTCCTTAGAGGTTTTCGAGGTGGCTTTAAGGGCACTAGCATTAGTAGGTGGAGCAGTTCCAGGCACTTTAGAAGTAGTAGTCGCTTGAGAGCTAGGCTGAGCTGTTAGGCGCAAGGCTGAGGGCTAGAAGATATTTTCAGTCTTCCTTAAATCTGAAGAAGCACCCACTCCAGCCAGATTCAATGCCTCGGTCCATACCTGAAGGCAGTAACCTCGGAAGATTCCTATAACCTGAGCCCTCTTCAGTCTCTTTAACCTCGTTATTGTAGCCATTTTGCTTAGCCCAAGCCGCAGCATCCTCACTCTTTTCCAGCTTTTTTTTTCTGAGCCTTTATTTGCTCCTTAGCAACTGCTAACTGCTCCTCAGCCTTAGGCAACTGCTGACGCAAATCCTCGGCTTGTTTTTCAGTGCCAACTAGAGCAGCCTTTTCGCTTTTCCTCTCTTTGTTTGCCTCAGCCAGCTTCGTATTAAGCTCTTTGATTCTTTTCTCGACCACAGCCAAAGTCTTCACGGCAGATATGCGACAAGCTTCCTCATCTTTGCACTAGGCATGGGCCCGATCCACCCATTCCTTAGCAACATTGGTTGTTTGGATGGCTAGGAAGACAACAATGGTATGAGAAATATAATAGAAATGTAATATATATATATATATATATATATATGAGAGGAGCACAAAATAGATGAAAGGATATACCATTGCCAAGTCCCTCTTCAGGGTTAGGAACACCTCGTGCTTCTTCAAGGTCCTCAGATCGACCATGTCTCGGGGAATGAGCAAGGGCTGCTCCAAAGCGTCAGCCACATAACCCACCTTCCCTTTCTAAAAATCCTTGATGAAGGAATCCAAGGGGAGTGGAGCCCCATCCATCTTAAGTGCAAGATTCCATATTGGAATCATGGCTTTGCGGTTAATAACTATGTCTGCGACCGAGCCTTCTGGCGTGTTCCTTCTTTGCGCCCCTTAAACAATCTAGGCCCTTTTTTTAGGGCTCAAGGTCCTTGGGGACAATTTCACCCTCATCAGACGTCTCTTTTCCCTTCTTCTCCCTTTTTCTTTTCTTTTCTAACTGCTCTGAAGGAGAAGTATGAGTCGGGAGGGGAGTAGAAGGTCGAGGCTGGACAGCCTCCTCGGGAGTAGACCCTTCGATGTGTGATTCCAAAAACTCGAGGAGGCTAGTGTTCTTTTTCCGTTAACCATGGCTTCTAGAATGTTAGATGGCTCTTGACTGCTACTTACTTAAGCAGAGGGTAAATGGGAGAAGGTGGCACGAGGAGACTTTGTAAGGAATGGCTGATCAAAGAACTCAAAATCCTCTTCAGAGTTTAAAACCTCAATTACTCTAACTGTTTCTTCTTCGGGGGCTAAGTGTGAGAAGGTCGCTTTTTCCTCGGTAACGCATTGGGTGGGCAACTCAACCTAGTGAGTACCTTCAAGTAGAGGGCTAGCAAGGAATCCAGGTACTACGATGTTGATTTGCTGCAGCCGGGGATCCTTAGCCTTTATGACGTACTTAGGGGACTGAAAACTGGATGAGATCGGCTTGTATCCTAGAATGACGTAAGCGGTGCACAGCTGTCCATTCGTATGGAGAAAAATCTCAGACTTTAGTATCCTAGTGAGGTTGGGCTCGTTAATGAAATTGAAATTAGGGGCGATGAAATTCTTGTCTGCAAAAATCCAAGAAACAAAGGTATAGTTAGAAAAAGGGTTTGTTAAATCAAAAGAAAAATGTTTCTGAATTATAAGAAGAGAAACAAGAAACTATGAAATTGAAGTGCTCACTGTCAAAACAGGGTACTTAAACCTAAAATACCCCACCTGGCTGTCCCTCTCGTGTCGAACAATGAAGACCATCATGCCACTCACCCGAGATAATAAAAAAATCTTGGTCCATGCCCTTGTTAGATTTGGGGAGACACGAGATAAGCCTGACTTTAAAGATGCTAGTTTTGAGATAATATCCCGTACTCTTAAGGTTTTGGCAATTATATACCCAATTGACATCATGGTGGGTAAGATTTACTCCCATTTTTTCGTTAAAGGCGTTCACACTACCTAATATTCTAAATAGATTTGGGGAACATTGGGCTAGGTAGAATCTATGGGCAATCAAGAAATCCCTAGTCACTCTCCCCATGGGATCCTCATCGCTCCCTCTATGAAAGCAATCATAGGGATCGCCACATCTCCCTCAAATCTTAGAGCATGTCATTCACCGAGAAGGCAATGCCGTATGGAAACCCCGGGAGGGATATTGTACCGAGTCTTAAAATTCTCTATACCCTCGGAAGTATCTACTAAGTTAGCAAACCTACCCATCTAAGGAGTAAAAAAGGATAGTTGAAGAATAAGGTGGAGAATAGGAGGCCGAAGAAAAAAGATCCTAAAAGTTAATGTACAAGCTAAAGGGTACTTACAATAGGGAAGGAGCACCTCGAACTGCTTCTTGAAAGATTGAAGATTCAAAAAGGATGAGCGGGAAAGTTCCCGCTCGAATTTCTAGGGAAGATTTCTACTGCAAGATTCTCGTCTCATCGTAGAACGTGGGGGATAGAGCGTCGTGTGAAGCAATTAATGGGGCGTCGTAGATGCCGAAGCGTCAGGAGTGCATACAAAGTAGGTGAAAAGACGTTACCACGTGGAGACATTCACTGAGCATGTGAGGTTTGGAAACCAAAATCAAAACCCTATTTTCCTCAAAAGAGAAAAAAGGTGGAGTTTCGAGGGGTTATTGTGGGAATAAATGAGCCGAGTAAGAGTATTAGGCCATGGGCCATGCCCAAGGATGTAGGGCAGCCCAAGGATGGTCGAACAGTAAGATAAACGTGTAGGACAATGAGACAAGGACAAGTAATGACGAACAAAGGTTGTCTCCTGAGGACCCAAACTTCTTCGGGGAGCGTTATGGGGGGTTGGAGCCTGGTTGCCTAGAGAATATCGTGAAAGAGGGTACCATACTTCTAAGGATAAGTTCCAAATAAAAGAGTCCACAGTAAACCAGGAAATATTTGAGAAGAAGGTTACTACCACCACATTAAATGTTCTGCACCTATCCAACTGGCCGCATTTATGTGGAAATGACCCCTGAGTAAGGATATCTCAGCTCACAGCTACTCACAAAGCTTCTAGGAGGTTTTTTATGGGATAAGCATCTAAAAGATCACTTACATAATCAACAACTAGAAGGTTGGGATTTAAAAGAATAGAACTATATAAAGAAACGGCCCCCGTGAAAAAGGGGGGAGGGAATGAAAAAAGGAGAAAAAGAGTAGAACATCTTGTACTTAGATAAACTGGAGTAAATATAAGAACACTTCATCCTCAAACTTGACCGAGGAGTATTATTCCCTTTAAACTGTGTTTTCTTATCTTTCTTGCGCAAATCCAATTTTATTGTGGCTCATACATGATTTGCTGAGTCTTACCTGTAAGATCCACTCTTTAACAAATATATTATTTTGGGCTCGTTGGGCCATCATCTATCTCTAGTGGGTTGAGGGTCGAAATTCAGTCCTTACAGGGGGAAAAATGGATAGATGCCCTTCCAAAAAAAAAAAAAAAAAACTAAACAACTCTTCAATATATTATTGTTATTATTATTATATTTTGTTTTTGTTTTTGCTAATTTGGTGAAAGCTCTGATGTGAATGATTTTATAAATAATGCACAAATCAATTTCATTTTTTCTAAAATCATTTTTCTAAGTTGTAAATGTAGCCATTGAAAATTTGTAAACTAAACTAAATTGTGATTGGCCAAACTATGCCCCATATATATATATATATATATATATATATATATATATTGGAAACAAACCGTGCCATATTTTTAATTAGGACAACTACACTTTTCTATCATAAATTCTTATCCATTTTACAATATCCCCCCAAAATTATCAATTTGCTCAATGAGCACCTCAATTTGAGAAAATTATATAACCATACCCCTTGGGATCTAAATTGAGAGTTAAGTTATACAGAAACTATGCTTTTCTTTTTTGGTAGCCAATGAGGGTAATTGTAAAATTACACTCAATTTTTTTCTCATTTAACTTCCTATTTAAATGGAGAGAATAAATACAATTCTTACAAATTGGGGTGTTATTAAAATAAGAAGAAAAAAAAAATGAATGCACTAAAAATATCGGTTTAATATTTTTTAAAACTTTTTATATATATAAAAAATTAATTTTTTTAAAATTTTTTTACATTTCTCATAAAAATAATATTAAAATTTTTCTAAAATATATAATTAACAAATAAATAAGCAGTTTCTCAAAAAAAAAAAAAAAACAAATAAATAAGCAGCCATAAATAAGAAAGTGTAATTTTAGCTATTCTTTTATTTTTATCATTCCTTTTGTTGAGCTTATTTTGAGTCCTACAGACCAACTGAAATTAAATAAAAAAAGTTAAAAGGCTATCCCAAATTATAGGTAAAGAAACAATCACTGACTTCTATTAGTTCTATGCCAGATCCCCCAATTTAGGCCGAAGCTCAACACTCCCATAGTAGCCTCAATCTCTCACACGACCAACACGCACACCACAAAACCATGGTCATCGCCACCAATAGCGGCGGCGATGGATGATTAACGTCATACTCCGACGCCCGATGAAGTTGCCAGCTAAAAAATGCCGTCCGGTCCCAGTGAGTGTACTACACTACTTGCGTATTTCAGAGCTCTCCACCACCGATTCTGATCGCCAACCCCAACCCCAATCGCCATGGCCAGGTCAGTAGCTTCTACAACTCTCTCTTAATCTCCTTTTCAATTCACCTTATTGTTGCCGTTCTGTTTGGTAGACTTGAGTGTAACTATAAAATAATGAAAATATCTGTCGCATTTGGAATGTTTTTTAAATTTGAAAATTCAGCATTTTAAGTTTTCATTTGATCGGCAACCAAACGGAGCGTAACGAAGTAGTAGTCAAGGAAAATAGGTTTTTGATTAAAAACCAATCAAAATTTTCGATCATTTACCATGCTTTTTTTTTTTTGCTTTTTTTGTTTCAAGGTTCTTGACTATAAAAAGTGTATATTTTTTTAGAAAATTTTGACCCAGTTCTTGTTCCTATAAATTTGGTTGGGGTTCTTGTTCCTAATTTCTGTCTAATTTCCGGTCAACTCTACTCTACTCCCCCTCAATCCAAACGGACCAAAGCAGAGAGATGTGAACACGGTGTTGAATGGGACATGTAACATGAATGCGATATTAGTAAGCTGTGTTATTATCCAAAGGAAGCTGGTATGATTAATGTGATCAAGAAAAGAAATTTGTACATGTTGAATGATGCATTTAGCTTTAACAATGATACTAGTATGTTGTTTTATGGAATATTTTGTGTACATCTTTTGAAGTAAACTCCTGTGTTTACATTCTGATGCAGCATTTTGTTTATCAATGAAGGATTGCTTCTTTGTGAACTATAGTAGTGAGGTAGGATTTTCAGTAATGTAGCTAGATGTATTAACTCTCAAAAGGAAATGATCCTAATCAAAAAGTTTCAAAAGACTATGACATTCTTGTCTCTAAGAAACTAATAGAGTATAGCTCAATCTTTTTTGGTCATCTTCAAACATTAAGATCTCTGAAAATTGGTAAAACTTACATAGTAACACTAATTTAATATTTATATAATTTTTTCACATTAGTTTCCAGGTTTGTGCTCTTGTCTTATATACCATTTGTTTATTAGCTTAGTGTGTTATGGAATTCTAAATACATAATTGTAATGTGCAGATTTTGGACCGGTGGAAATGTTAGAAGGGTTGCACATTCCCTTCTTCCAAATCAGAAGACTAGCTGCTTAGAAGTAAATAGATGTGGGGCACATAAAACACTTGGGCCCCATTACTCCCTATGCAGAAATTTCTCAAAGTCTGAATTTTGTTTTAGAGGACCTTCTCCTTTTACATTATTTAAAGCAAAAGAGAGCCTGTTACACCTTAGAGGTTTCAGAAGCTTCTATGGCCTTTTAGTGAATAAGATAATTTCTCCCCATGTGCAAATTGCTTGGAAAAGGTTTTTTCAAATATGTTCCCACAGTAGCCCAGCTTTACCTCCAATAAATCGGATTGCCTGTGCGGTGAGCCTGGCTTTGACTCGATCAAATCTTCTTGCCCCTGGTGTTATTGCTGTCATAATCGGGGAGCTTGCTTGGACACAACAAACATGGGCAGAAGCAGAATACTTGCCAACAAGGGATACTTTGTATACGCATGCGCAAGACGGACATGTTTATTTAACCTTGTTTGTGTATTCAGTTCTGGAGGGCTTTATCTTGTTTCTCAGAGCTATCTATTTAGCAATTTTATTCTCACCCTGCATAGCTATGGCTCCTTTTGCAGACTCCCTTGGTGTTGAGTTTCGGAAAAGATGGCTTCATGTTGTCCATCATACACTTGAAAAGGCAGGCCCAGCATTCATAAAATGGGGTCAATGGGCTGCAACAAGACCAGATCTCTTCCCCCGAGATTTGTGCAGTGAACTTGCAAGACTGCATAGCAATGCACCAGCACATAGTTTTTCAGTCACCAAAAAAACCGTTGAAAGGGCATTTGGTCGAAAGCTGCCTGAAATCTTTGAAAATTTTGATCAGGAACCTGTGGCATCTGGAAGTGTTGCTCAAGTTCATCAAGCAACACTGAAATATAGATATCCTGGTCAACCGATCAAGCCCGTTGTTGTTGCTGTTAAGGTTCGACATCCAGGTGTTGGAGAAGCAATTAGAAGGGATTTTATGATCATTAATTTTGTGGCCAAAATCTCCATTTTCATTCCTAATCTGAAATGGTTGAGATTGGATGAAAGCATACAGCAATTTGCTGTGTTCATGATGTCGCAGGTTGATCTTTCAAGGGAAGCTGCTCATTTGAATCGTTTTATATACAATTTCCGAAAATGGAAGGACGTCTCATTCCCAAGGCCTCTATATCCCCTGGTGCACCCATCTGTACTAGTTGAAACTTATGAACAAGGTGAAAGTGTTCTGCATTATGTTGAAGGGCTTAAAGGAAATGATCAAATTAAAAGTGCCCTTGCTCACATCGGAACCCATACACTTTTAAAGATGCTTTTGGTATCTTATATTCTCTTTTCAACTGTTTTTCTTCTTTTCTTTCATATGTCTTCTTATGGCAACTTTTGGTTCTAAATATATTTGTGTTGTATTCTTCATTTGTCCTGGAAAGTTAAAGTTGAATAATATCTCCTCCTTGAGTCACCCTAGAATCTAGGGTGATAAAATACAGATGATACGAATAATTGTGAGAGTGAATGATCAAAAGAAATTGACCATGTAAAGGTAAATTTCTCAAATATTAGTCACTAAAATCTCTCAACTCAGGTGTCATATCAAATATGGGACACCTAGATAACTATAATTCTGTGCTCATAAGAGCTGTAGAGTGCTTTTGGTGTAACCCTGAAGTGGTTTGAGGGTAACACAAGATCTCAAGAAGCTTGTAAAATAGGGTTTTATTGATTACTTTGCCCAGCAATATTATTATTGTCTTGATATGTAATTCAAAATTCCTGTTATTAGTTTAGTCTTTATGAAATTAGATTCTCCATAAGTGAAACACTTGAGTACATTAGCTGAGAAATTGTTTTTTACTCCAGGTAGACAATTTTGTTCATGCAGACATGCATCCTGGAAATATACTTGTCCGAGTGGCACATAGCAAACCACAACATAAGCGGATCTTTAGATCGAAGCCTCATGTCATTCTCCTTGATGTAGGAATGACTGCTGAACTTTCTAAGAAATATCAAGTGAATCTACTGGAATTCTTTAAGGCTGTTGCCCTTAGAGATGGTCGAACTGCTGCAGAGTGCACACTAAGATTATCTAAACAGCAAAACTGCCCAAATCCAAGGGCTTTCATTGAGGTAATGCATCGGCTATAAAGCTTTTGTGTAGAGGTAGCTTGTAGTTCTTATTATTAAAAATTTGCAAGCTTATATTTACAGTTTTTGACTGCTTTTAGAGAAAGAAATTATACATTTTCCTAATCTGGTTGCCAATTAGCTCTAGTTCAAGTGGCACATCCTCCCCTTTAATTGCTAGGTGGAGGGTGAGGTTGTAGTTCAAGACCCATTGGGTGAGAGTGAAACTTACCAATCATTAAAAATTTATATAAAAAAAAAAAGGAAGACTAATCCGGTCAATATAAGAATATTGCAAAAAATTATCATATCATTAATCAAAATATTCATGTTGTCATTTTCAAGTTATCTCATAAATTTGCATTCATATAATCTGAATGCAGCATAGTTTTAAAGTTTTTATAATTTTAGTCAAATTTTTAAGTAATTCCTCTTGTTTAACAGGAAGTGGAAAAATCTTTCAAACATTGGGAGTCCCTTGGACATCTTCTTCATCCCGGTGACTGCATGCAGCAATTGCTTGAGCAAGTCAGGCGTCATAAAGTGAACGTCGATGGCAATGTTTGTGCTGTGATGGTAACCACTTTGGTTCTTGAGGTAATTTCTGTCTTCTTTCTGTGTCCCCTTCTGTATCACTCTCATTTTTTCGCCCTCTGAAAGTTGCAGATAGATCTACTGTTACCCAACATGCCTAACTGCCTATCAATTGTTCGTATCACTTAAAATTAATTAACTCAACTGTGGCTACATGATGGCACAATCTTGGCAAACCCATATCATTGTTAGAGAAGCAATATCCTCTTTGGAAGCCTAAAATTAAGGCGAAGCCCAAAAATAGGTGTCCATGGTAGTTAATTAGGTTTTTATATTTTATTTGGTTATTCTAGAGTCGAGTATTTAGTAATTTTGCAATTGTTGGGTATGGGCATAGTTGTGGGCCTTGGGTTTATTTTATTAATAATTGGAGTCTTATGTAGTTTGAGGGCTTTTATGTGTAGACTCTGGTTTACTAGTCAAAGTAGAGGTCCTAGTTTTAGGATCTAATATAAGTACGTTATTATACTCAAACAACTTAGAGATGATCAATAAAATATTGGGTGTTTTGAGTATTGAGGCCAGTGTTGTTAAAAGTGTGCTCTTAAGCTCAAAGCTCGAAGCCCCAAGCTCTCAACACTTCGCTAGGCCAAAAAATCATTTAATGAAGCACGCTTTTTTGGAGCTTTTTGAAGAAGCACAAAGCACACCTAGGCACACTTTTTTATTTTTTTGCTAAAAGAGATGTGGATTATCAAAATTAATTGCTTGATCTTTAAAAAAATGACATGTATCAATGATTTACCACACAACTACTACCCTTAGGGTGTTGTATTATGCACGCAAAATTCTTATTTATATGTCATAAGATACGATTTACAATTCTTTTGCTTTTTGGTCTTTGACTTTAGATATATGTTGATTGAACCATATACATCATTTGATCATAACCATCATGATAAGGCACAAGATAATTATACAAAGTATTATGTTTAAACTTACTATGACTAGATCATTATGATATTGACCATTGATAATTATTTTCAATTGACTATATAACAATTTTATAAGGGGGCTAGGTGAGGATAAATTGTGTTGGATTCCTAGCAAAGTTAAGGGTTTCTTGGTTAGTGATTATTATAGAATTTTAGCTGGCTCCGCCTTCTTTGGTTTTCCTTGGAAAAGTATTTGGAAGCAGAAGATTCCCTCTAGAGTTGCTTTCTTTGTTTGGACTGCTGCCTTAGGGAAATGCTTGACGATTGATAATTTACATAAAAGGAAGGTATGGATTTTGGATTGGTGCTACATGTGTAAGAGAAATGGTGAATCGATTGACCATCTATTCCTTCATTGTCCTTTTGCTTCGGATCTATGGTCTATGGTTTTGGGTCTTTTTGGAGTTTCTTGGGTTATGCCACACTCTGTTTTGGGGCTACTGCGTTGTTGGCAAGGCAGCTTTGGTCGTCATCGAAATGGTTTTATTTGGTCTATCATTCCTCATTGCTTATTGTGGTGCCTTTGGAGGGAGAGGAATAGTAGATGTTTTGAAGATTCTGAGAGATCTATTCCGGACCTCAAGCTTCTCTTTTTTAGAACATTACGGGATTGGTTGTTTGCTTTGCAAAATAAATCTTTCCCTTCTTATATTGTTTTCCTAGACTCTTGTAATTTTTGTATTTGATTTCCTATCCCTTGTTCACTTCCAGTGCACTTGGGTGTTCCTTTTTATCAATATATCTTATTACTTATCAAAAAAAAAAAGACTATATAACAATTTTATGAATTGAATTAACTTAGGTAAAATTTGAACTTACAAACATCATACAATTGCAGTTACCTACTAGGTAAAATATGCAAATTTTGAGTTCTTATTATTTTTTATCATATAGCTACACAAACACACATATATGTATGATATTATATTTGAAAACTGTTTGTTTTACTTCAATCAGGCGCACACTTGCCCTTTGCGTCTAAACTCCAAGAGACCTATGCACTTAAGTGCTCTCAACGTTTTTTCCAACATTGATTGAGGCACGTTGGCCTGAGTGTTCTTTTGCCACTTTCTCTTCACTCTTTTCTTTCTTTTGTGCAGTATTGTTCACGGGTTCTGTTCATAGATATTGTTCACGTGTGTACTCTTCACACACGCCTCTCACTCAGACTATTCATGCACACTCTTTAGAAATCATGGATAAATTCTATTTCCGTTTCTTGTTTCCCTATTTTCAACCCTAATCAAATTTTCCCTTTTTTAGTGAACTCATATTCATTCTTGAATCCTAACTCTTCTAAAATGTTTTAATTTTTAAACCCAAAAATCCACAAATCCTCCTAAACCTTAACTCTCCATAAGTATACAAATACATATTCTCCAGTTTGTCCTACATCACTTCTTTGTTATTTCTTTTATTATATTCATACCTATTTATTATTTCTAACATAAAATGTCATCCTCTATAACAACACTTTTGTTATATAGTTCTTTTTCCTTTCCCAATAGGTTAAGGCTTAGGAGGAATAGTGACACAGCAACTACATTTAATTTTTTTATAATTCCTATAATCCACTTTCAAAGCATAGTTGGTGTGTCACTGGAACAATTATTGTTGCTTTGTATTGTCTCTTAGCAACAAAAAGGCTAAGGTCAACTAAGTTTCTTTAAAAACAGAGAGAGCTTGCTGACTCTACTATCCTTCCCTATCCCTTTAGTCCATGGGTTCTCTCAGGTGCCACATTCTGATTTGGGATAATTTTCTATTAACATCTTCATTGAAATTGTGGTGATTGTGCATAACGTTTAATTGTAAATAGCCAGTAAGCTAGAGCACAAAGAACCCCCCTCCCCCCCCCCCCCCCCCCCCCTTCCTTCTTTCTATGCGTTTGTCCAAGAATTCAGGTGAATGTGAAGTTGTGGGTTCAACAACTATCAGTTGCATTGTCACTTACCAATAGGGGGAAAAAGGATTATTCATTTGACTATTAGTTTTGGCAAACACTAGATCTTTATTTAATAAGAAAGCCAATGAGCTGTAGCCCAACTGGCACATTAAATGTTCTAAGGGGAGGGTGAGGTCATGGGTTGAAGACCCATTGGGTGCGTTTGTAACTTACCCATCAAACAAGTTATACACACACACACACACATACCTACATTTAAGCTTTGATTTTTTTTTTTCCTAATCTTTTGACTTTTAGTACTCAGTTTTAGAATTTTCCCTCCCGAGTTTGATCTAATTATAGGAGCTCATTTTAAGAAAAACTCAGTTCTATGACGAAATCTTTTTGGGGTGGCATAAATGAGAGGATAGAAAAAAGATTAACAAGTTGGAAGAAATTCCATTTATCAAAGATGGATGACTCACTCTATTAAAGAGTACACTTTCTAACCTTCCACTCATTTTATGTCTAGTTTTCCACTTCTTGTTGGGGATAGCAAGGAGAATGAGAAAAAAATTCTAAAGGGATTTGCTATGGGGTGGAATGGGGGAAGAATTATATTTCATCTCATTAACAAATTATACTTGCTAGCCCAAGAGCTTGGAAGTTTTAGGGGGTTATGAAGTTGTGATTTTCAACCAAGCTCTTCTAGATAAATTGTTGTGGTGTTCTGTGGTGGAGAGGGAAGCTTTTTGGCAAGGATTGATAGAGATTAGATAGAGGATCTCTTTGTGTGGTGCATGGAAAGTGTGAGGGGTCCATATGGTGTTTGCTTATGGAAATTTATACACCAAGGCTGGGTTAAATTTGAGAATTTTATCAGTTTCAAGATGGGAAATGGTACTTGGATTCACTTTTTGCATGATTGTTGGTGTGGAAAGGATGGTATTATTAAACTCATTATTTCCTAACACTTTATGTTTTGGGGACAAATCGTAATTTGTCATGGTATCAAAGTAGATAGTCCTAAGTTCAAATTGTTTCCAGTCTACCTCCCATTTGAAAGTTACAATCCCACATGTTGGGCTTCACTTATTATGGGCTCGCAAGTGAGGGGAGGTTTTAGAATAATAGTTAAATGATTAGATTCATTCCTTTCTAGCAGCTTAAACTTTTGGGATGAGTAATATTTTATTAGATAGCTTCAAGAACAGCTCCTCAGAGCTATTCCAAATTGCAAGAAACAAAGAGTTGACAATGGAGGATTATTTAGAGATCACAAATGGTGTTATTGACGCAGGACAACTAGAACAAAACTAAAACAATGGAAAAATAAAAGATATGACCTAGGAGTCAACACTAGGCCTAGAGTCAACACCTAGGGTAGACATGGAGTCAGCACTAGACCAAAGAAGGACCAAACGGCCATTGTTTTTTCATTCATCAAAATATCAACTATCTCCTTAAGGAGTACAATAGGTTGCTTATAAAGGATTGCTAAGCCCTAGTTCTAATTGGTTAGGAAACCTTAATTGCCTTATTACAAAAATAACCTTGCTTCCCAAATTAAAATACTAATAGCCCAATAAACTACGACCTAAAACATAAAAATAAAATTGACTTGCAAACATAAATAATATTAAATAATAATTTTCTTGCATCTCCCGCATCAGTTATTCAATGGAACCCTTCATTTATTTGAGCTGTTCAGGAGTGGTAGTTAGAGTAAATGGATTTTTTTTTTGGGAGATGTATGCAGCTAAGGTGCAACAAGTTCAAGAGGATAAGATGGTTTGGTCTAGTTCTAGAAACTAGGGTTTTAGAGTAAGTAATCACTACAAAGTGCTGAGGAAGGGAGTGATAAATTTCTTCCTTGGAGAACCCTTAGGCATGTTAGAGCTTCACCTCATGTTGCTTTCTTCATTTGGATTACAGTGAAGGGTAAAATTCTAACAATGGATAATTTGAACAAGAAGAATATGATGGGTGTTGTATGAACAAATATGACAAGAGAGTCCATAGATCATCCTTTCTTCATAAAGGGGGCAGCCAGAGTTCTAGACATTTTTGTTTTGTCTACTGTGAGTGAGTTAGGTAATGCCAAAGTCAAGTGTCTGAATTACCAATTAGTTGGAAGAAGACCTTTGGCAAACCAAAAAAAAAAGAAAAAAGAAAAAAGAAAAAAGAATAGCAGCCTAAAATATGGGGGGCCATTCTATCGTCTAATGTGGAGTATATGGAGAGAAAGGAATGCACGTAACTTTGAAGGAAAGGCTTGGTAATCTAGATGAAGTCTGAATTCTTGGGCTCTCTTTATGAGTGTATCAAGCTGCAAGGCCCTGTACTGCTTCATATTTCTTGGATTTTGTAGATACTTTGAGCTTTAGATGGTAGCTGTATAGCTCTCCCTTCTTTCATTTAGGGGTTTCCCTTTGAATAATCTTTCAAACTGTAATCAATATTTGATCCAGGCATTTTATAATTAAATATTTGTGTGCTCAGCAAGTTCATTAGATATCAAGCAAAAGAATCAATTAAGCATAATTGGAGAAGGCGATTGCAGGCATGGTCCAACAATCCATTTTCTTCTTCTTCTTCTTCCTCTTCTTTTTTTTTCCCTCCGGACGCAGGGAGAGGTGGGGTGTGGGTGGCAGTGGTTCCAGGGAAGGGGAAGGGGAAGGGGAAAAGTTGCCCCATAACTTAAGATGCCTCGCTGTGCACTTATTTGCTTCAATAATTTTACAGTGACACATCCCTAACCTCCCCGTGCCAGTTTCCTTCTTCTTTCTTTCTTTCTTTTTATTTGTTTTTCTCTTTTTGGTCATTAACACATTGACGTATCAATGCTTCTTATGTCAGCCCTGGAGGCAAGGAAAATACCATAGGCTAACATCATATTTGAAATATTATTCTTTTAGTATTTGTAATGGTTTACATAAGTATTGCTGTGACCTTGAATGATATATGTTTCTGTAGACAGTTTAAGGAAAACTTGGTTTTAATTATTTTTTAATTTTTGTTGCTCTTCTACCTCCTTCCTTTAGGGGTGGCAGCGGAAGCTCGATCCAGAATATGATGTGATGCACACATTGCAGACATTACTATTTCGAGTTGACTGGGTGGACTCTCTCGTTTACACTATTGAAGGACTCATGGCCCCCTAAAAGGTGCCGACCTGTTTATCTTGTATATTTATATTAATTTCTTGTTTGGCACTGATTGAATAAAAAAATTAAAAGAGGTACAGATTGAAGTCCTGAAGATAACTGATTATCTCTCCCAATTTTGGTAATATCACTAGGAGCTTGTTGTTTTGCTCTCTTTTTTTCCCCCTTTTTCTTTTTTACTATAGCTTTTTACTTGTTGCAGTAACTTATGCCTCTCATTGTAAAAGAATAATCATTTTTTGAAAAAAAAGAAAAAAGAAAAAAAGGAATTGAGATATAGTGGTACTGTACATTCTTATCCCTTTTGATACAGCTGCAATTTTAACTTAATGTTTTTTATGCATGAATGATCCTGAATTTTGCTACGAGTTCAATGTTTACAATGACTTCTGCTCTTAATTTCTTGAAATGAGTAGATTGTTCTGATGATTGACCTTTTCGTTATGGTTGTGGTTACTATTGAAAGTTGCACTTTCTTTAGTAGCTGTTAATCTTGTTTTCCCCATTTGCATGATTTTTTTTTTTTTTTTTTGTGGAATGAATAAGATCACTTTCATTAAATCACAAAAGAAGGATACACATCAATCAAAACTACAACTCACCGAAAGAACAAAATACAGCCCAAAGCAGAACAAATCTGCAACACATATAAGAAAAGCCAAAAAAAGCAACTAACAGAGCACAACCTCCCAAAACTACTAGCAACTCTGTGCACTTGACACTGCAAAATAGTTCAACAATACCAAAACAAAATATAAGAGCATTTGCAGCAGTGTAGCTATAATGCTATAATGCTAAAATTTAGCTCCACAAACATAAAAACCTTGCTGCAGCAGTGGAGCTAAATCTAAAAAATTTAGCTCCATTGTTACAGTGCACATCTATAAATAGATGTGCACTGTTCATAACAGCTAAAAGAAAAAATATTATTTTATTAAATTCCTCTCTCCTCTTCTATTAAAAAAATATTTTTTCCTTTTTCTTTTTCTTTCTCTCTCTCCGGTGTCTCTTCTTTCTTCCTCTTCTAGTCTTCCATTTTAATCAAACCGGTCTCTCTGCTCAGTCCGTTGCTCCGAAGCCCAGCGCCGACCACTCCTCACTGCCCAGCGCCAATCGCCGATCGAAGTCCATCCCAGCGCCGACCACTCCTCGCTGCCCAGCGCTGATCGCCGATCGAAGCCCATCCCAACGTCGACCACTCCTCAGCACCGATCACTGATCGAAGCCCAGCCCAGCGCCGATCACTCCTCGCTGCCCAGCGCCGATCGCCGATCGAAGCCCAACTCAGCGCCGACCACTCCTTACTGCCCAGCGCCGACCGAAGTCCAGCCTAATGCCGACCACTCTTTGCGTTCTCCACCTCAAAGGCCGAACCTCCGAGCTCCACCCTCTCTCTGCGAGGCCCAGCGCCGATGTGGGTTTGTGTTTATGTTTTCCGATCTGTCGTGGGCAAGTGGGCTTGTGTTTGTGTTTGTGGCAGTGGGCTTGTGCTCGTTGTGGTTTTTTTTTTTTTTTTTTGCTGTGGACTGCCGGTAGTGGTGGTGGTGGTGGTGGTGTTGGTGGTGGTTGTGCCTGTGGTTGATGGTAGAGGTGGTTGAGGTTGTTGTGTAATATTTTTTTGGTAGTAGAATATATTATTTTATTGTAGTGGTTATAATATTTTATTGTGATGTTTATATTATTTTATTATGCTGAAAGCTAAAATAGATCCACTGCTGCAGTATATGTGTAGGTAAAATAGATAAAGTAACTTTTGGTGGAGCTAAATTGCTAAAAATTTAGCTCCACTGCTGTGGATGCTCCACAGACTTTAATTTCTCACAGAGGGAATCCTCAGTACAAGCATATCAGTCTATTCTTTGGGGGATCTTAAATTTTCCTCTTTTTACAATTCTTGACCTTATTTGCTAGAAAACATCCTCTATTAGGCTCCATTTACGATTTTGCCTCCAAAAATTCTCGCATTTCTTTGACACCATATTTTATATACAGCTGCTCCCCAAACCAGCCTGCAGTTCACATCACTGATATCCTTTCCTCTCGAATTCTGCAAGCTCCAGACCACCAATCCGTCCCATTCCATTTCAGGGTTATTAATCAAGGACTTATTCATAAGAACTTTCCATATTTTGGCAGAGAAACCACACTCAAAGAAAATATAATTCTTGCTTTCAATTTACTGTCAAAAAATAAACAGTGCATCAACCTTATAACCCAATTGTAGTAGCATATATCCGGTGGGCAGCCTATTTTTGTAGGCCAGCCACAAAATAAAGGCATGCCAAGGAATCTCTGTAGAGACCTAACTAAATTCCACTATTCAACCTTAGGTTGCTTTGTTCTGATGGCTTCCCAGGTCTCTGTAATAGGAAACAGCTCTGAGCCACATATACACCAGATTGGTTTATCCTCTTCAGCTTAGTGGATGGGGTGCAACTCACTCTGAATAACTACTAAGTGCTCGATCACCGGATTGGTTTATCCTCTTCAACTAAGTGGATGGGGTGCAGCTGGCTCTGAATAACTACTAAGTCCTCTGATCGAGCAGGTGACCAAATCTAATTGTTTGAATTTTGGTTAAACTAGTTGCTAACCCATGCATGCACGGAGAAAGCTACATAAAGAGTTTTGAAGAAAATATCATTTTGTTTGAACTCAATGCATAAAATGCTTTTAAATAGGAGATGATATGAATAATATACTACATGTTGCATGTCAATTTCAGAATCTACTAAAATTAAAATGAAATAAAATCTAAAACAACATAGAACAAAGTGAATGAAACATATAAGAGTCGCTAACCTCTATTTTTGAGTGATTTTGAATAAGGTCAATATGTGAAGTAGGTAAAATGATGAGTATATATATATATATATATATATATATATTTTTTGGGTATAACTGAAGGTTCAATAGAAGGGTCTTTTTTTTATTTAAAAAAAAAAAAAAAAAATTGTAGGACTGCATTATTTTTTAATCTTTAAAATTTGTTAAGTGGCTTTACTTGTGAATTGACGAAAGATTGCACCATTTCATCTTGATGAGATGATTTTTTGCATATGACACATACTCACATCTACTTAAGGTCAAACTCAAGATGAAATTGATGAAACCTAACACCTAACTATTATTGATTTTTGCCAATACAATCAGTGTGATATAAGAAACATAAAGGATATAGTGATATCTGCCAAAACAGGTCCCCATCATGTCCATATGCTTTCTCAACCAATGCATATTCATAATTAAAATTATGAGACAAACTTAATTTCAGAATAAATACAGAGCAATTGTAATCATCCTCAACAATCTATCTCTCTAATGTGGATCCATATCCAAAAGCAAAGCAAAAAAAAAGCTAGAAAAATAAAACTGATTGAAAAAATAAATATATAAAAATAAATAAATAAAGCAAAGCAAAGCAAGGAATAACAAAATAAAAGGCAAAACCCAACACACCGTATTGTCTCCTAATGCCCCAATGATTCTGGCCAATACCCACTAAGCGAAAACGCCATATCATCTCCCCACGAAGCCGTCTCACCCCCAAAACTTCATCTGTCCCAACTGCCGTTTCTGTGGCCTGCCGAACAGAACTAATACCAGAAACTTGTAAATGCCATAATTGGCGGACTGTTGGGAATGGAAAAAAGGTGGTGGTGGGGACATTTCGGAATGATGATGCAGGAGAAGGAATTGAGTAGGGAAAGGGGGCATAACAGAACGGAAAATAATTGAAGAGAAGGTTTTATATATCTATACTACTATTTAAGGAGCTTCTCCTGTTTGGATTTCTCAATTTTAATATCTAAAATACCCTCAAATTTACCTATTTGTAAATCTTAAATAATAGGGTTAGACATGTAAAATTATTAATTCAAAAACTCCTAAATTTTAGGTAAATTTGAAAAAAATTATTTCTTACAAAATAGGAACACTCCTACTAACCCACTTATTCTAAACAACTGTACCCTTTTTTTTTTCTTTAAAACAAAATTAGAAAAACAAGTTAAATAAACACACGTTTCCTCTCTTCTCTCCCACTAATCCATTTATCTTTTTCTTTTTCTTTTTTTCACCCCATTATCATCGCATGTCTCACCATTCTTAATTGAAATTTAAAATTTAAAATTAACCAAAACTACTCAAGGATAACTTCCGCAAATTGAAGATTTATCCCATAAAAAAGTCACCAGCCCCACACACATTGATCTATTTCTTTTTTTGTTTTATATGGACAGCTATTTCTCTTTCTCTACAAAGAACCGCTTACAAATATACTTATGGGGCTTACATCTCCAATCCAGGTTGATAACTTTCAAAAAAAATAAGTAAATAATTATTCCCTTTCTCCTCTGATATGAAGTTGGTGTTTATTTGATTCTCTTTCAGTTGTTTTCAATGATGAATTTCATTTGGTTTAGTGGAAAGGCTGTGATCGAAGACAGCAGTTTGCAACCAGTATCACATCTCTTTCTTTCTCTCTCACACACTCTTTCTTTTACTTTTTCGTTCAGGTACAAGATAAATTTCTCACTCTCAATATCTTTGGGATTATATTTGTATTTTGTGGTTAGAACTTAGAAAATTTAAAAAGTTACAACTTTTCGCGTTTAATTGTTGCTTTTGTTCATTGATGGCATTATACAAAGGTATGAAAAAAACTAACTTAGTTGCTCTTGCTTCCGATTGGTCCATTAGATCATTACATTTTCACTTGATTTTTGTAGTAAATCTAAGTGTTTGAAAGATAATGCTTTACATATCTGATTTGCTCACAGTATTTGGTTGGAAATCAACCCAAACTTTTACTTTTATATTTTTCAATGTGCATTACGGCAGAATATTGGTGATATCATTCCAATTGATATTTATAGTTAACAAAAATTAACTTACTTGGATGAAAGATTTATTGGTTATAAATAACTAGCCTCTGAGGCTCTTCTTTTTCTTTTTTTTTTGGGTAAGAGTTAATTTAGAGCGTCCATTATAATTTTGGATTACTACATTTTTTAATAACAAAAAAAACCTAGGGGTGTGATGAGTATTATGTGTGGTGAAATAATTTTTTATCACATCCCTAGGTTTTTTTTGTAATTGGAAAATGTAGTGATCCGAAATTATAATGGATACTCTAAATTAACCCTTACCCAAAAAAAAAAAAGAGCCTTTGAGCACGCACGTGAGTGCGTGCTCAGAGGCTAGTTTACTTTAAAATTTATAAGATTATATTTTATGCATAATTTAAAACTATAAAAACTTGCAATTTAAATAATTTATTAATGACATAACTATTAATCTTTAATGTTCTACAAATTTTGCAAGCATGGAGGATATAAGAAGAAAATGTAATCTTATGATAGATTTATCAAATTTTACCTCCAATAAAAAGATATTGAGTAAAGTTGTAGTCTTAGTCTACAACAAATTTTGTAGTTAAACTGTTTTTTTTTTTTTTTAGATAAAGTAAATTTTTGGTGAACTTGTGTGTGAAGGTGAGGCTAAAAAATAATTGATTTGGCCTATTTGTTGGTTTTTATTTATTTATTTAATTCTATAACTTTGCCCAAGAGAGACACAACTGAACACCAATGGTCGAAAAGGCATAATGTTTCAGTGTTTTTAAATGTAAACATAGTTGTAATTTATGTAGCCACATGGTGCAATAAGGAATGGTCAACGAAAAGTCAAATGTTTCGCTTTTATATTATATATAAATGATTAAATTCACTATTTCCTAATAGTTTAAACCTTTAGAACAATTGGTAATTTAACATTATATCAAAACAAAAGACTCTGAATTCGATTCTTGTCTCAACTATACCTTTCATTTAAAATGTAAAAATCTCATGTGTTTGACCTCACTTATTAAGGAGGAGTTTAGGCTCCACATATAGGAGAGTGTAAGAATTTGAGACAATTAAACCTATGATAGAGTGACCATTGGATGCCACCAATCATGCCATAGGAAAATATTCTTGTCATCCCTTACCTCAAATTTTAGGAAAAATCGCACTTTACCACCCTAAATTATACTCTTAATTACGCTTTGCACATTAAACTTTTTGAAAGCATGTTTTGTACCCTAAATCATGACCCTTATTACACTTTGCACCCTAATAGCACCCTAATATTAAGTTTACTGTTAACTTGGATGAAAAAATATGGCACCACGTGATACGACCTAATTGTCCCTCTTCTCAATTCTTTAAAAACAAAGGAAAAAATACATTTTATCATCTTAAACTATACTCCTGATTATACTTTATATCCTAACGTTTGAATTTTTGTCCAAGTTAACAATAAACTTAACATTAGAGTGAAAAATGTAACAAGGTCATAGTTTAAGGTACAAAATGTGCATTCAAAAAGTTTAGGGTATAAAGTATAATATGAGGTATAGTTTAGAGTGGTAAAATGTAATTTCTCCCAAATTTTATGAAAGGCATTGTTGCTTGTCTGCAATTTAGGATTTTATGTCATCCCCATGGGCAATTTTGAGGCACTTTGATTGACCAAAAGCTCCATCCGAACCTACCATTTGCTTGATATTTTCTACTTGTTCAAGGTTATTCTTCTTTCTTTAAATTGTTATCAACACTCCATTTTCTTGAAGACGGTGTAACAAGCAAATTGTGGACACTCCATTTGCCTATCTTCGATTTAGGATTTTATGCCATCCCATGTGCAATTCTGAAGCACTTTGATTGACCACAAGCTCCTACCCTTTGCACGATATTTTCTACTTGTTCATAGTTGTTCGTTCTTAAAATTGTTATCATCAACACTTAATTTGCTTGAAGAAGGTGTAACAAGCAAATTGAGGACAGGATGGCTTTGTTTAGGTCTTCCCCTTTGTTTAGTTTTTATCGATCTTTGTTTTTTTCTTCCGTGGGATAAAAGATTGATTAGTGAACAGTATTGTGATCATGTCATGCACTTCCTGTCAACATATATATTTGATTTCACCACCACCCCCCCCCCCCCCCCCCCCTTCTTTCCCCCACAAAAAAAAAAAAAAAAAAACCGAGATTTATCAACATTCGAATTAACTTTTTTCATTTTTTTTAACCTCTTTTTTTTTCTTGGTACGATTGTACTTCTACCTATTTTTAGCAAATTTTTTCAAAAGTAAATAAATAAATAAAAACTAATCCAAATACATAAAAGGTTTGAAATGCTATAGTATCATTGCTTAGAAAGGGCACGAGGATGCTATTAAATGTGGCACAAAATGAACCATGCTTGTTGTCACACCTCACAACTTGATAAGGTGCTAGCTGTGGCCTGGGAGGATAGGCATAATGGTATAGTTGCATTGGAAGTTAAAACCTTCGTGGCCAAGTTGGACGTTTAAGATTCATGTTTTTTTAACCTAGATTACCTTTACTTTATCCCATTCCATGGTTTGGCTGACCTTACAATTACAGTAAGATTGGGTTTGATCACACGTGTGTAGGACAGAGTTTGTAATATTGTACTAGCTGAAAATGAAATCAATTAAATGACACACTTCATTTGAATCTTGAATTATGTTTATAATTTCTTTTATTCAACTACATATAACATATAATTGTATGCAGTACGTAAAAAAGAAAAAGAAAAAAATATTAATACTTTTTAATTTGGACCCCAATATAAGTTTTTAGCTCTGCCACTAATTCAATGGAATGTATTATTTTTATAGTGATTCAAATACATAAATGATACTTCACCATGAAAGTTGAAAGACGGGTAAGGAATTGAAGAACCAATACGAAGGAACAGATAAAATCCAATCCACTTATTTTATAATGGATTGATAAATTTTTAAAACTTTAGAGAATCATAATTCAATGAATTTATTAGGTACCCTTCTAGTACGACTTAATACACCATCTTCTCACATATATGAAAAATTTTACTATAAATTTAATTAATGAAATTCACTATTATGTGAAAAGAGAGAATACTACATAGCTATTCTCCCAAAATACTCTCCATATTCAAACAATCAAATCCAAATTTCTAATATATAAATTTTACTTATTCTACACTATAAATATAATAGTTTTGTACAAGGCTTTCCAATTATATTTTAAGTTTTTACCCACTCTCCCATACTAAAATTTACACACACACAAAATGGCATTGAAAATAGGACTCAACCTGATGGGGCATAGGAGAAAATATATCATGCATCAGATGCATGTTTCCTCCCTCTCACATGGAAGTAGACCCCTGCATCCGATGCATAGTATACATCCTCAAGGCGTAGAAGGAATTAACATGCCAACAATACGGCAGAGATATAGCACCAAACAAAAGCAAATTCACGAGCTGCCTTTTTCCCATGTCAAGTACACAGTCATCGTTTGGCAAGTGATTTTCATACCATTTTCCTTTCCAATCAACCCAGTTCTCAAATTTTTCAAAGTACAAGTATACTTTATCACACTTTCAACAAAAACAAATTCAGCAAAAAGTTAAATAAGTTGTTTCCAAATAAACACAACACCCCATTCTTACTAGGGCAAGGCTGAAAACAAACATTAGCACTATTGAGTTTCAATGTTTTAGGCAATATTATATCAATACTTGTGCTTCTTTATAAAGTAGTTTTCTTAGTAGAAACGTTTCTTACTTGTCAAAAGAAAAATATTATATCAATATTTTCAGCCCAATTGCTAAAATAATAATAATTTTTTTTTAAATATAGAATCAAGAGAATTAACTAATGGCGTCCATGCCATAATAATTATTTTTTATCATCAGGCTGAATTGCCAATTGATATACCTCCCTCTCTCTCTCTCTCTCTCTCTCTCTCTCTCTCTCTCTCTCTCTCTCTCTCTCTCTCTCTCTCTCCTAGTCTTCTGTGCTCTCCCTCTCATAGCAACCCATATATCAAAATAGATCAAAGTAGATCCGCTAGGTTACTGCTATCAGTGGTGGTCTAAGATCAGAGAGCGTCGGTGTTGGGGCTTCTAGCATCAAATGGAGACTCAAGTGATGTGGGGTTTTTGATGTGGGTTTTGTTGGGTTTCTAATGGTGGTGTCATAGTGGTGTCGTGGTGGTTGGGCTTGGGCTTGTCTGGTTTTTATGGGAATTTTTATGTGGGTTTTTGTGATTGCGATGGGGTTTTTTTATGTGGGTTTTGTTGGGTTTCTTATGGTGGTGTTGTGGTGGTGCCATGAGGAGTATGGTGGTTGGGTTTGGGTTTATTTAGTTTTCTTATGGAGTTTTCTTATGTGGGTTTTGTGATTGTGATGGGGTTTTTAATGTGAGTTTTGTTGGGTTTCTGATGGTGGTACTGTGGTGCTATTGTACATGGTTGTGTCGTGGATTTGATGTATATGGTGTCGTGGTGATGGTGGTATATTTCCATACTAGTACATGCTAAGAGGAGAGAGAAAAAAATAAATATTTAAATGAAGTAAGAAATAAATTATTGAGTTTGATGTGTGTACATAAAATATATAGATAGCTAAACTAGAAAAAGTAGAGTTTTTTTGGATTAGTTTAACTAAAAATTTGAAGAAGTTGATGTAAATACTCTAAAAGCAATAAAAATTTTCAAATTTTGAAAATTTTTAATTAACAAAATGTTAATTAAAAATAAAATGGGGAAATATCACAATTAGTAAGGTGGTAAAAGGACAGTAAAAAGATGGCGTGTAAAAGCATCCCTATCGGGTAGGGGTGGCAAAATCAACCAAAACCCATTTGCTCATCCAAACCCACCCACTTAAATGAGATCCAAACCCACCCAATTATTCATTGGGTTAAATGGGTATTAACCCAATTAAACCCAATTAACATTAATGTTTATTGGGTTTTAATTGGGTACCCAATTATGATCAAACTATCATTTCTACAAATCACCCAACTCTAAAATGCCCCAAAACCACTAAAATTACCAAAATACCCCCTCAACCTAAAAATGACCAAAATAACACCTAAACCTAAAAATGACCAAAATACCCCCAAAAACTTTTTTAATAAAAAGACCAAAATACCCCCTTAAACCTAAAAAATGACCAAAATACCCCCAAACCCTAAAAATGACCAAAATACCCCCAAACCCTAAAAATTACCAAAATAACCCCAAAACCTACAAAATGACCAAAATACCTCCGAAACCCAAAAAATGACCAAAATATCCCTCCAAATCCAAAAAATGACCAAAATACCCCCCAAAACCTGAAAATTACCAAAATACCCCCAAAACCTAAAAATTACCAAAATACTCCCCAAAACCCATAAAATGACCAAAATACCCCTCAACCCCAAAAAATGACCAAAATACCCTCGAAACCTAAAAATTACCAAAATACCCCCAAAACCTAAAAATTACCAAAATAACCCCAAAACCTACAAAATGACCAAAATACCCCCAAAACCCAAAAAATAACTAAAATACCCCTGAAACCCAAAAAATTACCAAAATACCCCTAACACCCAAAAAGTTACCAAAATACCCCCCAAAACCTAAAAATTACCAAAATACCCCTAAAATCCAAAAAATGACCAAAATACCCCTGAAACCTAAAAAATGGGCAAAAAAAAAACCCCAAAGCCTAAAAAATTACCAAAATAACCCCAAAACATAAAATAAAAAAAGACCAAAATACCCCCGAAACCTAAAAAATGACAAAAATACCCTCGAAACCTAAAAAATGGCCAAAATAACCCCAAAGCCTAAAATTGATCAAAATAATCTAGAAACCTAAAAATGACCAAAATACCCCCCTAAAACTATAAAATGACCAAAATACCACCTAAACCTAAAAAATTACCAGAATACCCATGAAACCTAAAAAATGACCAAAATACCCTCAAACCTATAAAGTAACGAAAATACCCCAAATCCTTTGAAATGACCCAAATAAACCCAAAACCTCTAAAATGGCCACAAACAACCTAAAACCTCTAAAATTACTAAAAATACCCTGAAACCCGTAAAATGACCAAAATACCTCTAAAACCAATAAAGCGACCAAAATACCCCTCAAAATATCTAAAATGACCAACATACCACTAATCCTATAAGATGAAAAAAATACACCCGTAGCCTCTAAAATTACCAAAGTATGGGTTTGGGGTATTTTGGATGTTTCGAGGGTATTTTCGTTAAATTAAAGGTTCTAAGAGTATTTCAATCATTTTGTAGGTTTTGAGGGAATGTCACTATTTTTTTAGGTTTTAGGGGTGTTTCATTAACTTTTAGATTTTGGGGCCATTTTTTGTAATTTTCTAGGTTTTGGAGGTCATTTAATAACTTTTTAGGTTTTTGGGATATTTCAATCATTCTTTAGGTTTCTGAGTTATCTTAGTCATTTTTAGGTTTAGGGGATATTTTGGTCATTTTTTATGTTTAGGGAGTATTTTGGTCATTTTTTAGTTTTAGGAGGGATTTGGGTAATTTTTTAGGTTTAAGGGGCATTTTTGTCATTTTATAGGTTTTGGGGTATTTTGGTCATTGGGTTTAAGGGGCATTTTTGTCATTTTATAAGTTTTGGGGTATTTTGGTAATTTTAAGGTTTAGGAATTATTTTGGTCATATTTAGGTTTCAGGGGTACTTTGGTCATTTTTTAGGTTTCAATGGGTATTTCAGTTAATTTTTGGGTTTCGAGGGTATTTCGATCATTTTTTGGGTTTCGAGGGTATTTCGATCATTTTTTGGTTTCTAGGTTATTTTGATCAATTTTTAGGTTTCGGGGTTATTTTGGCCATTTTTAAGGTTTCGGGGGTATTTTTGTCATTTTCAGGTTTCAGTGTTATTTTGGTTAATTTTTAGGCTTCGAGATTATTTTGGTAATTTTTTAGGTTTTGGGGATATTTTGGACATTTTTTGGGTTTTGGGGGTATTTTGGTCATTTTTAGATTTCAGGGGTATTTTGGTCATTTTTTGGGTTTTAGGAGTATTTTGGTCATTTTTTTTATGTTTGGGGGGGTATTTTAGTAATTTTTTTGTTTCGAGCGTATTTTGGTCATTTTATGGGTTTTGGGGATATTTTGGTAATTTTTAGGTTTCAGGAGTATTTTGGTCATTTTTTCAATTCCTTGGGGTATTTGGTCATTTTGTAGGTTTTGTGATCATTTTGGTAATTTTTAGATTTCAGGGGTATTTTGGTAATTTTTAAGTTTTTGGGGGTATTTTTGTCATTTTTAGGGGTATTTTGGTCATTTTTTGGTTTCAGGGGTATTTTGTTCATTTTAAGGTTTTGGGGGTATTTTGGTCATTTTTTGGGTTTCGGGGTATTTTAGTAATTTTTTGAGTTTCGGGTGTATTTTGGTCATTTTTTAGGTTTCGGGAGTATTTTGGTCATTTTTAGGTTTCGGGGGTATGTTGGTCTTTTTTGGGTTTCGGGGGTATTTTGGTAATTTTTTGGTTTCGAGGGTATTTTGGTAATTTTTTGGGTTTCGGGAGTATTTTGGTCATTTTTTGTGTTTTGAGGGTATTTTGGTAATTTTTTGGGTTTCAAGGGGTATTTTGGTCATTTTTTGGGTTTCAAGGGGTATTTTGGTCATTTTTTGGGTTTCTGGAGTATTTTGGTCTTTTTTAGGTTTCGAGGGTATTTTAGTCATTTTTTGAATTTTTGGGGGTATTTTGGTAATTTTAAATTTGGGGGCATTTTAGTCATTTTTGAAAATTTTAAAGTACTTTAGTCATTTTCACTTTAGTGGCATTTTGGTAATTTTGATAATTGGATAATTGAGTGGGTTGGGGTTTACCCATAATTTATTATTGGGTTGGGTTGGATTTGGGTTAGAAGCAATTAATTAAATGGGTTTTAATGGGTAAATAGGTTTTATATACCCAACCCAATTATGTCCATCCTAAATCCACCCATTTGCCACCCCTATTATTGGGTAATGCAAAATTACCCAGTAGCAAACAAATCTCAAGACCCACTACATCTGCCCGTCTATTACCGTAGCAAACAACACGTTGCTACTTGATACACTAATATCTACAAAGAGAATATCAGAGCACATTCATTTGATTTTCTGTTTTTATTTATTTATTTTTTTATTTTTTAATCTTATACACACTCTCTGAGGCAACTTCTCTCTCACTTTGCTCTCTCCTCCCTCACCTTCTCTCTCTCTCCAACTATCCAACTCACCCCAACATCTCCACCAAATACTCCCTTTTAACCCAAACCCCAAAGAATCCTAGGGGCATTTGAGGGGGGCCAAACTGCCAACCAACGGAGGAGATACAACCACATAGAACCAACTCGAGACTTGCAAATGAAACGGTTAAGTTGGCAGAGGAGATACAACCACATTGAACCAACTCAAGACTAGCAAATGAAAAAGTTAAAACTGCCACAAAAAGACGGCAAAAGGCCCACAAAAAGTGGTAGAGAGGGGCTCACGCCAGAGCAGAGCTCACAAAAAAGCCCACAAATTTAGTTTTTATTTGTTCTTAATAAAAAATAGAAATTAAATCAAGATTATATATATATATATATATATTTTTTTTTTTTTTTCCTTTATTCTGATTCTGCAAAAGTTACTTCTTCAGCTACTTATTGAAAAAAAGAAAAAAAAAATATTTTTATCCTTTTGACATGGCAACTCAATTTGAATAGCTAAACAAGCAAAACGCAACTCAAGGATTGAACAATAAGAAACCTTCATAGCTTCATACATATACGACCAATATCAAAAGCTAAAAATAAGCGAGGGACAATAGAACTATAAGTTTATCACTAATCAAAACAAAATAGTTATATAAGACAACTCAGATAACGAATTTAGGAAAATCTTTCTCGTCATTAGTCTCTACCTAAGTGAGTTGTAGTGGAACATTTTTTGCTTTAAAAAAATCATATTATATATATAAAGAGAGAGAGAGAGAGAGAGAGAGGTGTTACATCCACAACGTTTTCACAACAAATCTTAGGTGTTAAGTTTTTATTAGTTCTAATTTAAATCCATAACTTAAATTACTTTTTTGTTCATCTGTAACAGCCAATAATAATCTTCCACTTTGAATTTGTTGAGAAAATGTTGTAAACAACCAATCTTAAGGAACTAAAGAAGCAAATAGTTCAACAGTGCCAAACCAAATAGATTTGATAACTGCACTAATGGCTGCCAACAGCATCCAAACTCCCATGTGAGAGAACTAATTCTTGATCAGTTACTAGTACTCTACGCTACTACAACAACAAATATATTGACAAAACATGCAGATCATTAGTTCAAATTTTCTTTGGCCGAAACAACTAAAATGGAACATCAAAATATTTTAAAAAATAATCCAGTATATCCTCAAAATACACAGCTCTAGGCCACCTACAAACAAGAACATGGTTTGCTGTTTGCTAAGATTGAGATCACATGGTACCTATGTTATGCCGATTTGGTGTTTCCTATCCTTCCTCTGTCTCTTAACTGTTAAGCCTTTCAAAGAAATATAAATATCCCATGTCTTTGGGAGGATTAACGGATGCCCCGACCTTGTCATCATTGAAAATAACCCATCTACCATCTTTAAAGATGTGAGCGACATAGTGACCACATTGAGTCGAGGTTCCAATGTGGCTTACTATTCCTATCAGTCTGTATCCTGCAAAAGGCAAGTCACAACAATTTAATCAATACACGTTGCAGAAGTACAAGAATAGTCATATTTATGAATCATTGTTTTAACAGTAGCCAGGCCAAAATAGGAAAAAGGGATAAAGGAAAAATAAGTCTTAACAGTCACTAACAAATAACAAACAGATATATATTTAATTGGAATCTGTAATGCAATCATGGAAAATGTCTGGTTACTGACGATCAACCACAATAACAGCTGTAATTTCAATCAAGTCTACTTACGTGTTGCTTTTATTTGGATATGTTTTGAAATAATTTATCAAAACCAAACCTATGAGCAAACATGCAGCAAATACAATTAAATCTAAGCAAATTGAAAAGCAATAATCATAAGCATTATTATATAGTACATAACAGCCTAGACCCTATGGTTAGCAGATACATATCAAGATAGAAACCAAGATAAACCAAATAAGCTGATTATTTTAATTAAAAAACGCACTACTACACTACTTATTCAGATTAAGTTCACACTATGCTGTACGCCTGTACCACATTAAACTTTGAAAAAGGAAGCAGCTAATAGGAATGCAACAATAGTCTACAGTAAGAAGAAAATTCTCTCATAGCAAGGAAGTAAAAGCAACCACAAAAGCATGCTGCACCTTGTCCCACAGAAAAAGTCCAATGAGCCAGTAATGGAATGCACAAATACGGATACAGGAACAAGATACTTGTACAACACCATATGGACACGGTGATAAATCAATTCTTGAAAATTTAAGATAAGATATGCAAGGCATACTTTAATTAAGAACATATAAGGTTAATTTTTAATTCAAAAGATAAACGACTAATGCTAGAAGGCATAAAATATGCCTAAGTAATAAAACCAATTAAAAAGCAATTACTTTGATAGAGAGAGTGAGTAAGAGTGCAAGACAAAAGTTAAAAAATATAAAAGCATCCAGCTGAGTAACCATATCGGTTCCATGTCCAATAACAACACAGCTGCTAGTTTGAAGTATCCATGCCTTCTAGGCTGGAACAACTTTTAGAAACAATAAACTTATGAAGTATTAGGAACTCACTTCCTCCTCCATCAGGAAGCCCAGCATCGATAGGAGTAGGTGTAGTGTTTGATGTGGTAGCATCCATATCAGATGAAACAGAAGCTTCAGGATTGCTAAAAATCCAATCTGTTGCTTTCTCAATGTCACCACCCTAAAAAAAGTTTGGACGCAACCCCAAAATCAGATACAAAAAATTCAGTATTTGAAACCTAGTAGTCAGATGTACTCAGCCTTTTCTCTTGAGAGAGAAAGAAAGTGACAAAATACTCACCGAGGCCTTCAGTGCTTTCCTAGCAATTTCTTCTTGAAAACCAAATGAAATTAAAGTGTCAACTTTTGATTGGTCAACACTTGACAAAGTGTCAGCACCTTGTGCCTCTTGGGAAATTGGAACATCAATATCTGGAAAAGTAAAAAAGCACTTCAATATCATTTACTGCAGTATAATATGACTAAAACAATTAATGTCACAATTCTCCAAAGCTGGATCATGTGAAATAACAGTGCATGTTTCCCTATCCTTCTTTTTAAGATTGACATTTGAAATACCTGGATCTTCCATGTGTGAAAGTAACCAATTCATTGCCTCTTCCACGCCAGCATTTGAGGTCCTTATTGCAGCTTTCTCACAATGATGATGGTTGAATCCCATTGAGACAAGCTGGGAAACAATATCTTCATTTGGCAAGGGCTTATTTGATTCTACCTCATCCCCAGGAACTGTTAATTCATTATAAATAAATAATTAAAAATAAAAGCCAAGAATAATACCTAATACAAATTGTCAGTGCAAGCAAGTCAAAGCACACCCAAAAAAAAGCCCCAAATGGAATACAAATCTCTAACAACACTGATGCAGGAACAAAACCAAAATTATTTTAGATTTTATATTTTCAGATTTTTGAGATTATCTTATAGGAAATTGGATAATTGTAGACTTTTATTTTGATAGGGATTAGTATTTGAGCTCAATTAGGATTAGTTTTTCTTAATTCTTATCTTTTATCTCTTTATTTCCTGGAAGATCTAGCTCTATATAAGCTCCTGGTTTATTTGTATTTTAGAATAGATGATTGATTAATGAAGAAATTCAGATTGGGGATTTTCCAATAGTTGGGTGTTGATTCCAAACACCTTAGATGCTGATGCCTAAGTTTTGCTTGGTGCTGATTCCAAGCAACCCTAAGTGCTAATTCTTAGGTTTATCTTTTAATTTTCTTGTTTCTTTTATTTTCTCTTGATTGTCCTGCACCAGGCACTCATCCATTTCCCTCAAAATCAAGGATTGGTCAATAATGAGAAAGGAGCAAAGCGAATTCATGACCATTAGGTGTTAGGTTTGTATTCTATAGACAATGTGATATGAATGACAAATGATAGAAAAAATGGAGAAGAGCTATCTGGTTGGAAACGTTTATATTTGTCAAAAGGGGGAAGATTAACTTTACTGAAAAGTTAATTTTAAACCCTTCCAACCTGTTTCTTATACTTGTTTACTATTCCTCAAACTGTGGCAGCTAGATTAGAAAGGATCCAGAGAAATTTCCTGTGGGGGAGTTCTGAGGAAGCTTTCAAATATCCACTAGTTGCTTGGAGTAAGGTGTGTTGGCCGGTAAAGGCAATTTTTTTTTTTTTTTGATAAGTAAGAAGAGAATATTATTAATAAAAGAATAGCAAGAAAAGCACAAAAAGTTCACGGTAGTGAACAAAGGAAAAAAGAAATAAAAAGACAGAAGCAGCCCCTAATCTATACTAATAGATGAAAGAAAATCCAAAATGGTAGAACAATCCGAATAACCCCAACAACGAGACCAATCAAAGAGGGTCCGCTGGCAATACTCTAATAACTGAACCACAGTTTTCCCCTCATCCTCAAAAGACCGTCGATTCCGATCAATCCAAATAGTCCACATTAAACATCCTGGAACCATATCCCAAATATCAAAGCTATGCTTCCCAAGCCAATGATACCAGCAAACTAATAAGTCCACAACTGAACCTTGCATGACCCATTCCATTCCAAAAAACCGAAGCATATACATCCACAAAGAATGAGCTATCGGACAAAAAAGTAACAAGCGATCCACAGATTCCGCATTGCAATAGCACAAATAACAACGATTCGCCAAAGGGTGACCACGAAGCATAAGTTATCCAAAGTTAGAATCTGACCATGGGCTGCTGTCCACATAAAAAAAGCCACCCTTTTAGGAACCTTAACTTTCCAAATTCCCTTCCAAGGGAAAGTGGAAGGAGCTGCATTTCGAATCCTATGATAAAATGACCGACTATCAAACTTCCCACTACCATTAAGATCCCAACAAAGTCTGTCACACCCTCCTTCCCTAAAAATTCAGGTTTGGATCAAATGAAGAAAGGAGTAGGAAGCCACCAACTCCCAATCATTGAAGTCCCTATGAAAACTTAAACTCCACACTCTGTCATTATCACCCACAGGAGGGCTTAACACCTTAGAAATACAAGTCTCCTTATTAGCTCTACACAAAAATAACTGAGGATAAAGAATTTTGAGAGGAACATCACTAGTCCACTTATCATGCCAAAAGAGAATACAAGAACCATCCCCTGCCACAAAAGAGAAATGCTTAGCAAAAGTTTCCCACCCTTCACTAATACTCCGCCATAACCCACTACCATGAGCCCTACTACAAGCTCTAGTGCATCAACCCCCTTTTCTTTCCCCATATTTCATGGCAATGACCCTTTGCCATAGATGCGAGGTTTCATGGCCATACCTCCAAAGCCATTTCCCTAATAGGGCCTGATTAAAAGGCACCAACTTCCAAATTCCTAAACCACCCAACTCACGTGGTAAGCAAACCTTTTCCCAAGCCACCAAAGAATATTTGATACACTCAACTGATGAACCCCACAAAAAGTTCCTTTGGATGCATTCCAATCTATACGCCACAGCTTTAGGGAAGGTAAAAAGGGAAAGGTAATACGTCGGAATGCTTGAAAGGGTACTCTTCAGCAAGGTGAGTCTACCACCCTTTGACAAATAAAGCCGCTTCCAGCCTGAAAGCTTCTTTTCCATCCTCTCAAGGATCGGATTCCAAATAGAAGCTGTTTTGTACAAAGTACCCAATGGCATACCCAAGTAAATCATAGGCAAACTGCCCACCCTACACTGAAAGATATTAGCCAAAAACTGAATGTTACGCACCTCCACAATAAGGACAATTTCACTTTTCCCCACATTCACCTTTAGACCAGTAAAAACTTGGAAACAAGTCAAAACCAGCCTAATAGAAAGAATCTACTCTCTAAAGGCATCACAGAAAAGAATGGTATCATCCGCAAATAGGAGGTGAGAAACCCAGATATCAGTAAAATTAACAGGACCCACATGAAAACCTTGAATGATACCCCTTCCTTAGTTTTCTTCAAGATACGACTTAAAACCTCCATGATCAACAGAAAGAGAAGGGGAGACAAAGGATCGCCTTGTCTGAGACCTCTAGAGCTACCAAAGAAACTAGCAGAAGATCCATTAACCAGAACTGAGAAGCGAACGGTAGAAACACAAGTCTTTAGCCATCTCCTCCATCTATCCCCAAAGCCCATCCTCTCCAACAGATAAAACAAAGTGTCCCAATTCACACGATCGTATGCTTTCTCAATGTCTAGCTTACACAACACCCCTAGAGTACGACATTTTAGTCTATTGTCTAAACATTCGTTGGCAATAAGCACTAAATCCAAAATCTATCTGCCACCAACAAAAGAATTCTATGACTCCAAAATAAGTTTATCCAGCACCCGTCTCAATCTGTTAGCTAAAACCTTAGAAAACAGCTTATACACACTGCCCACTAGGCTAATAGGCCTAAAATCTTTGATATTTACCGCATTATTTTTTTTGGGAATCAAAGATAAGAAAGAAGCATTCAGAGACCATTCAAACTCTGAGCTCCTATGGAAATGATCAAAGAATGCCAGGACATCTATTTCCACTACACACCAGCATTTTTGAAAAAAAGCCATAGTGAAACCGTCAGGACCTGGGGCTTTATCACCCTTCATCTAATGAAGAACCTTTACCACTTCCTCCTTTGGAAAATCCCTCTCTAATTCAAGCCGCTCATCCTCCTCAGTTCTAGCAAACTCTAAACCATCCATAGAAGGGCACCAAGAAACTGACTCAGTGTACAACCTCTGATAAAAATTGACCACCCTAGACCGCACCTCTTTTTCATCCTCATAGAGGACTCCATCCACCTCTATACCCCAAATATGATTAGTTCTTCTATGGGAGTTTGCAACCCGATGAAAGAAGTGAGTATTATTGTCCCCCTCCTTCACAAATAAAATCCAGGATTGGGAATTCGAAGGATTGGGTTGTTTAACTAAGACCTGCTTGGAAAATGGTTATGATGTTTCGGGAGTGAAACCAATCATTTATGGCGTCAGGTTATAGCTACCAAGTATAGAGAGACTAGTGGGGGCTAGCGCACTGGAGTTGGTAGAGGGTCTCATGGGTGTGGAATGTGGAAGAGTATTAGGAAAGGTGTAGAGTTTCTTTGGACATGTGGTGTATGTGGTGGGAGAGGGTTTTCGTATTTGATTCTGGTATGATCTTTGGACTGGGCACATTCCCTTAAAGGATCTTTACCCTGATCTTTTCTCTTGTGCTATGGATAAAGAAGCCCAGATTTCTGAGTTGGTTACTATTGCACCTGAAGGTGGTAGTAGGAGCTGAAATATACAATTCCACCATGCTTTTCATGATTGGGAGTTGGAAAGAGTGTTTACTTTTTTCGAGCATATTTATTCCAAAATGCTAAGGGGTGAGGGGGTTGATAAATTGCTTTGGAAGTTAACCCCGAATGGTGTTTTTGATGTGCGCTCTTTCTATAACTCCTTATCTGACCCTCCTACCATTCTTTTCCCTGGGAAGTGTATTTGGAGTGTCAAGGTACCTAAAAGAGTGTCTTTCTTTTTATGGACATCAGCTCGGGATTGTATTCTCACAATTGATAACCTTGTAAAAAGGAATCTGTCCCTAGTTAAAAGGTGCAGCTTGAGATGTTGCAATGGAGAAACGGTGGATCATCTTTTGCTGTATTGTAAGTTCTCTCATGCCTTATGGAGGGAAGTCTTTTTGATGTTTGGAATTCAGTGGGTGATGCCAAGGACGGTTGCTTCTGTTCTTTTTGCATGGAAGAATCATTTGGGGGTACACCCTTCTACTACTTGGAATACGGTACCAGCTTGTTTGATGTGGCTAATTTGGCGGGAACGAAATACCCGCAATTTTGAGGATGTTGAGAGATCTGTTGATCTTTTGAAGTCTTTGCTAATTGGGACTTTGTTTGAGTGGTCACATATTTGGGGTTTTACGCAATGTGTTTCCATTTTTTATTTCCTTCAATCAGCTCTTGTTTCTTTTTGATTTGTTTGTAATTGTTTTAAGTATAGTTTGTTCATCATCGTGAACAAGATGTACTTTTTTTTAATAAAACTTTCTATTACCTATCAAAAAAAAAAGATGGTCAGCCTAATACTAATAGCCTAATAAACTACTAGGACCAAAAACATAAAAATACAATTGACTTGCAAACATAAATAATATTAAATAATAATTTTCTTGCGTCTCCCGCATCATTCTCCTCTGGTTGGAGAAAACTCAACCTCGAGTTTTAAAGCATTGAAGGATTAAGCTGCTGACAAGTAACACTTGCTTCAAGTTTGGAATCACCTTAGGGAGCACAAGGAAAAGAAAAACCTTGAATTCCACCACATCAGACTCATTTGGAATTATAAAATCAATGTGGGGAATTAGCATAATCTCATCTTGAACCTTATGAACCATAGGAAGCACTATGGTTTTAACCTCTTCGACTTCACCAAGATGTAGATCTTCAAGGACCATGGAGGGTTGATTAGAAGCACGTTCAACAACTTCAACTTTCACATCATGTGCACCCTCAAGCTTGCTGGGTAGTTTTTGAGTGGGTGCCATTATCTTTTCTAGCTGGGCATTAATCCTAGTGATTATTTGCTCCCCCAATGTCCACGAAATAGGTGAAACATTCTGATTTGCCTTTCTTACAATAGCAAAAAGTGAACTGAGAAGATCCAAGGAAATGTCTTCACTTTCATTTATGACCAGACTCATAATTGTTTCCATGGCTGAAAGTACAGCAGGTGAACGGTTGGACCTAATCATCTTCAAGAAACTTTGAAACATCTCAACAACCAATGCATCACACTCAAGATCCAACATCACCAAGCATAACTTGACCTTTGCAATGGTATCAAGAATTGAAGTCACCTTCTTATAAGAGCGAGTAGACACATGAGCCATATTTTCAAATGCTACAATCAACTGAAATATTTCCTTCATTTGCTCATCCTTATATAGGGGCATCTAGTGTTGTTATTCTTGTGACCTCAATAATGCAAGATACAACTGATACCTTCACATCCATTTCAAAATGTCTCAAAAGTTTATTATTGATCAGAGCCTTTATTGAGGGAAAAAGTGCACCTCGCACTAATTTCGATGGTACTTGCTCCACGTATGCTAACAAATTTTCAACTTCATCAAGAAGAGTAAGGAGGTCATCAATGGAGGAAGGAGGGCTAAGGAGTCTATTCCCAGCCTCCTTAAGCCACTTCTCAAGTTCACTATGAAAGGAAGTCATTTTTTTTTTAGCTCAGACTTAGGGGCACAAAACACAGAGATTGAAAGTTGAAACTGATGTTCTGATTTTTTTTTTTTTTTTTTTTTTTTTTTTTTTTGTGTGTGTGTGGAGGCCGGGTCTTCTACTTTTAAAAGAAAACTGGTGTTGTATAAGCTGGGCTTGGGGCTTGTTAAAAGGATCGGGCTTGGGTGCTGGTCTATTGGATTGAGCTAAATTTATAATGGGCTGTGTTGGGTTCTTTATTTGGGGGGTAAATTTGTGTTTGAGTGGCTAATGGGTCAGGTAGAATTTTAAGAGACAAATGCGCTGGGTTTTTTTAAACAAAAAGCTTGGTTACGATTACCTTATGAGGCAGTTGTTGGAATTGCGTCGGCAGCAGTAGCACTGGGCAAGTGAGGGTGATGTTGGCGCAACATCTAGAAAGGGATGGTGGTGGTGTGCGAAGCAAACTTCATGAAAGAATTTGACTAGATCTGACTCTGGGTGTTTTTTTGGCGGTGGTGTGGTGCGACGGCAGCAATGGGCTCTTATCTCTCTTTCTTTCTGTCTATGTAGTTGCAGGAATTTGGGGACTTGATTGTGGGTTTAGGATGGAGGTTTCTGGTTGGCTTGAATATTTGGCTTTCTGTTCGGTTACACAACTATAGGACAGCTTTTTGGTACTAAGTAGAAAAATGACAAAGACAACTTTCTAGTGGAGGAAAACACAGCCGTAATGGGATTTTTTTATTTTTTTGGGTGATATTTTCTGGCTCTTTCCTGCAGTAATGCTTCAACAGATCGGTGTTTGCTCTGATGCCCAAACTGACGCAGGACAACCAGAACAAAACTGAAACAACAATAAAATAAAGGAATATCACCTAGGAGTCGGCACCTAAGCCTTGCTTAGAGTCAACACCTAGGATAGACCTGGAATCAACTCCAGACCAAAAGAGACCAAACGGCCATTTTTTCATTCATCAAAATATCAACTATCCCTCAAGGAGTACGATAGATTGCTTATAAAGGATTGCTAAACCCTAGTTCTAATTGGCTAGGAAACCCTAATTGCCTTATTACAAAAATATCCTTGCTTCCAAATTAAAATATTAATAGCCTAATAAACTACTAGGACCTAAAACATAAAAATACAATTGACTTGCAAACATAAATAATAATAAATAATAATTTTCTTGCGTCTCCCCCATCAAAAACAATAAAATAAATGCTTGTTTCACAAAAATACATAAATATGCAGAGGCCATGACATTGTGTGAGTGTGAGTGTGAGTGTGTGTGTCAGAACAAACATAATTATGAAGTAGAGAGGATATATATGAACAAATTTAAACATGTAGGTATAATTTAAATAAATAAATAATTTTAGTGACAAAATTTAAAAGAAACTTGGAAATGCCAGAAAAATCTCATACCACCCTCTGGTAATAGCTCCTCCCCAGGTTGAAGACCATTGCTGCGTATGTGACTAATATCTATGATGTCAGGAACATCTATATAGACATCTGAATGGACGGATTGCATTAACAATAATATTAGTTTAGAAAGCTTTAAGAAAACCAAAAAGCTTGCGTAAGAAAAGTAGGGAATAGAAAGATACCAAGCTTTTTTGGTACCCAGCCTGCTTCCATGACAAATTTACGCATGTGCAACACCAGGTAATCAGGGAATGAAGTTAGGCCTGTAGTCCTGCAGGATAAAAATGAGGGGAATGAACAGCAATAACCAGATATAAATAAAACTCTGAGCAATCTAATTGCATCAACCAGCTTTTAATACTCAGGATATGGTTATTATTAACAACACTTCCTTAACACCATAAAAAATCAAGAGTGGCTACTATTTCCTAAAAAGACCATGACATAGATAACAAGTCACCTTCCAACTTGCCCATGTGGGCAAGCAAGAAAACCTAGCCCACTTGACTTTTTTTTATATAATACACACTTTCTACAGCGAGTAGCAACACTTATGAGCCTCATTCTCCCCTCATCTCCTCAAAGTTATCTTAAGAAAGGTGAGAGAGAATGGCACCCAAAAATAACATATTTTCAGAATAAGAAAAATTGAAACCAGCAAAAGATAACAAAGCTCACTTGATTGCTGTTGTCTTAGCCTTCAAAGCAGTGCTGTAAAAGTCATGTATCTCCTCTGGAGCAGAAAAGTTTGCAAGGCATGCTTCTAATGGCACCCGTGGACGTACAATTTCATCACTGGATCTGCAGGAACTAGATATTCTAAGCAAGAAGTCTAAAGGGGCAAAAACAGGATGCTGAACATGTGTGAACTTACACTTCCTTCCCTTCTGAAATTTTTTCTGCTTTGAATTTGTGAAATTCTTCTAGTTCTTCTGAATTCTCAAACAATAAAATCATTAGGATATAATTTTCAGAAAGAGTGATCTGAACGAGTAATGATTAAAGGAATTTACGTTTATTAGTTGCCTCATGCAGTGGGATATTTAAAGAAAGAATGTAGTCAAGCCTACTATTGTAAGTAACTTTTCCAGACGAACATAAGATTCGATCTTCAACACCAAACTTGAAACTCTTTGCAGGATCCAATTCAGGTTTGCCCGCATTAGCTCGTTCAACTTGGTCAAGAAAATGTAGGAAGAATTCCAGGGCATCCTAGACATAATGTAACAAGTATTCAGATAAAATATTAACTACTACAATAACAATAACATTGTAAGGGGTAAACTAATGTCTCCCAGTAAAGAGAGTTGACCTCGGTTAGGAAAACCACCTGTAACCTAGTACTAAGCCTGAGGCAGGTAGCAGAAGATAGGCAATCAACTAACTAACTAATACTGCCTAACATTGGGTCATGGATAGGTAATGCACAAGACCACAACAGCTAAAAAATAAGCAGTCACCTAGTTGCCACATTGAAACTTAGCACTCAGACATATTGCACACTGAATGACTGCAAGCAGTGTAGCATCATAACAAAAGGCAAGGTTGCGTAATATACTTTACTCATAAACCTGTTCTTGGAGACGTTTCTCCAATTGAGTTTGAGCTCATAAAGAATGCACTATAATCAGATTAGTTTGCAACATCTACTTTGTTTGCCATATGGAATAATTAATAATTCAGACCATCTGAAAATTAGTTAATTGGAGGAATTAAAATCTACTCTTTAACTGTTAAGGCCTAAAATTTCCAAAACTGCCAACTGCAAAGCTCTGAACTACTTGCCTTCAGATTCTTTGAAGGGGGAAAAAATGTTTCGTATGTACTTTTGATAGCACAACCATAGCGTGGTTAAAGAGAACAGAAAAACAAAACAATTAGTGTTGTTTTTGATACTAGGTTGTTAGTATTTTAATTTATGTTTTATTTGCTTATCCTTGAGTCAAGGGTATTTTTTGTAATATTGTAATTGTTGGTTGTGGGCCTTGGGTTTTATTTCATTAACGTTATCTTATTTATGGGTATTTATGTGTTGGCTTTGGTTCAATTCAATTAGGGTTCAGTTTACAAGTTAAAGTAGGAGTTCTAGTTATATTAGGAAACATTAAGTGCCCGTTTTTTAGCAGTGTTTAAGTATTGTTGTTCAGTTTTCAGTGTTGTGGAAAATCTAATCTTACAATAAAATCTATTACACTTTACCCAAATTAATACCCACGTATTTATTGTGATAGTTTTCAGTGTTGTGTAACTTACAATAAAATCTAATCTTCTCATTTCAGAATAAATCGATAATTGCGTGTAACTTACAATAAATAAAATTTAAAAATATAAGGAAATTACACTTTACCCCCTAAACTATACCCTCATTTACACTTACCTCGAATGCAGGATCGCTCCCCAAAACTAATACTCGTGTAATACTTTGCACCCTACTGTCTATTTGGCAATTAAGTTGGACGAAAAATGTCACTTGAGTCGCGTGACTTGCTCTTCCATCCAACTTAACTACCAAATAGACGGTATGGTGCAAAGTGTTACACGGGCATTAGTTTAAGGGGGTAATCGTGCATTCTTGTAGTTCAAGGAGGTAAGTGTAAACAGGGGTTTAGTTTAGGGAGGTAAAGTGTAACTTTCCCTTCTTTTTTTGTGTTATTATTCACAAGTGTGCTCATATAACCCCTGAAAACTATAAAACTCTATTTTCCTTCTTCTTACAAGGTAAAACCCCAAATCAAGTACTTCCTCTTACCTATTGGAACCCTAAAACCAAACTTACTTTCTCTATCAAATAGCCATAACAAACTCATCAAACCCTAGCCAATTTTGAACCCTAACCGCACTTTCTAAAAGTTCTAAACCCTAGATCCACAAATTTCCCTAGACCTTAACCCAGCACAAGCACACAGAAATTCTCAAATTTGTCCTACCCTACATCAACTTTTCTTTGGTACCATGGCTCAATTCATTTGCCCATGGCAGGTAAAAGAAAGTTAAAGATGCAATACAAGCACTCCATTGCATAACTTAAATTGATCTGTCAGCTTCATACTCCGGCAAGGGTAAGTAGATTTGCACCTATCAAAAAAAAAAAAAAAAGTAGATTTGTATTGTAAAAGATTTTGCAAGGAAACATGAACATACTCGTCTCCCAGGATATCTTAAAACATGTGCCATTTATTGCTTTAAGGACATTCAAGTGTCCATTTGGTGTGGCTTAAATTTTGTGGCTTATTTAAAGCAGGGTCTGTTTTAATAAGTGAGGTTTGAACAAGCTGTACCTAGATAAGGAGGAAAAAAATGTGCCCTTTAAAAAGCTGTACCTAATATGCCAGCTTTAAGCTTAAACAAACGGCCACTTAGGGCACGTTTGGTGTACTGTTATGGCGATTACATCATTTACATGGGCATAAGAATCACTATTACAAGTAATACGAGAAGCTAGAATGGAATAAGTATTACTGTTCATTTGTTTGGTGATAACATAGGAACAGAAAATGATAAGACAGTGGAATCAAATCATATTTAAATCAAAAAATTTAAAATGCCCTTATTTATAAAATTATATTTACATGTTAATTAACATCTTATGATATACAGATTGAACAATTTTATAATAAATATTTATGCCCTTATTCAAAAGTAATGACTATAAAAAAAAATCAGATATAATAAGAAAAAATATAGCCAAAAGAGTCATGAAACGTAGATATAATCCTCATCTTTTTTTCTTATCTTTTTTTTTTTATCAAAAAAGAAATAGACCATGGATTTATATGCTTTCATGTTATCATCCGAATCATCTCAAAGCTTGGCCTTCAAAACCATATTACATGGATCACACCATCCATGGGTCTAAAGGGCAGACACAGATGAGAATGCTCGTAGAGAGAGCGAGAGAGAACCTGAAGATCTAGCCAAAAAAAAATAGGGGGAAAGACTATTAATTTTGGGTCTAACATAGCAGAAAACAGTGGAGAGAGAGAATCGACACCTTTTTTCCTGGAAAGCAACAACCAGACCAGAGGGGGTTTCTAGGAATTTTAGCTTTAAAAGTTATTTCATTAGTTGAGGAATAGAGAGTACGGTGATTTTAATAAGGAATGGTTACTCCTTATTTTAAAGAATAGTCATTCATAAGGAAAAGTTATTCCTTTTAAAGAAAACACAACCAAACAATTGAATAGCTATTACATTATTGTGTCGAATACAACAAATCAAACGTGCCCTTAATATATTATTATATTATCCATACAAAAGTATCTACTCATCTAATTCCTACTTTACAGCCACCAAATCACTAATATGATACCATCCACTCTAATGGCTATACTCAATCTTTCTATATGTCTAAACTCCAAATGTTTGTTAATGACCATCTTCCACATTACAAGGCCATGTGATTATGAAAAATACAACAAATGGCATGCAAGAAAGCATAAATCCAAATTTCATTTGATTGACCTTTCAATTCCTAAATGTCTTTATGCTAATCGACATAATTCTCTTTTGTATGAGCTAGAGCCAGAGCTAGAAAATTATTTTTGGTGTACCAAAAAGTCAAAACAAAAATGTAAGAAAAAGAAAAGTTCAAATATATTAAGGATGAAAATAGCACCTTACATCTCTCCGTCATACTATATTCTTATGCTAATTAAGCGAAAAGAAGGAAAATATACCTGTTGTCTCATTGTAGAGAACTCAGGATGGCTGGCGGCAATAACTGCTTTGAACATACGAGGGGGTATCCCTTGCTGTTTCTAATATTTATAGAAGAAGGTAAAAGGAAACAGATATAGTACAGGTCAAAGGACAATCTATAAAAGAGATTAAATAAAATAAAAAAAGTGAAACCATAATATAAAAAAAAAAAAAAAAAAAAAAAAAAAAAAAAAATCAAAAAAAGAATATTGATATATGAATACAAGTCTCATTAAAACGGAAAAAGAGTGGAGAACTAAACAATACGGCACGAAAAAAACAAGAAGGTTGAAAAAATAAATAAAATTTTTAAATATGGGCATCAAAGTTTGAGAAAGAACAGACAAACATTGATAAGTTCTTAAAAATTCAAAGCCTGTTTGAAAATTTCAAGGTTAAGGAATTTCGTCATACTATCCAACAATAATACCATTGTATAATTTAACCATTTCCAAGCACAAAACAGAGACTCGGAATGCAGGCAAAATGAGCCAGAAAGCTTACAGCTCTTGCAGTTGAGGTAGCATTTGCATTATCATCTTTCTGGATAACAAATAAGAAATGTAAACCAAAGAGTAACAGAGCTAGAAACTATAGTCTAAAGGAGCTCATTCTGTTAGAGTTAACAAACCTCCAGATCTGGAATAGAGTATTTTCCAGATAGCAAACCATGGGCCAACTTAGTCCTGCCATTGAACAAGAAAGCATTAGAAAATATGCAAATCTGCAACATAAAAGGAGGGGGACGGAGAAGGGGGAAGAACAGAATAACTGCCCACAGAAGTATAACACAGAAAACAACGAGTAAAACTTAGGTATAGCACCTTATGCAGTACATTAGGTTCTCCAATTGAATTCAATGCAGCTATGTGTTTGAATTTAATTGGAGAAAAGGTACTGTACCTAAAATTTTCCCAAAACATATTTATAGACATTTTTGAATGATAAACACATAAAAAATGAATGTGTTCCATGCACACACAGAAATGGAGACCCAATTATCACCAGGATGACAGCTATAATGACTTATGATTAGCAACATGATGGAAATAAATCAGATAACAGATTACACAAAAAGAACTAACCACACTGATGTACTAGTTACTTACAACTGCATATTGAGGTCTACAGTTGGATCAGCAGGAGCCATCTCAAAAGCCACTTTCAAACTTTGGCTTCTATGGTATCTGATAATATAATTGCACCAAAAATAAAGAAATAAGTGTAATCAATTTCAGAAATTTTAAAGGGTGATTAATATTCATGCCCCAGGGGGTAGGGGGGTGTAAGAGAAAAAATTATACTCACCGTGAATAGAAGGAATGTGTTGAAAACACAACTTGCATGGTTGCTGCCAAATAGCAGCTGCAAGAATGAAATAAGAAAATATTAAATAAGAAAAAAAATTCCCAAGCAGCCCTGAATGAGGATCAACATTACCTGTTTCCAAGATTGACAAGTCCAGTATAACCTGGTCCACAAATTGGTTCCACATCCTGTCCACTTTCTTGGATACGGTTCCAATCAAAGTTCGTATTCTGGTCAAGTTCTCTCTCAGCAGTTGTCATTTCAGTCTGAAATAAGAAAGTGAAAATATCAAACTTTAAATTAATGTAATAATACAAAATATACTGGAGGTAAATATCCCAACCCCATTTGTAGAAAAATGAGTCAATGACTAAAACCTGCATAGTTGAAGTAAGTCGATTGAAGTCTGGCTATACTATAAATATAAATAATTTAATAAACATATTAAAAGAATCCTCTAGATAATATAAGAGGGATGAGATCCAAGTAAATTTGAATTATCAAAGACACAAGAAGGAACTAATCTTGTCCTTGCCAACCAAAACCCAAACCCAATTATTACACCACATTATATTACCGAACACTAAATCTGACACATGTTGAGATCAGAAATGCTGTGTTATTGGATACTAAGAGCCATAAAAATTTTCTTTAAAAAAAAAAACAAAGAACCTTCTGTAATGATGAAAAATCAATGCCAAAATGTGCCAGATGCTGTGCTAATAGCGGGTCCAGAACACTTTCATCCTCCGGATAAGAGAAAACATCTGAGCTGCCACAATACGTGTTACACATCATTAGCACCCAATACATTTAAGAATGAATCCTCAGAAAAATACTTACTATCAGATTGACGATTATACTGCCATGGCAGGTTTGCCTGGATCAGTTCAGGTTGTGAAAGAACTTTTCAAAGCCAATCAGAACATTTTTTAAATCATGAATATGCTAGGTTAGTAACATTTAATAGCATATTTTGTGATGTAAAGAACAGAAACCAACTTACATAGAAAAGGTCAACAAACAATGTTCATAAAAATTCAAAAGAATCCCCACATATTAAAGAATAACAGCTCAACTGGAAACTAATATTCTTGCAACAGTATTATTTAGCATTTCATATTCTTTTGACTCCACTCTGCTTAAAACTCAGACCCAACTCTCAGAGGGTACAGCTTTCATGAACATCAAGCCATGGAATCAAATCCTTGATTCTCTAGAAGCTAAACACCGCATCAAATAAGGACAATGTCCAATCTGAAATCAACAATGTCTAAATTAATTATAGCCTGCATCCACTAAAAAGATTATCAAGCACCAGAATCTTACCTGAAGCCCTCTAACATGTCACTAAATCCACTGGAGTCTACATAACAGTGAAGTATTCAACTACTACTTGGCCACAGATGAACCAAAAAAACTACAACAATACCTCATCCAAACAGAAAATCCCTAAACCTTCATACTACCTCAACCCGAATATTATGCAGAAGCTCAGAAAGGGAGAATTCCATTTTACTTCAAAGTCTTAAGATCAATACAGCATATACAATGCTATAGAACATCAAATCATGTCTTCCCAATAGCTTATGCACCAAAAACCTTCCATCACTCTTGCTCCTACACTTATCAAATACTTGGGCCAAATTAATGCATCCCTACTCCTATGAAAGTGGTGACTCATAACTACACCAAGTGTAATCCAAAATCTTCCCTGCCTTTGCAACTGTATCAAACCCCACTCCTGACCCCCTGTTATGCCCAATCAAACTATTCTTCCAAAAACAATACAGTTGTCTATATATTGCCGCAGAAGTTTGATCTGACATCCCAAATAGATGCAGTCCTTTTTTAGCCTAGCACATGTATGCTATCATGAAAATCATCTTTTGTTTCCCTAAATTTACACCAGTGCCGACTTAACACTAAATGCAATTGATACAATCGCCTAAGGCCCCAAGTATAAAAAAGGCCCCAAATTTTAATTTAATTAAGCCCAAATATTAGCCATTAAATAAAATAATATTTTTTTATCAAATGAAAATTTAAAAAAAAAAAAAAAAAAAAAAAAAAAAGAGATAAAAATGCTACTTTCACAAAAAATTTCACAATACTTCTACAACAAATCCTAAGTAGTAGGTTGTTACAAGCTGTTATTGACGGAGAAAAAATAATTTCAGCGATTGGTTCTATTGTGAATGTAGCACTTATCAAAAAAAAAAAAAAAATTCACAACATTTTTCACAATAGTTGAGTTGGCAAATTTTTACTAGTTCTCACCTAGGTCTACCACTAACATCACTCTTTTACTTACCACTACCATTCTATCACATCAACAGGTGTGAAAAACTTAGTCAAATTTTTTGTGTCTATAAACCTTCTATATATAAAATAAAATAAAATAAAAATTCTACATGGTTCATGTTAATTAGTAATAATTTTGTATCTAAAACAAGATAATAGAGTTTAAATAATATTTAATTTTTTTAAGTCATATTTAAATATATAAAAGGATTCAATTTCATTTTTCGCCTTAGGCCCCCAAATGTATCAAGCCGCCCCTGATTTACACCACCACAAAATCCACACAAGCATCTTTAATTATGGAGAAAGATCAAAGTTCCACATCTCCTCAACCTTATTCCCACATAAGTAATCCCAGAGAACTCAGCATATTCATAATTCCCACATTTCATTCAGTCCCATCCAAAGTCTTCAGAGACTGGACAAAGTCACACTCTCTGACTCTTGCCTTAATTTCATCAGTTCTATAAGTATATAACCTTCAATATTCTGAAATTGGCACTCTCTTTCACCCTTTTCTGATAATTTAAATAAAACAGCCATATACATCATATAAAGAAAACATTAAATGACTTGGAGTGTGAAACCTGTATACAAGAAGCTAATTGTTGTTTCTTGCATTAAATTTCTGCTTCTCAAAGATCAAGTTTTGTGGAAGGGAAAAAAGGGAGGGAGGTTGAACAGAAATAAAAGAGGAAGAAAGAAACAAAAGAACTTGCTAATTTAAATGCAACCAAACCCTTTCGGATGATCAGACATTTATTAGAATATCTACACTTCACAATAAGAAGTTAAGAACAACATTGATTGATTTAAAAGCATAAGCAAATGACATTTGACTTGTCAAAAATAAATGAATAATAATAATAATCAAATGGCATTTGCTTAAATATCTCTTCTTTCCCGATAGAATAATTTTTAAGAGCCCATGAAGGAGCATCTATGGTGTTCGCATAACATTAGTAATCACAAGTACTTGAGAAAACCATCGGCATTTTGAAAGATGAACGAACTTTTCTGAAGAATATAGATATAGTTTTTTTTTTTCCAATCAATAGCTTCAAACTAAGTTTTTTTTTTTTTCCTTTTTAACTTTTTAGCCAACTAAATTGCCAACCCTGCTGTTCTGAATCTTGATTGGATGAGTAGTTTTAGGGTGGAGACGAGAGTAAGGGATAAATTAGGGTAGGTATTCAATTTGAATCTAGCCCATTTTTTGGTAAGCGAATTTAATCTTTCCAGCCAAAAGACAGAAGAGGAAAAAAGAAAACAAATACATATTCAACATCATGGTAAAAAAAATCATTAATGAGCAATCAACTCATTACATTCAAGAAAAGTAATCGCACCCTGATAAAATCAAATTGACAATACCATCTAGCATACTTGACTACCTTTGCCACTAATGATGACCACATGGACAGCACCTCAGAACTAACAACTTACCAGGAACAAAGAATGAATATTTTCTCTGTCCTTAGCCTGAGAGAGAGAGAGAGAGTGAACCCTTTCACATATGACGTTGAGTATGTAAATGCAAAATGCATGAGATTGTTAAGATCATAAGTATACAGAATCACATATTATGTTCATTTCGCCATACCACTATCTGCTGCTCCTATATCAGTCATAACAGTAATAAAAATGTGACTGAACAAATCTTCTTTTGATAAGTAAGTTTTGGCCCCAAGGGGAAGGGGAAAGGGAGATTCAAACTAGTGACATTTTGCTTCATGAGAGAAAATTGCAGAAAGAAAAAAAAATATTAAAAACCATTCCCATTAATGATGCCAGGGGGACATTACCTGCTGCTTCCAGATCAGCTGTAATGGTCCCAAGCTTTACAGCAAGAGGGTAGTGTGTCTCATTGTAGTGATCAATAGCATGGTTGTTGCCACCAGTTCCATCCCAATTTTTCCTCCCACAAAGGATCATGCCATCAGTAAGATTTAGCCAAAGATTGTCCGTTTTATCACACTTAATACATTTCCACCCAGATGGAGGGACAATAACACCATTTTCAATCTGTTGCAAATCCATTGCATATGCACTTGTTTGTTTCTTATCGGCTATCCAAGCTGCAACTTGCTCTTTCCGCTCAGCACCCTCAGCCATCAAGATAGCATCAACGGCCAACCTGACCTGCAGTATTTTACAGTACTGGTAAATAAATCAAATGCTGTTTAAAATGGAAATCTTTTTACCAAATAATTAGGGGGTTTGGGGAGTAACAGGCACCTTCTCCGGCAACTCCACCGAAGGAAATGGAAGGGTAACATGGTCAGGCAATATAACTATAGTGTAAGTTTCTTCATATTCAAGTTCACTGTTGTCAAATCCCCCATCAATACCTGCAAATGAAATCATATACCATAAATATTAATAAAACATATCTCCACTATGGCACAGAAAATTATTAGTACTTGTTATAACAAGATTCAGCATTTGTAAGAGAAGAGCCAGAACATCCCTCCATAAACTACAATAACAAATTTTCAGCTAAAAGGGACCAATAAAAGTTTCTCTGTGGCTAGTAGAGAGATCAACTGGTTATTGAAAGTACATTCATTCTAAATTGTTTTCCCTTAATCTCACTAATTTTTCTTTTCCCTTTTTTTTTTTTTTTTTTTTTTTTTTTTGGGGGGGGTTGTTTTCGCGGGTGGGTGTGGGGTTGCAGGGGAAGGAGAGGAGGGTCATCACGAATCAAGTACCTATACCCAAAAGTGTTGGTTTCTTCAAAGGCCTATCTTCAGCAACCACTTTTTTTGTTTGCTTTATATGCAAGTAAACTTTATTCCCAGTCTTCTCATAGTTCCAAGCCACGCAGTCCTTTCCAAAAGCTAGAAATGTATTCATGTCGATAAACAACCCACCTTCTGATCTCTGACATCAAAACAACACCACAATGCATGCATGAATGTCAAAATCAATATAATTGAAATTAGTACAATCATCCACTTTAGTTGCAACAAACAGGAGAAAAGAAACCGAATAAAAAAAAAAATCCCCGAAACTTAGATTTTCTAAATTACACATGCTCTTCAATATAATTGAAATTAGTACAATCATCAAATACGCCATTAAAACATAAAACCTCCAAAATCAGATTTTTAAAATGTATACGAACCCTTATCAGTTTCTGACCCCAAAAAAATAACTAAATAACAGAAACCACAAAAAGAAATTATAAAAATTAAAAAAAAAAAAAACACACACACACAATTTCAAAATTCATTTCTTTATTTACATATTTATAATGTCCTCATTTTTTAGAAACACAAAGTACCTTAACAAAGCTTTGATAATTTGCATAAATTTTATTTTCATATAATTTCCCAGAATCCAACAATGACAACAGAAAAAAAAAAAAAAAAAAAAAAAAAAAAAAAAAAAAAAAAAAACAACAACAACAACAACAACAACAAACAAACAAACAAACAAGTTGGACAGGAGAGAATGCAAAGTTTGTTTGGCAAAAAAAAAAGAAGTATTCCGAATTTTAATTTGTATATTTCCTCAAAATCAGAAAAAAGGTAATCCAAGAAAATTCAAAGAAGAAATTTGAATGGTGCAAAAGGATAAGATTTCTTTTCCGACTACGCTTTCATTTTCTCAGCAACCAACGGAAATGAAAAGAGAAAAATCATCGACAAGACATTTCAACAAACACATGAGCTTCAGTGCAGTAAAACTTAGGGAAAACGAAAACAAGAACAGAAATGAAACGAAACTATACCATAAAGCCAGAAAGATAAGCTTTCTTTCTCGGACTACACTTTCCTCTTTGTCTTTTTTTTTTCGGGAACCAAACGGAAAACTAAGGGAAGAGAAAAGATTACCGGAGTGTCGAAAGAGAGGCAGCATTCTTGCTTGTAGATGCGATTGGTGGGCTCCGGGATCCGAACCCGGGAGAGATTGGATCGGAGCAAGTCCATCGGGTCTGACATGTTTGTCTGCAAAGAAAATCAAATGGGTTTTGAACAGAGAGAGAAAAGAGAGAAAGGGGTTTTAGAGAGAGATAGGAGAGAATATGTGCTTTGCCGTAAGGCCACTGCAATTGTCTTTGTAAAAGGGACTGGAGTTGGCACGTTTTCTTTGCGCTGTCTTTTTAAGTAAAAATCGAAAGCAAAATAGCTACCAAAAATGCAAACAAAATTAATTGGTTCTTAAATTAATATGTTTTGTAGTTTTTTTTTTTTTTTTTTTTGAGGATAATGTGTTATAATTTGATTTGTCTTTTTTTATTTAAATTTAATAGTGGGATGGAACTAATTAAAAATAATAATGGGAAAGGAAAATGGGTTCAAACTTTTTTTTTTAAGAAAAAACATAAGAGAATTCCTATGTGAACATGATATCACTGAGGGAGATGGACAGCGACACAATCATATACGTGATACATTACAAATTATGTCATTCCAATTGACTCATTGTCCTACCATTTTAACTCGCTTTCATATTAAGTATTTTCTATTTTTAACTTAACCCATTATCTTATTTTTCAGGTGGCAATTTTTTAAAGTTTTAAAAAGTTGGGAATTACTCTTTTACTTTCTTTTTAGAAATCATATATACATACTGTCAAAAAAAAAAAAAAAAGAAATCATATATACATGGTGTGTGAGAGAGAACTTTGATTTTTATTTATACAAGACAAGAGTTTGTTTCAAATTATGCATAATATGAATGATTTGTATAGTTCTCTTCAATGACAAGGTGTTTTTTTTCCCCTTAAAAAAAAAAAAATTTTTTTTTTTTACTATATGGAAATATTACATTAAACATAAAAAGCAAGAACATCTCTCAACCAAGCCTCTTTCACAGAAGGAGGGAGAGAAGAACTATTACAACAAAAGGAAAAATTTTGGTGAGCATGGACCACCGAGTTTGCTTCCTTTTTGACCCAAATTTAAAAAACAATTATCAAAAAAAAATTTTAAAAACAATTATCAAAATAGTGACTAAGCAATTTTCTTTGTTACAAAGGGCGTTTATGTTCCACGGCTCATTATCTGGATTCTCATTTAAAGCATTCACACAGATTTTTACATCCCCTTCTAACAGAATCCTCTACAATATTTCAGGCAAGGCTTCTTCACAAATAAAATAATAATTGATCCCTTCAATTGTCCAAAGGCTTGTATTTAATCCAATGGACGATGATCCATTCTCTTTAAATGGTACAGATGTCAACCAGACAGTTTTCTCTTTATTCTCATTCTCAAGCTACGTGTCTTGTCTTTTGCTTTTTCTCCTCAATGTTGCTGCCAGCCCCATTGTTTATTTGTTATTAACAAAACAAATCTCATCTCAACACAACCAAACAAAGTTGTAAACCTTTAACAGTTAGTAAAAAAAAATTTGTTCCTTTTTTTTTTCATCTCTTCACTCCTAAAATAGTAGAGTGAACTTGCAATTGTCAGTATGTGAGGTTGTGTTGGGTGGATAATTCATTAAAAATAATAATAATAATAATAATGTGAATGATGAGGTAGATGTTACTTAAAATAATAGTGGAATTTGTTTTTCTTGAATGTGAGTAGCATCTATATATTGAGTTTTTTTTTTTTTTTTTAAAAACAAAAAACAAAAAACAAAAAGATCAAGTCTTTCAACAAGGCAGCATCAACATTTAACTTCACAACCTCATTATAATTTATAAGGCTTCGGCCATATAACTTTCTCTTTGTCTTTAGGGACTTTGTGTTTAATAAAAGAATATGTTTTGATATTCTTTGTTACAAAGCTTTAATGGTTGATATTACATTTAAGGGTCATGCTAACGAGTGCCCTAAGGGCACTCGTTAACCATCCATTTTAGAAAAATTTTGACATCACTTTTATGGAAAATAAAAAAAGCTATCAAAATATTAATTGTTTTTTTTCCTTTTCTCATAAAAACTTTTTTTAACTGAATTCTTAACTATTGCTCTAAGCGCACTCGTTAGCATTTTCCTACATTGCGCTTCCTCATGTTCCATTCGATTCCTCAAATCTCATATACATTTGAGTGTGAGAGTTACTTGTATTGTGCTCTAACTTTTAATTGATTTCAGGGTAATAGTGAACCATTTTCAAAACATGAAAATCAACAATCTGCACTCTATTTTGGAGTTTGTAAAATAATAAAATTAATAGAAAAGAAAACAATAAAATAATTAAAATAATGTGAGTTGTAGCATGTGTGTGGCAATGAAGGTGGAGAGCAATGTTTTAAAAACCGAATCGGTCGGTTCAACCATGAATCAAGTCCAGTTAAATTTGAGAAAATTAGTCAAAATTGGAAAACACCAAGAACTGGTCTTTTTTCCGATTCTTTAACCATTCCGATTTTTAAAACCATGATGAGAAATAAAATGGAAATGAGAAAAATATTACTATTACATTATAATGATGTGTCCTAAGGAAATAATGCTTCAATAGAATTGAGAAAAAAAAATCGAATGTCTGATGCGTTTAAAAGTGAGTAGGGTAAATTGAAAAAAGAAGAAGTAAATTTGCTTGTTAAAACTTAAAAGAAGACTAAAAATGTGTTGACTTGGCAAAATTGGAATCAGACCCGATAACTCAACCCAACCCAAGACGTACCTAAAGTAAACAAATTTGTTGACTTGTATGAAACTCTAGGTCAGGTTAGGTCAGGTTAACTTATACCTCATTCGAACTCAACCCATTTTAAAGTGGTTTTTTTTTTTTTTTTTTTTTTTCACATATCAAATTCATATGGGAAAGCACAATATATTTATTCTTCAAAATTTCACGTGTGCATTTAGTATTTATGGTGATGATATACTGTCCCGAAACAAAATTATGGTCCATGACATTTAGTATTATTATTTTTTAATGATGATGATATTATTAGTAAACCATGGACGTATTGACTCAAGGCATTTAGGCAAAGGACGATGGTTAAGTTGCAATAGGTGGTACGCAACGGTGATGATAAGGAGAAGTACGGTAGGTCGTGATTTGGGTGGAAGACAGTGGGTTGCTATTTAGGTGGTGACCTCTCTCTTTGAAATCACCGTAAGGTCCAAAATCTAAGGTCATATCTGTTGGGTTTTGATGGTGGATCAACTTCACCATGATTAGGTGGTTGGGTTTGATGTTAGATATAATTGGGTTGTTTTGGTTTTAATGTGGCTATGTTGGGTGTTTATGGGTCTCTAGTGGTGGTGAATTGGTGGTTTGAGAGAAAATGTGAAACTCGAGAAGGATGGGGTGAGAAAAAAAAGATATTTGGGAAGAGATAAAATAATATTTGAAAAAAATAGTGATAGAGTATTGAGACTGATATAATTGTTTGTGAATAGTAGATTAGTTGAATTAATGAAAGTGATTTTTTTTAATAAATTTGGCTAAAAACACATTGAACTTAATGTCTCCTGCACCCCCTACACAACACCCCCCACCCAAATTAGCCACCAACACCCAAAGACACCCGATGATGCCAATCGGCCATCCATACCTAGTGATGCCTAATGGGCAACAACATCCAATGATGGATCACTTCATTGACTCGTGAAGGTGAAAGAGAGACGTCGAGAGATTAGAGACTAAAGATAAAGTGTGAGAGTATTATTTTCTTCTTCTTTTTTGAAAAGATTATCAAAGAGTATTATGAGGGTTAAAAAAAAAAAAAAAATCTAGAAGGGGAGCAAGATCTTGAGCACAATAACTTTATACAATTTTTTTTAACAATAATGCAGATTAGGGTGTGGAGTCTTTCTTTTTTGTGATTCCTAATTACAATGCTTTTTGTTTTTGAAAGCCCTAATACAATGCTAAACATTTTTTTTTAGAAGAAAGACTATGCTTATTATTAAGGTAGACTATGTAAATCAACATAAAGTGCAAGAACAACGTCTAGTGGAACATCCTCCATCTAACGCTAAACAATTTGATTATATAAACATTACTATTTTTTAACATCGCTTGAAAACCAAAACTGATAACTCTTATATCCCAACCCTCTTAAAAGTTAGAGCATTAGCATCCGAGGATGTAAAATAGTGTCTATTTTACATCCTCAAATTCCACTTTATCTATTTTACCAACTTATTTCCCAACTCACCCCACATCCCAATTTCTATTTTTAGATTCAACCCATTAAAATAATATAAACCAACCATCAAATAATAATATTTTACCAACATATATGCAACCTCACTATAGCGGGGTGGGAAAAAAATTTGGATTTAGCAACTGGGGTGGAGCTTATTTTTATGGAATTATGATGTAAAATAGAAACTGAGGGTTGTTTACATCCCAAATGTTGGTGCTCTTAAAAGCTTGATTGACCGTTTAACTATCAAGTTTTAGTGAGCCGAACTATTTACCAAATAATTTTCAATTTACCCCTAGCTTGTTCTCGGTTTCACATTACGAAGTGCCATAATCAAAGTCAAATCTACGGTTTAAAGTAGCAAAATGCCATGATTGACTATGGTGCAGGTTATTGTCTTTTCATCAGACAATGATTATTTTTTCAAGAAGCTTGACCCTAATTTGAATTTTTTCGACCGCGGAAGACCATAAATAAACTTTGAAGTTCTCTTTTTTCAATTAACCATTTTGAATTTGAAAATTTATAGCTTTAGGAAAGTATATATATTCTCATCCACATTTTCCAAGAACTTGATGGGTGAGTTTGCGCTTAAACCTCTACATTAAAAAAAAAAAAAAAAAAAAAAAAAACTTTTCCGGCTTTAAAATCTCCTTCATTTTTAAGGAGAATTGTTAGGCCTTGGTAACGTAATTTGAATAACAATTTTCGTTGTTTAAATAACACAATATGTATTTTCACAACATGTATTTGCACAACATTTTTTCATCCATATGGATTTTCACAGCACTTAAACAACGTTACTAGAACAACATTACTAAACGAACCCTAAATTTTAAAGAAATCATGAAAATTAAGGCATGTTTGGTTGTGTTGTTTAAACAACAGTTTTCGTTGTTTAAACAATACAACACGTATTTCCACAACACTTTTTCACCTATATGTATTTCCACAATACTTAAACAACGTCATTAGAACAACATTACCAAATGGGCGTTATTCGTTCAATAAACTTTTAAAGAATTACTTTTCCTATACAATCTAAAGTCTTATAAGTAGTGAAAATTTTAGTTCCCACTTTTTTTTTATAGGAAATATCAATTATTGTGTATAATGTATTTGTGCCAAGAGATTTGAAAGTTGGTTTTTCTATAAAAGAAAACAAATAATGTTATTGAGTTACAAAACTCTTAACTTGTACAAGATTATTATTGGTCTAAAATACAACTTGCATTATCTAAATTTGACTAAAATTCATTTATTTCCTTTAACTTGACTTTCAATTGAGTTATCTAAGTTTAAAATTTATTCAATTCATTTTTTTTATTCTATTAAAAAATTGCCATTTATTATGCAATTAACTAATGAAAAAATATTTTTTGGAAAAAAAATAAAATTTCATGTGAGAAAAATATTTTTTTTAATAGATTTTTTTAACGATTTTGGACAAAAAGTCTAAATTGAATAAATTTGAAATTTAGTGAACTCTATTAAATTAAAGTATAATTAGAGACTTAAAAGAATTTCTATCAAGTTTAGATGGTACAATTTTCATTTTAGCCTTATTATTATTATTATTAAGTTGGAAAGAAGTACAATATTATCTTAAACATCATGTTTTATATATTAAATATATTATTATCTAAAATATGATATTAAGTGTCTCCACATAACAAAAATTTCAATTCTTGTTACTTTAAACTCTTAAGATCAAGTGGGTACCAGTTAATTCCAATTAACTCAACTAGTAAAATCTTCTATTGTCGAATAAGAAATATGAGGTTCGAATGTTGCCTACACAAAAAATCAATTGACTAGGTCATATATAAAAGATTGAAGTAGTTTAATTTTTAGTTGAACTTAGATAATACGATATCACATAAATTTTTGAGGCATCACAATGTTACATGTAATTATTTTAATTTAATATAGTTTTAATTAAATTTAAAATATTTTCTCTATTAAACCTTTAATTAGAATTTTGGCACAATAATTTTTCTTTAAATGGGATAATATATTGTTAAATATACATGTAGGGACACGTTTTGTAGCCCAAGCCCAAGATGTATGGGATCTTGGCCCAGTGAGCCTAGTACAATAAATTTGTAGAGAGTGAGTTGAAGAGCTAAGCCCTAATGAATTTGACAACGACTAATATTGATTTAAAAGATGATCAAGCAAGAACAAAGAAAATAAAGCTGAATGATTTCACTGTCTGAGGAGGTATTTTGTCATACAAATCAATAATAGTTTCGTACAAGTATAATTTTGATTGCTACAGTATTCTTTCTCTATTTTTCTGATCCTTTCCTCATGGAAGATCCCTTACATTATATAGTTCCCTTGGGATCATCTTGATCCTATACTTGTTGGTCATCTGAGCCCTTCCTTGAGTACTTGTCCCATTAGACACCTTCTTTGGCTTTTTGTGAGTTGTAGTGGCCAAGGCAACACTGTTCAGGGGTCTTCTCCACATAAATGCGGCCAGAAAGGTAGTTGCAGTGCATTCAATGCAGTGGTAGCAGTTTTCCCTTAAATATTTTTGGGTTCCCCTCATTTTCGTATGTTCATGATGCACGTCCCTATCAATAGAGCTTCTTAGAAGGTTACCCTAATTGTTGGAATACATATTTGAGCTGTATTTATCGTATCCGAGGAGTTATTCCTCCTCGGACCAACTTCCCATTCGTATCTTGTTTATTAAATCCTGAGCCTAAATCATTCATTACCATATGTTCCTCCTCGAACTATTCATGCTCTCGGCCAAGGCCTAAGACCCAATATATAATTTGGGCCCTTAACCCTACAATACAAATACAATCACGGTTCCAATTAATTCAACTAGTAAAATCACTTATTATCAAATAAAAAATTAGAATTTGGACTTTATCTACACCAAAAATTTATTAATATTTTATTCTGATAATAAGAACAATTATCATAGAGTGGACGTCTCATTGGTTGAAATTCTAACATATCTATAAAATAATAAAATAACACATACACACATTTATAGTAAATGCTTAATATTATAATATAAAGTAAAAAATTATCATATTTCATATTTTGACAATTAAAAAAAAAAACTCATATTATATTAAACTTTCCCGTGCTTTATTGCATAATTAATTGATTAGTTAAGTTTATAAACACAAGGTCTAAGTGTAATATACATCACTTTTAAAATACTGTGAACCATGAATCAAAGTAAATTTCCTAAGATGATAGTATAATATTTCTTAATGACATATTATACATACAATACAAAAATATAATTATTTCAACTTCTTGTTTTTCATGGTTTATCAACACATCATGCATTGTCAATTAAAATTATTTATTTTCATCAAACAAACATCTAGATTCCCAATCATCATATCTGTAAGTATCTAATTTCAATTGAATTGTCAATTTGCAACCAAATATGATTGGCAATTCGCAACCAAATATGAGAAGAATACATATTATCTTGAACCAAACTATTAATAAAGATTGAAAAATCGTTTAACATTGTCCATGTGCATTTCTTCCAACTGAGTTAGGAACTATGGCAAACTGAAAAAAAAAAAAAAAAAAAAAAAAAAAAAAAAAAAAAAAAAAAAAAAAAAAAAAAAAGATCTTCAATTTGACCTCATAGCTATGACTTGTGTACACTGAAACAACATCTTTTTGCGAACAATTTATTCCTTTAAAATTTGATTAAAATTTTTTTTTACAATTCCATATTTATAATAGCGGTTCTTAAGATCTTATGGAAGGTTGAATCTAATCAAATTTTTAAGAGAAGTGACACATACACAATATTTTTATAATACTTTCACAACAAATTATAAGTGGTAAGTTGTTATTAGTTATAATTTGAACTTATTACTAAAATTATTTTTTTCCTGCCAATAATAACTTGCCACTTGAAATTTTATGGTAATAAACATTAGAAAATATCAACATTTTTCAATTTTTAATAAAACTTCGTGTAAATTAAGGTAGGTCGGTCATTAGAGCATTCACAGCTGGGCTTGTAAATGCTAAATGTAAGCATATTTTAGCATTAAGGCCCAATTTGTCTCAACATCCGGAAGGCTAAACATGAAAATTTGTAAATTTTTTGGGATAGTGCTACAATACCATCCTAAATGTATGATGGTATTGTAGCACTTTACCAAAAGATTACATTAATATTTTATTCCTTCTTCTCTCTCTCATCACACGGTCTCTCATCTCTTTGTCTTTCTCTGTCTCTCACTCACTTTCCTCTCTTTCTCCCTCTTCTCTACAATCAACGGAGCTCCACCATGATCATCAACCTATGGGTAAGCACCAATGGAGCTCCACGGATCATCCACCGTGATTATTCACCATGATCATCCATCGTGATCATCAACAGTAGATCGGATCAGAGGGGAGGTAGAGAAGCACCAAGCCACAAGCAGAGAGAGAGAGAGATGAGAGAGGGAGACTGAGAGTGAAAATGGTATGGGTAAAATTTTGAATTTGTGATTTGTGTATTCAGATTTGTAGCGATGGGTTTTGCAACGATGTTGGCGACGTGTTTTGTAGTGATGGGTTGCTCAAGATTGCTGCTGATGATGGGTTTTGTGTGTGTTTTGCAGTGAGGCATGGATTGATGAGTTTTGTGTGTGTTTTGCAGTGAGGCATGTATTGGTGAGTTTGTATCTGATGGGTTTGTATCAGTGGGTTTTTTTTTTTTTTTTGGTAAGTCCAGCAGTGGTGGCTTTGGGTTTGGCCGTGGGTTTGGGTATGGTCATGGCTTTTTTTTTCTTTGTTTTTTTCCTGGTGGTGGTGGTGGTGATTTTTGGTGGTGGGTGGATGAGAAAGAGAGAAAAATAAAGAGACGGAGAACAGAGATGAAGAGAGAAGAGAGAAGAGAGAGAGATTTTTTATTATTATTTTATTATGTAATTTATATTATTTTAATATATTGTAGGTAAAAATAAAAGTTGGGATGTTGGGAGTGTTGTAAAATGATATGGTATAAATGATAAAGTAGATTTTGAGATGGTAAAGTAGAATAGTTTGAAGATTCCGAATGCGAATGCTTTTAGAGAGAGAGAGAAAAGAAAGAAAAACTAAAGTTATTCGGTGAACCTACAATCCCTAGAAACCGGACAGGTCCAGCTGTTCAGGCCTGAAAGTCTGAAAGCCCCTTATAAAAGCCCTACGCAGAATAATGTTATCCAATAAAGACTGTGCCTTTATAAAAGCCCCTTTATTTGGGCTTTAATTTGCTAAGATAGAAATTGTAGAGGATTTCTGTTGAAGAGACACAAAAAATCTGCATTGATGCTTTAAATGGGGACCAAGATGAATAAATGATGTGCTGTGAAACACACTTACACACCCTTTGTAATTATTTAAAATTGATTGCTCACTTTTTTGCTAATTATTCTTTGGCTAAAATGCAAAACCCCCTTATAAAAGCCCTATGTAGAATAATGTTATCCAGTCGTGCCTTTATAAAAGCCCCTTTATTTGGGCGTTAATTTGCTAAGATAGAAATTGCAGAGGATTTCAGTTGAAGGGACACAAAAATCTGTATTGATGCTTTAAATGGGGACCAAGATGAATAAATGATGTGCTATGAAACACACTTACACACCCTTTGTAATTATTTAAAATTGATTGCTCACTTTCTTGCTAATTATTCTTTGGCTAAAATGCAAAACTCATTTTCTATGTTTCATTAGTCATTTCAATTCTTTAAATTTTAAGATTATTCAATTAAAGCATTTCAATTGACTTTTTGTTTAATGTTGCAATTAATTGTCAAATTTTTTTAATTTTTTCTTCAAAAATTTTTAATTAAAAAAAATCTAATTAATGATTGAAAAGTATTTTTTAGATTTTTTTTTTAAATGCTAATAGAAGTCGATGGAGAAGTCTTAATTGAATAAACTTGAAACTTAGAGGATTGAAATGAATGAAAGCAAAGTTAGATAACTTAAATTAATTTTGATGAAACTTAGGGGATGAATTTTAAATTTAATCCTTATTCTTTTTGTTTGGGTAAAAAAAAAAAAAAAAAAAGGAAGAAAACTCAATTGTCCATGCTCTAACCAAGTTTGTTGCTCATCAAGTTGTAATAGTACTTCTCCCATCCTATCGAAGAGTCTTAGGGTGTGTTTGGTAGAGTGGATTTTGGGGAGGGTGGAAAAAAAATGAAAGAGGATAAGGATGAAAAACTTTTTGGAGAGTGTTTGGTTAGGAGGGGGAGAGGGAAAAATGATGGGTGGGGCCTAGGTTTTTTCTCCTCTGGCCCACCAAAAAGTTTTATCTCCAAAATGGGGAGAAAACTGGATAAGGGAAAATCTGATGAAAAAATGACGAAAATGCCCATGAGTACTTGTGCATGAGCTTCATCTAGTACATTGCTTTTTTTCCCCCCTTTTTTTCTTTTGATTTCTTGAGACCGTGGGCGTGACAATGTTTTGTTTTTGTTTTTTTTTTTTTTTTTGGACATGATTATTATTTTTTAATAAATTTTAGCGATTGCTTTTTTTTTTTTTTTTAATTGGGTATCATTTTTTAACAAGGATATAGGAGTAAATTTATATAAACTCACTTTTTTCACCTCTCTACTTTTCCATTTCCAACCAAACAAAAAAGAGGGAAATTAAAAATTTTTTTATTCTCCCACTTTTCCACCCCTCAAACCAAATGGGCCTTAGTTGAGAGTTTTTTATTATTATTTTTTTATTATTTATATATATAAAAAAAGGCTATGATCCCTAATTAGATCATCATTATTAGTGGAGGCATATAGCTATAATGCTTTTTTTGCCTCCTAAACTACAAAATATTGTGCACATTGGTGTTGCCATGGCAAAAAAAATTTGGCTACATGCTACAGTAAACAGGTACTAGTACCTGAAATTTTTTTTTTTTTTGGTTAAAGGGAAATACAATAAAGGAAACTAAGAAACTACAAACAACTCAGGACAACGCCTGGCCACCCCAACCCCAAAGAGATCAGATTCAACAATAGCAGTCATATCCTCAGGAGGATTATCCATTACAATGAAACTCTGTTCTTGATCCGTGCCTTTCCTCGCCAGGTAGTCTGCACTTCCATTGGCTTCTCGATAACAATGCTTTATCCTGATTTGAGGGATCATGGAGATCAGCTTCCTGCAGTCCTCAATGATAGGAGATAGCGAGTTATTAGTGTAATTGGAGTTCCGTAACATGTCCACAACAGACTTCGCATCCAACTCAATCTCCACCATAACCAAATTCTGATCTACGCAGAGCATCAATCCATCCCGAATCGCCCACAGCTTAGCCATTAAACTCGTTGCTATTCCAATTTTTCTGGAAAAACCCACTATCCACCTGCCAGTCCAGTCTCGAATAACACCACCTCCACCAGCTAGACCCAAGTTTCCCAAAGAAGAACCATCGGTATTTAACTTCATTCACCCCTGTTCAGGTTTGCTCCAATGGACTTGTTTTATCACCGTGTGAGGCTTACCTTTCTTCGAATAGGCGCAAAAGAAAAATTCTACCGATTTGCTCATTATGTCTTTAGCCATATGAGGATTCTGAGAATGATTGCTGAAGACAAATTGGTTCCTGCTTTTCCAAATAGCCTACACAGCAAAGGAAAAAATTATATTCCAAGGGGGATGATTTTCATTCGACGCTTTATCATACTTACCATTGGTAGCCATCCAATTATCCAAATTTGAAACAAAGAATTCTCTGTCAATACCCATTGCACCCAACTCATCCCACACCGGTTTAACCAAATCACAGTTTCGGAGAGCATGAATAATAGTTTCTATTTCTTTCAAACACCGCGGACAGCGAGAATCCACCTCCATTCCCCTAGCAGATAAACAGCCATTAACTCCAATGCTATTATGGGCACACTTCCAGAGAAAAAATTGAATCTTTGGAAGAGTTCGAAGCTTCCAAATCCAATTTCCGCCGAAAGCTAAGTTTTGACTCAAACCATTAGCCATCCTGTAAGCACTACTTAAACTAAAATCTCCACGAGGAGAGTCTGCCCACATTAATTTATCTCTGCTGGAAGAAGCTAAAGCATACGGAATTGCTTGAATTTCCAGCTTAATAGAGGTAGGAAGCTCAAAAGGAATAAGGTCCCACCTCCACCCCCCAGGCGTAGCTATATCCTTCACCTTCCACTCCGAAACCCCCAAAGGCAGAGGACCATAAACTTGCTGCCTTAGAGATCCCTTCTTTGACCAGGCATCATACCAGTAGCTCAAGTTGCTATCTTTTCCAATCACCCATCTAACACCTTGTTGGAATAGATCTGCCCCCTTATTCATCCCTCTCCAGATTTAGGACCTTGGCAAGATGCTTGAGTTCCAAGAATTAATTCTTTTATTCAAACAGTACTTAGCTTTAAGCACTCGCGCCCATAAACTCTCCTCTTCCGTTTGGAACCTCCAATTTAACTTTGTTAGCAGAGCCTTGTTCCTCCCCCTAGCACTTTGCAGCCCAAGACCACCTTCACTTTTTAGTTGGGTCACTTTCCCCCAACTAACCCAGTGAACTTTCCTCACCGAATCTGTCGAACCCCACAAAAAATTTCTGTTTACCCGATCAATACCCTTTAGAACTCTGTTCGGTAAAAGGCTGCATTGCATCACATAAGCAGGGATGGTAGAGGATGAAGCCTGAATGAGCACAGCCCGGCCCGCTGGAGAAAGGAGCTTAGCCTTCCAACCCGCGAGTTTATTCTTCACTCTATCCAAAATGAAGTTATAGTCTTGTGAAGAAGAGCCAGGGTGCTTGATAGGAATTCCTAGGTACTTACCAAGATTGGGAGTGGAGGCAAAACTCAGAGTGTCACAAAAGGTCTCCCTCGTATCTCTGTTCACATTTGGAGAAAAATAAACACGAGATTTGGCTGCACTAATGGTTTGACCCGTTTCACTACAAAACTCCTCTAGCACCTCTCTGATAGTTGTGCAATTCATATGGTCAGCCTTAGCAAAGAGAACAATGTCGTTCGCAAACATAAGATGAGAGAAGGCTATGCCACCTTGGGAAGATTTAACCGGAACCCAAAGCTTCTGACCACATTTTTCCTCTATAAGCTGCCCCAAATATTCCATGCAAAGAATAAATAAATAAGGAGACAAGGGGTCTCCCTGCCTTATACCCCTTGTAGGAAGAAAGGGCTCAAGACTCCCCCCATTAAATAAAATAGAAGAAGAGCTGGAGCTAACATAGCTCAGTATGAGATCTATTAAGTTCTGAGGCAAATTTATCTTCACAAGCACATCACGAATAAAACTCCACTCAAGCTTATCATAGGCCTTCTCCAGGTTTATTTTCACTGCCATATACCCCGTACCTCCCTTTTTCTTACTGATCGAATGAATGAGCTCTTAAACTATAACAGCATTGTCAATCCCTTTCCTACCAGGGACAAAAGCCGTTTGGAGAGGAGACACCAGCTTTTCCAAATATGGTCTTAAACGAGCCACAATAATCTTCGTAACTATTTTGTACACAGTTTTACATAGGCTTATTGGCCTATAGTTTCCCAAAGTTTCCGGACCTTGGATTTTTGGGATAAGAACTATGTGAGTCCTATTGAGATACTCTGGCATAGTTCTCGTTTCAAAGATATTCTTGACTTCTTGAATCACAGATCCCCCAACCACTGGCCAGAAATGTTGAAAAAAACCTGCATGAAGCCCATCTGGGCCAGGGGCTTTATTAGCTTTGAGAGACCATAACCCAGCCTCTATCTCCTCAGTTGTTACCCTCTGACTCAAGCTGTCCTTTTCCTCATTAGAAAGGCAGGCTTGCCTCCTTGTGTCATGACTTAAATCTCTAAGAGAGTAAGAATGGGAAGTTGAGTATATATCACAAAAGCCATTTCGAATAAACCCCATCACCTCTTCCTCGTCATTAATCTAGTCACCAACACTATTTTTAATAGCAGTAATACGATTTCTGTTCCTTCTCACTAGCGTCGAAACGTGGTAGAATGCAGTATTTCGATCCCCTTGGACCATCCAATTTACTCGAGACTTAAGAGCCCACAACTCATGCTCTTGATTCAAAATAATCTCTAACTCCTTGAGGAGGTTATTCTCGAGCTCTACAAGAGAGCTAGAAGGCTGAATGGCCATAGCCCGCTGAACACCATTCAAACGGGCTTGTATGCGGTTTTTCTTGAAGAAAATATTTCCAAACTGATCTCTATTCCAATCATTGACCTTAACCATAAATTTATCAATAGCCTCCTCAAGATGAGAAGACTGATTCCAGGCCTGATCTACCACTCTGGGAAAGGACATATCTGCCAGCCAGAACTTTTGAAACTTGAAAGGGCGGTTTAGCCGCACCCTGTTCTGCGGTTTAGTTTCAAGAAGGACCGGACAATGATCGGAGTGGCATCTAGTGAGATGCGTTATTCTTGCTTCTGGAAAAAGGACACACCACTCCGGGTTGACAAAGAATCTGTCGATTCTCTCTTGGATGAGATTTTGCACTTTTCTTCGATTAGTCCATGTGAACCTTGGACCAGAGAAGCCTAAATCCACCATATTACAATTATCTAAGCATTCTTTAAACAATAAAGACCGGTTTGAACTAACCACTCTACCTCCAAACTTATCATCACCAGAGAAAGGTTCATTAAAATCCCCAGCAATAACCCATGGCATGTTATGCAACTCAGCTACATTCGACAAATTATTCCACAAAATATGCCTCTCCACACTCCTAGGACTAGCATAGACAGCAGAGAACAACCATTTAGAATTAGAGGTACGTACCTTGACTGTAGCATGAATTTCTTGTTCAGAACTTGCTAGTAGCTCCACCTCCACTCTATCTGAATACCAGAGAAGCCATAGCCCCCCTTTTCGACCAATCGTTTCAGCATGAAATACACCGTCAAATGGGAGCCGATCAGTTACATCACGAGCTCTATCTCCACCCACACGGGTCTCCATAACCATTAACAAAGTCGGATCATGACACCGAACAAGCTCCTGCACATGACTCTGAAATTTGGGCTTCAGAGCACCCCTACAGTTCCAAACTACTATATTCATGGTTAAATATTAAAGGAATGGACCCTTCATCAGGCAGCATACTCGGCTGCTTCTCCTTCCTCGAGCTCCATTTGATCGGTCGCTCCACCTCCTCCATTCGGTCTTTCCTTGACCTTAACTTGCATATTCTCCTCCTCTGGCACCTCTAATGCCTTTATACCCCCTTCTAACTCACTTGAAATTTGCAAGCTAGACGTTGGATGAGCACCTTCCTTTCTCTTATCCTCTTTCATCTCATTCTCTCGCAAATTTTGCATTTCCTTAATCTCTTGCCCTTTGAAACAGCTTACCTCTTGTTGAGATTGATCCTTCGAAGAATTGAAGGTGAACAAAGCTTCAGAGTTAAAGCCACGCTAGTTTAGAAAAGAGGAATTCTCAGGAACAGAATTATCTTTCAAAGGGTTATTGCTGGCCACACCTTTAATCAAGGACAAGGACACCCTTCCTCTGGCAATTCCTTTTTTGCCCTTTACTGAAGGGCTAAACATTAATCCTGGGTTCTTAAACCCATTGCTCTCCTTATTGGAACACTGACTCAAATTCTCCGGGCCTTTTGCAATTGGCTGCACCGTTTTTTGCATGTGGGCCTCACTTAGGCTATGATCCACTGACACCTTCCTCTTCCCTTCCCGTTTAAGCTTGTCACTAGGCCCATTTTTTAGTGAGCCCATATTCTTAAACGTATTTTGGTCAGTGGGACCATCTTTCCTTGTCGCTTTGTTCCCACCTCTTTTCCGTGTCACAACAACCCAGGGGCCGTACACATCATTGGGGGTGTCCTTAGCCGTACCTTCACACAATCCTGGCGTTCCCTTGCACGTCTCTGTCTCCTTAGGCTTAACCGAATTCGTACCTGAGCTGGCAGCCTGGTGCCCACTATCTGCTTGGTTACCCTACTCTGGTAAATTCTCACCCACCTCCTTCTTCCGTGTCTGATCTTCCCGCACCGTATACGGACAGCTCTTCCGGCGGTGGCCTATTCTTCCACAGGAAAAACAGAGCCGTTGAATACCCTCATAACTGACAGGCTTCTCTCGTCCACCAATGAGAATCGCAGTAATCAAAGGTTTTTCAATGTCAACCTGTATACAGAGGCGAGCAAACCTGCCCTTAGATTCATTCACTGTATGGGTATCTATCCTTAGAACTCTACCAATCGCATTGCCAATGATCTGAAGGGCCTCAACATCATAATACTCGATAGGTAGCTCATTCAATCTCACCCAAACTGCAACTGAGGATATACCCGCCTCTGAAGGATTAAAATCTGGAACCCAAGGTCTTATAGATAAGAAATTTCCTCCAATGAACCAAGGTCCATTCTTAAGAACAGCCTCACAATCATCTTTTACTGCAAAACGGACTAGGACAAAATCATTACCCAAGCCAACGCAATCAATTTTTCCCACTGGCTTCCATAAGGACATGAGCCTAGCGTGGAGAAAAGAAAAACCCACATACCTGCCAAAAACTTTCACAATGAGAGCTTTACTCCACGGAGAACGGAATCGACGTTTCTGTTCTTTAGAGAACTTGACGGTGATAAGACCATCACGAAGATCTGTTATCTCTGAATTTGACTCCTTCTCAACATCTATAGCTTCAGTAAAGTTGAAAGCTTGGGAATATGCCCCAGGTATTTCACCCACCAATCTATCCTTAAAGGACAAGGGGTGTCTGGTAATGCTACGCATGCCTGCAAAGGTGGCTTGATCTTCATTCATATGGCCGTCGAACTCAGCGTGGCTGACGTTCTTCACTTTTTTGTTACTGCGGACTAACTCCGCTTCTTCCTCTCTAGAGAGAAAAGGGTCACTCATCCGTACAAGACACTCTCAAGATTGTTTTGTTTGTACCTGAAATTGTAACAAGAAGCCAAATGCCTTTAATATATATATATATATATATTTTTTTTTTTTTTTTCTCTCTACTTTTTTATTTATTTTTTATTCTTTTAGCTCTCTCTCTCTCTCTCTCTCTCTCTCGTTACTCCCATCAAAGACCATATCAGATCGCCTCTCTTTCTCATCCCTCTCTGCCCAGCTTCGCTGACCTAAGCCCCAAGCCGCTGCCGCCACCTATCTCTTTTCTCTCTTTGTTGTGATTGAGTTTTTTTTTTTTTTTTTTTTTTTTTTTTTTGTGTTGTGTTGTGGTTGCTAGAGTAGAGTGGTGGTTGTGGCCGTTGGTGGAGGTGACTGTGGCCATTGATGGAGGTGGTTGTGGTGTTTGTTAATTGTTTTATTTATTGTTTATTTTATTTTATTTCATCTTTTAACACAATAAAATTGATAAAGTATTTTTTTAGGAAATAAAATTACTTTTAGTGGAGCCAAATTGCTAAATTTATGACTCTATCAATATGAATGCTATTATTGGGGGAAAGGAAGTTCTCGTACATAAGTGAAGTCTGTTGACTTCATTGTTGTAGAAGTCAAGCCTTTTTGTCTTTGGACCAGTTTAGCCTGAAATATAGGTGTTTTTTTTTTGGAAAATAGCATCTAGAACTATTGATAGGCCATTTTCTGGATCTCAATAGTCAATAATACCCTATTCATTTAGGAACATTCAATTACTCCAAAAAAAAAAAAAAAAAATTTAGGAACATTCACAAAAGGATCAAAATCGGATAGGTCCAGGGCCTGTAGTATTTTTCACAGCATACGCGTTTTGACTTTAAAGTCGGGATCAATTATTTGGCTGCATCCAAAGAAAGTGTGCTAAACATTTATGAACCGATTTCGACCCATCCAATTGCCAACTCTACCGTACCAAGTGTGTTGATTGGTAAGCCCGTTCCGTTTGCGGGCCCAAGCTTTAATAGATCACCGATGTTATAAAGGAAAGCACGAAATGACTCAACAATGTGTTTTTTTTTGAGAAGAAATGACTCAACAATGTAGACAGACATCTTTTCTTTGGATAAACACTCCATTTATGATTTTTTTTTTTTTTTTAAGTTTTCTAGATGCCTTTGTTACTAAAGTTCTTAAAATTTTATTTATTTATTTTGAAATGAGTGATTAATAATTTATTTCAACACAAAAAATAATAGTTAGTATTTATTTAAATGTTAATGATTAAAATGGATGAATAATCCATTTCTATTTCCTTTTCTCCCCTAATGTGTGGGTATTAGAACTTTTCGAACACTGATTATTTAATATTTATCCCTCATGTGTGTGCAGTCAGTTGTATTTCCATCGCTAAATGATATTGAAGCAGCTTCTCAAAAAAAAGAAAGAAAAAAAGAAGAAGAAAAGAACTGATATTGAAGCAATTCATGGTTCACTAGTATAGAAAAAGAAGTCCTTTCTGATAATGTAAAGTGTTGTTGCATAAGTGATGGTATAATATATTATAAATTGAATATGTCATAAATTTGTAAAAAGTATTTTATATATTTATAAATTTTATAAAGTGTGTATTTATCAAACAAAATAGTATACAATACATAAAAACAAAAATAAATTTACGATATGATTCACCTTTGGAAAAATATGTTTTTGTGAATATTTAGGATGTTTATTCTCATTTTAAATGTAATTTGTTGAAATTATTTGACTTTAATGATTGTGAATTATGTTATTGTTGTTTCTCAAAAAAAAAAAGAATTATGTTATTGTTATGATAAGCTACCTACTAATTGGGATAGTTGTTATTTTTATATATTTTGTGTTAATTAATTAAATTTATTTATTTTTAATGTTTAGGACAAAAAAAGAGGACTCGTGGGTTGACCCAAACTAGTAGCAACATGTCACAACTCTAAAAATAATGACCCATTTAATTTGGGATATTGACTTCTAATCGATGAGTTGAACCTAAACCCGACCAAAACTCACTAAAGATCTATTCATACCCACCTTATTTATCAATTTTAATTAAGTTATAATATAACATATAGTTACATAATTTATTGAAAAAAATTAAATAAAAATCGATCAACTAGTAATTCCGTGCTTGTCCTATATAGTAAGAGCAATTAAGGTCTTTCCGTCTTAGTGTCATGGAATGGAGAAATCATTACGTGTATAATATGTTTATCCAAAAATAGTAAGAAAAAGAGCGAAAAAAAAAATCACTTTTTTTTAAAAGATGCATAGAATGCTAGAATCACTTTTGATTTCCCTTCTATTTTTTCATATATGCCTTTAGGGTTAATTTTTTCTCTAATTTGATTATAATCTTCTTAGTGATATTAGAGCCTTGTGTTATTAACCAGTTTCCATAATCTTCTTACACCCTCTTTCTCCCGTTTCCTGATCTTTCTCTCAATAGTTGGTATTAGAGCCTTGTGATTAGTTTCTCCCTCCTTTGATTAGTATACTTTGATTATTGTCCTGATTAGTATGCTCTATGATTTACAGTTGCCACAATACGTGGATCCTCTGTATTAATCACATCAGAATACTGGATTTGATAATCAAGTAGAACACTAAGGAGTTTGTTCTCAAAATTCCCAAAGAATCTGCTTTTCCATAGTTACCTTGTGGATGTTTAAGCCTGGAGTTGGCATTTTAGTCCTTTAGGTCTTTGGTAAACGGTTCTTTCTAGAAGAAACAGTCATGGCAAGTTCATCTTCAGAAGTTACTGATACCACTAAACCTGCCTTTGATCTTTCCCTTCGTAAATCCACAGCAAATAGATTAGATTACCTGTACGAAATCTCCCACGTACCTGAAGATAGTAAGATTCCTATTACTGACTTTCCTATTGTAAATCCTTATACTGTGTTTGATAAACCCCAAGCTTCTTTCAAAAAATCCATAAAAAAGTTTTTAGGTCCTTTTCAACCTTCTACTATAAAAGAATATGTCCAAGCTTCCAAGTTTGACTAGTATAATATTCCAGCAAGTGAAATAGAAAATTTCATTACTCTTGCCCTTCCCAGAGAATTTATAAGTTCATGGCAGAAACAAGGATACACACATCTTCATTTTGGTGTTGTAAGGTTAGCGTTAACTTTCCATGGAAGAAAGGGACTTCCTATAGTCTCTAGAATTTCACTTCTTGATTCCAGATTCTTGGAATATCAAAATGCAATTATAGGAACAGTTCAAACCACTTTAAATGCAGGAACAAACAGTTCAAACCACTTTAAATGCAGGAACAATCTTTCTTACACTTTTTCCCAACTTCAATATGTCTCTCAAAGATCATCATCTCTGTGATGCTCTCAAAGTACTGGTCTAGATTACAGGAGCTTCTCAGGTGCAAGACACATTTGCTACCACACTTCACTACCAGATTGCTTACAGACTTCAGAATCATGCTTTTGACATGGCGGTTCCATAAATAACTCAATCTAATGATGCTTTATTGATTCAAGTTGATCCTGGAATGACACCCATGTGCACTTTTGTTCCAAGACAACTCAACAAGGACTAGATGACTTCTCTTTTTCCAGAATCATGGATTACGAAATATGAGATGCTTCATCAGGCGACTAAACCGATCCAGTCAAATGATCCTCTCTTTATCAGGAAAGCAAATGGTGAAGTAGAGACAAGATTCTTGATAGCTCCACCAGAGAAGAAAGATGTAACAATCTTCTCAACTCAAATTGCTATGCTCCAACCAATGTCTTATGTTTGTGAAGATAGACTTAAAATTAAAGCATTTCGAGAAGATGGAAAACCTTTTTATGAAGGAAAATCACCTTCTGGTCACATATGGTGGGATATTTGTGATTGTGCTGATTGCCAAGAGGAAGAGGCTTTTGAAGAAGATTATTCTAGAAGAAAGAAAAAATCTTCTTAGCAGACTCTTAAAGAAAGATATGAAGCAGGAGATCCAGAAGTTGACCTCCTTGGAGAACCCTCTGGAAAGTTTGACTATTATGTTCTCTATCCTAGAACCAGTAAGCAAACCCTTCCTTCTCTCTCTCCATGCAAAGAAAACCATGATCAAAACCAGAAACCTCCATTAATCCCATATTACCAGAAAGTCCTTCCCCAAATACAACACCTTCTCACCTGGACTCAAGTACCCCATTTATTCATAGTTGACCCCTTTGACTCTTTGAGACACCAAATTATCAGTGACTGTTGTGCAAACAACCGTTCATATATGTATAAGAGTTATAAGATAGTTATCAATTTATAATCAAATTAGAGAAAAATTTAGGGACATAACAAAATCTCATAGCATCCATAACACCCTTGTTTTGAGTTGTAGTGGTTCTTGGTGTAATTCATTTTTCTATTTTATTTTATTTTGTTTTGTCCTATGGTTGATTGACACCTCAGTTTATTATGAAAATATTATGAGATTTTATTGTAACAGTAGAAGAACTCATCAAATCAAAGTATAACATATGTTGATACCCATTTTTGAAAAAAAATGGCCCAACAGTAAAAAAGCCCAATAGCATGTAAAAAATGAAGAAGAAGAGATTACAAGTAAAGCAAAATAGAAACAAATGGGCCATAAAAGCCCAAAGAAGAAAGAAAGAAATAAATAAAGCTTAGTGAGCTAGTATGGCAGAAAATGGTAGCAAACAAGCCCACAAGCACAATAAGAGATAAAAACAAAGCAAAATAGAAACAAATGGGCCATAAAAGCCCAAAGAAAAAAGAAAGAAAAAAATAAAGCCTAGTGGGCCAGCATGGTAGGAAAGGGCAGCAAATAGGTCCATAAGCACAATAAGAGGTAAAAGCAAAGCAAGATAGAAGCAAATGGGTCATAAAAGCCCAAGGAAGAAAGAAAGAAAGTAATGAAAGCCCAATGGGTCAGTCTGATAGGAAATCATACCAAGCAAACTCACGAGCCCAAGAAAGGATGAAAGAAAACAAGGTAAGCCCAGAGAGAAAAGCCCACGTCATTCTCCATAAAGGATAAACATGGGCAGAGGGGACATGCAGCAGGACGAAAGAAAACTAACCTGTAACGATAGAAATGGCGTGGGAATAAAAGAAAAAAAAAACAGAGGGTTGTAGAGCAAACACATAGTAGTTGGAGCACCACCAACTTGTACCCAGCCAATACAAGAAAAGTGGACTCATGGTCAAGGGATTTAGAGGGTGTGGTTTGGTGGAGGGGGAAAAGACCCCATTTTCGATTTCTAACCAGGACCTTTTTTGTGAAAATGCTTTGCTGGGATGGCATTTTGCTCAAAAGGGGTGGTAGATGGCTGAGACCACTTGATGCATGCTAGAAAGGTAGGTAATGAGAAACCCCAAAGCCTTATCCATTCAAATAAAAGGAAAAGGCTTATAGCAAGATCAAACAAATAGAATTTTGTTTTGGAATGGCTAGTGGAAGAAAGAGAGTGCATTGGGCATGTCTAGTAGTGGTAGTGGATGAGCAACCAATGGGTTGGTCGGCAGCCCTGAAGAGGTGTCCATCGTAGACCAGAAATAGTTGGTAAAGCCCTATGGGTAAAAGGGAGAAATCTCATAAGATCAATCCATTATAAATAAGGGCAGTTGCCATAGATTGGAAGGAGAAGTAACCCAAGGCAAGAAAGCAGAAAGAACTAAGAGAGAAATAATAGAGAGAAAGGAAAAGGAAAAGTGATAAGAAAAGAGAGAAAACATGGTAGAAATGCATGCATCAATAGGCAATCTTTTCCCTCCCTCTTCAGCAAACCCACTCTTTGAAATCGTAGAAGTAGCAACAAGTAGTCATTTAGGCAAATTCTCCATAATGTACAACTTTAATGGCATAGTCTAATAGTAAGGTTGTTCAAGTTGGGGTTCGGGCTTTATTATATTTGTTGTATCAGTTGTCCTGCTAACTGAATCTCTTTGTTGTAACTAACCCATTTTCTACAGCTAACTTTCTGCTGTAAGACATTTGCTTATAAGTCCATAAAACGTGTGCTAATACTTGCGAATTAAAATGTATATGTATTTGTTTATCTTTGTTGTCTCTATTCTTGGATGTTAGGCTTGTGCATAGACTGGCCTATAGCACGGTCCTGCTAGAATATTTGGCTAGACCCAACTTTCCAATCCACAGTAGAACGGGCTTGGGCATAGCAAAACAGGCTTTAGCATGTTAACACATAAAGCACCCACAACATATAATTAGATACTGCAAATTTAGATTGAAAAAAAAATCACAATAAAAGTCAATTCAACTTATTTTATATTTATGCTTTCCAATTAGCTCAATTGGTAAGACGCTGGGTTCAAAACCTACAGCTATCATATCTAATAAAAAAGCTAATTTCATGCTTGTTATAACTTTTTTTTGGATATGTGCGATGCAATATTAAGCTCTAGCATTCGCTCTATGATGATTGTTTTTTTTTTTTTTTTTTTTTTTTTTTTATCAAGCCAAAATACCATTTAATTTTTGGTGTATGCATAGTTTAAAGCATCCCCCCTCCCCTTTTTTTTTGAGAAACATGGTTTAGATTCCAAAATCTAAACCTCTTACTTGAGGACACTTTTTTTTTTTTTTTTTTTTTTTTTTTTTTTTTTATCAATTATCAAAAATATCCCACTATGCCGATCCTTACAAGATGACATTCTGATTTGACCTTTTAATCCGGATGGTGTATACTCAATCAAGTCGAGTTATAGATTCTTGCAGGACTCGTGCCTAGCCCGTCAGCTAAGCTCATCAGCATCAAACCCCCTGAAACAGCTCTGGAAGCAGCTTTGGAGCCTTGATGTTCTGAATAAGGTGAAACACTTGATATGGCGGGCATGCAAGGACTCACTCCCCACCAAGACAAATCTGATCCGATGTAAAATCGTCTTCGATAGCCTTTGCGAGACATGTAAGCAGCATGAAGAGGACACACTTCACGTTTTGTATCACTGCCCTGAATTGCAGAGCTTATGGACGATGACACCGTCCTAGAACCAGGATACCCTCAAGCAAAGCACATGCTTCATTGACTTTATTGCTTCTGTTTTTGTAGGTCTGAAGGAACCCGAGCTTTTCATGGTGGTGTTATGGAATTTGTGGAAGCGTAGGAATAACCTCCGCTTAGGCAAGCCTACAATACCATTGAATAAGGTGCTGGAGCACTCTCGGGAGCAACAGATTGAGTCCCACTCCAGCCCCTTAACATTAACAACATTGAGGAGCAAGCAACTAGCCAGGTGGACACCGCCTCTGGATCATTGGTACAAATTTAATTTTGATGGCGCCACATTTGTAGACAAGGACATAGCAGGTATTGGGATCGTGGTGTGCAACAGTGACGGCCTCGTCATGGCATCTCTGGCACAACAAGTCCCATTGCCACCTTCAGTTATAGGGGTCGAGACCCTAGCAACAAGACAGGCTCTAGAGTTTGCTTTAGAGTTGGGTTTTGATCCGATCATTCTTGAAGGAGATTCTGAGTCATTGGATAAAGCTTTGAAGACTGAGTGCAGTAGCTTCACACCGTACGGACACCTGGTGCAAGATATACTTTTCCTCAGTACACACTTGCCTGATTTTAAAATATCTCTTGTACGTAGACAGGGTAATAATTTAGCGCACTCTTTAGCAAGAAAGTCACAATATTTATCACACATGTCGGTCTAGATGGAAGAAGTATCACCAGACTTTTTATCTGTATTACAGGCTAATTCCACTCGCCTTCATTAATAATGCAATGGTCTCCTTCTCCAAAAAAAAATAAAATAAAATAAAATAAAGAAAAGTTAATTCGACCCATCCCATCAAAAAAACAAAAAAAGAAGTTAATTGAATCCACACTTGTCCTAAATTTGAGTAAGAGAAAAAGAGGGAAAACAAATAACTTTTGATTCCCCTTTTTTATTTTTCATATGACCGGATAAGTTGACATGTGACAAAGCTAACCATCGCAATACAAAGTTCACTTTTTTTTTTTCCCATTCGGATAACAATAAATATCTACCAGTCTCTCAAAAAAAAAAAAAAAAAAAAAATTGGCCTCTCGATATTTATTTCCACTCTTTTTTAAGCTGTACTTAGGTTTCAACGGAGAAATGTTGAAAACGAAGCGCGACATTGCCGGCTCATAAATGAGAAGTCCAAACGCCACCCGTATTATAAATCACTAATAAAAACCACACATCAAAAGCAACGTTTCTATTTCCCCTGTTTTCTCAGCAAATTTCTTTCCCCAACTTTCTCGCTCTGTCGACAAGTCCCAAGTCTTCTCCAACCGTACAACCTTCAATATTACAATCACCCCAGTTTGATTCCACAGTCCTCCATGGATTCCCTTAAGGACAGAGTAATAATTAACGAAAGCAAAAGCAAGAAAAAGAACGACAACAACAACAACAACAAGAAATATAGCAACATGAACAACAACACCACCACCACCACGAAGAAGAAGAAGAAGTTCTTGCTGTGCTTTAAACCTATGACCATGGATGGTCTTGAAGAGGATCTTGTTTTCAAGTATTTTGCTGTGGAAGAGAAGGAGGGCATGTTGTTCCCCGTGATATCAAAGCCATCTATGGCACCGGATAAAAAAGAAGCACAAGAAGAAGAAGAAGAAGAAGAAAAAGGCGGTGGCCGGAGAAAGAATGGCAGGAATGTTAAGCTTTCGAAGTTTTTGAAAGCAGTTTTTACTGGGACTTTCTTGGTTAGTACTTTTTAAAATTTTAATCTTTCTGCTTTTTAATTAAAAAAGAAATTAATTTTGGGTTCTTGGCTTGGGTGGTGATCATGATGTATGTATATTATGCATATTCTGTTTGATACTTTGTTTCTTGAATTTTGTTTCTCCGTTCTTGATTTTGTTGTTTTCAAACTTTCCCATAATCCATAAGTGGATCATCTCATCTATCTGTGTTCTTTGGATTGTATTTTCCGTTGTTTTTGGTTAGGAAGTGATTGATCAAAATCCATTAATTTCAAATTTTAATTCAAGTTTAATTCTTACGGTAATTTGTTATTTCTTTTAGTTTTATCCGTAATATAATGTCAATTTGACTGGACCAATTGATTTATTTTCTTTTTTCTTTTTTTGGATAAAGTTGATTGGTCAAGACTCAAGACTGGGTCTTTACTTAAAAAAAAAAAAGACTGGGTCTTTAATTGCGGCATTTAAAGAAAAAAAAAGGACCGAGTCGTTTAATTTTCTACCCAGTACGCGTCTTATTTATTATTTGATGTGTTTGTTTTACCAAATGCTTAATTAACATTCTTAAAAAAAAATGCTTAATTAATATCTTATTAACTAGTATTTGTTGATACCATTTAATTTTTTTTTTTGGTAGAACCATTTAATTTCTTGAAATCTGCTCTTATTTCCTTCTATATTATGAAACTGATAATTTTTATACTTGGTCTTTGTCAGGCAAAGCAACTTAAGAAAAGAAAGCTTGGGGAAAGCTCCTTTCGATCAGAAACCATTATTGCAGAAAAGGGTGTTAAAACCATAAACTCGGTGAATAAAGATTCATTGAAACAAGATGATGACAACCCTAGAATAAATTCAAATATTTCCTCTTGTTCACGTCGTTCTTCTGCGTTTACTGCAACCACCATGTGTTCTTCATCTTCTTCATCATCAAGTACTTCCAATTCGAGGTCTATGTCTCAACGATGCAACTCGTTTGAATCAACTTTAACTGGGTCTAATAGTCAGAATGAGCAGGACAATAATGGGTCTAAGCAGAGGCAGGACAAGAATAATAATAATGTCCAAAAACATGAAAAAAGGAGTTGTGGTTTTTACATTGGTTTTTGTTTGCCTCTTATTTGTCTGTTGGTTTTGATATTTTGGGGTAAGATTTTTGCAATTTTGTGTACTTCAATGGGGTTTTTCATGGTTCGTTGGAGCAGTAGATGTGCTTTGCCTTTGCCTAAAGTTGGGATAAAGTCTTCGGAATTTGACTCGGATGAGCGTAAGAAGAAGGTCATCATGGAAGGACTGTTGAAAAGGGACCGAGCTCACGAATTATAGACTTTTTGATGAAGGGGCATGCCTCATAGCTGAATATATTAAAGTTTTTTTTTTTTGGGAGCTGCATAATTGTTCAAAAAAGTGTTTTGTATTTGAGTTTGTCTTTGTATACTTTTTTTTCGGACGTGTAAACATTGTGCACAAGAGGTATCTGTTTGTATTGCGCGTACGCGGTCAGCGCGTTTTATTTTATTTTATTTATTTTTTCCTTCAGTTTAGCGCCTGTTGTAGTGTTCATGGAATATGAACAGTGCAAACAGGCTCATGAGCAGTATTACATGTAAACAGTAGTTTTTTTTTTTATTATTTTCAATATTTAACAAAATAAATTGTATCCAAACGGATCTTAGATCAGTGAAGATCGTGACACATGATTAAAAGGAGTACTAGACTCAAGTCAAATCCTTTAAAATTATGTTATATGGTTGTGTAAATTTAGGCATTAGTATTTTTGTTATTTTTTCCCATTTTATCAATGGGGAGTATATTTTTTCCCCTTTTAAACGTGTAATACCACTTTAAGAAATAAAAAGTGTATAACAATGTTTCTATAGAGAAATTTGATATTTTAATTTTGTAGTATTTTTTTATTGTTTTGTAAATTAATTTGTTGGTTAGCTTTTACAAACTATATATTTTGAGTTTCACTTGGTAAATTTTTTGGAAGCATCAAGTTTGATAAGAGATTTGTAGCCAGATGCCTAAATTGTATTGCTAAATTTAAATCCTCTCCTTCATTCATCGCAAATTCGCAATGGGGAAAAAAATAATTTCGAAGAGATTCAAATAACTTGCTCAATAGTTGGTGCCTTGGTGGTTTCTCAAGCACTTGACTGTTTTTTGGAGCTTGCCAAGGCTTATTAAGAGCAATGGGTATGTACTTTTTTAATACTGGTAGAATGTTACCCAATAATAAAAATGTTATATTTATGTTACCCACCTTGTGTATGATGTATGATGATAGACTGACTAGATGTAATTTAATATACTCATTTTTTAATGACAGCTAAGAATGAAAGACACTTGAATTAGAGATTAGAACAAAACTTCGAATTACATTATAAGCTGATAATGCACGAGTACACAGATTTGTACACTTGTCAGCTTAGATAATATATTAGAGAAATCTTAGAGATAAAAACTAGTATTTTTATCTCTAATAAAAAAATGGTGTAAAATAATTTGTAGTTCTAGTATTTTTCTAATTAAAGAGAAGTGAAGGCAGTTGTGAGTTTAAATAAGAACCAATAAAAATTTATAACATAGTTTGTGGCTGTAGTATTACTCAAAATGCGGTAACCCCAGTTGCATTCGCCACAGGTTATGAATTATGATGGAGCCAACAACCAAGATTGTGAGATGTCTGGCTAGGTAGACCTTTATGTTATTATATAGACCTTTATTTCACCGCAAAGAGGCTGGTAGGTGAGGAATGTCTAGATCATGGGAAAACTTGGTCAAGTTTAATTGTTATAGTGATTATTTTAAGGCTGGATGAATGTTTTAAAAGCAGAATATTAAAGAACAAAAAACAAGAGAGGTACAAATTCAAGATTTTGAGATCGGATTGGAGTTGAATTGTAGATCACAATGTCACATAGGATTTCTTTAGTGTAATTAAAGAAATTCAACCAATATTCAAATGTAATTACACAACTTTTATAAGGCATATAAAAAAATGACAAAGCATACACAAACAAACTAAGATTAGAAGTATAATTAATCTTCCAAATACAAAGCGTAATTGCATAAACAAACAAGGTAGAGATCAATTCAACAAAGCAAATAATTAAGGGTCATGCTACCGAGTGCCTTTAAGACATTGGTTAACAATTCATTTTACGAAAGTTTTGACATCACTTATATGGAAAATGAAAAAAATTGTCAAAAGTTTAATTTTTTTTTTCCCCTCATAAAAACTTTCTTTAAATAAATTGTTAATCAATGCCCTAGGAGCATTCGTTAACATTTCTCAATAATTAAACCACATTAAGCAAATCGTATGTGGCATTAATTAAGGAACTTAGATCAGAACCACATGCAAAGGAACAATCCCCAAATCACTAATAAATTCATCAAATAACACACAAAAAGTCACCTTTGATAATAAGATATACATTGAATATTCTCATCAAGAGTTTTAAAATTTTTAGCATTTAGCATCTAAAAACCTAACTTTATAGCATTTAACACATCACTTTACAATATCCTTAACATCAAAACTTCTATTTTTTTATCATTTCATTTAAATATTCTTTCTTTATTATTTTTTATTCTTCCTCTCTCTCTCTCCCACAGCAGAAAAAAAAAAACATTAAAAAATTATAACATCTTGTTACAGTGTGCTCTAAAAAATGAGAGCGCACTTTAGCAAGATGTCAAATTTTTTAGCATGTGGCATCTTTGATGGAGTGGGTTTTTATGGTTTCAGATGCTAAAAATTTGCATTTTAGCATTTATACAACCCTTGATAAGGATGCTCTAGACACAAATGCAGGTGCACGAGCATGTGCATGTGCACACACTTTTATAAGATATCCATTACAAATTAATGACACCTATAAAAAAATATGCCTAATACTTTTACCTTGATCTCTTAAAGTAGGTGACAAGTTGAGTAGATGATACCAATTTATTTATTTATTATTATTAGCATAAAACCTGGTGACAGGAATGAAGTGATGGTCTAATGCATAATTTTTATAATTCAATAGATAAAAAGAAGGGGATAGGATCATAAAAAAAGAAAGAAAAAAGAAATGAATCTTGAATATTTTTGTTGGAAAAAAAATCCAACCCATTAAGTTACAATGTTTTTTGCAATGGTCCTATACTAATAAAAATTAGGGGTTAGTAGCAAAATTGTATTATTATTATTTGGTGATAGAGGGAATATAATAGATTAAGTGCAAATCATACTGTTACAAAAATAGCTTAGTTTTATCAAATGCTAGCAGGGGAACACCATAGGCAATAGGCAAAAGGGAATAGGTTATCAAAAATTAAAAGGTCTATATAGGTTGTTTAGTGCCCAATTAGGTTAGGGTACCAAAATTCTGATTCGCTTCCTGATATTTATGATTAATCATGGACTGGAGGAAGGTCCTCGTTAGGTTCCTGTAGTCAATTAGAAGAGTTTATAATAAGATTAACTTGTAGAAGGATTTTTTTAACAAAAGCACAATGATTTCTAAGTCCAATTCTACTGCTAAAGAAGAGATGTCAAGGTGTTTTGCTAAGAGATGCTCATCCCACAAGGCCAAAGCTTGGCTATGGAGCATGTGGTTTTGCCTCAGGATCTTGAGAAGCCTTAAACTAGTCATCTATGCAATCTCTTAGAAGCCCTCCTCCCCTTGACAAGCCCAATTTCCCAAAACAGATCAATCCGTATTCAATTTGACCCAGTCAGCCAAAGGCTTGATCCATTTGACTTAGGCTATGAGGTTTGTCTTTAGTGTTAGGAACCATGTTGAAGAATTCAACCCCTTTTTAGTTACATTGGGCATGCAAGTTTCTTTCCATGGTCTCTTTTAATTTATAAAATGAAATGAGTTAATGTTTAGCCAAAAGTGCTAGAGACCCATAGGATAAATATTTTTCATGGAATTTGATTATGCTTGGAGGGGTAATTCGATTTACAATTAAATTCCTACCATTCTTCAAGGCAAAATGTGGATGGTGTTGAAGGAGTGTGATGCTGTGAGAAAATGGAAATTAACTTGTGAGAGAAATGAGAGGGAATTTGAAATATGTGATGCGAAACAATGAGCCATGGGCACAAAACAACATGGTAGATACGAAGAAAATAGCACAAAATGAAGCTGTTTTAAAAGAGAGAAGAATTGAACAAAGAGAACAACCTGATATGTAGACGATTTCTTGGATCGAATGCTTTCCTTTTTTATTTTGGTCCAATTTTTAAAAGATTGAGAACTTGCTTTTAGATGCCAATCCCCTTTAAATTGGATGGACTGAATGATCTAGTCTCAGTTTGAAAAATATTGTCCACGATACGATTAATACTTTGACGACTATAAAATCATTGTAATAATATTGTCTTCCTAATATTATTACATTTAATATTCTATATGTGATGCATCACATGTGGTATCCACCAGCTAGATTTATTGTGGTAAGTTGGTAACTTATACAACACCCATGACATAGTGGCTGCATAATAATTTAGTATCAATTTATAATTTTTTTCTTTGTTAGTTTGAATTTGATACTTGGTTTTGGATTACAAATCAAGGATTTGGAATGTTTTGATTCCAAATTTATATATTTTAAAATTTCTTATTTAGATCCATTATATACACTGGAGGATTTGAAATTTGAAATTAAATCTACTATTTGGATGCTTTAATAAACTATGAGTTTGGATTTGAAATTCTCTTTCAAAATGATTAAAATATTTTAAAAACTTTCGAAATGACTAAAATACCATCAAAATCTCTAAAATGACAAAATATGATTGAAACCTCCAAAATGACCTAAATACTTTGGAAACATCTAAAATTATAAAAATAGTAAAATGTCTTTAAAATCTTCATAATAACCAAATAACCCTCAAAATCTCCAAATGATTGAAATATTGTGGAACATATAAAATGATCAATATAGCCTTAAAATTTTCAAAATGGTCAAGATATACTCAATACCTCAAATATGATAGATATACTTGTAAACCACCAAAGTGATAAGAATATCCCCCCCCCCCCCCCCCCCCAAAAAAAAACCAACCATTAAATGACTAAAATAAACCTCCAAAATAACATTGATATGTCGCAAAACTTCCGCATTGCGCTTATATTGGATTATTTTATCCTTAATGCAATTCCTTAATTAATTCTTATAATTTTAGAGAATTAATTGGATATATTGGTCATTTTGTAGAAATTTGATTTAGTTACATTCTTGGTTGTGGTGTAGCTATATATATATATATATATATATATATATTTTTTTTTTTTTGTAAAATATTATGGTATTACTAGTGTGTTTCTTGTGTAATAAGTGCGACCTTATTGTTGTATTGGCATATGTATTTTTTTCCCTTCTTCAAAGTCTACATGATGCATTAAAGGTCATTTTATTCGTAAACACCATACTCATATATTAACCAATTAAATCTCCTCCTCAATAAAATAAAATAAAATAAAATAATAATCTCATATTCTTGTTTCTATTATTTTATTATTTAAGTATTGCTAGTTAAAAAATTATAATATTTATTTCCTATGATTTTTCCATTTAGCAATCTTAGATAATTATAATTTCAGTTGTTTAAAATAAGTTTATTATCGAGTATGATGAGATATTTACAATCATTCTGTCACAAACTTTGTTTTGGGTTTTATTTCTATGGAGCTTCTATGTACTTTATTTTGTGACGCTTATCTTCCTTATATTTAATGCTTGTATGTTTTAGGGGGTGTTTGGTTTGTGTTTTCAAACAACCATTTTTAGTTTTTAAACAGCATTTTACGCATTTCAATACATTTTTTCACCCACACGTATTTTCACAAATATTTTCAAACAACGATTTTCAGTTTTTAAACACATGTACCAAACGGGCCTTTAGTGTCAAAGTCGCAGATTGCCAATTTAATTTTCATCCTAATAGAGGGTGCTCTGGGATGATATATATATATATATATATATATATAAAATCTCGTGACTGCTTACCTTTGTCTAAAAAAAAAAAAATATCGTGACATCCAGAAGAGTAATATGTCTATGAAGGATAAGCCTTGCAATAAATTCTGGGAAGTAACTAATGAAATTAAATGCGTAAGTGGTTTTCCCTCATGCCATGGTTGATGTCCAAATTAATAAATAATAATGTAACTCTAGAAAATTCATGATTTATGCAACACATTTGGATGCAGATACGAAGATTGATAATAAGAATAAAAGTACTATATAGCATATATGTTTGTTTTGCAAATATTGTCTTGAGTAGTCAAAAGCACATGAGATCAAATTTTAGAATGATTAAACTGAATATAAAGATAAAGGAAAAGCTTTTACAGTTTACGCTTCGAACCTGATTCAGTTTAAAGTTAGACACAAGAAAATTGCTGAACAATTCTTGATAAATTATTACAATTAAAAATTAATAATGTTCAGAAAATTCTGATTGATGATGTTTGCTATGATACTCCTAATGCTTTTTGCCATGAGAAAATGCACATTGATAATCTGTCTTATGTTAAAAACTTCCCTATTGATGTGTTTATTCAAGACCTAATGATAGGTTCTTCCCAAGGTTTCACAGATATTGCTAAAGGTAATACTCATAGCACCAAAATATTAATTACTATGGATTGTCCTAACATTATCAATATTTCTTAAGAATATTGATTAGGGGTAGTGATAACATTAAGAATCACATATATTATTGCTGTATAACTGTGCTTCCGCCTTCAACTTGGTGTGCTTCCCCCTTTATGGTATTAGAGCCACTCTTTTCTGGCCGGTGATAGTGTGGTTGTGTTCTCTGTCTCTCTATCTGTGTCTATTCGAAACTTTGATACTCTTTTGTTGTGTTCCCTTCTTACCGTTGTTGGTGCCACCCGTGTCGGAAAGTGAATTCCCAAAACCGAACAGTAAGGCCCGTTTGAGCCAAGAAAGGGCGTGTAGGGCATGAGAGGTATAGGGTTGACTAAGGTATGTGTTACGAAATGCAACGGTTGTGAGAAAAACATGATAATTGAGTGTTGTACCTAGGATAGTATGGATAGGTTGTGGAGATCCAACTCCTCTATCAGCTCCATGATTAGTTGTCCTCCTGATATTGTAAATGAAGAAGATCACACTATTGATGAAAATGAGTTGCTCCCTGATTTTCAGAGATGGAATTTTCCTAAAGTTGATACTAAAACTGTTTATAAAATTGTTTTGTTGAGAGTGCTTTTCATTCTACTTACAAAGCTAGAACTATTGAACAAATATTCTCTATTTCTAAAGCTCATGAAAAATGCTGCTTGTTTTCTAAAAGAAATATTAGTGAATTTATTGCTGCTAAAAAATTCAGTTATTTGCCTATTGGTATGGTTCAAGTTGTTATTAAACCACTTACCCGAAAGGGTATTAATGCTTCTGTTCTTATGTGTTTAAGAGATGCTAGATTTAAGCACTTTAAAGATAGCATTCTTGGTATGATTATTGCTTCTTTATATGATGGTCCTGTTTATTTTAACTGTTATCCTGATTTTACTCTTGCTTTGGATGATCCTAATATTGTTAAAGCTTTGACTTTGAATATTGCTTCATCTGGTTATCACATGGAAGAAAGTAGTAAGCCTTTTTGCTTTGATTTATCACATTTATTATAGACTGTTGGGTACTCAAATAAACCCTGGTGCTAAGATCCATATAGAACCTTCTGGTAAAACCATGTTAATTCAATGTTCAACCCTTGATGCTAAAGTTCAAGTTCCAAAAATGATTCGATGGCAAGATGTTAAGCTTCCTACTGATTGGTTGTTGGAACAAGAATCCCCTTCTGCTAAACCTGTTTTTGATGAGCTAGATCTCACTCATATTCAACAATATCTTGATGGTACTGTTAAAATAAGTTTTCAAAACAATCCACCTTTGAGGATCAATGAAGGAAGACATTCCTTTGCTGGATCTGAAAGTATTTCAAAAAGAGATCAAGAGATCAATGATTTTTTGCAAAAGAATTTTGAAAAACCCACTGATTTAAAGCTAAAAGGTGTTTTAAGTGATAAATCTCAAATTAGCTCTGTTTACGATTTCACTAAACCTGAAGCTTCCTCTCCATATAGTAGAACTACTAATGAAGAAGAATATGACACTAAATCTGTTTGTCCTTCTGATTCTGATTTTCCTCCTATTGAAAATCCTATTTTCCAAAATCAAGTAAGAGTTTTAAACGTTTTGGATGAAAGTTTTGCAATTGATATGGTTTCCCTGTATAATGAATTTATGCTTGCTAAAAATAGAAATAAAAGAAAATATTTCCAAAATAATTTTTCTCAGTCTGAAAAAGACTGTGTTAAAAGAAAATGGTTAGAAAAGATGAATCAATTGAAAAAACATATTTTGTTTTTTGATTTTCTTGAAAACCATTATGCTTCAAAAGATGAAGTTTCAAAACAACATCTAAATGTGATAAAGAAATCAAATTTTGTTAAAGAAGATAAAACCGTTGTTAGGTCTAGCCATCCGTCTCTTGAGACAATTTTAATAACTTCTCAAAGGAAGGAAGTGAAGGCCTCCCTTTCAAAATTGCTGATGATCAAACTCCCATTGTTAGTCTTATTGAAAAAAACAATTTTACTAATAAATCTTTGCATATTATTGGTCAACAGCTTAACAGCTTAACCGTATTGAATAAAAAATTGTTGAAAAAACTGTTTCTGTTGAAAACCCTGTTTCTGAAAAATTTGTTTCTGTTAAAACTGAGAAACCTTTGATTGATCTACCCAGTCAAAGAGAAAAGGTTATGTTTAAAACTTCTCAGTCTAAAACTCTTGAAATTGTTGAAAAAATGTTTTCTGATTTAAAAGTTAAAACTGAAGGTACTTCTAGAAGTACAGCTTGCACTATTTCAAGAAATGAAAAAGAAATTGTTTCTGATGAAAATACAGATTTCAATAATGTATCTTCTGTTTCTGCTAAAAAGATTTTTGATGATGATTTACCAAAAATAAAAAGATTTGTTGGAAATTCCAAACCCATGTCTTTTACAAAGAATTGGTATTCAAAACCCACTCCTCCTAATATGCAGTTTGAAGAAAGATCTTTTCAAACACAATTTTCTGTTTTTGCTGATAAACTTTATGAATGTAATATTGATGGTTTGTCTGAACAAGAAATCATTAATAAAATGGGCCATATGTCTATGGTTGGTATTGCTTATCAAAATAACCATGATCTTGATCAACCTAAAATTGTTCATTTACTTGTTACTGGTTTTTCTGGTAATCTTCGAGGATGGTGGGATTCTTATCTCATAGAAGACTCCAAAGAATCTATTGAACATGCTGTTAAAAAGAATGATGAAGGTTTGCCTATTTTTGATGAAAGTATTGATCGCGATATTCTTGATAGTGTTAATACCCTGATCTATACTATTCTCGAACATTTTGTTGATACTCCTTCTAATATTTCATCTCGAGTTTTTGATTATTTGAATAATTTGAGATGTTCTACTATGTCTGATTACAGATGGTATCAAGATGTTTTTATTTCTAGAGTGATGCTTCAGAAAGATTGCCACAAGCCTTATTGGAAAGAAAAGTTTATTGACGGTCTGCCTCTTATCTTTGCTCATAAGGTAAAACAAGAGTTAATGGGTAAAAATGATTCTATTGATTATGATAATTTAACTTATGGTGATATTTTAAGCACTATTAAAAAACTTGGTATTAATATGTGTAATGATGAAAAACTATTAAAACACCAATTAAAGAATAAGAGAAAAGCTAAATATGAAATGAGTAATTTCTGTAAACAATATGGTTTTGCTACCTATTGCTCCTTTCAGGCAAAAAGGTAAAAAACATGATAAAAGCCATAAAAAATATAAAAAATACAAAAACAACTTTGTTAAACCTAATGATTTCTATGCTAAGAAGAAAAATGTTTCTAAAAGATATGATAAACAGAGATCAGGAAAAGGTAAACGTTTTAACTGTGGTAAACCTGGACATTTCGGTAAAGATTTCAAACAAAAACCTGGTAAGTTGAAAAACAAGTTTAACATGTTAAATATTGATGATAAAGAGCAAGAAGAATTATTCAGAATCCTTGAATCAAACAACTCGTCTGATTCTTTGGAAGATGATTTTTCTTCTTCATCTGATTCTTGCTATCAATTTGCTTCTGATTCACCTAATACAAAAATTGGTTGTAAATACTCCTGTTGTAATGTCATTAAATCTGTTAATATTCTCACTAAGAGTGAAGAGGATGAAAAATTAATAATTCAATTGATAAATCAAATTCAAAACCCTGAATTACAAAAAGAATATTTGGATAAGTTTAAAAAAAATTTGATAAAAGATGAAACTAGTAAAAAACTAAAATCAACTATAAGCTTTGAAGAAACTCTGGAAAGATTTAATAAAAAGAAATCCAAAGAATTGACTGTTAATGATCTTCAACATGAAATTAATGTTGTTAAACAAGAGATAAATGAATTAAAACATGAATTTAAAAACATTAAAAGTGATAACAATAATCTCAAACAAGAATTGATAATGTTAAAAATTGATAAAAATCTTAATAAATTTGATAACGAATAAGATGAACAAGATGAGCACAAAGATGGAGATGAATTCAGTCAACAGGCTCTTCTTTCTGATAAAGGTATTGTTGATAATTCCCAACTCGGTCTTGTTAATAAATTGCTTCCTCCAAAATGGTTTACAAAAGTTAAAATTATTGTTTCCCATGATTGTCATTTCACTATTATTACTATGATTGATTCTAGTACGGATATGAACTGTATCCAAGAAGGATTGATTCCTTCAAAATATTTTGAAAAATCAACTGAAAGATTGGTTTCTGCTAATGGTAGTCAAATGAAGATTAGATATGAATTGAATAATGCCCATGTTTGTCATGATAATGTCTGTTTCAAGATTCCTTTCAAGAACAGAAGGAATCTTGAAACAGACATTATCATGACAAACATGAGCATTATTCAATTCATATCTAATCTTCATTTGACTACCATTAACAGAAACCAATATTTCAGTTGATTTTTCTTTTAACCGCATAATTGTCATGTGACTTTTAAAATAAAAAGGTAAAAAATCCCCTTTTTAATTTTTCAATTAACAGCAGTCACTTTTCCATTTTTCCATTCCAATATCCAATGGGTTTTTTTTTTTTTATCCTTAATTTTGTTCAAAAAGGGGACAGTATTCTTTCTTTATTTGGCCCTTTCGATATTTGTTGCACTCTTTATTTAAGTTGTACTTGATTTTAACGGAGCAGAATGCAAACGAAGTCAAAGGCATGGAGGACTTTCCTGGAGGCAATGCCGCAAGCGTTTTCGATCTCTTGTTTTCTCAGAATCTCTCTCTATAAATACAATAACCCCATTTTCTCTCTCTCTCTCTACAAGCACCAATTCCTCGCCAACCTCGCATACGATCTCCATGGATTGGTTCAACAACAGAGAAAGCAAGATCAAGAAAAATAAGAACGGCAAGAATAGCAATATTACGAATGACAACAACACCAAGAAGAAGAAGAACAGGTACTTGACGTGCTTTAGACCCGACTCCATGGAGGGTTTCTTGTTCCCCAAGCTATTGTCGCCGCCTTTGACACTGGTTAAAAAAGAAGAACAAGAAAAAGATGGTGGTGGCGGGAGAAAGAAACACAGGAATGCTAGGCTTTCGAGAATTTTGAAAGCGATTTTTAACGGCACATTCCTGGTTAGTACTTTGATCTTTTAATCTTGGTTTTTGTTTTTGGTACTTGGGTGATCATCAATGCATCATGTTTATTCTGTTTAACAATTTGTTTCTTGGATTTTTTTTTTTTTTTTTTAGTTTCTGCTTTCTTGGTTTTCTTCTTGTTTTCAAACTTGAGACTCATAACCAATAATCCTTTTCTTGCTAGGAAATTCTAAAAGTCGGTCATTTTTTTTTTGGATATTGTTTTTTTTTTTTTTTAAATATCAATTAATTTTCAAATTTTATTGCTAGTTTTGTACGGTAATTTGTTATTTCTTTTATTATCCATAAAAAAGTCAGTTTGACCTTTTTTTGTGTGGATAAAGTTGATTGATTAAAACTGCATGGGTCTTTAATTATTGAGCTTTAGGAAAAAAAAATCGGATTTTAATTAAGAGATGAAATTCTTCTTAAAAAATAGATATTAAAAAAAGAAAATAAAAATAATAAGTCTTTAATTATCTATCCAATTATATGATTCTTTATTTTTTTAAATTTCTATTTTATATGGCGTGGTACCAAATTCTTGATTAATATTTTATTTACTTAGAAATCCCATTCCATACCTTTTATTGTTGCTATTTCTATATATATATTTTTCTTTCTTGAAATCTTCTTTTCCTACCATCAAAATGAAACTAATAATTCAAAATTTGTGCTTTGGCAGGCAAAGAAATTAAGTTAGGAAAAGAAAGTGTATACAAAACTCTTTCACACCAGAGACCAACATTGCAACAAAGACTACTGTTAAAACAGATTCGACGAAACAAGAGGACATCAAACTTGGAATTAATTCGAATCTAAATTCGACGCCTTCGCCTAGGCAGTGGCAGGACAAGCACACCAATATTGTGGAAGAAAATGAAGAAGAACGCTGTGGTTCTTTGTCTAAGCAGATAGTGCAGGACAAAGACAACAATATTGTGGTAGAAAATACTAATGGAGAAGGACGTTATGGTTGTATCATTGCTTTGAGTTTCCCTCTTATTAGTCTATTGGGTTCGATTTATTGGAATACGGCTCTCTCATTTTTCTGTACAGCCACGGGGTTTTTCTTGATTCGTTGGAGCAGTAGATACATTTTGCCCAAACATAGGTTAAAGTTAAAGTCTGGACTCGGATAAACAACTGTTGCAAAGTAACAGTGCTCGCTGAAGATGGTAGTTTTGAAAAAGGGATATAGAGCTGAACATATATAAGAGCAAATCTTTTGGAGGAGCCAAAACATGGTGTTATTATTTTTGAGTTTTTGGCTTTGTATATGTTCAGGTCTTTACTATTAGCTAGCTCTAGCTTGGAGAAGACCCTCTTTTTTAGTTTTATTTTTGTTAATAAATTTTTAGTTTTACCACTTCAAGAAATTACAAGTGTATAAAGAATTAAAGATGTATCTCATTTGATATAGAGGACTTTGGTATTTTCATTTACCAGTTGCATTACAGTTTCTCAAATATTTTTTTTTTAAAAAAAAGTGGCTGCATTGATTTTACCAAATACTAATATATATGTTTTAATTTCTTCGGAGGATTTTAAAAATTTGCTACGGCAAAATATATGGGTGGTGGATGTCGCAACTCGCAAACATTGACTAATATTTTTTGAAGTCATTATCCAAAAAAGATTGTTGTTTTAAGTTTGCCAAGGCCCTAGCTGTTAAGACCAAAGAGTTTTGTTTCAATTAATCCGTTTATTTTAACACCTGATTAATTTTTTTTATCAGTCCATTCGATTATTTCTATGATCATTTTTGTTTTTTAGAAACCTATGATCCTCTTAAATGTCCTTCCTACACTTGAATTGAATCAAATGAAACGTAAAAATTCCATACCAACCTAAATAGTAATGGTAATGGCTTATTGGCATTATCGGCAATTTAGCGTTTTTGTTATGGGTGGTTATGTTTAATTTTTAGCTTATCTTATTATCCACTACTTTTTATAACAAAAAAGGGTAAGGGGGTGATTAGAGTGACTTCTCTATTTTAACGTTATCATAATAACATCTTATTAGTTGAGTTCAAACCAACAAGTAAAAAACCCGGTGAGTTAAGTTGATATCCCAGGCTCCCAACCCCACGAGGGTATTAGTTGCATCGAGCTGGGCGTGTGGGGTTTTCCCTAAAGACTTTTTATTGCAAGATTTCAAATTTAGGACCTCTATCCCAAACCACTTATTAAAACCACTTTTTTTTTTTTTCAATTACATGTATACTATCACTTTTTTTTGGTAGACCATTAATATCATTATTTCGCATCAAAAATCAAATACAAGTTCTTCTTAAAAAAAAAAAAAAAAAAAAAAAAAATCAAATGCAACTCCACAAAAAAGAAAAAAGAAAAAAAATACAAGTGATTCTAAAAAAGAAAAGAAGAAAAGAAATACAAGGCTTTAAACCCTCCTTAACCCCCTTATCCCTTTCCCGGGCAAACCCAATCCTCCACCGCCACCACCACTGCGCCGCACCCAACATGGCGACGAAGCTCTTCCTCAGACCCCACTCTATTCCCCTCATCACTCTCCCCCCAAAACTCCTCTTCCCCAAAAACCCAAAACCCCTCACCATTTCTCTCTTCTGCTTCAACACTCAAGCCCAAACCCAAATTCACTACGGACCTTCCCTCCACAAAGGAATCAAACCATCTTCCCAATCCCAAAATCCCCAACAACAACAAAAAGAAGAGCAAAGTGACTTAATGTTCGACGAACAAAGCTTCACTCGAGTATTCGACCTCACAGCACTTCGCGTCCCTGCAAAAGACTGTTTTGCCCTCGAAAGCCGCCTCCGTGGCCACCTCCTGAACTGGCCTCGCATTCGCAACGTTGCCCGATTCCCAAACGACGACGTCGACCCCAGCCTCCTACCCCTATTAGGTTCCACAATTCAACAAGAAGATCTCGTTTCGCTCGAGCGAAGAATTCACGGTAAAGCCGAGGGAGACGGCGACGTTTTGAGCCCGGTGTTGTACAGGGACAAGCTTGCCAGGGAGTTTAACGCTCGAGGGTTTATCAAATTTAGGAACTTAGCGAAGATTTCGCGGCCGAAGAGGAAGAAGAAGAATGTGAAAGAGGAGGAGAGGAGTGAGGGCAATAAGGGAATTGGGAAGAATGAGATTGCTTTGGTGGAGGTTGTGGAGGAGGAGGAGGAAGGAGAGGGGGATTTGAAGGGTTTGTTGGGTGATGAGTTCAAGGGAACGAGGCGGAAGTGGAGTGGTCCGACGAGGTTGTTGCTTTTGGATGAGAGGTACGCGGCGAGGAAGGCCGAGGAGTTGCCTGAGGCAATCAAGGTGGCTTTTTGTTGATACTCTGTGAGTTCATTGGGATTTTCTTTTGAAATTTTTTGCGGTTTTGATGATCTTATATAGCCCCTTGTTATGTCAATAGTTGCTAAGTGCTTTATTATGTTTGATGCATAACTGATTTTTGATGTGCTTAAAACATTTTCACAATGCTACCAGGTGTAATTGAATTTGAATGCGATGTGGTGCTTTTTGTGAGATTGAATTGAATGTGATGTTGTAGAAAGGATAAAATTGCTCCAAGTTGGTGGTTTATTCTGTATTGCTTCTTGTGTAATTTGATGTCACTTGATTTAGTTTATATCAATAGTGGAGGGACTGCATACACAAGAATTATGAGAAAAGGAACTTTATGAACCCACCATGAGAGTTGAGAAGTTGTTGATTAGAATGAGTTTTAGATACTTTCTATTATCAAGCTTAATCTTCACTCTGACAGAACCTCAGTGTCCGCTTGGCTTTCTTTGTTAAAAAAAGATCATTTGACTCTCCCCTGCCCCCTTTCCTCTTTTATTGCTTGAGGGAGAGCTATCTATGTAGGCTTTGGCACATCATATATCCATTTCTGTTTGGTGAGCTCTAGAGAATTGGTGCATACACTGAATCACTTATTCCTGTCCTAGTGAGTCTTCTATATTGTGTCATTATTTTTGTTATGAAGTTTGCCACCCAAGCGTAACTTGTAATTGTGGAAGTTGACATTTACTACCAATGCATGGCATGCAGCACATGTGGCTTTTTGGTGCACTTCTATTTTATTGCCAACAATGTTTGAGTTTGTTCATACCATTACAGTGATATGCACCAAGGTTTACTTGTTAGGTTTACAGAGTATCGCTATGATAGAAGTTACTTGTCACCTTTCTTTGCTAAAATCACCATTAATGTGATATCTGCCAAGGTTAACCTGTCAAGTTTCCATAACATGGTCACTTCTTAATTATTGAATCAGCTCAGCTATTGAGGCTAACATTATGTCATACCTGCCTCTCCTTCAAATTAGCTGTTGTGTCTGATGGGAAGTATTACTTTCAAGTTCCAAACTTCTTAGTCTTAGGTATGGAGACGGTAGTCCTTTTCTTTCATATAGCCTTTTGCTTCTTTCTTTCTTTCTTCTTCTTCTTCTTCTTCTTTATTTATTTTTTAATTTTAAATTTATAATGAGAATCAATGTCCTGCTTATATATATTACCTTTTTGGGTTAACATTTTATTTTTAATATTCATTTGGTAAGTAAACTGCTTTTTCCTCCCTATTAATTTAATATTCTCATACTATTTATCAGGTTGTGTTGAAAGAAGATACAGGGCAAAGTACAAAATCAACTTTTGAGCTTGTTAGATGCAAGCTGACATTGTTTTATGATTACTGGCAGATGGATGAGGTAAAGGACGACGTTCATTAACTATGCTAGGTGAAATCTTTGAGTCAACTGTGTTGTTCTGGATTTAATAGATATGAAGCATTTGACAACCAAGAAATTGAAACTTTACATTCTTCTTTGATTTCTTCTTTGATGTATGAGATGATAGGTGGAGGATAGACACACACCTTCATTTATCTAAAGTGTTCAGTGATAATTGTTACTCCACCGATTTTTTGGAAATGAAAGTACGCAAATACTATGTTAAATTAACAATTCCAATATATTTCTGATGGGCACTTGAAAATTTTATTGCACCAGAATGCAGGATGGCATTCCTCCCCATTTCATAGTAGACCCATAAACATTGTATAACAGACTTCTATTGAGAGTAGAGCCTTCAAAGACATCTGGTTAGATGGCTTCTATATCATTTTTAAGCTCTCTCTCATTTGGAGCAATAGGTCATTAACTAGGTATTAGTACCCATATATTGTAGTGATTTTCCACACTGAAATTGCTGAAAGTTCACAGAATCAATGGATTTATGAGGTACCATTTGTTCTTGCAGATCTTGGAGGCCTTGCTACCAAAGGGTATAATTGTTCCATCGGCGTTTGAAACTGTTGGGCATATTGCTCACCTGAACCTGAGGGCAGAACATTTACCATACAAGAATCTCATAGCAAAGGTACTTTTTTATTGGAATTTATTTTTTACCATTTTGTCACTGTACTGTAGAATACAAAAGTGACTTTGCATCTATATATATATAAAATAGATAAGTGAATTTACTGCCCCTTTACAAAAGAAGGCTGTTCTTCTTTTCAGGTTGTTCTGGACAAGAATAAGCCAAAGATACAAACAGTAGTCAATAAGATTGATGCAATTCATAATGACTACAGAACTATGCAGTTGGAGGTCTTGGCTGGAAACCATTCCCTTGTGACAACAGTTGTTGAGAATGGAATGCGATTTCATGTTGATTTAGCAACAGTGTATGTTTCCCTTAGATTGCAAACTTATTGATAATTCCATTGAAGTTCATGAATGCTTGCCAATATCATGCCATTTATACAAAACAAATGCTATGTGCTAGTGAAGTAAGTATACATCTCAAATCTGCTATATCTGGTTGACTCATTGAGTTGTATATCCGATTGTTTTCCTTAAGATTCTGTTCTGGACATCTTCAAATCTTTCATAAATTCTGATGCACATTTTGTGTGATTGTCATATGGCAAAAACTTCTTCTAGCTAAAATTTGTTTGTTAGCTGTATTTATCTAGAGCCAATGAGGCCTAAACGTACATGCTGTAACTGTAACTTGTTGCAGCCTTCTATGGACCTCTTAGATTGAGTTATTTATGCATAAACATATGTCTGTTAATATGAACCTATAAAATCCATCTTCACCTTCTATTTTAAAAGTTGCCTGAATAGCATGGATGGAAGTCAGTGGGTAGATCCACTGGCTGCATGTGTAACTTACCAATTGAAAAAGAAGAAAGAAGCATGGATGGAAGTCTGCATTAAATCTTTCTGGCTCATGCCATTTTATTGAACACAAATTAATATGGGCATATAGTCAGATAAACTGTTCGATCTCGGCACCATTGACCTTGAGTCAAACTTACAGGAAACGCTGCAGAAGTTTATTATATGGATTTTGAGAAATGAAAATTAATTTTGGCAGTGACTGGATGATAGTGACTTCTGGATGGTTTCTTCTTTTATGCAGGTATTGGAATTCAAGGCTTGCAACAGAAAGACAAAGGCTTCTGAATGGCTTTACATACCGTGATGTTGTTTGTATGTTTGCTTTGGCCTCAACTGAGTTAATATTCCTGCAGATTGATTTTACATCTACTATCTGAGCCCTTTAAAATGACTGTCATGTTTCTGCTTGTGGATTTTGCGTACAGTTGGTTATTTCTCATTTCTTGTGTTTGTCATTGTCATGTATAGCCATAAAAGCAGAGTTAGGAGGAGAATTCCCATAAGCTTCAACAGTTATATGCTTTCTCAAATAGGAGGAAGAAAACCAAAAAGGGAAAAAATAAAAAAAGAAGGAAAGAAAAGTCCTATATTGTGAAAAAGTAGTTCAGTGCGTATTGCTATTACTGTTACAGAATAAAAAAGAAGCATCTTTAAAAAAAAAAAAAAAAAAATCTTTTCACCTTTCCTTTTGAGTTTTACACTGGAGTACTGGTCATAACTTGCGGTGTGCCATTGTCTTCAAGTCTTGCTAAAACCTTGGCAGGGATCATAGATATTTGAATCTCATTACTCTGTACATTATTACTTTAGGAAATGATGTTTGCACTAATTTTCTGCTTCTTGCTCTCCCCATCAAGAGCTCATAAAAATTTATGAACACATGAAAATAGTTTCATGAAGCTAAAATGAGAGTGTGCCGATTGAGCTACCCTTTTATGTGTTATATATTAGGTGATCGCCTACTTTTTTTATTCTCCCAATGCGGTCAAAACTCTCTCATGATGTTATAAAAACTGTGATGCTTATATGTGTATGGTTGTCTTTTATGCAATTGACAGGCGATGTTTTCTCTGGGGTTGGTCCAATTGCTATATCGGCTGCAAAGATAGTAAAACGTGTTTATGCTAACGATCTAAACCCAATAGCAGTTGAATATCTAGAAAGAAATTGTGTGTTCAACAAACTTGAGAAGAAAATTAAGGTATGACTTAGTCATTGTGATAGTAGTATTTTGTGGTATTTTTTTTTCTCAAATAGTTGGAAGACTAAAGACAAGCACAGGATCTTCTAAATTGGCTGTGATAGGGGAAAATGATTTTTTTTTTTTTTTTTTTTTTTTTTTTTGTGGAATGCAAATAATCAAGATAGCTTGGGCTGATGAGAATAATTCCTCTCGGATTGTTGATAAGCATAATATGGAGTATTGTACAAGACTACTCAAATGATTGTTTAGCATCTATTCTTAGTAAGCATGACTAAGAAAAGATTCATTCATCCAAGATCTTCTTGGAGCTTTCTTGGCCAGTCAATGTCTCAGGTTGATAAAGTTAAAAGGGATGAATATCATATTTGCACAATGAATCCTGACTTGAGCTTCTTTCACAAGTTCTCTGGCTTTCATTTGTTACCCATGTATATGGCATTAAGGCAGATATAAATTGCCTAGGCACTTCACAGTATTAAATTTCCTATAACTGGAGTACTGTGCTTTTTGTAAGGACATTGTATGTCACCTTCTAGGTCTTTAACATGGATGGAAGGAGGTTCATCCAGGCTATATTTTCAAGTGATAAAGCTAAGTCCATCACACAAGTGGTTATGAATTTGCCAAACGATGCTGCAGAGTACCTAGGTTTGTTGTTAATTCCATGAATTTACTTTTTGGTTCTTGTTTCTTTTTGTGAGTAATTATTGGATATTATGAGTTGCAATTGAGGCTAGCTCAAATGTCATTTCCTTCCTTTGTAAGAGCAAGGTGGAGGTTGCAGTCATGGGTTCAAGTCTCATTAGGTGCACGTGTAACTTACTAATTGGGAGAAAAAAAGGATTAAAGAGTTACTTATACAATTTAGTGATAACTTAGTTTATTGGCTTCTGAAGTTAATAAAGTTGGACCAATTCTATTTTAAAATATCTCCACTCATTCCTCTTTCTCGTTTAAAAAAAAAAAAAAACTCTTTTTACACAGATGCATTCAGAGGAATATACACAGATAGACCCAAGAATGAAGATTTCACTTTTCCGATGATCCATGTTTATGGATTCTCCAAAGCTCAAGATCCAGAGTTTGACTTTCATGAGGTCTGTTCTGAAGTCTCCTTATAAAACAAGCCTTTGTTATTTTGCTGTGCTAATTGAACAAAATATAGTACTTTTTGTTTGACATATATCTTTTCTCTTCCTTTTTCTTTAATAACTTAAATGCAGCGGCTTAGAATTGCATTGTCAGAAGTGGAGGTCAATGTAGAGATGCGTAGAGTACGCCTTGTTGCACCAGGAAAATGGATGCTATGCGCATCATTTGTGCTACCTGAGAGTGTAGCATTTGCAGATACTACTAGGCTAGATATGTAAAAAGCTGAGGTATGCTATACCTAAGTTTCGTATTGTAATGTTCAATATAACTTTGCTAATGTTCATATGGTTTATTTATTTAGTCCTTTTGCCAATGTTCATTATGTTATTGGTTTGATTCTTGTATATTCTTCTGTAGAAATAGGTCAGTAGTTATTGCTCGGTGAGTAGAAAAGCTCATCAAACTTTATGCCAAAATGGTTTCCTCTCCCTGACCAAGTATTTATTTCCTTCTGCTGCATTCTAAACAGACTGGTTAATGCCAAAAGAGATGTAGAAAGTTAGAAACCAACCTTTTTTTTAACCGGGTTAATGTTTTCTTCTTCTACTACTCAATTGTTTTATTTGGTTTTGGATTTGATTGCTATGTAAAAGTTAATTAGTGGGATGTCTATGTAGTATGGACTTTGGATAAGATGTTTTTACACGCGAGGGCCTTGCTCATTGCTGAAGTGCATCTCACTCTTTTTCCATTTAAGGTTTTTTAATTTTTTAATTTTTTTTTAATAAATGAAATTGTAATACTAAATGAATTTAATTAAAAAAAAAAAAGCCATTAAATTAGTGTTGCCTCCATTACTAGTGGGTAGAGTAGGGAGATAACTGCCCTGGAACTACCAACAACTTGGTAAATTGTTAAGCAGGCTTAGTAGTAAAAAGTTCTATCTTCTATACCATATTTGTTGATATATATATATATATATATATGTAGCTTAAAATTAAAATAAAACAAAACAAATGGAATGAAAGATTATAAAGAAATGGAATACAAAAGAATATGATGTATTTTCTCTAAGGGTAAAACTTAGATATAATACCTTTTGTGACATTAGGTTTCCTATTAAATTCAAACATTTGATTGCATTAACCAATAAAACACAATTGTGTTATCTTTTGGAAGGATAATTAAAGTCAATGCAACTAGGTGTTTGAATGCAATCAGAGAAATTAATGTATTACGCCTCAAGTATTGCACCTAAGTTTTACGATTTCTCAAAAAGTGTTTGGAAGTTAAAAAAAAGAAAGAAAAGAGAATAGACTGAATAAATATAAATTCATTGTTATATCTTCATCTTTCATTTTTCTTTTTCGATGCTGAGGGATAAAATCAATATTTCACTAAAGTGTAAGCGTTCCAAATTTTTTTTTTTGAGAAAGGTGTAAGTGTTCTAATGAGAAGAATGCTTGGGAGAAAATGGAAGAGGTTGTTGAGTATTGAGTATTCCATCCTAGTTATTCCATTATTTCTGAGAAGAGTATTTTGAAGATGGAAGATATGGAATATAATTAATTCCATTCAATATTTCCTCCTCCCAAACATGTTAGTAAATGCTGAGAAAGAAATATTGTTGATTGGCTTGAGTTATGTCTGCAATTTCTTGACCACTTATTAATATCTGGATTGCTGAGAGAGCTGACAAAGCAGCAACTGGACAAGCGGATGAAAGGTTTGAGAATAAATGGTCATAAAACTAATAATTAAAAGGTTTAATGCATGAATTTAGTTTTCTAGCTTGACTAGCCTGTAGGCACTTCTTATCTATGTTCCCAGTTCTCTCTCACATCGTGTGGGCATTATCCACTTATATATTAAACTCATTATATATAATGAGTAAGATACTGCGTAAAAAGGAAAGGGCAAAACTTAGATATAGTTCTTTAGGTACTTTTTTTATAATTCAGCCATTTGTCTAATACTTAACAGAGCAAACGTCTGTCTCTTCCTTTGGTTTTTTTTTTTTTTTCCTCTTTCCATAATTTATTTTGTATTTTTATTTTATGCTTTGATAGTTGGGATTGAGGAGTTTTGAATCATGGATGTTTCTGTTAAAATATCAAGAGATAGCAACCAATTGAGCTATAAGACACTTGGCTAATCAAACAAATATAATTAAGTGGTACTCCATTAAGTATTTATCTTTGTTGTACTCAAAAAAAAAAAAAAAAGTATTTATCTTTGTTACATTAACATACCACCAAAACCATTAATTGGCCTACCATAGTACCATACCAGTAAAACATGAAAATGGCTAAGAAAAATACAGTAGAGCTCAAACATTTTGCTCCAAAGTACCCATTTTTTAAACATTATACTTAGAGATACAATAGTTTTCATAATTTGTTATTATTATTATTATTATTAAAATTTGAAATGATAAGTTGTGATTAGTGGTAATAATGTTTTTTATTAATAGTAGACTCGTATAAAAATAATATTATTACAATTAAAACTTAACACTACAATAATTAATAAAAAAAATTATGGAAAAAAATGTACAATTCTGAGTGTCCACAAGTGATATATACAGCCGGACCCCTCAAGGCTCAAAGACATGTCTCGATGTCGGGGTCTTTGTTTTGTACTTGCATTTTTGCAGGACCAACACAACTAACAGATGACAGAGACCTGTTCATGCATAAAGAAATGCAGCCCAGGCCACGAGTACATAAATGCTATAGCAGTAGACACAGGATATATATATATTTGATACTCAGATTTGTCCTCCTTGAACGGCCCAGATTTCTCCATAACCTTTGGATGTTACTCATCATGCCCTGAGCTCTATGAAATCCTAGTGTAATAAGACATGTACTATATTTCGTAGCTGTTTTGGCCCCACAGGCCATGTCATATGGGAGAGTATCGATAGGTTTTTATTTGGGTATGGTAGGTAAGGGCTACATGGTAAAAATAAGTGACAGAAACAGAGTGAGAATGAAAGCAAATCTCAGTTCAGATTCATATCTATATAATTATATCTTCCCCTTGTGGTCCTTGTATTTATGATTGTCTTATTGGAACAAAAATGTAAGTCAGGGGGATAGGGTATCTTTTGCTACTTTGTACACAATTAGTTAGCTCCTTCACAAGATGCATAAAGCCAGAGCTTACAGTTACTTCAACTACTTTCTTTATAGCAACCTCTAGGAAACAACAATGCAATACTTACCTTTTACCTGCTCACTCATGTAAACCCCTGGAAACCACAGAGCCACATAAAGAATGGTAATCAAACATAAAATTAGTAAATTACATAAATATATTATGGTTTTACTACTCTACATGATAGGGGAGGAATGGACTGTGTACCTTTAATTAGAACATCATGGGTTCACAAGGTTGGCTTAGACGAGATAAACAAAGAGATTTAATTTTCTTATTGATATAGTTTTTGTTTGCATTCTCATTTTGAAACAAAAGACCACATTTAAAGGTTCCATAACACACTTATTTCTCTAACAAAAGTAATATTTCTAAATTATAATTAGTATATTACTCATCAATAATGTTAGTTTGACTTTTAAAAATCCTAAAAATATTGAGGAAAAAAAAATTAGTATACCACAATCCTAGTTTTGAGTATTTTTGTTATTCATATTTTTTTAAAAAAATTTGTATTGAAAGGAAGATAAGACGATATGATCATATTATCTTCTTGTTGTTTACATAATGGCAAATGGAGATTTTTTTGAGTGCCGAAAACAGTCAAATGTTTACATGTAGGGGGTGTTTAGTTTGTTGTGATATGCCCTTGATGTGATGCACATTACAATAATGTGACATTAAAATTTTTGATTTATTTTATTTTTTCTAACATTACTATAATTTAAAATTACAAAATATATCACATCATTTTAATCTAATTACTTTCTTAAATAATGTTATATTATATTCTTATATTGAGATTATATTAATGTAAGATTACAATGTAATATTACAGTGTAATATAATATCATGAGCAACCAAATACCCGTAGAGCAATAGGAAATGAGAGAAGAACTGGCTGTTGAAATAGGCAAACTCTTAAAAGTTGGGAGAGAGCCTTAATAATAACCTCTCGATGGTAATGCATATATAGATAGTATTTAATTAAGTCAATTTATTCTCTTCTTTTTATTCTACCCACATTCATAGGTGCACAACCAAAGCTTGTCTCGTTAGTGCTGAACGTACACCATTACTAATTCTTTATCTATATTTTGGAATGACATGAGCGTATGTTTGGTTAAGAAGGGGGGAGACAGATGGAAAAGACAGGTTGAAAAAATAAAAATAAAAAGAGTTTTCTATTGTTTGGTATGGTGGAATGAAAATGAGAGAGGATGGAAAGGGGAGGGTAGAGATTCTCCACCAACCCATCAAAAACTATTCTCCCAGATTGGGAGTAAACGTTGGAGAGAAAAGTATTCTTTCATCAAATTTATTATTTTGTCCATTTTTTTATTACAATATTTTTATAAAAGAATATAAAAAATTAATATTTATAGGCTGAAAAAAATCACATCAATAGATTTTTACAAATTACCTTTTTCCATAATCTTTCTTTTCTTCTTTTATATATATAAGTAATTTTCATCGCATTATTTTTTTCATCATCTATCAGACACACATAAGAAACACACATTAGGGAAGAGTGACATTTTCTATCTTTCTACTTTTTATTTATTTATTTATTATTACAAATTTATAATTAATTTTTATCATTTTACTTTTCCATCATCTATCAAATACACATAAGGGAAAAGTGAAACATTTTATTTATTTATTTATAACTTTTCTATTTGTGGGGTATAGAAATCTAATAAGGTAATCATGCCATGTGTCATACTCAAGGCCGAGGAGGCCAATATAGTTCCGAGGAGTCTATACACTCAGATGGTAAGGTCGGAGAGGTGGGCCATGGCCATGTCAATGGCACATTACAGGAGGGGGTTACACTGTAGAGAAAGAGCTTTAGAGAGGGGGTTAGTCTTGACGTGATTGGAGGTTTGGTGGTTGCCACCATATTTAATGCACCTCACCAAACACCCTAGTCGCATTTATGTGGAGAAGACATCTGAACAGTGTTGTCTTGGTTGCCGCAACTCACAGAAGACTTGGGAGGACATTTGATGGGACAAGCAATCGAGTAAAGGCCTACATAATCAACAAATGGAGGGCCAAGATCAGCCAAAGGAAGCTATATAATGTGAGAGATCCTCAAGGGACAAGGGGGGAGTTCATCTGAAAATCTGAAAAACACTGCAACACAAGGTACTGAAATTGTAATCAAGTTTAAGAAGAATATACTCCAGAACTACTCTCCTTGGACTTTGCCGAGGAAGAATTTCTTCGCATAAAACCTGTTTTTCTTTATTTTATTTCAATCTTAAATTCATTATGGACGTTGTCCAATTCACTAAAACCTAGTTTTCAACCCACTATCTAAAAATTCATTGTGTTGAGCTCTTTGTGTCTAAATCCTTCTACATTTTGGGCTTAGGAATCAAAACTTGCCCTTACACTATCAATCTTAAAATTTTTATCATTTCAGTTTTTCATCCTCCCAAGTCTCATCCAAATCTATTATGGTTACGGTACAACATTGCTACTTCCCCCATTTATAGGTTATAATGACATAACTTTTGAGCCAATTAACACCTCTCCCTACCATTCCATATACATATTTAAAATTTTCTAACTCTTTGTTTGAATATCAAAATGACTTGTTGATGGAGTGTCAAAAAATACAAGACATCTAACACTCCACGAATGAAATAATACTTTTTTTTTTACCACCTACAACAATATACTGTAAAAGGTAAACACGGTTGATACATTTTACCACTTTGCAAATGGGTAAGCCCAATGAAAATAGAAGATCATTCCAACACGTGTGAGTTGGTCCCCACCAAAACACAGCCCATAGCCGCATCCCCTACACCCCTATACTATAAATAATGCTCAAATCCCCAATCATTCCATGCAAGGCACAATCTGCTTCCCAGAACCCCAGAATCCACCATGTCTGTCCAAACCAAGCAACCCCAAAAAAGCATATTTAGAACCAAACCCAAAACCAATCCTCACACGTGTCAACTTAAGAATAATTAATGGTAAATTAGACTAAGTAAGGGTGTGAAACTATAGTTCTTTCAATTAAATTGTAAAGAATTTTGTAGCCCAACCAGTTTGTATTGTTTTTAATCAAAACATTTAGGATAAATCTCTATAAATTATAAGAAATAATTGAAATTATAAGAGGTGTTTTTGCAATAAACCCAAACTTTAAATGATGTTTTTACATTATTCTTTTTTATTTTAGAGTTTTACTAATTTATATTCTTAGGACATATGTTAGTAAACTATTTAAGAAAATATTTTATAAAAAAACGATTAACTTTTTAAATAAATATTTAATTTTTCGTAAAAAGTTATTAGAATTTTTAAAATGCACGACCTAATGTGCTGATTAAAGAAATACACCTTTCATACGTGCCAAAACCATCCCCTTTGTATGCTTTCTCCCCAGCCGCTATTTTCCGTACAAAAAACTTCTCTATCTCTATCTCTCTCCTCGTACTTGACACCCTAATGTTGGTCCCCCCTCTGGCACGTGGTAGAGTGGGGACCACCACAAAGAGGGACCCCATCACAATAATCTTTTCAGATTCTCCAAGAACAACTTTGTTGGATTTTGATTTTTGCTGCCTTACCGACCTTTGATTCTTTCTTTGATGCTCTAAATCTAAGGAAAGATTAAGGCCCATAAATGGAAAGTGGAGCCCATTTGATGACGTGGCCGATCCTAATTGGTCAAAATATCACAATTTTTGTGGGCTGGCGCAATTCGTACACCCTACAAATACAATCTACATGCCTATTGGGTTTGGGCATTTGGGATTTCTCATCCAAATCGTATTTTTATTTTGACAAGCCTTTGGTTGGTCACGCAGTTTTGATTTTAATCCAAACCCTTCACTCACATAAGTAAGATATATGGCACAATTGGCTTGGTTTGTGTGCAAATATTACGTGCACCCCAAAAAAAAAAAAAAAAAAAAAAAAGAATGTTTGGGTATTGTAATTGTTAGTTGATGTGGCATAACACAAGTAATTAGTGAACTTCTCATAAAAAATTAGTGAACTAGCTTTGGTGGGTGATAGGTTAGCTTAGGCATGATTGATAGCTTCACTCATGTGAGGAATTAGTGGACCAATTGATCTGTAGAGGTTAGATTTGAGCTCTTAATTTAATTGTGTGAAGCTATCATGGTGGTGTAGTCTTAATGTGGGTTGATAAAGATTATGATTAGACCTAGTGTCAGTTGGGATTAGGGGAGAAACCAATTGATTATTATTCAAATAAATTCTTAATGTGGATTCATGAATGGTTAGACTTAGACCCTACATAGTTTCAGTTGGGAGTAGGGGAGAAACCAAATGATGATTTAGACCTGGCTAGTTAGTACAATTTCTTTATTATTTGATAAGAGCTAAGGGATAATGTTTGGATCATGATGGCTTTTGTTACTACTCTAAAAAAAAGAATCCCATAATAATTTAGATTATGAAATAAGGGTGACACAAAACTTGGAATGTATTGGTTGGAGTGGCTGAAATTTTTTGTTTGTTATTTCCATTATTAACAACTTAGCATAGCTGACTACATAATGCGTGAAGCTTGGATTTCAAGACATGGGATCAATGAGTGTAGGTTTGAACTTTGAAGAGCTTAAAGGTTGGAATTACTTGTTGATATTCGTTGTACTTGGGTATTTCCTTTTTAGATGAATGGTAGTCATAGTTGTAGTAGTGGGATTATATGAGATATATATTTACTAGGGAAGGAAAAGAGACATATCACTAATTAATCTTCCTCACTACTATATATATATAGTATTACTATCATGTTATCATATCGCACTCCTTTTAGTAATTACTTTTAAAAGTTGGGATTTCCACTAAAGACCTTGATTTATTTTTCTAGTCTGTAGCCATTGATAAGTAACGCGACAATCACTTAGCACAATGTACTTATTCATCATAATTCTTAGCTTGAATACACGTTTTTATTGAAGCACTTAGAAACTTAATAAGTTGTCTCATACTCTAATAGTCTAATGTGTAGACATCATCTTTCTTTCTTTCTTTCCTTCTCTCTTTTTGGTAAATTTGGGTCATGGGGTGGGCCTATAACGTGATGACCTGACACTTGAATGTAAACTTCCTTTGACTGATTTGGTTTGAGCCTAATATAAAATAGACATATTTAACACCCAAACCCAATATGATTAGGTCTACTTCACACAACAATAATAATTCTTGCTTAGAGTCTGGAGACAATTCCGGGGTTGAACAATTTTTTTTCCCTTTGCATCAACCAATGATAGAGGAAAACATACTTTGCAAAGTAACCTTAGATTATGGTGATCAAGCAATAATGTGTATTCATCATTTTGACTTGTCACAAGACATTTTTATCGTCAATTAGCTACAAAAGGCAAATTAAATGTAGTATAAATTAAGTAAACCTCGTATTTGAATTCCAATGTTCTATTGAATAAAAGGTCCTAAATCCTAATCAATATGTTGTTCAGGATAGTGGGTTAATTTTACTTTAGAAACTATCACATGGAGTCTGCTTTTCATGTTTCCATATATGAAGAACAGAATAAGGTTATGATTGCAAGCCTATACCATAGGCAGATCACATATTCATGACCAAATCTCAGTCCACATGATTGCCAAGAGGTTTACAAAATGTTCCACACTTCCCTAGCTACCTGATGATCATCTGCCTCAACCATCCCCATGATCAGAGGATCATGACCTTTAAATTGATGTGCAAAATTACAAACACTTTGCATATATAAAACTAAAGGCAAAGCCAATAGCTTTTTTCAAATGCAGTTACATAACCTAATGATCTTTTACCAAATTTGTCTAAGCTGACACTGCTACGATGCAAAACTGCTTTGCTTATTTTGGTACGTACCTTGCCGAGAAACAAAGAAAGCACTAACCTTGTTCCGACCAAGCCTGAAACAAACCGGCCCTTGGGTCTCTGAGCATGACACGTGTCAGTATGTACCATCTCAGAAAAAAAAAAAGCCAATCTGCCACGCGTGTTATAGGAGCGTGCTCTACAATTGACATTTCACCTTATATTCCAGTACTAGTGGAGGATGAATGTAACAAAATGGAGGGGTATTCAAGTTCAAGCTGATTTTTATTGTACTTCTTAAGTAAATTTACACAAAAAGTGATAAACTGCACATTTTGTGCAAATATGTATAACATTTATCAATTTTATGTGTCTACAATGTAAACATATAAAAATTTCATTTTATTTCATACGGGGAAACTTTAACTAGTCTTCTATGTTAATTCTTGCACACAGTAACATGGGTGTGGTAGTGAAAGCAATGGAAGATTAAACATGTACAAGTACAACTTAACACTGAACAAAATACGAACACACAGATTTACAAAGTAGAGCCAAAGACATATATAGAGCCTTGTCCTTTTAGCATGTCACGCAGTTAGTTCTACTTGTTTCGGTTCACATAAGATAACAAACCTCTCTCTCTCTCTCTCTCTCTAAATCCAAACCCACTTTAAAAGAGTCCCCTACTCAAAGAGCATTGGTATTGCAATCTTGAAGATACCCAACTTTTTGATATCTTTCAAAACCCAACTCTCTCTTTCACTTCCTTTCATCTATATCTCTAACGCAACACAAACACACCTCTCTCGCTCTCTAATGGCTACTACTTCTACTAATAGAACTCCACTGTTCCTCATGGCCTCACACCCAACCATGAACACCGTTTATGAAGAAACCAAATCACCCACCTCAAAAACTCGAGGGAGAAAGCCTAGCAAGGGACCAACCCAGAAAAAACAAGCCCAGAGAGGACTCGGTGTTGAAAAGCTTGAGCGACTCAGGATCCAAGAGAGTTGGAAGAAGATGACTGAATTTCCCAGCAGCCTCCCTGATCCTCAGCCTCCTCTTCAGTGCCAAACTCCATTTATGTCACCCTTCACTGAACATCACGTTTCTGGGTCTGTTCCAGTTCAGTACCGTGCGCCTGCACCTCCATCTTCAGTTGTTAATGGCAGCTGTGGGGCTGGAAATGGAGGTGCTGGGTTTGGTGGGACTTTTGGGATGCTGATGTCTGATCAGGTTGTGTTGAATCCGTACGCTGGGATTGGGGTTCCGGATCCTAGAGTTTTTGTTGAGACCTCTAGAGAGCTCTCTTCAATGCCAAAGTTGCAATCTGTGCCTCACAACTGTGATCTCTGCTTGAAGGTGTGTTGGGTTTAGCCATTTTTTAATGACTTTCAATCACACCTTCTGTTTGTTTCCTGAGTAAATGTTGGAAAAAGAAAATTTTCTAATCATTTGCTTTTTATACCTTTTCATAATCATAGGAAAAAAGAAGAAGTTTGATCAGGTCATTGAGTTGAGTTGTGTTACTATGGTTAAGGCCTTTTTAAAAAAAAAAAAAAAAAACTTTTATATATGTTCTTGATATATACACTATTACATTAGTTATTTTCTTGTACCAACCCATTCTTTTCCTAACCTCAAATGAAATATTACAGTTTTTAACATAGCTCAGTACCCTTATGCTGTTATTTAGTGTCATGATTAATAATAGTATATATTTTTAATTCTGAGGTCGTTTTAGTTGCAGAAAAAACGCTTCAATGGGGGAAATATAGGGTTTGATGGAGGGAGAGACCAGAATAGTGAGACATCTCCAATCAGCGGCTCTGCTTTTCATGGATCAAATCTCGAAAACATCCCAAACTTCACTAGCAATTTTGGTGCCACCACAGCACCCAGGCATGCCACTCGCAACCTTGATCAGGTAGATTTATTTGACTTCCATTATTAATTACATTGTGTTGGCTATCAAATTATTACATTGTGTTGAAAATTTCCATAAATTTTGCTTGGTTTTGTTATATGCAATCTGTAGGGTATAGAGAGGTCGTACCATTAATTATTAACTCATAATGTGGAACTGTACAGTTTAATTTTTTAATAGTATTTTTTTGTATCTAATTTTTTAGATTGTCTGTTTGCTATGGGGGTATGTAGGGTGTAGAAGTTGTGGCAATTCACAGGAAGGGAAATTCAATGTGTGGAAGTGTTTTCATGGAATACGAGTTTTTCCCTGGGAAAAGTGGCAGAGGCACTTCTTCCAAGGGGCTTGAATTGCCTGGAGAAGGTTCAGTTGCTGTGGGTGGCGAACCTTCTTATCCTACTACTACTGCTTATTGTGCCACTTCTAGTTCTGTTGATTTGTCACTCAAGCTTTCATATTAGAACCAAAAAAGGTGTCTATTTTTGTTTTTGGGCTGTTTACATCAGTGTGTAATGTGTGTGAAAAACAACCCATACACACAGCCTTTTGGTTTCCCTTTTGTTGTTAAACTAATTCAGCTCTAATGCTTGACCTCTCTCTCTTCTGATCTCTTGTCAGTTACTTTTCAATTGTCTCATATTGATCTACCCTAGGGTATTAGATCTTGTTCCTTTTAATTCTGTTGTGGTTGTGGCCTAAATGAACTAAAGCTTAATTATGAGTCACTGGGCATGTTCACACCCTTGAGCTCTAATAAGTGTAATTTTCTTTAAAAAAAAAAAAAAAAAAAACTTATATTCATATCAGATAAGATAACCAAATTTACTAAAAGTACTACACAGATACAAGCAATCATACTGCTCAACAGAAATAGGTTTTTACTGTAAATTTTGCTCATGTAAAAATATATCTGAAGGATTAAGTCGGATACACCAAATGCTTTCAAAGTTTTAACTGTTCAGATTGTTGTTTCCGGCAACACTCAGATGATAACTCAATCAATTCAATCCTACACCAGCTAATATATGAGAATTGCCTATGATTGTATGATCTGGGATGTGTAGCGTTAGATGGTTTTCAAAGAAATTAAAGACCTATATAATCCCATTACATGTTTGTATGCATTTTTTTTTCATCAATATCCACAACTGATACAGAAATGTCTATATTTTAACACATAAAATAAAAGTGAATGTAAAAATACACATGTAAAAAACTAGTGTAAGAGTATCATTGCCCGATAAACTAAATTAAATCAATAGAGAGTGAGGCAACATCATTTAAGTAAGTCATTGCCCACTGTAACGCTCTTCCTACTATTACGTTTGGCCTTTGTTTAAGATACAAATATATATATATATATATATATATATATATATATATATATATATATAAGTGATAGTAAGAAAGCCATAGGAATTAGTTGATGAGTTGAAAACTCAGAATTGAAACATCTGAAGAACTTTACACAGGCTGTTTAAGTAATGCTTTTTAAAGCTCAAAACCCTAGCAACTCTTTCTCACTCTTAATTGTATTTTTTCTTTAAAATAAAGTAGGAAGGGTTTACTATTCTAGAGTAATAGTTTACGTCTTTATGAGCTGAAACACAAGGTGAGCATCTCTGCCTTTCTAGTTTTGGCAGTAGAGAGCTTTGGGAAACGAGTGGAAGATACATAGATAAAAAGGAAGCAAATTCTGATAGCAACAACTAGCATATAACCTTCTTTCTTAAACGATACTAAAGGTGCCTGTGATCACTGTTATGATCAGTAAACGTACATGTACACCATGCACCAGGCCAAACCACCACCTATCTGTACAAAACTGTAATGAGTATAAACATGCAGGCAGACAGGCAGGTGACTGTGAGTCTGTGGGAGTCTCAGTGGCTAGAAGTAAGGCTGTGGAAGCTTTTTCTAACTCCTTTTTTGGTTGGTTTTCTCAGTGATCACCCCATCCTACATATATGACCAGCTTTTTCTTTTCTCTTCTTCGTTCTTGCTATATTATTTTTGGTAATAAAGTACATTAACATTAAAATAAAATAAAAAAACCTCTTTTTAAATTTTTTTTCTTTCATTTGTAATTTCTTCTCACTACAAAAAAAAGGGTCTAAAGCTGCGTTTGAAAAACGCAGCTTAAGACCCCAAAAACGCGGCTATAGGCTTTTAGCCGCGTTTCCTATGGCCGCGTTTACGCGTTTGTAAACGCGGCCTAATGTCCGCAGCTCAAACCCTATAGCCGCGTTTTCAGAAAACGCGGCTAAAACCGGACCTGGAGCCGCGTTTTCTAACCGCGGCTCCAGGATTCGACCTATAGCCGCGTTTACTAAAAACGCGGCTCCAGGACAGCTTCGAGCTGCGTTTCAAACGCGGCTATGGTTGCGGACCTATAGCCGCGTTTTTAAAAACGCGGCTATAGGTATTCCAAACAAGCTGAATACGATGTCTGTAGCCGCGTTTGAAACGCAGCTGAAACGGGACCTATAGCGGCGTTTCTAAGAAACGCGGCTATAACTATTTCCCAGCAACATTGATCACGCTATAGCCGCGTTTTAAAAAACGCGGCTATAGGTTTTTTTTTTTCAATTTTTTTTCTCTGCTTTCTGTACTTCCTGCTATACACACAACTCCCTTCTTTCACAACTTATTACATCCCAAGGATCACATATTCCATAAACATCACAAGGGAATTAAACAACTTCCATTCCTACATCACAAGTTCCATAAACGTCATTACATCACAAGGGAATTAAACAATCACCCATTCCTACATCACAAGTTCCATAAACATCACAAGGGATCTAAACAACTTCCCATTCCTACATCACAAGTTCCATATACATCAAAAAAAAAATAAACAAGTTCCATAAACGTCAATACATCCTTGGGGTCACTAGTTCCGTAAACATCACAAGGGAATTAAACAACTTCCCATTCCTACATCACAAGTTCCATATACATCAAAAAAAAAATAAACAAGTTGCATAAACATCATTACATCCCGAGATCACAAATTCCATAATAAACATCACAACTTTCATGAACATCACAAAGGAAATACACAAGTTCGCATTCCTACATCACAAGGATTTTTGTACATCACAAAAAATATACCAAAATGATTTTTGTACATTCTAAATTGCTCTCAAACAGCCACAGGCAGCAACCAGTTTGCTTTGATGTCCACTTCAAAATAAGTCTGCACAAATTATTCTGGCGGGAGTTAAATTTGCCAAATTTTTGCCCCCAATACATAATACTCTAAACATGAATTTGAAATTGTAATTCCGCAATGCTTAGATGCACAGTTGTATCAAAAGGCCTCACAATGGAGCAATTTGGGAGAAAAATGTTATGAGGAAGAGAGCTCATTTGGATTAAAAAAAAAAAAATACAAAGAGTAACATGAGAGGAAGACTATGCAATAGTTATTCGTTAAAACAACCTAGTCAAAAACTTTGGCAAAAAAAAGAAGAGAAACACTATCTTAATGAGATAAAAATTTAGGGGAAATTAAAGGACAATAAGATTACATGAAAGATGATAAATGGCTATTTATTTTGGAGAATGACCGCCACAATTACATGTGGTACCTTTATCACCAACAAGGAACATGAGTATAGGCTGTGACATGTAGGGTATAGAGTATAGATAGTAGAGTATCTTAACAATAATAATTGTGAGTGCAGACAATGCAATAAGGTGACCACATCACCACACTACTTGGTACTGAAATTTAGGTTGCATATGAAATGGTAATGTGCACGCATAAATTATTATTATTATTATTTTGATGTGTCATAAATTATCATTAATTCGATTAGACATGCAGAAGCACAAGTCAACCTAACAAAGAAAGATATCTATGATGGGCACCATCCATCAATGTGGACAAAATTGATGCCAAATCATTCTAAATTTTTATAAAATTTCACAAATATAAGTGAAAATGGGTAAGGCCCACTATCCTGGATTTTGTCCTCATAGTGTTTTGAACCACTAAATTTGGATTAAAACAATTAAAAATGCCTTCAGAAAAGTATGGCAACAATTTTAGCAATACCTCTGCATTCTTAATATCTGGAAGCAGGTGGCGATTCACTAAAATATACCACAGTGAATCTCCTGCTCGTGGAAGAACATACAAGGCAATTGTTGGAAAATAAAATAAATGACATTTAATTTTTAATATCTGATTTCTCATTTGGTAATTCCGCCCTATGCAACTAGTTTTTCCATACCCAAACAAGAAGTCTAAAAAAAATCAAGAAAAATCAGGGATAGAAGCAAGGGCATGGTAGGAAATGCAACATGATAAGCAAACTGTTGAAGAGAAGAAGCCTTGGTTTTAAGCACTAACATACCTTGTTTATCAACCCATCATTGATTACAGAACTGCTAATGCTCTTCTAAAGCTCAAAAGGTTCTTCAACTTCACTAACAGTAACTGGGAAATAAAAAAGGCACAGAAGATGAAAAAAATTAAAACTAGAAAGAGAGAGTTGAGGATGATTATATGCAACACAGAAGCTCACAACAACAAAATGCAGAAAATGCGCAAATTTTTTCCAGAATTTTTTCCTAAAAGAATCCAAGCACTTATCAATTTGCACTTATCAAGAGACAATAAATAATTAAGCTGATCAAAGTTCGACTAAAACAAATCAACTAAAAATAGAGTGGGCCAATGAAGAGCACTAGAAACCAAGCCAACTAATGGTCTAAAAAAATAAACTTCAAAATATTAGAGTTTAAAATATATATATATATATATATATATATACCTATGTGGGCTACATTAAGGCCGTACTCTAGGTGCTCATGCAATTTATGGGCTGCTTGGGACCTCAATCAAAAGAGTCTCTAATTTTTTAGTTAATATATAATGGTTTAACTGAAAAAAAGAAAAAGAAAGTATAGATGAGAGATTTTTATCATATTGAGAACAAGAGCACAAACCATAATAGTTTGCCTAAGTAACACATTCAACTCTTCCAAGCGAATTCCCTTCGAGAAATCCTACAAGAACAACATGAAATGTTTTAAAAAGTTCTTTGCAACAGCAAAATATGAGAAAAAGCTTGTGATCAGAACACTTATAGATATCATTACACAATTCTCTAGATAAAAGATATGGCCTCTCTGTTTTCCAATCACATGGCATACCTATTACCAATGTCTTTATAGATATCCCTTATAGGATAAGAATCCACAAAGTGGTCAACTCTATCATCCAAGAAATACAGTTAGCCACATGGTCTTTCATCACCTTCATGAAAAGCATGCTCAGCATGATGCTTTTTGTTTTTTGCTTATTAATGGGTCGTTAAAACACCAACTTAACCACAAGGCAGTATGAAAAGTAATTTATCCAAACCACATAGTGCCATTCTGACACAATTCTAAAGACTACCTGATAAAATTTCCCTTGAGAATCACGGACAACTCTGACAACACAGTAAGTTTTTGCAAACTCATATTTGTTCATTCCCAGTAGACCAGGCCTATTACCAATAGAATTGCCAAGAAAAAATAGATTATATTAACAAACTGTGTAAAAGAAAATCAATCTTGTAAGACATAAAGGTGTAAAGAAACTTGCCATAGCATGTTTATCTGACGAGAAAATGTCATATGGCCTATGATCACCTAGGAAATATACAACTAAGATATTAGAATTCATTAAAAAAAAATTAAAAAATAAAGCCACACAAAACATTAGAAAGCCAAGCAAGATAGAGTATCAATTAAAAAGGAATGGTCGCATTGTTTAAATGTCCCACAACCTCAAAAAAGAAGGGGTCCCAGATAGTAGAACTATTCACTTGATCTTCAGAGCCACATCAAGGACAGCTTTTATCTGTCAATAAACCAAAAAAGAACAAAGGAAAAAAAAATTAACATATGGCAAAAGGATCCTTGCAGATGATAAGTACAATTAACTAACCATAGCAATAAAAAAGTGGAATATGAAAGCAAATTACAAAAGAGATTGTTCATGAAAATGAGGACTACCCTTTGGTTCATACTCACCATTTTTTCCTTTTATAATGTCTTGTGGAAGAGATGATTGTATGGAAAAACAGCAATAGTGAGGACTACCCTTTAAAAAAAATGTTTTCAATATGTTTTCATATTCTTTTTTTGGTTCAAGAATTTTTTTGACAAGTAATAAAAATTATATAAATCAGAAAAAAGCAAGTCACCCACAATGATCAAAAAAATTTAATAGGGTGGAAAAGGAAAATGAGCCTAAAGCTAGCAACCATTCATACAAAGATTTGAAAAAACAGCAGTTTCAGATCCGAAATAGTCATTTCACATCCCTCAAAGCCACAAGCATTACTTTCCTGCCAAAGACACCACATTAAACAATAGTCCTTTCATCCCATCTTCCACCTCAAACTATATGCTTTCATATTCAATGAAGTTTGTACAATACAGTTGCCAAAATTTCAACCTCACATTCCTACTCAAGTCTTGACAAAATTGAATTTGACTTTCAGGAAGTAAAGAACAATGAAAGTTGCTTCTGTTGACTAAAAGGAGTATATATTTCCATCACTTATCATACTTGTTCAACCTATGATTATATTGGTATTTAGAAATATATTGAACTGTTAATAGCATTTTAGGCCAATTTTATTTATCAATGGGATAAAAAAATTTTAGTCAATGTTAGTAAATATTTTGGAACAGAAAAAAATAAATAAAAATAATAGATCATGTGCATCCAAAGTAAAACATTTTTTTTATAATAAATAACATAAGAGCTTTTTATTAAAGAATAGCCAACCCAAATACACTAGAATAGTACTATAGTGGCATAAATTAGTAACCCAAATTACAATGATCAAGAAGAACAGGGAGGCATCCAAAGTAAAATTATATCTATCATACTGCAGACCAACACGACACAAAAAAAACAAATATATATATATATATATATATATATATATATGCTGTGTTTCTATATTTCAATTATTTTGAGAAATGCCCCCAAGTTTCAACAGTCTTGTTGGCCATTTTTAGGCAATAGATCATACATGAAAGTCTATTTTTCATCATGCATTCCAACTTTTCATGCATAAAGTTCCATTGTTTTTTTAAATACATAATTTCTGCATATAATAGCAACAAAATATGGTCCTATGGTGCATGCACAGCAGGTTTAGAACCTATATAAATTTTTTTTTTAAAAAAAATCATATTTGAATATTTAGGCAATATATTTTCCACTGCAGGGGAGGTTCCGTGTTTAGATGTATTAAATTTCAACAACAAGAAGTCAAAAAACTAAAGCAGCAAAAATAAATGCTCTAACTCCTTGATGCAATGGAAGTCTCATTTGAGAATTAGATGTTATTGAGGCATAATTATCAAATTTTATTTAACAGGTAAGAAGAAAATATCAAACCCACCCAATTGCTTTCACATATGTCAAGACATAGGAGAGTGATTGTACCTCTTCTGGTTCAGACACTTTCTTAGAACACCGAACATGGTGAGATTCATCAATTATTAAAAAAGCCCATTCTCGATCAAGCATGCTTTTCCACAAATCGGGACAAAGCACAATGAGCTCTGTCGACATTCACCTCCACAACCCCCTCACTCCTCCTCTAAATCTCTGCCGTCCGTTCAGGCGATTGTCGTTCACGAATAGCAATGCGTTGAGGTTGGATTCTTCGAAGTGAGGGTTGGCGAAGGAGGTGATGGAGGTGGAGGCGAAGGTCCTAGTGGGGAGGATCGGTGGTAGAGATGGGTGGGTTGGAGGTGAGGGTTTGGGAGTCTAAGGGAGAGAGTGAGAAAGAAGGTGAGAGAGCAGAAATAGAAACCCACAGCAACCCATGACAAAAATAGAAACCCAGCACCACGGCAAAACAAGCACCACAACCACGACCTACGGCCAGACCGACGGCGACACCCATGATCCCACAAATCGGAGCACAGATCGGAGCACGATCCCACGAATCTCCACACTGATATCACCTCAACTCTAATGCCAAAGCCGATGCCCTTGCTGGTCAAAAAGTTTCAAGGTTGGGTTCGATCTCAGGCGTGGGAGAAAGGAAGGTATGGGGCTGAGTGAGCTGAGAGTTTTTTCAATTTAGGGTTTTTTCCGTTGTTGTGTCCTATTGAGGGCTTTTTTTTTTTTTTTTTTTAATATGAATTGAATCTGCGTTTTTTAAACGCAGCTCAATCTAAATGTCTAAGCTGCGTTTTAAACGCAGCTCCAGACTTGTAAAGTCTGTTTCAAACATTTTGAAGCTGCGTTTAAAAAACGCAGCTCAAGCTATAATTAAAAAAAAAATAAATAAATAAATAAATAAAAAAAATAAAAATCCGGACGGGACTGAAGCCGCGTTTTGGAGCCGCGTTTTTGGAAAACGCGGCTCTAGGCTTTCCTTTGAGCCGCGTTTTTGGAAAAACGCGGCTCCAGCCCTTCCTTTGAGCCGCGTTCATCAAAAACGCGGCTCAAGGGAGAAGCTTTAGCCGCGTTTTCCATAAACGCGGCTAAAAAACGCGGCTTAAAGTCGCGTTTTTTGTAGTGTCTGTTGTGATGTTTTGAATTTTGAACAGTAATTTTGATTTAGAGGCAACTTTTACTTGGTTGATAATAGAACTCATTCGAATGATTAGAGAAGGAAATATATATGGATGAAAGACTAATTAATAGTATGCATTAAAAAAAAAATCTTACATAATAATATACACGTCAATTTTACATGTATATGAAAACAAATGTACTTTTTACGTTTTCACTCAGCCAGAAAGAAAAAAAAAATGCCTATATAATCATGTAATTATGCTATTATGCACAAGTCAATAGCCGATTCATTTTTTTATTATAAAAACGATAAAGATATTATTAATTGGCTTGCATCACATATTCTAAGGAAGAAACATTAATAAGAAGATCAAGATCACATACTTTTTCTAACCACAAATTAACATTCGAGTTGAGCCTGTGTTGCTAAACAATGGGCAAATACTTTGTTTCCACTTCTACTCATATTGGGAAATACTTCAGTTTTTGAAATTTCTAAGAACTCCATGCACTTCTTTTCTAATGTAACCAATTTTAGGAAAAAAAAAAAAATTGTTATGAAGGATTAATATGGGATAAATATCACTGTTAACTAAAAGTTCTTGTAGGTAACATGCAAATTCAGGGAAAAGTATGAGATGAGAAATAGGTCCCATGTTGCCATGTTGGTGTGGACAATCATAGGATCTCAGAGGATGATAAAAATGAAGCTTCATCGATATCCTATGTGCATACTGCAAATATAGGAGGACATTTCATGACTAATGTTTTTCTGACTAAACAAATTTTTTTTTGAGATCTTTCTGACTAAACAGTTGTTTATTAAGACCTAATTCAAGTTCTAGGCTTGTTAAGCTAAAGATTTACTTCTCTTCGGTTCTTCTAGTTTGGTAAGAATAAAAGGGTACGTAGAAGCTAGAAAGTGCAATGATAACGAAAAAACATAAGCAGCCAAAAAAGAGGCGTGGACGGCAGGATTCGAACCTGCGCGGGCAGAGCCCACATGATTTCTAGTCATGCCCGATAACCACTCCGGCACGTCCACAAGATGTTCATAGTGATTGCCTATATTTTATATATTCCTTATTGTATTACTTATGTCTTGTTTCTTGGTCCTTTTTGCAAGAAAAGTGGAGTCAAATTAGGGTGAGATTAGATAATATGACAAAATCTAGACTATAATTAATTGAATGAATATTACTTATTTTTGCTTTGGTCATTGTTACTGTGCGTTGGACTACTAAATTCCAAACCATATAAAAAAAAAATGAAGAATTAAGAGCGCTAGTGTTGGAGGGTGTAAACAAAAATAAAAAATAAAAATAAAAATAAAATATCTCCTCTTTCTCTCTCTTTTAATCACACGGTCACTCATCTCCTCTCATTTCTCATCTTCCTTTCTCTCTCCTCTCTCTCTGTTTCAGTCTCTCTCTCTTAGATTGGTGTGGAATGGAGATTGGCATCGATGATGTGGTGATTTGGAGATCAGTGTTGACAGACTGGAGATCAGCCTCATTTTGATTCTCTCTCTTTCTCTTACTACGATTCTCTCTCTCAGATTGCATATGGGTTTTGGTTTTGCTTTGATAATTTGTTGTGGGTATTGGTGCATTTGCAAGTTCATGGTTGTGGTAGTAGGGGGTTGCTGTGGTGGTGGTGGGATGGGTTCATTATGGGTGGGGATTGGTCAGAGTTTGGGTTAGATTTTGTGGGGGTTTGGGTCAAATTTGGTGGGTTTGTGGGTGTTTTAGTGGTGGTAAGGATTTTTAGTGGTGATGGTTGGTTGGTTGGTTGGTGGTGACAATTTTTTTTGGGTAATTTTGGTGGTGACAGAATTTATGTTTATGGTTGAGTTTTGGTGGAAGGTGTTGTGTTGGTTTGCTAGAGAGAGAGAGAGAGAGAGAGAGAGAGAGAGAGAGAGAGAGAGAGAGAGAGAGAGAGAGAGAGAGAGAGAGAGAGAGAGAGAGAGAGAGAGAGAGAGAGACTGATTTTTTTATTTATTTATTTATATTATTTGTTGGTGTAGTTTATATTATTTTAATAAGTTATATGTAAAAATAGAAATTGGGATTTTGGGTGAATTGTAAAATGGGATGTTGGGTGAATTGTAAAATGGGATGGTAAAATAGATAAAGTAGATTTTGAGGGTGTAAAATATAACTTTTTTGCATCCCCTGTTAGTAGGAATGACAACGGGTCAGGTTTGGGACGGATTTCTTTATGCCCGCCACCTGCCCTCGAAACTCAAACCTGCCCCGTTTAATAAACGGGTTTTTTGAACCCCAAACCTGCCCCGTCTGGCCCCGCCTAACCATGCCACTTTAAGGCCCAATCCATGGCCCAAACTGTGGCCCAATAAAAAAAATTGTTTGCATGAATGTTAAGCCCTATACTATGGCCCAAATGCCAAATCAATTCCAAATCACCTATTAAGATAAATCCCAAATCAAGTCCAAGTCCAAATCAAGCCCTATATCATAGCCAAAAAAGAGAGAAGAAGCTACAACAACAATCACCTGTTAAACAAGAGGCAAAAGATTATGTATGAATGAAAATTTTTTTAGTTTATTTTATTTTTTTATACTTTCATCATGAACAAGAAGCAAAAGATTATAATTTATCACATTAAAATAATTACTAGTTAAGTAAAGAGACAGTGGAGCAATTTCATATGCTTGTAATTCCCACATACAAAAATTGTTGAAAAATAATAAAGATGTGAACTTTGGTAGAGAAAATCAAAGAAGGAAATTGGAAAATTGAAAAATAAAAAGTGAGAGTGACTGAGTGAGTGAGGGTGAGAGTGTGTGAGGGTGAGGGAAGGGGGTTGTCGAGGTAGTGAGGCTATTAGGTTAAGACTTAAGAGAGAGAGAGAGAGAGAGAGATATATATATATATATTCTAAGTTTTTTTTTGTAATTTTGGTCTTAGTGGGTTAGGTTTAGGGTGGCTATTACTAAAACCCGCACCTGACTTGAACTTGCTTTGGGTTTGATATTTAAAGCCCAAATTCAATCCTACTGTTTCGCGGGTTGGGACGGGTACCCACGGGTCGAAGGTTTTGCTATCCCTATCTTATGGTAGTGCTCTAAGATGATTATTCAATTATAGGCCCAAAAACGGCAAAACATATGGTATTTTATGTTGAAAGTATCACTCAAAGGACTTGTCTTTCACACCTATAAAAAAAGGACTTGTTTTTCACGATGGAGGTTCCATCTTTAAAGTCATCCTCTTCACATGGCTGTGTGCCCAAATCTCTTTTCAAATGGAAACCTGAAATCCGCATGAAATCTTGTCTCATGTTTTCGTGGGTCCAATATTTAATTATTCATTAAACTTTTTCTCGGGATTGTCTGTTTGTTCTCACCACCACAAGTTACATTTGATTCCAACAATTTCCTAATTTAAGCTAACTGCTTATTTCTTTAAACTTTAATGTGGTTAAAATGGTTAAAGTATATTTGTACATTAAAAAAGTGCTTTTTTTTTTTAGCTAAAGTATAATTTAAAGTTTAAACATTTGCAAATAAATTAAAAAGTCTTAAAAATAAAGTTGATGGGAAATAGAGGACACTTTCTTGGTATTGCATTAAAGAAGTGTGAACATGTATTATGGATAAAAAAAGTTTAGATAAGTTCAGAAGTAAGGAATTAGTCCCATCATACAATACTTGATCTTTTTTTCTTCCCTAAGGAAATAGTTAAATGGGCAATAAATAGGTAAATGAGTTTTATATACCCAACCCAATTAATTCCACCCCAAACCCACCCATTTGACACCCCTACTAAAGAAGGAAAAGATACCATTATGCATAGGCATTTACAAGCTTGGAGTTGGCAGGGGTATATAAACGGGTACAGATAATAAGATACCCTTATGACCATCAAATCTCTATCTGAGAAAGACTTCAATGTTGTAGTTGTTACAATCATGTAAAAGTTTTTTTTTTTTTGAAGGGGAAAACATCGAATTTTTATTAAAGTAAGCCTATAGAATTGGCTTGTGAAACAGAATGAAGCTGTGGTGGAACATCCTTTATCCACACTAAAAATTATAGAATGCCAATGGCATATCTAACTAGACTAGCTATGAGCTAAAGAATTACTTTCTCTCTTTGTATGAGAGTAAAGCATTTGATCAAATTGTTGTGGCAAAACCTTTGCATCCTCGACTAACAAACCAAATGGAGCCAAGAAATCAACATCATCCTCTAAAGCTTTAAACACGGCCAAAGAGTCACCCTCTAATATAGTTCGCTGAATACCAATATCTGATGCAAAAGAAAGAGCTGAAGCTGTTGCCATAGCTTAAATATCACCACTGTTGTATGCCTGATGCAATTTCTTTGAGCAAGAAGTGATCACCAAGCCTCTATTGTCCCTAATAACTATGTTGATCCCTGATTTGTTTTCTTTTGGAAAAACCACTCAGTCGAAGTTTATTTTTAATAACTTAGGCATTGGGGGCTTCCAGTAACAATTGGTTTGTCGAGTTTGATGTATCTGTTGGATATATGTAACAATTTACTTTGTGATAAAGCAAAAGAAACAATACAGAAATCTAAAAATAAGCAAAAACACAAATAGATATGATAGGTAACAATAATAAATAAACACTGAATATATATAAAAAGAAATCTGCAAATAATTAAAACTCACAGACCAAATGCGAGAAAGATGAAAGATTCAGATCAAGTATTGTGTTTGACACAATCTCCTTAAAGTAAATTTCGCCCCTTACACAATCTGTGGTACTTTGAGACTCACGGACGTCTGTCTTCTAGGATAAAATGATCTACAGCACGGAGAAGAAGCACACAAGATCCGTACTCTGCGAACTACTCTATGTCTCTTTCTCTCTCTATGACTCATACGAATGCACAAAAATATTCTTTCTAGGAGAATTTCTCTAAAAGTTATTTTTCATGAATGGGGAACTATGAAATTATATGTAACTTAAAAACAGAAACACTGTTTCAGAGATAACTGTTGTATACAGACTTACTGACTCAAAAATAAATAATAAAATATTATTATTAATTAGATAAGTGGGCCTAGTCCACACGTGCCTAAAGCCCAACCCAATATCTAGCCCAAAACTCATACTCTCTATCATTTCAAATGTGTGACTCAAGGATTTTCACCACTTTAATATCATGTTCAAGTGGTCACATTAGGAGTCAATTTCTTATTCACTCTATACTAACAGTATCTAGGTATCATGAGCGACCTATCTACCCTGGAAATCCTCTAACCAAGCTCTGGAGTGTTGAGTAACTTGGTGAAGGGCATCGGCGGGTTGATGGAGTCGGACTCGGTTGCGTATGTTCCAAACCAACCATGCCGTTATTGCAAACAATTCTAGATTTTTCCCATGCAAAATTTTCCATGATAATAACTCTTTGAAGTCCAGAAACTGTATTGTACTTTGAAAGCTCCACAACTCTAGATTGGCCCACACCGATTCAAGCTCAGGACATGACCATATCGCATGTAGAGAGTTTTCTGAATAAGCACGGCATTGGTCACATAGCGGATCCTCAATTATTGTGCGACGATATAAAGACTACTTGGTTGGCATGGCATCACAACAAGCCCGCCATAGTAAGGTCTTCACCTTTTGTGGCACTCACATGGACCAAATTCCACTCCAAACATGCTTGTCCCGACTTTGTGGTACCACTGCTTAAGTGAGGCCAAAACAGAGTGTCCTCGAATGTAGCATGGCCTAGTGGGATTTTTTTTTTTATCAACTCAGCTTCCTCTTGTGTAAATAAACCATCAAACAACTTGGCAATCCATTGTCTGCTGTGTAGATCAATTGGAGTATCCACAATTGAATCTTCAATTGGACATTCGAGTAGTTGTGGAGGATGTTTCTTTGGCAGCCAATGGTGTTGCCAAATCTTGATTTTTCTGCCCATTACCAACTCGTCATCTATCTCCTCGTTTGATGACATCACTACCTTTAAGGATATTCCTCCATGCATAAGAGCCCATTCTTGAATCCGTAGCCTCCATTATAGTGGTGTTTGGGAAAAACTGAGCTTTGAAGACTTTGTAGAAGATAGAACTTTTATTGTGCAATAATTGCCACACTTGATTTGCCAGTAGAGAATCGTTGAACAAAGCCAGATCTCTAAAGCCCATTCTGCCCACCGTTTTTTATTTGGTCACCTCATCCCATCTAACCCAATGAATTTTTCTTCGGTCACCTTTTTGTCCCCACTAAAATTTCTTGATTAGAGCCTCGATCTCATTACATAAACCTATGGGAATTTTAAAGCATCCCATTGTGTATGTTGGGATCGCTTGAATAATTGACTTTACCAACACTTCTCTACTTACTTGAGAAAGTAATTTCCCTTCCCAACCTTGGAGTTTTCGCCACACCCACTCCTTGGTATAATTGAAGCTAGCCTTTTTTCCTTTTCCAACAAAAGATGGAAGACCTAGATATTTTTCACATTGCATTGTTTTCGGAACACCCAAAGCCACTTTGATATTGTTCTTTATTTCGGCATCAGTAACTTTGCTGTAATATAATGAAAAACAAAATTATGTGGTGGAATTATAGAGAAATGGCCAACGGTTCACGGTTGACATTGTGTTTTTAAGTTTTAACAACGTAAATAGTGAGTTTTTGATGAAAGAGAGATAAGCTATTAAAAAAGAGAGATGCTACGTCCACAATATTTTTACAACATTTTCACCACAAATCATAGGTGGTTAGTTGTTATTGGTTCAAATTTGAATCTAACACTAAGATTATTTTTTTGCTCAAACGGTAACAATCTACCATTTATGATTTGTTGTAAAAATGTTGTGAATATATCATTTCTCATTAAAAAAAGGGAAAGTTAACGGCATTGATTTAGAAAATTATTTTTAGAAATTTTTGATTCCAAAAGAAAAAAATAGTTGTGTGGGGCCAGAGAATTTGTGATCCCGGCCTACTTTACATTAGGGCCCAAGGCCCTCCCCGAGGAAAGACGTTGCTGAGGACATGCAACGAAAGTCCAAATGGCCTAGAGATATAGCTGAGGACGATCCTGTCCTCGGCATTCCAAAGTGCTTCCAGAAGAAAGGGCGAGTGCAGTAGGACACGCACGGGGGTACAGTGTAGGAGCGGTTCAAGGAAAAGCTGTCACCTCCGCATTGAATGTGCCAACAAACGTCCTGGCAGCATTAATGGGGAAAGGACCCCTGAATAGTGTGGCGACAAAAGAGCCATGGAAAGGCTGCCCTTACTGCAATTAAGTACTCTGCGCCAGACAGAGCCATGCCTTTCGGCTTTCACAGCCACCCCTAACCACTTTGGGTATAGGCTGATGGGACAAGTATCAGCCCTATAATGCAAAACCCATACGTGGACGTTCGAGGGAGGGGAAAAGCTAGTATAAAAGGGGGAGAAGAGCATGATGTATGAAAGGAGGACCATTGAAACCTAGTGTAAAAAGGAAGAATAAGAACATTAAGCTCCTCGGACAAGGTCCAAGGACTGGAGCCACCTAGGCCGTGCCGAGGAGAAAGTCTTCTTGGATACGCTCAGTTCACCTCTGTGCGATCATCATGAACACCATGACTAACGACTGTCCGTTCACCAAGGCCTAGCCTTTTAGCCCACTCTCTACAAATTTATTGTTTGGACCTTTAACGTTCGAACCCAATACCAATTTGGGATCGTTACAAATTGAGTCCTTACAATTGGCACCGTCTGTGGGGAGGCTTGTGCGTTGGCGCAGGTGGCGGTTAGTCATGGTAGGATCAAGCCCCTGTCAACAAGGGTCCCTCGAAAGAAATAATTTTGGTGGTGCAAGCTATGCGAAAGCGTCTCCATCATTTTCAGCAGCACGCGATCGTTTCTCTGACTTAGTTCCCACTCAGGGCTACACTTCGAAGTGCCACTGGCACGGGCAGTTCTAGGGGCTTCTAACATCAAGTCTACGCCCCACACATTTACCAAGGGGCTGATCCTCGCGGGCCCAGTAGCCCGATTCACCGAACTCCCATAAGTGCTAGACAGAACCAAGGTTTTGTATGGTCTTCGGACTCAAACCTATGGGAAAACTAGTCACTAGAAAATATAAGTGCTGGACAGAATCAAGGTCTTGTATGGTCCTCGGACTCAAACCTATGGGGAAACCAACTACTTTAAAAAGAAAGTGATAGACAGAACCAAGGTCTTTCATGGTTCTCGGACTCAAACCTATGGGGAAACTAGTCACTAGAAAATATAAGTGTTGGACAGAACCAAGGTCTTGCATGGTCCTCGGACTCAAACCTATGGGGAAACCAACTACTTTAAAAAGAAAGTGCTAGACAGAACTAAGGTCTTGCATGATCCTCGGACTCAAACCTATGGGGAAACTAGTCACTAGAAAATATAAGTGTTGGATAGAATCAAGATCTTGCATGGTCCTCGGACTCAAACCTATGGGGAAACTAACTACTTCAAAAAGAAAGTTCTAGACAGAACCAAGGTCTTGCATGGTCCTCGGACTCAAACTTATGGGAAAACTAGTCACTAGAAAATATAAGTGTTAGACAGAACCAAGGTCTTGCATGGTCCTCGGACTCAAACCTATGGGGAAACCAACTACTTCAAAAAGAAAGTGCTAGACAGAACCAAGGTCTTGCATGGTCCTCGGACTCAAACCTATGGGGAAACCAACTACTTCAAAAAGAAAGTGTTAGACAGAACTAAGGTCTTGCATGGTCCTCGGACTCAAACTTATAGGAAAACTAGTTACTAGAAAATACAAGTGTTGGACAGAATTAAGGTCTTGCATGGTCCTTGGACTCAAACTTATGGGGAAACCAGCTACTTCGAGAAACTATAAGTGTTGGACAGAACCAAGGTTTTACATGATCCTCGGACTCAAACTTATAGGGAAACCAGCTACTTCGAGAAACTATAAGTGTTGGACAGAACTAAGGTCTTGCATGGTCCTCAGACTCAAACATATGGGGAAACCAGCTACTTCGAGAAAATATAAGTGCTAGACAAAACCAAGGTCTTGCATGGTCCTTGGACTCAAACATATGGGGAAACCAGCTATTTCGAGAAAATATAAGTGCTAGACAGAACCAAGGTCTTGCATGGTCCTCGGACTCAAACCTATGGGAAAACTAGTCACTAAAAAATACAAGTGTTGGACAGAACCAAGGTCTTGCATGGTCCTCGGACTCAAACCTATGGGGAAACCAGCTATTTCAAGAAAATACAAGTGTTAGATAGAACCAAGGGCTTGCATGGTCCTCGGACTTAAACCTACGGGAAACTAACTACATCAAGAAAGGCTTAAGTCCTAGACAGAATGGGAATCCTGCGCGGTCCTCGGACCCTCAGCTCTAAGGAAACTAACACAACTGAGTGTTTAGACTAGGTACAGTCATACCTCGGTCCTCGGACCGGATGCTCAAAACAAGTTAAGGCTATGAATATCGTCTAAAACGCGCCAAAGCACCCTAGTGCCCGGCGACCCCCTCGGACAGTCCATTTTAGGTTACACGTCCTCGGGTGATCACCCCATATGCAATACAGAACATTCAGATATTATCCCGGTTAGTCTCATATGGTTAACCTACTTGAAATCGGCATTGTTGTGCTCGTTAGTTTTAATAAGTTCAAAGTAATAACTCTTTGCTAACAAGGGCATCAGCCCTAAGTACTGTTCGAAAGAAAAGGACACCAGCACAGTCATTCACAAAATAATTATTGCAAAAAAAAAAAAAAAGAACACGCAAAATGGGATAAAGTCATCTTTTATTAGACAAAGAAGTAGTATGGCGTACAAAAAAGGGGCTTAAACAAGCCTATACCAGAAGCTAACTACAGAAAAAAAAAAAAAAAAAAAAAAAAAGGAGATACACGGGAACGATAAATCCTTCAATTTTGTTCTAGCAGCGACTAAGCAAGTCCGGATGGCACCAGTGATGGAAGAGAAGAAGAAGCAGAGGCACTCGGGTGGCACCAGTGATGGAAGAGAAGAAGAAGCGGAGGCACCTGGGTAGCACCAGTGATGGAAGAGAGGAAGAAGCGGGGATGCAAAATCCCCGTACCAGCTCTAACAGCAATCGAGCAAGTGTCATATTAGCAGCAATCGAGCGAGAACGGCTGGTACCGACGATGAGAAATCTCAGTGCTGTCGCACCAAAAATCTGATGCGACCTCCACCTGCTTCGGATTTTGGCTGAAGGAAGAATAGGCTCCTTTCTTGCCTCATCGAGGAGAAGAAATGTCTTAAGTCTTTGCCTCCCTTGCCCTAACTGGGCCATTTTGGATCTCGAAGATACCCAAGGCTTTTGAAGAGGGTGTGGTCCTTTCACCCTCATCCTGGCCTTGACCTCGTCACCCCCTAAGGCTCAGTCACACTGGTAATGGGGACTTTGGGCACAATTGGAGGGTTAGGGATTTGAAAAGCTTAAAGGGTGTGCAAATAAAGGAAATAACCTCCCACCGTGCTTCTTATATGGGGGGCAAGCCTGGCGGCATTTAATCTGTACAAATCTCCAAGAAAAACTACAAGCGAGATAAGTCTTGCTCAATTCTCAAAGCAATCTGCAGCTATTGGATTTACGTTGCCTCGTAAAGAGACCTTATTAAAGGCACGCCTCGTGTACCGAAACGGCAGGAATGTGGCGTGGGTAAACTAAAAGAATGTCTCACAACTAGGAGCGTGTCCCAGGCAAACGAAGAGGCTCCGGTATTGATGAAAGACAAGACTTGGCAAGCCATGACATAGGCCCGATGTCACCAAAACCCTCCTCTCCATTCGAGGAGCTGGACAGCAGGATTTTGAGGGGTTATTATGGGGTTAGAGAATTTGTGATCCCGGCCCACTTTACATTAGGGCCCAAGGTCCGCACTGAGGAAAGACGTTGTCGAGGACATGTAACGAAAGTCCAAATGGCCTAGAGATATAGCCGAGGACGATCCTGTCCTCGGCATCCCAAAGTGCTCCCAAAAGAAATGGCGAGTGCAGTAGGACACGCACGGGGGTACAGTGTAGGAGCGGTTCAAGGAAAAGCTGTCACTTCCGCATTGAATGTGCCAATAAACGTCTTGGCAGCATTAATGGGGAAAGGACCCTTGAACAGTGTGACGACAAAAGAGCCAGGGAAAGGCTGCCCTTATTGTAATTAAGTACTCTGCGCCAGACAGAGCCATGCCTTTCAGCTTTCACAGTCACCCCCAACCACTTTGGGTATGGGCTGATGGGACAAGTATCAGCCCTATAAAGCTGAACCTACACGTGAACGTTCGAGGGAGGGGAAAAAGCTAGTATAAAAGGGGGATAAGAGCATGATGTATGAAAGGAGGACCATTGAAACCTAGTGTAAAAAGGAAGAATAAGAATATTAAGCTCTTCGGACAAGGTCCAAGAACTGGAGCCACTCAGACCGTGCCGAGGAGAAAGTTTTCTTGGATACGCTCAGTTCACCTCTGTGCGATCATCATGAACACCATGACTAATGACTGTCTGTTTACCAAGGCCTAGCCTTTTAGCCAACTCTCTACAAATTTATTGTTTGGGCCTTTAACGTTCGAACACAATACCTATTTGGGATCGTTACAAATTGAGTCCTTACAAATTGCTTTTTAAATAGTTTTTAAAATATTTTTCATTTATATTTTTTAAAATTTTAATTAGTTTTGCATTTTAGGAAAGTTTTTTATATTTTAGAAAAGTTAACGGCTACCTCAATAGGTTTTGTATTTTAGGAAAATGTTTTATATTAAAACTTTCTTAAAATGGTCAATTAAGAAATGTGCAATTATTAATAAAACACAAAAAGAAATTCGTAATAATTGAAAAATTTTCAAATTAAATATCCAAAAATGAAAAGCTTGTCCGCAGATTAAAGTATCCGAAATTTAAATAGATCAAACTAACATTCAAAAAATACAAGTTTTTTTACTTTTTTTTTTTGTTCAATGTCCTTAGCTCCTTATTTGCTTTTCTTTTTTGTTTTCTTACAACATTTTTTTGTTTTTTTTTTTTTGTTTTTTTGTTAATGAACAATTTGAAGAAAGGTCTTGTTTAATAAGTATTTTCAGGGTAACTATTAATGAATGATAAATATTCAATTAAGAAATTCAATGGTTTTATGTGTTTTTCTTTATATGAGTGTATGACCTAATATTTAATTTTTGAGAAATAAATAAAATCAATTTTTTTATATGGTATAGAAATCTATTCTAGCATAATCTAAGTGGGGTTTGACTTACCTCCAGTACCTTTTAAATTGGAATTTCCTTTTTATTTTAATGAAAAACTACCACATCACACACTAACTAAATAAAAAGGTAAAGATTAAAACCTATTATCATTTGCCATTGTATATTTAAAACAATATGAGATGTCCAAATAAAAAAGTACTGAAGATAAGCCAAATCTATCTAAGTGTATATGTGTGTGAAATTTCTTCTAAAAACTTAAATCCTGACTCTTGCCCTTCAATTTCATAAGAATTTATATTTATTTTATCAGTTGAACTAACTGAAACCCACTTCATAGACCTAAATTTAGGTCTATAGCTGCAACCGTGAGAATAACCAAGATAAATAAAATATTCTATTGTGGGCCGTGAAGCACAATCAACCCACCCACCCATCCATCCATCCCAATCTAAGTTCCCAAATCCCATGCACATAAACACAGCCCATTCAAACGCTATCCAAGTCTCAAGTCTCAACATCAATAAATACATCCATTTCCATATCACAGTACTTCACTCCCATAACATTCGCAAAAAAACAAGGAAGCTACCTTTCTCACTACCCACTTCGAAGAACAATACAATACAACACTCTAGAAAGAAGTAGAAACCTCTCTCGTTCACCTTTTCCAAATGCATCACCAACACCAACAACAAGACTCCTCATTAGAATCCGACCCTCAGCTCCCAGCCATCAGAATCCACCACCCTGCTTCTCCACGCCACCATTCCTCCGGCGTGGGGGCCACTCCCACCCCTACCGCCGGTGCCCGCCGCAAGATCGGCGTCGCCGTCGATCTCTCCGACGAGTCTGCTTACGCTGTACGCTGGGCCGTCCACCACTACCTCCGACCCGGTGACGCCGTCATCCTCCTCCACGTCAGCCCCACCTCCGTCCTCTTCGGCGCCGACTGGGGCTCCATCGACCTCTCCATTTCCCCTTCCGACTTCGACCGCCACCCCGATGAAGTAACCGCCACCGCCACCACCACCACCACGTCGTCTTCTTCCTCCAACAATCAGAAGAAGTTGGAGGACGATTTCGACGCCTTCACCGCTTCCAAATCCGCCGATCTGGCGAGGCCGCTCAAGGAGGCGCAGATCCCCTACAAGATCCACATCGTGAAGGATCACGACATGAAGGAGAGGCTTTGCCTCGAGGTCGAGAGGCTCGGACTCAGTGCTGTCATCATGGGAAGCCGGGGATTCGGCGCCGTTCGCCGCGGCAACGACGACGGCAGGCTCGGCAGCGTCAGCGATTACTGCGTCCACCACTGCGTCTGTCCCGTCGTCGTCGTCCGCTATCCCGAAGATAAGGACGCCGTCGCCGAAGCTGTCCTCTCCGTCAAGGAAGGGGAGGAGGACGGTGAGGCTGTGATCAAGACTGTCCCCATTGAAGCTGTCCATGAGAAAGGTTAATCAATTACTTGAACTGCCATTTCTTTATTCAGATCATGTGATTGATTGAGTGGAAATTTTGGTTATTGTTTCATATCTGTGTGTGAGTTTGAAGAGTTTTTATTTATTTATGGCTTTGATGTGAATTGATTGAATGGAACTTTGTGATTGGTGATGGATTGGTTTTGATGCTTAAACCAAGCTGATACTATTTTTGTGTGATTGATGATTGAACCAAACTGAGTGAGAGTTCATATTGTGGCAAAGGTTGCCATTTAGAGCGAATAGTTTTTTTTTAGTAATCCCTTCTTTCAGTGTTGGGTAGATCCAACGTATGTTATATTTGGCCTTCAATTTTTTATTTTATTTTATTTTATAGGTAAATTTACTTATCCAAGAATTACGGATTAAGGTACATGATGATGTTTGTGGTCCACATCGTGAATCATGAACATTAAGTTTAGTAATTTGTTAGATATTATCATATTAACAACTGAAAACATTCTAAAAATATCTGATGCATAAAACTAGGTTTCAGGCTAGTGAGCTTGTGCCTTTTTTTTTTTTTACAAAAAAAAAAAAAAATTAGTACAACCAAATTCACAGCCAATTTGTGTTCGTGGTTAATAGGCTGTGTATTGCTTGATAAGTTTGGTTTTTGTAATTTTGGGGATCTGTTGAGCTACCTAATAATAATTTTTTATTTCGTGACCTGGAGACTTTTGCATCAGGTATGGAGGAGGAGTAGTCGCTGCGGGTAATGGGGATGGCTAAGTTTAATTCAACTTCTTGTGAGCAGCACAACAAATAGATCTTTGAGAACTTTGGAATTTCTAGTTTCGATATTGATTTGGTTTTTTTTTTTTTTTTGGCATGTTCATTCTTGTTAAATTATGGGAATCCTTGGAGATTTGTGGGTTTTTACCATCCTTTATTAGGCTTCTGGTTTTTCACTTTAATGATTTTTTTATATACTATTAGGTGTATAGTATAGATGTCTTTGTTATTAGAATTCTTTATCGGTGGCGTCTTTTCCTTGGGTTTGCACTGCTTGTCATGATTCCATAGTTCAGTGTGCAGCAAGTTTTGACCACCTTCAGATTTGTGAAAATATGGGTTAAGTTTCAATTAGGCATAGTTTGTAGAGTTCTGGGAAATGATTTTTATATAATTGTTTATTTATGATTTTATGAAGCTTAGTAGCATCACTAGCGAGACTGAATTGTTTTGTTCATTAGTTTATGGCAAGGCCAATTTTTGTCAATGCAGCTGCTTGCTTCTGTATTAAATTCTCTGATTTATTAGTATAGCTGATTTAGTATATAAACCTATTAAGTATATCCCTCTTTTGACCAATTACAAATATTGTGATGAACTATTATAACGATAATGATAAAAGGAACAGAATTGGGAAAATGCCTAAATGTTTACCTTAGTTAAGATTTAAACCAAGCTTTGTTTAATTGTGATTTTCCCATTATCCAAATAAAGATTCTATGAAGATTGTATAGCTTCTTTTCATTACTAATGCATAAAGATTGGGCTATTATCGCTATTGTGGTTCACAGTGAGGATTTATATAGTGTCACATTGGGCTAGTTATTTGCATTATGCATTTAACAATGTCCATACTACTACATGTAACACTTGAAAATTTTACTGTGACACCCTTCAGAGATATACTGTCAAACTGACTTTTTAGTGTTTTTTGTGCGTCTCTGAAACTTTGTAATGCTGCAGCCATAGATTTATGTATCTTTTTCTTACAAGTGATTCTTTAATTCAATAAAGTATACTTTAAAACTGGGTGCACTAAGATGGTTGAACCCTGGAATAGTTAGCCAGCTTGGTTTTCTATTTTGAACTTCCCATTTATTACTTGTATCACTAACATGTATGTTGCTTACTTTGAGTCAGATGCTTAGAAGGAACTTCAAGTCATGGGGTGATTTTCTCTACCGCAGGTATGAATGTAGGCACCTAAACTCTTATCTGTTTGTCATTCATTATTCTTTTCAGCAAAGATTGTCTTCTTTGTAATTTCATTTTCTTTTTTTGGTCAGAGCTGGTTTATATAATTGTGTTTCTTACTCTCTGCATGCCTTCTGCACTTATAAATAACTAATATCATGGACGTGAAGCATAAACATTGCAACCTTTTGTTTTGTTGCTTATTTTTCTGAATGTGCTAGCTGCTCTTTTGTCCTGTTGATCCTTGTTTGCATCTCAGCCTACTTTTGTGTTGCAGATAGCATGAAGGCATCTGATTCAACTGGCATTAGTTGACACACTGAGAAGTTCGTGAATGTTCTTGGTTGCTGAAACCTTTGCTACAAAGGCAGATTGTAGAGTGGTTTCTCTGTCTGTACCTTTTGTCAAAAGATTCTCGCATGTATGAACTTTGAGAAGATTTGTGAATGATATTTGTATGGCTGTTGAAGTCTTTGTGGATTTTTGTTATGAACTTATGCTTTAAGAAAAAAAAAAATGTCACTGCATTGTGATGGAGCCTATTTTGTTATAATAATTAGCTTGTTATTTTCTAACTTTTCTGTTTTAAGAAATGTTGGTACTAGGTCGAAGGGTTGATGTGCGCCTGAGTCAAAATGGGGCTGAAAAAGATTAGGCATAGACAATTTTTTGGGCGGGTCAAATGTTTGGAGGGTCAGATTGAAGTTCCAGATTGTGTTCCATATTCTTTATATCCTTTAGGCTCAAAATTTGGAATAGTGATATCCTTAAACCAGTTAAAATTTGGTAGAATTGAAAATTCTAATATTCTTTCTGGCAACTGAGTTAGCTGTTGGCGCCTGCATGCCCCACACGCGCACACACACAAAGTTGTCACAAACCCTAGAAAACCATAATTGCTCATGACAAGGAAAAGGAAGACGTAGGCTTGGTATTACATTGCCTTGCTAACTACAATGCATGACATGCCAATACATGTGGTCTACCAGTTTAGAGCTAAGGTCAGAGTTGGAATAAAGAAGTATTTGGGTCACTAGGAAATGAAAATTACTGAAAAGAAGGCCGAAATAGAATGTATTCAGGAGAATTTGCAGTGTGAACAGGATGTCCTTAAGTAGCAACTTGTTTATGCAGACTGCACGCGAGATATTTCTAAACTCTAGTTAGCGAGCAGCCAGCAAATAGAATTATTTAACTTAGGGGAAGATGGGCAGTGGATCGATGACTTAAAGAGCAAATTGAGCGAAGATTTTTTGCAATATTTCTCTGGTATCTTTGGAGATTTTCTTCAAGTGGAGAGCATTGTTCAACGGCTGACAGAAGAATAGAGGAATGTCCTTGCTTGCTAGACCATCTTGTTTGAAGTAGTCTGTCAAACGGGTCCTACAAAGGCTATTGGCCCAGATGGAATCGCAGCCATCTTCTATGACCATTTCTTCACGGAGGCGGCTTTCATGGTCCAAACATTCTTCCACTCAGGTAATCTCTTCAAAGTTTTAAACAAATCTTTTATTGCTTTTAATTGGTCTCTATTGCATGTGATTTTTGACTTCTTGAGAGATAAGAAGAAAGGAAAAGGGGCTTTTTTTTGGGGGTATTTAAACTTTTAGATATGAGCACAAGGGAATGGGTCGGAATTTCCTTGAGGCTATTCTGATTAAAATGGGCTTAAGCAACAAATGGGTATCTGTCTCATTCAAGATTTTAATAACTGGAAGCCCTTCAAAAATCTTTTTGCCCTTGAGGATCTTAGACAGAGTGACCCCCTATCATATAGTATATATTTTTTCTTTTATTTATTTATTTTTTATTTTTTTATGTCTCTTGTTGTGTTCAAATAACAAAAAAAAAAAAAATATATATATATATATATATATATATATATAAATAATTAAATACAAGTCAATAAATGTAAATGAATACCAAGCACTTACTTGCATTGATCAAAGATGATAAGTAATTATCAAATGTAGAAGACCTTGAGAGTAGTCTTTATCAAAGTATTATTCAAATGAGTGAAATTCCTAAGTTATCCTACCTCAAAAGGGTTAAGTCTACTCCTAAGTGACCAAGTCAAACAACTCTTAGGCTATTTAAAGGGTAATTTGATGATTTGTGGTTAGGAATAGTCCTCCTTTTACGGATAGAAGAGCAAGTTTATTTTGTTTTGTTTTTTGTTTCTCCATGTAAGCACTCCATAATATGAGAGGTTTATTTATTTATTTATTTTTATTGTTTTTTATTTTATTTTATTTAAAATTTAAAACACTATTATTATTATTATTTATTTATTTTACCATGTAACTATTTCTCAAAACAATGTGTTTAAGTTTTTTACTTCTTATAACTACTTCTAATCTTTTAATCTCTTTACATTTCCCCTTAAATATCACTTAGCATATGCCAAGTTACTATCCCCACTCCCCAAATTTTGATTAAGGATTTTTTTTTTAGAAACAAACACACACATACACACATAAGGGAGAAGAAAATGACTTTTAATATAAAGGCACACTATAACTCCACTCAAAAACCATAGTAATTTTTAAGAGAGGGTGAACTCATTGAGCCAAGATTAAGGAATTCTGATGGGCAGTAGGTTCATAAAGTTGATTTTTATTTGGATGGGTCTTCTTCAAAGTACAAATTTTTTAGATTTTTTCCATAAATTTCATGGTCGTGAGGAACACTTCGGGCGTTTTGAATGACCAATTTTTTAGCCCTTTCACCTCTTGAATTATAGATCATCGTGAATATTTCATAGCTTTCTACACATTGAGCGAAGATTTGAGCAACAACGCCAAGTCATAAGGACTTGGTTCGCTATTAAGCTTGATGCTCATTGTTCCTCAAGCCTTAAGGCAAAAATGTAGGCTTGGTTCCCTTGATATTCCTTATTCAACAAATGGAACAGCAAGGGATTAAGTCTTGAGAGAAGAAATGTGGGGGAGAAAATACAATTTCCCTATTACTAAGGAGGTTTGGGGACGCTGTGGAAGCTGCAAATGCCTTTTTTAACATTTATTTTATTCGCTTGGAAAATCCTCCATGATGCTCTGCCTCTCAAAATCCTCCATCTAGAGTGTTTGCCCCTTGTCCAGATCAACCTGTTTAGTATCAGATTTATCCCTCATAACAAATGCCTTTGCGATTTATAAAACTATCAATGTCTATATTATTAAAATAAGTTACATTACTCGTTAAAAAAATTTTGTAACTAAAATTACATATGAATGATTTCTTCATTCACTATCTTGTGGGTTAGGAGATGGTATTAGGTGTTTTAAATGTATGCATCTTCACACTCACATGAGAGTGGGTCCCACAAATATGAGACCCACTTTCATGTGAGTGGGAGGATGCATGCATCTGAAACACCTTATATTTTTCCGTGGGTTAAAGGAAAACTCCAAATCAATTTGGAGTAAAACTTTTTCCTGATTTAAATCTTTTGCCGATAGAATAGATCTTGGAATCCCTGCTTCCATTGAACTTATTCATTTACTAATGATGACTTTGTTGACAGCTTTATCGACCATGTGGATTCATAGAAATTAGGTTGTTCATGAGGGCAAATATGAGACCCACCTTCATGTGAATAGAAGGATGCATGCATCTGAATCACCTTATATTTTTCCGTAGGTTAAAGGAAAACTCCAAATCAATTTGGAGTAAAACTTTTTCCTGATTTAAATCTTTTGCCGACAGAATAGCTCTTGGAATCCCTGCTTCCACTGAACTTATTTATTTACTAATTATGACTTTGTTGACAGCTTTATGGACCATGTGGATTCATAGAAATTAGGTTGCTCATGAGGGCAAACATCTATCTGTGACCGAAACCTTACTAATGTTTACGCTTTGATTGGTAGGTTTAGTAAGTCATTTATTGAGCTTCAACAGGTGGCTTCTGCGCGGGCTAAGATATGTAAAAGCATCATGCAAAAAAGAGACACATGATTGGTAAATCACTATCCACTCAAGGTTATGCTCTGGGTTTTTACTGTGTACTCTCCCTCGTGTTTATTAATATATTTGTCTTTTCCCTAAAAAAAAAAAAAAAAAAAAATACAAGGAGACCTCGAAAAATTGGATTTGAACCAAAATAAAAATATTCGACCCATCTGAAAATTTTGGACCTGGATAAAAATGGGTTGACTGACCTGTTTTAAAAACGATTCCCCCCTATTAAATTCAAATGGGTTAGTACAATATATTAATTCTTCACAATTTCACAAGCACATTTAGAGTGCGTTTGGGTAGCGCGTTTTGCGCTTCCCAAACGCACGTCTGCGTTTAAGAATTTTTTTTTTTTTTTTTTTTTCGCGAATGAACAGTAAAATACTGTTCATGTACTGTGCGGGAGACAATTTTTACTGTTTGTGCACTGTTTGAGCACTGTTCATGGGACCCACAATCACTTTATTCAGAAAAAAATATTAAAAATGGATCCCACGATACTATTTACACATTTAAAAATTATTTTGCTACAGTGTTTTTCAGTTTTCAGTTTCAGTTTTCAGTTTTCAGCTGTATCCAAACGGACCCTTAGTATTTTATCTCGATGAGATGCTGTATTTTATATATTTTTTTTAAAGTTGTATTTTTAAATAGATTTGTCACATTTGGAAATAGCATGACATGATAGATATTAAATTTAACTATAATTAATTAGTTTAGGCTAACTATATTAAATTTCACTTTGATCAATATTAAACAGATTTTGATTAATATCTGACCCAAATGATGATACTAATTTTAAAAATTAAAAAATTAAAAAAAAAAGAAGAAAAAAGAAGAAGAGAATGAGTCCCAACTCGAGGCCTGAATTACCCGGGTTGGATCGGTTACTAAACAAGTGAATCAGGTCTCGAGGTGGGTCTCATTCTCTTCTTCTTAATTTTATTTTTATATATTTTAATTTTTAAAATTTTAAAATTAGTATCATCATTTGGGTAGGGTATTAATCAAAATCTATTTAATATTGATCAAAGCGAAATTTAATATAGTTAGTCTAAACTGATTAATTATAGTTAAATTTAATATCTATTATGTCATGCTATTTCCAAATGTGATAAATCTATTTATGTAATGTATCACCAATATATAACTTGCAATAATATCAAAAAGTCTAAACTAATTATAGTTAAATCTAATATTTATCATGTCACGCCATTTCCAAATGTGACAATTCTATTTATATAATGTATTGTCAATAATATCAAAAAAGTCTAAACACATTATTTCATTCCAATGCATGATTTTCGTTCTTAATGTTCAATTTAAATTCAATGTGGTGAAAATTCATAACAAGGAAATTGGTAAATTCATATTGTATTTCCAAATATAATCGGGTTAGTCAATGTTGAATTAATTAATTAATTAATTTTTTTTTTTTTTAGGAACAACAGCAATCAGTCTTTTAAATGGATGGAAAATCAGCAGTTACAAGAAAAGAAATGTCTGGAGGAACACACTCCATCCAAACTAACAAAAGATTCGATTGTTTTGCTCTCCTAGCTAGAACATGGGCTACAAAATTGCCCTGTCGCCTTACATGAGAGAGAGTGAGTTTTGAGGGAACCCAAAATAGATAGGATGTCTTTTTTTTTTTTTTTGATAAGGATAGGATGTCTTTAATATAGTATGTATTTGGATTCTATGTCTACGGCTGCGTTTTGCGTTTCACGCGTTTTCTCTTTTTTATTTTTATTTATGTATTTTTTTTTCAACTTGCAATTGTTGACAAGTCAATTGTGAACAGTGCATCCGTGCACTGTTCACGGGTCTCACAAATTACACTTTTCAGCAACTTTTTCATTAAAAATGGGTCTCACAGCACTATTTACACATTTAAAAATTATTTCACTAAAGTGTTTTCAGTTTCAGTTTTCAATTTCAGTAAAAATAAACTGTATCCAAATGGACCCATAGTGACTTGTG